>NC_090928.1:768889718-770238677 GCF_040938575.1 Ambystoma mexicanum | reverse complement strand
TGAGCCAACATCACTAAGGTCTTCCTCAAACTCCTGGGTGGAACAAATCTATTCCGCCTCAGCAGCATTCCATCTTCGGTTGCAGACAATTCACTGCTTATTTTCGTTAACTTCCTCAAATCTTTCATATCCCCTTCCCCCCCAAGTCCTTTTCTTGGTCAATGCCTTGCCACTTCCCAGTCCTTGTGAGCCTAACTGCTACTCCTATCATCGGATCAGTTCAGCTTCTATTCACCAATGTGTCCTTTGTTATCGCAATGGGCAATGCATTTGATGATATATACGATATATACTCTTCGGCCTCCATCTGCATCACTGAATCCACCACGCTCACCGGATGTCTTGACAAATAATCGGCTGGATTTGCATCTTTCCCTGGACTGTGTACAATCTTGTAATCGTATTCTTGCAGTCCCATACCCCAACGCTCAATCCTTGGGGGCATTTTAATCCGGGGATTTCCAAATATTGAAATCAGTGCCTGATGATCCGTTACTAACACAAAGGGCTTTCCAATTATAAAGTGGTACATTTTTCACAAGCCAATACAGCGGCGAGACTCTCTGTTTCCGCTTGCGAGTAGGCCTGCTCAACATCACTTAATGCTCGACTACTGTAGGCAATAACCTTTATTTGCTTGTCCTCCAATGTTTCATCAGGATTTGTTCGTGCTAAAATTGCACCTAATCCCACTGGGCTAGCGTCAGCAATCACCTCGGTATCCCACTTATGGTTAAAGTATGCTAGTTGTCTGTCATTTGCCAGCTCACTTTTTATCCTCTTGAAACTCTGTTCGCATTTCCCACTCCATACATACTCTACATCCTTTTTCAATAGATGTCTCAAAGGCTCAGTCAGTGTTGCATATTATGGCATGTATCTTGCACAATATCCTGCCATTCCCAGGAAAGATCTAGGTTCAGTGACATCTCTTGGGGTCTGCAGTTTTCATATCACTCCCACTTTCTCTGGATCTGCTTTCATACCCTTTTCTGAGAATATGTGTCCGAAGAATTTCAGGCTTCGTTTGTTTATTTCACATTTCTGTGCATTCAACGTAGCCCACTCTCCTGTCTCAAAGCTTTATCGTGCTGAGTTTGGTCGATTCCATACACAAGAATATCGTCACTATAATTAAATGCATTTGGTGATTGTGCTATTACTTTCCTGATGGCTTCTTGGAAAATTTCAGCAGCAGAAGAAACTCCAAAACTAAGTCTCTCGTACCTAAATAACCCTTCATGATTGCTAAAAGTGGTTATTGGACGAGATTCCTGATCGATCACCAATTGATGGTAACCCTGGTTTAGATCCAATTTGCTGATTCTCTTGCCCATGTTTAAACAAATAATCATGTCTTCTATGTTTGGGCCTGGATGCCTCTCTCTCAATATGGCTGTATTTGGTATCCTCATGTCCACACAGAGCCGAAGCCGTCCATCAGCCTTGGGAACTACCACTAGAGGAGAAACCCATGGAGTTGGGCCATTCTCCACTCTTTCTATGATGTTGTTGTCCTTCAATTGTTTCAGTTCTTGCTATACTCTTTTCTGCAGATGAAAACCCACACGCCTTGGGTGTTGTGGGACAGGCTGAATCAAACTATCAATGTGCAAATGTATATCATTTGATCTCAACTTTCCAATACTGTTACGCTCACCTGACTCCCACGGAGGCGCAGGCCTGGTTTGGGGTGCTGTTGCCTCTTCTATGGTGAAGCGCAGGACTCGGAAGATGGACAGGACCGGACCTTCAAATCTGGCTTGTCTGACTCGCAGAAATATCCTTCTGTGTGTGAAAAGGGAGTATTAACAATCTGCGGGATAATGTGTAAGCCTCCCACTCCCTTCTCACTCTCCACGAAACCCTTCTGCGATTCCCCATGAAGTCTCACCTTAGGGTCTAAAAGGACGAGCTCTCCATCCTGCTTCTGATGCAGGGGCGCGTTGTAATCCAGTTCCTTCACTGGATCATGGATTGTAGAGAGTTCAAGTTTGCTTGACCTTCCCGGTAAAGTACTGTGAGAATTCTTCGCGGTAAAGCCCGAAATAATAATTGTCCGTTGTCTCTATTTCAGGTGCAGAACAAAGATTCCGAGATGAGCAATGGAACCGAAGAAGGAAACTCAGGTGAGTTGTTTGATGAGAGGTTCCTTTAGTGTCCTTGCATTAATGCACTAATGCTTGTGTCTTTTTTCCCCATAGGGGCCGGGGTTCGGAAATTCCGGAGATATGGCACCGACCCGAAGTGAAAGGTGCAGTTCCAGTAGATATCAGGTAAGTCTTTAATGAGTGTTCAGGTAATGTCTTAGCATTCGCTCACTAACACTGATGTCTCTTTTTCCCCTTAGGGGCCGGGGTCCGGAAATGCCAGGATGCGGCACCTACCCGAAATGAAGTGGGAAAGACCCAACAGGTAAGTCTTATGATGGCAAATTAAGGTTTTCTTATTCTCTTCCCTAGCTCACCTTTGTTCTTGTCTTTTTCTCCCTAGGCGCTGAAATGTGGTTGCGGATCCAGATGGTCGCTGATGAACATGGAGGCGCCTAGTAAAGGTGAGTGGAATGCGGCGCTGCAGCGATCGATGCGATGTGCTTTTAAAATGAATGTCTTCCTTTTCAGGATCGTCGGCGAAATGTCTCCGGAATGCGGATTTAGCAGGTAAGGACTCTTCTTTCTCCTATTCTCTTCTCTTCTCCCTTTGCAGGTGTTCCAGAATGCTGGCAGGCGTGGCAGAAGTCAGGATCCAGGAGCAGACACGGTGAGCGTCCAGCTGCTAGATGCAGAACAACGCGAAGCGTGAGTTGCTGCATGGGCGTGGCTTAAATAGCCTTCAAAGTAGTTCCAGGTATGTATCCTTCCTCTCAGGTATGTATTCTTCCTCCGGCCACACCCGTGTGGTTAAGTAGTCCCCAAAGAGAAAAATAATCCCATTCAGGCCTCTAGATGGCCCGGATGTTGCAGCATGGTCTGCATCAGGTAAGTTTACACCAAGCACCTTTAAACACAAAGTCATCTTTTATGAGCCTGGCGCCTATGGCGCCAGGACTGTTGTCCAATATGAGCATGGCGCCAAATGCGCCAGGACTGAGTCCAAAGGGTCCCTACTTGGGGCTGCTGAGACTTCCCTCGGGGACATGATGTCTGCCTCTGGGGTAGCTGGGCCTGGTCTGGCTCCTCGGAGGTACGCATCATGACAATTACCTTGGAATAACTTCGGGAATTTCAGTTTTAGCTTCTCTAGATCCAGTTTTTCTTCCATCATAGACCTTATAGCTTGAGGCTCTGACAGAACTCCTTGTATTTTTTCAGATTGATTGTAGCGTACATCAATGAGACCTAAATTAGTTGCAGTCTTGCAACTGATGAGACACCTGCCAACAACAGGGATTTTGATGACGTGCACTTTGGTTGGAATGCATTTCCCCATGTGAATTAAATCGCATTGAAACAGCCCTATATTCAGCAACAGCTGTTCCACTCACCATTGAAAAATTGTGGTTCTCGAGGTTCTCAAGGGGTATTGCCTAGCCACCTTTCTGTATATTTCCTCACTCATAACGTTGACTGTAGCTCCAGTATCCACCAGGAGCGGTATATCTTCTCCATTTAAATTTACTATGGGCCTCATTACACGGTAGGCGGTAAGGGTTTACCGGTACCGGTATTTTATCGGTACCGGTAAATCCTTACCGCCTTACTACGAGGTCCCTTTGCGGGTTGGGGCATTTAACGCCTGCTTTTTGCAGGCGTTAAAAATCCAACCCACAAAGGGACCAGGGTGCTAATTACGGTACCGCAATTTACGGTACCGTAATTAGCGCCTTCCCATTCCCGTTATGCCCTATGGGGCAAAAATGGGAATGGGGAAGGGCAATGGAGGAAGGAGGAATTACCGCCCCGCCAACCTTGGAATAGGGCGGTAATTCCCCTTTCCTCCAAGGCGGTACCGGTAAATTACCGGCATGAACCATGGCGCTAATAGCGCCATGGTTTACCGCCTACCGTGTAATGAGGCCCTATGACTCTTATGGCATTTTTATCACTTTCATGGTTGCTTATCAGCCTCACATATTCCCTGCTTTATCATTCATATTCTCTATGATAATTCGTAGGTACCATATCTTCCTCATATGCTGTTGTTGGCATTATTGGATTCTCATACGGGTCTTCATATTTTATTCTTTCTTGAGTTTGTGATTCATCATTGGTTGTTGTCACTCTCTGTCTTAAATCCTGTGTACCTTGATCACTCCTTACAATCTGTAATTCATCCATGGCTCTAACGAACCCAGTTCGAGCCGATTGGAAATTCCTTTTGCACCAGCATAAGCCCTTATATCCCTTTCTGTGGGATTCCGTCCTCCAACACTTCTTTGGTTATCATATCTTCTATTTGACATGACTTGGGAATTATTGTTCATAAACGGTGCATTTGTTCTTTCCCTGCACATTGTTTGGAAATGATTTTCTTGCCCACATCGCAGGCATAGTTGGCCCATTGCGGGGCAAGGCCCTTTGTGGGGAAATTCAAAACCACAGCGGTAGCATTGTCTTTCACTGTTGCTCCTGCGCATTAAATCAGGTGATCCCATTCCCGGATGTCTCCTTTGCCACTGGACATTCTTGTTCACGACAGCTATGGTGTCTATGTTTTTCGGGTTTTCTATGTTTGCCGCTTGTGCGTCTACCCTCTCATATACTCTGGCTAGTTCTAGTACCTCTCTCATCGGTAGAGGTTTCTTCAACAGGTGTTTTCTAAATTGTGATGATAGGCATCCTTCAATCACTCTCAGCCGTATTGCCTCATCATCATTGAAGTTGCTAAATTCACAGAATGTGGTTTTCTTCTGCAGTCTCAGCACGAATTGGGCTATTGTTTTGTGAGGGCTTTGTTTACACTGGTTAAAAACATATCTCTCGTAATCTCTATTTAAGCGGATTATTATTTGCATATTGATTGCATTCACCAATAGGGGATAGGTCATTCTCTCTTGGGGAGGAATCGTCTTGATAATACTTTTTATTTCCTTTCCGACCAAGTTTGTGAAAAATTCAATTTTATTTGGGGCATTTTGATCCCCTACAGCCCTTAAGAATTCCTCGAATTCCTCAATCCACTCTTGCCACCTCTGGCCCTGTGCTTCTTGTGGTTCCAGCATGAATGGGTTTGGCCTCCTTAGATAATTTAGTGGATTTGTTGACAATAACGTGCCAGTTGCCATCTGTGGCATGTTTTGTTGTCCAGTTGCCATCTGTGGCATGTTTTGTTGTCCATTTGCATCACCTGCAGAATGTGTGTCTTCTTGCGACATTTTCTGACCTTTTTATTTTGTTAACTTCTAGGTTATTTATGCGTGTCTTTTCCTGTGTTTTGTAGCTACTCTTACTTTCTTGTTTATTCGGGCTTGTGCATTCCCACTTTCAATGTTACTGTTTTGCCTTTACTTGAATGGCTTTTATTGTTCACTTGTCCATTTTGTGCTTTATTTCTCCGCTTTATAATTTCATTATAAAAAAAATTCAGTTTTTAGCTATATCATTCTGACTCCTCTTTGTTTTGGTTTACACTTTTGTATCCCTTTGCATTCCTTCGTTCGTTCGTGCAAGTCATATTTAAAAAAAAATATCGTCTCCCAAAATGGCAGCATGTATTTTTGCGTCCGTGGGTCGTTTTCTCTAATGTCCTTTGCTATTTCCTTGTTGTTGTGCGTCCCCTTACGCTCGCGTGTCCCTCTTCTATGTTTACTGCGTGTCCCTCTTCTATGTTTACCGCTCGAGCATTTCGGTACGTTGCTCCCCACTTAAAATAATAGTTCAATGTCTCCCAAATTATCTTGTTCAGCGCGGTGCGCGCATTTCTCTTCTCTGCTTTCGAAGTCTATATTATAGCTTATTACCGCTCCTTCTACCTTATGTTGGGGCGCTTAATGAGCTGTGTCTGGTTTGTGTTCTTCGTGTTGTTCTCAGCAATCCCGCATCTCCGGTGTTCTCATTTTTGGTGATTGTAGTGCCACTTGCTTCCAGGCATGTCACTTATCCTCGTCGCCAATTGTTAAAGTCTTATGTCTTTATCTTGTAATTAAGAGCCATCAACAACTGTGGTTCTTCACACCGCTTTATTCGTACATCAACTGAACTCCTTCCAGCTTTACATTCTAGAGTCCCCCTCACACTATTCTACCATTCTAAGTTCTACCAAAGGTACAACTAATAATAATCTATGCAGGTACAATACACAACACCATCTATCTTCCAAAGAACAAATGAGAAGTCAACTGATGATGAAAAGCATACTGCTTTAAACAGGTTTTCAGTCAAAAAAACTACAGTCCGTGATCAAAGATCATTACTGCACAGAGCAAAAAATAGAAAACAAAAACACACTGTGGATCTTCACTTATTACTCTGCATAATGGCATACCGGTGCAGCCCATCTGTCTTAAGGCGACAGGGATCTTCACTTATTACTCTGCATAATGGCACATCGGTGCAGAATTTCTGCCTTAAAGTGACAGGGATCTTCACGTATTACTCTGCATAATAGCATACCGCTGCAGCCTATCTACCTTAAAGCGACAGGGATCTTCACTTATTACTCTGCATAATGGCATACCGGTGCAGCCTGTCTGCTTTAAAGTGACAGGGATCGTCACTTACTACTCTGCATAATAGCATACCGATGCAGCCTGTCTGCCTTAAAGCGGCAGGGATCGTCACTTATTACTCTGCACAATAGCATACCGGTGCAGCCTGTCTGCCTTAAAGCGGCAGGGATCGTCACTTATTACTCTGCACAATAGCATACCGGTGCAGCCTGTCTGCCTTAAAGCGACAGGGATCGTCACTTATTACTCTGCATAATGGTATTCCGGTGCAGAGTTTCTGCCTTAAAGCGAGAGGGATCTTCACTTATTACTCTGCATAATAGAATACTGGTGCAGAGTTTCTGCCTTAAAGCGACAGAGATTGTCACTTATTACTCTGCATAATGACATACCGGTGCATCCTGTCTGCCTTAAAGTGACAGGGAACTTCACTTATTACTCTGCATAAAGGCATACCAGTGCAGCCTTTCTGCCTTAAAGCGACCGGGATCTTCACTTATTACTCTGCATAATGGCATACCAGTGCAGCCTTTCTGCCTTAAAGCGACAGGGATCTTCACTTATTACTCTGAATAATAGCATACGGGTGCAGCATGTCTGCCTTAAAGCGACAGGGATGTTCACTTATTACTCTGCATAATGGCATACAAGTGCAGCCTGTCTGCTTTAAAGTGACAGGGATCATCACGTAGTACTCTGCATAATAGCATACCGGTGCAGCCTGTCTGCCTTAAAGCGAGAGGGATCTTCACTTATTACTCTGAATAATAGAATACGGGTGCAGCCTTTCTGCCTTAAAGAAACAGGGATCTTCACTTATTACGCTGCATAATGGCATACCGGTGCAGCTTGTCTGTCTTAAGGCGACAGGGATCGTCACTTATTACACTGCATAATGGCATACCGGTGCAGCCTGTCTGCCTGAAAGCGACATAGATCGTCGCTTATTACACTGCATAATGGCATACCGGTGCAGCCTGTCTGCCTTAAAGCGACAAGGATCTTCACTTATTACTCTGCATAATAGCATTATTACTCTGCATAATAGCATACCGGTGCAGCCTGTCTGCCTTAAAGTGACAGGGATCTTCACTTATTACTCTGCATAATGGCATACCGGTGCAGCTTGTCTGTCATAAGGCAACAGGGATCGTCACTTATTACTCTGCATAATGGCATACCAGTGCACCTTCTCTGTCTTAAGGTGAGAGGGCTCTTCACTTATTACTCTGCATAATGGCATACCGGTGCAGCCTGTCTGCCTGAAAGCGACATAGATCGTTGCTTATTACACTGCATAATGGCATACCGGTGCAGCCTGTCTGCCTGAAAGCGACATACATCGTCGCTTATTACACTGCATAATGGCATACCGGTGCAGCTTGTCTGCCTTAAAGCGACAAGGATCTTCACTTATTACTCTGCATAATAGCATTATTACTCTGCATAATAGCATACCGGTGCAGCCTGTCTGCCTTAAAGCGGCAGGGATCGTCACTTATTACTCTGCACAATAGCATACCGGTGCAGCCTGTCTGCCTTAAAGCGACAGGGATCGTCACTTATTACTCTGCATAATGGTATACCGGTGCAGAGTTTCTGCCTTAAAGCGAGAGGGATCTTCACTTATTACTCTGCATAATAGAATACTGGTGCAGAGTTTCTGCCTTAAAGCGACAGAGATTGTCACTTATTACTCTGCATAATGACATACCGGTGCATCCTGTCTGCCTTAAAGTGACAGGGAACTTCACTTATTACTCTGCATAAAGGCATACCAGTGCAGCCTTTCTGCCTTAAAGCGACCGGGATCTTCACTTATTACTCTGCATAATGGCATACCAGTGCAGCCTTTCTGCCTTAAAGCGACAGGGATCTTCACTTATTACTCTGAATAATAGCATACGGGTGCAGCATGTCTGCCTTAAAGCGACAGGGATGTTCACTTATTACTCTGCATAATGGCATACAAGTGCAGCCTGTCTGCTTTAAAGTGACAGGGATCATCACGTAGTACTCTGCATAATAGCATACCGGTGCAGCCTGTCTGCCTTAAAGCGAGAGGGATCTTCACTTATTACTCTGAATAATAGAATACGGGTGCAGCCTTTCTGCCTTAAAGAAACAGGGATCTTCACTTATTACTCTGCATAATGGCATACCGGTGCAGCTTGTCTGTCTTAAGGCGACAGGGATCGTCACTTATTACACTGCATAATGGCATACCGGTGCAGCCTGTCTGCCTGAAAGCGACATAGATCGTCGCTTATTACACTGCATAATGGCATACCGGTGCAGCCTGTCTGCCTTAAAGCGACAAGGATCTTCACTTATTACTCTGCATAATAGCATTATTACTCTGCATAATAGCATACCGGTGCAGCCTGTCTGCCTTAAAGTGACAGGGATCTTCACTTATTACTCTGCATAATGGCATACCGGTGCAGCTTGTCTGTCATAAGGCAACAGGGATCGTCACTTATTACTCTGCATAATGGCATACCAGTGCACCTTCTCTGTCTTAAGGTGAGAGGGCTCTTCACTTATTACTCTGCATAATGGCATACCGGTGCAGCCTGTCTGCCTGAAAGCGACATAGATCGTTGCTTATTACACTGCATAATGGCATACCGGTGCAGCCTGTCTGCCTGAAAGCGACATACATCGTCGCTTATTACACTGCATAATGGCATACCGGTGCAGCTTGTCTGCCTTAAAGCGACAAGGATCTTCACTTATTACTCTGCATAATAGCATTATTACTCTGCATAATAGCATACCGGTGCAGCCTGTCTGCCTTAAAGTGACAGGGATATTCACTTATTACTCTGCATAATAGCATACCGGTGCAGCCTGTCTGCCTTAAAGCGACAGGGATCTTTTTTCCCAATATATATAGAGATGTTCCAGTGATTATGAGTATTACATATCTAAATGCTGCTTGATTTCGTCCCACACGGGTCCTAAAAGGTTTAATGGATTGAGGAAAACTTTAGGAACAGTGTGGGAATTGGGAGTATTCAGATCCTTTGAGCCTGGTCACTGTACAGAATTCCTGCGCAGAGGCCTTGTGCACACCCATTCATAGCGGGTCATCTCGACATCCCTATGGAATTCCTGTGGAAGGGAATTCTCTACCCTCACCTCTCTTGAAACGCTGGTATGGCCACGCAATTCTTTTCACTGCCGCCGTAGTGAGTGGGGGTGAGGGAGGCAATAATAGGACTCAATTCTTTTTGCACTCAGTTTCATCTGGTAGGTAGTTCTGTTCCCATCTCCAGCACTGCCTTCTGGCATGTTAGTAGGTCATTTATTTTTAAAAGACACTTTTCTTTACCACTGCAAATCCCCCCTCCCCCCTAAAAAAATGTATTAAATAAATAAATAAAAGGAAAAGAAAATGCTCTTGATGTTTCTGCTGAGTAAGTCGGGCACTGCTACTTTCTGTATTTTAGTGCTATGCATTGGCTCCTGCAAGACTAGTCTACAACAGAACAAAAGGACAGCTCAAAGGAGAAACTAGCTCAGCAAAATGAACAACGTTATGCAAAAACAAATCATTTTAAAAAAGCAGTCTCCCTAAAAGAGAAACAAATTACAACAATGTGCTGGTCAGTGGGGTGGTGCAAGCCAACCTTTTTCAGTTCGCCGATAACATGAGCCTCATTCAACCCCCTGTCCTCTACGCAAGCACACTGGCACAGCAGGGAGCCCCTGATGGCGGGAAATGGATTTGGCACACCAGGAATACCAAGGCTTTGGAAGTAGGGGTCGAGCATAAAAGGCACTCTGCTGTAATATGGAAATCTAGATAGGCAAGCTGTAGGGTGTCCCCTCTAACTGTGGTCTAAGCGTATTCATCTTCAGTTTGCACAATGAGAAGTCATAGTTCCTATGCAAGGTTTGTGCATGTGTTTAGGATACCTTTATCCAACTGACTGGCTGCTCTTGTGTATGGTGGGACAGTAGCAATGCATGCCAACTCCCACACACCTACTGGACTCATAGGACCCATCATTAATGACTAAAATAGGATCTGCCCCAATATCTCTCCCCCATTCAACACCCAGGTGCATGCACATGGTGGAACAGCAGGCAAGCATTTCAGAACCACGTCCTGTAAATAAACAAAATAAATATGCTGTACAATCACATGGTGCCAGAGAACGAATCGAAAATGTAGGCAATAAAGTCGTACAGGAACGTCTTTTGGGGGTCGCCAGAGGTCGTAAGTGCGACCTCTGAGGTCTCCCTTGTGACCTCTGTGGTCTCCCTTGCGACCTCTAAAAAAAAAAAAGTTTTTTTTTTTTGCAATGCAAGCTCCTGTGCTGTGACCAGCACCATGTGGCTCTTTAATTCGGGAGTGGCTGGCTTTCTTGTTCAGGCCCCTTAAAAGAATAAGAAAAATAAGAACAGGAGTGCCACAAGTCTAACACTTTCAGCACTGTCCCTAAATAAGAAAGAATAGGAATGCCAAAAAATGTGTCTTTTTGGAATTCTATACAATAATTGCTAGTCTCATTAAAGGTTTATTTCAGGCACACTTCAGGGGGTGAGTCACAGATTTAGTTTTGTTTTGGGTGTATATTTCTTCTATGTAAAGCGCTTAAGCGTAAGTGCTATATAAGAACACACCATTATCATTTGGCCATGGATGTCTGCTTGCATTCACAGTAATTTGGTAATATGGGCCTATACACATTGATCTTAACGATACATTTGGCGATCCATTCTTGTATGAAATGTACATCACATTATAGTGATATAGTAACCATATTTGTCGTACTGTACTATGCTATGTGATGCCACTTCCTGTTTTGTCAATGGGTGAAAGGTTGTGTTCCAGCGCTTCACGCGATATCACTTCGGGTGGGGTCAAATGAAATCACTTCCTGTGATGTCATCAGGGGGTCAAGGGTCGTGTGATGTCACGTCCGCTACCCCTAGCATTTTGGTGAAATGACGTCCCTTATTTGGGAAAGGGGGGGACAGGCTGGCTTGCTAGAGCGTTAGGCAGTGGATGAAGTGGTGTCACTTACATATAGCTTGGTTCCATAAAATCCACCCGAATAAACCACACCACGATCAGCCTGGGAGTCCATGCCACACCCGGGGAGGCTGCCGATGATTCGGTGGTTAGAGGTGGAAGACTGTCAAAAGAGAACCAAAAAATGTAAGGCCTGCTGCCTTCGCTTACACAAAGGGGGACACACCCCATAATAGCTGACTCTGTGCTGTCTGTGCTGTCCTTTAGAACCTTCTGGGGTCCCCCTCTTGTAGCTTGGAGAAGGGGTCTCACCATGCACCGCTGAAACAGAGCTTGACTCTCAACATTGAAAGAGATCTGATGAAGGGGGTCAGAGGGGGCATGCCCCCCAGCCACCAGCCTGCATCCCCTTCAGAGGGATTTAAAGAGGAGGGTTTGAGAAGCTGCGGCCCACTACCACTGACTGAATGTCCTCGTGGAAAAGAGAGGGTATAGTGCAAGGGTGGACTTGTAGAATATCATCCAGGACTCTAGAGGAGAATTCACCACAGCTCCTCCCAGTGCAGTAGCAGGGGACAATCCTACTCCTTAGGGAGGGGGAGGGAAAAGTCCCTCAGCCATCTCCTCATCAGGCTACTTGCCTTGCTATAAATATATATATAAGGGCAAGTGGAGGGATGAGATATGGGAAAATAACGTGCCGGAGGATGCGGCAGACTTGATTAAAGCATCCAGACAGCAGCTGACATGCCTGATCCTAGTTACATATACACGTGTAGCACCTAACTTCAAGACATTGTTTACAGAGTGATTTATTAGATACCTCTGTCTGAACAGTAGCGGGCAAGGTGCTTCAGCCCATCTCCTGCCCTACTGGCCAGAGTTACTCTTCGTTCGTTCTTACCCGCTTCCTCTCCGCTCAGTGTTGCTCAATCTTGGATCCTCTGGAGCTGTTTGCAAGTCTGCGCCTGTGCCGCTGAGCTTATGTAGGACTTTTGCCTGTTCTGATTCTCAGTCTAGCTCTCATTAGGATGGTCTCTCTGCAGAAGTAATAGTCTAATTCTGTTAATTTGCTTTGGACGGTTCGACTACTCTTGTGGCAAGCTTTCTGTAGACTGGAAGCACTCCATGAGTCTCCAAGGTGGTGTTCCCCCTGCCTACCTCCTCATTAAGGATCCTTTCTTCGTCAGACATACACTAGAGCATCAGGTCTCTGGAATTGCTTTTCTAGTTCACGTTTCCAGAGGAGCAGGGTTCAGTGGTCCGGTCTTCGCTGCGCATCACAGTTTGTCAAAAGTTGAGGTTTCCTGCTATTTTATTTTCAGTATTTTCAACACCTTACTTGGAAGCGGGCTTGGTAAATTGATCATGGGCATGAACAAAAATCATCTTTCTGGTCACATGCCAAATCAGGTTACTCACACGGCGTGGGTATACGTGTCAGACCGAAGTGTAAATGTTGCTGATGCTGGGGGTGGAGAGCGAGTAAGAGGCAGGATCTGAGACGAGTGGCGCAGGCATGCCCCAAACACATTCATGCCACACAGGAGCTTGTGCCTCTCAGACACGCGTGCTCAGTGTGGTGAATGCTGGGAAGCACAGAGAGCTTTTGCGTGCCGGACAGCATCACCTTCCTCTAATCAGGAACTGCACCAAATGCCTGAGGAGACTCCAGGGCACTTCCCTGGGTCTCCTCTTCTGATTAAATTCACAATGAAAATGTAAATAGGAACCAATGATTACAGCTGTGTGCAACTTTTCTAAAATATTATTCAATCAGTAAATGATTTAAATCTAGCTAGCAGTTTAACTTTTTGTTCCATGTCTTGTGTTTCTTGCTCCCTTCGCACAACCCAACTGTGCATTACTATAACAGGTATGTATGGTTATGTGTATGTTGATTTAAAAAATACTATTGGGACTAATTGTTGTATTATTTCATGTACAATTGGTGTGTGTTACATCTTTCATCATATGGTGGGGTACATTTTGCATTCTTTTTCTAATTAAATTTGTTGTGTTATAAAAATCATGTTTACCTGGTTTGCACACTTTCTGTACAAATGGCAGCCTTGAGGACGACCGTTGGTCTAAACACGTGTCGGCTGCACTCCAGAGCCTAACATATGGCCTCATTAAATGACTGCATATTTGTAAAATTTGCTCTGATCTTTGGAGAATCTTCACTCTGAATGTGAGAAGTGACATGACACTGGTTTTGCTCTGCACAACGCACCATTCCACATTCAACCAAGTATCGGCTATTTAAAGGAGCCTCCAGTAGTCGGCGCCCTGATGAGAATAGCTGTTTTTTACTGACATGCCTGCGTTTGAAGTACTGGTTCCCAGCTAATCCCCAGGGGTATCTTCTGTTCCCTGGAAAAGGTGACAAGCCTTCGCAGGATAATCAAAGAGTGTTCACTAGGTGGGACTCAAATGGTTGCTTTTGGTGAAACCAGCCCAGACAACTGAATACAGAGCTGGCCCAGTCATAAATGAGTCAGGCTCACAATGAAATGGCATCAATTGACAGTGGCTCCATAACTGTGCAATTCCAATAGCGGCTACATCAAAACCAGACATGGCATATATTCAATTATAAACTTCCACCAGACTGCTTTGGCTGCAACAGTCCTCACTGTTAAAAGCAAACCCAGACTGCTGGAATGTTGGATTCCTGCAGCTTTGTTCAACCGTTGAACCTGCCATGTTGCCACAGCAAGAATGCTACTGGAGGATGTCAGTAGACAGTCAGTAGACAGTCAGTAGACAGTCAGAGCAGATCACGTGTGGGCACTATGGCTTTTGGCAAGGAGCATTACGAGAGTGAGCTTGATTTGCGGAGCTCACCTTTAGAGGTAGAATTCCCAGCATTATTTTATCACTAAAAATCCAAAACAGCTCAGGCTATTTCCACCCTCATAGATGGCATTCAGTCACAGTTGCATTCGCAGAGTTAGAGAAACTCTATTTCTATTATTCACAAAGTTCAAATTATTCTTTTAACTCTGAGATAAGCTCTTTGAGCGGAGACAGAGAACCGGTAAAAAAGAAATGTGCAATGCAAGCTACTGAAGCTACATCTTACTTGTTCCCGTAGAAGCAGTGGTGGCTGGCGACTTCTTTAAGTTGCGCGCATAAATATATCCTATGAATTATAATGTGAGAGAAGTGAAAAAGCTCAAAACCACCATAGGTGTTTGTGGCTGGTCTCCTCCCAAACAGCATACTTTTTGCGAGAAAGGTCAGAAAACAAAGCATTCAGACTTAAATACAGTACTGTGGAGGAGCACCTAAGTATTCCAAGGCTACAGATGGAAGGCCATCAATAGTACTCAGGACCATTTTGCTACAACGGTTCCTGTACAGCAAGTAGCACATGTACTCAATAGAAACACTGCATGCACAGTAGACAAATATATACATTGGGCCCCAACACTAGTCAGTGCCAGTGTACCACTATAAAACTGGGGGGAAAAGGTAAATAAATTGCAGTACAAGTTATGGCAGTTTTAAATATCGTGCCATGAGATTTCTTTAACATACAGCATTGTGCCAGTGCTTGTTAATAAAATAAAAAAAGAATTGACATAACACAAAACGCACTCAAAGTTGGATGCAAGGTGTTGACCCCACTAGCCCGGTGGATTAAAATGTATATTAAGGTTTGCTCAAGTAATCTATCATATTGCTGTCAAGCGATTGACCACTGAGGAGGCGAGTGAACAAAGTGAAAACTCACATGAAGTCTTCTGGAGACTTACCAAAGACTACACATGGATTGCGGTCGAGGCAGAACAAACAGAGATTTGATGGTGAAGTATCCTGTTTCAGATGCATCAGTAGTCTGCCAAGTGTGGTTTCAAGGCTGTGGATCTCAGAAGTGCTAAGAACTAACACTACACATGTTCAAGTGACCAGCGTTGCATGAAACCCTTGGAGCGCTCCTCGCCAATGCAAGCACGTCATCCGTTCTGAGAAGCCCTCCAGATAGGAGAGTCACTGCTCCAGTCACACAGGTAAAGGTATCGCGTGAATGTGTGGAGTGGTGATGGGTCGATGGTTCACCAATGTGAATGATTCCATTCAACACACACGAAGAGGATGTACAAGTGGGCGCAGCACCACTAGCGGGGTTGTTAGGAAAGATTTCTTTTTTTATGTAATTTTCCCTTCAGTTGTACACCCCCAAACTTTTTGCTGCTGTTCAAACACCATAGACTGACTTTGCCAGAGAAGCACAGCCTTCAGCTGCACTCCTCTGGGCTTTCGCTCACTTTTAATGGGGAGACTGACATGCCCTTAAGATAGTCAGTACTGGGATACTCTGTTTCCCTTAGTCCTTTTCCAATGTTTCAACTTTTCTGCAACATGTAACAAGTGCACAATGTACCTTCAAGCACAGTGCACTTGGGTCTCTTATTCATTTCCAAAGGCCCTAGATACTCCCGAAGGACTTTTTAAAAGATGTGCAGATGTGTCATGGACAGGGCTGGTGGCAGCTATCTTTTTGCATATTTTGTAACCCTTTCCTGCTGAGTTAACCGTGTTAACCACGTTTGGGACGAATAGGTGGCCTGGCTCCACAATGGCCATGCCACGAGGTTCTTTGTCCTGTCCTTTGGCCCTCTTGCCCCTTCACCTTCCCCAGGTCGAGCTGACCCGGGACAGTCCTTATTTGGTCATGCATTTTCCCACGAAACGCCAAGCTTTTGCGGGATTTTGCATGCCTCGTGTGTGTGTCTCCAGGATGTGGGCTGGAACGTCTGGTTCCAATACACATCCTGGGTGCCAGAGAGTCTGGAGTGCTGTGAATGCCTGGGACCACTGTGGTCCATGATGGGTCCATGTATGGAGTGTGTGTTTGTGAGCAGATCTCCCATTGAGAGATTCTGGATAAGAGGAGGCCAAAAACACTCATACCATGTCGATCTCTGGAGTTCTCACTAAACGAAGCATAGGATCCAAGTATCCTGAAACTACGAAGCTGAGTCGAGGAACTGCTGGTGACCCGCTGGAAGGTTTGGCACCCTGAGCCCGCTGTCTTCCCGCGGGACCCCTCTGCATCTGATCGTCCTAGAAGGTCTACGAAGATGCTTCGACCCATTGTAATAGTGGGACCAACTATTCTCGGCGCCTTCATCAAACCCTGCAAGTAAGCTTTCTCAGAAGTGTCCCTGGGCCAACCAGTGGATTGACCAGCTTACCCAGGTCCTTTGCTCTGTCACCACTGCTGTTTTGAGGAGGCCCTCGTAATTTAGTATATTGCTAGCTCTGTATCCACAGCACCCTCACACTGAATTTCGTACACTTGGCGTTCCCAGGTCTGAAGTGAGACGATTGCGCCAGGACCGGAGTAAATGCGGTTACCGTGTTGCCCCACCGTGGCAACGATCTTTGCAGGTTTGCTGCATTTGTGACCCTCTTGCCCTTGAAGCCTTCTGCAGTGAAACTGGCTCGATCCATCCATCTGGAGCGGAGAAATCGCCACTGTCCCGTTTGGGAATCATCGCTGTATCTTCGGAACTGAAAGCCGCAGAGACGTCCTTTTTGTCGCATTCGAACCTGCAGCCACAATGGACTCGACTGGCGAGGTTTGGTCCAGAGTGCGCCTAGGGCCGGTGAGTAATCATAACCCTAACTGGTGGCCCCTAGCACCTGCATCCATTTTTACGCACAAGTGGCCCCTGTGGGCCCATCTCCTTTCCACTGCTAGTGCTAACTAGCGAACTATTCCCAAACCTTGGAACTGCCTCTGCCTTCAAGTTGAGTACCTCCCTGAATAGTGGGAATCTATTCATCGCCTCACTCACCTTCCTGAGCTGCTAGAGACCCCTGAAGAGACCCCGTTTTGCCCATTTGAACAACTGCGTGCGCTTGCATTGCATGTACTATTGAGCACAAGGCTCCTCTCTTCTTAGGGCTTGGACTGCTTCTTAGTTAGGTGTGTGTTTGATGTTGAAGGGGACTAAGGACTACCTGCACTGCCTGTTTCCTTCCCTTCTAGGTTGTGGACATATTTCATGCTGTTAACCCTTTAGACCCTGATGGTATTGTATATATCTTGCATTGATAGTGTTGTGTTGGTTTGGTAGTATTGCTTTGATTCTTTTACTGTGTATTGAGTTACAAAGGCCTTGTAATAAATGTGTTTATATGTTTGATATATACACCTGTCTGGGAGTAATTTGTAAGTGTTCTTGCTCTGTGTGCTCATTGAGGTCTTTCAGTCAACCTCACCCCTCCTGAGACCTAGTCTTGACCGCCTGCCATAGCTACCTTGATTGGTCTGGCTTGTCCAGAGGTTGCCCTGTTCCAATAAACTAGGCTGGCCTTCTGAACCTCTGCCCAACAGGTCAGAGTTCAGAAATCCATCTTAACAAGGGTCGATTATTTCTTTTTGGAACGCTGTGTGTCAGTGTCAGGCCTAGTAGTAAAGGAGGGGATGTGAGATCTAGATCTTGGTCAGTGAGATGACAGAATGCGCATTCCTAGATCTGGTCTGAAGGAATTGTTTGGCCCCGAACATCATAATTGGCAAAGCTCATTCCTCTACCACAACCACCATCATAAGAGTCACGCGTGGGCACTCAAGATGGAGTTAGCCTCAAAGGAGCCAAATACTGACCTTGGGGGGGAAGTCGGCGGCATGCATGCTGCTGCTTTGGACCGTATCTGGCCTGGGCGGGTGTGTCATGGGTAAGTCTTCCCTTTGGTGCAATACGAAACATGACAGCAGTTCTAAAAACCCAGTACATCTTCCAATCACCATGACAACAAAATACCATGAAGTGGCCTAGCGTGTACAGAAAGCTCCGGTTCCAAGTGATGGCTTCATTATTCCCAGTGATTGGCTAAACTCCGATCATGAAATTGAAGTGGCTGAAATCACTCCCTTGAAACTTACTATTTAAAAAAAAATTGCAATAAAGAGGAAATAAACTGCTTTAAGAGACCTTGTCCTGTGACATACATCAAATAAGTATTTTGTTTTCCAGACGTTAATTATTTCCTCTGTGGATCGTTTAAATTATTCCTTTTTTCTACAGAAGCATACGGCCGGAGTTAATGCTGATTACACCCCGCACAGCCCATTAAGCGCAGCCTTAAATCATACAAGAAGCTGTTCACAATGCTATCCTGTGCTATCTGTGCCGCTCCCCATGTTATCTTTGTATTCCCGCTCAAATTCCCCGAGTCTGCTGACAGCTTTGCTAAAGGTGGACTCCAAGGATTGCCTTTTTGTCTGTGTGTTTGAAGCCTGCCCTCGCAGGGGTGCTTATCCGTAGTATCAGAACAACATCTGCACACACCGTGAATGATATGGGAACTGTTTTCCTGCTTTTCTAAGTCTGCTGCGAACGGCTGCAAATACGCAGCGAAGAAGCAGGTCTTTTGTAGCTGCCATTCAATGCGGGGAACGCAGCCTGTAAGCCATGTGTGTGTTCGGCATTCAATATCGGCCATTAACATGATAAAGCTCTGTAGATTCGGGAAATGAAGAGCGTGCGATTATTCACGAAACTGTATGAACCCACGTGTCTTTCCCGCTGATGTAACTCCCTTGCTGTTGTGCTTGGTGTCACCTCTGATCTCGGTTGCACTGTAAACAGCGCGGCCATCTTAAAATACTGAATTCGACTGCTGTTGCCAGTTCTCTTCCAAGTGGCCATTTGGACCCCACGGATGTATTACTGTGTTCATCTCACATTCACTAAGTATACCTCCAGCTGTTGGTAAATATAGTACAACATGTTCTTCTGTGACATTTAATTCTATTAGTGAGTGTATAGTTAAATAATTTAATAATTAATAATTTGGCATTTATATAGCGCTACGAACCCTCAGGTATCTGAGCGCTGCTTATTATTACCCACGGTATGTGGTGCTCATTTATCGACCTCGGGGATTTGAACCTGTGTTAGCAAGCTGTGCACCGATGTCAAAGCGAGCGCTCTACTCGCTGTGCCACTTGACCGGCCACTTGATCGTCTCTCAAGAATATGTCCACGAGGGACAAGTAGAAAACATGCCAATAGAAGTGTCACCCCAGGAGATCGTTTGACTTAACCTTCTGTGGATCCACTATCAAAAATGTTGCACCTGACAGCAATCCAGTAACTCAATGTTGCATTGACTGTTTTTTGTGCACAGCCATTCTAGAAAGGTCATACTTGGATGCAAACTTACCATGTCATTGAAGGGCCAAATGAGGCTGCAGGGCAGAGTGCACTGTGTTCCAGCCAGAGATAGTGTTGGCGCTGCTCGTTGAGGGTGTGTTGCTTATAATGCTGGGGTATGCCTTTTGCTTCACCCTTCTTGGCAATTGGGGGGCATATGCTGCTTGCTGGATTCTTGTAAGGCAATTTTTATCCCCTTTATACCAGAAGCAAAGTCGACTGCTAAGAATGGTCTTACTCTAGAATCAGCCCTGTGTGTTTAAGATTATCAGTGAGGGGGATCTACAAATTCATGTGGCAGTTAGAGAACAGCTGTATCCCATACATCATGGCCGATGTAGACTCATGAAAGCCTCAAGGGCCTCTTTTAAGGCCACAAAATGATGAGGTGCACATCTTAGAGGGCAGCCAATATAGACGGAAGTCATGTAAGACCTTCCATTTCTTGTGAGAATTGAGGGAGCCATCTTAAAAAAGGCTCATGATTATTAGGATATGCAAAGGAAAACACAGAGACCATCTTGAAAGGGCCAAGGAAAAGGATACATTAAGAAAATAAAAATAACACAAGTAATGGACAATAAAAACAGCAACAAAGCGACCAAAGAATAAATGTATGAATAAGTAAACAGAACAAAGAAATAAGGAACCACCAAGCTTGAAGTTAGAAAGAGGAGCAAGCACTGCACCTTACGAGAGACTTCCCAAATGAACTGGCTGAAAGTACAAAAGGATAGCACAATATACAACAATGACATAAGGCACACCAACACAAAGGTATCTAGAGCAGTACAGCCACATTTATGATTTGCACTGGTGCAATGTTACACATCATGCGTGCTGCTGAGCATTACCAGTTGAGGCATAAGCATGCAGTTACATGATCAAATAACAGGACAAGACCATCAAATAGGTTCGCAAGTAAGTGATCGAAGCAGATATCACATTAAATCCAGTAAAATGTGAGTTTGACAAGACAGCTCAAATTGTTTGGTCATCTCTTCTCTGGCAAAAGCTTGCAGCCAGTCCCAGACTAAATTGCATCAATATTAAACACATCCATGGACACAGGTGACATCAGGTTATTACTGGTGATGGCCAGCTACTGTGCATGATACATACATGGCTACACAAGGACAAACACACCAAGTAAGGATTGACAAACGCGGTCGGTCGCTCGAATTGTCTGCAGAAAGCAAAAAAGGTGTTTGTTTGCAATACTAGGCCAAATGCAATATGTTGACACTGCTCTCTGTAAAAAAACTCCCAGTAGGTGATATCCCAGTAGGGTTGCGTTCCTTCCTAACACAACACAAACAAGAACGGCGTTCAGGAGGAAGGATTGTGTCATATGCAAGTTCTAGGCTAAAAGATGGAAACAGAGCCTAACAACAACGTTAAATGCACCCATCACCACATGTTACCCCTTGCTGCATGAGAATCTGTGAAGCCTTGGATGACGGATATGTTCCCTCATTCACCAGACCCATCCCATCATGGTGGCCATGACCCTGCAGACTGTCCATCACCCCTGCCTTCACCCAAGGCATATCCAGTAATCACATTAGTGACCAGGAAGATGAGCACCCAATGTGGCCAGGCCTCACTTCACGCACATGCTGTGGGCCCAGGATGGCCTTTTCTGGGCAGCCTGTCAAAGGTCATGTGCAAAATGGTGTCGCCTGTTGGCATTGTCTGAACCCCTACCAGAATGGTGCATGACTGCAGTCTCTGTGGGCTTTGCGGTAGGAGCCTTTCTTTATAGTTCATTCTGTCTCTTCCTCTGTGGCTAATCACTGCTGTGCTGGCAGTGGGTTTCCCTCTCACTCTCACCTCTCCCATAACTTGGTTGCTTATAGGTCTCCACCGCAGACCCCACCATTCCCACTCCTGGGCTGGTTCTGGATTTTATCCACACCTCCCATATGTCATAGTATCCCACATGTGTACCACTCACATTCCCACCAGTATATGTTCCCACTGCTTCCATGATTTCTCTGAATTGTAAAGCCCACCAGAAATGGGTCTGTTTAGGTCAAGCTTTGCCTTTTTGTACTGGTTTTTGTTCAAAACACAACAGATTTTGCCAATATAATACAAAATAGTTGCAGAGAAGTCTCTAAACTTCTTCACCCAAAGGTCAGATTCACCATGAGTGACGCTCTCCCAGGTTGCTGAGTGTGCATCGAAATACCAAACATTCCAGGAAGTTTGCAAATTCAACACAGCTAAAAGCTTTAAAAAATGCCCCCAAGAAAGTCTCTCAGGACATAGTTCTGGGTTGGACTGGGAGACTGTATATAATGTAATTAGAGGGAACAGTGTCAAGAGATCTTTGATACGGGACATGAAGGGTGCTGAGGAATCACAGTAACACAAAGCAGACTTGTTATGGTTCCTGATATTAGATGCCAAGGTCAAAAGTACCTTACATCTTTGCCACATATGCTACTTTACCGGCAAACAAGGGGGCGGGCCACATGTCACACCTTCACGAAGCAGTGTGTTAGGAAGTGACTGCTGACGTCTTGTGGCAGTTGGAAAGTTGGCATCTGGCTAGTACCACCTGCTGCTAGTGGAGGAATAGTCACAATATCTCAACGTGGTGCAAGCAGTTTGAACAGCAAGTGTAACCTTTGCCAAACTACCAGAATACTTATTCTCAGCCTGGGACATTCCAAGGCCACTTAAAAGAGATGGCTGTCTTCCGCTGAACACAAACAACTTTAGAAATGTCATTAAATGCATGGATATAGGACACACAAAAATGCACCTCTATCCCCTGGTGAATAGGATGGTGGAGCACCTCATGGGAATTATCCCAAAAACTATTCAAAGAAGGGAAGCCAGGGATTGTCGCTAATTAAAGCACCCTACGCAACTCCCAGGGACTACTCAAACTCTCAGGACAGCCCAACAGACAAGCGTTGAGAGGAGATCTTGTTGGGGCTGAAGCCAGGGACCGGATGACAGCAGGTGAAGATCATGCCCCAGTGGGGAAATGACAGGATACCAAGTTAAGATAGCAAGGAAGATGATAAACATCAATGCCGGTGAGCAAAATTGCACGGTATGGGAGAAGGAGAACCAAGCACAGAAGTGTCACACTGCCTCCGACCCAATCCCCTGAGAGTGTGTGACACACACTAAAACAACATTTTACTGCATGCCAAGTTGTCACCGTATAGGTCTCATACTTCAAGAAGTCCAGGTCCCTGAAATAGATCTGGAGAAAGGGGACTTCAGGGATATCAGACCACAAGAAAACCAAATGTCAATATTACGGAGAGAGGTGCACCAAAGGGCGTGCATACATGCAAAAGCACATGCTCACAGTGTCACATGAATAGGAAAGCAATCGATATCAAGGGAGGATCCTGCAATGGAACGCCACCTTCTACGACCGAAGCTGGCCAGGTAGTGGTGTGGTGGGATGGCAAGGCAGAGGCAAGAATGGGAGAGCCCTGCATGTTTGATTGATTGTAACATAGGTAAGCGAAGGTCAAAGAACATAGCCTCATAATGCATAGTCCATCTTTGCATTCGAGTGAGGGCCTCCGGTACAGGGTCAGACTGGAGCATACAATTAGCTTGGGCTCCAATGAAGAAAGTGTGCTACAGTCGCAAATTGGATTTTTTCCCTTTATGACCGACTGTTGGAGTAGTAACCAGGATTATTTTGGTTTAATCTGTTGCATTTTACAGAATATTTGCTCAGTAACATGGGTCAAAACTATTATCTGTTGTCACAGATAGCCTAACTAATACACCAACTCCCAAAGATTGTTCCAGGCATTCTATTTGATGTTTAGTCAATGGGCTCTGTTATAGCTGCCACTCACTATCTATCTATCCTAGGGAGGGGCAGTCCCTCTCCAACACAGGTGCCCCTGAACCCCGGATCACTTCAGATCGGGAACCCCTACTATCTATTCATTGTCTAGCATGCAGTGGTGGCGCAAAGGTGAAAGCCATATCTCTCCAATTCCCCTCTGGGAACAAATTAGATGGTCCCGGATCTATGGTCCCAAAGGAATTTTTTTAAACGAATATGTGCCCTTCAAACACACAGGCTCCACTTGGTCCCTTACCTTCACACTCTCTTCATCTCCCACCTCCATCCAGCGTCTCTCTGTTCCCTCCCTTTCACTTTCTATTCTCTCCTTCTGATGTTCCTCTCTCCTCTCCGCAGCCGAACTCCACCCTCAGATCTTAATCTCTTCTACGACCGCTCTGTATATTACTACTGGCCCATCTCCCCACTCTACTACTACAAATATCTCTGCTCTACTACTAGCACCCTCTCCACTCTACTGCTACCTCCACTCTTCTTCAAGCCCTCTCCACTCTACTGCTACCCCTCTCGCCACTCTACTACTCCTCCCATAATCACCCTCCTTTCACTCTTCCACTCACTTTACCATGCACTCCCACACTCTGTCAGTCAGACTCTCACACCTTCCAAAAACACTCACAACCAAGTACCAGTTTCTTGCACTAATCAACACCCCACCTTGCACACTCCTTCGGCAATTCTACCCCACCGTCTTTTCATCTGCCTTGGCTCTTAGTGTTCTTCCTCTTCCCCTTCCTCGAGCTCATTCGAATAACCCAAAACTTCCTGTTTCCTGTCACTCCTTTTTATCCTCCACCTTTACCTTCTGGTGGCTACAACCCTCACCTGGTTCCGCAGGCTAACTGCTGGTTTCCTTCCCTCGCATGGAAGGTGTTACAGGTGAATAAAGGAATGCATGGGTGATTGAGTCTCACCCCTTTGTGATGCGTGGGTATGCCTGGTTTCAGCAACAACAGCCTGCTTCTGGAACCAAAGTTCTCAGTTTCCCAATTTGTGTAAATGTTTCCCAATGCATACGGGATGCCACATTCACAACCGGGCCGCTCTGCAGCGCAGTAGCAGGTAACAGTTTCATGCTAGTGGGTGTCCACGTATTTCTGCAGGATGGAGCGCTTGGCTCCTGGGTGAAGTCACTGGTGGGGCTCTGTGCGCACAGGCAGCTTGGATGTTTTTCCTGATACTGAGTTTTTCCGCCACCTGGAGGTCTCTGGCTCTCTCTCCTGGTCGAGCGAGTGGTTCGCTCTACCTTTGCCGGTCTTGTATTATCCTAGGGCAGACAGAGACAGACTGGTGAGCTTTGTACAATTTTGGCATTGGGCAAGACAAGGTGGCACTTGTCAAACATACAGGCACAAAAAGAAGGGACGGGGACTGGGTTAGGACTGGCTCTGGAAACCTCTGTGATAGGCCTCCTATCTCTGGCTGTGAGGGGTCCCCCATCCGCTCTTGACAGGGTCAGATAGTGGGCTACCTGGTGGCATGGTGTGCTATAGGTTCAATCCTCTTATAGTTCCCTTAGAGAATTGTCAAAGAGAGGAAAGTCTGTACCCAATAGAACTTCTTCCGGGTGTCCAGGCATGACTATCATTGGCATCGTTCATTCGTTTTGGAGTACCAGGATGCTGACAGTAGCCTGCTGATGTAGGTCGGCATCCAGGTAGCTGCAGATTATCTGGGACAAGCTCCCAATGTTAAGCTCATCTGGACAAATGAGGTCCGCCCGGATGGCTGTCCGCCTAGGGTCAAGAGTATAACAAGGCTTACGCTAGTATACCTTGGACTGTCACCGGTAGGTGAAATGATCGATCCGTGTCTCCTGTAGCATGGGCTTGAATATGGTTCTTCTTGCCCCTTTTTGTACAAGAGATTGTCGAGATACCCAGGGTCAGCGGCTTCCCCTCCCCATTCAGGTGCAACCTCCTGCAGGTTGGCAGATACTACTGGGTTTATAAGCCCAATCTCCATGTGCCCATTCTTAGGTTGTTTGGAACAGAACCTGGCGGTATTTCCTGGCTTGTGGCAGGTGCAGTATTTTACTATTTCCGGGTCAGTTACCGGCCCAGGGTTTCCCTATTTGCAGTTTCCGAGGGGTCCCCTTTTAATTTCAGGTGTCACAGCTTTGTTATGGTTGGACTTTCTCCTATATCACTGTATGGTGAAGCAACCCATCAAACTGCCTCACTTTGGCAATAAAACTGCCCCTCTCTGAAAAAACTGCCCCACGCTAGTATATTTGGCCTGCACTTGGGGCACTGCCCTAAAGGCCAGTCTGAGCCTGGGTACAGAGGTAAATTCTTAGTCCCGTATAGAAGTGAAAACACGGGGTGCGTTGGAAACCATAACGCCCGTCCCAATGTCGGAAATAAAATAAAAAGTAGACAGACCTCCGAGTTATGAAAGAACATTATAACAAAAAAAGATGTGCCCACAGTGAAGGCTGGAAGAACTTGCTTGAAAAAGCTTCAAGATTCTCGCTTTCATGCCATCATCTCTGCTGAGTGACAGCAATACGTCTCTGTGGGGCTCCCTGCGAGGGTTTGGGGGACAGGGGGGAGTGAAGGGAACGAATCACAGAAAGCTTGTACTGCTAGAGATGGAACTCATCAGTGATCACAAGTCGACACAGCACTCCGTTTGATGGCAGCAGTCCCTGGAGCCCCACCAATAGCACATTGCATGCATTCAGAATACAGCTTTATGGTTAACATTCCACAGAAATACATGCATTTGTCACAAGCTTTCCCATTAATACGCGTAGATATCGGAAGGAAATAGGTTCTGCAGAGCAGAAATGTGTTCCCTAAAATGTCTTTGTCTTCAGACTCTAATGGAAAATATAACCCTTTATTATAAAACTCAGTTTAGACCAGGGTGTCTCTGAATAGACATGTATAAAGCTAAAATGCAACAAACAAGAGCACCATCTCCCTTCATCCCAGGAAACGTGAGATACATATTTTATTTCCACTCATGAGCAAGAAGCGTTGTATTCATTCATCTTTTTATAACGTGCTTAATACCGGAGGCGCGAGACCGGGATTCAAACATGTGTTGCTCTCCGTTGCCTTGCTTCCAAGACAGACACATTACTCTTAAGCTATTCTATGTTTTGTTATGTTCTATGCAACACTTGTGTATGAGCGCAATACAAATAACAAATCAATCTCAATATGTACTTAGAAAGTGCTGAGTGCCCTGAGGCATTAAAGTGCTGGCAAACCAATACTTAACAATATTTGCAGGCAGTTGGCCACAGTGCTTTCGAGGATACATTAAAGGTGATAACAGGTTTAAAATAAATGAGGTTTTAATTGCGTCCTACATCATTTTAAGTTTGGTTGTGCTCTTGAAGCAAATGGAAGACTATTCCAGATGCAAGAACTTTGGACAGCGAATGATCACCAAACAGATTGACTGTGGGTACCACGAGGAGATGAGTGTCTGAAGGTCTCACAGATCTGGTTGGGTTCTATTGCTTGGCTACTGATCTCAAATGTAAAAGGAAATAGGTCGAGGCGATTGTGTAGTCAATTCCAGCTTGCCTCTATAATATCAGTGTGTTATGGCTGCAAACTGGGGCATTTGCCATAATATGGGCCGCATGATTCTGTAAAATTTGTAAACAGGAGATTTAAGATTTAGCGAAACTGGTTAAAAGAGCATTGCCGTGATCGAGTTCAGAAATTATAATGGTTTTGGCAATGTGGCCCAAATGATGTTCCTGAAGGAAGGGCCAAATATTTTTAAACAAACTAAGGTATTCGGAAGAAGAGCTACTAAGGAAGCTGATTTGAAGTGATAAAGGGTTAAAAAATGACCCCCCCATGGTTGTAACTTTAGAGAGTATGTGCCATTATGGCTAAACGAGTTGTGTTCCATCCCATTTTTGACGGCATCCAGCACCATAGTAAGATAAGAACTATCCAGGTGGTTATCTCTAGAGAGCTTCAAATACAACTGGGTGTCATCTGTGAAACAATGACATGCTATGTCGATTTCATCCAGGAGATCATGTAAGGCTTTAACATAAATATTAAAAAGAAGAGGGGACAGTGAGCAACCCAAGTGTACCACATATGACCAAGGTGGTTTCTGGGTAACCAAGTCATTTACGAAAATACAAACCAACCTAGTGAAAAATGAAGTGATCCAACACAGAGTAAAATTAGACACCCTGGACCACCAAACCCAATCTATCTAGAATGAGTTGGTGGTCCAGAGTTTTTAAAGATGCCTATAGAGCCAACATAACTAGCAGTGTTTCTCCTCATATCCTTGGTTGTTCTATTAAACGTTTCATGTATGTCAAGCAGGGCAAATTTGGTACCCCGGTATGGTCAAATGCCTCACTTGTCTTTCACCCAGAAGGCTACATAATTCAATAAGGTCCTGACAGTGGAAAATGACCACCGACTCACCCGTTTAACCAAAAATATGACATTAGCAATAGGGCGATAGCTGGACAATTGGTTTGGGTGAAGAGTAGTTTTTTTTTTTTTTTTTTGAAAAACTACAGTTTCTTTTGTACAAAACACACACAAAAAAAAACTTTTGTTTCAAAGAATATAAAGAAGACTCCAAATCTTCGTGGTTCCATCTATCTAAGCTTCAATCCGCTCCAAAAGATCGAGGTATTCCAATCCACACAACCTGCCACCTCTCTAAGTGGGGCAGCCTTAAGCTCATGAACCCCAAACATGCGTACATTAAGTAATTAGAGGCACACTAAACAGGTACATTAGTCCTTCTCAGCATAATAATAGCGACAGCCATTAAAAAGGAAATTTCAATAGCGCATTCAAATAGTTCACAATAGCGCAGACGTGTTTGACGTTGTTACCAGAGGAAATCAAACGCCACCACGACTCCATGTCATCGTCTAAAGGTGCGAACTGACCAAGATGTAAAAGACGCAAGTCATTAGTTGCTTGGCAGTCCAAGATTAGATGTTTCAAGGATTCAACACAGACAAAGCAGAATCGACAGTAATTATCAGCTATAGATGGATCTTTACGGTGCCATAAAATTTCCTTAGAATTTAGAATATTAAGACGAAATCTCAGAAATTTCTCGCGGTAGTAGCTGGTATAGCATTGGGTCAGGTAAGAAGCCTGGACATTTAATTTTTATTGCACGTAGCCTAGCGAGCTTGTTGAGGTCATTTGATTTCGCTTTTCTAAATTGACTATCCAAGCCCACGCCTCAAATTTCCTTTTTGCATGTTTGGGCTGAGGTTTTTTTTTTTTTAAAACAAATGTGATCCAAGAAGTTTAGAGAGGTTTGGATATCAAGCCTTGTATTTGACAAAAGTACTGTTAAAAGACAAAACATTGTCAAGACAGTCTTTTGATAATGGTCGAGGGGCAGGAATTGCCTGGGCTTGATGTCACATTCATGGAGGGAATAATATGGCGTTAATCCCCCGTTCCAAGGGCTGGAATGGGGGTTAACGGCCTGGCAGCCCGAGTTCTCTGCCCGAACAAAGAGAGGGCCAATAACGAGGTAACCGGGCTGTTAACCCCATTCCAGCCATTGGAATGGGGGTTAACGCCATTAGCACCCATTTCAACGGCTGGGACGGGGCTAAATAAAAGTATGTTCCTACCGTGAACGGGACGCCTCACAGGCTCTCAATCGCAGAAGGAAAATACTATTCCAAGATGGCCAGAGCCCCTCTTCCTTTTCCATGGGGGACTGCAGGATATGAGGAACTCATGGTGGCAACAGTAAAGACAGACTCAAGTGATCACAGTTCAAGGGTGTTTATTAAACTGTATAGGCTGCTTGGAAAAACACCTAATCTAAACCTAATTCTAAGATGAGAGCAAGCTACGACCATCAAATAATAATAAGGCAGTCCTAGTGGCATCATGTCAAAATAAAAGGGCCTATACTAAAAAAAAAACTATTGCCAATCCTGACAACTAAATACAAAAAAAGAGTGTAGGATAATGTTCACAAGAAAGAAATAAGTGTTCACAAATGATAAGTCAAGATGCGGTAGCCAGGATTCTCCCTTCCCCATGTTTTGAGCACGGGGCAAGGCATGAATCCTGAGCACAGCACACGCTCGAGCTTTCCTGCACAAGACTACAGTTGCACTCTCAGATATCAGGACCATCGGTGGTTAAGTCTCTTTTCTACAAAAAGTCTCTTGCCTCCGAGGACCTGATGTGTTCAAAATAATAAACAAAAGTTCATTTTTGCCTGTATGTTGAATGATGACCTTTCGCCCCTGGATATCCCCTCTTCTGGGCTCAGATCCACAAACTGTTCTTAGCGATATCAGGACCTTTGGTGGTTAGATCGCTTCCTTCCGAGGGTCTGGTATGTTCAAAATCTTAAACAAAAGCTCCTTTCTGATTGTACTTGGGAGCTGATTCTTCTCCGCTGGGTCCCCCTCTACCGTGCTCAGACGCCTCTCGACGTCACTCTGGCTTGTATTTAAAAGATGTTTTCTGTTGCATTCGCATTGTAGAGGAGGAGCCAAGTACGTCTACTAAAAGTGCTGCCCCTGTTCTGCCTATATGTTGGCAACCGGAAATTGCGACATGTGCAATACCAGTAAAAGTGCCAATATCACGAAAAGTCCTTGAAACAAGGTATCCGTTGGGAAAACCCTATATGTATCCACAAAGAATGATCTGAAGGAAGTTCCGGAAGAAGTGTGATAAGGAATGAAAGAAAGAACTGGTGACGTCACATGGAGCTGAGGTGATGCAAACAGAAGAGATATAAATGAAGCAAGGGTATAGTCCCTTTCGAACCTGATGGCAAAGTAATGAAGAATATAAAATTTCGCCCCCCTGTAATGAAGATTGCATGTGGGGAGAGGCACCGAAGAAAATGCAAAACTATTTTACAATTTTACAGACGCAGTAGCGCAAGTAGACTAAGTAATCATAAGGTTGGCTATGTAGTGAATAGATTGTGGCGATGCGCCAATGTATACATATAGAAATATATAGAATCTGGATGTTCCACAACGCACTTTAGCAAACTTGGACCCCATGAATGGAAGAATTGGAAGTGTGGTGCAGCAGAATGACAGCTGACGGAGAAGGAAGATTCGAGAAAAGGCTTGTCTGGCCCAGAGGCAAGAGTCGGGGTCACTGAGAGCCTTGTCATGTATTCGAGAAGATACAAAAACGTGACAAGGAAACTCAGCTCCTGTTTGAGGTATAATGAAAACCAGTAGGGTGCCAAGATTTCTTCATTTAATCGTATTAAATTACAACAAAGAGCTCAAAAATGTGGTCTCCAGTCACATGATCGGTTGAGAAGAGATTTGGGTTGAGCTATACCGAGACCAGAAGATATGGCCATGCTACACTCCCTTTTATTCTCAGGCGCAGAGAGCCTCTGCAAGGCCAAGTTCAAAGGTATTAATTAAATGGCAGACTGCAGGAGTGATGATGGATGTTGGACTAATTGGGTGGGTAAGCATGACCAGGCCAGACCCCCCCCAGCACCTGGAGTCCCAATTGCATGCTGTTAGCGTGTGGAAACTTCCAGAAGTGTACAAGCATGCCAGCCAATTATAGAGGGTCACGTATTAAGGAGCCCTATAGTTTGAGAAGCCAATAGTATGTTGTATATTTTCATGACACGAAAGATGACTTGCACTTGGAATGAGCTGACCTTAGAGATCCAATCACATCCTTATATCCCATAGAAAGTATATATAGATATTCCCAGTTCACCAACCACAACCGTAGGTTTTTCTTATTAACCACGTACTATGACGTCATGTATGACAAGTTTTTACTATAAAAGTGTTTTTTATTAAATGCTTTGCGATAATTATGTGCAGCGTCCGTTGATGTCCTTTGTACTCCCTGTTTTAAAGACTTGTTATTAAAACAGCTTTACCTTTTGCCAACTTCTTGAGTCGGTCTAATTATTGATGTTTAAGTAAGATCTGCATTCCCATCCATTTCAGATACTGTTACCTCGTCTTAAAGGACCCGTTGTCCAGGTTCAAAATGTCAGTGGGGTGATGGTTTTTTAACCCTGCATCCCCCTCTTCCGGCCTCAGACCCTTCTCAAATTTTTGCATCCCTCCGTCGGGTTCACTACGGCCTTTTCTGGTGGGTGATGATTTTCCCCCTTGGATCCCCGTCTTCCGGGCTCAGACCCTTCTTGAATGTTTGTCTCCCTCTGTTGGGTACACTACGGCTTTTGTCAAATCAATTTCACTTCTGGCATTCACAAAATCTGAATATCTTTTTAAACGGTTCACTGTGGACATCCCTCTGTCGGGTTCACGCTTGTCAACACTCTGTTCTTTGGGACTTTAGACTTCGCCCCTTTCCATCAGCATCCCTCCGTCAGGTTCACTCTTGCCAACTTTCCAGTTCCTTCTACTTTCTTATGATGGTGGATTTACATGCCCTGGGTTTTCAATGGTTTGTCGGTCCAAGACTTTCGACTGTACAGAGGATTTTGCTAAACCCCTGTAGGACCACTTTGACCTTTCTCTTGCCGCTCTCCTAGGGCCTTCTGGTATCGTTAGTTTCGACAAACGTGGGATCAACCAGAGTCTCTTGAATGAGCACCCACGTGGTGCCAGACCCCTCGGCAGCTGGTTTTCCCTTAATGTTAACAGTTCTTTAAAACAAATTTCATTCATCACAATTCGTTTTTTTATCGGTTCCCCCCTCGACTCACCGGCTGTGATGTATCGCTTGGCTTTTCTTGTCTCTGGAGTCAAGGACGGTACCAGGGTAACAAGTGTCTATCAGCGCAGGAGGGCTCCATGTACCGTTGACATCTGCTGCAACACACGCTTGCTATTCTTTGTGGTCCTATATTTCCTTCTACAGAGGTTTCGCGGGTCTGGGTCAGAAAGGGCAAGGTCGCTTCTCTCCTTGTCCCCCCTTCAGTTCTCGCCGCCTTTCTCCTTCTATTGAACTGCTGTGCTTGGATAGCTCTCTCGTTGTGTGGTTTTCCTTGCTCGTAGTGTGCTCCCGTGCTCCACCCTTTATCCCTGTGGAGAAGGGAAAGGGCCGTCAGGTGTGTGTGTGATTCTGATCAATTGCCTAACTTTGCCTGACCCCTGTGTTGGGACATGTCAGGTAAACGTTCCTGTTTGTCCGTCATCTTTCGTGGTGTACAAATGTGTTTGTGTCGGAAAGGGCAGGGTGTACAGTGTTTGAGTATCCTACATGGTAGGATGGGGAAAAGGGGTTATAAAAGGGATACCACGTCCCACCCGTCATTGTCACACATACATTCCCGGAGGACGCCCCATACAGGTGATCCTCCCTCACCGGTGCACCCCCAGGAACTGGATCCAATAGCAATGGCCGTGTCATGGCCACCTGGATGACAGATCCCGGGGACTAGCAAGTGAGACACCTCTAGGTTTCTCACAGGGAGCAGAGATGAAGGAGCGGTGGCGGCACTCACCACCACTGAAATAAGTTAAGAGGGGGGGTGGGAAGGATGAAAAAAAGGGTTGGCCAGAGGGTGGGGGAAGGATAGCAGCAGGGGGAACTAATCATCAGGAGGTATGGAATGCTGGTTGAGATCTCCGGTTTCAGCCCGCATTCCTAGCCACCTAATTGGCTGGCTCCCCCCAACCAGGGTGCTTCTGAATAATATTGCAGTTACTACCATGTTCGGGGGCATACAGGGCCGCTAATGGCCTGCCTACACATGCCTAAAGTGTGCCCGAGCAAAGTGAGGGCCTTGGCGTGGGCTAAGGGTTGTTAGCGGTCTCAGACTCCCCTGAGATGCTGCTTGATGGCTGAAAAGCACACTAGTAGTATTGCCTATTCTGCTGCTCCTCGTTTCTGACAGTAGAGTCCAGCTGTAAGGGAATTGGCACAGGGGCCGCCACAGTTGAAAACTTCTCTCTCTCTCTAATTAAAGGAGTGCGTTTACCTGTGACAGTGCTTTCTCCAACACCTAACCTTACCTGTGCTCTGTGGGTGCAATGCTTAACGGCAGTGAATCTGCATGCACGCAGGCATGTGCACAAGCTGATTAGCTTTTGCAAATCAGTTTATCAGTAGAATCATGCTCTTCTCCAATTCCATGTGTGCATGGTAAACACAAGGGCTGAAAAATGCTTGTGTGAATTGTCGCCAAAGTGTCTAGAAAAAGAAACCAACACTTGTTCTTTTTGTTGCTTTGTATAGTTCCCATACAGGAGGGAAGGCAAGCTTGCAAACTAATAGTGGCCAGGACCAGAGGCTTTAAGTGTGTTCCTAGCTCAGTACCTACACAAATAGACACCCAGCACACAGTCGGGGTTTCGAAAACGACACTGCATTAACACTCTTTAGTTGCTTTCAGACTTTGAATAAGATCTTTCACACTAGCAAAGGCCGAAGGAGAAACTGACATTGAAACGGAATGAGCTCTCCGTCTGCTTCCTCCAGGCTCCCCTCCCAGGACAGCCTAAGTGAAGGTCAAATCACTCTGCACAGTTTCAAATGCTCTATAATTAGGTGTAGGGGGACTTCTAGAGACAAAACTAATTTGTACACATACAATCTGTCAATAAGCGCCATACGCGCCTTCACTGACACCAGGAGTAACCTACAAGAGTCCAAAGGGATCGCTCTCCTTCCAAGTTCAATTGGGGGTACAGGTAACCTTTTCTCTCTGCAAAGTGGTACCAATCAACCTTCTCTGCTCCCTCGCCTCTCTAAACCCACCTCAGATCACCTGTTTAGTGTGATGCGCTGTTGGAGGCAACAAGCTTGAATCCTATGAAATCCAAGTCCTATTGTGTTACCTTCATGTGCACACATTAAATTCATAAAAGGGATTCTTGCCAGATTATGCAATATTTCCTGAGGGGCATGCCTGTACAAACACACAATTGCACTGTTCAGACTGTTCGAATTGACTCCAGCAACTGTGGCCATTCAGTTGCTGCGATGACTCTTACACTGGGTGATACTGTCCACAGGACTACGGCCTGTACTGGGGAGAGCCCCGGCCGGCCCATAGAGTAGGGGTTTGCTCCGCAGTACTTTAAGACGAGATAGCTGCACCTTTGAGATGGATGAGGGTGCAGGTATATTACTCCAACACCAATCCATAAGGACAACTCAATGGTTTGGCGAAGGGGAGTCCGTTTAATGACTAGTACAAAAACTGGGGAAACATGGAAAACAACTGTGATGCGATAGTCCGTCTCGCTTCAACTCCCGCGAACTTCATTCAAACAGTAACATTTATACTCACAAATCGTCATCATCGATATGTAACACTCAAAAGTTAACATGCAGTTCTATTGGTTAGGAAAAGGTAACTTTACTATAGGTACTATATCTGTATATGGTAATGGAGTGAGAGGATTGGATAAACACTATCAGGTGGGCGTCTAAGCCCTTCCTTCTAACATTCCTCTTGTGGACGTCATTAAGAGTACAACGTCCCATTGGTTTGCGCTCTATAGGACCCTAAATTATTTGGTCCATTGTGATTAGGTTGGCTTCAACCCCATGCATACATTTCTACTTTACTTAGCAGCACGCAGAATGGTCAGCCAAGTGCAGGGTGCCCCATGATTCACCCGGCCTTCCCTCAATCCATCATTACTTTGGTGGCCATGTGTCGATTAGTTGGCTGTGGTCGGCCTCGAAACTGTGTCTTCTTGTCAGGAAAAGTTATGATATCTCTTTCTCGCCGGCTGCCAAGTGTAGGTGTGAACCCGTGCTTCTTCTTGCTCGAATGGTCACGTGCTGCTCACACTGTGAATCTGCCTATTTTCCTTCAATTTGTGCATTCAATTCTTATTCGGCTTGCCACCTGCCTACGCCTCCTTATCTTGACCCTCCAAAGATAGGGTACTCTGTTCTTAAGTTTCGATTCTTCGAGGCTACTGTTCGTTCCTTCTATTGGTCTGACCTTGGCTCTTTCCTGGTGCATGTTGCCTCTGCTGAGTTTCGATTCAGCCGTCCCTTCTTGTTTTAGCTGGAACACGGATCTTGTCCTGTATGGCCTCTAGTAACCTGAGTTGATTCTGTTTTTGTGTAAAGTGGACTCGCACTTATATAATGTGCTTCGTTGAGGTAGATATGTATAGGTGGCACTTGCCGCGGTCTATCTTCTAAGCATAGCAAGCCGCACTGTTTTCTTAGCTTTGTTGCGGTTTGAAGCATATGTACAGGCGTTAGCTGGTTGAATATCTTCGTCCTGCTTACAGCTTAAGCTTCCTTGTATTTTAACATTGTCTCTTCTTCTAGGTTCACAATATCCTTATTCATGACATTTCGTCTCTCGTGTCATATTTGGGTCGTCTTCTATCTGCAAGTCTGTCTGGGCCTTCGTGACATCACCATTCATCTTCAATTAAGGCCTTTGTGGTTTCTTCTGGGACGGTATTTAGGCTATCTTCATTTCATCTTACTTGCAGGTAGGGTTTTCTCAATGGATACCTTACTGTCCATGGTTTTCTAGGTATCGGTATTTCGACAGGTGTTATTCTCCTGATAGGCACTGGGCAGAGCCCTACTGCGGCTGTCTGCTGGTTTATTTGCTCATCATACGTCACGTATTTTGGTGGGAACGTTCCTGGTACTTCAAAATGGGCGATGGGAGTGCAGGCTTTATTTGGGACCTCCTCTACAGACCTGTAGGCTGGAGTGGAGTCACAATGTTCACACATGCACTTCCCTTTCTGCGCCTCTAAGGTTTCCAATCGAGTGCTTACTATCTAGGTTTAAGAGTCATTTCATGGAGAATCACTATTAAATAGAATCTTTCTTTGTAATAGGCCAACAGGGTTTAAATTCTCCCCCTCAATTTCCACAGCTGCATGATCCCTGCATGAAACAGGATCTCCTGCGGGCACATATGTGTAAACTGCAGGCCACCTCTATTGCGGTCCTCCTAAATCCTTCCGGCTCAGTCTGTTGTGCAGATTATCTGGGTGTATTTGTGGATTTGTCTCCAATAAAGTGCATGATGAAAATCAATGGCAGTATTGTGAATCAGTGGAACTGCTGAAATTGCTGCTGTAACTTTCCCTTCTCCGCCCAGGGCTCTCCCTCCCTACTACATTCCATCCATGAAATAATCCTAATACAGGACCACTTTTTCTTTCTTGCAGTTTCAACTTTGCGGACTCTTGTGAAATACAAATACTGGCCCCATAACATCACACCCTTAAACCTCTTATTTTGGACAGGGTTTGGTATATTATCAATCAATGAGACATTCCATTACAAGAAATTCTGTGGAAACATCACATTCATCTAGGGGTTTACAGGTAGGGCGCAGGGGTAGCAGACTGGGATGAGTAAGATGTGCAGGGGAGGGTAGCTCCAAAAGTGGAGAAGAGGGGTTGAGTGGACCGTGTTTTTGGAGTTGTAGGTTCTTCAAGTTGTAGGTTCTTCAAGTCCTTCCCAAAGTTTAGGATGAGAGGGCCAGTCTCATCTTTTTTTGGTTGTCTGTTTCAGGAAAAGGCCTGTTTCCTAATGTTTGCCCCCTTACAGTTCTTTGTTTCCAATATGTAGACTTTGTGTCTTCTGGTGCTATATTGGCTTACATAGATGCAGTTTTTCAGATGGTTAGAGGGACATTTTGGGTTTTGGTTGCGGCTTTTTTGTAGGTGGAATTAGGCTGTCTTGAACATGACGAATGCTTCAAAAGGTAGCTAGTGCAGCTCCTTCAGAACGGGGATACTGCATTCCAGTTTTCTTAGTCCTGTGATGGGACATGCTGGACAGTATAGGACGATTTTACCGTAAAGTTTTTTTGGCAATGACCAAAAGTTCTAAAAATGCTACCATCAAAGGTTTCGAACACCAAAAGTTTGAAACTTTGGTGGTAGCATTGAAAAAAAAACAGGGGCTGCAGGGGTGTCTTCTGCATCACCCCGCTCACTACACTTCATGGTATAGTGAGCGGGTGTTGCGGGGGACACCCCTACAGCCTTCCGTTAAAAAAAAAGAAAAGAAAAGGACCCTGCATCGTCGGTTCCCGATCACGGAAGTGAAATGGAACTGGAGCTGCAGGAACCCAGCATGAAGATGAAGGTAAGTGGGGTTTGTTTATGTTGGGGGTGTGCTGAGGGTGTGGGGTCTTATGGGTGTGTTATGTGTGTGGGTGTGAGTATGTATGTGTGTTTGCATGAGAAAGGTGCAAACATTTGGTAGTACGCACCTTTCTCATGCAAACGTTTTGCCCGCGGTAGTTTCAGCCACGGGCAAATCACTTGGATTCATGCTGGACCACTTTCAAAGGGGGAAAAGTGGCACTGGGCACTCCTGGAGTAGGGCATCGTCACTTTCCCGGTGGAGATGACCAGTGCTTGGAAAAATGTTTTGTAATTACGGGCACAAATGAAGAATTTGACTTGTCAGAAACTGGTACTATGCTGTTTGGGTCTCATTGGCAATGTCTGCTTTGAAAAATGTTCTAGTCAATGGGCAAGCCAATACATTTTACATTGGGTGAGGGTTGAGGCAGAAATCCATCGAGCATCATGTTCGTAAGACATTTCTGGACTTGTCCATCCTTTGTTAGGGTCTCCTAGGAGAATAAACATCCAGGTCGTGCTTCAGGTAATGTGAGGAGCCAGGAATTAGAGGCAGACACAGTGGATTCATGGTTTTGGCCAAAGACTTTTATTAAAATAAAAGGGGGTTGGGAAATGCCTCTCTGTCCCTACTCTAAGAGGTAGTTCCCTAACTAAAACCAAAACTAAGGGCTTTTCCAAGGTCAGGATGTCTAAAGCAAACCGTCCTGTGTTCAAAGTACTATTCTGGCCCTCACATCTAGGAAAAATATCTCTAAGGTGAAAATGGAAAAACCCTTTGGCCTTTTATAGTGCGCAAATGTTTAAAAAGGAAATGCGTAACTCCAAAACTAAAATAGTTCAGAAGTTCCTTGTTGTAGAGGATGGTTCCCTTCCCCTGGATGTCTCCTCACTCTTCCTTATATTTCAAGAATGTCAGTTCCTCAAGTTTCTTTTGATCAACCACACAAAACAACTTGGCTGTTGGTCCGCATCTTACTCTGATACCTGGTGTACTTTTATGCCAGGTTTCCACTTCCTTTTGACATAGTTTCACAGCCTTTTAGCTAGTCTTGTTATATTCTGATCAAGACTTTCTCAGGTACTGTATAGTACAAACTCTGTTCAACTTGACCATGTCTGGTATACTTTTCCTGCCAGGACTTTTCCACTTAAATATACTTGCAACTTTTATATGCCTGGTATATTCTTCTGCCAGGGCTTTTCTTATCTGTATATATTCTTATAAATTGGGTTTGTCTGGTACACTCTCCTGCCAGGGCTTACTCACATAGGCATATTCCTGCACCTTTAATCTGCCTAGTATATTTTCCTGACAGGGCTTTTCTCATGCATATGTTTTTGCACCTTTAATTTGCTTGGTATACTCCCCTGCTAGGGCTTTCTCATGTGAGCATTGCACACACTTGAAGACTTGATAGTCTCTTGTAGCTGTACGGTTCTGAATCACCCTGGTATACTATCCTGCCAAGGTTTCTCTACAGGTGCATTACATACTCTCACAATCTTGACAGTCTTTTCTGTATATTCCATTATGCCTCTTTAAGAGAATTTGACTTGCCCGTTCTTTCTTATTTGCTTTATTTCTTCGGTTCCGTGAATGCTGCCTTGTAGTACCGTTGAACGCCCAGAAGCTCTCCACCTGCTTCTGGCATCCTCACCGTGTCCATTCACCTGCAGTTTGCTTTCCTTTACCTTGTCAGAAAGCTGCTTCACTCCACGGGCACCACTCCAGTCCTACAGTTTCTCGGTCAGCACTGAGAGAGGTAACATTCTCCAGCCAGTGTTTCTTCATCAGCTGTTGTGCCAGTTTACATTTCCTGGCTTCAGGTAGGTTTCTTTAACAACTAGAGTGCAGCCTGCGCGCCTGGCCTCCATTGATCTCTCGATCACTTGGCTCATCTTCCTCGTTACAGTATTTTCACACTTAGGGAAATAAAAGTCAGTTTCTGACAACTAGCATGTCAAGTTTGGTACAATGTTCTTTGCGTTCTTGAAGGGCAAGTCAGTCCTTGATCTCTTGTGTGCAGACCCTGAGACCATGTTTTCAGTGCCTTTCTTGGGTCATTGAGGGGAGGGATGAGAATATGCCATTAGGGCATGGGAAATGGCAGGGTTATCGTCAAACGAGAAAGGGGGATATCATGTATCGTCCAATGATATTGCAACACATCCCCAAGAGTCGCCTCTCCCAATGTGATCCTCCCCCATGTAGCCACCCCAGGGTCAGGATAAGGTAGCGGCTGCCATCCCCTGGCCACATGGGGAGATGCCACCACCGGGAAAAGAGTGATAAAACCACCGGACTCATCACAATAACTACTTGAGATCCAGGCTTTGATGAGGGACAGAGAGTGCTTGAGTCAATGGATGTTGTTGATGCAACTTGTGGAGGAGCAACCGAATGCCTCTGCAGAAGTCCCGTCGCCCTCCTACCTATATGCTGCAAGCCTGAAATCACACCATGCATGACACCAGTGTTTATGGCTATTCCGCTGAGAGACGTCGAAAAAAGTTATCCACTAAGAAAACCCTATCTGATGGATCCCCGTAGATATGACAATCTCTTGGAAGAGGTCCCTGAAGGAATATGAAGACAAAAGAAGGAGAAGTTGGTGAGAGATGAGCGTGAAGCATTGTGAAGAATGGCCGAAGAAGAGGATGTATTGACTTTATGGAATCTGATGACGAAGTAAAGAATCGAGTAAACTTTCATATGCAAAGTGAAGATTGCACGTTTGACGAGCACTGCAGCAAAATGTGAGCCGTTTAATAGCTGTACAGATGTAGCAACGCAAGTAGACTAAGTAATCTTAGAAGCTGGCTATATGTAGCGAATAGACTGCAGGCAATGCCACGATTACATAGAATCTGGACTTCGGTGTCATAATTTTAGTATTCTTAAGCCCATGGAGAAGATGGCTGAAAGTTGTGTCTCAGCAAGAAAGCAGCTGAAGTCGAGGAAGGACAGAGACAGGCTGTCTGGCCTGGTGTCAAAAACTGGAGCAGCCAAGAACTGGTTATCTATCCTAGAAGAACAGTCAACGTGAGAAGATGAGTCATCCCTTGTTAAGATGCAAAGAAAGAACACTAATAGTGCCAAAGTTTATTCATTTAATACAATTAAATGCTAGAAAATGAGCCGAATTGCAGTCTCCTATCATGTGGGCTTTGAATGGAAATAGAAGTTGGGCATGCAGCTCTAGACTTAAGATGGCATGTGCTCACACTCCCATATGTTCCCAGGAGCAAGAATACATTGCAAGGCCCCCATAGCAGAAGGCATGGACAATGAGAGTTGTTGGGCTAATTGGGTGGGGAGACACTGTCAAAGTCCACCCACAGACACCTGGGGTACAGGCGTATGTGTTGCTAGTTTGCCAAATGTTCCAGAAGGATTCAAGCATGCCAACCAATTATAGAAGGCCATGTAACAAAGAGCCTAATTGTTTGATAGCCAATTGTGGAGTATTTTATCCGCGCCACTGTGCCACACTGCACCCCTTTTCCAATGGTGAAAGGAAATTGCCAAGAATGGAGGCAATAACCCCTGTGCGCAATAAGTTTGCAAAATTGCTCAGAGTTCATAACCCATCAATGGGGCTGCACGCCCTGCCAAATACACCGGCAAAGTGGTGTAAAAGTAGGCATCACTGCTGTCACCTGTCATCTGTCACTGGAAACAAGCCCACAGAATGGCTAAAATTCCAAAAATGCCCCTAAATACAGTTTCCTAATCAAGGGCAACCTTCAAAGTGGTGTTTTGGTGCTAAATTCTGTTATTTTTCCCAGTGAATTATTGAAGGGAGAGTGTGCTGGAATAATGGATCCTTAAGGCAGTCAGAGGAATCCAGACATCACAGCCTGACAGCTGCCAAAAGAAATTGGCTGTAAAACTTAGCTTAAATGTATTTCTTTGTCCTGAAAAATTCCAAAATCAACTATTTCAAGTATGTAGGTGAAGGGCTAATTATTTTAAAATGGTTAAATCCTTTATACTCTGTACTTATTTTTTATATGTGAACTGAAAAGATTCTAATGTCACAGAGCCCAGTGTGAAGCCAATCCACATGCAAATTCTGATCTGATGGGGCCTGGCTGGGAAAAATGACATCTCCTGTTAACACTCCCTTGAGAACAGGAAGACTAATAGCTGTTAATGGGTCAAGCACAATCCCAGCAAGCCACTCAAAGGATTTGCATTAGACATTCGTCTGCTGACCAATCAAAGAACAAAGGACATGCTGAGAATTGGCCTCTGCAGGAGGAACAGGAAGTGGGGGAGGTTCTCAGTGAACTTCAAAAGACTGGCCATCTGCTCACTTTGGGAAGCAAGAGGAAAAAAAAACCAGGACTGGATTGTGAATGAAAATTACTTGTTTTTGCCTAAGAACTTTATGACGTTTAACATGACAGCCAAAATAAGTAGACAAGTGAAAAGTACAAACGTTTAAGTCTCAACTCATTCTGGACAGTTGAAGAGGTGGTAGGAGTTTTTACTACATAAGCAACCAAAGATAAACTAAAAACTTATTGTGGCAAAACTATGAATGTTGAAAGCTTAAAATTGTATGTACACAATCCACTGATCAGTGTCCAGAGGTGTATCGAATTAGAAATAATGAACCCAAAGGGTTCTGGCTAAAATGGATGAAAATCCATAAAATGACCAATACAGCTCTCACAAAGATGGAAATTGGATGTAAATGTAGACAATCAAATGTGAAAAATATGTGTCTAATTTTGTGAGGGTACATAATGGAACAAATATACATTTGTGCAAAAGTATGTTTTGAGAAAAAATCCAGGTGGGAGTTCCCAAATCCTGTCATAAGATGACAGCTCTGTTTAAGCTGCCAACCAAAATGAAGCACACGCCTGTAGCCACTCACAGATAGGGAGGTGTGTGCTGAAGTTCTGCCCATGCCATAAAATGTATAATGGATAAATACAGGAAGGGCACTACACATAGGGGTACACACAGACTGCTTCCAGAACACCCTGCTTCCAGAACCCATACAGATATCCGCGCAGCACCTTATTCCAGAACCTTTCACTTTCTAGCTGACTCCATAGTTCTTTGAGAGATCCAGATTTCATTGCAGAATCCAGACTCTGGCATTGCAAAATGATTGCTAGCCTGATCCAATTGCAAACATCCCAAACCTGAAGGGATTTCATTTTAATTCAGCTTGGCTGGCTACCACTAGGCTTGCCCACTGAAAACATGTATCCGGCTATCTACCACGTCCAGGCACCAGAACGGGCCTTTCCAAATCCAGTCTGTGGTGAAGTCCCAACTTGACCAGAACCGTGCCACGGACCCAAATCCCTCCAGAGGTGCCTGTTTGCCGGTGGACCTGCCCAATCCATGACCAGAACTGATGGTCCAATTAATACATTATTCTGTGAGTATTAATAGGAAGAAAAATTACCCATAATATATTTGCATTGTATCATCCCTAATTTAAACCTATCCCATTTCTAATTCAGAACCATCGTCATGCTAGAACTATTTTTGCACTGATTTCTTTTCTCATCTGAAGAAGTAGAGTATCCACAGCAGGCGGGTTACGCTGATCACGTGACTGGAAGGTTCCTTCTTTGGCATTCTCTTTTTCATAGTCATAATATATTGTAATCAACCCACTTGTCTTTTCAAAGTGCATTTCTGTTTCCCATTCTCGCGCCTATATTACAAAAATGACCTTTACTGAAAGCTCTATAACTCCCTCCGTTTTTATGATAGAAACGAAATCATAATCAGTGCGATTCTCCCGTTATCGAGAAAATCGTGCAATGAAAAGTTTGCCGCGATTTAAAAAATTTGAAAGGTTTTACACGTGTGAAATAGCTTTAAATTGTTTCTTACTTGGACTTTGAGATTTCAAATGATGTCTTTGGACTAAATAATTGTTTGTGACTGTGTGCAACTGTTCAAAGTGGCTCCTATAGGAATTTATAACAATTTAAGTATTTTTGATCACATTTGGTGTTTTGGCCCAGTCAATTCTAAAGATAGTTTAAAAGCCATTCTGACAGCTGAAAAGTCAATTCCGTTTTTCTCTTGTGTTTGAAGGGGGAAGGTGGGACTGATATTCTGTTTGATTTGTGCTATTCCTGAATACCTGCTCTCTCCTCACATCTATTTAATTGCCTATTGGAGGGTTGAGGGGTGTTGCAGGGGGAACCTCTAACCATAGTGCCATCTGTCCAAACCAACACAAAAGTATTCTTTTCTCTGCTGCATTTGTTTTTGTGTTCATTCCTTGATTCATAGTGTATTAAAGATATTATTATGTGTTCTGTCACCCCATTGGGGATTGTTGTTTACCTATTAAAATATATTGTGATTACATTTTAAATACATAAATAAATACTTACTTTTGCAAACTAGCCTGATTCCTGGTTCAGTTTGAGCAGGGGGGTCTCAGGAGAAGGGTGTGATATGAGTGGTATATTGTTCAGAATACTGAACTTATAGAAAAAATTAATAAGGGTTTCAGTTGCGCACTACATGCTGTGCGAGACTTGGGTGTGTGCAAGATTGAAATCACTTACACAATGATGAGCTGTGCATCAAAGAACTGTTGAAGATGACTTGGACCAGAGGTGGCCGTAAGTTGTCCACCATACTGTAGAGACCCAATCACAACCCGATCCCACTTAGATGTTCCCTTTAAGCCTATCATAATCCTGCGCAGGTTTTTCTTATTTGCCACGTAGTGTGACATCACATGTGAGGAGGTTTTACTATCTAAGTGTAATTTTGTAGGAAATGCTTTGAGTGAAATTATGCTATGGGATGTCCGTTGATGTCAGTTGTAACTCCCTGTTTTAGACAATTGATAATAAAACAGTAAAATTAATGTGCCTTCTTCCTGAGTTGGTTTGATTATTTGGTGTAAGAATTACTCTGCATACCATTTACTGCACAATATGCTACCTATTTAAGGACCATATGTTCACTTGTTAGCATTGGTAGGCTGGTTAGACCCATCGATTAAGTAACTCCAGTATTAAGGACGATCAGACATCCTCCGCCATATAGCCGGATGATCGCTTGGTTTCCTGTGGAGTGTGGGTGAATAGAAATCTTGCAAGACGAATTGAGATGGTGGGCGGGGTCCCTCTTTGACGAAATTCCGACCTGGTTTCCACAGGCACTTTGCGGACGGAAAACGAAAGTGGTCGGTTGGAGGAGGAGACGATACCGAAGTCCTTGAGTCAAATAAGCAAATGGTGAGTAGACTGACGGGAATGGCAAACTAAGGGAACAGGGTTGTGGTAATTTTAAAAGTAACAGGATTAACAGAAAATATTGTACAAAGATAGAGATATAGCGCCTGAGAATCCTGACCCAAGGGGTCTAGAAGAGGTCGTCTCATATCCCAGCGGGGGTCACTAGGCTACGCATGAACAGGTTCATATAAGTAGACAAGCTAAACTCTGTGATCAGAGTATTGATTAGAGGCGAAGAGGAAAAAGGGTGATCCATGAAGTCTTGATGTGCAAAGTTGACTAGTCTGTGTGTTTGTGTGAAGGAAAGTGTCTAAAGGTGATATATGTTGTGAAAGAATTGAGATAAAAGTCAAGAAGTTATACTATCTATCTAGGGAAGTGGTTGGTACCAATACAAAGATAAAAAGAGGTTTTGAGTGGTGATTGTTGGAGCGCGTTCATATTTGTTGTTTTTGGTAAAGATATTTTTATAAAGGTCTGGTAAGTATTGACAGTCAATTGAGACTCGTCACAATGGGAGACACTCCTCTGATGCACTTATGTAAAACACTGCCGAAGCACATGCCCAAGCTCAATCAGTATAGCGCGGAATGGGTGAAAAGCACGGAAGATAAGATGTTCATGCCATGGCCACAAGGGGGATAATTGTCAAAAGCAGTACTGCAACACATGACCACATACTTGCACACTGCGTACACGGGGAAGAAATTGAAGAAAAGACAAACTATTTTAGAAGTTTGGAAGATGTACCAGGAGGAGAGCGAGGGACCGCCACCTGAGGAGTGGATGCTTAACCAGTGGAAGGAGGAAGGAGTTGAGCCCACAGCTCCCCTTACATTGCCCGAAGAAAAAAACGCTAGTACGGAAGATCTAGGGTTGTATCCATTAAAGGAACTGAAAGCAGCAACAGGGTATAGTAATCCAAAATACGTACCGCACGCTTATAGCAGTGACAATAGTCCTAAGGAGAGTAAGAGAAAAGAGGAGATCTTTAAGATCATACAAAATAAGGAAGAGAACAGTGAGCAATCGAATATATCAACAGAAATAGACGAGAGATTAAGAGATGGTAAGGAGAGAATGATAAAGCTGACAAGGTAACGCTCGTGCAGAACAAATGGATGGGAGCGCAGATATTACTCAAGCTAGATGGGAAAAGCATTGACTAAGTAAGGCAAAGAGAAGATCAGGACCAACAGGGTAGAAAAAACAGGGAACAAGAAAAAAGATTGAAGAAAGACGAGCATAAGAGAAAGAGCAAGGAATGAAGACTTGGAGAAGGTGCCAAGTGTCCTATGGACCACAGGCCCTTATGACGTAGGCCTGTTAAAGGGAATAGGGGAAGTTAAAATAAAGATGAAGCCAGGGGCGATTTTACCTCGAGCAAAACAGCACCCCATGTCTCGAGAGGCCAATGAGGGTATATTCAAGACTATTTCAAAACTGATGAAACATGGTGTTCTGGTGTCATCAGAATCATTGCGCAATACTGTGGTGTAGCCTTTGAAAATATTAAAGGGAGGGTCGTGGAGATTTATCCAAGACATGAGACCGATTAACCAGATTGTAGAGGCAGAGTTTCATTTAGTTCCTAATCCGGCGATGATAATATGCAGTATCCCAGTGGAAGCACAATATTTCACAGTGATTAATTTGAAAAAAGTGTTTTCTCAATCCCGTTGCACAAGGACTCACAAGACTTGACTTCATTTACGTTCCACCAGACTCGTCTGAATCATACTAGGTGTTACGCTCACCTGATATCCCCGGGGGCGTCTGGCAGGCTCTGAGATCTGGAACCCTGGATGTGTAGTTGCCCAGTGCTGAATAATGAATCTGCAATTACAGAAGGGAGGATTTGTGATAACTGTCTTTAATGGGTGAATCTCCCACCTCCCTCAGACCGATTCCCTTCCCACTGGGTTCTTTTCTCACCTTAGGTATTTGTAGGGTGAGCTATCCGTCCTGCATTTCTTGTGCAGGGGAGCTTGACGTTTGTTGGCAAGCTGCTCAAGTTGCTTCACTGGTGCAGTATACCTTCCTTAGGCCCAGGCCTGCTGTGACCCCAAATCTGCTGGTAGGCTTGTTAGGTTTGTTAATTGTAAGTCTTTGTTCTGTTAATGGTGGGAATTCGTTAATGTCTTTATTTCCTTCTTTTCAGGTGCAAAGGTCTTGATGCTGGCATGCCGGATGGAGAGGCACGTTTTCTAAGTAAGAGAAAGCACGAAGCGCAGCGCCTTTATTGTCTTTTAATGCTAACCTGTGTTTTCTTCTTCTTCTCCTCACAGGCCACTGTGGTGCTGTGAGTGGATGAGAGCGTGATGAAAAACAGGCCCGCGGAATCCGTTAAGGTAAGTACAGTGCTGTGTGGTTGTTTAATATTGAAAGTGAACCTGAATATGTCTCTTTTCCTTTGCAGATGTTGCTGTGGTGCTCCGGATGGAAGCGTGGCGTAGCGCGATGGAATTCAGGTAAGGCTGATGGAATTCGATGTTTTAGAAGCGCCCGTTCTAATATTATTTTCCCCCTTCTCGTTATTGCAAGTCGCAAATTTTCTAACAGCAGCTGTGGTAGCGGTTCGCCGGAAGTCCTTAAGCTATTACTCACAGGTGAGTGATGTTTCTTCTTCTCTCGGTTTCCACAGATTGCAGCCAAGTTGATATGCTGAGTGCAGAATGGTGTTTTCTCAGGTAAAACAGAATAATCTTGTTCTTGCAGGATTACAGGAAGATGCTGAAGACCAGGAGCTGGACTGCGGGTTGCAGAATAACACGAAGAATGTTCTGCAGTCAGGGTGTGGTTTATATAGCCCAGGTAAAGTAGTACCAGGGAAAGAAGTTCCAGGCCTGCCACACCCAAAACACTAGACCGCATGGCTTGGTTCTTAGTACTAGACTATGTGGGTGCTTCCACGTTGGATTTAAAGGCCCATGTACATAAAGGGGACCTAGTGTAAACAGCCCTTCCTTCCTACATATGAGCCTGGTGCCAAAGGCACCAGGACTGGCTCCAGGAGCCCTTTTGCAGTGGGATTAAGGCCCTCATGGTTCTGTTGGGAGTCTGCTTGTGGCACAACTTGTGCCCCATCACAGTGGTCATGACACTAGGCTGCCCCAAGGGTACTGTGTTTAACAGGGTTGTACAGATGGACTTAGGCAATATTGATTTGAAAAGTACTGTGATACAGTACGTAGATGATATTCTAATTCGTAGCACTACAGAAGATGAGTGCAGACAGGACTCGAGCTACTGACCATCGTAGCAGGCAAAGCATACAAGGTAGACAAAGAGAAGCTAGAGTAATGCCAATAAGAGGTGTTTTACATAGGACAGTTAATTTCACATGAGGGAAAGAAGGTGACACCTGAAAGGGCTGAGGCAATTATGAAAACCACAAAACCGCACACACTGAAACAGATGCAACAATTTTTGGGACTATGCAATTATGTTAGAGCCTGGATGTTTGATTATAGTTTGTACACAAGACCCTTTTGCAGGCTTTAGAGAAAGCACAGGTGAATGGTGTTACAATAGAATGGACTGAGGAAATGGAGGAAGGATTTGAGGAGTTGAAGAAATCAATTTGCACAGCTCCTGTTTTAGGAATCCCCAATTATGCTGAGGAGTTTCTTATTTTCGCACACGAATGGGACAGTCATGACAGCAGTACTTACACAGAGGACTACATTAGGCCACAAACCTTTAGTGTATTACAGTGGGATTTTAGATCCAGTGATGAAAGGACCCTTTCCTTGTGAACAGTCATTGGCAGCCGCTAGGTTTGCAATTGAGAAATCTACAAGTATTGTAATGGGCTGTTCTATGACACTTTTTGTGGAATATGCTTTGTTTGCCATTTTAGAGTAACCTGAGGTAGCTGACCCAGTGGTATAGAGTGATCATGTGCAAATTATGTTGAATTTTATGACATGCCTCACGTAAAGGAGAATGCATTGTCAGGAGGGGAAATTCTCTTTATTGATGGTTCTTTGAAAATTGATCAGACAAGCAGAGAAAGGCATTCTGGCACCGCTGTAGTGAGGCATATAGCAAATGGCAATTTTGAAATTGTAGCAAGTGCTAGACTACCATCTCACTTTTCAGCGCAAGCAGCAAGAGTTGGTAGGGCTCATTGTCGCAATCCAGAAACAGGAAGGACAGGAAGTGATGCTGTATAGTGACTCCACCTATGTGACATCAACCGTACACGCAGGGCTAGCACGTTGGAAAAGAAGGGGCTACCACCGAGTGGACGGCACTCCAGTGCAGCACGCATCCTTATTGGACAGGTACATTAAGACACAACTCCCAGTAGCTATAGAGATAGTTAAATGTGCAGTGCATACTAAACAAACAGATTTTATCACTGGCGTTAAATGCGCAGTGCATACTAAACAAACAGATGTTATCACTGGCAGGAATGAAGCTGCAGATGCAGAAGCCAAAAGTGTTGCGTATTCATAAGATATCTCAAGTGTTGATACTCCTAGTATAAGAAAGGGAGTAACCACGACTATGGTAATGCAAGAAGAGTTTAATCACTTGCCAAAGACCCAATTAATGGAGATTCAGGGAAGTGCACCGAAAAAGAAGAGCAGGAATTATGGAAACAAAGAGGGTGGTCTTTATCCCCCACAGAAGCATTATTGTGACAGGATAGCACTGGAAAGCCACTGATGCTAGTACCATTATTAAAGATTGCGCTAGAAGAACTGCATTAACGCGTGCATGTGACTAGGGAGGGTCTTGCTGCAACAATTGCGGGATACTGGTTGTTCTGAATCTGTTAGAATACGTTGCATTCTATGCATAAATGTCCAAGGAAGAAATCAAGTGTCCTACATTCCAGAGTTGAATTAGTCCTATAATACGCAAGTTATATGGAACGACAATGGCCCTCAATACAAGTGTGCCGGTCGGGAGAAATGCTGGTAAAACGTCTGGTAATACCAGATCCAACCTTTTCCTCAGACTGCTGCACTCTGAGTTTGCTGGTAGGGGCAGTGAACTACCGGCATTCAGACCTGCCAGGAGTTCAGGCCCCTACTGGCAAAGAAATGCCCCTATCACCGGCACTGTTACTACCAGTGCCGGTGATAGGGGCAAGCCCATTCCATGGAGTCAGGTTGGACTCCATGGAGAGGGAACTTACCACCGTTGCCGGTACCCGTAATATCCCGGTAACACCAGGCTATCAGGTGCCAGAACCGGTAAAGCGAGTTTAGCGCTAACCCGCTGGTGCTACTGGCGGGTTAACGGCAAACTCGTAATGAGGGCCAATATTTTTCTCTGATCCCAACACTTTAATGGTTTCAATGAAATCAAAAACAATTGTATTGTTTTAAAGTTCATTCTAAGAATGCTCTTGTCTTCATGAATCGACCAACCAATGTCAATTTTTACATGTACATATTGAAGAGGATATTACTCTTTTGTCTAGAATAGACATTTATATTTATTTCCATACATATGGATGTGGGTGTGTATTGTGAATGAGACAGTAGATAAGCAGTCTGTACTAATGTTGTACTTATATGTAATACTGTCAGGGACTTGAGGGAAGACATGTGCCCCCAAAGCCGAAGGGAGAATAGTGCACAAAGACAGGAGAGGAGTGTAAGGAGTCCTGCAGACAAGAAAGGATAGGGAAAAACGATTGATGGCCAACACATGCAGTGAACGGAAAGAGGAAGGGAATACAAGTAAGGCAAACATGTTAGGTTCCTACTAGGGGTGTACAGAGAATGGGAGTGGAGTTTCCCCTAAGGTCAAGGGAAGCCTTCTGAGCCGGTTACTATTACAGTGTCCCACTCTAAATGCTGATGGAACGGAGTGACAGGAGTGGACTTTTGCATCTGGAGCCCAAGGCACGAACAAGGAAACAATACTCACAAAAGTGTATCCTATACAGGTCCAGCAGGAGCTGAACAGTAGCTGCCTCCTGAAACAGGAACCAGCACAATTAACAATTATGGCACAAGGGACAAAACTGAAACACGACAAAGGAAAGGGCCAGAGATTGCCTGTCAGAAACAGAGCAGCCAAACTCTGTACATGAGAATTACGCAAGCACAAGTGAAGTCAAGAGCAGTAACAGAAATATCCAGAGAAAAACAAGAAGTCAAAGAGAGGTTCAGGACAGAGAATCAGAAGCACAATCATTAAAACAGGAAACTAAGCACAAGGGTACTTTGGACTGGAACGGCAAACTGGAAACTAAGAACTGGACTCAAGGAACAGAGGACTGAACTGTACATAAAGAACAGGGACATTCTGGACAGAAGGTCTGGACTTGGATCACATAGGACTGAACCGGAGATAGGAAACATGAAAACTCAGGTCTTGATTCAAGGAGGCTACAGGCAGGTAGCATAGACTACCAGCACAGAGCAAGGACCTGCATGGAGGCAGGGAATAAGAGAACTGATTGTAGAGAGCAAAGGGCTGCAGGCAGGGAACAGAAGACTGCAAGCAGGGGAGCAGCGTTGACCGGCAAGGAGCACTGGAACTGGAGCAGGTTCTGGAAACAGCAGCAACAGGACACAGCAGAAATCCAAGGTTCAAAGCATGAAGGCTTGGCAGCGAATCCAATGCAAGAGCCCCGTGCTCCTACAGGCTGCTCCTTAAATACGGACCCACCCTTTGCTGGAGCAGGCTCGTAAGCAGCACCTGGTAACACACCTGAAAGCAATCTGCCTTCTCCCTCTCTGGCCCCGGGAAAATGAAAGCAGCACTGATCTCTAGGGATTTTAGTTCTAAGACTTCTGCATATGAATAGCCAGGTAATGAGAACTGCCACGAGGTGCATTCTGGGATATGTAGTTCGTGAAATGAAACTGGGAAACACCAAAGTCTTGCAAAGGGAAAGTAAAGACAGAAATACGAATAGGTATTGTCTGGCGCAGATCATGTTGATGCATTTCGAGTCCCAATTAGTCCATTAGGAGTGCCAATTGATGTCCCAGTGGCACCATTGTATAAAAAAAAATTGTTGCCACAGATTCTGGGGTGGGAATGTTGTGGTGGGGTATTTGATCATTGATACTTCTCCAGAAAAAGAATCAAATGTTAGGAATTTAGATATATTCCATAGACAGAAGTTATTACAATGTAGATGTTCTTTCTCTCATGATTATTGCTGCGAGTGGTGGAGATGGGGATGGCAGGACGGGTAGCACTGCCCAGGAACCCCTCCAGCATATGAAGGTATGACCAGCTCCACCCCTACCTGGACAAGAGCCAAGCAAGCGAGAGCAGTACAAATAAAATATCACCCTTGTGCCAGTAGACCTAAGCAATGCCTGCATGCGGCAAGTCTGGGCCACAGTGACATAGCAATGGCCCTTGGCTCCAAACATGCATAGCCTGTACCACGAGATCGCAGACAAGACAGAAGGCATGTTTGCAACACATGGCGGTACGTTTTTATTGTTTTATTTCACAAGTGTTTAGAATGTGATACAATGTACGTGCACAAGAAAGCTTGAATATGAGCACGCACAGGCCAGTGAATTTGTGTTTGTGTGCGAGTGAGTAATTATCTGCAATGTGTGACTGTGTTTGTTTGGTGGGGTTCAAGGGGCCGCACTGGGAATATGGATGCTTTTTTTTCAGTAGTATGTTGGCACACCTTTTGGACTATGGCACCATTAACACAACCTTTACAGTAGGAGTGCTAGTGGCATATATTGTGGGCACACTCAAAAGTGTTATGCAGTGGGAATACTGTCATTTGGGTACCAGCAGCATTGAAATAGTCTTTAAGAGGGATGGGCTGGCATACATTGTAGGCTGAGGCATTGCCAATGATGTCCTATATTGTAGGCACAGGCATCATATAAATGTTAATAAATGCTCCTGTATATTGTTGGTGAACTGCATCTATCCATTGCATTTTCATCAATGTTACCCTACACAACAGATTATAATCTGTATGGATATTTACCCAGTTCTCCTGAAACAGTGTGCTGTAAAACGCACCAATTCAACAATTTATTTAAAAAGAATTGTCGGGGGAATCCCCCTCTAGCATCCGCTGTGTTGGTTATAGATCCCTCACTACAACTGGTCACTGCACTATTTTGGGGGTCCAGTTTCATTTGCAAATAAATCACCCGCTTTACATCATTTAGAAAGGAGGCACAGCCTCTGGAACCCCTTTCTCCTGGTACTAAAATCTACCTCTGCCACCAGTGCTTAATTTGTGGGTTTGTTTGCCAGGGCTCAGCCCTGCCACTTATTTTTGAGCCCCGGCACTTACTGTCTCAGATTCACATGAATTATGAAGTGGTGATAGTCAGTGCATCCATCAACCACAATGAGCAGGTGCAAGCTGTACTGTAACCCCAAATGTGTCAACACTGTGGGGAGCAGCTCTGGGTGGTGGCAGCAGTGGTGGGGAACTGCCAACCCACAGTGTCACAGAATTGCTAGAAAAAATGTGGGCTCTGGCACTTATTGCTTTACAAATTAAGCGCCGTCAGCCACTGAATAGCAGTGTTGTGGGAGGAGGAAATGCACTGGAAGCCACTGAATGGCAGTGTTGTGGGAGGAGAAGATGCACTGGAAGCCACAGAATGGGAGTGTTGTGGGAGGAGGAGATGCACTGGAAGCCACTGAATGGCAGCGTTGTGGGAGGAGGAGATGCACTGTCCGCCACTGTATGGCAGTGATGTGGGAGGAGGAGATGCACTGGAAGCCACAGAACGGCAGTGGTGTGGGAGGAGGAGATGCACTGCCTGCCACTGAATGGCAGCATTGTGGGAGGAGGAGATGCGCTGGAAGCCACTGAATGGCAGCGTTGTGGGAGGAGGAGATGCACTGTCCGCCACTGAATGGCAGTGTTGTGGGAGGAGGAGATGCACTGGAAGCCACTGAATGGCAGCATTGTGGGAGGAGGAGATGCACTGTCCGCCACTGAATGGCAGCGATGTGGGAGGAGGAGATGCACTGGAAGCCACAGAATGGCAGTGGTGTGGGAGGAGGAGATGCACTGCCTGCCACTGAATGGCAGCGTTGTGGGAGGAGGAGATGCACTGCCTGCCACTGAATGGCAGCGTTGTGGGAGGAGGAGATGCACTGTCCGCCACTGAATGGCAGCGTTGTGGGAGGAGGAGATGCACTGTCTGCCACTGAATGGCAGTGTTGTGGGAGGAGGAGATGCACTGTGTGCCACTGAATGGCAGTGTTGTGGGAGGAGGAGATGCACTTGAAGCCATTGAATGGCAGCGTTGTGGGAGGAGGAGATGCACTGGAAGCCACAGAATGGCAGTGGTGTGGGAGGAGGAGATGCACTGCCTGCCACTGAATGGCAGCGTTGTGGGAGGAGGAGATGCACTGTCCGCTACTGAATGGCAGCGTTGTGGGAGGAGGAGATGCACTGTCTGCCACTGAATGGCAGTGTTGTGGGAGGAGGAGATGCACTGTGTGCCACTGAATGGCAGTGTTGTGGGAGGAGGAGATGCACTTGAAGCCATTGAATGGCAGCGTTGTGGGAGGAGGAGATGCACTGGAAGCCACTGAATGGCAGCATTGTGGGAGGAGGAGATGCACTGTCCGCCACTGAATGGCAGCGATGTGGGAGGAGGAGATGCACTGGAAGCCACAGAATGGCAGTGGTGTGGGAGGAGGAGATGCACTGCCTGCCACTGAATGGCAGCGTTGTGGGAGGAGGAGATGCACTGCCTGCCACTGAATGGCAGCGTTGTGGGAGGAGGAGATGCACTGTCCGCCACTGAATGGCAGCGTTGTGGGAGGAGGAGATGCACTGTCTGCCACTGAATGGCAGTGTTGTGGGAGGAGGAGATGCACTGTGTCCCACTGAATGGCAGTGTTGTGGGAGGAGGAGATGCACTTGAAGCCATTGAATGGCAGCGTTGTGGGAGGAGGAGATGCACTGGAAGCCACAGAATGGCAGTGGTGTGGGAGGAGGAGATGCACTGCCTGCCACTGAATGGCAGCGTTGTGGGAGGAGGAGATGCACTGTCCGCTACTGAATGGCAGCGTTGTGGGAGGAGGAGATGCACTGTCTGCCACTGAATGGCAGTGTTGTGGGAGGAGGAGATGCACTGTGTGCCACTGAATGGCAGTGTTGTGGGAGGAGGAGATGCACTTGAAGCCATTGAATGGCAGCGTTGTGGGAGGAGGAGATGCACTGGAAGCCACTGAATGGCAGTGTTGTGGGAGGAGGAGATGCACTGTCCGCCACTGAATGGCAGCGTTGTGGGAGGAGGAGATGCACTGGAAGCCACTGAATGGCAGCATTGTGGGAGTTGAAGATGCACTGTCCGCCAATGAATGGCAGCGATGTGGGAGGAGGAGATGCACTGGAAGCCACAGAATGGCAGTGGTGTGGGAGGAGGAGATGCACTGGAAACCACTGAATGGCAGCGTTGTGGGAGGAGGAGATGCACTGGAAGACACTAAATGGCAGTGTAGTGGGAGGAGGAGATGCACTGTCCGCCACTGAATGGCAGTGTTGTGGGAGGAGGAGATGCACTGGAAGCCACTGAATGGCAGCGTTGTGGGAGGAGGAGATGCACTGGAAGCCACTGAATGGCAGTGTTGTCAGTGTTGTGGGAGGAGGAGATGCACTGGAAGCCACTGAATGGCAGTGTTTTGGGAGGAGGAGATGCACTGGAAGCCACACAATGGCAGTGTTGTGGGAGGAGGAAATGCACTGTCCGCCACTGAATGCACTGTCCGCCACTGAATGGCAGCATTGTGGGAGGAGGAGATGCACTGTCTGCCACTGAATGGCAGTGTTGTGGGAGGAGGAGATGCACTGGAAGCCACTGAATGGCAGCGTTGTGGGAGGAGGAGATGCACTGGAAGCCACTGAATGGCAGTGTAGTGGGAAGAGGAGATGCACTGTCCGCCACTGAATGGCAGTGTTGTGGGAGGAGGAGATGCACTAGAAGCCACTGAATGGCAGTGTTGTGGGAGGAGGAGATGCACTGTCCGCCACTGAATGGCGGTGTTGTGGGAGGAGGAGATACACTGGAAGCCACTGATTGGCAGCGTTGTGGGAGGAGGAGATGCACTGTCTGCCACTGAATGGCAGTGTTGTGGGAGGAGGAGATGCACTGACCGCCACTGAATGGCAGTGTTGTGGGAGGAGATGCACTGGAAGCCACTGAATGGCAGTGTTGTGGGAGGAGGAGATGCACTGTCCGCCAATGAATGACAGTGTTGTGGGAGGAGGAGATGCACTGTCTGCCACTGAATGGCAGTGTTGTGGGAGGAGGGGATGCACTGGAAGCCACTGAATGGCAGTGTAGTGGGAAGAGGAGATGCACTGGAAGCCATTGAATGGCAGCGTTGTGGGAGGGGGAGATGCACTGGAAGCCACTGAATGGCAGTGTTGTGGGAGGAGGAGATGCACTGTCTGCCACTGAATGGCAGTCTTGTGGGAGGAGGAGATGCACTGGAAGCCACTGAATGGCAGTGTTGTAGGAGGAGGAGATGCACTGTCCGCCACTGAATGGCAGTGTTGTGGGAGGAGGAGATGCACTGTCTGCAACTGAATGGCAGCGTTGTGGGAGGAGGAGATGAACTGGAAGCCACTGAATGGCAGCGTTGTGGGAGGAGGAGATGCACTGGAAGCCACTGAATGGCAGTGTAGTGGAGGAGGAGATGCACTGGAAGCCATTGAATGGCAGCGTTGTGGGAGGAGGAGATGCACGGTCTGCCACTGAATGGCAGTGTTGTGGGAGGAGGAGATGCACTGTCTGCCACTGAATGGCAGTGTTGTGGGAGGAGGAGATGCACTGGAAGCCACTGAATGGCACCGTTGTGGGAGGAGGAGATGCACTGGAAGCCACTGAATGGCAGTGTAGTGGGAAGAGGCCATGCACTGGAAGCCATTGAATGGCAGCGTTGTGGGAGGGGGAGATGCACTGGAAGCCACTGAATGGCAGTGTAGTGGGAAGAGGAGATGCACTGGAAGCCATTGAATGGCAGCGTTGTGGGAGGGGGAGATGCACTGGAAGCCACTGAATGGCAGTGTTGTGGGAAGAGGAGATGCACTGTCCGCCACTGAATGGCAGTGTTGTGGGAGGAGGAGATGCACTGTCCGCCACTGAATGGCAGCGTTATGGGAGGAGGAGATGAACTGGAAGCCACTGAATGGCAGCGTTGTGGGAGGAGGAGATGCACTGGAAGCCATTGAATGGCAGCGTTGTGGGAGGAGGAGATGCACTGTCCACCACTGAATGGCAGTCTTGTGGGAGGAGGAGATGAACTGGAAGCCACTGAATGGCAGCGTTGTGGGAGGAGGAGATGCACTGGAAGCCATTGAATGGCAGCGTTGTGGGAGGAGGAGATGCACTGTCCACCACTGAATGGCAGTCTTGTGGGAGGAGGAGACGCACTAAAAGCCACAGAATGGCAGTGTAGTGGGAGGAGGAGATGCTCTGTCCGCCACTGAATGGCAGTGTTGTGGGAGGAGGAGATGCACTGTCCGCCACTGAATGGCAGCGTTGTGGGAGGAGGAGATGAACTGGAAGCCACTGAATGGCAGCGTTGTGGGAGGAGGAGATGCACTGGAAGCCATTGAATGGCAGCGTTGTGGGAGGAGGAGATGCACTGTCCACCACTGAATGGCAGTGTTGTGGGAGGAGGAGATGCACTGTCCGCCACTGAATGGCAGTGTTGTGGGAGGAGGAGATGCACTGGAAGCCACTGAATGGCAGCGTTGTGGGAGGAGGAGATGTACTGTCCGCCAGTGAATGTCAGCGATGTGGGAGGAGGAGATGCACTGGAAGACACAGAACAGCAGTGGTGTAGGAGGAGGAGATGCACTGCCTGCCACTGAATGGCAGCATTGTGGGAGGAGGACATGCACTGGAAGCCACTGAATGGCAGCATTGTGGGAGGAGGAGATGCACTGGAAGCCACTGAATGTAAGTGGTGTGGGAGGAGGAGATGCACTGGAAGCCACTGAACGGCAGCGTTGTGGGAGGAGGAGATGCACTGGAAGCCACTGAATGGCAGTGTTTTGGGAGGAGGAGATGCACTGTCCGCCACTGAATGGCAGTGTTGTGGGAGGAGGAGATGCACTGTCCGCCACTGAATGGCAGCGTTGTGGGAGGAGGAGATGCACTGCCTGCCACTGAATGGCAGTGTTGTGGGAGGAGGAGATGCACTGGACGCCACTGAATGGCTGCGTTGTTGGAGGAGGAGATGCACTGGAAGCCACTGAATGGCAGCATTGTGGGAGGAGGAGATGCACTGGAAGCCACTGAATGGCAGTGGTGTGGGAGGAGGAGATGCACTGCCTGCGCTGAATGGCAGTGTTGTGGGAGGAGGAGATGCACTGGAAGCCACTGAATGGCAGCGTTGTGGGAGGAGGAGATGCACTGGAAGCCACTGAATGGCAGTGTTTTGGGAGGAGGAGATGCACTGTCCACCACTGAATGGCAGTGTTGTGGGAGGAGGAGATGCACTGGAAGCCACTGAATGGCAGCGTTGTGGGAGGAGGAGATGCACTGGAAGCCACTGAATGGCAGCGTTGTGGGAGGAGGAGATGCACTGGAAGCCACTGAATGGCAGTGTAGTGGGAGGAGGAGATGCACTGGAAGCCATTGAATGGCAGCGTTGTGGGAGGAGGAGATGCACTGTCCGCCAATGAATGGCAGTGTTGTGGGAGGAGGAGATGCACTGTCCGCCACTGAATGGGAGTGTTGTGGGAGGAGGAGATGCACTGGAAGCCACTGAATGGCAGCGTTGTGGGAGGAGGAGATGCACTGTCCGCCACTGTATGGCAGTGATGTGGGAGGAGGAGATGCACTGGAAGCCACAGAACGGCAGTGGTGTGGGAGGAGGAGATGCACTGCCTTCCACTGAATGGCAGCGTTGTGGGAGGAGGAGATGCGCTGGAAGCCACTGAATGGCAGCGTTGTGGGAGGAGGAGATGCACTGTCCGCCACTGAATGGCAGTGTTGTGGGAGGAGGAGATGCACTGGAAGCCACTGAATGGCAGCATTGTGGGAGGAGGAGATGCACTGTCCGCCACTGAATGGCAGTGATGTGGGAGGAGGAGATGCACTGGAAGCCACAGAATGGCAGTGGTGTGGGAGGAGGAGATGCACTTCCTGCCACTGAATGGCAGCGTTGTGGGAGGAGGAGATGCACTGTCCGCCACTGAATGGCAGCGTTGTGGGAGGAGGAGATGCACTGTGTGCCACTGAATGGCAGTGTTGTGGGAGGAGGAGATGCACTTGAAGCCATTGAATGGCAGCGTTGTGGGAGGAGGAGATGCACTGGAAGCCACTGAATGGCAATGTTGTGGGAGGAGGAGATGCACTGTCCGCCACTGAATGGCAGTGTTGTGGGAGGAGGAGATGCACTGGAAGCCACTGAATGGCAGCATTGTGGGAGGAGGAGATGCACTTTCCGCCAATGAATGGCAGCGATGTGGGAGGAGGAGATGCACTGGAAGCCACAGAATGGCAGTGGTGTGGGAGGAGGAGATGCACTGGAAACCACTGAATGGCAGCGTTGTGGGAGGAGGAGATGCACTGGAAGACACTAAATGGCAGTGTAGTGGGAGGAGGAGATGCACTGTCTGCCACTGAATGGCAGTGTTGTGGGAGGAGGAGATGCACTGGAAGCCACTGAATGGCAGCGTTGTGGGAGGAGGAGATGCACTGGAAGCCACTGAATGGCAGTGTTGTCAGTGTTGTGGGAGGAGGAGATGCACTGGAAGCCACTGAATGGCAGTGTTGTTGGAGGAGGAGATGCACTGGAAGCCACACAATGGCAGTGTTGTGGGAGGGGGAGATGCACTGTCCGCCACTGAATGGCAGTGTTGTGGGAGGAGGAGATGCACTAGAAGCCACTGAATGGCAGTGTTGTGGGAGGAGGAGATGCACTGTCTGCCACTGAATGGCAGTGTTGTGGGAGGAGGAGATGCACTGACTGCCACTGAATGGCAGTGTTGTGGGAGGAGGAGATGCACTGTCCGCCAATGAATGACAGTGTTGTGGGAGGAGGAGATGCACTGTCTGCCACTGAATGGCAGTGTTGTGGGAGGAGGAGATGCACTGGAAGCCAACGAATGGCAGTGTTGTGGGAGGAGAAGATGCACTGGAAGCCACTGAATGGCAGTGTAGTGGGAAGAGGAGATGCACTGGAAGCCATTGAATGGCAGCGTTGTGGGAGGGGGAGATGCACTGGAAGCCACTGAATGGCAGTGTTGTGGGAGGAGGAGATGCACTGTCTGCCACTGAATGGCAGTCTTGTGGGAGGAGGAGATGCACTGGAAGCCACTGAATGGCAGTGTTGTAGGAGGAGGAGATGCACTGTCCGCCACTGAATGGCAGTGTTGTGGGAGGAGGAGAAACACTGTACGCCACTGAATGGCAGCGTTGTGGAAGGAGGAGATGAACTGGAAGCCACTGAATGGCAGCCTTGTGGGAGGAGGAGATTCACTGGAAGCCACTGAATGGCAGTGTGGTGGAGGAGGAGATGCACTGGAAGCCATTGAATGGCAGCGTTGTGGGAGGAGGAGATGCACGGTCTGCCACTGAATGGCAGTGTTGTGGGAGGAGGAGATGCACTGTCTGCCACTGAATGGCAGTGTTGTGGGAGGAGGAGATGCACTGGAAGCCACTGAATGGCACCGTTGTGGGAGGAGGAGATGCACTGGAAGCCACTGAATGGAGTGTAGTGGGAAGAGGAGATGCACTGGAAGCCATTGAATGGCAGCGTTGTGGGAGGGGGAGATGCACTGGAAGCCACTGAATGGCAGTGTAGTGGGAAGAGGAGATGCACTGGAAGCCATTGAATGGCAGCGTTGTGGGAGAGGGAGATGCACTGGAAGCCACTGAATGGCAGTGTTGTGGGAGGAGGAGATGCACTGTCCACCACTGAATGGCAGTCTTGTGGGAGGAGGAGACGCACTAAAAGCCACAGAATGGCAGTGTAGTGGGAGGAGGAGATGCTCTGTCTGCCACTGAATGGCAGTGTTGTGGGAGGAGGAGATGCACTGTCCGCCACTGAATGGCAGCGTTGTGGGAGGAGGAGATGAACTGGAAGCCACTGAATGGCAGCGTTGTGGGAGGAGGAGATGCACTGGAAGCCACTGAATGGCAGTGTAGTGGGAGGAGGAGATGCACTGGAAGCCATTGAATGGCAGCGTTGTGGGAGGAGGAGATGCACTGTCCACCACTGAATGGCAGTGTTGTGGGAGGAGGAGATGCACTGTCTGCCACTGAATGGCAGTGTTGTGGGAGGAGGATATGCACTGGAAGCCACTGAATGGCAGCGTTGTAGGAGGAGGAGATGCACTGTCCGCCAGTGAATGGCAGCGATGTGGGAGGAGGAGATGCACTGGATGACACAGAACAGCAGTGGTGTAGGAGGAGGAGATGCACTGCCTGCCACTGAATGGCAGCATTGTGGGAGGAGGACATGCACTGGAAGCCACTGAATGGCAGCGTTGTGGGAGGAGGAGATGCACTGGAAGCCACTGAATGTAAGTGGTGTGGGAGGAGGAGATGCACTGGAAGCCACTGAATGGCAGCGTTGTGGGAGGAGATGCACTGGAAGCCACTGAATGGCAGTGTTTTGGGAGGAGGAGATGCACTGTCCGCCACTGAATGGCAGTGTTGTGGGAGGAGGAGATGCACTGTCCGCCACTGAATGGCAGCGTTGTGGGAGGAGGAGATGCACTGCCTGCCACTGAATGGCAGTGTTGTGGGAGGAGGAGATGCACTGCCTGCCACTGAATGGCAGTGTTGTGGGAGGAGGAGATGCACTGGAAGCCACTGAATGGCAGCGTTGTTGGAGGAGGAGATGCACTGGAAGCCACTGAATGGCAGCGTTGTGGGAGGAGGAGATGCACTGGAAGCCACTGAATGGCAGTGGTGTGGGAGGAGGAGATGCACTGCCTGCCACTGAATGGCATTGTTGTGGGAGGAGGAGATGCACTGGAAGCCACTGAATGGCAGCGTTGTGGGAGGAGGAGATGCACTGGAAGCCACTGAATGGCAGTGTTTTGGGAGGAGGAGATGCACTGTCCGCCACTGAATGGCAGTGTTGTGGGAGGAGGAGATGCACTGTCCGCCACTGAATGGCAGCGTTGTGGGAGGAGGAGATGCACTGTCTGCCACTGAATGGCAGTGTTGTGGGAGGAGGAGATGCACTGTCTGCCACTGAATGGCAGTGTTGTGGGAGGAGGAGATGCACTGGAAGCCATTGAATGGCAGCATTGTGGGAGGAGGAGATGCACTGGAAGCCACTGAATGGCAGTGTTGTGGGAGGAGGAGATGCACTGGAAGCCACTGAATGGCAGTGTTGTGGGAGGAGGAGATGCACTGGAAGCCACTGAATGGCAGTATTGTGGGAGGAGATGCACTGTCCGCCACTGAATGGCAGCAATGTGGGAGGAGGAGATGCACTGGAAGCCACAGAATGGCAGTGGTGTGGGAGGAGGAGATGCACTACCTGCCACTGAATGGCAGCATTTTGGGAGGAGGAGATGCACTGGAAACCACTGAATGGCAGCATTGTGGGAGGAGGAGATGCACTGGAAGCCACTGAATGGCAGCCTTGTGGGAGGAGGAGATTCACTGGAAGCCACTGAATGGCAGTGTGGTGGAGGAGGAGATGCACTGGAAGCCATTGAATGGCAGCGTTGTGGGAGGAGGAGATGCACGGTCTGCCACTGAATGGCAGTGTTGTGGGAGGAGGAGATGCACTGTCTGCCACTGAATGGCAGTGTTGTGGGAGGAGGAGATGCACTGGAAGCCACTGAATGGCACCGTTGTGGGAGGAGGAGATGCACTGGAAGCCACTGAATGGAGTGTAGTGGGAAGAGGAGACGCACTGTCCGCCACTGAATGGCAGCGTTGTGAGAGGAGGAGATGCACTGGAAGCCACTGAATGGCAGTGTAGTGGGAGGAGGAGATGCACTGTCCGCCACTGAATGGCAGTCTTGTGGGAGGAGGAGATGCACTGATAGCCACAGAATGTTAGTGTAGTGGGAGGAGGAGATGCTCTGTCCGCCACTGAATGGCAGTGTTGTGGGAGGAGGAGATGCACTGTCCGCCACTGAATGGCAGCGTTGTGGGGGGAGGAGATGAACTGGAAGCCACTGAATGGCAGTGTTGTGGGAGGAGGAGATGCACTGGAAGCCACTGAATGGCAGTGTAGTGGGAGGAGGAGATGCACTGGAAGACATTGAATGGCAGCTTTGTGGGAAGAGGAGATGCACTGTCTGCCACCGAATGGCAGTGTTGTGGGAGGAGGAGATGCACTGGAAGACACAGAACGGCAGTGGTGTAGGAGGAGGAGATGCACTGCCTGCCACTGAATGGCAGCGTTGTGGGAGGAGGAGATGCACTGGAAGCCACTGAATGGCAGCGTTGTTGGAGGAGGAGATGCACTGGAAGCCACTGAATGGCAGTGTTTTGGGAGGAGGAGATGCACTGTCCGCCACTGAATGGCAGTGTTGTGGGAGGAGGAGATGCACTGTCCGCCACTGAATGGCAGCGTTGTGGGAGGAGGAGATGCACTGTCTGCCACTGAATGGCAGTGTTGTGGGAGGAGGAGATGCACTGTCTGCCACTGAATGGCAGTGTTGTGGGAGGAGGAGATGCACTGGAAGCCATTGAATGGCAGCATTGTGGGAGGAGGAGATGCACTGGAAGCCACTGAATGGCAGTGTTGTGGGAGGAGGAGATGCACTGGAAGCCACTGAATGGCAGTGTTGTGGGAGGAGGAGATGCACTGGAAGCCACTGAATGGCAGTATTGTGGGAGGAGATGCACTGTCCGCCACTGAATGGCAGCAATGTGGGAGGAGGAGATGCACTGGAAGCCACAGAATGGCAGTGGTGTGGGAGGAGGAGATGCACTACCTGCCACTGAATGGCAGCATTTTGGGAGGAGGAGATGCACTGGAAACCACTGAATGGCAGCATTGTGGGAGGAGGAGATGCACTGGAAGCCACTGAATGGCAGTGTAGTGGGAGGAGGAGACGCACTGTCCGCCACTGAATGGCAGCGTTGTGAGAGGAGGAGATGCACTGGAAGCCACTGAATGGCAGTGTAGTGGGAGGAGGAGATGCACTGTCCGCCACTGAATGGCAGTCTTGTGGGAGGAGGAGATGCACTGATAGCCACAGAATGTTAGTGTAGTGGGAGGAGGAGATGCTCTGTCCGCCACTGAATGGCAGTGTTGTGGGAGGAGGAGATGCACTGTCCGCCACTGAATGGCAGCGTTGTGGGGGGAGGAGATGAACTGGAAGCCACTGAATGGCAGTGTTGTGGGAGGAGGAGATGCACTGGAAGCCACTGAATGGCAGTGTAGTGGGAGGAGGAGATGCACTGGAAGACATTGAATGGCAGCTTTGTGGGAAGAGGAGATGCACTGTCCGCCACCGAATGGCAGTGTTGTGGGAGGAGGAGATGCACTGGAAGACACAGAACGGCAGTGGTGTAGGAGGAGGAGATGCACTGCCTGCCACTGAATGGCAGCGTTGTGGGAGGAGGAGATGCACTGGAAGCCACTGAATGGCAGCGTTGTTGGAGGAGGAGATGCACTGGAAGCCACTGAATGGCAGCGTTGTGGGAGGAGGAGATGCACTGGAAGCCACTGAATGGCAGTGGTGTGGGAGGAGGAGATGCAGTGGAAGCCACTGAATGGCAGCGTTGTGGGAGGAGGAGATGCACTGGAAGCCACTGAATGGCAGTGTTTTGGGAGGAGGAGATGCACTGTCCGCCACTGAATGGCAGTGTTGTGGGAGGAGGAGATGCACTGGAAGCCACTGAATGGCAGCGTTGTTGGAGGAGGAGATGCACTGGAAGCCACTGAATGGCAGCGTTGTGGGAGGAGGAGATGCACTGGAAGCCACTGAATGGCAGTGGTGTGGGAGGAGGAGATGCACTGCCTGCCACTGAATGGCAGTGTTGTGGGAGGAGGAGATGCAGTGGAAGCCACTGAATGGCAGCGTTGTGGGAGGAGGAGATGCACTGGAAGCCACTGAATGGCAGTGTTTTGGGAGGAGGAGATGCACTATCCGCCACTGAATGGCAGTGTTGTGGGAGGAGGAGATGCACTGTCCGCCACTGAATGGCAGCGTTGTGGGAGGAGGAGATGCACTGTCTGCCACTGAATGGCAGTGTTGTGGGAGGAGGAGATGCACTGTCTGCCACTGAATGGCAGTGTTGTGGGAGGAGGAGATGCACTGGAAGCCATTGAATGGCAGCATTGTGGGAGGAGGAGATGCACTGGAAGCCACTGAATGGCAGTGTTGTGGGAGGAGGAGATGCACTGTCCGCCACTGAATGGCAGTGTTGTGGGAGGAGGAGATGCACTGGATGCCACTGAATGGCAGTATTGTGGGAGGAGATGCACTGTCCGCCACTGAATGGCAGCAATGTGGGAGGAGGAGATGCACTGGAAGCCACAGAATGGCAGTGGTGTGGGAGGAGGAGATGCACTACCTGCCACTGAATGGCAGCATTTTGGGAGGAGGAGATGCACTGGAAACCACTGAATGGCAGCATTGTGGGAGGAGGAGATGCACTGGAAGCCACTGAATGGCAATGTAGTGGGAGGAGGAGACGCACTGTCCGCCACTGAATGGCAGCGTTGTGAGAGGAGGAGATGCACTGAAAGCCACTGAATGGCAGTGTAGTGGGAGGAGGAGATGCACTGTCCGCCACTGAATGGCAGTCTTGTGGGAGGAGGAGATGCACTGAAAGCCACAGAATGTTAGTGTAGTGGGAGGAGGAGATGCTCTGTCCGCCACTGAATGGCAGTGTTGTGGGAGGAGGAGATGCACTGTCCGCCACTGAATGGCAGCGTTGTGGGGGGAGGAGATGAACTGGAAGCCACTGAATGGCAGTGTTGTGGGAGGAGGAGATGCACTGGAAGCCACTGAATGACAGTGTTGTGGGAGGAGGAGATGCACTGTCCGCCACTGAATGGCAGTGTTGTGGGAGGAGGAGATGCACTGGAAGCCACTGAATGGCAGTATTGTGGGAGGAGATGCACTGTCCGCCACTGAATGGCAGCAATGTGGGAGGAGGAGATGCACTGGAAGCCACAGAATGGCAGTGGTGTGAGAGGAGGGGATGCACTACCTGCCACTGAATGGCAGCATTTTGGGAGGAGGAGATGCACTGGAAACCACTGAATGGCAGCATTGTGGGAGGAGGAGACGCACTGGAAGCCACTGAATGGCAGCGTTGTGAGAGGAGGAGATGCACTGGAAGCCACTGAATGGCAGTGTAGTGGGAGGAGGAGATGCACTGTCCGCCACTGAATGGCAGTCTTGTGGGAGGAGGAGATGCACTGTCCGCCACTGAATGGCAGCGTTGTGGGGGGAGGAGATGCTCTGTCTGCCACTGAATGGCAGTGTTGTGGGAGGAGGAGATGCACTGTCTGCCACTGAATGGCAGCGTTGTGGGAGGAGGAGATGAACTGGAAGCCACTGAATGGCAGCGTTGTGGGAGGAGGAGATGCACTGGAAGCCACTGAATGGCAGTGTAGTGGGAGGAGGAGATGCACTGGAAGCCATTGAATGGCAGCGTTGTGGGAGGAGGAGATGCACTGTCCACCACTGAATGGCAGTGTTGTGGGAGGAGGAGATGCACTGTCTGCCACTGAATGGCAGTGTTGTGGGAGGAGGATATGCACTGGAAGCCACTGAATGGCAGCGTTGTGGGAGGAGGAGATGCACTGTCCGCCAGTGAATGGCAGCGATGTGGGAGGAGGAGATGCACTGGATGACACAGAACAGCAGTGGTGTAGGAGGAGGAGATGCACTGCCTGCCACTGAATGGCAGCATTGTGGGAGGAGGACATGCACTGGAAGCCACTGAATGGCAGCGTTGTGGGAGGAGGAGATGCACTGGAAGCCACTGAATGTAAGTGGTGTGGGAGGAGGAGATGCACTGGAAGCCACTGAATGGCAGCGTTGTGGGAGGAGGAGATGCACTGGAAGCCACTGAATGGCAGTGTTTTGGGAGGAGGAGATGCACTGTCCGCCACTGAATGGCAGTGTTGTGGGAGGAGGAGATGCACTGTCCGCCACTGAATGGCAGCGTTGTGGGAGGAGGAGATGCACTGCCTGCCACTGAATGGCTGTGTTGTGGGAGGAGGAGATGCACTGCCTGCCACTGAATGGCAGTGTTGTGGGAGGAGGAGATGCACTGGAAGCCACTGAATGGCAGCGTTGTTGGAGGAGGAGATGCACTGGAAGCCACTGAATGGCAGCGTTGTGGGAGGAGGAGATGCACTGGAAGCCACTGAATGGCAGTGGTGTGGGAGGAGGAGATGCACTGCCTGCCACTGAATGGCATTGTTGTGGGAGGAGGAGATGCACTGGAAGCCACTGAATGGCAGCGTTGTGGGAGGAGGAGATGCACTGGAAGCCACTGAATGGCAGTGTTTTGGGAGGAGGAGATGCACTGGAAGCCACTGAATGGCAGCGTTGTGGGAGGAGGAGATGCACTGTCCGCCAGTGAATGGCAGCGATGTGGGAGGAGGAGATGCACTGGATGACACAGAACAGCAGTGGTGTAGGAGGAGGAGATGCACTGCCTGCCACTGAATGGCAGCATTGTGGGAGGAGGACATGCACTGGAAGCCACTGAATGGCAGCGTTGTGGGAGGAGGAGATGCACTGGAAGCCACTGAATGTAAGTGGTGTGGGAGGAGGAGATGCACTGGAAGCCACTGAATGGCAGCGTTGTGGGAGGAGGAGATGCACTGGAAGCCACTGAATGGCAGTGTTTTGGGAGGAGGAGATGCACTGTCCGCCACTGAATGGCAGTGTTGTGGGAGGAGGAGATGCACTGTCCGCCACTGAATGGCAGCGTTGTGGGAGGAGGAGATGCACTGCCTGCCACTGAATGGCAGTGTTGTGGGAGGAGGAGATGCACTGCCTGCCACTGAATGGCAGTGTTGTGGGAGGAGGAGATGCACTGGAAGCCACTGAATGGCAGCGTTGTTGGAGGAGGAGATGCACTGGAAGCCACTGAATGGCAGCGTTGTGGGAGGAGGAGATGCACTGGAAGCCACTGAATGGCAGTGGTGTGGGAGGAGGAGATGCACTGCCTGCCACTGAATGGCATTGTTGTGGGAGGAGGAGATGCACTGGAAGCCACTGAATGGCAGCGTTGTGGGAGGAGGAGATGCACTGGAAGCCACTGAATGGCAGTGTTTTGGGAGGAGGAGATGCACTGTCCGCCACTGAATGGCAGTGTTGTGGGAGGAGGAGATGCACTGTCCGCCACTGAATGGCAGCGTTGTGGGAGGAGGAGATGCACTGTCTGCCACTGAATGGCAGTGTTGTGGGAGGAGGAGATGCACTGGAAGCCATTGAATGGCAGCATTGTGGGAGGAGGAGATGCACTGGAAGCCACTGAATGGCAGTGTTGTGGGAGGAGGAGATGCACTGGAAGCCACTGAATGGCAGTATTGTGGGAGGAGATGCACTGTCCGCCACTGAATGGCAGCAATGTGGGAGGAGGAGATGCACTGGAAGCCACAGAATGGCAGTGGTGTGGGAGGAGGAGATGCACTACCTGCCACTGAATGGCAGCATTTTGGGAGGAGGAGATGCACTGGAAACCACTGAATGGCAGCATTGTGGGAGGAGGAGATGCACTGGAAGCCACTGAATGGCAGTGTAGTGGGAGGAGGAGACGCACTGTCCGCCACTGAATGGCAGCGTTGTGAGAGGAGGAGATGCACTGGAAGCCACTGAATGGCAGTGTAGTGGGAGGAGGAGATGCACTGTCCGCCACTGAATGGCAGTCTTGTGGGAGGAGGAGATGCACTGATAGCCACAGAATGTTAGTGTAGTGGGAGGAGGAGATGCTCTGTCCGCCACTGAATGGCAGTGTTGTGGGAGGAGGAGATGCACTGTCCGCCACTGAATGGCAGCGTTGTGGGGGGAGGAGATGAACTGGAAGCCACTGAATGGCAGTGTTGTGGGAGGAGGAGATGCACTGGAAGCCACTGAATGGCAGTGTAGTGGGAGGAGGAGATGCACTGGAAGACATTGAATGGCAGCTTTGTGGGAAGAGGAGATGCACTGTCCGCCACCGAATGGCAGTGTTGTGGGAGGAGGAGATGCACTGGAAGACACAGAACGGCAGTGGTGTAGGAGGAGGAGATGCACTGCCTGCCACTGAATGGCAGCGTTGTGGGAGGAGGAGATGCACTGGAAGCCACTGAATGGCAGCGTTGTTGGAGGAGGAGATGCACTGGAAGCCACTGAATGGCAGCGTTGTGGGAGGAGGAGATGCACTGGAAGCCACTGAATGGCAGTGGTGTGGGAGGAGGAGATGCACTGCCTGCCACTGAATGGCAGTGTTGTGGGAGGAGGAGATGCAGTGGAAGCCACTGAATGGCAGCGTTGTGGGAGGAGGAGATGCACTGGAAGCCACTGAATGGCAGTGTTTTGGGAGGAGGAGATGCACTGTCCGCCACTGAATGGCAGTGTTGTGGGAGGAGGAGATGCACTGGAAGCCACTGAATGGCAGCGTTGTTGGAGGAGGAGATGCACTGGAAGCCACTGAATGGCAGCGTTGTGGGAGGAGGAGATGCACTGGAAGCCACTGAATGGCAGTGGTGTGGGAGGAGGAGATGCACTGCCTGCCACTGAATGGCAGTGTTGTGGGAGGAGGAGATGCAGTGGAAGCCACTGAATGGCAGCGTTGTGGGAGGAGGAGATGCACTGGAAGCCACTGAATGGCAGTGTTTTGGGAGGAGGAGATGCACTGTCCGCCACTGAATGGCAGTGTTGTGGGAGGAGGAGATGCACTGTCCGCCACTGAATGGCAGCGTTGTGGGAGGAGGAGATGCACTGTCTGCCACTGAATGGCAGTGTTGTGGGAGGAGGAGATGCACTGTCTGCCACTGAATGGCAGTGTTGTGGGAGGAGGAGATGCACTGGAAGCCATTGAATGGCAGCATTGTGGGAGGAGGAGATGCACTGGAAGCCACTGAATGGCAGTGTTGTGGGAGGAGGAGATGCACTGTCCGCCACTGAATGGCAGTGTTGTGGGAGGAGGAGATGCACTGGATGCCACTGAATGGCAGTATTGTGGGAGGAGATGCACTGTCCGCCACTGAATGGCAGCAATGTGGGAGGAGGAGATGCACTGGAAGCCACAGAATGGCAGTGGTGTGGGAGGAGGAGATGCACTACCTGCCACTGAATGGCAGCATTTTGGGAGGAGGAGATGCACTGGAAACCACTGAATGGCAGCATTGTGGGAGGAGGAGATGCACTGGAAGCCACTGAATGGCAATGTAGTGGGAGGAGGAGACGCACTGTCCGCCACTGAATGGCAGCGTTGTGAGAGGAGGAGATGCACTGGAAGCCACTGAATGGCAGTGTAGTGGGAGGAGGAGATGCACTGTCCGCCACTGAATGGCAGTCTTGTGGGAGGAGGAGATGCACTGAAAGCCACAGAATGTTAGTGTAGTGGGAGGAGGAGATGCTCTGTCCGCCACTGAATGGCAGTGTTGTGGGAGGAGGAGATGCACTGTCCGCCACTGAATGGCAGCGTTGTGGGGGGAGGAGATGAACTGGAAGCCACTGAATGGCAGTGTTGTGGGAGGAGGAGATGCACTGGAAGCCACTGAATGACAGTGTTGTGGGAGGAGGAGATGCACTGTCCGCCACTGAATGGCAGTGTTGTGGGAGGAGGAGATGCACTGGAAGCCACTGAATGGCAGTATTGTGGGAGGAGATGCACTGTCCGCCACTGAATGGCAGCAATGTGGGAGGAGGAGATGCACTGGAAGCCACAGAATGGCAGTGGTGTGAGAGGAGGGGATGCACTACCTGCCACTGAATGGCAGCATTTTGGGAGGAGGAGATGCACTGGAAACCACTGAATGGCAGCATTGTGGGAGGAGGAGATGCACTGGAAGCCACTGAATGGCAGTGTAGTGGGAGGAGGAGACGCACTGTCCGCCACTGAATGGCAGCGTTGTGAGAGGAGGAGATGCACTGGAAGCCACTGAATGGCAGTGTAGTGGGAGGAGGAGATGCACTGTCCGCCACTGAATGGCAGTCTTGTGGGAGGAGGAGATGCACTGAAAGCCACAGAATGTTAGTGTAGTGGGAGGAGGAGATGCTCTGTCCGCCACTGAATGGCAGTGTTGTGGGAGGAGGAGATGCACTGTCCGCCACTGAATGGCAGCGTTGTGGGGGGAGGAGATGCTCTGTCTGCCACTGAATGGCAGTGTTGTGGGAGGAGGAGATGCACTGTCCGCCACTGAATGGCAGCGTTGTGGGAGGAGGAGATGAACTGGAAGCCACTGAATGGCAGCGTTGTGGGAGGAGGAGATGCACTGGAAGCCACTGAATGGCAGTGTAGTGGGAGGAGGAGATGCACTGGAAGCCATTGAATGGCAGCGTTGTGGGAGGAGGAGATGCACTGTCCACCACTGAATGGCAGTGTTGTGGGAGGAGGAGATGCACTGTCTGCCACTGAATGGCAGTGTTGTGGGAGGAGGATATGCACTGGAAGCCACTGAATGGCAGCGTTGTGGGAGGAGGAGATGCACTGTCCGCCAGTGAATGGCAGCGATGTGGGAGGAGGAGATGCACTGGATGACACAGAACAGCAGTGGTGTAGGAGGAGGAGATGCACTGCCTGCCACTGAATGGCAGCATTGTGGGAGGAGGACATGCACTGGAAGCCACTGAATGGCAGCGTTGTGGGAGGAGGAGATGCACTGGAAGCCACTGAATGTAAGTGGTGTGGGAGGAGGAGATGCACTGGAAGCCACTGAATGGCAGCGTTGTGGGAGGAGGAGATGCACTGGAAGCCACTGAATGGCAGTGTTTTGGGAGGAGGAGATGCACTGTCCGCCACTGAATGGCAGTGTTGTGGGAGGAGGAGATGCACTGTCCGCCACTGAATGGCAGCGTTGTGGGAGGAGGAGATGCACTGCCTGCCACTGAATGGCAGTGTTGTGGGAGGAGGAGATGCACTGCCTGCCACTGAATGGCAGTGTTGTGGGAGGAGGAGATGCACTGGAAGCCACTGAATGGCAGCGTTGTTGGAGGAGGAGATGCACTGGAAGCCACTGAATGGCAGCGTTGTGGGAGGAGGAGATGCACTGGAAGCCACTGAATGGCAGTGGTGTGGGAGGAGGAGATGCACTGCCTGCCACTGAATGGCATTGTTGTGGGAGGAGGAGATGCACTGGAAGCCACTGAATGGCAGCGTTGTGGGAGGAGGAGATGCACTGGAAGCCACTGAATGGCAGTGTTTTGGGAGGAGGAGATGCACTGTCCGCCACTGAATGGCAGTGTTGTGGGAGGAGGAGATGCACTGTCCGCCACTGAATGGCAGCGTTGTGGGAGGAGGAGATGCACTGTCTGCCACTGAATGGCAGTGTTGTGGGAGGAGGAGATGCACTGTCTGCCACTGAATGGCAGTGTTGTGGGAGGAGGAGATGCACTGGAAGCCATTGAATGGCAGCATTGTGGGAGGAGGAGATGCACTGGAAGCCACTGAATGGCAGTGTTGTGGGAGGAGGAGATGCACTGGAAGCCACTGAATGGCAGTATTGTGGGAGGAGATGCACTGTCCGCCACTGAATGGCAGCAATGTGGGAGGAGGAGATGCACTGGAAGCCACAGAATGGCAGTGGTGTGGGAGGAGGAGATGCACTACCTGCCACTGAATGGCAGCATTTTGGGAGGAGGAGATGCACTGGAAACCACTGAATGGCAGCATTGTGGGAGGAGGAGATGCACTGGAAGCCACTGAATGGCAGTGTAGTGGGAGGAGGAGACGCACTGTCCGCCACTGAATGGCAGCGTTGTGAGAGGAGGAGATGCACTGGAAGCCACTGAATGGCAGTGTAGTGGGAGGAGGAGATGCACTGTCCGCCACTGAATGGCAGTCTTGTGGGAGGAGGAGATGCACTGATAGCCACAGAATGTTAGTGTAGTGGGAGGAGGAGATGCTCTGTCCGCCACTGAATGGCAGTGTTGTGGGAGGAGGAGATGCACTGTCCGCCACTGAATGGCAGCGTTGTGGGGGGAGGAGATGAACTGGAAGCCACTGAATGGCAGTGTTGTGGGAGGAGGATATGCACTGGAAGCCACTGAATGGCAGTGTAGTGGGAGGAGGAGATGCACTGGAAGCCACTGAATGGCAGCGTTGTGGGAGGAGGAGATGCACTGGAAGCCACTGAATGGCAGTGGTGTGGGAGGAGGAGATGCACTGCCTGCCACTGAATGGCAGTGTTGTGGGAGGAGGAGATGCAGTGGAAGCCACTGAATGGCAGCGTTGTGGGAGGAGGAGATGCACTGGAAGCCACTGAATGGCAGTGTTTTGGGAGGAGGAGATGCACTGTCCGCCACTGAATGGCAGTGTTGTGGGAGGAGGAGATGCACTGGAAGCCACTGAATGGCAGCGTTGTTGGAGGAGGAGATGCACTGGAAGCCACTGAATGGCAGCGTTGTGGGAGGAGGAGATGCACTGGAAGCCACTGAATGGCAGTGGTGTGGGAGGAGGAGATGCACTGCCTGCCACTGAATGGCAGTGTTGTGGGAGGAGGAGATGCAGTGGAAGCCACTGAATGGCAGCGTTGTGGGAGGAGGAGATGCACTGGAAGCCACTGAATGGCAGTGTTTTGGGAGGAGGAGATGCACTGTCCGCCACTGAATGGCAGTGTTGTGGGAGGAGGAGATGCACTGTCCGCCACTGAATGGCAGCGTTGTGGGAGGAGGAGATGCACTGTCTGCCACTGAATGGCAGTGTTGTGGGAGGAGGAGATGCACTGTCTGCCACTGAATGGCAGTGTTGTGGGAGGAGGAGATGCACTGGAAGCCATTGAATGGCAGCATTGTGGGAGGAGGAGATGCACTGGAAGCCACTGAATGGCAGTGTTGTGGGAGGAGGAGATGCACTGTCCGCCACTGAATGGCAGTGTTGTGGGAGGAGGAGATGCACTGGATGCCACTGAATGGCAGTATTGTGGGAGGAGATGCACTGTCCGCCACTGAATGGCAGCAATGTGGGAGGAGGAGATGCACTGGAAGCCACAGAATGGCAGTGGTGTGGGAGGAGGAGATGCACTACCTGCCACTGAATGGCAGCATTTTGGGAGGAGGAGATGCACTGGAAACCACTGAATGGCAGCATTGTGGGAGGAGGAGATGCACTGGAAGCCACTGAATGGCAATGTAGTGGGAGGAGGAGACGCACTGTCCGCCACTGAATGGCAGCGTTGTGAGAGGAGGAGATGCACTGGAAGCCACTGAATGGCAGTGTAGTGGGAGGAGGAGATGCACTGTCCGCCACTGAATGGCAGTCTTGTGGGAGGAGGAGATGCACTGAAAGCCACAGAATGTTAGTGTAGTGGGAGGAGGAGATGCTCTGTCCGCCACTGAATGGCAGTGTTGTGGGAGGAGGAGATGCACTGTCCGCCACTGAATGGCAGCGTTGTGGGGGGAGGAGATGAACTGGAAGCCACTGAATGGCAGTGTTGTGGGAGGAGGAGATGCACTGGAAGCCACTGAATGACAGTGTTGTGGGAGGAGGAGATGCACTGTCCGCCACTGAATGGCAGTGTTGTGGGAGGAGGAGATGCACTGGAAGCCACTGAATGGCAGTATTGTGGGAGGAGATGCACTGTCCGCCACTGAATGGCAGCAATGTGGGAGGAGGAGATGCACTGGAAGCCACAGAATGGCAGTGGTGTGAGAGGAGGGGATGCACTACCTGCCACTGAATGGCAGCATTTTGGGAGGAGGAGATGCACTGGAAACCACTGAATGGCAGCATTGTGGGAGGAGGAGATGCACTGGAAGCCACTGAATGGCAGTGTAGTGGGAGGAGGAGACGCACTGTCCGCCACTGAATGGCAGCATTGTGAGAGGAGGAGATGCACTGGAAGCCACTGAATGGCAGTGTAGTGGGAGGAGGAGATGCACTGTCCGCCACTGAATGGCAGTCTTGTGGGAGGAGGAGATGCACTGAAAGCCACAGAATGTTAGTGTAGTGGGAGGAGGAGATGCTCTGTCCGCCACTGAATGGCAGTGTTGTGGGAGGAGGAGATGCACTGTCCGCCACTGAATGGCAGCGTTGTGGGGGGAGGAGATGCTCTGTCTGCCACTGAATGGCAGTGTTGTGGGAGGAGGAGATGCACTGTCCGCCACTGAATGGCAGCGTTGTGGGAGGAGGAGATGAACTGGAAGCCACTGAATGGCAGCGTTGTGGGAGGAGGAGATGCACTGGAAGCCACTGAATGGCAGTGTAGTGGGAGGAGGAGATGCACTGGAAGCCATTGAATGGCAGCGTTGTGGGAGGAGGAGATGCACTGTCCACCACTGAATGGCAGTGTTGTGGGAGGAGGAGATGCACTGTCTGCCACTGAATGGCAGTGTTGTGGGAGGAGGATATGCACTGGAAGCCACTGAATGGCAGCGTTGTGGGAGGAGGAGATGCACTGTCCGCCAGTGAATGGCAGCGATGTGGGAGGAGGAGATGCACTGGATGACACAGAACAGCAGTGGTGTAGGAGGAGGAGATGCACTGCCTGCCACTGAATGGCAGCATTGTGGGAGGAGGACATGCACTGGAAGCCACTGAATGGCAGCGTTGTGGGAGGAGGAGATGCACTGGAAGCCACTGAATGTAAGTGGTGTGGGAGGAGGAGATGCACTGGAAGCCACTGAATGGCAGCGTTGTGGGAGGAGGAGATGCACTGGAAGCCACTGAATGGCAGTGTTTTGGGAGGAGGAGATGCACTGTCCGCCACTGAATGGCAGTGTTGTGGGAGGAGGAGATGCACTGTCCGCCACTGAATGGCAGCGTTGTGGGAGGAGGAGATGCACTGCCTGCCACTGAATGGCAGTGTTGTGGGAGGAGGAGATGCACTGCCTGCCACTGAATGGCAGTGTTGTGGGAGGAGGAGATGCACTGGAAGCCACTGAATGGCAGCGTTGTTGGAGGAGGAGATGCACTGGAAGCCACTGAATGGCAGCGTTGTGGGAGGAGGAGATGCACTGGAAGCCACTGAATGGCAGTGGTGTGGGAGGAGGAGATGCACTGCCTGCCACTGAATGGCATTGTTGTGGGAGGAGGAGATGCACTGGAAGCCACTGAATGGCAGCGTTGTGGGAGGAGGAGATGCACTGGAAGCCACTGAATGGCAGTGTTTTGGGAGGAGGAGATGCACTGTCCGCCACTGAATGGCAGTGTTGTGGGAGGAGGAGATGCACTGTCCGCCACTGAATGGCAGCGTTGTGGGAGGAGGAGATGCACTGTCTGCCACTGAATGGCAGTGTTGTGGGAGGAGGAGATGCACTGTCTGCCACTGAATGGCAGTGTTGTGGGAGGAGGAGATGCACTGGAAGCCATTGAATGGCAGCATTGTGGGAGGCGGAGATGCACTGGAAGCCACTGAATGGCAGTGTTGTGGGAGGAGGAGATGCACTGGAAGCCACTGAATGGCAGTATTGTGGGAGGAGATGCACTGTCCGCCACTGAATGGCAGCAATGTGGGAGGAGGAGATGCACTGGAAGCCACAGAATGGCAGTGTTGTGGGAGGAGGAGATGCACTGGAAGCCACTGAATGGCAGTATTGTGGGAGGAGATGCACTGTCCGCCACTGAATGGCAGCAATGTGGGAGGAGGAGATGCACTGGAAACCACTGAATGGCAGCATTGTGGGAGGAGGAGATGCACTGGAAGCCACTGAATGGCAGTGTAGTGGGAGGAGGAGACGCACTGTCCGCCACTGAATGGCAGCGTTGTGAGAGGAGGAGATGCACTGGAAGCCACTGAATGGCAGTGTAGTGGGAGGAGGAGATGCACTGTCCGCCACTGAATGGCAGTCTTGTGGGAGGAGGAGATGCACTGAGAGCCACAGAATGTTAGTGTAGTGGGAGGAGGAGATGCTCTGTCCGCCACTGAATGGCAGTGTTGTGGGAGGAGGAGATGCACTGTCCGCCACTGAATGGCAGCGTTGTGGGGGGAGGAGATGAACTGGAAGCCACTGAATGGCAGTGTTGTGGGAGGAGGAGATGCACTGGAAGCCACTGAATGGCAGTGTAGTGGGAGGAGGAGATGCACTGGAAGACATTGAATGGCAGCTTTGTGGGAAGAGGAGATGCACTGTCCGCCACCGAATGGCAGTGTTGTGGGAGGAGGAGATGCACTGGAAGACACAGAACGGCAGTGGTGTAGGAGGAGGAGATGCACTGCCTGCCACTGAATGGCAGCGTTGTGGGAGGAGGAGATGCACTGGAAGCCACTGAATGGCAGCGTTGTTGGAGGAGGAGATGCACTGGAAGCCACTGAATGGCAGCGTTGTGGGAGGAGGAGATGCACTGGAAGCCACTGAATGGCAGTGGTGTGGGAGGAGGAGATGCACTGCCTGCCACTGAATGGCAGTGTTGTGGGAGGAGGAGATGCAGTGGAAGCCACTGAATGGCAGCGTTGTGGGAGGAGGAGATGCACTGGAAGCCACTGAATGGCAGTGTTTTGGGAGGAGGAGATGCACTGTCCGCCACTGAATGGCAGTGTTGTGGGAGGAGGAGATGCACTGGAAGCCACTGAATGGCAGCGTTGTTGGAGGAGGAGATGCACTGGAAGCCACTGAATGGCAGCGTTGTGGGAGGAGGAGATGCACTGGAAGCCACTGAATGGCAGTGGTGTGGGAGGAGGAGATGCACTGCCTGCCACTGAATGGCAGTGTTGTGGGAGGAGGAGATGCAGTGGAAGCCACTGAATGGCAGCGTTGTGGGAGGAGGAGATGCACTGGAAGCCACTGAATGGCAGTGTTTTGGGAGGAGGAGATGCACTGTCCGCCACTGAATGGCAGTGTTGTGGGAGGAGGAGATGCACTGTCCGCCACTGAATGGCAGCGTTGTGGGAGGAGGAGATGCACTGTCTGCCACTGAATGGCAGTGTTGTGGGAGGAGGAGATGCACTGTCTGCCACTGAATGGCAGTGTTGTGGGAGGAGGAGATGCACTGGAAGCCATTGAATGGCAGCATTGTGGGAGGAGGAGATGCACTGGAAGCCACTGAATGGCAGTGTTGTGGGAGGAGGAGATGCACTGTCCGCCACTGAATGGCAGTGTTGTGGGAGGAGGAGATGCACTGGATGCCACTGAATGGCAGTATTGTGGGAGGAGATGCACTGTCCGCCACTGAATGGCAGCAATGTGGGAGGAGGAGATGCACTGGAAGCCACAGAATGGCAGTGGTGTGGGAGGAGGAGATGCACTACCTGCCACTGAATGGCAGCATTTTGGGAGGAGGAGATGCACTGGAAACCACTGAATGGCAGCATTGTGGGAGGAGGAGATGCACTGGAAGCCACTGAATGGCAATGTAGTGGGAGGAGGAGACGCACTGTCCACCACTGAATGGCAGCGTTGTGAGAGGAGGAGATGCACTGGAAGCCACTGAATGGCAGTGTAGTGGGAGGAGGAGATGCACTGTCCGCCACTGAATGGCAGTCTTGTGGGAGGAGGAGATGCACTGAAAGCCACAGAATGTTAGTGTAGTGGGAGGAGGAGATGCTCTGTCCGCCACTGAATGGCAGTGTTGTGGGAGGAGGAGATGCACTGTCCGCCACTGAATGGCAGCGTTGTGGGGGGAGGAGATGAACTGGAAGCCACTGAATGGCAGTGTTGTGGGAGGAGGAGATGCACTGGAAGCCACTGAATGACAGTGTTGTGGGAGGAGGAGATGCACTGTCCGCCACTGAATGGCAGTGTTGTGGGAGGAGGAGATGCACTGGAAGCCACTGAATGGCAGTATTGTGGGAGGAGATGCACTGTCCGCCACTGAATGGCAGCAATGTGGGAGGAGGAGATGCACTGGAAGCCACAGAATGGCAGTGGTGTGAGAGGAGGGGATGCACTACCTGCCACTGAATGGCAGCATTTTGGGAGGAGGAGATGCACTGGAAACCACTGAATGGCAGCATTGTGGGAGGAGGAGATGCACTGGAAGCCACTGAATGGCAGTGTAGTGGGAGGAGGAGACGCACTGTCCGCCACTGAATGGCAGCGTTGTGAGAGGAGGAGATGCACTGGAAGCCACTGAATGGCAGTGTAGTGGGAGGAGGAGATGCACTGTCCGCCACTGAATGGCAGTCTTGTGGGAGGAGGAGATGCACTGAAAGCCACAGAATGTTAGTGTAGTGGGAGGAGGAGATGCTCTGTCCGCCACTGAATGGCAGTGTTGTGGGAGGAGGAGATGCACTGTCCGCCACTGAATGGCAGCGCTGTGGGGGGAGGAGATGCTCTGTCTGCCACTGAATGGCAGTGTTGTGGGAGGAGGAGATGCACTGTCCGCCACTGAATGGCAGCGTTGTGGGAGGAGGAGATGAACTGGAAGCCACTGAATAGCAGCGTTGTGGGAGGAGGAGATGCACTGGAAGCCACTGAATGGCAGTGTAGTGGGAGGAGGAGATGCACTGGAAGCCATTGAATGGCAGCGTTGTGGGAGGAGGAGATGCACTGTCCACCACTGAATGGCAGTGTTGTGGGAGGAGGAGATGCACTGTCTGCCACTGAATGGCAGTGTTGTGGGAGGAGGATATGCACTGGAAGCCACTGAATGGCAGCGTTGTGGGAGGAGGAGATGCACTGTCCGCCAGTGAATGGCAGCGATGTGGGAGGAGGAGATGCACTGGATGACACAGAACAGCAGTGGTGTAGGAGGAGGAGATGCACTGCCTGCCACTGAATGGCAGCATTGTGGGAGGAGGACATGCACTGGAAGCCACTGAATGGCAGCGTTGTGGGAGGAGGAGATGCACTGGAAGCCACTGAATGTAAGTGGTGTGGGAGGAGGAGATGCACTGGAAGCCACTGAATGGCAGCGTTGTGGGAGGAGGAGATGCACTGGAAGACACTGAATGGCAGTGTTTTGGGAGGAGGAGATGCACTGTCCGCCACTGAATGGCAGTGTTGTGGGAGGAGGAGATGCACTGTCCGCCACTGAATGGCAGCGTTGTGGGAGGAGGAGATGCACTGCCTGCCACTGAATGGCAGTGTTGTGGGAGGAGGAGATGCACTGCCTGCCACTGAATGGCAGTGTTGTGGGAGGAGGAGATGCACTGGAAGCCACTGAATGGCAGCGTTGTTGGAGGAGGAGATGCACTGGAAGCCACTGAATGGCAGCGTTGTGGGAGGAGGAGATGCACTGGAAGCCACTGAATGGCAGTGGTGTGGGAGGAGGAGATGCACTGCCTGCCACTGAATGGCATTGTTGTGGGAGGAGGAGATGCACTGGAAGCCACTGAATGGCAGCGTTGTGGGAGGAGGAGATGCACTGGAAGCCACTGAATGGCAGTGTTTTGGGAGGAGGAGATGCACTGTCCGCCACTGAATGGCAGTGTTGTGGGAGGAGGAGATGCACTGTCCGCCACTGAATGGCAGCGTTGTGGGAGGAGGAGATGCACTGTCTGCCACTGAATGGCAGTGTTGTGGGAGGAGGAGATGCACTGTCTGCCACTGAATGGCAGTGTTGTGGGAGGAGGAGATGCACTGGAAGCCATTGAATGGCAGCATTGTGGGAGGAGGAGATGCACTGGAAGCCACTGAATGGCAGTGTTGTGGGAGGAGGAGATGCACTGGAAGCCACTGAATGGCAGTATTGTGGGAGGAGATGCACTGTCCGCCACTGAATGGCAGCAATGTGGGAGGAGGAGATGCACTAGAAGCCACAGAATGGCAGTGGTGTGGGAGGAGGAGATGCACTACCTGCCACTGAATGGCAGCATTTTGGGAGGAGGAGATGCACTGGAAACCACTGAATGGCAGCATTGTGGGAGGAGGAGATGCACTGGAAGCCACTGAATGGCAGTGTAGTGGGAGGAGGAGACGCACTGTCCGCCACTGAATGGCAGCGTTGTGAGAGGAGGAGATGCACTGGAAGCCACTGAATGGCAGTGTAGTGGGAGGAGGAGATGCACTGTCCGCCACTGAATGGCAGTCTTGTGGGAGGAGGAGATGCACTGATAGCCACAGAATGTTAGTGTAGTGGGAGGAGGAGATGCTCTGTCCGCCACTGAATGGCAGTGTTGTGGGAGGAGGAGATGCACTGTCCGCCACTGAATGGCAGCGTTGTGGGGGGAGGAGATGAACTGGAAGCCACTGAATGGCAGTGTTGTGGGAGGAGGAGATGCACTGGAAGCCACTGAATGGCAGTGTAGTGGGAGGAGGAGATGCACTGGAAGACATTGAATGGCAGCTTTGTGGGAAGAGGAGATGCACTGTCCGCCACCGAATGGCAGTGTTGTGGGAGGAGGAGATGCACTGGAAGACACAGAACGGCAGTGGTGTAGGAGGAGGAGATGCACTGCCTGCCACTGAATGGCAGCGTTGTGGGAGGAGGAGATGCACTGGAAGCCACTGAATGGCAGCGTTGTTGGAGGAGGAGATGCACTGGAAGCCACTGAATGGCAGCGTTGTGGGAGGAGGAGATGCACTGGAAGCCACTGAATGGCAGTGGTGTGGGAGGAGGAGATGCACTGCCTGCCACTGAATGGCAGTGTTGTGGGAGGAGGAGATGCAGTGGAAGCCACTGAATGGCAGCGTTGTGGGAGGAGGAGATGCACTGGAAGCCACTGAATGGCAGTGTTTTGGGAGGAGGAGATGCACTGTCCGCCACTGAATGGCAGTGTTGTGGGAGGAGGAGATGCACTGGAAGCCACTGAATGGCAGCGTTGTTGGAGGAGGAGATGCACTGGAAGCCACTGAATGGCAGCGTTGTGGGAGGAGGAGATGCACTGGAAGCCACTGAATGGCAGTGGTGTGGGAGGAGGAGATGCACTGCCTGCCACTGAATGGCAGTGTTGTGGGAGGAGGAGATGCAGTGGAAGCCACTGAATGGCAGCGTTGTGGGAGGAGGAGATGCACTGGAAGCCACTGAATGGCAGTGTTTTGGGAGGAGGAGATGCACTGTCCGCCACTGAATGGCAGTGTTGTGGGAGGAGGAGATGCACTGTCCGCCACTGAATGGCAGCGTTGTGGGAGGAGGAGATGCACTGTCTGCCACTGAATGGCAGTGTTGTGGGAGGAGGAGATGCACTGTCTGCCACTGAATGGCAGTGTTGTGGAAGGAGGAGATGCACTGGAAGCCATTGAATGGCAGCATTGTGGGAGGAGGAGATGCACTGGAAGCCACTGAATGGCAGTGTTGTGGGAGGAGGAGATGCACTGTCCGCCACTGAATGGCAGTGTTGTGGGAGGAGGAGATGCACTGGATGCCACTGAATGGCAGTATTGTGGGAGGAGATGCACTGTCCGCCACTGAATGGCAGCAATGTGGGAGGAGGAGATGCACTGGAAGCCACAGAATGGCAGTGGTGTGGGAGGAGGAGATGCACTACCTGCCACTGAATGGCAGCATTTTGGGAGGAGGAGATGCACTGGAAACCACTGAATGGCAGCATTGTGGGAGGAGGAGATGCACTGGAAGCCACTGAATGGCAATGTAGTGGGAGGAGGAGACGCACTGTCCGCCACTGAATGGCAGCGTTGTGAGAGGAGGAGATGCACTGCCTGCCACTGAATGGCAGTGTTGTGGGAGGAGGAGATGCAGTGGAAGCCACTGAATGGCAGCGTTGTGGGAGGAGGAGATGCACTGGAAGCCACTGAATGGCAGTGTTTTGGGAGGAGGAGATGCACTGTCCGCCACTGAATGGCAGTGTTGTGGGAGGAGGAGATGCACTGTCCGCCACTGAATGGCAGCGTTGTGGGAGGAGGAGATGCACTGTCTGCCACTGAATGGCAGTGTTGTGGGAGGAGGAGATGCACTGTCTGCCACTGAATGGCAGTGTTGTGGGAGGAGGAGATGCACTGGAAGCCATTGAATGGCAGCATTGTGGGAGGAGGAGATGCACTGGAAGCCACTGAATGGCAGTGTTGTGGGAGGAGGAGATGCACTGTCCGCCACTGAATGGCAGTGTTGTGGGAGGAGGAGATGCACTGGATGCCACTGAATGGCAGTATTGTGGGAGGAGATGCACTGTCCGCCACTGAATGGCAGCAATGTGGGAGGAGGAGATGCACTGGAAGCCACAGAATGGCAGTGGTGTGGGAGGAGGAGATGCACTACCTGCCACTGAATGGCAGCATTTTGGGAGGAGGAGATGCACTGGAAACCACTGAATGGCAGCATTGTGGGAGGAGGAGATGCACTGGAAGCCACTGAATGGCAATGTAGTGGGAGGAGGAGACGCACTGTCCACCACTGAATGGCAGCGTTGTGAGAGGAGGAGATGCACTGGAAGCCACTGAATGGCAGTGTAGTGGGAGGAGGAGATGCACTGTCCGCCACTGAATGGCAGTCTTGTGGGAGGAGGAGATGCACTGAAAGCCACAGAATGTTAGTGTAGTGGGAGGAGGAGATGCTCTGTCCGCCACTGAATGGCAGTGTTGTGGGAGGAGGAGATGCACTGTCCGCCACTGAATGGCAGCGTTGTGGGGGGAGGAGATGAACTGGAAGCCACTGAATGGCAGTGTTGTGGGAGGAGGAGATGCACTGGAAGCCACTGAATGACAGTGTTGTGGGAGGAGGAGATGCACTGTCCGCCACTGAATGGCAGTGTTGTGGGAGGAGGAGATGCACTGGAAGCCACTGAATGGCAGTATTGTGGGAGGAGATGCACTGTCCGCCACTGAATGGCAGCAATGTGGGAGGAGGAGATGCACTGGAAGCCACAGAATGGCAGTGGTGTGAGAGGAGGGGATGCACTACCTGCCACTGAATGGCAGCATTTTGGGAGGAGGAGATGCACTGGAAACCACTGAATGGCAGCATTGTGGGAGGAGGAGATGCACTGGAAGCCACTGAATGGCAGTGTAGTGGGAGGAGGAGACGCACTGTCCGCCACTGAATGGCAGCGTTGTGAGAGGAGGAGATGCACTGGAAGCCACTGAATGGCAGTGTAGTGGGAGGAGGAGATGCACTGTCCGCCACTGAATGGCAGTCTTGTGGGAGGAGGAGATGCACTGAAAGCCACAGAATGTTAGTGTAGTGGGAGGAGGAGATGCTCTGTCCGCCACTGAATGGCAGTGTTGTGGGAGGAGGAGATGCACTGTCCGCCACTGAATGGCAGCGCTGTGGGGGGAGGAGATGCTCTGTCTGCCACTGAATGGCAGTGTTGTGGGAGGAGGAGATGCACTGTCCGCCACTGAATGGCAGCGTTGTGGGAGGAGGAGATGAACTGGAAGCCACTGAATAGCAGCGTTGTGGGAGGAGGAGATGCACTGGAAGCCACTGAATGGCAGTGTAGTGGGAGGAGGAGATGCACTGGAAGCCATTGAATGGCAGCGTTGTGGGAGGAGGAGATGCACTGTCCACCACTGAATGGCAGTGTTGTGGGAGGAGGAGATGCACTGTCTGCCACTGAATGGCAGTGTTGTGGGAGGAGGATATGCACTGGAAGCCACTGAATGGCAGCGTTGTGGGAGGAGGAGATGCACTGTCCGCCAGTGAATGGCAGCGATGTGGGAGGAGGAGATGCACTGGATGACACAGAACAGCAGTGGTGTAGGAGGAGGAGATGCACTGCCTGCCACTGAATGGCAGCATTGTGGGAGGAGGACATGCACTGGAAGCCACTGAATGGCAGCGTTGTGGGAGGAGGAGATGCACTGGAAGCCACTGAATGTAAGTGGTGTGGGAGGAGGAGATGCACTGGAAGCCACTGAATGGCAGCGTTGTGGGAGGAGGAGATGCACTGGAAGCCACTGAATGGCAGTGTTTTGGGAGGAGGAGATGCACTGTCCGCCACTGAATGGCAGTGTTGTGGGAGGAGGAGATGCACTGTCCGCCACTGAATGGCAGCGTTGTGGGAGGAGGAGATGCACTGCCTGCCACTGAATGGCAGTGTTGTGGGAGGAGGAGATGCACTGCCTGCCACTGAATGGCAGTGTTGTGGGAGGAGGAGATGCACTGGAAGCCACTGAATGGCAGCGTTGTTGGAGGAGGAGATGCACTGGAAGCCACTGAATGGCAGCGTTGTGGGAGGAGGAGATGCACTGGAAGCCACTGAATGGCAGTGGTGTGGGAGGAGGAGATGCACTGCCTGCCACTGAATGGCATTGTTGTGGGAGGAGGAGATGCACTGGAAGCCACTGAATGGCAGCGTTGTGGGAGGAGGAGATGCACTGGAAGCCACTGAATGGCAGTGTTTTGGGAGGAGGAGATGCACTGTCCGCCACTGAATGGCAGTGTTGTGGGAGGAGGAGATGCACTGTCCGCCACTGAATGGCAGCGTTGTGGGAGGAGGAGATGCACTGTCTGCCACTGAATGGCAGTGTTGTGGGAGGAGGAGATGCACTGTCTGCCACTGAATGGCAGTGTTGTGGGAGGAGGAGATGCACTGGAAGCCATTGAATGGCAGCATTGTGGGAGGAGGAGATGCACTGGAAGCCACTGAATGGCAGTGTTGTGGGAGGAGGAGATGCACTGGAAGCCACTGAATGGCAGTATTGTGGGAGGAGATGCACTGTCCGCCACTGAATGGCAGCAATGTGGGAGGAGGAGATGCACTAGAAGCCACAGAATGGCAGTGGTGTGGGAGGAGGAGATGCACTACCTGCCACTGAATGGCAGCATTTTGGGAGGAGGAGATGCACTGGAAACCACTGAATGGCAGCATTGTGGGAGGAGGAGATGCACTGGAAGCCACTGAATGGCAGTGTAGTGGGAGGAGGAGACGCACTGTCCGCCACTGAATGGCAGCGTTGTGAGAGGAGGAGATGCACTGGAAGCCACTGAATGGCAGTGTAGTGGGAGGAGGAGATGCACTGTCCGCCACTGAATGGCAGTCTTGTGGGAGGAGGAGATGCACTGATAGCCACAGAATGTTAGTGTAGTGGGAGGAGGAGATGCTCTGTCCGCCACTGAATGGCAGTGTTGTGGGAGGAGGAGATGCACTGTCCGCCACTGAATGGCAGCGTTGTGGGGGGAGGAGATGAACTGGAAGCCACTGAATGGCAGTGTTGTGGGAGGAGGAGATGCACTGGAAGCCACTGAATGGCAGTGTAGTGGGAGGAGGAGATGCACTGGAAGACATTGAATGGCAGCTTTGTGGGAAGAGGAGATGCACTGTCCGCCACCGAATGGCAGTGTTGTGGGAGGAGGAGATGCACTGGAAGACACAGAACGGCAGTGGTGTAGGAGGAGGAGATGCACTGCCTGCCACTGAATGGCAGCGTTGTGGGAGGAGGAGATGCACTGGAAGCCACTGAATGGCAGCGTTGTTGGAGGAGGAGATGCACTGGAAGCCACTGAATGGCAGCGTTGTGGGAGGAGGAGATGCACTGGAAGCCACTGAATGGCAGTGGTGTGGGAGGAGGAGATGCACTGCCTGCCACTGAATGGCAGTGTTGTGGGAGGAGGAGATGCAGTGGAAGCCACTGAATGGCAGCGTTGTGGGAGGAGGAGATGCACTGGAAGCCACTGAATGGCAGTGTTTTGGGAGGAGGAGATGCACTGTCCGCCACTGAATGGCAGTGTTGTGGGAGGAGGAGATGCACTGGAAGCCACTGAATGGCAGCGTTGTTGGAGGAGGAGATGCACTGGAAGCCACTGAATGGCAGCGTTGTGGGAGGAGGAGATGCACTGGAAGCCACTGAATGGCAGTGGTGTGGGAGGAGGAGATGCACTGCCTGCCACTGAATGGCAGTGTTGTGGGAGGAGGAGATGCAGTGGAAGCCACTGAATGGCAGCGTTGTGGGAGGAGGAGATGCACTGGAAGCCACTGAATGGCAGTGTTTTGGGAGGAGGAGATGCACTGTCCGCCACTGAATGGCAGTGTTGTGGGAGGAGGAGATGCACTGTCCGCCACTGAATGGCAGCGTTGTGGGAGGAGGAGATGCACTGTCTGCCACTGAATGGCAGTGTTGTGGGAGGAGGAGATGCACTGTCTGCCACTGAATGGCAGTGTTGTGGAAGGAGGAGATGCACTGGAAGCCATTGAATGGCAGCATTGTGGGAGGAGGAGATGCACTGGAAGCCACTGAATGGCAGTGTTGTGGGAGGAGGAGATGCACTGTCCGCCACTGAATGGCAGTGTTGTGGGAGGAGGAGATGCACTGGATGCCACTGAATGGCAGTATTGTGGGAGGAGATGCACTGTCCGCCACTGAATGGCAGCAATGTGGGAGGAGGAGATGCACTGGAAGCCACAGAATGGCAGTGGTGTGGGAGGAGGAGATGCACTACCTGCCACTGAATGGCAGCATTTTGGGAGGAGGAGATGCACTGGAAACCACTGAATGGCAGCATTGTGGGAGGAGGAGATGCACTGGAAGCCACTGAATGGCAATGTAGTGGGAGGAGGAGACGCACTGTCCGCCACTGAATGGCAGCGTTGTGAGAGGAGGAGATGCACTGGAAGCCACTGAATGGCAGTGTAGTGGGAGAAGGAGATGCACTGTCCGCCACTGAATGGCAGTCTTGTGGGAGGAGGAGATGCACTGAAAGCCACAGAATGTTAGTGTAGTGGGAGGAGGAGATGCTCTGTCCGCCACTGAATGGCAGTGTTGTGGGAGGAGGAGATGCACTGTCCGCCACTGAATGGCAGTGTTGTGGGAGGAGGAGATGCACTGTCCGCCACTGAATGGCAGTGTTGTGGGAGGAGGAGATGCACTGGAAGCCACTGAATGGCAGTATTGTGGGAGGAGATGCACTGTCCGCCACTGAATGGCAGCAATGTGGGAGGAGGAGATGCACTGGAAGCCACAGAATGGCAGTGGTGTGAGAGGAGGGGATGCACTACCTGCCACTGAATGGCAGCATTTTGGGAGGAGGAGATGCACTGGAAACCACTGAATGGCAGCATTGTGGGAGGAGGAGATGCACTGGAAGCCACTGAATGGCAGTGTTGTGGGAGGAGGAGATGCACTGTCCGCCACTGAATGGCAGTGTTGTGGGAGGAGGAGATGCACTGGAAGCCACTGAATGGCAGTATTGTGGGAGGAGATGCACTGTCCGCCACTGAATGGCAGCAATGTGGGAGGAGGAGATGCACTGGAAGCCACAGAATGGCAGTGGTGTGAGAGGAGGGGATGCACTACCTGCCACTGAATGGCAGCATTTTGGGAGGAGGAGATGCACTGGAAACCACTGAATGGCAGCATTGTGGGAGGAGGAGATGCACTGGAAGCCACTGAATGGCAGTGTAGTGGGAGGAGGAGACGCACTGTCCGCCACTGAATGGCAGCGTTGTGAGAGGAGGAGATGCACTGGAAGCCACTGAATGGCAGTGTAGTGGGAGGAGGAGATGCACTGTCCGCCACTGAATGGCAGTCTTGTGGGAGGAGGAGATGCACTGAAAGCCACAGAATGTTAGTGTAGTGGGAGGAGGAGATGCTCTGTCCGCCACTGAATGGCAGTGTTGTGGGAGGAGGAGATGCACTGTCCGCCACTGAATGGCAGCGTTGTGGGGGGAGGAGATGCTCTGTCTGCCACTGAATGGCAGTGTTGTGGGAGGAGGAGATGCACTGTCCGCCACTGAATGGCAGCGTTGTGGGAGGAGGAGATGAACTGGAAGCCACTGAATGGCAGCGTTGTGGGAGGAGGAGATGCACTGGAAGCCACTGAATGGCAGTGTAGTGGGAGGAGGAGATGCACTGGAAGCCATTGAATGGCAGCGTTGTGGGAGGAGGAGATGCACTGTCCACCACTGAATGGCAGTGTTGTGGGAGGAGGAGATGCACTGTCTGCCACTGAATGGCAGTGTTGTGGGAGGAGGATATGCACTGGAAGCCACTGAATGGCAGCGTTGTGGGAGGAGGAGATGCACTGTCCGCCAGTGAATGGCAGCGATGTGGGAGGAGGAGATGCACTGGATGACACAGAACAGCAGTGGTGTAGGAGGAGGAGATGCACTGCCTGCCACTGAATGGCAGCATTGTGGGAGGAGGACATGCACTGGAAGCCACTGAATGGCAGCGTTGTGGGAGGAGGAGATGCACTGGAAGCCACTGAATGTAAGTGGTGTGGGAGGAGGAGATGCACTGGAAGCCACTGAATGGCAGCGTTGTGGGAGGAGGAGATGCACTGGAAGCCACTGAATGGCAGTGTTTTGGGAGGAGGAGATGCACTGTCCGCCACTGAATGGCAGTGTTGTGGGAGGAGGAGATGCACTGTCCGCCACTGAATGGCAGCGTTGTGGGAGGAGGAGATGCACTGCCTGCCACTGAATGGCAGTGTTGTGGGAGGAGGAGATGCACTGCCTGCCACTGAATGGCAGTGTTGTGGGAGGAGGAGATGCACTGGAAGCCACTGAATGGCAGCGTTGTTGGAGGAGGAGATGCACTGGAAGCCACTGAATGGCAGCGTTGTGGGAGGAGGAGATGCACTGGAAGCCACTGAATGGCAGTGGTGTGGGAGGAGGAGATGCACTGCCTGCCACTGAATGGCATTGTTGTGGGAGGAGGAGATGCACTGGAAGCCACTGAATGGCAGCGTTGTGGGAGGAGGAGATGCACTGGAAGCCACTGAATGGCAGTGTTTTGGGAGGAGGAGATGCACTGTCCGCCACTGAATAGCAGTGTTGTGGGAGGAGGAGATGCACTGTCCGCCACTGAATGGCAGCGTTGTGGGAGGAGGAGATGCACTGTCTGCCACTGAATGGCAGTGTTGTGGGAGGAGGAGATGCACTGTCTGCCACTGAATGGCAGTGTTGTGGGAGGAGGAGATGCACTGGAAGCCATTGAATGGCAGCATTGTGGGAGGAGGAGATGCACTGGAAGCCACTGAATGGCAGTGTTGTGGGAGGAGGAGATGCACTGGAAGCCACTGAATGGCAGTATTGTGGGAGGAGATGCACTGTCCGCCACTGAATGGCAGCAATGTGGGAGGAGGAGATGCACTGGAAGCCACAGAATGGCAGTGGTGTGGGAGGAGGAGATGCACTACCTGCCACTGAATGGCAGCATTTTGGGAGGAGGAGATGCACTGGAAACCACTGAATGGCAGCATTGTGGGAGGAGGGGATGCACTGGAAGCCACTGAATGGCAGTGTAGTGGGAGGAGGAGACGCACTGTCTGCCACTGAATGGCAGCGTTGTGAGAGGAGGAGATGCACTGGAAGCCACTGAATGGCAGTGTAGTGGGAGGAGGAGATGCACTGTCCGCCACTGAATGGCAGTCTTGTGGGAGGAGGAGATGCACTGATAGCCACAGAATGTTAGTGTAGTGGGAGGAGGAGATGCTCTGTCCGCCACTGAATGGCAGTGTTGTGGGAGGAGGAGATGCACTGTCCGCCACTGAATGGCAGCGTTGTGGGGGGAGGAGATGAACTGGAAGCCACTGAATGGCAGTGTTGTGGGAGGAGGAGATGCACTGGAAGCCACTGAATGGCAGTGTAGTGGGAGGAGGAGATGCACTGGAAGACATTGAATGGCAGCTTTGTGGGAAGAGGAGATGCACTGTCCGCCACCGAATGGCAGTGTTGTGGGAGGAGGAGATGCACTGGAAGACACAGAACGGCAGTGGTGTAGGAGGAGGAGATGCACTGCCTGCCACTGAATGGCAGCGTTGTGGGAGGAGGAGATGCACTGGAAGCCACTGAATGGCAGCGTTGTTGGAGGAGGAGATGCACTGGAAGCCACTGAATGGCAGCGTTGTGGGAGGAGGAGATGCACTGGAAGCCACTGAATGGCAGTGGTGTGGGAGGAGGAGATGCACTGCCTGCCACTGAATGGCAGTGTTGTGGGAGGAGGAGATGCAGTGGAAGCCACTGAATGGCAGCGTTGTGGGAGGAGGAGATGCACTGGAAGCCACTGAATGGCAGTGTTTTGGGAGGAGGAGATGCACTGTCCGCCACTGAATGGCAGTGTTGTGGGAGGAGGAGATGCACTGGAAGCCACTGAATGGCAGCGTTGTTGGAGGAGGAGATGCACTGGAAGCCACTGAATGGCAGCGTTGTGGGAGGTGGAGATGCACTGGAAGCCACTGAATGGCAGTGGTGTGGGAGGAGGAGATGCACTGCCTGCCACTGAATGGCAGTGTTGTGGGAGGAGGAGATGCAGTGGAAGCCACTGAATGGCAGCGTTGTGGGAGGAGGAGATGCACTGGAAGCCACTGAATGGCAGTGTTTTGGGAGGAGGAGATGCACTGTCCGCCACTGAATGGCAGTGTTGTGGGAGGAGGAGATGCACTGTCCGCCACTGAATGGCAGCGTTGTGGGAGGAGGAGATGCACTGTCTGCCACTGAATGGCAGTGTTGTGGGAGGAGGAGATGCACTGTCTGCCACTGAATGGCAGTGTTGTGGGAGGAGGAGATGCACTGGAAGCCATTGAATGGCAGCATTGTGGGAGGAGGAGATGCACTGGAAGCCACTGAATGGCAGTGTTGTGGGAGGAGGAGATGCACTGTCCGCCACTGAATGGCAGTGTTGTGGGAGGAGGAGATGCACTGGATGCCACTGAATGGCAGTATTGTGGGAGGAGATGCACTGTCCGCCACTGAATGGCAGCAATGTGGGAGGAGGAGATGCACTGGAAGCCACAGAATGGCAGTGGTGTGGGAGGAGGAGATGCACTACCTGCCACTGAATGGCAGCATTTTGGGAGGAGGAGATGCACTGGAAACCACTGAATGGCAGCATTGTGGGAGGAGGAGATGCACTGGAAGCCACTGAATGGCAATGTAGTGGGAGGAGGAGACGCACTGTCCGCCACTGAATGGCAGCGTTGTGAGAGGAGGAGATGCACTGGAAGCCACTGAATGGCAGTGTAGTGGGAGGAGGAGATGCACTGTCCGCCACTGAATGGCATTGTTGTGGGAGGAGGAGATGCACTGGAAGCCACTGAATGGCAGCGTTGTGGGAGGAGGAGATGCACTGGAAGCCACTGAATGGCAGTGTTTTGGGAGGAGGAGATGCACTGTCCGCCACTGAATGGCAGTGTTGTGGGAGGAGGAGATGCACTGTCCGCCACTGAATGGCAGCGTTGTGGGAGGAGGAGATGCACTGTCTGCCACTGAATGGCAGTGTTGTGGGAGGAGGAGATGCACTGTCTGCCACTGAATGGCAGTGTTGTGGGAGGAGGAGATGCACTGGAAGCCATTGAATGGCAGCATTGTGGGAGGAGGAGATGCACTGGAAGCCACTGAATTGCAGTGTTGTGGGAGGAGGAGATGCACTGGAAGCCACTGAATGGCAGTATTGTGGGAGGAGATGCACTGTCCGCCACTGAATGGCAGCAATGTGGGAGGAGGAGATGCACTGGAAGCCACAGAATGGCAGTGGTGTGGGAGGAGGAGATGCACTACCTGCCACTGAATGGCAGCATTTTGGGAGGAGGAGATGCACTGGAAACCACTGAATGGCAGCATTGTGGGAGGAGGAGATGCACTGGAAGCCACTGAATGGCAGTGTAGTGGGAGGAGGAGACGCACTGTCCGCCACTGAATGGCAGCGTTGTGAGAGGAGGAGATGCACTGGAAGCCACTGAATGGCAGTGTAGTGGGAGGAGGAGATGCACTGTCCGCCACTGAATGGCAGTCTTGTGGGAGGAGGAGATGCACTGATAGCCACAGAATGTTAGTGTAGTGGGAGGAGGAGATGCTCTGTCCGCCACTGAATGGCAGTGTTGTGGGAGGAGGAGATGCACTGTCCGCCACTGAATGGCAGCGTTGTGGGGGGAGGAGATGAACTGGAAGCCACTGAATGGCAGTGTTGTGGGAGGAGGAGATGCACTGGAAGCCACTGAATGGCAGTGTAGTGGGAGGAGGAGATGCACTGGAAGACATTGAATGGCAGCTTTGTGGGAAGAGGAGATGCACTGTCCGCCACCGAATGGCAGTGTTGTGGGAGGAGGAGATGCACTGGAAGACACAGAACGGCAGTGGTGTAGGAGGAGGAGATGCACTGCCTGCCACTGAATGGCAGCGTTGTGGGAGGAGGAGATGCACTGGAAGCCACTGAATGGCAGCGTTGTTGGAGGAGGAGATGCACTGGAAGCCACTGAATGGCAGCGTTGTGGGAGGAGGAGATGCACTGGAAGCCACTGAATGGCAGTGGTGTGGGAGGAGGAGATGCACTGCCTGCCACTGAATGGCAGTGTTGTGGGAGGAGGAGATGCAGTGGAAGCCACTGAATGGCAGCGTTGTGGGAGGAGGAGATGCACTGGAAGCCACTGAATGGCAGTGTTTTGGGAGGAGGAGATGCACTGTCCGCCACTGAATGGCAGTGTTGTGGGAGGAGGAGATGCACTGGAAGCCACTGAATGGAAGCGTTGTTGGAGGAGGAGATGCACTGGAAGCCACTGAATGGCAGCGTTGTGGGAGGAGGAGATGCACTGGAAGCCACTGAATGGCAGTGGTGTGGGAGGAGGAGATGCACTGCCTGCCACTGAATGGCAGTGTTGTGGGAGGAGGAGATGCAGTGGAAGCCACTGAATGGCAGCGTTGTGGGAGGAGGAGATGCACTGGAAGCCACTGAATGGCAGTGTTTTGGGAGGAGGAGATGCACTGTCCGCCACTGAATGGCAGTGTTGTGGGAGGAGGAGATGCACTGTCCGCCACTGAATGGCAGCGTTGTGGGAGGAGGAGATGCACTGTCTGCCACTGAATGGCAGTGTTGTGGGAGGAGGAGATGCACTGTCTGCCACTGAATGGCAGTGTTGTGGGAGGAGGAGATGCACTGGAAGCCATTGAATGGCAGCATTGTGGGAGGAGGAGATGCACTGGAAGCCACTGAATGGCAGTGTTGTGGGAGGAGGAGATGCACTGTCCGCCACTGAATGGCAGTGTTGTGGGAGGAGGAGATGCACTGGATGCCACTGAATGGCAGTATTGTGGGAGGAGATGCACTCTCCGCCACTGAATGGCAGCAATGTGGGAGGAGGAGATGCACTGGAAGCCACAGAATGGCAGTGGTGTGGGAGGAGGAGATGCACTACCTGCCACTGAATGGCAGCATTTTGGGAGGAGGAGATGCACTGGAAACCACTGAATGGCAGCATTGTGGGAGGAGGAGATGCACTGGAAGCCACTGAATGGCAATGTAGTGGGAGGAGGAGACGCACTGTCCGCCACTGAATGGCAGCGTTGTGAGAGGAGGAGATGCACTGGAAGCCACTGAATGGCAGTGTAGTGGGAGGAGGAGATGCACTGTCCGCCACTGAATGGCAGTCTTGTGGGAGGAGGAGATGCACTGAAAGCCACAGAATGTTAGTGTAGTGGGAGGAGGAGATGCTCTGTCCGCCACTGAATGGCAGTGTTGTGGGAGGAGGAGATGCACTGTCCGCCACTGAATGGCAGTGTTGTGGGAGGAGGAGATGCACTGTCCGCCACTGAATGGCAGTGTTGTGGGAGGAGGAGATGCACTGGAAGCCACTGAATGGCAGTATTGTGGGAGGAGATGCACTGTCCGCCACTGAATGGCAGCAATGTGGGAGGAGGAGATGCACTGGAAGCCACAGAATGGCAGTGGTGTGAGAGGAGGGGATGCACTACCTGCCACTGAATGGCAGCATTTTGGGAGGAGGAGATGCACTGGAAACCACTGAATGGCAGCATTGTGGGAGGAGGAGATGCACTGGAAGCCACTGAATGGCAGTGTTGTGGGAGGAGGAGATGCACTGTCCGCCACTGAATGGCAGTGTTGTGGGAGGAGGAGATGCACTGGAAGCCACTGAATGGCAGTATTGTGGGAGGAGATGCACTGTCCGCCACTGAATGGCAGCAATGTGGGAGGAGGAGATGCACTGGAAGCCACAGAATGGCAGTGGTGTGAGAGGAGGGGATGCACTACCTGCCACTGAATGGCAGCATTTTGGGAGGAGGAGATGCACTGGAAACCACTGAATGGCAGCATTGTGGGAGGAGGAGATGCACTGGAAGCCACTGAATGGCAGTGTAGTGGGAGGAGGAGACGCACTGTCCGCCACTGAATGGCAGCGTTGTGAGAGGAGGAGATGCACTGGAAGCCACTGAATGGCAGTGTAGTGGGAGGAGGAGATGCACTGTCCGCCACTGAATGGCAGTCTTGTGGGAGGAGGAGATGCACTGAAAGCCACAGAATGTTAGTGTAGTGGGAGGAGGAGATGCTCTGTCCGCCACTGAATGGCAGTGTTGTGGGAGGAGGAGATGCACTGTCCGCCACTGAATGGCAGCGTTGTGGGGGGAGGAGATGCTCTGTCTGCCACTGAATGGCAGTGTTGTGGGAGGAGGAGATGCACTGTCCGCCACTGAATGGCAGCGTTGTGGGAGGAGGAGATGAACTGGAAGCCACTGAATGGCAGCGTTGTGGGAGGAGGAGATGCACTGGAAGCCACTGAATGGCAGTGTAGTGGGAGGAGGAGATGCACTGGAAGCCATTGAATGGCAGCGTTGTGGGAGGAGGAGATGCACTGTCCACCACTGAATGGCAGTGTTGTGGGAGGAGGAGATGCACTGTCTGCCACTGAATGGCAGTGTTGTGGGAGGAGGATATGCACTGGAAGCCACTGAATGGCAGCGTTGTGGGAGGAGGAGATGCACTGTCCGCCAGTGAATGGCAGCGATGTGGGAGGAGGAGATGCACTGGATGACACAGAACAGCAGTGGTGTAGGAGGAGGAGATGCACTGCCTGCCACTGAATGGCAGCATTGTGGGAGGAGGACATGCACTGGAAGCCACTGAATGGCAGCGTTGTGGGAGGAGGAGATGCACTGGAAGCCACTGAATGTAAGTGGTGTGGGAGGAGGAGATGCACTGGAAGCCACTGAATGGCAGCGTTGTGGGAGGAGGAGATGCACTGGAAGCCACTGAATGGCAGTGTTTTGGGAGGAGGAGATGCACTGTCCGCCACTGAATGGCAGTGTTGTGGGAGGAGGAGATGCACTGTCCGCCACTGAATGGCAGCGTTGTGGGAGGAGGAGATGCACTGCCTGCCACTGAATGGCAGTGTTGTGGGAGGAGGAGATGCACTGCCTGCCACTGAATGGCAGTGTTGTGGGAGGAGGAGATGCACTGGAAGCCACTGAATGGCAGCGTTGTTGGAGGAGGAGATGCACTGGAAGCCACTGAATGGCAGCGTTGTGGGAGGAGGAGATGCACTGGAAGCCACTGAATGGCAGTGGTGTGGGAGGAGGAGATGCACTGCCTGCCACTGAATGGCATTGTTGTGGGAGGAGGAGATGCACTGGAAGCCACTGAATGGCAGCGTTGTGGGAGGAGGAGATGCACTGGAAGCCACTGAATGGCAGTGTTTTGGGAGGAGGAGATGCACTGTCCGCCACTGAATAGCAGTGTTGTGGGAGGAGGAGATGCACTGTCCGCCACTGAATGGCAGCGTTGTGGGAGGAGGAGATGCACTGTCTGCCACTGAATGGCAGTGTTGTGGGAGGAGGAGATGCACTGTCTGCCACTGAATGGCAGTGTTGTGGGAGGAGGAGATGCACTGGAAGCCATTGAATGGCAGCATTGTGGGAGGAGGAGATGCACTGGAAGCCACTGAATGGCAGTGTTGTGGGAGGAGGAGATGCACTGGAAGCCACTGAATGGCAGTATTGTGGGAGGAGATGCACTGTCCGCCACTGAATGGCAGCAATGTGGGAGGAGGAGATGCACTGGAAGCCACAGAATGGCAGTGGTGTGGGAGGAGGAGATGCACTACCTGCCACTGAATGGCAGCATTTTGGGAGGAGGAGATGCACTGGAAACCACTGAATGGCAGCATTGTGGGAGGAGGGGATGCACTGGAAGCCACTGAATGGCAGTGTAGTGGGAGGAGGAGACGCACTGTCTGCCACTGAATGGCAGCGTTGTGAGAGGAGGAGATGCACTGGAAGCCACTGAATGGCAGTGTAGTGGGAGGAGGAGATGCACTGTCCGCCACTGAATGGCAGTCTTGTGGGAGGAGGAGATGCACTGATAGCCACAGAATGTTAGTGTAGTGGGAGGAGGAGATGCTCTGTCCGCCACTGAATGGCAGTGTTGTGGGAGGAGGAGATGCACTGTCCGCCACTGAATGGCAGCGTTGTGGGGGGAGGAGATGAACTGGAAGCCACTGAATGGCAGTGTTGTGGGAGGAGGAGATGCACTGGAAGCCACTGAATGGCAGTGTAGTGGGAGGAGGAGATGCACTGGAAGACATTGAATGGCAGCTTTGTGGGAAGAGGAGATGCACTGTCCGCCACCGAATGGCAGTGTTGTGGGAGGAGGAGATGCACTGGAAGACACAGAACGGCAGTGGTGTAGGAGGAGGAGATGCACTGCCTGCCACTGAATGGCAGCGTTGTGGGAGGAGGAGATGCACTGGAAGCCACTGAATGGCAGCGTTGTTGGAGGAGGAGATGCACTGGAAGCCACTGAATGGCAGCGTTGTGGGAGGAGGAGATGCACTGGAAGCCACTGAATGGCAGTGGTGTGGGAGGAGGAGATGCACTGCCTGCCACTGAATGGCAGTGTTGTGGGAGGAGGAGATGCAGTGGAAGCCACTGAATGGCAGCGTTGTGGGAGGAGGAGATGCACTGGAAGCCACTGAATGGCAGTGTTTTGGGAGGAGGAGATGCACTGTCCGCCACTGAATGGCAGTGTTGTGGGAGGAGGAGATGCACTGGAAGCCACTGAATGGCAGCGTTGTTGGAGGAGGAGATGCACTGGAAGCCACTGAATGGCAGCGTTGTGGGAGGTGGAGATGCACTGGAAGCCACTGAATGGCAGTGGTGTGGGAGGAGGAGATGCACTGCCTGCCACTGAATGGCAGTGTTGTGGGAGGAGGAGATGCAGTGGAAGCCACTGAATGGCAGCGTTGTGGGAGGAGGAGATGCACTGGAAGCCACTGAATGGCAGTGTTTTGGGAGGAGGAGATGCACTGTCCGCCACTGAATGGCAGTGTTGTGGGAGGAGGAGATGCACTGTCCGCCACTGAATGGCAGCGTTGTGGGAGGAGGAGATGCACTGTCTGCCACTGAATGGCAGTGTTGTGGGAGGAGGAGATGCACTGTCTGCCACTGAATGGCAGTGTTGTGGGAGGAGGAGATGCACTGGAAGCCATTGAATGGCAGCATTGTGGGAGGAGGAGATGCACTGGAAGCCACTGAATGGCAGTGTTGTGGGAGGAGGAGATGCACTGTCCGCCACTGAATGGCAGTGTTGTGGGAGGAGGAGATGCACTGGATGCCACTGAATGGCAGTATTGTGGGAGGAGATGCACTGTCCGCCACTGAATGGCAGCAATGTGGGAGGAGGAGATGCACTGGAAGCCACAGAATGGCAGTGGTGTGGGAGGAGGAGATGCACTACCTGCCACTGAATGGCAGCATTTTGGGAGGAGGAGATGCACTGGAAACCACTGAATGGCAGCATTGTGGGAGGAGGAGATGCACTGGAAGCCACTGAATGGCAATGTAGTGGGAGGAGGAGACGCACTGTCCGCCACTGAATGGCAGCGTTGTGAGAGGAGGAGATGCACTGGAAGCCACTGAATGGCAGTGTAGTGGGAGGAGGAGATGCACTGTCCGCCACTGAATGGCATTGTTGTGGGAGGAGGAGATGCACTGGAAGCCACTGAATGGCAGCGTTGTGGGAGGAGGAGATGCACTGGAAGCCACTGAATGGCAGTGTTTTGGGAGGAGGAGATGCACTGTCCGCCACTGAATGGCAGTGTTGTGGGAGGAGGAGATGCACTGTCCGCCACTGAATGGCAGCGTTGTGGGAGGAGGAGATGCACTGTCTGCCACTGAATGGCAGTGTTGTGGGAGGAGGAGATGCACTGTCTGCCACTGAATGGCAGTGTTGTGGGAGGAGGAGATGCACTGGAAGCCATTGAATGGCAGCATTGTGGGAGGAGGAGATGCACTGGAAGCCACTGAATTGCAGTGTTGTGGGAGGAGGAGATGCACTGGAAGCCACTGAATGGCAGTATTGTGGGAGGAGATGCACTGTCCGCCACTGAATGGCAGCAATGTGGGAGGAGGAGATGCACTGGAAGCCACAGAATGGCAGTGGTGTGGGAGGAGGAGATGCACTACCTGCCACTGAATGGCAGCATTTTGGGAGGAGGAGATGCACTGGAAACCACTGAATGGCAGCATTGTGGGAGGAGGAGATGCACTGGAAGCCACTGAATGGCAGTGTAGTGGGAGGAGGAGACGCACTGTCCGCCACTGAATGGCAGCGTTGTGAGAGGAGGAGATGCACTGGAAGCCACTGAATGGCAGTGTAGTGGGAGGAGGAGATGCACTGTCCGCCACTGAATGGCAGTCTTGTGGGAGGAGGAGATGCACTGATAGCCACAGAATGTTAGTGTAGTGGGAGGAGGAGATGCTCTGTCCGCCACTGAATGGCAGTGTTGTGGGAGGAGGAGATGCACTGTCCGCCACTGAATGGCAGCGTTGTGGGGGGAGGAGATGAACTGGAAGCCACTGAATGGCAGTGTTGTGGGAGGAGGAGATGCACTGGAAGCCACTGAATGGCAGTGTAGTGGGAGGAGGAGATGCACTGGAAGACATTGAATGGCAGCTTTGTGGGAAGAGGAGATGCACTGTCCGCCACCGAATGGCAGTGTTGTGGGAGGAGGAGATGCACTGGAAGACACAGAACGGCAGTGGTGTAGGAGGAGGAGATGCACTGCCTGCCACTGAATGGCAGCGTTGTGGGAGGAGGAGATGCACTGGAAGCCACTGAATGGCAGCGTTGTTGGAGGAGGAGATGCACTGGAAGCCACTGAATGGCAGCGTTGTGGGAGGAGGAGATGCACTGGAAGCCACTGAATGGCAGTGGTGTGGGAGGAGGAGATGCACTGCCTGCCACTGAATGGCAGTGTTGTGGGAGGAGGAGATGCAGTGGAAGCCACTGAATGGCAGCGTTGTGGGAGGAGGAGATGCACTGGAAGCCACTGAATGGCAGTGTTTTGGGAGGAGGAGATGCACTGTCCGCCACTGAATGGCAGTGTTGTGGGAGGAGGAGATGCACTGGAAGCCACTGAATGGAAGCGTTGTTGGAGGAGGAGATGCACTGGAAGCCACTGAATGGCAGCGTTGTGGGAGGAGGAGATGCACTGGAAGCCACTGAATGGCAGTGGTGTGGGAGGAGGAGATGCACTGCCTGCCACTGAATGGCAGTGTTGTGGGAGGAGGAGATGCAGTGGAAGCCACTGAATGGCAGCGTTGTGGGAGGAGGAGATGCACTGGAAGCCACTGAATGGCAGTGTTTTGGGAGGAGGAGATGCACTGTCCGCCACTGAATGGCAGTGTTGTGGGAGGAGGAGATGCACTGTCCGCCACTGAATGGCAGCGTTGTGGGAGGAGGAGATGCACTGTCTGCCACTGAATGGCAGTGTTGTGGGAGGAGGAGATGCACTGTCTGCCACTGAATGGCAGTGTTGTGGGAGGAGGAGATGCACTGGAAGCCATTGAATGGCAGCATTGTGGGAGGAGGAGATGCACTGGAAGCCACTGAATGGCAGTGTTGTGGGAGGAGGAGATGCACTGTCCGCCACTGAATGGCAGTGTTGTGGGAGGAGGAGATGCACTGGATGCCACTGAATGGCAGTATTGTGGGAGGAGATGCACTCTCCGCCACTGAATGGCAGCAATGTGGGAGGAGGAGATGCACTGGAAGCCACAGAATGGCAGTGGTGTGGGAGGAGGAGATGCACTACCTGCCACTGAATGGCAGCATTTTGGGAGGAGGAGATGCACTGGAAACCACTGAATGGCAGCATTGTGGGAGGAGGAGATGCACTGGAAGCCACTGAATGGCAATGTAGTGGGAGGAGGAGACGCACTGTCCGCCACTGAATGGCAGCGTTGTGAGAGGAGGAGATGCACTGGAAGCCACTGAATGGCAGTGTAGTGGGAGGAGGAGATGCACTGTCCGCCACTGAATGGCAGTCTTGTGGGAGGAGGAGATGCACTGAAAGCCACAGAATGTTAGTGTAGTGGGAGGAGGAGATGCTCTGTCCGCCACTGAATGGCAGTGTTGTGGGAGGAGGAGATGCACTGTCCGCCACTGAATGGCAGTGTTGTGGGAGGAGGAGATGCACTGTCCGCCACTGAATGGCAGTGTTGTGGGAGGAGGAGATGCACTGGAAGCCACTGAATGGCAGTATTGTGGGAGGAGATGCACTGTCCGCCACTGAATGGCAGCAATGTGGGAGGAGGAGATGCACTGGAAGCCACAGAATGGCAGTGGTGTGAGAGGAGGGGATGCACTACCTGCCACTGAATGGCAGCATTTTGGGAGGAGGAGATGCACTGGAAACCACTGAATGGCAGCATTGTGGGAGGAGGAGATGCACTGGAAGCCACTGAATGGCAGTGTTGTGGGAGGAGGAGATGCACTGTCCGCCACTGAATGGCAGTGTTGTGGGAGGAGGAGATGCACTGGAAGCCACTGAATGGCAGTATTGTGGGAGGAGATGCACTGTCCGCCACTGAATGGCAGCAATGTGGGAGGAGGAGATGCACTGGAAGCCACAGAATGGCAGTGGTGTGAGAGGAGGGGATGCACTACCTGCCACTGAATGGCAGCATTTTGGGAGGAGGAGATGCACTGGAAACCACTGAATGGCAGCATTGTGGGAGGAGGAGATGCACTGGAAGCCACTGAATGGCAGTGTAGTGGGAGGAGGAGACGCACTGTCCGCCACTGAATGGCAGCGTTGTGAGAGGAGGAGATGCACTGGAAGCCACTGAATGGCAGTGTAGTGGGAGGAGGAGATGCACTGTCCGCCACTGAATGGCAGTCTTGTGGGAGGAGGAGATGCACTGAAAGCCACAGAATGTTAGTGTAGTGGGAGGAGGAGATGCTCTGTCCGCCACTGAATGGCAGTGTTGTGGGAGGAGGAGATGCACTGTCCGCCACTGAATGGCAGCGTTGTGGGGGGAGGAGATGCTCTGTCTGCCACTGAATGGCAGTGTTGTGGGAGGAGGAGATGCACTGTCCGCCACTGAATGGCAGCGTTGTGGGAGGAGGAGATGAACTGGAAGCCACTGAATGGCAGCGTTGTGGGAGGAGGAGATGCACTGGAAGCCACTGAATGGCAGTGTAGTGGGAGGAGGAGATGCACTGGAAGCCATTGAATGGCAGCGTTGTGGGAGGAGGAGATGCACTGTCCACCACTGAATGGCAGTGTTGTGGGAGGAGGAGATGCACTGTCTGCCACTGAATGGCAGTGTTGTGGGAGGAGGATATGCACTGGAAGCCACTGAATGGCAGCGTTGTGGGAGGAGGAGATGCACTGTCCGCCAGTGAATGGCAGCGATGTGGGAGGAGGAGATGCACTGGATGACACAGAACAGCAGTGGTGTAGGAGGAGGAGATGCACTGCCTGCCACTGAATGGCAGCATTGTGGGAGGAGGACATGCACTGGAAGCCACTGAATGGCAGCGTTGTGGGAGGAGGAGATGCACTGGAAGCCACTGAATGTAAGTGGTGTGGGAGGAGGAGATGCACTGGAAGCCACTGAATGGCAGCGTTGTGGGAGGAGGAGATGCACTGGAAGCCACTGAATGGCAGTGTTTTGGGAGGAGGAGATGCACTGTCCGCCACTGAATGGCAGTGTTGTGGGAGGAGGAGATGCACTGTCCGCCACTGAATGGCAGCGTTGTGGGAGGAGGAGATGCACTGCCTGCCACTGAATGGCAGTGTTGTGGGAGGAGGAGATGCACTGCCTGCCACTGAATGGCAGTGTTGTGGGAGGAGGAGATGCACTGGAAGCCACTGAATGGCAGCGTTGTTGGAGGAGGAGATGCACTGGAAGCCACTGAATGGCAGCGTTGTGGGAGGAGGAGATGCACTGGAAGCCACTGAATGGCAGTGGTGTGGGAGGAGGAGATGCACTGCCTGCCACTGAATGGCATTGTTGTGGGAGGAGGAGATGCACTGGAAGCCACTGAATGGCAGCGTTGTGGGAGGAGGAGATGCACTGGAAGCCACTGAATGGCAGTGTTTTGGGAGGAGGAGATGCACTGTCCGCCACTGAATAGCAGTGTTGTGGGAGGAGGAGATGCACTGTCCGCCACTGAATGGCAGCGTTGTGGGAGGAGGAGATGCACTGTCTGCCACTGAATGGCAGTGTTGTGGGAGGAGGAGATGCACTGTCTGCCACTGAATGGCAGTGTTGTGGGAGGAGGAGATGCACTGGAAGCCATTGAATGGCAGCATTGTGGGAGGAGGAGATGCACTGGAAGCCACTGAATGGCAGTGTTGTGGGAGGAGGAGATGCACTGGAAGCCACTGAATGGCAGTATTGTGGGAGGAGATGCACTGTCCGCCACTGAATGGCAGCAATGTGGGAGGAGGAGATGCACTGGAAGCCACAGAATGGCAGTGGTGTGGGAGGAGGAGATGCACTACCTGCCACTGAATGGCAGCATTTTGGGAGGAGGAGATGCACTGGAAACCACTGAATGGCAGCATTGTGGGAGGAGGGGATGCACTGGAAGCCACTGAATGGCAGTGTAGTGGGAGGAGGAGACGCACTGTCTGCCACTGAATGGCAGCGTTGTGAGAGGAGGAGATGCACTGGAAGCCACTGAATGGCAGTGTAGTGGGAGGAGGAGATGCACTGTCCGCCACTGAATGGCAGTCTTGTGGGAGGAGGAGATGCACTGATAGCCACAGAATGTTAGTGTAGTGGGAGGAGGAGATGCTCTGTCCGCCACTGAATGGCAGTGTTGTGGGAGGAGGAGATGCACTGTCCGCCACTGAATGGCAGCGTTGTGGGGGGAGGAGATGAACTGGAAGCCACTGAATGGCAGTGTTGTGGGAGGAGGAGATGCACTGGAAGCCACTGAATGGCAGTGTAGTGGGAGGAGGAGATGCACTGGAAGACATTGAATGGCAGCTTTGTGGGAAGAGGAGATGCACTGTCCGCCACCGAATGGCAGTGTTGTGGGAGGAGGAGATGCACTGGAAGACACAGAACGGCAGTGGTGTAGGAGGAGGAGATGCACTGCCTGCCACTGAATGGCAGCGTTGTGGGAGGAGGAGATGCACTGGAAGCCACTGAATGGCAGCGTTGTTGGAGGAGGAGATGCACTGGAAGCCACTGAATGGCAGCGTTGTGGGAGGAGGAGATGCACTGGAAGCCACTGAATGGCAGTGGTGTGGGAGGAGGAGATGCACTGCCTGCCACTGAATGGCAGTGTTGTGGGAGGAGGAGATGCAGTGGAAGCCACTGAATGGCAGCGTTGTGGGAGGAGGAGATGCACTGGAAGCCACTGAATGGCAGTGTTTTGGGAGGAGGAGATGCACTGTCCGCCACTGAATGGCAGTGTTGTGGGAGGAGGAGATGCACTGGAAGCCACTGAATGGCAGCGTTGTTGGAGGAGGAGATGCACTGGAAGCCACTGAATGGCAGCGTTGTGGGAGGTGGAGATGCACTGGAAGCCACTGAATGGCAGTGGTGTGGGAGGAGGAGATGCACTGCCTGCCACTGAATGGCAGTGTTGTGGGAGGAGGAGATGCAGTGGAAGCCACTGAATGGCAGCGTTGTGGGAGGAGGAGATGCACTGGAAGCCACTGAATGGCAGTGTTTTGGGAGGAGGAGATGCACTGTCCGCCACTGAATGGCAGTGTTGTGGGAGGAGGAGATGCACTGTCCGCCACTGAATGGCAGCGTTGTGGGAGGAGGAGATGCACTGTCTGCCACTGAATGGCAGTGTTGTGGGAGGAGGAGATGCACTGTCTGCCACTGAATGGCAGTGTTGTGGGAGGAGGAGATGCACTGGAAGCCATTGAATGGCAGCATTGTGGGAGGAGGAGATGCACTGGAAGCCACTGAATGGCAGTGTTGTGGGAGGAGGAGATGCACTGTCCGCCACTGAATGGCAGTGTTGTGGGAGGAGGAGATGCACTGGATGCCACTGAATGGCAGTATTGTGGGAGGAGATGCACTGTCCGCCACTGAATGGCAGCAATGTGGGAGGAGGAGATGCACTGGAAGCCACAGAATGGCAGTGGTGTGGGAGGAGGAGATGCACTACCTGCCACTGAATGGCAGCATTTTGGGAGGAGGAGATGCACTGGAAACCACTGAATGGCAGCATTGTGGGAGGAGGAGATGCACTGGAAGCCACTGAATGGCAATGTAGTGGGAGGAGGAGACGCACTGTCCGCCACTGAATGGCAGCGTTGTGAGAGGAGGAGATGCACTGGAAGCCACTGAATGGCAGTGTAGTGGGAGGAGGAGATGCACTGTCCGCCACTGAATGGCATTGTTGTGGGAGGAGGAGATGCACTGGAAGCCACTGAATGGCAGCGTTGTGGGAGGAGGAGATGCACTGGAAGCCACTGAATGGCAGTGTTTTGGGAGGAGGAGATGCACTGTCCGCCACTGAATGGCAGTGTTGTGGGAGGAGGAGATGCACTGTCCGCCACTGAATGGCAGCGTTGTGGGAGGAGGAGATGCACTGTCTGCCACTGAATGGCAGTGTTGTGGGAGGAGGAGATGCACTGTCTGCCACTGAATGGCAGTGTTGTGGGAGGAGGAGATGCACTGGAAGCCATTGAATGGCAGCATTGTGGGAGGAGGAGATGCACTGGAAGCCACTGAATTGCAGTGTTGTGGGAGGAGGAGATGCACTGGAAGCCACTGAATGGCAGTATTGTGGGAGGAGATGCACTGTCCGCCACTGAATGGCAGCAATGTGGGAGGAGGAGATGCACTGGAAGCCACAGAATGGCAGTGGTGTGGGAGGAGGAGATGCACTACCTGCCACTGAATGGCAGCATTTTGGGAGGAGGAGATGCACTGGAAACCACTGAATGGCAGCATTGTGGGAGGAGGAGATGCACTGGAAGCCACTGAATGGCAGTGTAGTGGGAGGAGGAGACGCACTGTCCGCCACTGAATGGCAGCGTTGTGAGAGGAGGAGATGCACTGGAAGCCACTGAATGGCAGTGTAGTGGGAGGAGGAGATGCACTGTCCGCCACTGAATGGCAGTCTTGTGGGAGGAGGAGATGCACTGATAGCCACAGAATGTTAGTGTAGTGGGAGGAGGAGATGCTCTGTCCGCCACTGAATGGCAGTGTTGTGGGAGGAGGAGATGCACTGTCCGCCACTGAATGGCAGCGTTGTGGGGGGAGGAGATGAACTGGAAGCCACTGAATGGCAGTGTTGTGGGAGGAGGAGATGCACTGGAAGCCACTGAATGGCAGTGTAGTGGGAGGAGGAGATGCACTGGAAGACATTGAATGGCAGCTTTGTGGGAAGAGGAGATGCACTGTCCGCCACCGAATGGCAGTGTTGTGGGAGGAGGAGATGCACTGGAAGACACAGAACGGCAGTGGTGTAGGAGGAGGAGATGCACTGCCTGCCACTGAATGGCAGCGTTGTGGGAGGAGGAGATGCACTGGAAGCCACTGAATGGCAGCGTTGTTGGAGGAGGAGATGCACTGGAAGCCACTGAATGGCAGCGTTGTGGGAGGAGGAGATGCACTGGAAGCCACTGAATGGCAGTGGTGTGGGAGGAGGAGATGCACTGCCTGCCACTGAATGGCAGTGTTGTGGGAGGAGGAGATGCAGTGGAAGCCACTGAATGGCAGCGTTGTGGGAGGAGGAGATGCACTGGAAGCCACTGAATGGCAGTGTTTTGGGAGGAGGAGATGCACTGTCCGCCACTGAATGGCAGTGTTGTGGGAGGAGGAGATGCACTGGAAGCCACTGAATGGAAGCGTTGTTGGAGGAGGAGATGCACTGGAAGCCACTGAATGGCAGCGTTGTGGGAGGAGGAGATGCACTGGAAGCCACTGAATGGCAGTGGTGTGGGAGGAGGAGATGCACTGCCTGCCACTGAATGGCAGTGTTGTGGGAGGAGGAGATGCAGTGGAAGCCACTGAATGGCAGCGTTGTGGGAGGAGGAGATGCACTGGAAGCCACTGAATGGCAGTGTTTTGGGAGGAGGAGATGCACTGTCCGCCACTGAATGGCAGTGTTGTGGGAGGAGGAGATGCACTGTCCGCCACTGAATGGCAGCGTTGTGGGAGGAGGAGATGCACTGTCTGCCACTGAATGGCAGTGTTGTGGGAGGAGGAGATGCACTGTCTGCCACTGAATGGCAGTGTTGTGGGAGGAGGAGATGCACTGGAAGCCATTGAATGGCAGCATTGTGGGAGGAGGAGATGCACTGGAAGCCACTGAATGGCAGTGTTGTGGGAGGAGGAGATGCACTGTCCGCCACTGAATGGCAGTGTTGTGGGAGGAGGAGATGCACTGGATGCCACTGAATGGCAGTATTGTGGGAGGAGATGCACTCTCCGCCACTGAATGGCAGCAATGTGGGAGGAGGAGATGCACTGGAAGCCACAGAATGGCAGTGGTGTGGGAGGAGGAGATGCACTACCTGCCACTGAATGGCAGCATTTTGGGAGGAGGAGATGCACTGGAAACCACTGAATGGCAGCATTGTGGGAGGAGGAGATGCACTGGAAGCCACTGAATGGCAATGTAGTGGGAGGAGGAGACGCACTGTCCGCCACTGAATGGCAGCGTTGTGAGAGGAGGAGATGCACTGGAAGCCACTGAATGGCAGTGTAGTGGGAGGAGGAGATGCACTGTCCGCCACTGAATGGCAGTCTTGTGGGAGGAGGAGATGCACTGAAAGCCACAGAATGTTAGTGTAGTGGGAGGAGGAGATGCTCTGTCCGCCACTGAATGGCAGTGTTGTGGGAGGAGGAGATGCACTGTCCGCCACTGAATGGCAGTGTTGTGGGAGGAGGAGATGCACTGTCCGCCACTGAATGGCAGTGTTGTGGGAGGAGGAGATGCACTGGAAGCCACTGAATGGCAGTATTGTGGGAGGAGATGCACTGTCCGCCACTGAATGGCAGCAATGTGGGAGGAGGAGATGCACTGGAAGCCACAGAATGGCAGTGGTGTGAGAGGAGGGGATGCACTACCTGCCACTGAATGGCAGCATTTTGGGAGGAGGAGATGCACTGGAAACCACTGAATGGCAGCATTGTGGGAGGAGGAGATGCACTGGAAGCCACTGAATGGCAGTGTTGTGGGAGGAGGAGATGCACTGTCCGCCACTGAATGGCAGTGTTGTGGGAGGAGGAGATGCACTGGAAGCCACTGAATGGCAGTATTGTGGGAGGAGATGCACTGTCCGCCACTGAATGGCAGCAATGTGGGAGGAGGAGATGCACTGGAAGCCACAGAATGGCAGTGGTGTGAGAGGAGGGGATGCACTACCTGCCACTGAATGGCAGCATTTTGGGAGGAGGAGATGCACTGGAAACCACTGAATGGCAGCATTGTGGGAGGAGGAGATGCACTGGAAGCCACTGAATGGCAGTGTAGTGGGAGGAGGAGACGCACTGTCCGCCACTGAATGGCAGCGTTGTGAGAGGAGGAGATGCACTGGAAGCCACTGAATGGCAGTGTAGTGGGAGGAGGAGATGCACTGTCCGCCACTGAATGGCAGTCTTGTGGGAGGAGGAGATGCACTGAAAGCCACAGAATGTTAGTGTAGTGGGAGGAGGAGATGCTCTGTCCGCCACTGAATGGCAGTGTTGTGGGAGGAGGAGATGCACTGTCCGCCACTGAATGGCAGCGTTGTGGGGGGAGGAGATGCTCTGTCTGCCACTGAATGGCAGTGTTGTGGGAGGAGGAGATGCACTGTCCGCCACTGAATGGCAGCGTTGTGGGAGGAGGAGATGAACTGGAAGCCACTGAATGGCAGCGTTGTGGGAGGAGGAGATGCACTGGAAGCCACTGAATGGCAGTGTAGTGGGAGGAGGAGATGCACTGGAAGCCATTGAATGGCAGCGTTGTGGGAGGAGGAGATGCACTGTCCACCACTGAATGGCAGTGTTGTGGGAGGAGGAGATGCACTGTCTGCCACTGAATGGCAGTGTTGTGGGAGGAGGATATGCACTGGAAGCCACTGAATGGCAGCGTTGTGGGAGGAGGAGATGCACTGTCCGCCAGTGAATGGCAGCGATGTGGGAGGAGGAGATGCACTGGATGACACAGAACAGCAGTGGTGTAGGAGGAGGAGATGCACTGCCTGCCACTGAATGGCAGCATTGTGGGAGGAGGACATGCACTGGAAGCCACTGAATGGCAGCGTTGTGGGAGGAGGAGATGCACTGGAAGCCACTGAATGTAAGTGGTGTGGGAGGAGGAGATGCACTGGAAGCCACTGAATGGCAGCGTTGTGGGAGGAGGAGATGCACTGGAAGCCACTGAATGGCAGTGTTTTGGGAGGAGGAGATGCACTGTCCGCCACTGAATGGCAGTGTTGTGGGAGGAGGAGATGCACTGTCCGCCACTGAATGGCAGCGTTGTGGGAGGAGGAGATGCACTGCCTGCCACTGAATGGCAGTGTTGTGGGAGGAGGAGATGCACTGCCTGCCACTGAATGGCAGTGTTGTGGGAGGAGGAGATGCACTGGAAGCCACTGAATGGCAGCGTTGTTGGAGGAGGAGATGCACTGGAAGCCACTGAATGGCAGCGTTGTGGGAGGAGGAGATGCACTGGAAGCCACTGAATGGCAGTGGTGTGGGAGGAGGAGATGCACTGCCTGCCACTGAATGGCATTGTTGTGGGAGGAGGAGATGCACTGGAAGCCACTGAATGGCAGCGTTGTGGGAGGAGGAGATGCACTGGAAGCCACTGAATGGCAGTGTTTTGGGAGGAGGAGATGCACTGTCCGCCACTGAATAGCAGTGTTGTGGGAGGAGGAGATGCACTGTCCGCCACTGAATGGCAGCGTTGTGGGAGGAGGAGATGCACTGTCTGCCACTGAATGGCAGTGTTGTGGGAGGAGGAGATGCACTGTCTGCCACTGAATGGCAGTGTTGTGGGAGGAGGAGATGCACTGGAAGCCATTGAATGGCAGCATTGTGGGAGGAGGAGATGCACTGGAAGCCACTGAATGGCAGTGTTGTGGGAGGAGGAGATGCACTGGAAGCCACTGAATGGCAGTATTGTGGGAGGAGATGCACTGTCCGCCACTGAATGGCAGCAATGTGGGAGGAGGAGATGCACTGGAAGCCACAGAATGGCAGTGGTGTGGGAGGAGGAGATGCACTACCTGCCACTGAATGGCAGCATTTTGGGAGGAGGAGATGCACTGGAAACCACTGAATGGCAGCATTGTGGGAGGAGGGGATGCACTGGAAGCCACTGAATGGCAGTGTAGTGGGAGGAGGAGACGCACTGTCTGCCACTGAATGGCAGCGTTGTGAGAGGAGGAGATGCACTGGAAGCCACTGAATGGCAGTGTAGTGGGAGGAGGAGATGCACTGTCCGCCACTGAATGGCAGTCTTGTGGGAGGAGGAGATGCACTGATAGCCACAGAATGTTAGTGTAGTGGGAGGAGGAGATGCTCTGTCCGCCACTGAATGGCAGTGTTGTGGGAGGAGGAGATGCACTGTCCGCCACTGAATGGCAGCGTTGTGGGGGGAGGAGATGAACTGGAAGCCACTGAATGGCAGTGTTGTGGGAGGAGGAGATGCACTGGAAGCCACTGAATGGCAGTGTAGTGGGAGGAGGAGATGCACTGGAAGACATTGAATGGCAGCTTTGTGGGAAGAGGAGATGCACTGTCCGCCACCGAATGGCAGTGTTGTGGGAGGAGGAGATGCACTGGAAGACACAGAACGGCAGTGGTGTAGGAGGAGGAGATGCACTGCCTGCCACTGAATGGCAGCGTTGTGGGAGGAGGAGATGCACTGGAAGCCACTGAATGGCAGCGTTGTTGGAGGAGGAGATGCACTGGAAGCCACTGAATGGCAGCGTTGTGGGAGGAGGAGATGCACTGGAAGCCACTGAATGGCAGTGGTGTGGGAGGAGGAGATGCACTGCCTGCCACTGAATGGCAGTGTTGTGGGAGGAGGAGATGCAGTGGAAGCCACTGAATGGCAGCGTTGTGGGAGGAGGAGATGCACTGGAAGCCACTGAATGGCAGTGTTTTGGGAGGAGGAGATGCACTGTCCGCCACTGAATGGCAGTGTTGTGGGAGGAGGAGATGCACTGGAAGCCACTGAATGGCAGCGTTGTTGGAGGAGGAGATGCACTGGAAGCCACTGAATGGCAGCGTTGTGGGAGGTGGAGATGCACTGGAAGCCACTGAATGGCAGTGGTGTGGGAGGAGGAGATGCACTGCCTGCCACTGAATGGCAGTGTTGTGGGAGGAGGAGATGCAGTGGAAGCCACTGAATGGCAGCGTTGTGGGAGGAGGAGATGCACTGGAAGCCACTGAATGGCAGTGTTTTGGGAGGAGGAGATGCACTGTCCGCCACTGAATGGCAGTGTTGTGGGAGGAGGAGATGCACTGTCCGCCACTGAATGGCAGCGTTGTGGGAGGAGGAGATGCACTGTCTGCCACTGAATGGCAGTGTTGTGGGAGGAGGAGATGCACTGTCTGCCACTGAATGGCAGTGTTGTGGGAGGAGGAGATGCACTGGAAGCCATTGAATGGCAGCATTGTGGGAGGAGGAGATGCACTGGAAGCCACTGAATGGCAGTGTTGTGGGAGGAGGAGATGCACTGTCCGCCACTGAATGGCAGTGTTGTGGGAGGAGGAGATGCACTGGATGCCACTGAATGGCAGTATTGTGGGAGGAGATGCACTGTCCGCCACTGAATGGCAGCAATGTGGGAGGAGGAGATGCACTGGAAGCCACAGAATGGCAGTGGTGTGGGAGGAGGAGATGCACTACCTGCCACTGAATGGCAGCATTTTGGGAGGAGGAGATGCACTGGAAACCACTGAATGGCAGCATTGTGGGAGGAGGAGATGCACTGGAAGCCACTGAATGGCAATGTAGTGGGAGGAGGAGACGCACTGTCCGCCACTGAATGGCAGCGTTGTGAGAGGAGGAGATGCACTGGAAGCCACTGAATGGCAGTGTAGTGGGAGGAGGAGATGCACTGTCCGCCACTGAATGGCAGTCTTGTGGGAGGAGGAGATGCACTGAAAGCCACAGAATGTTAGTGTAGTGGGAGGAGGAGATGCTCTGTCCGCCACTGAATGGCAGTGTTGTGGCAGGAGGAGATGCACTGTCCGCCACTGAATGGCAGCGTTGTGGGGGGAGGAGATGAACTGGAAGCCACTGAATGGCAGTGTTGTGGGAGGAGGAGATGCACTGGAAGCCACTGAATGACAGTGTTGTGGGAGGAGGAGATGCACTGTCCGCCACTGAATGGCAGTGTTGTGGGAGGAGATGCACTGGAAGCCACTGAATGGCAGTATTGTGGGAGGAGATGCACTGTCCGCCACTGAATGGCAGCAATGTGGGAGGAGGAGATGCACTGGAAGCCACAGAATGGCAGTGGTGTGAGAGGAGGGGATGCACTACCTGCCACTGAATGGCAGCATTTTGGGAGGAGGAGATGCACTGGAAACCACTGAATGGCAGCATTGTGGGAGGAGGAGATGCACTGGAAGCCACTGAATGGCAGTGTAGTGGGAGGAGGAGACGCACTGTCCGCCACTGAATGGCAGCGTTGTGAGAGGAGGAGATGCACTGGAAGCCACTGAATGGCAGTGTAGTGGGAGGAGGAGATGCACTGTCCGCCACTGAATGGCAGTCTTGTGGGAGGAGGAGATGCACTGAAAGCCACAGAATGTTAGTGTAGTGGGAGGAGGAGATGCTCTGTCCGCCACTGAATGGCAGTGTTGTGGGAGGAGGAGATGCACTGTCCGCCACTGAATGGCAGCGTTGTGGGGGGAGGAGATGCTCTGTCTGCCACTGAATGGCAGTGTTGTGGGAGGAGGAGATGCACTGTCCGCCACTGAATGGCAGCGTTGTGGGAGGAGGAGATGAACTGGAAGCCACTGAATGGCAGCGTTGTGGGAGGAGGAGATGCACTGGAAGCCACTGAATGGCAGTGTAGTGGGAGGAGGAGATGCACTGGAAGCCATTGAATGGCAGCGTTGTGGGAGGAGGAGATGCACTGTCCACCACTGAATGGCAGTGTTGTGGGAGGAGGAGATGCACTGTCTGCCACTGAATGGCAGTGTTGTGGGAGGAGGATATGCACTGGAAGCCACTGAATGGCAGCGTTGTGGGAGGAGGAGATGCACTGTCCGCCAGTGAATGGCAGCGATGTGGGAGGAGGAGATGCACTGGATGACACAGAACAGCAGTGGTGTAGGAGGAGGAGATGCACTGCCTGCCACTGAATGGCAGCATTGTGGGAGGAGGACATGCACTGGAAGCCACTGAATGGCAGCGTTGTGGGAGGAGGAGATGCACTGGAAGCCACTGAATGTAAGTGGTGTGGGAGGAGGAGATGCACTGGAAGCCACTGAATGGCAGCGTTGTGGGAGGAGGAGATGCACTGGAAGCCACTGAATGGCAGTGTTTTGGGAGGAGGAGATGCACTGTCCGCCACTGAATGGCAGTGTTGTGGGAGGAGGAGATGCACTGTCCGCCACTGAATGGCAGCGTTGTGGGAGGAGGAGATGCACTGTCTGCCACTGAATGGCAGTGTTGTGGGAGGAGGAGATGCACTGCCTGCCACTGAATGGCAGTGTTGTGGGAGGAGGAGATGCACTGGAAGCCACTGAATGGCAGCGTTGTTGGAGGAGGAGATGCACTGGAAGCCACTGAATGGCAGCGTTGTGGGAGGAGGAGATGCACTAGAAGCCACTGAATGGCAGTGGTGTGGGAGGAGGAGATGCACTGCCTGCCACTGAATGGCATTGTTGTGGGAGGAGGAGATGCACTGGAAGCCACTGAATGGCAGCGTTGTGGGAGGAGGAGATGCACTGGAAGCCACTGAATGGCAGTGTTTTGGGAGGAGGAGATGCACTGTCCGCCACTGAATGGCAGTGTTGTGGGAGGAGGAGATGCACTGTCCGCCACTGAATGGCAGCGTTGTGGGAGGAGGAGATGCACTGTCTGCCACTGAATGGCAGTGTTGTGGGAGGAGGAGATGCACTGTCTGCCACTGAATGGCAGTGTTGTGGGAGGAGGAGATGCACTGGAAGCCATTGAATGGCAGCATTGTGGGAGGAGGAGATGCACTGGAAGCCACTGAATGGCAGTGTTGTGGGAGGAGGAGATGCACTGGAAGCCACTGAATGGCAGTATTGTGGGAGGAGATGCACTGTCCGCCACTGAATGGCAGCAATGTGGGAGGAGGAGATGCACTGGAAGCCACAGAATGGCAGTGGTGTGGGAGGAGGAGATGCACTACCTGCCACTGAATGGCAGCATTTTGGGAGGAGGAGATGCACTGGAAACCACTGAATGGCAGCATTGTGGGAGGAGGAGATGCACTGGAAGCCACTGAATGGCAGTGTAGTGGGAGGAGGAGACGCACTGTCCGCCACTGAATGGCAGCGTTGTGAGAGGAGGAGATGCACTGGAAGCCACTGAATGGCAGTGTAGTGGGAGGAGGAGATGCACTGTCCGCCACTGAATGGCAGTCTTGTGGGAGGAGGAGATGCACTGATAGCCACAGAATGTTAGTGTAGTGGGAGGAGGAGATGCTCTGTCCGCCACTGAATGGCAGTGTTGTGGGAGGAGGAGATGCACTGTCCGCCACTGAATGGCAGCGTTGTGGGGGGAGGAGATGAACTGGAAGCCACTGAATGGCAGTGTAGTGGGAGTAGGAGATGCACTGGAAGACATTGAATGGCAGCTTTGTGGGAAGAGGAGATGCACTGTCCGCCACCGAATGGCAGTGTTGTGGGAGGAGGAGATGCACTGGAAGACACAGAACGGCAGTGGTGTAGGAGGAGGAGATGCACTGCCTGCCACTGAATGGCAGCGTTGTGGGAGGAGGAGATGCACTGGAAGCCACTGAATGGCAGCGTTGTTGGAGGAGGAGATGCACTGGAAGCCACTGAATGGCAGCGTTGTGGGAGGAGGAGATGCACTGGAGGCCACTGAATGGCAGTGGTGTGGGAGGAGGAGATGCACTGCCTGCCACTGAATGGCAGTGTTGTGGGAGGAGGAGATGCAGTGGAAGCCACTGAATGGCAGCGTTGTGGGAGGAGGAGATGCACTGGAAGCCACTGAATGGCAGTGTTTTGGGAGGAGGAGATGCACTGTCCACCACTGAATGGCAGTGTTGTGGGAGGAGGAGATGCACTGGAAGCCACTGAATGGCAGCGTTGTTGGAGGAGGAGATGCACTGGAAGCCACTGAATGGCAGCGTTGTGGGAGGAGGAGATGCACTGGAAGCCACTGAATGGCAGTGGTGTGGGAGGAGGAGATGCACTGCCTGCCACTGAATGGCAGTGTTGTGGGAGGAGGAGATGCAGTGGAAGCCACTGAATGGCAGCGTTGTGGGAGGAGGAGATGCACTGGAAGCCACTGAATGGCAGTGTTTTGGGAGGAGGAGATGCACTGTCCGCCACTGAATGGCAGTGTTGTGGGAGGAGGAGATGCACTGTCCGCCACTGAATGGCAGCGTTGTGGGAGGAGGAGATGCACTGTCTGCCACTGAATGGCAGTGTTGTGGGAGGAGGAGATGCACTGTCTGCCACTGAATGGCAGTGTTGTGGGAGGAGGAGATGCACTGGAAGCCATTGAATGGCAGCATTGTGGGAGGAGGAGATGCACTGGAAGCCACTGAATGGCAGTGTTGTGGGAGGAGGAGATGCACTGTCCGCCACTGAATGGCAGTGTTGTGGGAGGAGGAGATGCACTGGATGCCACTGAATGGCAGTATTGTGGGAGGAGATGCACTGTCCGCCACTGAATGGCAGCAATGTGGGAGGAGGAGATGCACTGGAAGCCACAGAATGGCAGTGGTGTGGGAGGAGGAGATGCACTACCTGCCACTGAATGGCAGCATTTTGGGAGGAGGAGATGCACTGGAAACCACTGAATGGCAGCATTGTGGGAGGAGGAGATGCACTGGAAGCCACTGAATGGCAATGTAGTGGGAGGAGGAGACGCACTGTCCGCCACTGAATGGCAGCGTTGTGAGAGGAGGAGATGCACTGGAAGCCACTGAATGGCAGTGTAGTGGGAGGAGGAGATGCACTGTCCGCCACTGAATGGCAGTCTTGTGGGAGGAGGAGATGCACTGAAAGCCACAGAATGTTAGTGTAGTGGGAGGAGGAGATGCTCTGTCCGCCACTGAATGGCAGTGTTGTGGGAGGAGGAGATGCACTGTCCGCCACTGAATGGCAGCGTTGTGGGGGGAGGAGATGAACTGGAAGCCACTGAATGGCAGTGTTGTGGGAGGAGGAGATGCACTGGAAGCCACTGAATGACAGTGTTGTGGGAGGAGGAGATGCACTGTCCGCCACTGAATGGCAGTGTTGTGGGAGGAGGAGATGCACTGGAAGCCACTGAATGGCAGTATTGTGGGAGGAGATGCACTGTCCGCCACTGAATGGCAGCAATGTGGGAGGAGGAGATGCACTGGAAGCCACAGAATGGCAGTGGTGTGAGAGGAGGGGATGCACTACCTGCCACTGAATGGCAGCATTTTGGGAGGAGGAGATGCACTGGAAACCACTGAATGGCAGCATTGTGGGAGGAGGAGATGCACTGGAAGCCACTGAATGGCAGTGTAGTGGGAGGAGGAGACGCACTGTCCGCCACTGAATGGCAGCGTTGTGAGAGGAGGAGATGCACTGGAAGCCACTGAATGGCAGTGTAGTGGGAGGAGGAGATGCACTGTCCGCCACTGAATGGCAGTCTTGTGGGAGGAGGAGATGCACTGAAAGCCACAGAATGTTAGTGTAGTGGGAGGAGGAGATGCTCTGTCCGCCACTGAATGGCAGTGTTGTGGGAGGAGGAGATGCACTGTCCGCCACTGAATGGCAGCGTTGTGGGGGGAGGAGATGCTCTGTCTGCCACTGAATGGCAGTGTTGTGGGAGGAGGAGATGCACTGTCCGCCACTGAATGGCAGCGTTGTGGGAGGAGGAGATGAACTGGAAGCCACTGAATGGCAGCGTTGTGGGAGGAGGAGATGCACTGGAAGCCACTGAATGGCAGTGTAGTGGGAGGAGGAGATGCACTGGAAGCCATTGAATGGCAGCGTTGTGGGAGGAGGAGATGCACTGTCCACCACTGAATGGCAGTGTTGTGGGAGGAGGAGATGCACTGTCTGCCACTGAATGGCAGTGTTGTGGGAGGAGGATATGCACTGGAAGCCACTGAATGGCAGCGTTGTGGGAGGAGGAGATGCACTGTCCGCCAGTGAATGGCAGAGATGTGGGAGGAGGAGATGCACTGGATGACACAGAACAGCAGTGGTGTAGGAGGAGGAGATGCACTGCCTGCCACTGAATGGCAGCAGTGTGGGAGGAGGACATGCACTGGAAGCCACTGAATGGCAGCGTTGTGGGAGGAGGAGATGCACTGGAAGCCACTGAATGTAAGTGGTGTGGGAGGAGGAGATGCACTGGAAGCCACTGAATGGCAGCGTTGTGGGAGGAGGAGATGCACTGGAAGCCACTGAATGGCAGTGTTTTGGGAGGAGGAGATGCACTGTCCGCCACTGAATGGCAGTGTTGTGGGAGGAGGAGATGCACTGTCCGCCACTGAATGGCAGCGTTGTGGGAGGAGGAGATGCACTGCCTGCCACTGAATGGCAGTGTTGTGGGAGGAGGAGATGCACTGCCTGCCACTGAATGGCAGTGTTGTGGGAGGAGGAGATGCACTGGAAGCCACTGAATGGCAGCGTTGTTGGAGGAGGAGATGCACTGGAAGCCACTGAATGGCAGCGTTGTGGGAGGAGGAGATGCACTGGAAGCCACTGAATGGCAGTGGTGTGGGAGGAGGAGATGCACTGCCTGCCACTGAATGGCATTGTTGTGGGAGGAGGAGATGCACTGGAAGCCACTGAATGGCAGCGTTGTGGGAGGAGGAGATACACTGGAAGCCACTGAATGGCAGTGTTTTGGGAGGAGGAGATGCACTGTCCGCCACTGAATGGCAGTGTTGTGGGAGGAGGAGATGCACTGTCCGCCACTGAATGGCAGCGTTGTGGGAGGAGGAGATGCACTGTCTGCCACTGAATGGCAGTGTTGTGGGAGGAGGAGATGCACTGTCTGCCACTGAATGGCAGTGTTGTGGGAGGAGGAGATGCACTGGAAGCCATTGAATGGCAGCATTGTGGGAGGAGGAGATGCACTGGAAGCCACTGAATGGCAGTGTTGTGGGAGGAGGAGATGCACTGGAAGCCACTGAATGGCAGTATTGTGGGAGGAGATGCACTGTCCGCCACTGAATGGCAGCAATGTGGGAGGAGGAGATGCACTGGAAGCCACAGAATGGCAGTGGTGTGGGAGGAGGAGATGCACTACCTGCCACTGAATGGCAGCATTTTGGGAGGAGGAGATGCACTGGAAACCACTGAATGGCAGCATTGTGGGAGGAGGAGATGCACTGGAAGCCACTGAATGGCAGTGTAGTGGGAGGAGGAGACGCACTGTCCGCCACTGAATGGCAGCGTTGTGAGAGGAGGAGATGCACTGGAAGCCACTGAATGGCAGTGTAGTGGGAGGAGGAGATGCACTGTCCGCCACTGAATGGCAGTCTTGTGGGAGGAGGAGATGCACTGATAGCCACAGAATGTTAGTGTAGTGGGAGGAGGAGATGCTCTGTCCGCCACTGAATGGCAGTGTTGTGGGAGGAGGAGATGCACTGTCCGCCACTGAATGGCAGCGTTGTGGGGGGAGGAGATGAACTGGAAGCCACTGAATGGCAGTGTTGTGGGAGGAGGAGATGCACTGGAAGCCACTGAATGGCAGTGTAGTGGGAGGAGGAGATGCACTGGAAGACATTGAATGGCAGCTTTGTGGGAAGAGGAGATGCACTGTCCGCCACCGAATGGCAGTGTTGTGGGAGGAGGAGATGCACTGGAAGACACAGAACGGCAGTGGTGTAGGAGGAGGAGATGCACTGCCTGCCACTGAATGGCAGCGTTGTGGGAGGAGGAGATGCACTGGAAGCCACTGAATGGCAGCGTTGTTGGAGGAGGAGATGCACTGGAAGCCACTGAATGGCAGCGTTGTGGGAGGAGGAGATGCACTGGAAGCCACTGAATGGCAGTGGTGTGGGAGGAGGAGATGCACTGCCTGCCACTGAATGGCAGTGTTGTGGGAGGAGGAGATGCAGTGGAAGCCACTGAATGGCAGCGTTGTGGGAGGAGGAGATGCACTGGAAGCCACTGAATGGCAGTGTTTTGGGAGGAGGAGATGCACTGTCCGCCACTGAATGGCAGTGTTGTGGGAGGAGGAGATGCACTGGAAGCCACTGAATGGCAGCGTTGTTGGAGGAGGAGATGCACTGGAAGCCACTGAATGGCAGCGTTGTGGGAGGAGGAGATGCACTGGAAGCCACTGAATGGCAGTGGTGTGGGAGGAGGAGATGCACTGCCTGCCACTGAATGGCAGTGTTGTGGGAGGAGGAGATGCAGTGGAAGCCACTGAATGGCAGCGTTGTGGGAGGAGGAGATGCACTGGAAGCCACTGAATGGCAGTGTTTTGGGAGGAGGAGATGCACTGTCCGCCACTGAATGGCAGTGTTGTGGGAGGAGGAGATGCACTGTCCGCCACTGAATGGCAGCGTTGTGGGAGGAGGAGATGCACTGTCTGCCACTGAATGGCAGTGTTGTGGGAGGAGGAGATGCACTGTCTGCCACTGAATGGCAGTGTTGTGGGAGGAGGAGATGCACTGGAAGCCATTGAATGGCAGCATTGTGGGAGGAGGAGATGCACTGGAAGCCACTGAATGGCAGTGTTGTGGGAGGAGGAGATGCACTGTCCGCCACTGAATGGCAGTGTTGTGGGAGGAGGAGATGCACTGGATGCCACTGAATGGCAGTATTGTGGGAGGAGATGCACTGTCCGCCACTGAATGGCAGTCTTGTGGGAGGAGGAGATGCACTGAAAGCCACAGAATGTTAGTGTAGTGGGAGGAGGAGATGCTCTGTCCGCCACTGAATGGCAGTGTTGTGGGAGGAGGAGATGCACTGTCCGCCACTGAATGGCAGCGTTGTGGGGGGAGGAGATGAACTGGAAGCCACTGAATGGCAGTGTTGTGGGAGGAGGAGATGCACTGGAAGCCACTGAATGACAGTGTTGTGGGAGGAGGAGATGCACTGTCCGCCACTGAATGGCAGTGTTGTGGGAGGAGGAGATGCACTGGAAGCCACTGAATGGCAGTATTGTGGGAGGAGATGCACTGTCCGCCACTGAATGGCAGCAATGTGGGAGGAGGAGATGCACTGGAAGCCACAGAATGGCAGTGGTGTGAGAGGAGGGGATGCACTACCTGCCACTGAATGGCAGCATTTTGGGAGGAGGAGATGCACTGGAAACCACTGAATGGCAGCATTGTGGGAGGAGGAGATGCACTGGAAGCCACTGAATGGCAGTGTAGTGGGAGGAGGAGACGCACTGTCCGCCACTGAATGGCAGCGTTGTGAGAGGAGGAGATGCACTGGAAGCCACTGAATGGCAGTGTAGTGGGAGGAGGAGATGCACTGTCCGCCACTGAATGGCAGTCTTGTGGGAGGAGGAGATGCACTGAAAGCCACAGAATGTTAGTGTAGTGGGAGGAGGAGATGCTCTGTCCGCCACTGAATGGCAGTGTTGTGGGAGGAGGAGATGCACTGTCCGCCACTGAATGGCACCGTTGTGGGGGGAGGAGATGCTCTGTCTGCCACTGAATGGCAGTGTTGTGGGAGGAGGAGATGCACTGTCCGCCACTGAATGGCAGTCTTGTGGGAGGAGGAGATGCACTGAAAGCCACAGAATGTTAGTGTAGTGGGAGGAGGAGATGCTCTGTCCGCCACTGAATGGCAGTGTTGTGGGAGGAGGAGATGCACTGTCCGCCACTGAATGGCAGTCTTGTGGGAGGAGGAGATGCACTGAAAGCCACAGAATGTTAGTGTAGTGGGAGGAGGAGATGCTCTGTCCGCCACTGAATGGCAGTGTTGTGGGAGGAGGAGATGCACTGTCCGCCACTGAATGGCAGCGTTGTGGGGGGAGGAGATGAACTGGAAGCCACTGAATGGCAGTGTTGTGGGAGGAGGAGATGCACTGGAAGCCACTGAATGACAGTGTTGTGGGAGGAGGAGATGCACTGTCCGCCACTGAATGGCAGTGTTGTGGGAGGAGGAGATGCACTGTCTGCCACTGAATGGCAGTGTTGTGGGAGGAGGAGATGCACTGTCTGCCACTGAATGGCAGTGTTGTGGGAGGAGGAGATGCACTGGAAGCCATTGAATGGCAGCATTGTGGGAGGAGGAGATGCACTGGAAGCCACTGAATGGCAGTGTTGTGGGAGGAGGAGATGCACTGTCCGCCACTGAATGGCAGTGTTGTGGGAGGAGGAGATGCACTGGATGCCACTGAATGGCAGTATTGTGGGAGGAGATGCACTGTCCGCCACTGAATGGCAGCAATGTGGGAGGAGGAGATGCACTGGAAGCCACAGAATGGCAGTGGTGTGGGAGGAGGAGATGCACTACCTGCCACTGAATGGCAGCATTTTGGGAGGAGGAGATGCACTGGAAACCACTGAATGGCAGCATTGTGGGAGGAGGAGATGCACTGGAAGCCACTGAATGGCAATGTAGTGGGAGGAGGAGACGCACTGTCCGCCACTGAATGGCAGCGTTGTGAGAGGAGGAGATGCACTGGAAGCCACTGAATGGCAGTGTAGTGGGAGGAGGAGATGCACTGTCCGCCACTGAATGGCAGTCTTGTGGGAGGAGGAGATGCACTGAAAGCCACAGAATGTTAGTGTAGTGGGAGGAGGAGATGCTCTGTCCGCCACTGAATGGCAGTGTTGTGGGAGGAGGAGATGCACTGTCCGCCACTGAATGGCAGCGTTGTGGGGGGAGGAGATGAACTGGAAGCCACTGAATGGCAGTGTTGTGGGAGGAGGAGATGCACTGGAAGCCACTGAATGACAGTGTTGTGGGAGGAGGAGATGCACTGTCCGCCACTGAATGGCAGTGTTGTGGGAGGAGGAGATGCACTGGAAGCCACTGAATGGCAGTATTGTGGGAGGAGATGCACTGTCCGCCACTGAATGGCAGCAATGTGGGAGGAGGAGATGCACTGGAAGCCACAGAATGGCAGTGGTGTGAGAGGAGGGGATGCACTACCTGCCACTGAATGGCAGCATTTTGGGAGGAGGAGATGCACTGGAAACCACTGAATGGCAGCATTGTGGGAGGAGGAGATGCACTGGAAGCCACTGAATGGCAGTGTAGTGGGAGGAGGAGACGCACTGTCCGCCACTGAATGGCAGCGTTGTGAGAGGAGGAGATGCACTGGAAGCCACTGAATGGCAGTGTAGTGGGAGGAGGAGATGCACTGTCCGCCACTGAATGGCAGTCTTGTGGGAGGAGGAGATGCACTGAAAGCCACAGAATGTTAGTGTAGTGGGAGGAGGAGATGCTCTGTCCGCCACTGAATGGCATTGTTGTGGGAGGAGGAGATGCACTGTCCGCCACTGAATGGCAGCGTTGTGGGGGGAGGAGATGAACTGGAAGCCACTGAATGGCAGTGTTGTGGGAGGAGGAGATGCACTGGAAGCCACTGAATGGCAGTGTAGTGGGAGGAGGAGATGCACTGAAAGCCATTGAATGGCAGCTTTGTGGGAAGAGGAGATGCACTGTCCGCCACTGAATGGCAGTGTTGTGGGAGGAGGAGATGCACTGTCCGCCACTGAATGGCAGCGATGTGGGAGGAGGAGATGCACTGGAAGACACAGAACGGCAGTTGTGTAGGATGAGGAGATGCACTGCCTGCCACTGAATGGCAGTGTTGTGGGAGGAGGAGATGCACTGGAAGCCACTGAATGGCAGTGTTGTGGGAGGAGGAGATGCACTGGAAGCCACTGAATGGCAGTGATGTGGGAGGAGGAGATGCACTGCCTGCCACTGAATGGCAGTGTTGTGGGAGGAGGAGATGCACTAAAAGCCACTGAATGGCAGCGTTGTGGGAGGAGGAGATGCACTGGAAGCCACTGAATGACAGTTTTTTGGGAGTAGGAGATGCACTGTCCGCCACTGAATGGCAGCATTGTGGGAGGAGGAGATGCACTGTCCGCCACTGAATGGCAGCGTTGTGGGAGGAGGAGATGCACTGTCTGCCACTGAATGGCAGTGTTGTGGGAGGAGGCGATGCACTGTCTGCCACTGAATGGCAGTGTTGTGGGAGGAGGAGATGCACTGGAAGCCATTGAATGGCAGCGTTGTGGTAGGAGGAGATGTACTGGAAGCCACTGAATGGCAGTGTTGTGGGAGGAGGAGATGCACTGTCCGCCACTGAATGGCAGTGTTGTGGGAGGAGGAGATGCACTGGAAGCCACTGAATGGCAGCATTGTGGGAGGAGGAGATGCACTGTCCGCCACTGAATGGCAGCGATGTGGGAGGAGGAGATGCACTGGAAGCCACAGAATGGCAGTCTTGTGGGAGGAGGAGATGCACTGAAAGCCACAGAATGTTAGTGTAGTGGGAGGAGGAGATGCTCTGTCCGCCACTGAATGGCAGTGTTGTGGGAGGAGGAGATGCACTGTCCGCCACTGAATGGCAGCGTTGTGGGGGGAGGAGATGCTCTGTCTGCCACTGAATGGCAGTGTTGTGGGAGGAGGAGATGCACTGTCCGCCACTGAATGGCAGCGTTGTGGGAGGAGGAGATGAACTGGAAGCCACTGAATGGCAGCGTTGTGGGAGGAGGAGATGCACTGGAAGCCACTGAATGGCAGTGTAGTGGGAGGAGGAGATGCACTGGAAGCCATTGAATGGCAGCGTTGTGGGAGGAGGAGATGCACTGTCCACCACTGAATGGCAGTGTTGTGGGAGGAGGAGATGCACTGTCTGCCACTGAATGGCAGTGTTGTGGGAGGAGGATATGCACTGGAAGCCACTGAATGGCAGCGTTGTGGGAGGAGGAGATGCACTGTCCGCCAGTGAATGGCAGCGATGTGGGAGGAGGAGATGCACTGGATGACACAGAACAGCAGTGGTGTAGGAGGAGGAGATGCACTGCCTGCCACTGAATGGCAGCATTGTGGGAGGAGGACATGCACTGGAAGCCACTGAATGGCAGCGTTGTGGGAGGAGGAGATGCACTGGAAGCCACTGAATGTAAGTGGTGTGGGAGGAGGAGATGCACTGGAAGCCACTGAATGGCAGCGTTGTGGGAGGAGGAGATGCACTGGAAGCCACTGAATGGCAGTGTTTTGGGAGGAGGAGATGCACTGTCCGCCACTGAATGGCAGTGTTGTGGGAGGAGGAGATGCACTGTCCGCCACTGAATGGCAGCGTTGTGGGAGGAGGAGATGCACTGCCTGCCACTGAATGGCAGTGTTGTGGGAGGAGGAGATGCACTGCCTGCCACTGAATGGCAGTGTTGTGGGAGGAGGAGATGCACTGGAAGCCACTGAATGGCAGCGTTGTTGGAGGAGGAGATGCACTGGAAGCCACTGAATGGCAGCGTTGTGGGAGGAGGAGATGCACTGGAAGCCACTGAATGGCAGTGGTGTGGGAGGAGGAGATGCACTGCCTGCCACTGAATGGCATTGTTGTGGGAGGAGGAGATGCACTGGAAGCCACTGAATGGCAGCGTTGTGGGAGGAGGAGATGCACTGGAAGCCACTGAATGGCAGTGTTTTGGGAGGAGGAGATGCACTGTCCGCCACTGAATGGCAGTGTTGTGGGAGGAGGAGATGCACTGTCCGCCACTGAATGGCAGCGTTGTGGGAGGAGGAGATGCACTGTCTGCCACTGAATGGCAGTGTTGTGGGAGGAGGAGATGCACTGTCTGCCACTGAATGGCAGTGTTGTGGGAGGAGGAGATGCACTGGAAGCCATTGAATGGCAGCATTGTGGGAGGAGGAGATGCACTGGAAGCCACTGAATGGCAGTGTTGTGGGAGGAGGAGATGCACTGGAAGCCACTGAATGGCAGTATTGTGGGAGGAGATGCACTGTCCGCCACTGAATGGCAGCAATGTGGGAGGAGGAGATGCACTGGAAGCCACAGAATGGCAGTGGTGTGGGAGGAGGAGATGCACTACCTGCCACTGAATGGCAGCATTTTGGGAGGAGGAGATGCACTGGAAACCACTGAATGGCAGCATTGTGGGAGGAGGAGATGCACTGGAAGCCACTGAATGGCAGTGTAGTGGGAGGAGGAGACGCACTGTCCGCCACTGAATGGCAGCGTTGTGAGAGGAGGAGATGCACTGGAAGCCACTGAATGGCAGTGTAGTGGGAGGAGGAGATGCACTGTCCGCCACTGAATGGCAGTCTTGTGGGAGGAGGAGATGCACTGATAGCCACAGAATGTTAGTGTAGTGGGAGGAGGAGATGCTCTGTCCGCCACTGAATGGCAGTGTTGTGGGAGGAGGAGATGCACTGTCCGCCACTGAATGGCAGCGTTGTGGGGGGAGGAGATGAACTGGAAGCCACTGAATGGCAGTGTTGTGGGAGGAGGAGATGCACTGGAAGCCACTGAATGGCAGTGTAGTGGGAGGAGGAGATGCACTGGAAGACATTGAATGGCAGCTTTGTGGGAAGAGGAGATGCACTGTCCGCCACCGAATGGCAGTGTTGTGGGAGGAGGAGATGCACTGGAAGACACAGAACGGCAGTGGTGTAGGAGGAGGAGATGCACTGCCTGCCACTGAATGGCAGCGTTGTGGGAGGAGGAGATGCACTGGAAGCCACTGAATGGCAGCGTTGTTGGAGGAGGAGATGCACTGGAAGCCACTGAATGGCAGCGTTGTGGGAGGAGGAGATGCACTGGAAGCCACTGAATGGCAGTGGTGTGGGAGGAGGAGATGCACTGCCTGCCACTGAATGGCAGTGTTGTGGGAGGAGGAGATGCAGTGGAAGCCACTGAATGGCAGCGTTGTGGGAGGAGGAGATGCACTGGAAGCCACTGAATGGCAGTGTTTTGGGAGGAGGAGATGCACTGTCCGCCACTGAATGGCAGTGTTGTGGGAGGAGGAGATGCACTGGAAGCCACTGAATGGCAGCGTTGTTGGAGGAGGAGATGCACTGGAAGCCACTGAATGGCAGCGTTGTGGGAGGAGGAGATGCACTGGAAGCCACTGAATGGCAGTGGTGTGGGAGGAGGAGATGCACTGCCTGCCACTGAATGGCAGTGTTGTGGGAGGAGGAGATGCAGTGGAAGCCACTGAATGGCAGCGTTGTGGGAGGAGGAGATGCACTGGAAGCCACTGAATGGCAGTGTTTTGGGAGGAGGAGATGCACTGTCCGCCACTGAATGGCAGTGTTGTGGGAGGAGGAGATGCACTGTCCGCCACTGAATGGCAGCGTTGTGGGAGGAGGAGATGCACTGTCTGCCACTGAATGGCAGTGTTGTGGGAGGAGGAGATGCACTGTCTGCCACTGAATGGCAGTGTTGTGGGAGGAGGAGATGCACTGGAAGCCATTGAATGGCAGCATTGTGGGAGGAGGAGATGCACTGGAAGCCACTGAATGGCAGTGTTGTGGGAGGAGGAGATGCACTGTCCGCCACTGAATGGCAGTGTTGTGGGAGGAGGAGATGCACTGGATGCCACTGAATGGCAGTATTGTGGGAGGAGATGCACTGTCCGCCACTGAATGGCAGTCTTGTGGGAGGAGGAGATGCACTGAAAGCCACAGAATGTTAGTGTAGTGGGAGGAGGAGATGCTCTGTCCGCCACTGAATGGCAGTGTTGTGGGAGGAGGAGATGCACTGTCCGCCACTGAATGGCAGCGTTGTGGGGGGAGGAGATGAACTGGAAGCCACTGAATGGCAGTGTTGTGGGAGGAGGAGATGCACTGGAAGCCACTGAATGACAGTGTTGTGGGAGGAGGAGATGCACTGTCCGCCACTGAATGGCAGTGTTGTGGGAGGAGGAGATGCACTGGAAGCCACTGAATGGCAGTATTGTGGGAGGAGATGCACTGTCCGCCACTGAATGGCAGCAATGTGGGAGGAGGAGATGCACTGGAAGCCACAGAATGGCAGTGGTGTGAGAGGAGGGGATGCACTACCTGCCACTGAATGGCAGCATTTTGGGAGGAGGAGATGCACTGGAAACCACTGAATGGCAGCATTGTGGGAGGAGGAGATGCACTGGAAGCCACTGAATGGCAGTGTAGTGGGAGGAGGAGACGCACTGTCCGCCACTGAATGGCAGCGTTGTGAGAGGAGGAGATGCACTGGAAGCCACTGAATGGCAGTGTAGTGGGAGGAGGAGATGCACTGTCCGCCACTGAATGGCAGTCTTGTGGGAGGAGGAGATGCACTGAAAGCCACAGAATGTTAGTGTAGTGGGAGGAGGAGATGCTCTGTCCGCCACTGAATGGCAGTGTTGTGGGAGGAGGAGATGCACTGTCCGCCACTGAATGGCAGCGTTGTGGGGGGAGGAGATGCTCTGTCTGCCACTGAATGGCAGTGTTGTGGGAGGAGGAGATGCACTGTCCGCCACTGAATGGCAGTCTTGTGGGAGGAGGAGATGCACTGAAAGCCACAGAATGTTAGTGTAGTGGGAGGAGGAGATGCTCTGTCCGCCACTGAATGGCAGTGTTGTGGGAGGAGGAGATGCACTGTCCGCCACTGAATGGCAGTCTTGTGGGAGGAGGAGATGCACTGAAAGCCACAGAATGTTAGTGTAGTGGGAGGAGGAGATGCTCTGTCCGCCACTGAATGGCAGTGTTGTGGGAGGAGGAGATGCACTGTCCGCCACTGAATGGCAGCGTTGTGGGGGGAGGAGATGAACTGGAAGCCACTGAATGGCAGTGTTGTGGGAGGAGGAGATGCACTGGAAGCCACTGAATGACAGTGTTGTGGGAGGAGGAGATGCACTGTCCGCCACTGAATGGCAGTGTTGTGGGAGGAGGAGATGCACTGTCTGCCACTGAATGGCAGTGTTGTGGGAGGAGGAGATGCACTGTCTGCCACTGAATGGCAGTGTTGTGGGAGGAGGAGATGCACTGGAAGCCATTGAATGGCAGCATTGTGGGAGGAGGAGATGCACTGGAAGCCACTGAATGGCAGTGTTGTGGGAGGAGGAGATGCACTGTCCGCCACTGAATGGCAGTGTTGTGGGAGGAGGAGATGCACTGGATGCCACTGAATGGCAGTATTGTGGGAGGAGATGCACTGTCCGCCACTGAATGGCAGCAATGTGGGAGGAGGAGATGCACTGGAAGCCAAAGAATGGCAGTGGTGTGGGAGGAGGAGATGCACTACCTGCCACTGAATGGCAGCATTTTGGGAGGAGGAGATGCACTGGAAACCACTGAATGGCAGCATTGTGGGAGGAGGAGATGCACTGGAAGCCACTGAATGGCAATGTAGTGGGAGGAGGAGACGCACTGTCCGCCACTGAATGGCAGCGTTGTGAGAGGAGGAGATGCACTGGAAGCCACTGAATGGCAGTGTAGTGGGAGGAGGAGATGCACTGTCCGCCACTGAATGGCAGTCTTGTGGGAGGAGGAGATGCACTGAAAGCCACAGAATGTTAGTGTAGTGGGAGGAGGAGATGCTCTGTCCGCCACTGAATGGCAGTGTTGTGGGAGGAGGAGATGCACTGTCCGCCACTGAATGGCAGCGTTGTGGGGGGAGGAGATGAACTGGAAGCCACTGAATGGCAGTGTTGTGGGAGGAGGAGATGCACTGGAAGCCACTGAATGACAGTGTTGTGGGAGGAGGAGATGCACTGTCCGCCACTGAATGGCAGTGTTGTGGGAGGAGGAGATGCACTGGAAGCCACTGAATGGCAGTATTGTGGGAGGAGATGCACTGTCCGCCACTGAATGGCAGCAATGTGGGAGGAGGAGATGCACTGGAAGCCACAGAATGGCAGTGGTGTGAGAGGAGGGGATGCACTACCTGCCACTGAATGGCAGCATTTTGGGAGGAGGAGATGCACTGGAAACCACTGAATGGCAGCATTGTGGGAGGAGGAGATGCACTGGAAGCCACTGAATGGCAGTGTAGTGGGAGGAGGAGACGCACTGTCCGCCACTGAATGGCAGCGTTGTGAGAGGAGGAGATGCACTGGAAGCCACTGAATGGCAGTGTAGTGGGAGGAGGAGATGCACTGTCCGCCACTGAATGGCAGTCTTGTGGGAGGAGGAGATGCACTGAAAGCCACAGAATGTTAGTGTAGTGGGAGGAGGAGATGCTCTGTCCGCCACTGAATGGCAGTGTTGTGGGAGGAGGAGATGCACTGTCCGCCACTGAATGGCAGCGTTGTGGGGGGAGGAGATGAACTGGAAGCCACTGAATGGCAGTGTTGTGGGAGGAGGAGATGCACTGGAAGCCACTGAATGGCAGTGTAGTGGGAGGAGGAGATGCACTGAAAGCCATTGAATGGCAGCTTTGTGGGAAGAGGAGATGCACTGTCCGCCACTGAATGGCAGTGTTGTGGGAGGAGGAGATGCACTGTCCGCCACTGAATGGCAGCGATGTGGGAGGAGGAGATGCACTGGAAGACACAGAACGGCAGTTGTGTAGGATGAGGAGATGCACTGCCTGCCACTGAATGGCAGTGTTGTGGGAGGAGGAGATGCACTGGAAGCCACTGAATGGCAGTGTTGTGGGAGGAGGAGATGCACTGGAAGCCACTGAATGGCAGTGATGTGGGAGGAGGAGATGCACTGCCTGCCACTGAATGGCAGTGTTGTGGGAGGAGGAGATGCACTAAAAGCCACTGAATGGCAGCGTTGTGGGAGGAGGAGATGCACTGGAAGCCACTGAATGACAGTTTTTTGGGAGTAGGAGATGCACTGTCCGCCACTGAATGGCAGCATTGTGGGAGGAGGAGATGCACTGTCCGCCACTGAATGGCAGCGTTGTGGGAGGAGGAGATGCACTGTCTGCCACTGAATGGCAGTGTTGTGGGAGGAGGCGATGCACTGTCTGCCACTGAATGGCAGTGTTGTGGGAGGAGGAGATGCACTGGAAGCCATTGAATGGCAGCGTTGTGGTAGGAGGAGATGTACTGGAAGCCACTGAATGGCAGTGTTGTGGGAGGAGGAGATGCACTGTCCGCCACTGAATGGCAGTGTTGTGGGAGGAGGAGATGCACTGGAAGCCACTGAATGGCAGCATTGTGGGAGGAGGAGATGCACTGTCCGCCACTGAATGGCAGCGATGTGGGAGGAGGAGATGCACTGGAAGCCACAGAATGGCAGTCTTGTGGGAGGAGGAGATGCACTGAAAGCCACAGAATGTTAGTGTAGTGGGAGGAGGAGATGCTCTGTCCGCCACTGAATGGCAGTGTTGTGGGAGGAGGAGATGCACTGTCCGCCACTGAATGGCAGCGTTGTGGGGGGAGGAGATGCTCTGTCTGCCACTGAATGGCAGTGTTGTGGGAGGAGGAGATGCACTGTCCGCCACTGAATGGCAGCGTTGTGGGAGGAGGAGATGAACTGGAAGCCACTGAATGGCAGCGTTGTGGGAGGAGGAGATGCACTGGAAGCCACTGAATGGCAGTGTAGTGGGAGGAGGAGATGCACTGGAAGCCATTGAATGGCAGCGTTGTGGGAGGAGGAGATGCACTGTCCACCACTGAATGGCAGTGTTGTGGGAGGAGGAGATGCACTGTCTGCCACTGAATGGCAGTGTTGTGGGAGGAGGATATGCACTGGAAGCCACTGAATGGCAGCGTTGTGGGAGGAGGAGATGCACTGTCCGCCAGTGAATGGCAGCGATGTGGGAGGAGGAGATGCACTGGATGACACAGAACAGCAGTGGTGTAGGAGGAGGAGATGCACTGCCTGCCACTGAATGGCAGCATTGTGGGAGGAGGACATGCACTGGAAGCCACTGAATGGCAGCGTTGTGGGAGGAGGAGATGCACTGGAAGCCACTGAATGTAAGTGGTGTGGGAGGAGGAGATGCACTGGAAGCCACTGAATGGCAGCGTTGTGGGAGGAGGAGATGCACTGGAAGCCACTGAATGGCAGTGTTTTGGGAGGAGGAGATGCACTGTCCGCCACTGAATGGCAGTGTTGTGGGAGGAGGAGATGCACTGTCCGCCACTGAATGGCAGCGTTGTGGGAGGAGGAGATGCACTGCCTGCCACTGAATGGCAGTGTTGTGGGAGGAGGAGATGCACTGCCTGCCACTGAATGGCAGTGTTGTGGGAGGAGGAGATGCACTGGAAGCCACTGAATGGCAGCGTTGTTGGAGGAGGAGATGCACTGGAAGCCACTGAATGGCAGCGTTGTGGGAGGAGGAGATGCACTGGAAGCCACTGAATGGCAGTGGTGTGGGAGGAGGAGATGCACTGCCTGCCACTGAATGGCATTGTTGTGGGAGGAGGAGATGCACTGGAAGCCACTGAATGGCAGCGTTGTGGGAGGAGGAGATGCACTGGAAGCCACTGAATGGCAGTGTTTTGGGAGGAGGAGATGCACTGTCCGCCACTGAATGGCAGTGTTGTGGGAGGAGGAGATGCACTGTCCGCCACTGAATGGCAGCGTTGTGGGAGGAGGAGATGCACTGTCTGCCACTGAATGGCAGTGTTGTGGGAGGAGGAGATGCACTGTCTGCCACTGAATGGCAGTGTTGTGGGAGGAGGAGATGCACTGGAAGCCATTGAATGGCAGCATTGTGGGAGGAGGAGATGCACTGGAAGCCACTGAATGGCAGTGTTGTGGGAGGAGGAGATGCACTGGAAGCCACTGAATGGCAGTATTGTGGGAGGAGATGCACTGTCCGCCACTGAATGGCAGCAATGTGGGAGGAGGAGATGCACTGGAAGCCACAGAATGGCAGTGGTGTGGGAGGAGGAGATGCACTACCTGCCACTGAATGGCAGCATTTTGGGAGGAGGAGATGCACTGGAAACCACTGAATGGCAGCATTGTGGGAGGAGGAGATGCACTGGAAGCCACTGAATGGCAGTGTAGTGGGAGGAGGAGACGCACTGTCCGCCACTGAATGGCAGCGTTGTGAGAGGAGGAGATGCACTGGAAGCCACTGAATGGCAGTGTAGTGGGAGGAGGAGATGCACTGTCCGCCACTGAATGGCAGTCTTGTGGGAGGAGGAGATGCACTGATAGCCACAGAATGTTAGTGTAGTGGGAGGAGGAGATGCTCTGTCCGCCACTGAATGGCAGTGTTGTGGGAGGAGGAGATGCACTGTCCGCCACTGAATGGCAGCGTTGTGGGGGGAGGAGATGAACTGGAAGCCACTGAATGGCAGTGTTGTGGGAGGAGGAGATGCACTGGAAGCCACTGAATGGCAGTGTAGTGGGAGGAGGAGATGCACTGGAAGACATTGAATGGCAGCTTTGTGGGAAGAGGAGATGCACTGTCCGCCACCGAATGGCAGTGTTGTGGGAGGAGGAGATGCACTGGAAGACACAGAACGGCAGTGGTGTAGGAGGAGGAGATGCACTGCCTGCCACTGAATGGCAGCGTTGTGGGAGGAGGAGATGCACTGGAAGCCACTGAATGGCAGCGTTGTTGGAGGAGGAGATGCACTGGAAGCCACTGAATGGCAGCGTTGTGGGAGGAGGAGATGCACTGGAAGCCACTGAATGGCAGTGGTGTGGGAGGAGGAGATGCACTGCCTGCCACTGAATGGCAGTGTTGTGGGAGGAGGAGATGCAGTGGAAGCCACTGAATGGCAGCGTTGTGGGAGGAGGAGATGCACTGGAAGCCACTGAATGGCAGTGTTTTGGGAGGAGGAGATGCACTGTCCGCCACTGAATGGCAGTGTTGTGGGAGGAGGAGATGCACTGGAAGCCACTGAATGGCAGCGTTGTTGGAGGAGGAGATGCACTGGAAGCCACTGAATGGCAGCGTTGTGGGAGGAGGAGATGCACTGGAAGCCACTGAATGGCAGTGGTGTGGGAGGAGGAGATGCACTGCCTGCCACTGAATGGCAGTGTTGTGGGAGGAGGAGATGCAGTGGAAGCCACTGAATGGCAGCGTTGTGGGAGGAGGAGATGCACTGGAAGCCACTGAATGGCAGTGTTTTGGGAGGAGGAGATGCACTGTCCGCCACTGAATGGCAGTGTTGTGGGAGGAGGAGATGCACTGTCCGCCACTGAATGGCAGCGTTGTGGGAGGAGGAGATGCACTGTCTGCCACTGAATGGCAGTGTTGTGGGAGGAGGAGATGCACTGTCTGCCACTGAATGGCAGTGTTGTGGGAGGAGGAGATGCACTGGAAGCCATTGAATGGCAGCATTGTGGGAGGAGGAGATGCACTGGAAGCCACTGAATGGCAGTGTTGTGGGAGGAGGAGATGCACTGTCCGCCACTGAATGGCAGTGTTGTGGGAGGAGGAGATGCACTGGATGCCACTGAATGGCAGTATTGTGGGAGGAGATGCACTGTCCGCCACTGAATGGCAGTCTTGTGGGAGGAGGAGATGCACTGAAAGCCACAGAATGTTAGTGTAGTGGGAGGAGGAGATGCTCTGTCCGCCACTGAATGGCAGTGTTGTGGGAGGAGGAGATGCACTGTCCGCCACTGAATGGCAGCGTTGTGGGGGGAGGAGATGAACTGGAAGCCACTGAATGGCAGTGTTGTGGGAGGAGGAGATGCACTGGAAGCCACTGAATGACAGTGTTGTGGGAGGAGGAGATGCACTGTCCGCCACTGAATGGCAGTGTTGTGGGAGGAGGAGATGCACTGGAAGCCACTGAATGGCAGTATTGTGGGAGGAGATGCACTGTCCGCCACTGAATGGCAGCAATGTGGGAGGAGGAGATGCACTGGAAGCCACAGAATGGCAGTGGTGTGAGAGGAGGGGATGCACTACCTGCCACTGAATGGCAGCATTTTGGGAGGAGGAGATGCACTGGAAACCACTGAATGGCAGCATTGTGGGAGGAGGAGATGCACTGGAAGCCACTGAATGGCAGTGTAGTGGGAGGAGGAGACGCACTGTCCGCCACTGAATGGCAGCGTTGTGAGAGGAGGAGATGCACTGGAAGCCACTGAATGGCAGTGTAGTGGGAGGAGGAGATGCACTGTCCGCCACTGAATGGCAGTCTTGTGGGAGGAGGAGATGCACTGAAAGCCACAGAATGTTAGTGTAGTGGGAGGAGGAGATGCTCTGTCCGCCACTGAATGGCAGTGTTGTGGGAGGAGGAGATGCACTGTCCGCCACTGAATGGCAGCGTTGTGGGGGGAGGAGATGCTCTGTCTGCCACTGAATGGCAGTGTTGTGGGAGGAGGAGATGCACTGTCCGCCACTGAATGGCAGTCTTGTGGGAGGAGGAGATGCACTGAAAGCCACAGAATGTTAGTGTAGTGGGAGGAGGAGATGCTCTGTCCGCCACTGAATGGCAGTGTTGTGGGAGGAGGAGATGCACTGTCCGCCACTGAATGGCAGTCTTGTGGGAGGAGGAGATGCACTGAAAGCCACAGAATGTTAGTGTAGTGGGAGGAGGAGATGCTCTGTCCGCCACTGAATGGCAGTGTTGTGGGAGGAGGAGATGCACTGTCCGCCACTGAATGGCAGCGTTGTGGGGGGAGGAGATGAACTGGAAGCCACTGAATGGCAGTGTTGTGGGAGGAGGAGATGCACTGGAAGCCACTGAATGACAGTGTTGTGGGAGGAGGAGATGCACTGTCCGCCACTGAATGGCAGTGTTGTGGGAGGAGGAGATGCACTGGAAGCCACTGAATGGCAGTATTGTGGGAGGAGATGCACTGTCCGCCACTGAATGGCAGCAATGTGGGAGGAGGAGATGCACTGGAAGCCACAGAATGGCAGTGGTGTGAGAGGAGGGGATGCACTACCTGCCACTGAATGGCAGCATTTTGGGAGGAGGAGATGCACTGGAAACCACTGAATGGCAGCATTGTGGGAGGAGGAGATGCACTGGAAGCCACTGAATGGCAGTGTAGTGGGAGGAGGAGACGCACTGTCCGCCACTGAATGGCAGCGTTGTGAGAGGAGGAGATGCACTGGAAGCCACTGAATGGCAGTGTAGTGGGAGGAGGAGATGCACTGTCCGCCACTGAATGGCAGTCTTGTGGGAGGAGGAGATGCACTGAAAGCCACAGAATGTTAGTGTAGTGGGAGGAGGAGATGCTCTGTCCGCCACTGAATGGCAGTGTTGTGGGAGGAGGAGATGCACTGTCCGCCACTGAATGGCAGCGTTGTGGGGGGAGGAGATGCTCTGTCTGCCACTGAATGGCAGTGTTGTGGGAGGAGGAGATGCACTGTCCGCCACTGAATGGCAGCGTTGTGGGAGGAGGAGATGAACTGGAAGCCACTGAATGGCAGCACTGTGGGAGGAGGAGATGCACTGGAAGCCACTGAATGGCAGTGTAGTGGGAGGAGGAGATGCACTGGAAGCCATTGAATGGCAGCGTTGTGGGAGGAGGAGATGCACTGTCCACCACTGAATGGCAGTGTTGTGGGAGGAGGAGATGCACTGTCTGCCACTGAATGGCAGTGTTGTGGGAGGAGGATATGCACTGGAAGCCACTGAATGGCAGCGTTGTGGGAGGAGGAGATGCACTGTCCGCCAGTGAATGGCAGCGATGTGGGAGGAGGAGATGCACTGGATGACACAGAACAGCAGTGGTGTAGGAGGAGGAGATGCACTGCCTGCCACTGAATGGCAGCATTGTGGGAGGAGGACATGCACTGGAAGCCACTGAATGGCAGCGTTGTGGGAGGAGGAGATGCACTGGAAGCCACTGAATGTAAGTGGTGTGGGAGGAGGAGATGCACTGGAAGCCACTGAATGGCAGCGTTGTGGGAGGAGGAGATGCACTGGAAGCCACTGAATGGCAGTGTTTTGGGAGGAGGAGATGCACTGTCCGCCACTGAATGGCAGTGTTGTGGGAGGAGGAGATGCACTGTCCGCCACTGAATGGCAGCGTTGTGGGAGGAGGAGATGCACTGCCTGCCACTGAATGGCAGTGTTGTGGGAGGAGGAGATGCACTGCCTGCCACTGAATGGCAGTGTTGTGGGAGGAGGAGATGCACTGGAAGCCACTGAATGGCAGCGTTGTTGGAGGAGGAGATGCACTGGAAGCCACTGAATGGCAGCGTTGTGGGAGGAGGAGATGCACTGGAAGCCACTGAATGGCAGTGGTGTGGGAGGAGGAGATGCACTGCCTGCCACTGAATGGCATTGTTGTGGGAGGAGGAGATGCACTGGAAGCCACTGAATGGCAGCGTTGTGGGAGGAGGAGATGCACTGGAAGCCACTGAATGGCAGTGTTTTGGGAGGAGGAGATGCACTGTCCGCCACTGAATGGCAGTGTTGTGGGAGGAGGAGATGCACTGTCCGCCACTGAATGGCAGCGTTGTGGGAGGAGGAGATGCACTGTCTGCCACTGAATGGCAGTGTTGTGGGAGGAGGAGATGCACTGTCTGCCACTGAATGGCAGTGTTGTGGGAGGAGGAGATGCACTGGAAGCCATTGAATGGCAGCATTGTGGGAGGAGGAGATGCACTGGAAGCCACTGAATGGCAGTGTTGTGGGAGGAGGAGATGCACTGGAAGCCACTGAATGGCAGTATTGTGGGAGGAGATGCACTGTCCGCCACTGAATGGCAGCAATGTGGGAGGAGGAGATGCACTGGAAGCCACAGAATGGCAGTGGTGTGGGAGGAGGAGATGCACTACCTGCCACTGAATGGCAGCATTTTGGGAGGAGGAGATGCACTGGAAACCACTGAATGGCAGCATTGTGGGAGGAGGAGATGCACTGGAAGCCACTGAATGGCAGTGTAGTGGGAGGAGGAGACGCACTGTCCGCCACTGAATGGCAGCGTTGTGAGAGGAGGAGATGCACTGGAAGCCACTGAATGGCAGTGTAGTGGGAGGAGGAGATGCACTGTCCGCCACTGAATGGCAGTCTTGTGGGAGGAGGAGATGCACTGATAGCCACAGAATGTTAGTGTAGTGGGAGGAGGAGATGCTCTGTCCGCCACTGAATGGCAGTGTTGTGGGAGGAGGAGATGCACTGTCCGCCACTGAATGGCAGCGTTGTGGGGGGAGGAGATGAACTGGAAGCCACTGAATGGCAGTGTTGTGGGAGGAGGAGATGCACTGGAAGCCACTGAATGGCAGTGTAGTGGGAGGAGGAGATGCACTGGAAGACATTGAATGGCAGCTTTGTGGGAAGAGGAGATGCACTGTCCGCCACCGAATGGCAGTGTTGTGGGAGGAGGAGATGCACTGGAAGACACAGAACGGCAGTGGTGTAGGAGGAGGAGATGCACTGCCTGCCACTGAATGGCAGCGTTGTGGGAGGAGGAGATGCACTGGAAGCCACTGAATGGCAGCGTTGTTGGAGGAGGAGATGCACTGGAAGCCACTGAATGGCAGCGTTGTGGGAGGAGGAGATGCACTGGAAGCCACTGAATGGCAGTGGTGTGGGAGGAGGAGATGCACTGCCTGCCACTGAATGGCAGTGTTGTGGGAGGAGGAGATGCAGTGGAAGCCACTGAATGGCAGCGTTGTGGGAGGAGGAGATGCACTGGAAGCCACTGAATGGCAGTGTTTTGGGAGGAGGAGATGCACTGTCCGCCACTGAATGGCAGTGTTGTGGGAGGAGGAGATGCACTGGAAGCCACTGAATGGCAGCGTTGTTGGAGGAGGAGATGCACTGGAAGCCACTGAATGGCAGCGTTGTGGGAGGAGGAGATGCACTGGAAGCCACTGAATGGCAGTGGTGTGGGAGGAGGAGATGCACTGCCTGCCACTGAATGGCAGTGTTGTGGGAGGAGGAGATGCAGTGGAAGCCACTGAATGGCAGCGTTGTGGGAGGAGGAGATGCACTGGAAGCCACTGAATGGCAGTGTTTTGGGAGGAGGAGATGCACTGTCCGCCACTGAATGGCAGTGTTGTGGGAGGAGGAGATGCACTGTCCGCCACTGAATGGCAGCGTTGTGGGAGGAGGAGATGCACTGTCTGCCACTGAATGGCAGTGTTGTGGGAGGAGGAGATGCACTGTCTGCCACTGAATGGCAGTGTTGTGGGAGGAGGAGATGCACTGGAAGCCATTGAATGGCAGCATTGTGGGAGGAGGAGATGCACTGGAAGCCACTGAATGGCAGTGTTGTGGGAGGAGGAGATGCACTGTCCGCCACTGAATGGCAGTGTTGTGGGAGGAGGAGATGCACTGGATGCCACTGAATGGCAGTATTGTGGGAGGAGATGCACTGTCCGCCACTGAATGGCAGCAATGTGGGAGGAGGAGATGCACTGGAAGCCACAGAATGGCAGTGGTGTGGGAGGAGGAGATGCACTACCTGCCACTGAATGGCAGCATTTTGGGAGGAGGAGATGCACTGGAAACCACTGAATGGCAGCATTGTGGGAGGAGGAGATGCACTGGAAGCCACTGAATGGCAATGTAGTGGGAGGAGGAGACGCACTGTCCGCCACTGAATGGCAGCGTTGTGAGAGGAGGAGATGCACTGGAAGCCACTGAATGGCAGTGTAGTGGGAGGAGGAGATGCACTGTCCGCCACTGAATGGCAGTCTTGTGGGAGGAGGAGATGCACTGAAAGCCACAGAATGTTAGTGTAGTGGGAGGAGGAGATGCTCTGTCCGCCACTGAATGGCAGTGTTGTGGGAGGAGGAGATGCACTGTCCGCCACTGAATGGCAGCGTTGTGGGGGGAGGAGATGAACTGGAAGCCACTGAATGGCAGTGTTGTGGGAGGAGGAGATGCACTGGAAGCCACTGAATGACAGTGTTGTGGGAGGAGGAGATGCACTGTCCGCCACTGAATGGCAGTGTTGTGGGAGGAGGAGATGCACTGGAAGCCACTGAATGGCAGTATTGTGGGAGGAGATGCACTGTCCGCCACTGAATGGCAGCAATGTGGGAGGAGGAGATGCACTGGAAGCCACAGAATGGCAGTGGTGTGAGAGGAGGGGATGCACTACCTGCCACTGAATGGCAGCATTTTGGGAGGAGGAGATGCACTGGAAACCACTGAATGGCAGCATTGTGGGAGGAGGAGATGCACTGGAAGCCACTGAATGGCAGTGTAGTGGGAGGAGGAGACGCACTGTCCGCCACTGAATGGCAGCGTTGTGAGAGGAGGAGATGCACTGGAAGCCACTGAATGGCAGTGTAGTGGGAGGAGGAGATGCACTGTCCGCCACTGAATGGCAGTCTTGTGGGAGGAGGAGATGCACTGAAAGCCACAGAATGTTAGTGTAGTGGGAGGAGGAGATGCTCTGTCCGCCACTGAATGGCAGTGTTGTGGGAGGAGGAGATGCACTGTCCGCCACTGAATGGCAGCGTTGTGGGGGGAGGAGATGAACTGGAAGCCACTGAATGGCAGTGTTGTGGGAGGAGGAGATGCACTGGAAGCCACTGAATGGCAGTGTAGTGGGAGGAGGAGATGCACTGAAAGCCATTGAATGGCAGCTTTGTGGGAAGAGGAGATGCACTGTCCGCCACTGAATGGCAGTGTTGTGGGAGGAGGAGATGCACTGTCCGCCACTGAATGGCAGCGATGTGGGAGGAGGAGATGCACTGGAAGACACAGAACGGCAGTTGTGTAGGATGAGGAGATGCACTGCCTGCCACTGAATGGCAGTGTTGTGGGAGGAGGAGATGCACTGGAAGCCACTGAATGGCAGTGTTGTGGGAGGAGGAGATGCACTGGAAGCCACTGAATGGCAGTGATGTGGGAGGAGGAGATGCACTGCCTGCCACTGAATGGCAGTGTTGTGGGAGGAGGAGATGCACTAAAAGCCACTGAATGGCAGCGTTGTGGGAGGAGGAGATGCACTGGAAGCCACTGAATGACAGTTTTTTGGGAGTAGGAGATGCACTGTCCGCCACTGAATGGCAGCATTGTGGGAGGAGGAGATGCACTGTCCGCCACTGAATGGCAGCGTTGTGGGAGGAGGAGATGCACTGTCTGCCACTGAATGGCAGTGTTGTGGGAGGAGGCGATGCACTGTCTGCCACTGAATGGCAGTGTTGTGGGAGGAGGAGATGCACTGGAAGCCATTGAATGGCAGCGTTGTGGTAGGAGGAGATGTACTGGAAGCCACTGAATGGCAGTGTTGTGGGAGGAGGAGATGCACTGTCCGCCACTGAATGGCAGTGTTGTGGGAGGAGGAGATGCACTGGAAGCCACTGAATGGCAGCATTGTGGGAGGAGGAGATGCACTGTCCGCCACTGAATGGCAGCGATGTGGGAGGAGGAGATGCACTGGAAGCCACAGAATGGCAGTGGTGTGGGAGGAGGAGATGCACTGCCTGCCACTGAATGGCAGCATTGTGGGAGGAGGAGATGCACTGGAAACCACTGAATGGCAGCGTTGTGGGAGGAGGAGATGCACTGGAAGCCACTGAATGGCAGTGTAGTGGGAGGAGGAGATGCACTGTCTGCCACTGAATGGCAGTGTTGTGAGAGGAGGAGATGCACTGGAAGCCACTGAATGGCAGTGTTGTGGGAGGAGGAGATGCACTGGAAGCCACTGAATGGCAGTGTTGTCAGTGTTGTGGGAGGAGGAGATGCACTGGAAGCCACACAATGGCAGTGTTGTGGGAGGAGAAAATGCACTGTCCGCCACTGAATGCACTGTCCGCCACTGAATGGCAGCATTGTGGGAGGAGGAGATGCACTGTCCGCCACTGAATGGCAGTGTTGTGGGAGGAGGAGATGCACTAGAAGCCACTGAATGCCAGTGTTGTGGGAGGAGGAGATGCACTGTCCACCACTGAATGGCAGTGTTGTGGGAGGAGGAGATGCACTAGAAGCCACTGAATGGCAGTGTTGTGGGAGGAGGAGATGCACTGTCCACCACTGAATGGCGGTGTTGTGGGAGGAGGAGATGCACTGGAAGCCACTGAATGGCAGCATTGTGGGAGGAGGAGATGCACTGTCCGCCACTGAATGGCAGCGTTGTGGGAGGAGGAGATGCACTGTCTGCCACTGAATGCCAGTGTTGTGGGAGGAGGCGATGCACTGTCTGCCACTGAATGGCAGTGTTGTGGGAGGAGGAGATGCACTGAAAGCCATTGAATGGCAGCGTTGTGGGAGGAGGAGATGTACTGGAAGCCACTGAATGGCAGTGTTGTGGGAGGAGGAGATGCACTGTCCGCCACTGAATGGCAGTGTTGTGGGAGGAGGAGATGCACTGGAAGCCACTGAATGGCAGCATTGTGGGAGGAGGAGATGCACTGTCCGCCACTGAATGGCAGCGATGTGGGAGGAGGAGATGCACTGGAAGCCACAGAATGGCAGTGGTGTGGGAGGAGGAGATGCACTGCCTGCCACTGAATGGCAGCATTGTGGGAGGAGGAGATGCACTGGAAACCACTGAATGGCAGCGTTGTGGGAGGAGGAGATGCACTGGGAGCCACTGAATGGCAGTGTAGTGGGAGGAGGAGATGCACTGTCCGCCACTGAATGGCAGTGTTGTGAGAGGAGGAGATGCACTGGAAGCCACTGAATGGCAGTGTTGTGGGAAGAGGAGATGCACTGGAAGCCACTGAATGGCAGTGTTGTCAGTGTTGTGGGAGGAGGAGATGCACTGGAAGCCACACAATGGCAGTGGTGTGGGAGGAGAAAATGCACTGTCCGCCACTGAATGCACTGTCCGCCACTGAATGGCAGCATTGTGGGAGGAGGAGATGCACTGTCTGCCACTGAATGGCTGTGTTGTGGGAGGAGGAGATGCACTGGAAGCCACTGAATGGCAGCGTTGTGGGAGGAGGAGATGCACTGGAAGCCACTGAATGGCAGTGTAGTGGGGGGAGGAGATGCACTGTTCGCCACTGAATGGCAGTGTTGTGGGAGGAGGAGATGCACTAGAAGCCACTGAATGGCAGTGTTGTGGGAGGAGGAGATGCACTGTCCGCCACTGAATGGCAGTGTTGTGGGAGGAGGAGATGCACTAGAAGCCACTGAATGGCAGTGTTGTGGGAGGAGGAGATGCACTGTCCACCACTGAATGGCGGTGTTGTGGGAGGAGGAGATACACTGGAAGCCACTAAATGGCAGCATTGGGGGAGAAGGAGATGCACTGTCTGCCACTGAATGGCAGTGTTGTGGGAGGTGGAGATGCACTGTCCGCCACTGAATGGCAGTGTTGTGGGAGGAGGAGATGCACTGGAAGCCACTTAATGGCAGTGTTGTGGGAGGAGGAGATGCACTGTCCGCCAATGAATGACAGTGTTGTGGGAGGAGGAGATGCACTGTCTGCCACTGAATGGCAATGTTGTGGGAGGAGAAGATGCACTGGAAGCCACTGAATGGCAGCGTTGTGGGAGGAGGAGATGCACTGGAAGCCACTGAATGGCAATGTAGTGGGAAGAGGAGATGCACTGGAAGCCATTGAATGGCAGCGTTGTGGGAGGGAGAGATGCACTGGAAGCCACTGAATGGCAGTGTTGTGGGAGAAGGAGATGCACTGTCCGCCACTGAATGGCAGTCTTGTGGGAGGAGGAGATGCTCTGGAAGCCACTGAATGGCAGCGTTGTAGGAGGAGGAGATGCACTGTCCGCCACTGAATGGCAGCGATGTGAGAGGAGGAGATGCACTGGAAGCCACAGAATGGCAGCGTTGTGGGAGGAGGAGATGCACTGGAAGCCATTGAATGGCAGTGTAGTGGGAGGAGGGGATGCACTGTCCGCCACTGAAGGGCAGTGTTGTGTGAGGAGGAGATGCACTGGAAGCCACTGAATGGCAACGTTGTGGGAGGAGGAGATGCACTGGAAGCCACTGAATGGCAGTGTTGTGGGAGGAGGAAATGCACTGGAAGCCACTGAATGACAGTGTTGTGGGAAGAGGAGATGCACTGTCTGCCACTGAATGGCAGTGTTGTGGGACAAGGAGATGCACTGGAAGCCACTGAATGGCAGCATTGTGGGAGGAGGAGATGCACTGGAAGCCACTGAATGGCAGTGTTGTGGGAGGAGGAGATGCACTGTCCGCCACTGAATGGCAGTGTTGTGGGAGGAGGAGATGCATTGGAAGCCACTGAATGGCAGCGATGTGGGAGGAGGAGATTCACTGGAAGGCACTGAATGGTTGTGGGAGGAGGAGATGCACTGTCCGCCACTGCATGGCAGTGTTGTGGGAGGAGGAGATGCACTGGAAGCCACCGAATGGCAGTGTAGTGGGAGGAGGAGATGCGCTGGAAGCCACTAAATGGCAGCGTTGTGGGAGGAGGAGATCTACTGGAAGCCACTGAATGGCAGTGTTGTGGGAGGAGGAGATGCACTGGAAGCTACTGAATAGCACTGAGTAGAAGATTCAGCCTTTTATTTACCACTCTGCCTCTTTCAAAGTACTCGTCAAAAGGGCCATCCTTTCTTCGAGGATGCTTCTGTAAGTGTGAAGGTGTCCAGACAACTGGTCGAAAAAAAACTGGTCGACTGCAATTTGGTCGAACCAATTTGATCGAAAACCAAATGGTCGAATTTTTTTTTTTTTTTATTTTAACCCTTTTTTTTATTTTTTTGGGGGAGGTCCCCCCCCCAACCCCTTTTTTTTCTCTAAAAACCCATTTTTTAACTAAACGAAAACCCCAAAAATAAATATATAAATAAAAAAAAAATTCGACCATTTGGTTTTCGATCAAATTGGTTCGACCATTTGTCTGGTCGACCAATTTTTTTCGACCAAATGTCTGGCAACCAGTGTGAACGCAGCCTGATGTTGTGAAATGACATCCAGGGTTGTGCATGGTTCAAAACTGTTACAAGGTCAAAAGTTAAATGCCTAAATATGGCCCCAATGCTCCCATTTCAAGCAGGCATAGGTTTTGGACACATTTCCGAGTCTGGCCCCTGGTCCCTCCGATTATCTTGGCCTGTGTGAAGTAGTGAAGCTTTACACAGACAATTTGCTAAGCTCGCTGCACAATTCCCTAATGAGCTGAGCCACAGTCTGTGGAGCTGGCACTCCTAAAGAAAATGTGTCCCAATTAGAAAATACGTTAAAAGTGAGCTCTGAAGACAGCAGAAAATATATGTATGCACCAGTTATATGCTTAGTGTGAGAATGGGTCCAGTTAGAAGGTAAATCAGAGAAGTGATGTGCCACTTGAGAATTGTTATGGTCCAAACGTGCATGACAGCTTGCCACTGGTTCCAGTTCAGTGGTCGAAGTGGGAAAAAAGAACTAGTGTTCCTCTGGCTGCATCTAGAAAGGAGGGAGTGTGATGTGGGAGGGGTCAGAGAAAAGGTTTGGCTGGGGTAGGGTCAGACAGGACTTGACCTTTGGTTTGTGATCTACATGGGCTCTTGTTGCGTTGTGGCTATACTAGACATTGCCAGAAATAATTAAAAAAGCAAATGGCCCCAGATTCGTCCTTGACAAATAGCAAAAGAAATATTCATCATTAGAAATCTTTGATCCAATCGGGGTGCCGCTAGGTTTGTAAAAGATCTGTGGCTAGAGCCCATGGCAAGTTTGGACATCACATAACTACATGATATGAACACACGCGCCGCGTTGCGATTTCAAGTGTTAAGGTGCCAAAGCACAAAGAGAACTAAGAGTCCATCATCTGATCATGCACCAACAGCATAGGTTTACTGTCTGATGTGGGTTGGAGTCCTAGTTCTCCCTGATTCACGGACATGGTGTTAAAGCCAGACAGAACAAATAAATAAATGGGAGGTGCGCTCCCAGCCTAAGAGTATTGCCTTGTGGCAGTTGTTGCTCTACCACTCTGAATCCTCAACATGCAAATAGGGCACAGAAGCCCAAAGAGAACCAGGAATCCAGAGTGAGCTACCATATGTGGGTTGTGGTTCTTTCATCAGAATTGCTCTCAATTTATATTTGTATGAAACGCGCCTGGCCAGCACTATATTGATCCCCCAAAAGGGGTAGATTGGGAACCAAAAGAGGCCCTGGAAATCATTTTCAAAGTGGCTCCATACTATATATTTTCAACAAGCCCAACCCTTTTCCTACGGGAACATTTGGAAATACCACACAAAAGAGGCCCAGGGTGCAGAGGCGTACTGGGAAATCTCCAGAGTTCCCTATAGGCCAGTCCAGCCCAGTGTGCCAAAATGAGTGAACACGTTGTGCTGCAAAGTTCCTTCTCCCTATCAAACACTAGACCACAAAGCTGTATAATAATTACCCATTGGCCTTTCATCATAAAACATTGGAGACAATCTTTGGTTAGAGGCTGTGTCGTCAGAGTCACCGAGAAAGTTACATCAAGCGACTATTAGCAGAAATGCCAGAACTGTAGTGAAAATCTATAGGTTCAAAAATACCAGTGACTAGTGAACAGGTGTTGCCAACTGGTTGCAGCTCTTCTTTCCTTCCTCCCTAAATAAATAAATGGGCATAGTTGGCACAGCCCAGCATGAGCTGAGGCACTGAGTAGTGTAGGGGGCCACAGGAGTAGGACCCAGCTGGCTTTCAAGGCAGGCACTAGAATGCATTAATAGCCTTTACAATTTGGCAGTACGCAGTCAGCCAGCGTCGCTGCACTGCCCCAGTGTCCATAAATAAGGGGTTTTACTTTAAGGCACGGTAGTGAAGGAGGTGTCATTGCGCTGAAAGTGGAATGCTACAGGTTGCGCCCCTTAGAAAGTGGTAACAGGAGCACACGCCCATTTTGCCCACGCTTGAAGATATCTCTGTACACGGATGCACACACATGATGTATGTATAAGCACGGGGCACACAGGTCATGACGCATAAACACACAGTTCACTTCTTTGCAATTTGCTAAAACGACACATTTGCATTGAACGTGGCAAAATAAGCACCGTACTAAAATAACCATGTTCCTCTATGTATGCTTTGGAAAAAAAATAACATTTTAGTATGCATTGAAGGGGCCCCTAGGTGACCCTCGCGTAGTGGAAACAAGGCAAATCACAACACCCGAACTGATACGCCAGACACGAGGTTGTATTCCCAAAAGCTAGGGTTTATTGCAAAGCAAATAGTCTCAGTTGGCCAACTCGGTCTTACGCCCTGCGACATGTGTCTCCAGACCTCGAGGGACGCAAGAAAGCAAATAACGTACATCAGTTTCATATATACAAAATGGACATCCTGCAATCAGTCATGACATGTTCATTACGCCCATTGTACAGTTTCTTTGAACTGGGTCTGATGATTGACAATTTCGACGAATATGACACCTTCGAACATCTATTTTATCAACAATATGCAACATTGCGAGTCTGGAGACATATTTCTTTGTTGAACAGAACACAGCGCTTCTGTTCTTGGGAGCAAGCTGCTTACGGGGGAAGAGTCGTATTCCAGGCCTTGCTATCTCCTATTTGCTATTCATACCCTGGGAGTCAGTACGCTCTGCTGGGCTTAGGAAAGGGGGGCTGTAAGAAAAGCATAATTCAAGCCTTTAGCTGTTTCTTTCTAGCATTTCTACCATATTAACGAGACTAGCTGGCATCAGTGAAATGATTAAATGCTGTGGTGCTCGACCAAGGCTACATGTGGGAGGGGATTGGGCATTCCTCTCTGGGGCTGCCTACGTTATGTTTCAACGAATAACTCCCGGCCTCGCGGCCTTGCTCTTTCGCTTTGTACAACAAAGTAATCAGTGAAGCAGAATAAGCTTTCGGCTAAGCAGTTTTTAACAAAAAGCAATGAGAAAACGTTAGAGAACAAAATGGCGATTTTAGTTACATCAAAAATGGCCGCACATTGGTCAAACTTATGAGTCTGTATTTCTGACATTCAGTAGATGAGGCGGTTGGTCTTCGGCCAATATGATACATTGCCATTAATCGTGTGGTATCTATTTTCCTAGACTGACAAACCCTCCTTTTGGCTGATTGCCAAATGCCTCATCCATACATTGCACTCTCCTCTGATGAAGTGTCTGATATATCTGAATTTGAATTTGAACCTGAATCTTGCATACTACTATATGCATCTTCATTCCCACCAATATTTATAGCCATGAATTCTTTTATCGTTTTCATTTCATGCACATCTTTATCATTTTGGCCATACGTTTGTTTTTGGGTTACCATATGCATACACTCTTCACTTATCTCAGTGCAAACTAGGGGCAGACAGTGTATGCAACAACAGCAAGTCATAAATATTCCGAGCACTATTACTAGTATTGCAACAAACTTCCATCCCCAAGCACGTAATATCCCCCAGAACCAGGACCCTGCCTCCCAATTGCTAATTTATGGTATGGAGATCAGAGCTTAGGACGTGTAACTTTTTTATCGCTTCGAAGATCGTAGGGGAGGAGTCAATTACGAATACGCAGCACGCTGATCCCACGATTTTGCAAACTCCCCCATGATCAACCAGGATTACATCAAGAGGCATTCTATTTTGCAGCATCATTAATCTTATTCCTTTCTCTTCCAGCGTCATGTTGTATAGTATATCAGTTGTTATGTTTATTGTACTCTCTAACACTCAGGATAGTTTCCTTATGTTATAGGAATTTATGGCTTGGGCCAATAATTGTACAAATGATTTTGCTAAGTCTTCTGTTCTTAAAGCATCTTCTGTGCTTCTTCGTAGCCTTGATCTGGATAACCTAGCTACATCTGCTGTCTCTAATAGGAACACTCCCAGGAACAGTAGACCCAAATAACATGTGCCTCCCCAGTTTCTGGGTAACCAGGGATACGCTTTTTCTCTGCATATAAAATAAACAGGATCACCTACATACACTGGTTCTACTTCTCTTTTGAGAACCGCTGTATTCATACATTTAGTGAATGTTCCTACGGAATAGGAGCCCTTCTTCTTCAGGCAAAAAGGGACAGTTTATGGGCTATAATTCACTGTAAAGGAAGGGGGCATTGCATCTTTATTTTCTTCTGTTCTTACACGGAACGTGATTACTGATGTTTTGGATGGTGGAGACAATCTATCTCGTTGTGCAGGTTTTGGCGTAGGGTTTTGGATTATCATTTGTGCTTTATGGAATATAGAACAACCAATGGGTCTCCGAATTATTTCCTCAAATTCATTCATGTTTTTTTTATCTAGTTGACCCGTATCACTCTTATTCCATTTCCCATAAAATAGTGCACTTAGTGATGCACTGCATGCAGAGCTTAATGGTAATGGCTGTACATACTAACCTATTCCCTTCCCAGCGTGCTGCGTTATATGGGCGCATACCCAGCAATTATTTTTCTTTAAAATTGCATGTGTCATGTTCATTATGAGCAATAAGGTATTGTTCCCATATCCTTCTCTGTGCCTCTCTTCCATTGGGGACAAGGTGTAAGTAATTACATGAATCGGGCTTTCAGTAGCGGAGATGTTAATTACTGGCAAGAGCATATTTAATGGGTGTGTTCCTTCTACGTACCATGGTATCAATGCTGTTATTATTTCCGCTAACATACTCATGAAACATATTACTATCGTTAGGATCAGCATACAGTTTTTTCGACAATGTGTTTTTTCTAACTTTTCAGTCTTTATACCTAATGTGTTATCAGCAGCGGTGCAGGAGGAGGCTAAAGCTGGTTCTGGCATTCTCTCTCTCACAGTCCTTCTTCTTCCGCAGTGGTCGTCATGAATATCTCTCCTTATGGCACTCGTTCGAATGTCAATGAATTTGATAAATGTCAACAGTTCATTCTGCCAGTTCTTAGAAGCATGGATTGCTTACTCGTTAGGCAAGATCATTATGCATTCACATGTTTGCTCAAAAGGACTCCAGAGCAGTTATCAATTGCCTTTGTACCATGTGCGCCCCGCTTGTTCGTTCGGGTTCCGGACACATGGATTTTTATGATCGCACCCCGCGAGTCTTGAGTTTGCCGACTTGCACAACTCTCACGCTTCTCTCCTGTAGACCTCCAGTTCCTTCTCCATCCGTGATAGGAACCAGAGGCAATGAAAAAAAACAATGAAATGCAGCTTCGATCACTCCTTCCGAAGCCATAGATTGTACCGTTTAGCTCCTGGTACAGTATGTTCAATGAATAGTGCCGGTGCACTCCCAGAACAGGTGGCTGTGAATGCCGCAGTGGTGATACAAATTTTGTTTCAGGCTGTGGCACAATGGCAGATACTGGGGGGCGCCAAAGTGGTACATGCTTTGTGTCGGCCCACAGTGATGCAGGGCTGGCCAACGTTGGGGCACTCTTTGCCCTTTCTCCTTTACAGCAATCTTTCCAGGCTTCGCTTCAAGCTTCACTTCATGTTTAGGCAGATCCTGTAGTAAGGCACTGGCAACAGTTTCTTTCGATTCTGGAGCTGCTGTTTCTTTCTGGTCATCTCGGTCAGGCAAGTCTGAGCAGCGGTGGGATCTTTTTAGCGGGCGTGGCATGAAACCACGCCTTCCTCCCATCCACCCGAATCGCTGTTTGTGTTGCCAGCAGTACTTGATAGGGGCCACGCCATCTGGGTGCTAACAATGATTTTCGTTCAAATTTCTCCTGGCTCCAGCATGTGCCCCAGACCAGTATACCTCGGGTAAAGCCTCCTGCACCTGCTGATAAATCAAATGCAGTTTTTGTATTAAAAGGCCAATATAAGTACTAAGCACGGGATGCTCAACTTCGCAAAGCCGCTTAGGCTGAGGTGCGCACCAAACATTTGCCGGCCTCCCCATAACAATTTCATATGGGGAGAGCCCAGTTCTTGCCTGTACTGACGTGCACGTGCACAATAGCGCTAATGGTAATGCGTCCACCCAACTCAACTTGCTCCCTGCACATATCTTACTAATCTTAGACTTTAAGATTCCGTTGTGACGTTCAATAAGAACGGCCGACATCGGATGTCTGGAACAATGGAATAGCTTATTGATCTGGAGACCTGCGCAAATCTGTAATATTACTGCGCCCACAAAGTGTGGACCGTTATCGGACCATATGACAAGGGCAGGCCAAAACGGGGAAAGTATTCCTTTAACATTACTTTTGCCGTGCTCATTGCAGTGCAGTCTTTTAAAGGATATGCTTACACCCATTTGCTGAGTGCACATATTACCACTAGGACATATTTCAAGTTTTGGCATCCCTCCATCTCTATGAAATCAAAATGGATCACCTCAAAAGGCATGGAGGGAGGGCCAAAACTTCCGGTTGGAGTCACTGTTCCCTTTCCTACATTGTGTTGTAAGCACGTGATGCAGTTCTGGAACCGAACTTTCTGCATTCTTTTTTATATTTACATTCTCCCATACCGTAGCTAGGTGCTGGATTATTTTTTTGGCAAAAATGTGGGTAGGGCGGTGAGCCATTGTGACCATTGCAATTACATAGGAATTTGGCAACATCCAGTTTTTAGTTCCGTTGTCCACCCAACAACCCTCCAAATGTAATTCAGCAGAGCCTTCAGCCCACCCTTGTATCTCATCAGCAGAAGCTTCGCCTGCATTTCTTTGACAGTGGCAATCCCATCTTCTATCATGCAAGGCACTTCCTCAGACTATACTGTCATCATTTTGGTATTTAAATCAGTGTCAGTTTGTTTCGCAATCCTGTCTGCAAATGCGTTTCCCTCTCCCACTTTACATGTCACTTTTTTACGCGCCTCACATTTCACTATTGCTAGGTGCTTTGGAAACGTGAGTGCAGACAGCAATCGTACAATCAAAGGGCCATGTCGAATTCTGGCCCCATGTGATGTCAAGAAACCCCTCTCAGCCCAGAGTCGGCCAAAGTTATGAACCACGCCAAAGGCGTACTGGCTATCAGTATATATGTTCACGTTCAAATTCCCAAAAATCTCACAGGCTCTGGTCAAGGCTATTATTTCTGCGGCTTGTGCCGAGTTGTAGGGGACTCTTTTGCTTTCTACAATGCTCTCTAGAGTAGTGATAGCATAGGCGGCAGTTGATGTGCCATCAGGTAATTTAAGCAAGAGCTGTCACAAAATAACTCTCTATCTGGCTCTTTCTGTGGGGTGTCACTTAAATCAATTCTTCCCTTCGTTTCTTCCTCAGTAACCATTAAACAATCATGGGGAGGTGATTCGTTGTCACCAAGTTCTTCCAAGGGTAGTGGCATTAATTCTGCAGGATTCAAGGCGCTACACCTCATAATTTGGATAGGGGGCACGAATAGGATGATTTCATATCTAGTCAGTCTAGCAGAGGTGAGGTGTTGCTTCTGTGTTCTATTTAATAGAACGTCTATGGCATTTAGCACCATCAAAATTAAAGTGTGCCCCAATACCATCCCTTCCGTTTGTTTCACTGACGCAGCAGCCGCTGCAACAGCTCGCAAACATTGTGGCAGTGCGCACGCTACAGGGTCCAGCGCGGAAGAAAAATAGCCGGATGGCCTATTTCTTCCACCTTGTTCCTGTGTCAAAACAGCCAATGCACATCCTTCACTTTCGCATACAGTCTAAAAATCTTCTCATAATTTGGTGTGCCCAAAACTGGAGCAGAACATAATGCAGTTTTCAACAACTCAAATGCTCTCTGACATTCTTCATTCCACTGCAAAGACATCACAGCATCCTTTTTCGTCAATGCCACCATTGATTTCACAATTAACGCAAAGTTTCCAATCCACTGACGGCAATAAGAAGCCATGCCTATTATGGCTCTGACTCCTTTCCGTGTTTTTGGAATAGACATACCAGAAATGCTCTCTATTCGCTCTGGCGTTAGTCTTCTCCCTTCTTTCGAAAGTAAGTAACCCAAATAAGCTACTTCCTTTCGACAATACTGAAAGTTTTTCAAGCTGGCTTTGTGGCTATGTGCTGCTAAGTGTGTTAATAGTAAAATGGTACTTTCTTTACAAATCTCCTCTGTGTCTGCAGCGACCAACAGATCATCTATATATTGTAGCAATACACAACCTGTTGGTAGCTCTAGCATATCTAGTTGTTCCTTTAATGCCTTACTGTAAATACTAGGACTTTCCGTGTACCCTTGTGGAATGCGCGTAAATGTGAATGACCGTCCTCCTAAAGTGAACGCGAACAAGTATCTACTGTCCTTGTTCACTGGAATGCTAAAGAAAGCATTCTTTAAGTCAATCACGGTAAAGTATTCTGCCGATGCAGGTATCATTGTCAAAATCAGAGTGACGTCTGGCACTAAGGGAAATTGAGGGTCAACTACCTTGTTTAATGTGCGCAGGTCAATTATGAAACGATAGGGTACCTCATTATCTCCTTTCTTATATACCGGAAGAATGGGGCTGTTACATGTACTACCTGTAATTTCCTCAATTACTCCCAATCTTACCAAATCTGAAACAATACTTTTCAATCCTTTCTTGCCGTCAGCTGAAATTTTATACTGTGGAATACACAGCAACGTGACCCCTTCTTTCAAAATTATTTTTACTGGCTCTATCTTTAAACATCCCACATCATTGCAATTCATTGCCCATATACAGGTTGGCACCTTACTCAACTCTCCTGGCAAGGGTTTAGAAAAGAATTCAGATACCGGTGCATTCTGTGGCCAAATTGTCAAATACACACCATCGGGAGTGCAATGAATAACCGCACCTAGTTATTTTCAATAAATGCAATCCCATGAGGTTTTCCCCACAATTTCCTGTTAAGAGAAACGGACAATGCTCAGTGAATGGACCTATCATTGCTGGGATTGATGGGGACACTGGATTAATTACTGGTGTACCTGCAAACCCTACAGAAATATTCTTTTGCCCTGACAGTGGTACATCTGGAACCAAGTGATGGTCTATTGAACACTTTTGCGCTCCTGTATCTACAAGAAAACGGTGCTCTTTATCCCCGACTCTCATCTCTACATAGGGTCCTTTCTGATTCACGGGAATAGACATTGGTTCTGACCCCTGTCTTGGGCTGTCCTATTGAGGGAATAACACATCGTCCGATGTGTAATCACTGCTATTACTGTAATGCGCATTTTGTTGCGTATCAAAAATGTTCCCATCCCTTCCTCTAGCTCCCCCATTCTGGGTACTCCCATGTTGTTGGTTACCCTGGCCCTGATTCTGGTTGGTAGTGTTCTGATGGTAAGCTTGATTCTGACCTCCTTGGTTACTTTGGTGCTGCTGCTTATTATTCCTATTCGGCCCATTTGCTCCTGGGTTCCCCCGGTGCTGTCTTCTCTGACCACCCCCATTTCTATTTTGCAAATGTGGGCATTGCGCTCTCCAGTGTCCTTCCTCTTTGCAAAATGCACACTGATCCTGCCCCAACGGCCCTCCATGCATATTTGAATTACTCCTTCCTTGTGCGTTCCCTTTCCCTCTATTGTTTCCCGCTGCTTGCTGAAGTAGCACTCTTGTCTTCAATAAGCATGCTCTCAAATCATCCCCCACCTGTTTTAACAATAATAATTCATCAACAATCGCCTTTTGCGTCTTTCCTTTCCCAACCTCCTTGCTTCTATACCCCGGTGTGGTAAACATTTCAGCATATTCATTATCAAGTTCATTTTATAAGCGCAAAAAGTCCATATACATGTTCCCTTATTTCTTCATCTCTTTCTCTACAACATGCTAATGCATTTAAATCTAACAATCGTTGTGGCGGTAATTTCCCAATTAACTGTTTCCATCTTCCTACTAAATATTCACCCATGCATTCCAACACTACCTGTCTTTCATTGCTTCTTCGGAAATCATACATCGAGTCCAATGCTGCCGTCTCATCGTTCCCGTCTATATACATCTCTGCTTGTACTTGCAACTCCCGCTTTCTCTCCTTGCTGATCGCACTACGGTCACTTTTGTGCATCCACTTTGTGCAGTCCCATCTCTCGCCCCTGTAGTTTTGAGTTCAATCACAGGCGGAACGGACGGGACTGTGCCTGTTTCTAGGGCGGGAGGTGCGGATGGGATAACAGGAACGGGAAGTGTCTGTTGCGATTCTGGCTGGCTAACAGGAGGTGCTAAGTGTGCAGTCTGCAGCTGTGCTAGAATTTGAACAATGGGGAGGGGTGCGGGGGTTTGAGCAACAGGAGGGGGCTGGACAGTGGTTCCTGACGTGCTTGTTTTACTTTCTGGTCTTGGACCCCGCTTTGTATCGGTCAACATTTTTTCTATTAAATCATCTGCTATATGCAATTCTCGTTGTGGGTATATTCTTTCTATGTTCAACTGTTCGCGTCTACCTGTCCTTCTCAGACTCTCAGTCCACTCCTCCTCCTTTTCTTCCGCTATTTTACTTTTTGACTAATGCCTGCGCGCATGTTACTCTCTACTTCTCCAACGAAGCATAGCTTCCCTTCTCCAGTCCCTAAGGATATCAAATGTTGCGGGACGTGCTTTCTTTCTTATCAATACCTTTTCCAAGTATTCTCTCAATCTCAAAACTCCCATTGATCGGCCACTGAAAATCTTCTTGGTTTCTGGTGTGCCTATGCCAAATCTCACAGAACACTATCACACCCACACCATACTTCACATACATCTCATATGCCGGCGTTCCCCCAGGTGGCGCAAGTTGGCCAATTTCCAAATATTGTCTACCACAGCGGAAAAACCCCGCTAGGGTGGACAATACTCCAGGCAGTGTTTTAACCTTACCGTCGGCTAATCAACCTTACACTGGGCGTTTGATTTTGCAAAGTCAACTCTCAACCAATATCAGGGCTATTTCGAATCGGGGTACGACTCACCTGATAAGTCAAAGTGTCTTCCAAGACACAATTCGTCCGTATACTGACGCAACCAATAACGTTGTTTCTGCGTATCTTGGCTCTGCCTTGTTTCGGGACACTCGCCTCCTTGTTCTCTGGCCGGGCATGTCGATCAGGGATCAGATGTGTGCAGATCTGCAAAGGAGTCTCTCATCACTTATACAGGGCGCCCCGGACACCTTTTGATCCCGGCTTGATCGTCCCGTCCTCGACGTTCTCTCCGGCTTTCTTATTTTACAACATACAGATGGAACAAGTGGGGGAGGGTCCCTATTCGGGCGCCATCTTGAAGGGGCCCCTATGGGACCCTCGCGTAGTGGAAACAAGGCAAATCACCATACACAAACTGATATGCCAGACACAAGGTTGTATTCCCAAAAGCTAGGGTTTATTGCAAAGCAAATAGTCTTAGTTGGCCAACTCGGTCTCACGCCCCGTGACGCGCGTCTCCAGACCCCAAGGGACGCAAGAGAGCAAATAATGTACATCAGTTACATATATACAAAATGGACACCCTGCAATCAGTCATGGCATGTTCATTACGCCCATTGTACAGTTTCTTTGAACTGGGTCTGATGATTGACAATTTCGACGAATATGACACCTTCGAACATCTATTTTATCAACAATAAGCAACATTGCGAGTCTGGAGACAGATTTCTTTGTGAACAGAACACAGCGCTTCTGTTGTTACGAGCAAGCTGCTTACGGGGGAAGAGTCACATTCCAGGCCTTGCTATCTCCTATTTGCTATTCGTGTCCTGGGAGTCAGTACGCTCTGCTGGGCTTAGGAAAGGGGGGCCGTAAGGAAAGCATAATTCAAGCCTTTAGCTGTTTCTTTCTAGCATTTCTACCATATTAACGAGACTAGCTGGCATCAGTGAAATGATTAAATGCTGTGGTGCTCTTCCAAGGCTACATGCGGGAGGGGATTGGGCATTCCTCTCTGGGGCTGCCCAGCGAATAACTCCCGAATAACTCCCGGCCTAGCGGCCTTGTTCTTTCGCTTTGTGCAACAAAGTAATCAGTAAAGCAGAATAAGCTTTCGGCTAAGCAGTTTTGAACAAAAAGCAATGAGCAAACGTTAGAGAACAAAATGGCGATTCTAGTTCCATCAAAAATGGCCGCACATTGGTCAAACTTATGAGTCTGCATTTCTGACATTCAGTACATGAGACGGTTGGTCTTTGGCCAATATGATACATTGCCATTAATCGTGTGGTATCTATTTTCCTAGACTGACAGCATGCACTCACCCAATACTTACAGTGCCTGCACCCGCAAGCAATCCTCACAGAATATTTAATGAACAGCCATACATTGCATTTTAATTTGAACGACTCGCAAGTTTGATTTGGCGTTTTTCTATTTCCGATCGCCAGGCAGTAGCTCAAGACACCCTTTTCGGCTGTAGGCTGCTCTCGCTGTACATATTCTGAAAAATACATTTTAATCAGTATTTTTAAGCACAGGTCCCATTTTTGAAAGTTTATAATAGCACATTAAGACTGATTTCACACTAGAATTCCCACACGCAATTTGGGCCGGGTATGATCTATATAGCTTTACAAGTGGGCATAATCAAACAATACCTTTGTTTCAGCATTTGGAGTAACATTATGCAAACTCTGAAAACATGCATAATGGGTCAGGTGCATAGTTGAAGTTGCAAACTGACTGTAAACTTCAAGGGGGGGCTTTGGAAAATTAAAATATGTGCCTTGCATTATGAGTGAGGTATTAATTCGGGAAATATTAAATGGCAAGGTGTTTTATAAAAGCATCATTAAATGTACAAAGTGGACTTGCACCGTGTGGTGACCGAAGCATTTGGAGTGAAGGTAATGTGTGATGAGAGATGCATTATGGGCAATCCCAATGATTAGTACAGTCTTATTTAAGGGAAATGCTAAAGTGTGCAGTGCAACAGTGCACAGCTTGCAAAGCACGTGATTCTCATTTAAAGTGTTCCTGCAATGCCCTTCCTATAAATGGCACATGTACAGAGCACTGGCATTGTCCTGCAAATCGCCATGCATTGAAGAGGGATGAACAGATCTTGGCAGTGGCTGCTCAGGGATTTATTCAGGGTGATTTGGGTTATGAAGCTAGTAGCTCGGATGACGCCAAACCTATGGTGAGAGGCGCTCCCCCCACCCCTCCCCCTCTAGTGCGACCCCATCTATCTTCCACCAGTTGACAGACAAAGATCTAAAAGTAGCCAGACTCCTCTCCGACAGTGGTACTCCTATGAGCGGGGTCGTTTTGCACCTACTTGGGGTGATAAGCTTTTGGTGAGGGCGGCATGACCATCATTTTTCCAGATGCATGTGGGAGGATAAGGTTTGCGTTCCCCACACTACGTTCTTTCCCTACTGAAATTATTTGGGCCATTGGCACTGAGCAGCTAATCTAAAATGCAGACTCAGTCTTGGAGAAAACTTAATCAAATGTCGTCCCCATTGAACTTAAGTATTCACACATCCTGGGTGCAGCTTTGTGGCATTACTCTGGCCTTCATTTACGACCTACCTCCTCCACAGGTCACGGTGGCAGCTCGAAGGAGCTCGTCGCTCGCTCGCAGAGAGGCTAGAGCAGTGCCCTGTCTGCACAGGCACGGCGGCACAGGCTTCTCTCACACCCGCTACTGGTTGTGGCTGCGCATGCGACAGAGCTCAGGGCACGTACGTTTTTGAGGCCCGGGCGGTGGCTCCCTGCAGTGCGCAAGCGCAGCCACGAACAGCAGCAGTCCGAGTAGATGCAGGCCAACCCAGGAGGCAGCGACGTGATTCCCATTGAATTTATAATTTAAATGGGATCTAATCACCGAATCACAGTCGTTGCTGCATCCTGGCCTCCATCTACCCGTGCAAGCGTGTATAAAGGATCGATTTAGATTCCAGGGGCGGGCATTTCGGGGGCTAGCCTTTGATTGTAGCCCCCTGATCTTCATCCGGGGCTATAATCGAAGGATCCGGGGCTATAGAATCCCCAGGCCACCCCTAGCGACGCCCCTGGATCCAAGTGTGCATGCTAATTAAACAAGAAACTATTTCACAAACAAATCTTCAAAATATGTTTACTAGTGTAATATGTGGAGCATCATTTACACTAAAGCACACAATTAAAAAGCTAGGCTTAAACATGTGTTGTCGTTAAATTAAAGTAAACCGTGTCAGTGGGTACACCTGTAAGTTCCCTACATCAATAGTACAGGAAGTTAACCCAGATAGGGCAGTGGGTGCCATAACTTTTATTTTAAATTATTGCTGTGTCATGTTTTCTTAATAAATGCTTTTATGTATAAATAATATTAATTGAGAAAAACAGAAATGTAATATTGTGGGCAAGCCCATATCCCTACCTAAACCTCCAATACATTTTTACAGTTCATCGGATGCAAGCACCTGCAAAGACAACAGTTTGGGCCTCACCAGGCACCACCATAACGGTACTACCAGGTCATAAGATGGCACTAGCTGGAAATTGGTGCACTCTTCTAAGCATATGGGCTGACTTCCTGGCACCTGCCTTTCTATTATTTACGCATTCCCAAAACGGTGACTTTGTCAATGCTTGTTTAAACAGGACCTCAGTGCAAGGAACAAGTATAAATGAATTGTCGGAGGCAGACTTAGTTAAAACATTAGACATTTTTAGTACATCAGCAGTACATTTACAAATGCAATTTAAGCCATGAACTCTCCACAGACGACTTACAAATAACACTGGCAGGCCAATGTTTGATGTTACTGCTTTAGTGAGCTACCTCAAAGAGATCTCAGGAGGATGGGGGGCCGATAGTGGGTGGGAACGGCCATAGGCATTAGCATGGCCATGGGCAGTCAATGGTTTGGTACACAACTATTAAACCATCAAGGTGTGTGTGCCTCCTCACATGTCATCTCCCTCCTAGGTGTACTCCAGTGCAATAGTTTCACATTATAGCCAAAACTAGAAATAGACACTAGTAAAAATCTCTCTTCAGTTGGCCCTTGGTCCATCGCCTCTCTGCGCCTTGGCTGTTCTGGTGATGCACTCGCCTCTGGTCCTTGGCTCCCTTATGAGGTCCATCCCTCCTATGGGCTTTTCGTCCCTGGTGAGTCACCGGGAAAAACAACCAGAAGCAAAACGCTTCCATTTTCGGGGTCTTTTTCTGCTTAAAGTGAGCTTCGACACCCCAATTTCCCACTCTTGCATGGTGTGTCCCTGCAATCAAATTCGGCTTTGATTGCAGAAGGGCACACTAGCAATAACCACTTCAAAAATCATCTACCTCCCACCCTAGCTGACAAGACATTGGGACACACAACCCGTCCACCAAAAGAACACAGTTTACACAAGGAGGCATGCACCATCCGAAGGCACATCTCTGCACTAAATGTCCCTAAACATCGAACTAACCCACCACAAATACACCAGCACAACTCCCCCACACTCCTTAAGCACCTCACTGACACACAATCACACAAATAAGTACCTTAGCACACATTAACCACTGTTCCAGACAGCTCACAAAGTATCTAAAATTGACATTGCACAGAGAGCCTTATATTTTCAGATCTGCACACATCAATGGTGCGACAAAGAAACATCGCCCTTATGCTCCTGCTTCTGTATTAGCCCCTCACCCTATCTCTTGCAGATGCTTAAGAAAATGAGAAAATGGCAGATGGCATGCAATAAAAGATGCCTAGTATTCTGGATCACACCAGCAACAGGGGAGAAAATATAATGCTGGTTCTGCCACAGTTGGACCGCTATAATGAAATCTCTAGTGCACCGACGGGCTGGTGAGACTATATGTCTACCTTTCAAATCAACTGCGACAGGACTGGGGGAGGGCTAGTTCAACAATAATGCATTAATAGGTGACTGCCTAGAGAGGGTACACCATGTTCTCCCTAAATTCATGAAATTTGTCCCATTGTAAGGGTATGAATGTAATCATTTATAAAGCTTCCAAATTTTGCAGTTAACTCAGCGTAAGATTACACTATTTGCCCAGTATCACACACTTTGGCTAAGCAGTGAAGCAGGGATTTTAACCCACTCTGCAATTTTGGCACTTCGCCACATATCTTACAAGCTTTTATTGGCAAAAATAATTAACTTTTGGATGCCAAGGGGAATAATATGGTCGTCTAGAGTTTACTTGCAAAATACACAAAGTGCATAGTAAAGCAACTTGTTAAGCCAAAATAACACATCATTGAAGCTTTATTTTACACACTCAAAAGTCCCAGATTGAAAAATACTGCAAGCCTGAAAAATCTATCTAACCGCTGAACTTTCAGTGCTTTAAGACACACAATACAATACGTTGTGTAATACACTCAGTTAGACATGGAGGTTCTTTGTTACGCCACGTGTATAAGAAGGCATCTCATTTGTATTGTTGATGCCGGCATACGTTGAGCAGTGTACCAATAGCTCTACCAAGTGAGAGAGCACCGGATGGCACGGGTTTGTTACAGATCATTATATTCCTTCCCCCAGTCAACAGGGTGAGTTCATTTTTGTGGTTAATGTTTTGTTTGAATATGGGGTCCTTAGTAGGGACTTATGGTTACTTATATATTTGTCATGTTTTGACAGAAGGATTAGTTTCCTTACCCTAAACTTATGAAGGTCAGGTGAAAAGTAGGTGGGGTCTCCACTTGGGCGGTGTGTGTTTTTCCCCCCTATGGGTTGCCACCCCATAGGTGTTTGGTCCTCACGCATGGTGTTGGGTGGAACCTCTTATTTTGCACTGGAGGTTGGTTCACAATGGCACATTTGTTGATAGACATATTTAGTAGACGGTATTTCCCTTTACTGAATGTATCAGTATGTAGTGAGTGCTTGGCTATGTGGGACTATAACATCGTTTGTCTGGCTTCAATCCACAGTATGTATTGCTCTTGAAGAAGGGGGAATCCCCAAAACGCGTCGAGCTGAACTGGAATGGTCTATGGCCTCTTTGAGAAATTCTTTATTGTAACCTGTTTCAACCATTTTTGTTGGATTAAATCTTTCTTTGATTGAGTCAATTGCATCAGTGTTATTGTTGAATTTTTGAAAAAAATGTTTTACTCTATAATGTTTTGGCTGTTGATCAGCTTCGAGTCTGCAGGGGACGGGGGAGTTCCAAGTTTGAACTTTCTATAGCTACAGATTTATGCGTAACGCCAGGTACTGTTTCTGTGTCAGTGTTGTATGTATGACTCACTGTTCTCCTAGGGTTACTCTTGCTTTATAGAAGGGTGCGGCTGGCACCATATTGCTTACAGGGACCTGGGGCACTATTACCCAAGACCTGCTAAAAGTGGACCAGGCCATTTGCTTCCAGTGTGGATTACAACGATCGAGTAAGGAGTTATACCCCTGTGAAGAGGACATTTGGGCGCTATATCGCTGAGACCATGCTGTACTTAAGCACCCGAGGGAGACGATTGCCCTCATAATCAGCATTACCTGAACACTTTGCTTATTGGATCCTGACAAGGTTGCCAATGACTAGTGCCAAGGAGGAAATCCATTGTACTGCGATACATCCCTAGGCCCCATAGATATTATCCCAAACCCCTCCTATTTGTACAGTTCTAGGGGTTTTTTTGCACCAATTTACAGTCCCATGCGCCCGGCTGCTAGTACAATTTGGGATTGTGCCGCAGTGGGTGTGGGGTGGAAACAAGTGGGCACCAGACAGAAACGAGCCAAAGAACAAATAGATACGATCACCAAAGAAATAAAGGAAACACAAGCACTAGAAGCAACTAAAGAGAAAAACTTAAATAAAATGAATGAAATACTAATGGAATATCAAGACGAGATCAAGATACGTAAAATACGCAAATTCTACAGGGATGAACGGGATTATCGTGAAGATAAAGTATACACTTTTCAAGAAAAATATAATAAACTGCCTAAACCACTTTCAAAAGATAACACACCTACCAGCTCACCGGGTAGCTCTGATGTAGATTCTGAGACAGACAAAGAAGAAACAAGGGTAACAGAAGGTAATATTCAGGTTTTTTGAACCAGATTAGACGGTTTACAAAGGGATCTAGACTAACTAATACCAAGCAAGTCCGTTTTCAAAGAACCCCATCTACAAACCCCCAACCAGTTTGACCAGGAGGATAGGAAGGAGGGGGGGTGCAAGACAGCGGAAATCCAGATGCCTTGGAAGATTACAGACGTCTGACAAGAGCCAGAGCACGCCTAGCCACCGAAACAAAACAAGCGACGACCTCGTCATGAATATTTCATCTAAAGATCTGACAATAGATGAAACAAAACTACTCAATAAAGGCCTTTCCTTTGCCCCTACATACAGATACGACCATCTTCAAACACAGATTGATCTATTCAAATTTACCAGGAAATTAAAACTAAAAAAGTTCTTTGCTACCCAAGTTCAACAATACCGACCATGCCAAGAGAAACCAACACCAAGTACATTTTCCATACAGGATATCGAAAATATTCATCTATTACAAACTTTTGAAGCAGAAGGACTGGAGATGCATGAAACATTAAATGATTTAAGAATACAACCTATTAGTATCACCACCAAACATTTGAAAACTAAATCCAAATTCACACCGCAATTTGTTCAAGAAAACATGACTGATGCTTTTCACAAAGTGGTCCAGTTGGACATTAATAACTTATTTGAACAGAAGAATAAATCAAGCAATAGATACAAGACTAAAAATAACAATTTGACCCCTGAGGAAACCAAAGCCCTGAAAAATCTCCAAATGGATCACTCCATAGTCATTAAGGAAGCTGATAAAGGGGGAAAAATAATCATCATGGACCGAGATGATTACATACAGATGGCAGAGAATCATTTACAAACCCCATTCTGTTATGAGGAACTCTGTTCAAACCCCACTATGGAAATCAAGAACTTAATAATGGAGCAGATCATAACATGGGAAAGGAAAGGTCTAATTATCGAAGATGAAAGAGCCTACTTATCTGTCCCTCATCCTGTGGTCCCAACCATTTATTTCCTACCCAAAGTGCATACAATATTCAATAGAATTCCAGAAGGTAGACCTATTGTTAGCGGTATAGGCTGGGCCACAGAGAAAATTAGTGAATACATTGATAACATACTAAGTCTACGTATACCTGACATTAAAGCTTTCTGTAAGGATTCAACTGATGTAATCAGGAATCTTCAAAACATTCAATGGAAGGACACATATCAACTAGTTACCTGGGATGTGCGTGCTTTGTACACTTCGATAAAACATGAGTCAGCTATTGGAACTATTGAGTACATATTTCGTGGGGAAACTTCTTCACATTACCATTACGTGACCATGCTGAAAGAAATGTTGACAACGACTTTGGAAAATAATATCTTTCTATTTGACAAGAGATACTCCAAGCAAAAACAGGGAGTAGCCATGGGCGTAAAATACGCACCTTCACTTGCAAATCTATTCATGAGAATGTTCGAGGACAAGTATGTTTACACAGATCAATATGCACAAGACAAGATTGTAATGTGGACTAGATTTATTGACAACATTCTTTTAATTTGGAGTGGCAATGATCAAGAGCTTATTGAATTTAGAGATCGCCTAAATAACAATGAAGAGGGGATTTTCCTGTCAAGACCATCTAGTGACACTAATTTAGACTTTCTGGATCTAACAATATATGTGCAAGAGAACAAACTGTTCACCAAAACATTTAGAAAACAGACAGAAGCAAACTCAACTCTATTCGCCACAAGTTGTCATAAAAAATCAGTGATCACCAACATACCAAAAGGTGAATTTGTAAGAGCCCGAAGGAACTGTACCAAAACTAGTGACTTTGTTCAGGAATGTGAATTACTGAAACGCAGATTTCAGCAAACAGGCTACAATAAGAAGTGTATAAAATCGGCATTTGAAAAAGTTAATACAATGAATAGGGATGTAACCCTAACCCCCAAACATCGCCAACAACTAGAGGAACATAACAAAGTAAGCTTCATTACAACCTTTTCACATAACAATTTCGAAATTAGAAAAATATTAAACAAAAATTGGCATTTGCTGAAACTGGATGAGCACCTCCAGGAATTTATTGATGAAAAACCAAAAATGATTTTCAGAAAAGCCAGAACTCTTAAATCAAGCTTAAGCCCATCACTACTAGCCGGTCAAGTGGCACAGCGAGTAGAGCGCTTGCTTTGACATCCGTGCAGAGCTTGCTAACACAGGTTTGAATCCCGGCAGGGCCAAACTCAGCCTTTCATCCTTCCGAGGTCGATAAATGAGCACCACACACCGTGGGTAATAATAAGCAGCGCTCAGATACCTGAGGGTTCGTAGCGCCATATAAATGCTAAATTATTATTATTATTATTACTCCCCAAAGTGCCAACATTAAGATCGGAACCATTGTTACCAAGTGCACCAAAAGGATTTAGGAAATGCGGATCATGTAGCATGTGCAAATTTGCCCATCCCAATACAGAGTCATTCTCAGACTCAAGGGGAACAACCATTACAATCAAGGACACTATTAACTGTCGCAGTAAGTACATTGTATATGCCATCATATGTACATGTGAACGGATATATATCGGAAGCACTATTCGGGAACTCACGTTCAGAATACGGGAACATTACCATGGAATGAGTAAACTAGATATAATTTTGCCACTTGGATAATACTGGCAAACCAAGCATCAACGGGATGACAAAATGAATTTGAGGTTCATCGGACAAAACAGGCTCTTCTGGGAGAAAGAGGTGGAAATAAGGAAGCCCTCCTTCTCCAGTTGGAAGCCCGTCTTATCTGCAAGTTCAGAGCAATAGAATTTGGACTAAACCAAGAACACGAAATGGCATATTTTCTCTAATCATTAGTAGTAATGATTAACTATATGTATACCTAACAGTGTATGCCACAACCTGACCTCTGTATATAATGGTTTTATCCATACTTTTGACCTGTCCGGATACACCTGATTTTGATTTGAATTATAGCTACTCTTGAATGGTCATTGTTTAGGTTAATACGGAGATCCAATATGTGGGAGTATTTTTTGAAACATTTGTGCTTGAATAGCATATTTGGTTTGTGCCAAGTTTGTCCCCCACGCTCTGGGTTCCACCCCCCCATTAATGGCACCCTTTTAAGTACTTGGCCATACACCTACTTTCTAAAACATGCACAGTATTCATCACCTGAAGTAAAATTGTGCGGTGTAAAATACGCACAATAATCTACTATTAATTACTCAACAAAGACGAAATTGCAGTACGTCACTGCTTTATTACTAGATTATAAGCATTTAAGCATCCTGATTCGTTATTTGTGATTATAACATGCCAGTTAATGGGACCTTAAACTATGCTGCTTTATTTTGTGCAATTTACAATATGGTTAACATAGCTAAAACATGGCGCCTAGTCTTTCTATATAGAACAAAGAAACAATAACCGAAATAGAAGAAGGACTTAGGTTGCTACGGCAACCTTTGTATACACTGGTTTGCACAGCCGGCTGCAGCTACAGATGGTAAGTGACCTTTGCGAGAAACAGAGGTAAGCAAGAATAGCATTTTTTGCTAGACGACTGGGGGTTTCTGCAACTGCATAATAACACGTTGGTACGGGTACGTGTGTGGGGGTGCATCCGTGCGGTGATCGGGCAGCTGCATCCGTGACACCATGATTCTACAGGTGCTGCGGATGTAGCTGCACACTTGCTGTGCGGGTGTGCTCGTGTGCGCAGGCCCTTTGAGAGTGTACAACACACTGGGGAAATAAGTACACATTGATTTACAATGCGAGAATATCGTGGTCACGTAATGATCATCAACCATTTTAACCCGTTCGAGTCCTTTTTATGCCACACGCCTAGTCACATCTAACGGACCAGATATACACATCGCATATCCTGGACAGCTATTAATTGAATGGCCAATAAGACACCGTTGAATCCATTTCTCATAAAAATAAGCGTTCCATGCACAAACCGGCACCCAACCAATAATCTGCAATTTGATTTCGAATAGGGGGATTTATCCTGTGACTTTTGCTTGCTTCTTTGAATGGAAAACCTAGATGCGGAAGATAGGTAAGGTCCCCATGAAATTCAGCAATTCGTTATAAGGACTGGTAACATTATGTTGAGATAAACCGTACATTCAAATTGAATTACTGACGTTTCTGTGTTTTTTGTTTATTTTTGGTTCTCTTACTCTCCACCTTAAACCTCCACCCCTTTCGCCCCTCCTTGACTCTCTGTGACTATGCATTGCATTATGGTAAATTTTTGGTTTAATTTTAAAACACCTATGTGACAATGTATTTTTTGGTATTTATAAAGTCCTGTGATTACATAATTGGTTTACACATGGTATTACACTATGTTCGTTTTTGATTAGCCCTGATTTGAAAAAGACACCTGTGTGTCGAAACACGTGTTATCGGAAAGGGCAATATATTAAATACACACCTTTTTCACCAGAACGTAGTGTGTCGCAGTTCCTAAACTGTGGAGCATTACTGTCTACCCTCCTATTTGTACATACGTTGCTGTTGAACTTCTTTACCCAGGATGCCACATTTGGTCGATATGCCAGAGGAGAAAGTTTGGGAATTAGATGGTTGTTGCAGAATAAAGTTGTAAAATCACATAAAATGGCAAACACAGCATCACATCGCAAAGCCGCAACCATTCAATTACCATTTGCATACATACATGCCTATCTTGCTTTTAGTGTTTCCAAGAAAGGTTCTAACACAATGGTTATTGCGATACAGTTTTCGCTTTTATTTGTGCTAGTAAAGGGTTGTTCAAAATTCCATTGGTATGCATTACATAAGGGGTACGTGTGTCCCCCAGTTGTCAGCCGACACGTGTTTCGACCTGTGGGCCTTTATCAAGAATGATTAGAATTCAAAATCATGTGAAGTGTATAGTTTGTGACATGATTGTGACATACATAATTAATTGAGTGCACAGTGAATAGTGTTGGGTGAGGTGGAGTGTTGGCAAGTGACGCAGAGTAAATTAGGGCACATACATTGAATGCAATGCAAATCATTAGAAGGAAAAGGAGAGACGGGAAAAAGGGACCACCACATTAAGTACTAAGGATCCCAATCCCCTGCTACACATATCTGGACTGCCGGACCACACCGTACAGCCATCGCCACACACAGATGCAAGACATCAGCCCCCACCAGGAGCCCCCATCCGAGGAGACAACCTGGATACCAGCACCCGCCCAACTCCATCTACTGGGGGCACCCACTCATACAACAGGATCACTGGGCCCACCCAATCCCTTAGCTAACTCATAGTAACACATACACCAATTGTGGAGCTAGATATTGCCATCCACCACTACCGGTGGACATGCCACAATAGCATATCCCCCTGGCCAGCAGGACCACCTAGCCTCAGCCACTCCACTGGGGCAGGACCTCCAATCACACCAGGAACACACTAGACATAAATTCCCCCAAGTGAATTCCCACCCAGCTCATCCCTTATTCACACCAACCCCTGTAGCTCATGTATATCCTCCAGGAGCAGGCACCACACAAACAACCACCTCCCTCCTGGCATACTACTTTCCCCCTTGCCTCCTGCATCTTAGGGTTATAACTCACCCAATTGTCCACTGGACATGCCCACTGACACCCCATTCTAACATGGAGTCAATTTGCACCCATTGCGCATTCGCGGGCCTCCTGCAGCCCCATCATTGTCCACCCGAATTATCCCCTCGAAATTCAGATTCCCTCTTGGCATGCACAAGAGCAGGTACACTGTCTCCATTACACAGACATGCGCACTAGCATGCGCACGTACACTGCTCCCCCGCACATGCACCGTGATCACCATAAGTGACTCGGCATCGCATGCGCGGAGCTACATAACCAGGTCCACTTCCACAGGCACTCAGGACCAGGAGCCACACTGAATAACAGACCAGCAACAAGGTAAGGGGCAGCCCCCCAGCCCAGAGCGCCTCAACCCCAAATCACGACGGCGCCTATACTCGGCCGAATCCTCCAACCACACACGGTGGGGCGGCGGCAGCTTTCCGCCCATTGGGAATAAGCTGTTACTCCCCAGCACAGCCAACCGCTCTCTCCTGGCATGCCTCCAAGCCAGGAGACCTAAGGCAAGGCACTGCCTTCACTGCCTAAGCACCCTCACGAGGGGTTTAGATAAACTCAGCTGGAGCCCACAGCTCTTGCCTGGCATGCCTCCAAGCCAGACACTGCCTTCACTGCCTGAACACCCTCACGAGGGACCCACAATACTTGCCCGGCGCACAACGGAGCGGCGCCACTCCCCCCCCCCCCAATTCGATCCAGGGCAGTCTTCACTATGTGGGCGCCTTCCCATTTAGGGCTAATCTTCCCTCCAGGCCAGACGACCATTAGTTCCACGACACCTGGCCTTCACTCCTCCTCCCCTCCCCTTCCCTTCCAGGGCAGCCTCCTCAACATGGGCGCCCTCCGAACAGGGTACTTCCTCTCAGCTCAGCACACAGGTGCACTGGGCCAACCCACACCCCTAGCACCCAACGTGCAGCCCAGCGCCCTGCTTCTTCACCACCACCACACGCTTATGCAGGGCAACCAGCACTTCCCACGGCCAGGTTCCACGGCACACATGCCTCCCCCAGGCACAAGACTCATCCCCAACTGGCTATTGCCACAACTGGCCTCTCCCCAACATGGGCCCCGACACCTTGGCACACCAGCCACCCCACCACCAAGGGCAGACCCTCCCAGGCCTTGGGACCCGACACACTCCAGCAGGCCACCGTGCCAGAACACTAATAACCTAACCTGCACTGACCTCTACAATTGCCCCAACGGGGGACTAGCAACACCCCACCCTGGCAATTGACACCACACGCCAACTAACATCACCTCACTTGCCTTACAGGGCCCAACAGGAGCCACTGTCCATACAGGACAGCAACCCATCCCTACGAACCAGGACCCCACAGGGGGCTACAGACTGCATTCAATAGGTAAGAGGCAACCGCCCTCAATATCTACCTACCATGTACTCACCAAGACAAGAAGGTGCTTTGCAGGGTACATACTCCTGCTCATTGTACTGTTCTTCACTGCAACATGGTTCTTATTGGGCTCAGGTCTGTGGTCCGCGCTGGGGGTCTCAAATCCACGGTGCACTTGATACAAAACCCTGCTCCACATGTGGACTCGTGAGCACACTTTGTTACAAGGGCCAGCTTTCCTGCTTTAATCTTAGTAGTGGTGAACTATTCACCAGGTTGAATTCCTCAAACTTTCTTCTCGTGACTGCTGTACACCTCAACCGAAATGGGTACCGTGCCCTTCTCCTGGTTCTGCAGGGAACACCGCTTCCGGCGGGATGCTATATTCGCCTTGCAGATGTTGGTGGGCACCCGAGGGAAGACTGGGAGATCTCTCTGTAGGATCTCTTCCAGAGGATGCAAGTGCCTGTCCCATATCATCCCATAGAGTGCACATTCAACTGTGACACATTCTAGCCATTGACCTTCCTCCCCGGTTTATAGGTTGGCCAACTTTTTGATATCCTTTTGTCTGAATCTTGCCCACAAGGCAGTGATGAGATCACAGCGTCATTCACGTTTGGCCGGCCACATTTGTAATTTTAACAATGTGGTAATGGCTCTTAACGCCTGCCTTAATTGCAATGCAAATGGTTTGTCCTCGGGAGGTGATGGTCACGTTTTTTAACTGCAAACATGACCACCAGGACCCCAGGAACAAAGCATTAGCATTGGAATGAAGACAGATGTCGGGGCGTTAGCAGCTCGACCTGCAGGCTAGGCCTACATGGAAACGTACAGGTTAGCCCGACAAACTGGATTCTCTCTGTGTTGGTATATTTGGGAAAGAGTCACAGTGATGGGCATTACCACTTCTAATTACTTTTCTGGGGGAGGGGGTTCCCCTTTGGGGTAGCGCCCTGGTCATCCTCACCTCTTGCGGGAGGATGATCAGGGCGTGAGGGTGCTGATCTCTGTTTTTATGTTCTATAGGCATGCCTGGCAGGGGCCAGCGCCTCACCTATTCAGCCTTAATGGTGGTGCTGCCCCTCGCCAGATGACAAGGGGCAGCGTCACCATTAAGGCTGAAAGTTTGATGCCGCTGGAAGCTGAGGCCTTTTTCCTAAAGATTGAAACTCCTGCCAATGCGCAGGAGCTTTAGGATTTAGAAAACAAGGCCTCTGCTTCCAGTGCCCATAGGTTTCACTCCATAATGGTGGCGCCTGCCCACGGCATTTCTTGCTTGAAGGGATGCCACGCAGGTGCGGCGCCACCATTATAGATGAAAGGCATTTTTTTCTGAAGCCTGTAGCTCTCACACACGAGCAAGAGCTTCAGGCTTTAGAAGAAAATCCTTGTCATGTAGTGGCCAGGGCTGCCAGGGGAGACTAGTGAGCCCTGGCAAGGGCCCAACTCAAAACGAGATTTCAGAGCCTGCAGGGGCTCAGCCCCGGCCCACTTAAAGCCCTGGCAAAGTGGACGGTCCCGAGAATGGAAGCAGCCAACTTCAACTTGACCCAGCTCAGAAATGCTGCAAGTCACTTTGGCCTTGTTAGCCTCCCATTACTCTGTCAAGTCCAGAGGGGGGGGCGCTGGGGTCCAGGGGTTAGAGAAGCACCTGCAGGGAGACCAGAGGGGGGGCGCTGGGGTCGAGGGCTTAGAGAAGCATCTGCAGGGGGCCCAGAGGGGGGGCGATGGGGTTCAGGGCTTAGAGAAGCACCTGCAGGGGGCCCAGAGGGGGGGGGCACTAGGGTCCAGGGCTTAGAGAAGCACCTGCAGGGGGCCCAGAGGGGGGGTCGCTGGGGTCCAGGGCTTAGAGAAGCATCTGCAGGGGACCCACAGAGAGGGGGGCGCTGGGGTCCAGGGCTTAGAGAAGCACCTGCAGGGGTCCCAGAGAGGGGGGCGCTGGGGTCCAGGGCTTAGAGAAGCATCTGCAGGGGGCCCAGAGGGGGGACGCTGGGGTCCAGGGCTTAGAGAAGCATCTGCAGGGGTCCCAGAGGGGGGGCGCTGGGATCCAGGGCTTAGAGAAGCACCTGCAGGTGGCCCAGAGAGGGTGGCTCTGGGGTCCAGGGCTTAGAGAAGCATCTGCAGGGTGCCCAGAGGGGGGGCGCTGGGGTCCAGGGCTTAGAGAAGCACCTGCAGGGGGCCCAGAGAGGGTGGCTCTGGGGTCCAGGGCTTAGAGAAGCATCTGCAGGGTGCCCAGAGGGGGGGCGCTGGGGTCCAGGGCTTAGAGAAGCATCTGCAGGGTGCCCAGAGGGGGGGCGCTGGGGTCCAGGGCTTAGAGAAGCATCTGCAGGGGTCCCAGAGGGGGGGCGCTGGAGTCCAGGGCTTAGAGAAGCATCTGCAGGGTGCCCAGAGGGGGGGCGGTGGGGTCCAGGGCTTAGAGAAGCATCTGCAGGGGGCCAGAGGGGGGGCGCTGGGGTCCAGGGCTTAGAGAAGCATCTGCAGGGTGCCCAGAGGGGGGGCGCTGGGGTCCAGGGCTTAGAGAAGCATCTGCAGGGTGCCCAGAGGGGGGGCGCTGGGGTCCAGGGCTTAGAGAAGCATCTGCAGGGTGCCCAGAGGGGGGGCGCTGGGGTCCAGGGTTTAGAGAAGCACCTGCAGGGGGCCCAGAGAGGAGTTGAAGAGGGCTCGAGGTTGGGAAGCCGGACCATCAAGGTCAGTGCTGTGCACAAGAGGGAAAGAATGGAGAGGCACAAGGCAAGTAGATGGAACCCGCATGCCACACGAGGGGCACTGGGCTTCACAGACCCACGTGTGTCCGGAGCCGGACGCAACCATTTGCATAAGGTTGGTGAGGGGATAGACGAGGTTACACGCACTCTTCTACAGAAGAGCGCCCGGGAACATCACAGTATTCTGGGAAGAAATAGGCCCGCTGTGAATGTTAATCTCAATTACTAGAATTATAGTTTGCTGCCGTGAATCGCTAGAAGTGTCAGAGAAAGACAATAGATGGAGAAATAGTATTTTGTGCATGTTATCCCGCATAATGGCCGTGAAATATTCAGTGTGGGCTTGATTGCAAAGTCCTCCAAGCGTTTGCTGCTCTCAGAAGTAACAAAGCGGGTTATTACGAGAGACCACATTTTCAAGAGCCCACGTGAAGCCAGAGGTCTGAGCAGCCACTTAAGAGTAATTAAAGCTTTTTATCAGTTGTCCCCCAATTTCCGCATTGATTGAAAGCCCTTAAAGGCTGTCTGTTCAGCGTAGTGGCACTGGTTACCTATTATTTGAACTGGGGAGGACACTTAGCCGCCCTGCAACGCGGATGGAATTTAACCCCTTATGGCAACCCCCAACTCTCAGATAAGACTGAAAATCTGTTCAAGAACTGTGGAGTGATGTGGTCTTTCCTTTATCTTGGTTTTAGCTGCACGGTGGTATTCCAGGCAGTGTGTTCTTTATGTCTTTAGTGCTGAAATGATGGAAAGCCACATTCAAAGTGCTGCTCCTCCATGAATTGAAAGGCAATCATGAAATGGAAATCGCGCCTGTCTAGTGCAGGACACAAAGTACATGCAGATCACACTAAAGGTATGTTAAACTATGCATAAAACAAGCATTAACACAAGCGTGTTACAAGAGAGAACATCAACATCCATTACTATCTGCCGGGATCAGTTTGCAGCAGTGGCGGCTGGTGAATATTTTTAATGTAAGGTTTGAGACAGGCATGGTATCAAGGTGGGTGTTTCCTCTGATCTCTGCCAGCTCTTTGTCTAATTTAGTTACAATGTCTGAGGGAATCTCGCCGTAATTTGGTTTCCACCATTGACAGAAACCGTAAGGAAGATTGCTGATTTCATCCAAGGACCAATGCAATGAGGACAGTATGCTGCCAAACAACCAGACTCTTGTACCGGTTGCTCGTAAAGCACCTACACCCACCATACCAGACCAGGATAAGCACCTAAATATGAAGCTCCAACCTACCACCGTACCCGCCCTCCCACAATCATCATACCAATAAAATGAATGTCTCCCCCAATAAGCACACACTGAACTGCGCGCACTTAAACACATGATCTTTGGTAGACTTTATCCTTCTGACCCAACTTGACGTCCTTGCCCTGGCTGAGACTTGGGTCCATGATGCGCTCACCATTCCCTACAATTAGCAACTCCCCCCGGGTACGTACACTTACGCCTAAATCGGCTGAATAAAAGGGGAGGTGGGGTGGCACCGTTTTTAAAAATCCTTGATTAAGATGCACGTATCCAACATGCCTGCATTGGATCACTGTGAGGCACTCTTTGTAAAACTCAGCACAGACTCTGTCTCAACTGTAAATATATTATTATTATGTCGGCCACCTATGCTGACTCCTCTGTTCGAGGAACAATTGCTAGCCTTCTTGGGAAATGCCTGCAAGCAATATTCTGCTACCATTATCCTGGGGGATTTTACTCTTTGGGCAAATGAGCCTACAGACAGTGAGTCTCTAACACTAATGGAGTCTTTTTATACCTTAGACATGTCAAGGCCCCTACCCACACGGAGGCCTATACCCTGGACTGGATATTATCTCAAAACTTAATGATCACGCATTCAAGGGTTGAGAATTGTATTTGGTTAGACCATCCTCTTGACTTCTTTGGAATTGATAACAAAACTGCACCAACTTGCACCAACTTGCACCCAGCAGTCTCCTTCACTCTGCCTAACTCGCAATTTCCGGAAAGTCACTCATGGAGCCTTTCGTGCTTTGGTTTCTCCCCTGTTACCTTCTCTCGAGGAAAATATTCCTCTTGAAGATTTCATCTCCGGTGTTAGGCTAGCCGTGGACCAGGCTTTTGAGACACTGGCTCCTCAGAAACTTCTACATAGAAAAAAATCCACCACCCTCAATGCTCCTTTTACACCTGAGGTTATCAAGGCTAGAGCATAGAAGCGCAAACTGGAACATGCCTGGCGAAAACATCCCACAGACTCAAATCATAGTACCCATAAACAGACTGCCAAAGCCTTCAAATCCCTAATCTTTAAGGCCAAAGAAACCAGTCTAAATTCCTGGATCCTGAAAGCTAAATCTCGACCTAAGGAGCTATCTTCAATGCTACAGGAATTGAAAGGAAGTACCACTATCTCCTCTACACCTGTTGACAACTCTTGGTGTCAACGCATCCATGACAGCTTTGCAGACAAAACACGCAAACACCAGGAGAACATAAGCGACCAAGTCAAGTTACTTCCTGCTTCGGTTGTACTTACCACCAGCGTGGTTGAAACACCTACCTCTGATCTTGCATCTTTCACCTTTAAAACAGTATCAGTAGAGGAGGTCATGGAGGTAGTTCATAAACTCAAACCCACCTGTGATATTTTCCCTGCATCGTTGTTCAAAGTGTTTATTTCTACTTTTGCCCCATGGGTAACCAGATTCATAAACCGCTCTTTCCAAGAGGCCTACGTACCAGAAAACATCAAGGAGCCTGGGTCACGCTTCTATTGAAAAAAGACAACCTGGAATGGTCAGAAGCTGGAAACTATCGACCCATAACAAATGTCCCTTTCATTCTTAAAATCTTGGACAAAATAGCATATATGCAGTACCAGGGGTTTTCGTCCCAATTATGGGACCGAGACAGCTCTTTTAGATCTGAAATCACAAATTTCAGGCCTCATCATTGCCGGTAAGATAGCTCAGTGGGTTGAGCGCTCGCTGCTGCGATTTGAGCGTGATCTGCAGGTCGCAGGTTCAAATCCTGCCAAGGCCAACTCAGCCTTTCATCCTTCTGAGGTCGATAAATGAGCACCAATTTTGGTTGGGTGATATTGTATGTAAATATGTGCCCTGTAAAGCGCTTTGTATTAAGGCACTTTATAAAATAACACGATGAGGGCAATACTGCACTGCTTCTGCTTTTAGATCTATCCGCCGATGTACCCCCTCGGCACAGCATGGTTCAGATCATTCTTAGGGCCAAGAAGTATGAACATCACTAAGGATAATGCTTACTCTGATAGCTCTGTTTCTTTACGTGTGGTGTGCCCCAGAGGTCATGTTTGTCGCCACTCCCTTTTAACGTCTGCTCAAGACTCTTGTGTGACCTCTTGTCCACAATGCGTGTTTGTTTTGCAAATTACGCCGACGACACACAGATCATTCTGCGGCTATCCGGTGTGTACACCGATGACTCTGAGCGCATCAACAACGTTTTCATCGAGATTCAAAAGTGGATGGCCTTGAACTCATTAGCACAAAATAATTTTAAGACTGAACGTCTTATTTTGGACACCCAACAAAAACAAAAAAAGCTTGACTCTAAATATGACACATTTACCATTGCCCAACATGTAATTCCTGTCTCCAAAACTGTCAATACTGTGGGTGTTTTATTTGATCCCAAACTAACCTTCAATCTTCACCTTAAATCCTCCTGTTGTTACTACACACAGCTACTCTGGCATATCCGCCCTTTTCTGTCTGACACAAACGTTGCAATTATAGCAGCTGCTATTCTAAATTGCAAAATTGCAAACTAGATTACTGCAGTAGCCTATTTATAGGCACCTTGCAGACTAATATAAAAAAAACTGCAAGTAATCCAGAATGGAGCTGTACGTGCCGTTTGTGGTCTTAAACGCAAAGAGCATGTCACGGAAGCCAGAAGGAGCCTACACTGGGTGCCTATCCAACACAGATTACAGTATAAGGGCTTAGTCACAGTGTTCAAGGGACTCCAAGGCGAAGCCCCATCTTATCTGATTGCCAGACAGGACACAATTTACGCTCCAATGACAGTGTCCGCCTAACACAACCAAGCTCTATCCTTCAGAAATTTGGTGGAGCCAGCTTCAACTCCTGGGCTCCTTCTTTATAGAATGCCCTTCCTAAACATCTTGTTGATAGCGACTCAACTTCCCTCTTTAAAAAGCACCTGCAAACTTTCTTTTTGATGTTAGACACGGCTGATTGCTCTTAATAATCTCCCTTACACCTCAAACAAGTCTTCTTTCATGAATCCCTTCTCCCTTTAGTTATTCGCTTGTTTCTGGGGTGTGTTTCCTGCTTCTTTCTCTTCTTTTTTGTCTCTGTCTCTTCTTGTGAGCGCCCTGAGGCCTAAGGGTTAGTGGCACTATAGAAAAACTCAGATAGATAGATAGAAGAGATGACACAGACAACAGATTTCAAGTTTCAAAGAATGGTTTATTTAAATATCAGGATGGCGTAAGGCCTAATTTACCATATAACTAAGGTTGGGATTTCTCCTGCTCGAAGAAAAAGGAAGGAAGTCTGCGTCTGTAAGTCCAAATCAAAAAGTCTGTCTGTGTCAGAAACCTATGCTTACCTTCATATTTAAAGAAAACGTGGTGTGGGATTTTAGCTAACAGAATAATGTTCAAAAGTAACGTCTCAGCTGTTCTTAGCTCAAAGTTCTTCTTGGGGCCGTGGGGATCCCTTCCCCCAAGTTCATTACAGTATAGTACACACAAAAAGGAGGTCTTGAGGTTCCCCTCCCCAAGATAGCGTTTCTTAGTTCTTTCAATTCTCAGGGTTCTCTTCCCCAAGTTCAATATTATATAATTCACATAATCGGTTATCTTGAGATCCCTTCTCCAAGATTTCGCTGCAGCACTTATACTGCTTTTGTCCGTTATATTCAATACAAGAAAACAATAGGTCTACTTGACCCACCTTCTGACGTGCTTTGCCAACGGTTTCACAGTTCCTCAGGAATCATTTCCAATGTCTGTTGGTTGATATTATTTGGGGCTCTCTGGTCTAGGGGCAGTAGGCATACCACACATTCCAACCATTACAGGTCACGCAACCAGGAACCCTAAGCTTCTCCTTAACTTGATTTGTGATGTCTGTGATCTTCTCCGTGGGAATTCCCTGGTCTAGGCGCAGTTGTCAGACGCGCACGATCCACCCATCACAGGTTGCGCAACCACAAGTTCCATTAACCCTGTTTGGCTCCCTTTTATGCTCTTCTGCATCAGGCATCTGATTGCACACACTTGTTCACTTTGGTTATTGTGACACTCTTTTGTATCAGTCTTTTGTTTTATGATACACTTGTGGGCCTTTCTCACACTGATGGTTAGAATACTCAAATGATGGTTCAATATTCCATACACTTTCGTTCTGCCCACAGTGATGTTTGTGCACAATATGAACTTCAGTATGTTTAACTCCAAATATGCCGTTAGCATGCAGTGTGCTGTGATCTTATTCAGAGAGCACTTTTTATTCAGTTCAATGTTTTAAATGCTTAATCATTAGTTTCAAATCAGTTTGGCATTCAATTTGTGTTCACAACATTTTTCGTTCAATTTGGTGTTCTGGATATTTAATTAGTAGTTTCAATTCAGTTCAGTATTCAAGAAGATTAATTTGTTTTAATTAAGTTCAGTATTAAATATAGTTCACTTCTATTTGGACCGTTACTTGCCTGTGGTCCTGAGAGCGCTCCGGTCTCTCTGTGTCGTCTGACACTCACTGGTGCTTTGTGGTTTCACAGCTGCTGCTCCTGTTGCTTTCGCTCCCCTTCTCCAGAGCGGGGAAGCAGATGCCACCTTGTCGGGCACGTCCCGACTGCCCTTCCTTCCCTGCCTGCTTACTGTGTCATAGACACAGACTGCATCTCTCGTGCTCCTGGTTGTGTTTGCAGCTCCAACTGCCTCCGGGTACATGCACAGGCGGTGACTCTCTCTCTCTCTCTCTCTCTCGCCGGCGGCCCAACCCTTTGGTCTCCTCCCAGCACAGCAGGTTTCTCCAACATGGTGAGTACCTCCACAACACAGTGGGTCTTCTTCCAAGCACGGCGGGTCTTCTCCCCCAGACAGCAGAACTGTTTCTACTTCTCCTTGTCCTGTTTTGTACACCTGATCCCTATTAAGAGTCCTCAGGTGTAAGTTGATAGTTTGTCTTGCTGGATCATATTTAGTACAATCAATGGGACATGTCTGACTTTCAGTCTTGATGCCTTCATATCCCTCTTCTTCGTCACAGTACTATAGTGATGTTTAAAATGGGAAGTGTGTATTACTCCTAGTTGCTTCTTCCTCTTCTCAGTACTTGGTGAGTATTTACAGCTGAAAACAGTGCATGAATGGAAATAGCCTATTAAGGCTGAGGGAAGGGTGGGTAAATCAGTGTTCGGAAAGGGGGGATACCATGTCTCGCCCAAGGGTATCCCACTCCCTGTGCCGAAAGACCCTCCACCCAGGTGATCCTCCCTTGCTTGTCCACCCCCAGGGTCAGTATCCAAGAGCAAAGGCCTTTCCCTGGCCACTTGCACAGAGGATCTGGGGGAATAATAGGGAGAATACCCTCAGGTTTTTCACAAAGGGGGTAAATATTTCCCATGAATGAGGGAGTCATTTTAGGGTAAATGTTTGTGAAAAAAAGGGTAAAACAACACAAAATTTGCAATTGGCTCTTCAGGTTATCAAATGAAAAAAGCCTACGAGCTGCCAGGTCACAACAGGACGTGGAGAATTTTGCAACATACTTTAAGTATGATTGCACCAACAATGTAGGCAGCATTAACAGTGCGTACACACTTGTGATGGCTTTGCTCAATAATCCCAGTCCTGCTACTGTAATGGAAACAAGAAGTCTTTATGTACACAATGACTTTGCCCATTAAGTGAAGCAATTGTAATTGAATTGAACAGGTTGGCCTGGCCCAATAAGCCTAGCACCGATACACCAAGTACACATCCATGACAGTTTTGTCAATTATTCTGGAATGTAATGTAAGTGGCCTTGAAGTAACAACTCACAATACCTTTGCCCTATAATTTCAGTAGTACCAATTTAAGAACATACACGCATGCTGGCTTTGTCCATTAATCCCTGTCTGCTATAACCATAGACTCATGTCATTTTCTCAATAATTGCAGTATTGTCAGTGTAAGAAGACATTGGCATGGTGGCTGTGCCAATAGGTGTCACTAATGCCCCATAATATTCACTTGGGCCAGGACCAAAGCAGATTACCAATAAATATTTTCGCTGGGCCAGCATCTCAAGAACACTCCTTTTCCCACTCTCTCATACACCCCCATCCCCGAAACACCATCAGCAGCCTGTGCGCACACGAATACACACACACAAACGCATATGCATGCATGCGCACACGCACACACACACACACACACACACACACACCCACACACACACATTCACAACCATGCACTATTCACATGCCCTCAATTACACATAGGGCGCCTTCCATGCATGCAGTGGTGGAAATGGAAAAAATGTAAAAGGGGATGCCATAAGGGCCGGGGTGTGGGTGGAGTTTGGAGAAGGGGCCGGAGTTCAAAAGGGGCAGTTAAACTACGCTACAAGGAAATGTTCAAAATAATAGTTTAAAAACTGTGCAATTTCTAAATCTGAGTGATTTGCCCACGGCGGAAAGTACCGCGGGCAAATCGTTTGCATGAGAAAGGTGCGAACTACCAAAGGTTTGCACCTTTCTCATGTGAACACACATACATCCTCCCACACACACACACACAACACACCCACAACACATCCATAACACACCACCCACCCACACACTCAGCACACCCCCACCCACACCCCCAACATAAACAAACCCCACTTACCTTAAGCTTCATGCTGGTTTCCTGCTGCGCCAGTTCCCTTTAACTTCCGTGATTGGGAACCAGCGCTGCAGGGTCCTTTTCTTTTTTTTTTAAACAGAAGGCTGCAGGGGTGTCCCCCACAACCCCCACTCACTATACCACTAGGTATAGTGAGCGGAGCAATGCGGGGGACACCCCAGCAGCCCCTGTTTTTTTTCAATGCTACCGCCAAAGGTTCAAACGTTTGGTGTTCGAACCTTTGGTGGTAGCATTTTTAGAACTTTTGGTCAATGAGACTATTTTTCTTTAGGTAATTTCAACCTAAACCCAATTTCTTTAATGCTTCCTCTTTTTAAACTCATCAATTCCACTTTAAATCACTCCTGTGGAAGTGGTGCACGCAAAATACTGCTGGTAAAGCAGTGATTTTTAGTATATTAAGGGATCCATAGACACACTCTACAGTAGAAGGCTACCAGAGTAGCTCAGCATGTTGAGAGACTGTTACTGAGATGTTATATATTAAAAGCTGGTTGTTAATCGTATGACTTTTTGCAATTCCTTATTAAAAACAAGTGCTATAAAATGTGTTTGGCCAGGGCATGAGTTGGTTGCTTGCTTACATATTCGGGGTGGGGGTGGGGGGTTTTCTGCTCTTGTAGTGAACATTTCCTAATAACTGCTGTCAGCAGAACAGAAGCATTTATTTGCGATCAAGCAGTTGGAGACGCATATTACAACGTCATAAATATAACCTGTGATAAAATACAAAGGAAGGGGCACAGAAATCACAGGGTATTTGTGTGGCAGTCCAAGAAAAAAAGAAACACATTTCAAAGAAAACTAGTGAATGCAAGTTTAAGCAGCATTTTTGAGTAATGAAAATGTTAGAAGCACATTTGGAAAACAATAGTACGCCCAGAATGTAGAACGCCTGCTTTCAACAATGATGGCACCCACCCCAGTAATAGTCATGGCACATTGATTGCAGTAGTGTTCCTTTCAGGCCAGAAGAAAGAAACAGGCTAGCAAATAGGACCTGCAAACGCTTGAATGATGCTGGGGAAAGGAGCACAGAGCAGATTAGATTACTGAGCCCCCAGCTTCCCTCAGCAAAGCTGGGGGCTCAGTAAACCCTTGTCAGTGCTGAGGCAGGCTGGGTCTGAGATCCAGAGAGACATCTGACACCGGATCTCGGACCTGGCAAGAGCCAGCCCATTGACCAACACTGCATGCATGCCCACATACATACATACACACACGCAAACTTATTTTCTTTACATGTACCTGCACGCCCCCCAGGACACAGATGCATACCTCAGCCTGCTCTTTTACAGCATGATGCATTCCTCCCAAATGGCCCATGCCTGCACACCCTACACAGAGGAAGCAGGGAGAGGTATCAACCCCACCTCTTCCTGAGCATCAGGATTTAAATGCCCCTGAGGAACAAGCACCGCCTATTACATGGCCTGCAGGGCCCCAGCCATCATGCCCAAAGGGCCATGCAAGGATGAGGAAACAAAGCATGTATGCCTTGCAGGGACCATGAGGCACGAGCAGCTGGTGTGTTTGGGTATTCTAAGTCGGAACATGAACCTAGATGCAGAGGAACCCGCCGTTAAACCAAATGGCTGAGAAACTGGGTTGTGCCTGCATGTATGTAGAATGAAAACAAATAAGCCAGTGGCTGGAAATACATCATAAACAGAACAGGGGAAAGAGAGGAGCCTTAAGCGCAACTTCATGGCCGGTGTCGATGAGAAGAGGAAAAACGCTCAATGGGAACCTATTGAGCTCTGCCAGTAACAAAGGAAATAAACCAGGATAGAGCGGTGCCGGTGACGACACAGTCACTGTCACCGAGGCAGGGGAGGAGAGTAGAGTGGTCAATGGTGTTTAATGCCGTGGACAAGTCAAGAAGGTCAAGGCCAATGATACCGGTAAAGTGGCACAGCGAGTAGAGCGCTCACTTTGACATCCGTGCAGAGCCTGCTAACGCAGGTTCGAAATCCCGGCAGGGCCAAACTCAGCCTTTCATCCTTCCGATGTCGATAAATGAGCGCCACACACTGTGGGTAATAATAAGCAGCGCTCAGATACCTGAGGGTTCCTAGCGCTATATAAATGTGAAATTATTATTATTAACTATCACAGTGCACAGCCACATGACTATCATCTTCAGACATTCAATCCTGCATTCAATCCTGCATGCATGCCAGAAACCCGCCTGAAAGGGGCGGGGAACCCACGAGTGCTCCCAGAAAGCCTAGAGGTAAGAGGTGAAGTGTTCTCGAGATGTTTTGCATGAGCCAGGAGCAAGGTGATGGGGTGGCAAGGGCAAGAGGGCCTAAGGACGGTTGACAGCAGCAGATTTAAAACAGTACAAGACTAATCCTGATAAGAGGAAGGGGTTTATAATCAGAAGTAGACCCTCACAAATGGGTGAGCAACAGACCAGCATAAAATGAACTAGAAAAAGGTTGACAGGAAGGTCAGATGTGAATCTGGAAAGGTAAGTACCAATAAAATAAGGAGACCCTAGTGTTCATGAGAGAACGTTGGGTGAGTGTTTTGAGTAAATGGTCCATGCATATGTCAGGTGGGAGCTGAGCAAGCATGAGTAAGCTGGCCGGTGGGGGTCTCCTGGTGTTAGTGTAACTTAAGGGCGTTTAATGCACTGATTAAGTAACCCAAGAATGTAACCGTCATCCTTTTATACACCCGCTTCCTTTGTCTTGAGTCTTAAACACACATCATAACAGTGTGGGTGAGATTTGTGAAGGACCTAAGGGCGTAGATAGGAAGATTGCAGGAGAAGAAAGATAGGGTGAGAGGAGAAACCCACCAGCACTCACAAAGGTGAACTGTGCAGCATGTATGACGAGGAGCTGCTAGTAACAAAGCCTGCTAAGCACTAGTAATAAGAACAATAAGCTGCCCTCTCACACTAGTGACATATATGTTATAAGGGTACCTCTAATACCATAGGTCCTCCAGTTAAGTGATACAGTAATAAGAACAATGGACCTTGGTAATGGGGTTGGCTAGATATTAATAACAGCACAAAAATCTAAATATAAATGTATTATCAAAAACAATTTTTCCACATTCATCAACATTGTTTGCACATAGAGTGCATAAATCCATCTACATTAGACATCATCCAAATCTTTCCACCAGACATACTCAATCTTACTCATACATATCCAATGGTAAATTAACAAAAATGGGTTTATCCTCAATGTGGCACCCTTTGTAAAAAACAATATCTCAGTGTATCATTCCATCTACATATGTCTCGGTCAGAGCTCCAGGGGACCACTCCGGTGGTGACAGTGCGCGGTACAAATATCCTTTAACATTAATATTACAGACTGGCTATCCAAAATTAGCGCTGCATTTTCTCGACCTTCTTCAGGATGCGGGCAGGTCATCAATAGTGCCTAGTCCAGACAACATAGTCCAGTGGAATATGTTTTCCAGCAAATAATCTCCACACTCAATTTATGGGGGTAGTGTAAACTATGGAACTAATGCTCCATGGGTATGAGTTCAGAGAAGTTTCTTGTCAGACAGAGAAGGTGTCCTAACATTCCTTAAATCGATCGGCATTCCCAATTCGCCAATCCACTCATTTTTCACACATGCATCAAGTACTGGTCAGGGTAATCCGGTTCCACGAATAACAATTGTCGTCCCAACTCTCTGTATATCTTGCTCTATCGCTGGCGATGCAATCGCCTGTTGTTGAATATTGTTTTCTACAGCTTTTACAGGGTGCTTAGCCGTCTGTACTCAACTCACTGTTTGCTTGGGCTCATAGTCGCGTTCCAGCTCTGACTGTCAAGTCGGGCGGTTCGCCAGACGTCCTAGAGAAAAGCACACGTGTGATGATGTTGTGGCTCTGCATGGAGGTAGAAAATGGACTCTACTTCTCCCATTGATTTGTGGAACCTGTTGTATTACAGGTACCCTTATAACATATATGCTAAGCACTAGTGCCAGAGGGCAGCTTATGATGAAGATAGTTCCACTGTAATGACCTCTTAACAAGCTATTACATCAGCAGAACACCACCACATTTCCCCTGAAAAATGTTAGCATCTAAGAGAAGAGTTGGGGCTCATTTTTCAGGGATCATTCATTTTAATGCAACTACAAGTCCAACTGAGAGCTAAGTTGGGCATGCCTAGTCTGACATATGATATGATTGTGATGAATTGCCATCTGGTAAGGGTGGGAATGCCCAGGCTTTTTGATTTGTCTTAAGTAATACAATTATGCAGGTAATTTCATCTCTGAAAGGCAAATGTGTTAAGTTTCCCCTGTCATAAACTACATGCCAGAAACATAGCGTGTACCTGTGCCCAGGTACATCAGTATCCTGATTCGCAGTACCTGCTCTACCAGTAGCACAGCACAAGCTAAGAGGTCACATGTCCTCTTTTGACAGCTGCAGTGACATTCAAGACTCTGCAGCGCAGGGGCTGCATTTAAAATATGCAACCCTGTTCCAAAAATACTCTAATTATAGGTCTACCTCCTGGTGGCAGAGTAATCTTTAAACATAGGCCACACCTTAGTTAGGCTTTGGTGGGTGGTATTCTCATAATTATTACAGCCACATCCAATTTGATATCGCACATGTGTCAGCCCTGTGGGCCCAGTTCAGCTGTGGAAGGATGGGTATTTCTTCCAGACAAGCCCCCCCCTTGCCTACTGACAGGACTGTATCATTGAGGGGATTGCTTCTCTGTGTTCCTTTGTCAGGAAAGGTAACACCCTTTCCCCCATGACAGCCACTCCACAGGGCGCTGGCCTGGGAATAGAATCCGAGCAGCACAGCCATTCACAGAGAGCTAGGCTTCACAACAGCGACTACCTTTTAATAGTCGCCAACCACTTATTTGAATCATCTTGGGAATCATCTTGAAGCATCTTTGGATCATCACTGGAGAAGATTTAGCAGTCCTCTCTAAAGTCCTCCAGTTGTGAGGTGAAAGTAGGCATTCCAAGCAGATCCGCTAACCATCTCCAGGAACCATTATGGGTGTCCTCCTGCTGGGATAGGACCTGCCTCTCTGGCAGCCAGAGCGGTCCCAGGTCTTCACCATGTTGAAGGACCTCTGCAGTTGTGTGCCAGCCTCCCCCGTGTTTGGGAGCCAGAGAACAAGGATCCATCTTGTCCATGAGGCCAGGGATTGGGACTCTGGGACATACGCTGAGAGCCAATTCAGCCGGGATCCTAGAGTTTTTCGCTTTTGGGGCATGTTTCAAGAACTGTTCAACACATTTGAACCAACAGGACCATCCATTGCTGCCTTATGCTCTCTCCCGGTCTTTGCACAGTGCTAAGAAATCTAGTTCGGCACTGCTGAACATCAAGAACTACGCAGAAGGTACCATTGATTGCTAAGTGCCCCCTTTGTCCATTTCTGGGCCCTAGAGACTAGTTAGGTCACCTTGAACCTCTTTTTGCTCCCAACTACATAGCCTTTTTCAAGAGCATTGTTGCTTTTGCTTGCCTTTCACTACTGATTCATAATCCAGAGTGCTGCAACTGCTATCTTCGCTTATTCTGTGTTCTTTCCTCAAAGGTGTGTTTTGTGTAGTGTGTTTCTATTTAGTTATCATTGTACATGGTGTGTTTAATTCATGTGTATATGATAAGTGTAAAGCTTTCCCTCGCCCCACGTTACCACAAAAGGAGAAGGAGGTATATCTTGTGACTGTGCCTGTTTTACCTTTATGATTGTGTTGCTCTTAGTTTATAGAACTAAGAGGGCTGAGTGGGCGTTTTAGCCTCTACACAGTCTTGTACTCCAGCGAGGCCGAAGTTAAATCATCACATTGATAATATGCAGGGAGTACAATGGATCCTTTCAGTGACTGTTTCCAATTATAAAGCACACTTGCAGCAAGTGAAATGTTAGTGCAACGAAGTTGCAAATACCCTCATACATAGTATTTATAGTTTATATTTTATTGGGATTTACATTGTGTTTTTGACAAAGCGCTGTACAATTTAATATTGAACAGTACAATAAATATTCAATGACGGTAAATAAACCAAGAACAGTACAAACGATTTATGAGTCAGAGATATAGGACAGAAGATGAGATCTGAGACGCGTGCTGGGAACATGTAGAGATTGGGAAGACTGGATAAAAGGGGTGAGTTGCAAGGTTTAGGGGTTAGAAGAGAGAAGGAGTGGAAGCAGGATTAAGGACAGAGAGGAGGACATGATTACCAAAGCCTTGCACAGTATTAGCACTACAGCAAAGTTTGCCTGATTTTTAAAAACAATGGGGCATATTAGAAAGCCTTTGCACCGTGGCAAGTGGAGTTGGGCATGTTACAAGCACCAGTGCAAAAATTGCCCTACCGCAAAAAACATACATTTTCAATGCATTTCCAATGCATTTTTGCTGCAAGGCAAAGTTTCCCCTAGTGCTAACACCAATCTGTATTAGCACTAGGGCAAACTTTGCCCTGGTGCAAAAATGTGCTACAAAATTATCTTTTTTTGCCCAAAAGAAATGTTTGCATTGATGCTTATAAAATGCCAAACTGCACTTGTCGCTGTGAAAAGTTTTTCTAATGTGTTGCAATGCCAACTTTGCCCTGGTGCTAATACCGTGCAAACTTGCACTTGCACCAGTGCAATGTTTCTGTAATCTGGCCCAGATTGCTAGTGAAGATTGGTATTAAGAGACCAGAGAAGAAAGACAGAGTACAGCAAGACCATGTATGCTTTTAAATACTATATATAAGAAAATACACTAAGGTACCCTGAAATACCATTGACCGCAGGGAAAAAGTCTACAAATCAACACAAAATCTCCATGTGTCTTAATTTATCTGAAAAATCTATTTGAAAAAAATCTATTGAATAATGCACCAGTTTGGTGGAGGGCGCTTGAGAGCCCGAACAACATGGAAGCCTTGAGTTATGCTCTCCAAGATGTGGTAGGCCAAGCTGAAATTATGCTGTTTGATCGCAATAAAAAGTTTTGAAATCCCCTTCAGACACAGATTCCACTATTGTGCAGCGGCGGTCCGAGTTTTGAATGGATTCGATTACCTCGGCCTGAGATCATGACGGAGGTGTAGAGCACCGGGTACTGCTGCTGGATGAGGCGGTAGGAGCCGCAAGGGTGCACTCTATTTGCATGCTGAAGCGGCTGCGGAGAGCACAGTGCGAGTACTGCAGTGCTCCATAGCTGTGGGTAGCTCTATCCTGGACGCTGCGCGGCACACCCACTGTGGCTCTGGTTTTGGAGTCTCTGTCGCGTCATGGAAGCACTGTGACACATAGCGCAGTCTATTTCGTGATTGGAGGGAAAACTGCATAAATTGACAGAGAAAGTGCCCCAATTAGATACAAGTACATCCACACTGGAGCAGAGGACCAACGAGCTGGGCAAGCAGTGTGCGCAGGCGCTGCCTCTGGTGCAGACACTTAGCCGAGAAATTAAATTAGTGGTGAAAGGTTGTAAGGTGACAGATAATAGCCTTGAACAACTTGGGCTCCCACGGGGTGCAGCGGGGGACGACCCGATAGGTTTGTATCGACATGGCTCCCTGAGCAACTTGCACTCTAGGTGGAAGACGACCCTATGTATGTCAACAAGTGCTATAGGTTCAGAAAGGCTAGATCCAAAGCGCATCTGTCATCAGAGGTGGGCCCTGGGAGGAATTCGACCATCTGCACAGGGAGAGTGCGCTCACCTGGGCTTTTTAGATTTTTTGATATATGAAAACGAATGATGGGAGACCAACCTCTGAGAAATAAGTGTGGCCATTCCGCACCCATTTCATCTGCTTCCTGCAACAAACTCATAGTCACCTGTACTATGGGAAGAGACAGCCTACATGCGCCGTCTTCCCCTGTCATAGTCACATAGAATGTGACAGCCCTGGGTACAACAAAGCATTCCAAGAAGGGGGAATGCACACCTTCCTCCACACATGAGCAGCCTAATTAAAATATCAAAGGCTCCATGGATCTGCATTCCTTTGTTCTCTGGCTGGTGGCAGTGCATACTAATGAGAGATAATTGAGGCAAGCCTGCTGATGGGCTTGGTTGCTGGAGAGAGACCAGGAAGGCGGGACCAACACCCCTTTGGTGTGCAATGTGTCAACTTGAAGCTAGTTCCCACCCCTCTGTATGAAACGCAGTGAAACTCATGTATGGGTCCACTATTTACCATAGGCAAACCCCTGCAGAGCTGACCCCTTTCAGAGGAGAGAAGTATGTGGTTTTGGGGAACCAGGAAGTCTGCTCCCAGCACATACTTCAAGGGAAAACCTGCACTTTAATCAAGAGTCACAGAGGGGCCAATTAACCAACAAGACACTTTGATCTACAACATACAGGAAGATGGGTGGGACTGAGGTATATGTTGTCACCCCCTTGTCTGTCCTGTTGCAGAGCATTCTAGTCCTGACCTCATGCATAACAGAAGATAATTGGTGGGGACCCAGGATTGGTTCATCAAGGTAGGCTTAGCCTACACCAATCACTGGGGCCCATATGGTTTTAGAAGAGGGCTGAACCCCTCCCTTAGCAGATCATCTGAAGACGTTGCAAGGAGTAAGGAGGAGGACTCATTTGGACCCGAGCTGAAGGTACAGTCTACCTTGCATCTTCCGCCAGTGAAGGAAGGCCAGGAGTCCCAAGAGGGAAGCAAGATCTCTCCCCTAAACATCTCCCAGGGAACAGAGGGAGATACCGGACTCAGAGGACCTGTCCAGCAGCTCCAGAACCGGTACTCAGACAGCACGCAGCATGCCCTTGCTAGGTTCTGACAGAAAACTTCCTAGTTGGGAATTCATGAACAGTCTCTGAACAAAGGACAAGGCTGGTGCCTGCTAACACCCTCCTGAGCTTTGGGCCATCTGCCTTGAAAGGACACAAGCCCTGCGAAGAAGCTAGGAGGAGTGCCACACAAGCATCATCCAGCGTCCATCTTTTTAAGGACAATTTCCAGAGTGTCGAGTCCTCAAACCACATCCGGCTGCACTGCTGACTGTTGTCAGGCCACAGTCGCCATAGCCATCTGGGACATCTCGGCCAGCATTGCAGATCCACCAACCAGCACAGAGACAATGATTCATAGCGCTGGACAGCCTTCAGACGTCCGTCCAGCCTCGCTTGATGAACTGCTTGCCACCTGGTACCCGCAGCTGTCTCCCGCCACTAACTCTGTCTCAAAGACTGCGAAGCACCCTGGAACCTCCTCAATGCTGTCGAGCACCAAGAACGTCTTCAGCACCAGGTACATTGTGGTTATGCCCCCCTGGTCCTTTTCCGAAGGCTCCTAGAGACAGTTACGTCCCTTTGCCCCTTTGGTGCTAGAACCAAATGATCTTGAACTACAAGACTGATTACTTTACCAACTACCCTCCTGTCAGTATCCAGAGCGCATCCCTTTCCTTCATGAAACTGTCTGTCCTCTGTTTTCCTTTACAGTGTGGGTTGTTTGATTGTTTCTTTATTTATACCCGTGCACCGAACCCTGAGATAACCGGGCACCAGAGACTTAGAGCAGGTTATTGTAATTGTAGTGTGCTAGTCTGTTGTAGTAATAATAAAGTAGATATTTTTATACAATCTTGACTGTACCGTCCCTTTTATCATTGGGTAATGATTTTATTTTTGAAGTGTTGCAACTGACCAACGATCCACGACCTTGCAGAGATAAGCCTGCCGTTCCATCCACGTTACCAAAATTGGACAAAGGTCTTATAATTCACATGTATTACAATCTGTTCGGATACCTTCTGCTGTACTGGAGGTGTGGGGTTCATTAATGGTTTAGAAACCAATATTCAGCCCTGGACAACTGGTACCCCGCAAGTTGATTCATCACAGGCCCCATGCGGTTGGTGTGCTTGAGTGATTCCTGCAATAGAGACAGGATCTTGAAGGTGGCAGTAGCCAAGAAGGTGGTGGAATACCAGGACTAAATGATCTCTTTCCTGATCTTTCTCCAGCCACTGACAGGAAAGGAAGGGCCCTAAATATTACTAAGAAAGCTTTTCTTGAGCGTGGTGTCAAAGCGGACCTGCTCCATCTGGCCAAGCTCAATGTGGCTTTTAATGGGAAGGAGTACCTATTTGGGGCCTCTTTTGGGACAAAGACACTTTTGAAAACCATACCCACGGCCATCGGACAGTGATATTTGGGGTCGATGTAATATTGTTTTCCTTGTTCTGTAATTAGTGGAGCTTGATCTCACAATAGGTTTGGTCGAGGTTGCATATCACTGAAATGTTAGCGTGTTCCACTCACCTGGTGTGTGTTTATCAGAGACTTTAGAGTTTCCTACCATTTCTGTTAAGGACCAAACCATAATGGAAATAATTTCTTTATGAAGGCAGAGTGACTACAAAAAGAAACTATTTCTTTTTTAAGTCTGAGGGCTCCCCTGACACCATGCCATGGAAGCCTCTATGCTGGAGGCCTCCATGTCATGGCGTGGGGGGAGCTCTATGACTTAAAAAATAAACAGTTTATTTTTAAAGTCACTCTGCTTTCAAAAAGAAATTATTTCCATTATTGTTTGGTCCTTAACAGAAATAATGTCTTTGTGAAGTCTGAGTGACTATTTATTTTGAAAAAATAGGGCTCAACCCCATGATGTGTGCCTGCGTGAGTGTATGGTGAAAGAGTGCACAATTAAATGTATGGGTGGCTGGGTGTGTGTGTCGAGTGCATGGTGAAAGGTTGCACACTTAAATGTATAGGTGGCTGCCTGTGTGACTGCATGGTGAGAGGGTGCACACTTAAATGTATGGGTGGCTGCCAGGTTGTGCCTGTATGGTGAAAGGGTGCAAACTTAAATGTATGGGTGGCTGCCTGGGTGTGCCCGTTTAGTGAAAGGGTACACATTTAAATGTATGGGTGGCTGGGTGTGTGTGTGTGTATGGTGAATGGTGTATGTGCTTGTTTTCAGGGGTGCAACAAAACCTAAACTTCGAGGCGGAGGGGTGCTAACCCTTCAAATATTGGGAGAGGTGCTAACTTCACGGCGGTGGACGAGGTGCAAAACTATTTGTGTAGGGGCATCTAACTTCTTTATGCATTAAAATAAGACTATTGTAGTGCAGCTTCAATGTTACATGCAGTTAACTCTCTCTTTTAAGTCTGAAAGCACCCACTTATGGACTGCTGCGACAATAAGCTGTCTCCTGTCCCCTCCCTACCCTTCCAATCACTTCCCTGGCATGTAAGTACTAAACCCACATCAAGATTTCAATTGCCTAAATAATTATGCATTTGAATGCAGGTACTAACAGTGAAATGCTTTACCTTAGTAATTGTCTGGCATGTGTTAACAGCGAAACCCAGGTGCCGTTTAACATCTGTGTCCTTGAAGGAGACAGCCTGAGAAGTCAAGGGAGGGAACGTTTAGTAGGATGACTGATTGTGTCAAAAGCTGCAGAGAGATACCAAATAACCAAAACAGAGGATCGTTCAGCTGACGAGCAGAGAGCAAAGAGGTAGGGACATGAAGAGGAGTGATTACAGATGCACATGGTGGATGAATTTCATCTATGATCCGGCAGGATTGCCGGAGATTCTATTGGGAGTGTGGTGTTTCCCTCAGCCCTGCTGCTTGAGCTGGCAGTGCCCCTGAACGACGTGGAAGTGCCAGTGCGTGACGTGGAAGTGCCAGTGCGTGACGTGGAAGTGCCAGTGCGTGACGCGGAAGTGCTAGTGCGTGACGTGGAAGTGCCAGTGCATGGTTGGGGGTGCACCACTGCAGGACGTCAGTGAGGGGAGGAACACGGTCTCAGTTTGAGATCTGGGAGCCCTGTGCTTAATTTGGTCCGTCAAGGAGCCTCTTGGATGTTCGGGAGAGAATGATGATGGAATGGGAATGTTGGAAGACTTCCAACAACTTACCTGTGTTTAAAAGACTTCCGGTGCGGTGCAGAAACGCGACCCCCTGCGTCAGAAACAAAGAATGGTAAATGCTGGCTATAGGAACACTCCGCTGTGGGCGTTGCTGTCACAGAGACAGAGCTTGTTAAACTGTGGCGGTGTTCTAGCATTAGGACGTGGAAGGTCTAATTCAAGTAACGCAAGACGAAGCTAGTTCCGAAGTCTGACAGGTGGGAATTTTATTGTGGTTTGGTCCATGGTCGCAAAACAATGTGTAGCCCTAGATTTATTTTGGGGGCGAGGGGGGCCGTGGGGAGTTTTTAGTGACTTTAGACATGTCTTTCAGCCTGACCTTTTACCTTCATTTTGACAAATTCTTGCAACATATATTATTGTTGATTTCTACTGGATCCAGTTGTCCCTGAACCATTTTCACCCGGGCTCTTTCTTAGATAGTTTAACTGCAATATTAGTTTGAGCATTTCTTTAAGTTGTGGGTGTGAAGTGAGCCTGTGTGCTTTTGGATGTGTGTCGTGGCCCCCTGTGTGTTTGCGGTCCACTGCCCTACCATGTAATTGTGGGGTTAACATTAGGACTCTTCTTTCTTCGGCGCATGCACCAGCTAAGGGTGTCATGGGGAGTTGTCATGTGCCTGTTTGTGACATGCTGCGGAATACTTTCATTAGAGTTTGGGTTTTATGGTGGCTCCTTAGTTATGTAAATTTTCTGTTCTCTTCAAAGAAATGCTATGGAGAGCTCGAGAATATCTACATTTTTCTGACAGGAAATGTTATGTAGGAATATTTAATTAGCTCTTCACAATTATGTTAGGCAGATACTTTTCATTAAAAAAAAAAGTTCTTCTATTCAAAATATGCTTTGTTTTTCTCTCGGGGAAATGCTACGTGGAAATGTTCTGAAAGTTGCAAAGACAGGTGTGACGAAGTGGCACTCCTGTCTCGCAGCGCCTGCTTCTAACTCAAGCTCCTCAACAAGCCTTGCAAGTGCAGCCAGCGTCTCGCGCTCAGTCCTCTGGTGGGCGCGGAGTGCACGTTGAGTCGTGAGAAAGGCGGAGGGGCCTATCATGCGAGGCCGGACCCAGGCTCACCATCCCCACCGGTAATCCACTGTCACACCGACACAGAAAATGGCACAACTCCTGGCATGCTTCCTCATGAAGGGTTCTGGGTCAACCGCAGCGCAGAGTGTGCATTGACCGGCTCATCCGGCTGCAACAGCTCCCTCAACGAGAGTTCCATCTGCTGAGCTAAACCTGAGATATGTCCCTACAAAGTATTCTAGATTAGAGAAGAACAAGGAATAAACCACAAGTAATAATCACTACTGAACCCAAACTAAAAGTAGGTTACAACCCATAATCACATAAACTTTCCCCCTATTTCAAGATGGCCCTCCTCCTACACATTCTCCACTCGGTCTTCCAATGGTGTGGGGATAACTTTAGGTCACTGCCTGTTTTCACACTATATAAGTGAAAAGATACTCACTTTTAGCATGTCTCAAAATCGCTATGTAGTATGTAATTCATTCTTGGCTACTAACTATTCCTTCTTGCTTTGGATGTTCTGCATAGGTTTGTTTGTCCACTGGAAGCTGGTCCTGGCAGACGGTTTTCATCTACTTCTTCAGGAAGTGCCATCCTGGGACAATAATTCTGCATTACACCATAGCAAGAATATTGCAGTCAAATGATGCCAACTTAATCAGAATCTCTTTGTAAGTAGAGGGTTGGAAGCCATGCTGGCCCCACACTTTTTGAGACTATGACACTTCTTGCCCCTCCACATGACCGTCATTAGTTCAGGAAGACTCTTCTCTCAGATGAAGGACAGCTTTATCTCCATCATGGATACCAAAAGCCCCTTCTTTGTGCGCAAAGGGTCCATAAGAATGGCAAACTCTGTACTGGAAAATGGTACATAACCTAACCCAACTGAAGATGTACATCTCGTGGCTTCATGGCATTTCCAGTCACAATGCAGAAAGGCAAGTGCATAAAAGCATCATCCTTCACATTATTTCTGGATTTTTGGCAAAGTGCAGACCCCTGGCCAAGCACCCACTATTTTTTAGATTGCTGTCAGAAGAAGGACACCGACTCTTGTTAGTCATTTCATAATGTATGTTTATTAAATAAAAAAGGTAAACGCCTATCTTTTCCCATTTCTATGTGGTATTCGCTACCTAACAAAACTAAGTAAGGTGGTCATCATGAACTGTCTTTAAGGTATCTGTCCACTCTCCCAAACTAACCCTAACTGACCCTACCACTATTGATAACAACTAAGGACAGGAGAATAGCTCCCTTCTCCTAGGTTCCTGCTTCTCGGAAGTTATGTTTAATAACTAATCTTCAAATAGTTCTTTGTGACCTCTAAAATTAGTTCACACAGTTCTTTTAGCACTTTACTGCTCTTCTCGTTTGTTTATAATTTATAAAGCGCACCACACCCTAAGGTATCTGGGCGCATTTACAAGACAGCTTAAAAACGTGGTGGAAACATGAATAAATCATAGTGAAAGGGCACATAGATACAAACATGCATCACTGTCACGTAGATACATACATACATCATGGTGAAGAGGCAAACGGTGAATACAGTATATACAGATTATAAGCATACACAGGCACATGATAGTTTACATGATAAAAGAAAAAAATGTTCGCCCTCAAAAATGAGGGCTGGGGGACTGCTACTCCGATGCGCAACCACACAAAATATTGCTCAAATGTTCAACCCAAGAACATCATTGCTGCAGGGTTTTGCCAATGTAGTGAAACAAAGAAGTTCAAGTTTCCCAGAGAATTTTCCTCATTTGAAGACACTCCTTTGAATTAAAATTAACATGGTCAGTCCTTTGGCTCACTATCCTTAGATCTCCAGGTCTCGCATGAAACCCCCCTAAAAAAAATCTGGTATATTTCATGATAGACGTCCTAGTGAGATTGTCACTGTTACCATAGCACCACAATATTTAAGTCATCTGCATGATTAGGAAACGATAACCCATAGACAGTTTGTCCCATACAATTGAGTGATGCTTTAGATTACCCGTTTGACGACAAAATGGTATTTTTTGCAATATTGACATTGAATGATGTTTTGATTTTTTGATAAAATTGTGTGTAAACAGTATGGATGTAAATATTGTACATATCTTTTTCTAGAAACTTGATTTGCCCCTGATGAAGAGTGCTGATACACTTGAAACGCGTTGGGCCTTCCACAGATTCAACATCACAAATAAAATGAAGACTGGTTCTTGTGACCCCATCTGATTGAATTTTGTAATTCTTTAACAATTGTGCTTTTATGATCTAAATAATATTAATACTCTTGAAGTAACACTTTGAAATCTTGTTTAAGCAAAAAAACAATTATTGGTCTGGTATTCCAGATATTAGAAAGTGTGCAGGGGACATGAGTTCCCAAATTGAACTTCTTTGTTTCTCAACATTTTGTGCAACCTAGGTGTCATGGTTGCTTCTCTCTCCTCTGCACCTCAAAACTCCTATTTGACTTTACCACTATTATCCTCAATCATCCCAGAGATGTATCTATAGCTTTTTCTACTAGGGTGTGCCACAATTGTCCGCCTCCTTTTTTCTATTTTGCTAATGTAGACCCAGGGTCCCTGATGAACCTAACAGTGGTATATCAACAGACAAGGTATTGGTTCAACCACTGCACATAGACCATTGATCAATCCTCTCCTTAATATACAATGTTATCAATGGGTATCAGTATTCTTTCCAATTTTTCGCAAATGAGAGTTTTCAACAGATTCTTCACATTCAATTTTAATTTCAATTGGTGATTAATATGCTCCTGCCAACATGTGTTTCGACCTTACAGAAAACAGGTCTTCTTCAGGGCCAATGTATCACCTTTCTCCTGTTTAAATATTCTAACTAACTGATTGAACGATGTCCAGCAGTTTACATATAACCTTGCTGGCTGGACTAAGAGATCTAATCCCCTTTGTTTATTCAGAAAAACAATTATTTCTCCTTGGATTGGAGTTGCGCTTCTTAACCTTTACAATGCTTCCAATAGTGTGTTGATACTGCCTGCAGTGGTCGTCTCCGCGCCTAGTTTACATGATAGTTTACAGCAATTAGGAATTTGCAGAAGAGAAACAATAAGTGCAGATGAGTAGTGCAAAGAATTGCTGCGTTTAGGTCTTTCTAAGCAGTCGAGAAGGTGGTGTCCTTCGTGAGGAGCCATTTCTTGGTGTTAGAGTTAAAACTGTGGAAGGTTTGGTCGGTACATAGATTAAGCGGGAGGGCATTCCAGGCTTGGGCCGCTTAAACAGGGAAACTGGTGCCTCCAGCTCTTTTCAGGTTAAAGTGTGGGGTAACAATGCAGAAGGAGTTGGCTTTTCTCGTGGGTCTTGACAAAGTTTTTAAGATAATTTTGTCTTTCAAGTACTTAGGTGCGGCATTGTTGAGACATTTATGGGAGATGGAGACTAGTTTAAAGTAGATTCTGTCCTGAATTGAGAGACATTTATGATTCCTTCTGGTTTCAGAAATGTGGTCTCTCGTTGGAATACTCAAGGCTGCTCTCAAGGCATTATTTTGTAAGGTTTGAAGTTTGTTTAGTACTTGTTTATTTGCTGCTGCATAGAGTGTGTTGCAATAATCAAGTTTAGACAAGATTAGAGCTATCGCTAATATGATGCAGCTATCTGTGGAAGGGTATGCTTTGCAGGCATGTATGGTTTGTACGTATAGGCAGTAGCCGATGCAGTCACAATAACTTGTTTCCTGAGGTTCAAGGTGGAATCAAGGTAGAAGCCTAGAGTTTTTGTTTCCATGGCAGTTTTGATAATGTTACCATCTATGTTAAAGGATAAGTATTTTGGGTTCATTTTGTTGATATTAGCGGGGGCGCATAGAATAAGAATTTCAGTCTTCTTGTCATTCAGGCAAAGGCTATGGGCTGCCATCCAGGCCTGAATGGCGAGGTAGACTTTATTGAGTAGGGCAGTGTCCGAGTCGAAGTTACCAGATAGCGGTATAAGTATCTGGGTGTCATCTGCATAGTTTGACACCCAGGCGAATCAATTTGACAAATAGAGGTTTGGTAAATACATTATACAATGTTGGAGAGACGCAATAGCCTTGCGGCACTCCACATGTAATGGGGGTTAGGTCTGCGGCATCAGAGGGAGAGAAGACTCATCGTTCTGTTGCTTAAAAAGGACTTAATCCAGTTTGCAGCCTCTTGTGAAAAGTTGGCCGCTAGAGAGAGATGTTCACAGAGTATGTTGTGGTCCAACAGGTCGAAAGCGGTGGAGAGGTCTAACAAAAGGAGTAGTGCGCATTGTCTATTGTTTTTCAATTGGTCTATTTGTGTTTTCAAATCGATTAGTGCCATTTCTGTTCCATGGAGAGGCATAAAGCCAGATTGTCTGAGCCCAAGAAGGTTGTTGGTCTCAAGGTAGGTCTGGATTTGGATGTAGGCCACTTTGTTGATTATTTTAAGTAAAAAAGGGAATATTTTTATTGGCCTGTAATTTGTTGGGATGGTAGGGTCAAGTGTAGCTTTCTTTAGTAAAGGAAGTACCCAGGCATCTTTGAGGTTTGTGGGTACCTGGCATGTCTTGAAGGAAGCGTTTATTAGTTTAGTGATAAATGAGGCAAGGTCTCTGGCTGCGTCTTTAATTATTTGTGCTGGGCAAATGTCGCCTTGGCATCTCGAAGGTTTCAAGGAGGCTATGATTTTTTCAACTTCTGGTGTAGTAACTTGGGCGAATTTGAATTCTTGGAGAGTATTTAAGGCTAGGTTTTTTTTTGAAGTTTCTGGGTTGTCTCTACACTGCTGATATTGAGCTGACAATTTTGTTGGCCATGCAGAGCACTTTGGATGCCCGTGCACCAATCATTATTTTTAGGGTGAGTCGTCAGGGGCTATAGGTGATTCTAATTCCCTCAGGATTCCAAATATTTCCTTAATACTAGAACCAGTGTTCTGAATCCTGTCATTGTATGTTTCATTTTTGGTTCTGATGATCTCAGCTTTGTAGAAACTGGAGATTTCGGTTACTTTGTCTTTATTTTCTTTAGAGGGCAGATTCTTCCATGTGGTTTCCCATTTCCTTTTTTCAAACCTGAGGGCCTTCAAATGTGGGGTGAACCAAGTGTTGAGGTGAGCTTTAGGCTTGCTCTTGCAAAGTTTGAGTGGGGCAATAGTGTCTGAGGCCTTGGTCATGGTGTTATTGAATAGTTCAATTAGATCTTCAAGGTCATCTGAGCTAGTGGAGTTCAGTATTGGGATGAGGATAGGTGTCAGCATCTCAGCTGTGATGTTGCATTTATTTCTGGTGAGGAGAGGTGGCACAATGATTTTAGTTTTAGTAGCTGGTCGATTAGCAGAGATAGTGAAGGAAATAAGGGAGTGGTCGGTCCATGACTGGGGTTCGATGGCGGTAATTGCCGTGACACGGTTAGGTCAGCCAACCAGTCTAGCATTCCTCCTTTCACATGGGTGGGTTGGCTAATTCTTTGTGGAAGTCTAGTTCAGTTAAGGATTCCACCAGTGACTTAGTAGGTGGTCATTAAGGTCTGAGAATCCTAGATTGAAATCGCCTGGCACTAGAATTTGTGAAGATTGTTTGGTGTTGTCTGAGAGTAGCGTAATGGCATCCTCCTCAAAGTCTTCGGTATGGCCAGGGGGTCTGTATATGAGGTGCATATTTAAAATGCTTTATTGGGAGGTTGTCCTTCTCAATATGGAACTCGCTTGATTTGATACTGATATATCTCCTCTTATCAGTGTCTATTCTTGTTTGATTAGTTTATTCTTTGATTCCATTTCCAATATTTGTTCTTCCCTTTTCCCAGGGTAGGGTTATCCAACCTTTCTGTGATTCCCCAAGTCTGAATATTCTCAAGGGGTTTTGCCTCCAACTCTTTGTCTCTCTAGATTATGCTCTCATCCTAACTGGGACAAGTATGAATGGTTTCACAACAATTCCCCTTTTCTTCTCTTTATCTCACTACTGTATCTTTGTTATTTAAAATGTGACTAATATGAGAACTCTGATAACTATCTTCTTTTCCTCCTCTTATTCTCCAGGCTACTTCCTGGTTATCTTGACTTGTTTGAATCAGAATACTTTTATCATGATTCTCATTCACTCCTCTTACTGATTGATTTGCATTATATTGACTGGGGCGAGTATGAATGTTCACATAATGGTTTTCATTCACTTCTCTCCTTCTCAGTGATATATTTTCATTATATTGACTGGAACGAGTATGAATGTCCATTGTGACAAATCCAGAAATGTCATCACTTCTCCTGAGGGGAAGCCCCATCCCATAAAGCCAGGGAGGCAAAGCCGCTACCCAATAGTCCCTCTGGAGGTGGTACGCAATGGGAGGATGTCGTGAGAAGAGACTCCCCCTATAGGATCAGGGAGAGAATCTCGGGAGAGCGCAGTATAACAAACCTCACTCCACATCCTACACACCGCCTTATGCTAGGAACCCCAATAACCACTCTACTACTCTCATGTATGTCTGTCAGACGACAAGCTTAACATCCACTGAAACGCGGAAGAGTTGGGGCTACCCAGGGATAACTCCCTTGACAGGTACTAAAACGAGGAAGGGGTGCAGAACCATGAAGAGCCGTGATGAGAACTAGGAAAAATATTCTAGTTGTTTTTGCCCACTCATCATAAAAAGCAAGAGAGGACTATGAGAAAGGGAGAAACAGCCAAACAGATTGCAAGACCGTGAAGCCTGGGAAGTTGGAAGGAGACGCAGAGCAGACCAGGGAGGAACAGAGAGCAGTCCGCTCCCTGGTTCAGGAAAGCCGGCAATCTCCTTTTCCCCCCGGTGTCCAAACATAGCGCTGGCAAACAGTGACCTGAAGGTGGGGAGCAGAAAAGGCACCTTCGGTCCCAGCGCAAAGCAGCAGGTCCGCAAGAGGAAGGAACCTGCAACCGATATTTAGAGAGAAGGACCCTAGGAAGAACCGGCAGTGGACCTGGTGAAAAACAAAGTTAAAGGAACCGCAAAGGAGCTGATGGGGGTTGGAAACCATAGGGGAACAAGTCCCTGTACCAAAATAATGAGTGGGGAAACCTTCCTGGTCACAGTACTTGTCAGGCAAGTATACCAAGCCTGGAAGATGTAAGGAAAAGATAGACAAGGGTCTGGGGTCGAAATGGCAGTCAGAAAAGTGAAGGCAGATGTCATCTTATTCGTGGCAGTACCTGGCAGGAGAGTGAACCAGGTCTGCCATAACGAAAGAATAAAGAGATACGAGTCTGGGACCCCTGACAACAGACAGCAGGAGAAAGAATTAAGTCCTCTTCCTCGTGGCAGCACTTGGTCAGCCAGAGAACCAAGTGGGCCATAATGGGGAAGCCTGAGGCAAGGACCCTACTGGTGCATGAACTGTATTGCTGAGAAACCCAAGGGTGAAACCAAGTGCTGGACAGTGAAATAAAAGTGAAAGAAAGTCATGGTGAAGGGATTCATTCCGCCTGGTGTCGTGAACTGTGAAAATAAAGCCAAGAAAGGCCAGGGGAAGGGAGTAAGTCCCCCTAGTGTTGTGAACTGTGAAAATAAAGCCAAGAAAGGCCAGGGGAAAGGAGTAATTCCCCCAGGCTTCGTATATGGAAAACAGTGAGAGCCAGACATCAGGAGACGGGAGTCATTCTGCTGGTAATTGAGCTTGTAAGGAGGATCAAACCAACGATCCAGGGGAAGGGAGTCATTCCCCCTGGAGTGAAGAAATAGTGAACCTTTTAATGCAGAGTGTTAAAGGAATAGCGGCCCTTTGTTTTGAAAGTATTAAAACTAGGGGAAGGGAGTAGTTCCCCCTGGTGAAGAACATGCAACAAGAACTGTGCCATCGCATCCAGGAGGAGGGAGTCATACTCCTAAACCAAGAACATTGGTAATACCTTTAGTTTAGTTATAAGTGTAAGGGACAGAGATAGGAACGTTTGGCACAGGCCGATGGAATCAAAGTTAGAAGGACATCCTGCCAGACCCATTAGCACTTTAATTAGGTAGGGAAAGCCCTCGTAGATATAGGGCAAGACAGGTTTCTCTTTATTTTTATATTGAATAAAAGTCTATAGCAATCACTATGCCACCTGTGTGTCAGTCTACTCCTTCTGCAACCTTAAACCATATAATCATTTACTGTCTCCTCCCCGCATCTCCTGCTTTCCCTGTTAGCTGCTTCTCTAAAGTATAACGTCACATAGGTTCTGTTTTGTTCAAGTTTCTCTTTCAATCGTCCGCAGCCTTTTTCTCTTGCGTCCTCTCCTTCTCAATCTTGTTCTTTTTGACAGGTGCTCTGTATCTCTGTGCCAGTGTGCTTTGCAGTCTCATCCGCGTAGCTGTATCGGCATGCTTGGCAGGACCTCTGGTCACCACTGGCTTGATGTGGCCACAACACACTTACTGATTTGTTCTCTCTCCAATACGTAGGACGCTGCATGTCTCCTTTCTTGACTCTGGTTTGGCAGCCTGTTCATAACTTCCAGGCTCTCCAGAGATCCCTGTCTCCTCCCCTTGAAGTGTTGACATAGCCGTGGGCCTTCCCCGGCTTAGCTTCTCCTTAAAGGAATATTTAGAATTTCAGTTTCACAATAACGCTTATTGGTTCCTTCTTTGTATGAGTCCTTGTGGGGCATGGCTGTAGAGGTGACTTTCGGAGAGTCTTTAGGGAGTTCCTCACAGGAACGGGAACCCTAGTCCCCACAGGTGGAGTCCCTTGCGGTGAGGTCCCGCTTGCCTCTAACCCTAAGGAGGGTTTTGCAGGGCGAGCTCACCTCCCTAGCTTCAAAGGGGGAGTGCGGTACCCCTTGGGGAGAAGCAACCAATTCCTGCTATTTGTTACATTGCCCAACATTTAATTGGCAGCATATAGCCATTCAGATAGCACAGTGAACTAAGTGCTTGCTCCTGATACCTGTGTGCAGCCTGCTTTGGCAGGTTCGAATCTCACAGGGTCAACTCAGCCTTTCATCCTTCCGAGGAGGATAAACGGAGTACCACTCTGTGGGATAATAACCACCTATGGGTCTGTAGTACTATATAAGAAATATTTGATTATCATTATGACCGTGAAGCATGGTTACCTGATCTGAAATCAAGCGCTGTATCAGCCACCTCCTGCTGTCAGACAGGCTGCTTGTAAAAGTCTGCTCTTTTGATTTGACCCCGGGATATTGCCGTCTTATGGAAGCGAATAGCTGTGGTCTGATTCCATGCAGAGGGAATTAGCAAGACTGTCTCTCTGATGCGTTAAGAAAAATGGAATTACTACCTTTCCAGGAGAATACATTCCTGTACATTAGCTGAACTCAAACAATTTAACAGCATGAAGAAGTCCCTACCTAGATTTCTCTTTGCTCCTAAGGGATACAACTTTTCGTCTTCTTTCTGTGGCAGCAGAGCAATTATGAGGAAGTTCAGGACTACCCACACGAGGGGTTCTCAGAACTGAGTGGCCTTTCAGACAGGACTCTTCTGTCTCAGAGTATTTTTTCCTTTAATTAGGTACATAAAAGTAATCTTATACATGTATTCTCCCATGACCACCTGCTATCAAACTAAGGCAGGCAATGAACATATCCAAATAAAAAAGTGGGTTACACGTTTCTTGTGCAAACAGTCCCAGTTCCTGCTTCTCTGTCCCAATCATTTGGCCCATTAGAGAAGAGACTCTGAAGGAATCCTCAGAGATCTAGAAGAATGCACAAATTTAAGGGGCACGTCGAGCCATACATTTTGAAGTTGGAAGGCTTTCTTCTCAGAGTCTCCTGGGAAGTTCTACTCTACTTTGTAGCAAGAGGTGAAGAAAGACGGTTTGTCGCTAGAAAGCTTCACTGAATATATAAGAGTCTCCCTTCAGCCCGACTGTTTGCACTCTGTTAGACTGTGTTGCCAGTGGCCCTCCCGCTCCCTTACAGATAAGTGAGTTGACGTTTGCCTTCGAACAAAATGTTCGCTGTGAGCAGTCAAAACCATGAGGCAGCCCAAGTCTTCGAACCATGAACCAAACATTTCTCCAGCCGCCTCAATTCATTCAAAGTCAGAGCCAAGCACTAAAACGGAGTGTGTTTGCTTGAGACCAACACCAATTGGCAGCCTTATTAGTAATGTGTCAAGTTCCCCTTGTGGCTGAACGCCAGCTGGGCCTCTAATGTCCTGTATCAGATTCCGCTGCTGATTCAGTCCATGTAGAGTCCACATTTTCCAAGCCGGAGTGCAACTGCTACAAGTCCCAAAAAATAGAAGATGTTTGCAGTATTCAAATTTCAATATCCAAAAGTATGTTTCTCAGAGAGAGAATCACTCATCGCTTGCCTGAACAAGGTACTAAGTGGGCCCATCCCCGCAGTTCCTGCCTTCCAATGAACTCCCTTTAAGGGTATTCCTAAACCTTTCAGAGACACTTTTAAAATGTACCATCCCTTCCACAATCCATGACTTATTTGTAGCTCCCATATTTATTGTAAAGTGAGTGGCAAATGAGCGATAAAAAAATAACCTTTTTAACATTTCTGCCAACATTGGCTTTTAAATTTTAGTTGCGCCGGAAGAAAGCTTCTAATTTCTTTCATGGAAGCACCAGGAAAAGGGTGCACGTTTATCTCTATGAACAAAAACATTATCTTGCCTGTAGTTTGACATCTTCCATTGGGGGACAATTTCATTTTGGTTGACTGCTATTGTTTTTAATAATAACACAGTCTAAACATTCAATTTTTTGAGTGGACACACCACTTCCCTGCTGCAGGGATATCCTTGCACCCGGTGGGGTGGAGTCAAGAGCAATTTGCAAACCGTGGCTCAATTGTGTCTAAGTGTAACTAACTGAGTCTTGTTTCATTGGGTGTTTCAGTATTTGTCACAATCCACACCCTTATCCTAACAGAACAGACAGTGAAGCCCCTTCATAAAACAATGAGCTTCTTGTGACTTTTGTGACTTGTGACTTTTGTATGCTAATGACACGAATGGTGGAGACCAGGTCTCTTGTAGAATACTTGGAGGAGCCAGCACTTCAGCTGAGCTCTCTTGTGTCCACGGCGGCTTTGTATGCTGGATCTAAAGAAATGTTCAGGTCTGTTCTTTGTCGCCTCACGGGCCAAAGGCTGGCTATCGCAAAGAACTCTGATCTTAATGTCCTATTCTGGTGCTTCCGATTCTGCGTTCATCAAAGCCATGTAAGTGGCACAAAAACTGATCAACTCAACACAAGGGAAATGGATGATTTGAACCAAAATCTTCTTATCATAGCAATGCTAGAGCACGCTCCTTTACCATCCTGCCTTCCAAATGATTGGTGCTTTCTGTTGCTACTAACCTTATCTTTGTAGTAACAACAGCTCACTGAGAGGAACCATATTACATCCCAGACAAACTGACTGTTCTGCCATTTTGTGGCTAATTTGAGGTTAAAGAGCAGTTTGTGGGCAAAGCCGTGTGTACTGGTCATTACACCAAATACTGCAATGCTGTATTATACTGAATATGATAATTACTCACCTGAAAAGAAGGAGAGAACAAGGGCCTGTAGAATATGTAACAAACAATTAAATTAAGTGATATTCTACCACATCTGTTACTTGTTAGTACAAAAGAACACAATTCCTAAATGAAGTGATGTGATGTTTTACCCAATGTTTCAAAGATAATTTTAAAGAAATGCGCATTGCAAAAAGTCATTTAGGTTCGCATTTCACACAGTCATCTGATGGTTTTATTCAGTAGTACTGATATGGGTTATTCGTGAAGTGCCCTGCCTGAATTGGTAATGCGCTTGAATTGTAATTGGGGATGGCAGAAGCTAGAGCATAATTAAGTCAACTGAGAAACAGATTCTGGGTGCTGCTAGATCATTCATGTATTATGCCTTTGAGATTTTGGCATAGGCGACTGGCAGTCCTGCAGGCTGCCAACTGTGCTGAAACGTGGCAAGTGCTCAATATCAGGACCGGCAGCCGGAAGAGGCACAACGCCACGGGAACGACAGACGTAAAAACAGGAGCACTCGAAAGTGGGGCACAGCTGTGAAGAAAAAGTAAAACTAAAAGTCTTGGTGAGGGGGGATAGCTCAGGGAGATAAACATTTGTCTTGAGAGGAAGACAACACAGTGCAACAATGTTTTCGAATCCCGATCCTGTGCTTAGAGACCTATCTCTGGTATTAAGCGCGTTATAACAGAACAATTATTATTATAATCCTGCCAAAAATACAAACGAAATGGGAAGATACAAACTCCTTGCTTCTCAGTAGCGCAAAAAAAGGCTGCAGGAGATGACAGTTCCAAATCTTCATGGGTTCACTGAAATTAGGAACTGCGACACAGATGGTACCGCAGGCACTGAGGCGGAGGAGTAAGGTTGGCACGCACAGTAGCCAGATAGATGTCCTTTTTTAACAAATAAAAAAACATTCTTTGCCTTTATCAAGTTACTCAACCAAAACAACAACCAGAGGATAAAGACCCAACGAAAATAAAATACAGTACGTTATGTTAACATGCTTTTATACTGTGCCAAATCACCACCGTAGTACTCGTATCAATCGTACAGAAAGGACGCTACCGCTACACCATGAACATAAAAAAAACACTCCTCCCTGGGAGCAGCAGATGGAACAATCCCGCAGAAAAAGCTGGGACGCCAAAACGCTCGCTACACAAACCTTGTACAGTACTCCGCTGATCTCGAGCAAAGTCTGTGCTTTAAACAATAAAATAAAAATGGAGAAAGTCCCAGTGGAAGATGACTTTCTAAAAGGGAGTAGAAACTTGACCAGGCTTTACACTGTTACTGCATTAAAGAAGCAGCCTGGTTGATGTGTTCAGCCTATTTCCGAAATGGAATAAATAACTGATAAAAAACAACAACTCTAAATATCACGCTATCGCATTAACATTCAGGTCCAAGGTGCTCCATCTTGTAGAACAGTTAACAGCGAGCGTGCGAGCTGATTTACCAGAGGACATAGACCGCCAGCGCCGTTGGAGGGATAATTGCTACTTCTAAAGAAGCTTTACTGTTATTTGTTTGATTATTTTAATTAAGTGCCCAAAGACGGGTTCGCCAGTACTAGGCACTGCATAGGAGTGCTGAAAATTATCAATGTACCCACCTCAAACAAGTACACTTGTATTAAATCTAAGCCATCTATCTTGCAGGCAAAATTCAGGGGGATAATCCCCACTGCTTGCAAGAAAGCACACACTAAGGACTGAGGCCTAGAGTTTTTAGCTCATGCCGGTCTGTAATTTCCTTTCAATCTTGTTTTCCTAGCGAGGGCCTGGCTGTGCTGTGGACACACTGCCAGAAATAATTCAGGCTCTTCCATTTTATATTCTCAGCGGTTCCCCGAATGCACAGACTGTTCTCACCAAAATGTCCCACCGTCTGCATACTGAGAGAGATGTGGCTTTGATGTCGAACCTTTCAGAGCCTCTACACCAAAGTGTCCCCATTTCCAGCATTTTGTAACATGTGCACACACCTTCCCCTCGAACGCGCCGCTCCCTCCCCCCACCAGCCAACAGCGCGCAACGCCTAAAGTTGTAAACAAGTACGTTATTAAACATCGCAGAGGTACAAGGAGGTCAGTTCTGCTGAAATCATTTTGTCGTGGCGCTGGTGGTTGGATCGCCCGTAGACATTTCCATTTCATTAATGGGTAAATCCACAGGTGTTCACACGGTGAACAAGGCCGAGACATAACAAAGGCAGCAATAACTACAATTGGGCCTTTCTGACCACGGATTCTTTCGCGCACAAGCCACAGTGTACATGAAATTAGTCAATACTGTGTTTTCTCATTGAATTAAAACGATTTCTCTTCGAGTGTGCCCCTCACAGAACTTCTCATGTTCTTCTGCACTTAACAGCTGAATGCACCTTAATATTTTTAACAGAAAATGTGATGGTAAACTAACCCACATTCCTCCTTGCTGTTTGCTTACCTTCTCCATGTCTCGTCGAATTAGATGCAGTTAAGTGATAGAAATTCCTCAAATCAAAATCCTCAAATCTCAAAACCGTTTCAAAATGAGGCCTTTTTTGTATGTACCTTCTATTATTTTTTCTTGGCCAATTCGCTGACCAATCTTTTTGACGTAAAATCAAGAATTAGGTGTAATATGCCATCCGGTCTTCGATGGCAGCATGGTGCGTTTTGAAGGTGCGAGCAGGTCGGCAAGTGTATTTTTTAATATGTATGTATGCATGCATCTGGAAGCGTGCACATTGGTGTGTTTGTTTTCATGTAGACGGTACAGTTGGCAAAACCTGTTAAACCGTCTTCGCTGTCCACCATTAGACCGCCGTCGACGACAACATAAATTACCAAATCGTCCTCTATTACACCATCAACGGCCAAATTGTCGACAAACACAGGAAGCAAGGCAACTACGACAGTCAACTAAATTAATAATGACAGTCTATGGCAGGTACCATAGCAACATTGATGTCAAAGGTCATCCAAGTCTCCGTCGACAACACCATAGCTGGTCACGTCCATCATGCCTTCAGCGCAGCGTATGACCTCTGCCACCAGTGTCTGCGCTGGTGGCATGTTCACACCCTTCAACTACAGGCCTATCTCCAACACTCGATTCCTGGCAAAACTCATCGACAGCACTGCATACTCACAGCTCAATGGTTTCGTGGAATCGAACAATCTCCTAGACCCCACGCAAATCAGGTTTCTGTCTGCGCCACAGAACAGAAACCACACTGATCTCTGTCTGGGATTACCTCAAAGTCACAGCAGACTCAGAAGGATGTACAGCACTTGTTCTTCTTGACCTCTTGGCAGTGTTTGCCACTATTGACCATATGATCCTCCTTGACAGACTGCACTCACTAGGAATACGAGATTGAGCCCGCACCTGATCGCTTCATTCCTCAGTAATAGATAGCAAATCACCCATCCCCCCACGTTTCTCTCCTCTGCACACCCAGTGAACACTGGTGTACCCCAAGGAGCCTGGCTCTCTCCCCTTCTCTTCAACCTCTACATGACCCACCCTGCAAAGGACCATCCGCTCACACAACCTCACCTGCTATAACTATGCAGATGACACACACATCATCTTGAGAATTCATAAATTGTCCGCCTGCCCTCGTCCTGACCTAGCAGCACGTCTCACTGACATTGACCGCTGAATGACGACTAACCATCTCCTTCTGAACCCAGGGAAAACAGAGATTATGTTATGTGGCAAAAATGCTCTATTTACCCAACCGACTCCCTGGTCATCCTTACTCGTACCCTCCCCCAGACCACCACCACAGTGAAAATGGATTCAGTCCGAACACTGTCTCACCACATCAAAATGCATCCAAATCCTGTCATTTCCACCCTAGGATCCTGAAGTGTCCTGTCCCTTACCTCACCTATCCCCACAGACTGGCAGCAATTATGTCCATTGTCTTGTCCAGACTCGACTATGCAAACTTCCTCTACCTGGGTGCACCAGCCTACTAGCTAAACAAACTGCAAAGAGTATAAAAATTGACTGCCAGACTGCTTCTCGCATTGGGACAAAGGGACCACATCTCACCTGCTCTCCGCACCCTACACTGGCTCCCAATTGGGAGCAGGGCCACCTTTAAATTCCTATGTGTTACCCACCGAACGATGCCCAAAGCAGGCCCCAAATACCTACAAGAAACGATTATGTTTTTCCACCCAACCCGCACCTTAAGGTCAAGCACTGCCCTCTTCCTAGAGGTCCCCGCCTCCAATTCGGCAAGGATTGGAGGGTCTGCCTACTCAACCATGGCACCAACTTGGTGGAACTCACTGCCTCCCGGCATTAGACAAAGCGAAGACTACATGTCTTACAGGAAGGGACTCAAAACCTGGCTCCTTGCCTAATAACACATAAGGGAACACCATGACCACTCAACTTACCACCACAACCGAGTAATGGCATTGTAACCCGCTCAATACAGGCCCTTTTATAGAGACTCAGGCCAGATGATATCTACCCCATTATCTGGAGCCTTTGCCCAGACTTGAAACTTGAATCGTAGTAGCACCTATGTACATGATGGAATTTAATCATTGCCTTCTTCCGCCAGGAATACTGCACGCTCTAAGGCCTAGAGATATCTATCTTTAATAATCTGGACCGATTGTGCCAGACTTGTAATACAAGCACTAATAGCACTTATGAGCTTGATCAATGCCCTGCAAATATGCACTGTGTTAGTGGTATCAGTCCAAGAAATGCACATGCTTGCTAATCCTACTCATCTGGAAACCCATGAGCAGAACTATATACCAAGGTCCTAACTATCTGGGAATGTATTTAGCAGAACTACCTTCCCGGGAACCTATTTAGCAGAAGTACCAACCGAGGATGTCTCTAGCACCGAAACAGTAACGCCATGAGTTGGGACAGATCTGCCTGTCACCACCCGTCAGTCTTCGCCAAAGCAATTTGACACAACAAACCACAGGGAGAACCTTAGCCTAACAGCCCAAATGCAAAGGGAGATACCACCCCCTCAACAGGCACTGGAAGCTCAACAGGGAGCAGGGTCCCCCTGGAAAGCACACAGACACTTAAACACACCATTATACCAACTCTCTCCTCTGCACTAACAAACAATAGAATGCAGCTATACGGCTTGATTAATTTGGCCTAGCTGCACACATACTTATACACCTCCACGATCACCTCAACAGTCAGACTGCAGCTATACACCTCGAAATCGGCCTAGCTACACACATAATCTCATTCACAAACTCCAACACCACCAGAAAGCAGATACTCAACTCCATTGGCCTGACTGCACACATTCTACTGATCACACTCAACCACTGCACCACACCTAGCACTAGTATGCAGCTACACACCGCCTATTCCACACTGGCTGCACACATACCAAGTGCACCCAACCATGTTTTACTACATTACTGTCTCCATTGACCTGGACTGCGATCCACGAGGGCGTTCAACTCACAGCGCTTTGGAATCATTCCAATGGTAAAAGGCGCTATACAAATGCCCCAAACATAACATATCCGTGCATGAAGGGAGTTTTTTTAAGTTTGTGTGTGTGTGAGAGAGAAGGGGTCCAGAGCCACTAAATGTAGGTGTAGGCACTGCCATGCCCCCGGCAGCCCTCACTGAGTGTGGCTGAATGGCTTTCCTTTTTGATTTACCCTTTATGCAAAGTAATTGTGCATCAAGGGAAAGCAAACATGATATGTTTTATTACTTGGGTAGACTGGCCTACATTCAATGAGACAAGTTGGAGGCTGGGATTTAACATGGTCTTCAGGCTCCACAACCTCCGGTGAGGCCCGAAAGCATGGTCTATAAAGCCATTATGTCCCTAAAAAAAGAGGCAATCTGCATAGAATGGTTGCAGGGAACTGGCTAGTTCCCAGCAACCACGTACAAACAAAGTGAAGAAGAGGGAGGGGCAGGGTTTAGAAACCAGATGGACTGTGACTGCCAGGTGCAGCCCAGCAAAGAGTGAAAGCAGCAAGAGGGGTGGATGTCCACACCCATCCTAAAAAAGTAAGGAGCTGGGGTAAAAGGGTATGCCATTTCAGTGCATGGGGCATGTCTGTCAGGTGAGCCCATGCAAGGAGGAGAGCTGTCAATGTGGTGCTCCCGTGGTGAGAGGGAGCAGTGTGCTGAGACCCATGTGGCACTGTCAGAGTGGTGCTCGCGTGATGAGAGAAAGCACCGTGGTGAGAGCTGTGCCACCAGTGCAGCTAACCCGTGGGAATGGTGATGCTTCGTTCATTGGCCAATTTTCAGGCTGTACAGATTTTCTGAGCCATAGCGGCTTGTATAGCCAGGAAGTGGCCAATGGGGGAGTTCCAGGTCAATCCTTTGAGATATAATAAGTGGTGGAGGAAAGATTTGGCACCGATAGTGTATATTGCCTTCCCCGTTTGTTAGCTGCATCAATGTGAGCTATTAAGAGCCAAAGAAAAGGGTGGAGCCCCGAACACACTAACATAGTGACCCAGTGGTAAGAGGCTACCAAAGATGGCCTCGTTATGGCTACGTGTGACCCCTGATAAGCAATTGATATGGGGAATGGGAAAACAGGAGGGAATGTATAGCGTGTGGCACAGAGGACGTGGTAAGAAAGGTTCAAGGTGCCATTATGGAAGCTTTGTAGAGAGTATGGGGGTTCCTTCAAAGGTAGGGTAGAGACTTTATACTGACTTTTAGGAGCATGTCCATGGGAGTGTAGGATATTATCAGCCTAGGAAAAATGAACTGTAAGGCCAGGTTAGGTCTTAATGTGAAATACATTATTCTAATTGCAAGACACACTGAAATATATTTGACGGGCCAAAAATATTAAAGATGACACAAGAAATAGTGTATTAAGGAAAGTGTGTGTCTTTCCGCAGTTGAAACATGCACTATGCTGAAAAGTAAAATCAGATTGAAAACTGAAAAGGCAAAACTTTGGCTGAGAGGTAAATGCAGCATTATTATTGAAAATGCCACACATCAAAATGCTGTGCACTATGACAATTCAGAGCACAAAGTGGGCCTTGTTGCAAAATTCGAAGTCATGTGAACATCTTTCCTTTCAGGTGACTAAGACCCACTTTTCAGCACAAAAACGTACATCATGTGAACAAAAATACATTTGTGACCAAGCTGAACAGCAGCCCTTCAATTTAAGTTTGTCACATTAATAGAAATTGCTTTGTGCAAAGCAAAAGGAAGACTATAGGTTTGCTAAAAGGACATTTTTAATGGACAGTGGGGATGACTTCAAACACAGAGATTCAAAACTAACTTCCCCCACTCCTGGCTTTGCTCAGACTTACCCAGCTGATAAACAAATGCTTTGAACCATTCAAGCCCAAGCAGAAGGATATAGCCAGAGCATGACAGGTATTTATTGGTGGGCTGTATAGACAGAGGCTGCAATCAAGTGAAGCTGAACTTTGAAAAATACCCCAAATTGAAGAAATTATGTGGACTAATGATGGCATGCCATAAAGAGAAGATATCAACTTTGCTGTATCTCTTAGCTCAGGTTTTGAGCAGCACGTGAGTGAATGATAATATTTTTGCAGGCCTGACCCAACTGCCTAATGCGCAGCCCTGAACCATGTGGATTCAGGGAAATGGAAATTTGAAACTACCATTCGTCCATGTTAATTATGTGGTCATTGACTTTCATTGCAAATATTATTTTATTTAATATTTGGAGACCGAGAGACTCTCATTTGAAAGCTCTTGTCAAGGCGGTGGTGCTGATGTTATTTGTATCTGGATTCAATTATTTATAGCCCTGTGATAATCAAAAAAGTGTTTTAACTGGCCCGAAAATGTTGGAAACTTGAAGGTTGGGGAGTTACTGGCTGGTTAAATTAGATCTTAGATTATGAAGTTTCATATTCCCAACTATGTTAGTTTCAGAAAAAAGGGTGGAAAAACATAGCATGCCCAAATGAAAGCATCCCCTACCAATTCATTAATATATATATATATATATATATATATATATATATATATATATATATATACACTATAGCGTTTATCATTAAGTTACTCAAATTTGCCATGTAGGGACATTTGGAGGAAAAAGCTACCATGTTAAAAAAAAAATACAAATGATAGAAAGTGTGTACCTCTTCACTTCACTTCAATCACGGAACTCCCCTAGCCTATCCTCAGGGAGGGGTGGGCTGTTTGGAGGAGGAAGAGAGAATCATCCTCCAATGGGAAAGTTAACATCAATAAACTGGCACCTTCTAATTGACCTCCTTCCTAAGTGACCATCTTCCCCAGGCTATTCTGGGCACCTCCTCCTCCCTACCTCTTTCTCCCACTGTGGTGTCGCCAAGGGCTCCAACCTCTCCCCCGGGCTCTTTAGCAATTACCTTGCTCCACTGGCACTCCTCATTTCCACCTTCTCCTCTAACTTCCGGTGCTACACAGATGACACACAACCCTCTTCAAACATTCTGTTGACCCTCTTACTTCTTCCTTCATTCCGGACTGCCTATCTGCCATCCAGTCCTGGTGTACTGCCAATGATCTCTGCCTCAATGCCAGCAAGACAGTGATCCTTCCTATTGGGACCCCTGCTCCCTCTTTCTTCTCCTCACACTGGCCATCTTCTATGGGCTCTCCCCCCTTCTCCTTCATCTGAATACAGAAACCTTGGAGTCATTTTAGACTCCTCTCTCTCCATCCTCCCTCACATTCAGGACATTGCCAAGAAGTCCCACTTTCAACTCTTACTTCTCAAAGAAATTCTCAATTTTCACACTTTCCCCAAAAAGTTCAATGTTACCAGAGCCCTGGTTCTCTCTAGGCTAGACTACTGCAATCGCCTTCTCTTGAATCTACCCTCTTGCTCCCCATGACCTCTCCGGCTAATCCAGAATAGGGCAGCAAGACTTATCCTTGGCCTCAGACCACATCTCTCCTACCCTAAAATCTCTTCGCTGGCTCCCGGGTTGCTGCAAGGATCAAATTCAAATCCCTCTGCATCATCTATAAGGCTTTCTAGGGCCGGGGACCACGCTATCTGCAACTTGCTCTTACTAAAAAGCATTTTTGTTTCAAATGCTGGATCGAGCAGCATACGTACAGGTACAAAGATTTTTGGACAGTCATAAAATATTGAGGCAGAGGCAATCTGGCTTCCGTAAGGCTCATAGTATGGAGTCAGCCCTCTTGGACCTTAAGATGAATTTGCTAGACCTCTTAGAGAAAGGAGGAACAGCCCTCCTGATGCTTGTTGACCTCTTAACGGCCTTCAACCTGGTGGATCACGCTAAGTTCAAGTTGTACCAGGTTAGTACAATCCGCTCTTTTCAAACTTAGCTGCTACCTGGGTGAAATTGTTTCTGACAGACCGCACAGCCAGGGTCTTTGCGGATTGCCACAAGTCAGATGACTTTGTGGTGTCTTGCAGAGTTCCACAAGGCTCCTGTCTGTCACGATCTTGTTCAACATTTTCATCATGTCACTTTTTAAATTCTTGGACAATAAGGGAGTGCTACACACAAACTATGTGGATTATACTCAGTGTCTCATCCCACTTATAGGAGACTACATCAGGGACACTGAGGCGATCAACTCTGTTTACTCCATCAGACAAATGTGGATGGTGGAGAATGATTTGGCACTTAATGACGCGAAAATGGAGCCAATGATCGTCAGCACAGCAGTCTGCATGATAAACCTCAGCCCAGACTATCAGAAATTCCAGATAACAGGTTGCTCCCCTTTTGAAAGTTAAGACACTGTGAGTAGTGTTTGACCAGGAGCTTAGAATGAGGGCACATGTAAGTGGTCTGGTGAAAACCACTTCTTACTAGTTGAAACTCCAGGTACAGCTGAGACGGTTCCTGTCAAGAGAGAACTATGCAACGATCGCCAGGGCAGTGGTGGGAGTTAAATAGGATTATGGCTCTAGCTTGCTGCAGGGAGTTAAAAAGGGAGAAATAAGGTGACTGCAGATTGTTCAGAACAATGCTGCTAGAGCAGTGGAAAGCCTGTGAAAGAGAGATCATATCTCAGCAGCTAGGCGACCATTACATTGGCTCCCAATAGCAAGCAGGATATTCTTCCACATGCTATGTATCGCACATATATGCGTATATGGCACCGGTCCAGGATACCTATGTAATTATCTGACTTGGTTACCAGCACGCAGGCCACTAAGATCCAACAATGTGGGTCTCCTACAGATTCCTAGAGGTAAGCTAGAAATGGTGGTGCAGGCGTCTTTTTGTTACATGGCTCTGAAAAGCTGGAACGTCCTCCCACCAGATCTGAGGCTATGCCATTCGCTCCCCAAGTTAAAGAAAAACCTCTGAAAAGACTTTAATTTGTATGATTTGACCTCGGACTCCTCCTGACTGTGGTCTATTTTGTTGCTTATAAATGTGTGTTGGTGTTTTGTCTCTCATGTCAGCGCTAGTATGCCTGCGGGCCGGTACTTAAGCGTTTTACAAATAAATATTAATAAATACATAGAAAAATACTCTGCCTCTAGACCTCTACACTCCTCTGGTACCAACTCTCTGTGTGACAAGTGTTTCGCTAAACAAGGGGCAGGTGGCCAATCTCTCCTCAGCTGGCCCCTCCCATGGAACAGCCTCCCCCTTCCTCTTCGTCTTGAGCTGGATCGCCTCAAATTCTGGAAGCTCCTCAAGAATTTCCTTTTCACCTCCTCCTTCCGTCCTCTGCTAATCGCACAGTTGCTGAGATTGGTGACCAGGGCCATTGTGCGTCTCTTGAGTTAGCACCCATGTGATGCCAGTTTTCCTCTGCAGCTGGTCTCCCCTCCACATTTAACAGTTCATTCAAAGTTCATCAGCTTTAGTTCAAAACCTGCCACTTTGCGATTATCACTCATCAGAGCCCGGTTCTTATCGGTTCTCCCCTCGACTCACCGGCTGTGTCGGACTGCTTGGCTGTTAGCTTCTTTGGAGTCAAGGTAGGTATCATGGGCGCAGGAGCTTCCCTAGCTCCTGCTTATCGGCATAGGCTTGCCCCGTGTACCGTTGACATCAGCTGCAGGGTCTTTGCACTATTGTTAGCAGTCTTAGGCTCTCTTCCACGAAGGTTCCGCAGGCCTGGGAAAAAAAGGCAAGGTCACTTCTCTCCTTGACACCCCCTCGATTCCTGATGCCTTTCTCCTTCTGTTGAGCTGCTGCGTGGTTGCTGTCTCATTGTGCTGTCTGTTGTACTCGCCTTGCTCATCCTGTGCTCTCTGACTCCACCTTTTATCCCTGCAGGGAAAAAAAAGGGCTGATAGGTGTGTGTGATTCTGATCAATTGCCTGACTTTGCCAAAACCTTGTATTGGGACACGTCAGATAAACAGCTTTGGTGTTAGTGCGTTGTGGGAAAGCATTAGAGTTAGAAAAGGGGGGGCAGTGGTTTGGAATGTCCTAGGTGATAGGATGGGGAAATGTTGTTAAAGGAAGGGGAATACCGCCTCTCACCCATCGGTGCCCCACTCCCACTCTCCGAGGATCCCCCATCCAGGTGATCCTTCCTCATTGGTCCTCCCCAGGAAGTGGATCCAATAGTGCTGGCCATGTCCTGGCCACCTGGATGACAGACCCTCAAGGTTTAGACAAGGAGACACCTTCAGGTTTCTCACAGTATAGGTATCTGTAGACTGAGCTATCGCTGACCTCTTACATGCCTCCCACTCACGCATTGTCTGGGAGTTCTCCAAAAATACATCCTAGTGGAGAAAGCTCTAAATAAAACTCAAAAGCAATAATAAACGATCCCCATTTGCAGAACTACTGAATCGATAGCACATGGTGGTTATATACTGTAAATAAATCTATACAAAAGAAAAGGAGCATATGAAAATTTCACATTGAAAATAAAATACATATATTAACTGCATTCTCAGAAAAAGCATTTAAATGAATGAAACATTTGAAAGAAAAAGTTGTGATGTCAGCAGACCATCTTTAAAAAAAAGTGTATTTGTTCACAGTTAATGACAAGGCACACACATACATCTTTTCATTTACATGGACCTATACAGCAATCTGTATTAAATGGAGAATAGTCACTCCGGGAAGAAAGATCAAAGCATTTTATAGAAACATTAAAATCGAATTGAAGCCTACATTATTTCTGCTTTTTTCTTTACAGGGCTGAGAATCATCTTTATGCAAGAAACCTACAAAGACTTCCAGTAAAAACTGTTATGGAAAAGTGCCTGAATGCAAGAGAACATGTTAAAATGCCCCTGTGTAAAGAACAAATCATGATGTAGAAAAGAAAGTAACTTCATATGTTGCATTTGTAAATGAAACCAGTCACAATGGCTAAAAAGCGAATCGAATTTTCTCTGACCCAGCAGCAGTGATGAGGAGAAGTTCTCCCACAAGAAATGAACCCAGCTTTGGGGGCTGAGCAATACATTTTATGGTGGTCCTTGTTTAGAGGAATTTACCCACGCAGGTTGGACCACGCACCGCATTACTGGATTCCTCATCGGCTCCCGGTGGGGTAAAATGCACGTTATGCTAGTTTCTTATACGTTGGCAGGTTAGTGCCTTTTTAGGGAATAGTAAATTAGGGTGATCCGATCTGGATGTTATTGTTTGAAACACCTGTGTTTACATGTGTATTGACACTGGTGTCTGATGAATTCTGGTTGATATGGTGTTGAGTGACGTTTGTTCACAATCTGGCAAGAGTGGCATGAGGTGATATAGGTCAGCACTAGTGGATGAAGTGTTTTTGAAAGATAAGGTTATATATTTAGTTATTGTTTATCTGTGATGTCAGTTTTATATTTTGATCTTTCTTCTTTCTTTTTCTTTTTGTTAGGTGATTTGTTTTCATCACACACAGAGGTTATCCCCCTGTCTCCAGTCGACTGAAGACTAGACACATTCTTTTTGATCATCTTCCTTCCAGTCTGGGTGATGACCATCAATGATTGGATGTCTTACTGCTGATTTAAGTAAGATACGTGTTGTGGTTCTGTTGCAGGTGTGTTTTCTGTTTAATACTGAATTTAACACGTGTTACATTACAATAATTTATCATGTTTTCTTTCAGGTATTTGAGGGTATTTCCCTGATCAAAGGACATACTGTCCCACAACGCAAAGGATTTGTTATACCAGCTTTTAACCCTCATTTCTGTGTGAGATCAGTTTTTTGTAGTACATGAATGTGACTAAGGCTTAGGCTGTTAATGATTTGCCTAGGGATCAACAGATGTACACAATGCATTGATGGAGTTGTTGCATGGGTATTTATGTTGAAATCAGATTTATTACTGAGGTTTGTAAATGAGGTATATAACAGCATGACTGTTATTAACTCTCGTGTCTACATTGAGAAATGAAGGTTGTTTTCCGCCCTATTCATTTAATTTTACATTAAAAATACTGTAATTCAATTAAGATTTGGTGATTATTTATTTACTTATTTCAAAAATGTTTCTAAGTGTTGTAGAACCTTTGGTCCACACACAGTTGGCAAGTGATAGGGGCGTGCCGGGCTGCGGTTGTCCAGACATTTGTACGCTCATGAACTTTATAACATCCTGGCACCAAAGGACCAAATGCTCTCTTTGTTTAGAAAACCAGGTCTTGACAATACAAACATTGATGCCAATTAACAGTTTCCATTTCTCACTGGGTCTATTCCAGGATTCCTTAAAAATACCAAATATATTTTGGAACCTGGGCTCACAGTGGCCTGGCAAATTATCAAGTAATTTCATCAAACTGGCCACTTGTTAAGGATGCCATTTACCACTTGCAGAGACAGGGAGTCTGGCATTTGAGAAGTGTGCTGATACACTTAAGATGCCCAGGACTATGCCAATACTTGGGCCCTGAGCAGCCTAATTTCAAATAACCTTCTGACAATAGTGCCATGACAACCAGGCTTTTCAGAGGTCATAAATGGCCCAGCTCTGCGCCTCAAAGGATTGACACCATACGGCTGTTGCCAGGCCAGCGAAAGGAACCGCTATTTAAAATTGTGTCAAAACCAGCACATGGGCAGGAAAATCAGTGCATCTTTAAATGTTAAATATGGGATCATATTTTCCTAAATATCTGATATGATATGATATATTATAATAACACGCCGGTACCCAAGTGTTCCTAGGCGTGACAAGACAAGGAGGGGGTAAACACATGGAGGTCAAAACAACTGTCTTCCTAGGCTTTGTGTCATTCAGATCATGCAAGTGCAGGGATGAGGGAGGGGAGAAGTGCCAGGGGAGAGGGGAAGGGAGGAGTCCAGGTAACGCAATAAGTGCAGCCAGCGGGTGGCTCATAAGTGCAGAGAGAAGGGACTATAGGGTTGCAGGTACAGACCCTTAAGTGCTGGGGAGCTCGGAGGCAGTGCAAGGGCAACTGGACCTGCAGGAGCCTAGGACGGAGTTCAGGGGGTAGCCAGATAACCAGTGCGCAAAGCAGTCTGGAACATCAGCAGGGGAGAGGAATAGAGAAAGCAGAAGCAAAAAGGAAGGGCATGAGTAGCTTCGGGAGCCGGAGGTGGTTCTGCTCAAGTTTGAGGGAGGCAGGGAGGATGTTCCAGAGGGAGGCGCCAGCTGAAGAGAGAGATCTGCCCCCACACTCTGGTTGGAGAAGCGTCTGACCTTCAGAGAGTTGGAGGTGGTTGAGCGGAAAGCTTGCGAAGGAAGATGTTAAGAAAGAGAAAGTTGGAGGTACTGCGGTCCCAGGCCCCAGAAAGCCTTGTGCACAATGAAAAGGGTATTGAACTGAATCCTTGCAGCCACAGGGAGCCAGTGAAGAGCTGGAGAAATATGATCCTTGGGCTTGAGGCCAAGGACAAGTCTTGCAGTCCTGTTCTGGATAAGTTGTAAATTGTAAAGGTCGAAGAGTGGAGGCAGGCAGATTTAGAAAGAGGCTGTTGCAGTAGTCCAGCATAGAGAGGACCAGGGCTCTGGAGACAGTGAGATTCTACGGGAAAGTAAGAAAAGGAAGAATACCTCTGAGGAGGTGCAGCTGATAGTTTGACTTTTTAGAGACATTGGCGATGTGAGGAGAGAAAGAGAGGGTGGAGTCGAAGATGACATCAACATCCTTAGCCTCACAGGAAGGAACAAGAAGAGGGCCCAGAGTGGGGAGTCAGAGAGAGAGAGAGAGAGAGGAAAGGAGGGAGCATGTATCCCGATGAGGCAGAGATCATTGACAGCACACCATTCCTGAATTGAAATCTTTTGATAGGAATGTCGTAGCAATTTACTTACTTTAAAAAAGAAAAAATATAATAAGCTATTCGGAGTGAAAAACTTTATACGAATATAGATATTTTTTCACAGAAACATTGCAGGTCTGTGATTCATATTTCCGACCCAGCCAGGCCAATAGTCTGAGATGGGAATAGAATAATTGTGCGAAAGTATCACAGATTAAAACGCAAAAATCTGCCAAAAACACATCACATGCCATGCCAAAGTAGACTAGTGTAAGCAGTTTCAACCCAGCACTCCAACTAAGTCAATGCCTAGTATGGGATGCCCAATGGAAACCCTTATTTATATATTTTTATGTCAAAAGTTCTTTTTAATTCTGGATGATGTACCCTTATATAATGCCCCTCTCTTTGAATCCCCCCGGCCTCACTGAGCCAAGAAGTAGGTTTGTTTGGCAAATTAAAAGATTTATTTGATGAGTTGAACAATATATATATATATATATATATCACACTTTTATATCTATGAACAATATCTAAATATCACACTTATTAAAATTTTTATGCAGTTATCATCAATGGATAATATTACAATATCAACAACCTCTTTAATCAATTAGGAGTAGGAATAGGAAGAATAATGTAGCAGAGAAAAACTTTGTATGGTTCAAGGAAATGCAATGATAGGAAAGAATGCAACACAGAAATAAACTTGAGATGAATTCAGTCAAAGACAATGTGACCACTCTTCCCCCTTTTACTACTCACTACCCCCAATATGCAATATGAAGAGATGGAATAAGGGCACACAGGTTTCAGGAATAAAAATCAACAATTGCAGTTTCAATCCCGATTCCCCCCAGCAAGCTTACAGAGAACAGTAACGATTTTAAAACAGGTCAATTGCTTTTAAATGTGGTTGAATTGAATGGGAAAAATGCTTAAAATGATTTTAATTCGCTAACTGGGATTCAGAACTAGTGAGAGTTGCTTTGGATTGGTTCAGGTAAATACTAGCAATGATTGTTGAATGATTAGCAGATGGAAAATGAACTTCAGAGGTTGGAAGCAAGAAATAGCTATTTTTACATGGAGTGAAATTGAGCCAAGTGCAAATTCCCAGCAACTTTTCCGCGTGCGAGAAATGCGATTAAGGAAAAACTATAAGGAATTTGAATGACATTTAAATTTCGTTTCTAGGACGTACGGTTAAAAAATTACAGAGGTTTTAGTGAAGGTAGACTTTTCTCAAAAAGGGTCAAGATTTTACAAATGGGATTGCGCTTTCAAAGATTTATACACAAGAATGGGCTTATACTAAGGGGCTATGAAGATGCAAGATATCCAACAGCCAGCCACCAGAGCAGCGGCGCCACCGCTCCGACTTCTGTCCGCCAGGACACTTGACTTTCTTCAGAAAAGATATTTAGCGCAAGGATGATTTATCGCTACATTTATCACAAGACTATAAAATGAGAAGGATTCAGGATGGACACAAGATTCTATAATGCAGTTCTGGATAGGTTGAAAATGGATTGAATAGGATTACTTTAAACTAAGAGATGACTATGGACAGTTCTATACCAAATACTCACTACTATGGATTTGGAATGGAATGGGCCCGCCAAATATCTGGTCAAAGGTTTGGCTGGAATTCGCTCACCACCGGACAGGATTCAGAACACCTGGACTGCTCTCAGCAAGGCACTCTGGTCTGTGCGGCTTCTTGGACTGGATCTGACGGGTTCTGGGTTACAGCTCTGCTGGACTGATCTGGATCTTGGGTTCTAGCAAGGGTTCTTGGCTAGAAGTAGCCAACACAGCACAGCCAGGCTGTTGAATGGTTTAGGCCCCGTGGAAGTTTAGGGGTTAAATCAGGTTGCAAGATTTTAAAGGCCTGCTGAAAAGGGTTCAGCTTTTTAGGTTAGGCCTCTGCTTCAGGGTTCTGGAGTCTGGTTCTGGAGTCTGGATCTAGATTCTGGAGTCTGGATCTTCCTGCAGGGTGCTTCGCCAGTGGATCAGTTGATGAGTGAATGTGCATCTTTCTGGGTCCTCAACAGTCCTGATTTATCCATCTTCCAAAGGGTTGGGGAGGCTGATTATACAATGCCCAACCCTCTCAGGATCTGATCGGTCAGAGAATTCCCCCTCTCCTGATTTGAGAAGGGAACAGTGTGTCATGATGTGTCAGAGTGACACTGTGTTTATGGTCCAAAGAAAAAAACTGCCCTTTGTGTCTAACCAGAAAATCATTTTTCATACAAAACATATTTCCAATATCACAAACTTATTGATAATGCATATTTACATTACAGATTACTTAAGGTACGCTTCTGTCAAAGTCTCATATTCCTACGAGTTTTGGTTCACAAATGACAGATTTTTGCGCTTTTGGTTGGTTACACATTTTCGGATCTGTACAATTTTTTATTTTACACATACATGCATATACCATCTGGGCATACTCCTGTAATTTTTCATGTTCCTAACATAATCACAATAGCCAGAATATGAACTTTTTCGTGGTTCAGTCTTGGAATGTCGCACAGATTCCAGATTAGTTTTAAACTGTGGGCAAATTTTTCATTTTAATAACCTATAAATCCCATATTTTTGTCAGTTCGGTACAATATTTTATAAGTCTTTTCCCAAAAATACAGTTTCTTCAATTTCAAATCCACATTTCAGTCTGGCCCACCTCCAAGGCTTGGGTGAGTTAGAGAGTCACATGGGCTTGTCTTCCTGTGCAGTTGGTGTCAGTCACACCCGAATTAGCATTTTCATTCAGCTCAAGGGAGTCCTTTGTCTTTACTCAGAGCAACATGCCAGAGTGCCCCTCCCACTTCCTTAGGGAGAAGGTGTGGAATGTGTTTGAAGCTCAGTGTGGGAAACCTCTTGGAGTTTAGCTGAATCAGGTTATCTTACAGTAAATTGTAACATTGTTCTTTTTGTGGAAATTAAAGTTACATATTTTAAAATAAGCAAACATATCTTCAATTCCAGCCTTTTTCAACATGAAAATCAATGTGTGGCACCCCATATTGCATTTGATGGAAGTCCCTTCTTTGGCATATTTAGCTTTTGAGACACAAGTTTCACGTGTCAGATTTAGAAATCGCCAGCGTCTGCCAGAGGCGAGTAACGGTATTGCACCCATTTTTGACATATTTCTTTCCATCAAGTATCTTTAAAGTGGATTTTGTTCTGATAACATATACTTCTGCTGACATTATATTTATGTGGATTCTTGAAGTAGAATGATGTTCAGCACCCAACAAGGAGGTTGGATCTTTTGGGTGGTTTGTGAGCCATGATTTTTGTATATTTGACAACCAAGAAAAACAGATTTCCACACAGCTCTGTGTTTCTTTTGCAGAAATTTTGCTCTGTGGATAACCAAATGATGGGTTTTGGCAGTGGTCTTCTGTGTTACCACTGACATGGGTAAAGTGGATAGCGGCCTATTTTTCAGATTTTTCCTGCGCACTTCTGGGTGATTTTAGCAAGCAGAATGCTTTCCGGCGGCCATTTCTGATGTTTCTGATGCAAGCAATGCACAGTAATGTTGCAGGGCCTGGACTAGTGAGGGAAAACATCCCACACTAGCATAATTTAATTCACCTGAGTGAGAGAAATCTAGCAAACCAATGAGTAACCTAATCACATGTGTGGAACATAATGTTTTAGAAAATCAAAATTGTTTAATGTAAAAGATAACATCACATCAAATGTGAGGCAAACTGAGTTAGAATGTTACTCCCATTGGACTGCCCTCTTCATTAATATACCCAATAAGTACAAAGGGGATGGTTTAGTATGATTCCCCTTTCGAACACTGTACAATCACATGGATAAAATAGAGAAATGATACATACCTCTAAAGGGCTGACTGACTGGTGGGGAGAATGACTAGCTTGCTTTCCTTTGTACTCATTTTGGATTACTGGCAGAACACTGTGGGAGAGGTTTGAATGGAGTTCAACCCCAGTTCTCTGTCAGTGGAAAAGGAAGCAGACAGGGGCAATACACAATGAGATAAACCAGGCAGTAGTGGCAGCTGGCCCGTCTTGCTGACTGATGCCCACCTGTTACTAGTGTGGGTAAATGAACTAGTTCTTGAGAGGGTACTGTGGTAGGTCAGAAGAAGGAGGCAGACCAATAGTTTCAATTTTAAAGGATGTTTATTGAAAATAGAAAAATGCCTAACTTTGCCTATTCTAAAGGCTTTCCTACCTAACGCAACTAAACTAGGATGCTCCTTGTTTAGTCTAAAGTCCAAAGTAAGCCGGTCCTCCATCCAAAAGCTAATCCTTACTGACCCTACCACTTATCCTAACTAACCAAAGACTAGGGGTTGCTTTGCCAGCAAGTATTTCTCAGTATTGGATTTTCAAAAAGCTTTCTGCTATTTCTTGTACCAGTGTGTTCAGTTCTTTCAAGGGATTTCCCCATCTCCCTTTCTTTAGTTCTGTTTGAACTCTCAAGTGTCTCTGTCTAGGAGATCTGGCCTCTGAATATTTATTGAGTCTGCTCTTCTCAACTATTGTTGGAAACTGTTCTTTTCCTGATACCAGTTCCTCCAATTCCAAAGCTCCTTGATTGCTACTTAATATCCCTTGGTGCATTCTTGTCTTCACATTGGGGTCTGTGTGATGTACCTGGTGATCTGCTTCACTTCTTTTATAAGGTTTCCATTCACTGGGACAAGTAGGTTGAGTTCCTGAACAGTTCTCACTCTTCTTATTATTCAAACAATCACTTGGATGACTATACTGCTTCCCTTTGTGATTTCCACTCTTCTTAATGTCTTCACATTTACTGGAAGGAGTAGGCTTACTCAAATCTTTATATTCAATCCTGTTACTATTACAAGGGATATTATTCTGCCTTTTGTTATATGTGCCTTGCCCACCGGGTATCCCACTCTCTTCGTTATGTATCGTGTAATAGGGCTGTGTCACTGGGTTGGTGCTCGGCTTTGGCGCTGTTCCGGGGGTTGTCACAGTGGCTGTTGCGTCTGCTTCATCTCCTCCCTCGGACACGCTTCTCTGTCTTTCTCCCCGTGTGGCCTAGATGTGGAAAGGTGTGGTCTTCCCTTTTCCTTCCTAGCCACCACTTGCTAAGTAATCTTTCTCAGCGTTCTGTTGTGGCTCAGGCACTGCCCGACACGGTTTCTCTACTCTGTGCTTGGAGGGATGGTTATTCGTTTGGCAAACATCCTTGGTTCTGCCCCTCGGACAGTGCAGCTCAGCCATTTATTGATTCCATTTTCTGACCTGCATAGAGAACAGCGCCCGCTCGAGATTACCAGCTTCCCTCCAGCTGGTTCGAAACTCCCAGTATCTCCCTCTGGTTCTCAGCCTCTTCCCCCTTTAAGGATGCTGCTCTGAGACTTCCCCAATTTCCAGTAGCAGTCCTTTCTTTGTGTCGGAGTTAGACTCAGCACAACTCTTTTGGCTTTCTTCCTAGTGTCAGGCAATTCTATATTCTTTCTTACTCTTAGGTTTTTACTCATCTCAGTAACAGGCAGATACTTATCTTCTGCAGAGGTGTCGCAATAGCAGATGTTGGAGGATTCTGTTTTTCTGTCAACTGATATAGCCCTAGTGTGTTTCTGAGTGTGATGGAAAGGGAGCTCATCATTGGAACGGGAGTCCTTGTGCCCAGCAGGGCAGTCTCTCCCTGTGAGTTCCCGCTACTGCCACCCCTAGGGGTAATATTGCATAACGGGCTCCCCTCCCTAGCCTCACATGGAAAGTTTCCTCCTGGGAAGAACTAACTGAATCCCTCGAGTCGTCACAGTACCCACATGTCTGTGAGACAGCCAAAAGAAATTATTTTGTAAGTATAATGCTATGGGGAAATATAATGCAGTGGAAGATATACTTATAAGGGGAATAGATTAAATCCCAGCCCCTCCTATTTGTGAAAGAACTGAGTGGGGGGTATATTGATTGACTGTAATTTAGTTGATTATTGATTAATTAGTAAATATTTCTCAAGTCTAAGTGCTTCATGAAACTTTGCATTTGATAAAATAGACCCAAATGATGTGTATAATGGAATATCCCTAACTCACTTTCTATGCAATGGCCAAGTACAGGCTGGGAGCCAAATAATATCTCACTTTGCACAGGCCTCAGAAAATAATGCAAGTGAAGTAATTCCCTGGTTATACCACCGATCAGAATTTTGTTACGGACTCTGAACTACTCAAGGAGAAAGGGAAAGGGCTTTTAACTGCCATCGGTCTTCCCTCCCCCTTTAAATTGCTCACTGAAAAGGGACAAATATGCAATTCTGACACATTAATGCAATAGAAACACCATTGCAGGGAATCTAGCAAACATACACGTTAAATAGACATTTGTTTTTTTGCAAGCGATTTACATGCATGAATATCAAGTAACCCGTCTTTAAACTGAGTTTTCTAAAGTGCTTTGAAGCACTGACATATCCATTAAAAAAAGAGGTATTTACTTTTAATTTATGAAATGCAGTGTGATTTACATAGAGAGGAATGTTCTGATTTCCTCTTGTTTTCTATGAAATGAATCTTTGACCTGAATCCTCATTCAATTTTCAATACATGCAAAAAATGCACTCAGTGCAAACCAAATGTGCATACGGTGAAGTGTGTGCTTTCACAAAAGTATATATTTAAGTTAAATGCATATTTGACAATTGAATTGACCTTTGTATTGATCATTCATTATTGTAGTACTCATTCACATTGGGATTCCATAGAGAATTGTAAGGATCTATAATGTTTATATTTCAAGTTGATTTGAGTATTTCATTTTTTTTAATTTTTATTTTGTGCTTGGTTTGTGCAATAAACCTTTACAAAATATATTACAACTCAATGAATGGACTTTCACTTTCTGTGCAACTGTACATGTTTCTGGTCCGAAAGGGGAGTGAGGCTGTAGGGAATCAACACTGTTAATCTGGCATGTCTCAGCTTCATATCAAGAGCTTTGTTGAATAAATAAAAAATTGGGCATGCCTGATTTGGGGGGTGGACCATTTCCCCAAACTAGACAGATGCCATCCAATTAAATCATCTTACTATGCATACTGCTGGTTTGATAACGACTTCATCCATTTGCCAAGCAGGGGCACGCAAGGAGTAGTCACTGTCTGTCCTCACCTGACCACATGAGTGGAGCCATGCATCAAAGAAATAGACAATGACTTGCAGTCAGAGGAAGAGAGGGGCATTTAAGCCACGGCTAGGGGTGAGGATGAGGAGGAGAATGGGCACTGAATGGACACCTGCATCAAACACAAAATGGAAAAGATAAGAGCTGTAGAGGAGGTCCCAGACATGGCCTGCACCCCTTCCCCTCATTTCGAGGTACCAGGAGCGTACTCGCCAAGGTATGTGACATATGAGGAGGAAATTAACCAACAAAGAGCTGCACTGGGACTCTGCCCAATATACATCAGAAGATCCATACCTGTTGAAGCACCCATAACCAGACAACCCTGTGCAGCACGGTACACTATCAGACAGCCGTACCAGCCACTGATAAGAAACGAAGAGTACCTACAGACGGTCCATGAAGAAACCCAAAGAGCCCTAATGGAAGGCCAGTGGAAATGACTCAAGGGCCTGAACAGACTTGTGAATAAAAAAAAGCAGCTATCGAAGATGCACGCCAGTGCGATTATCTACGAAAATAAATATAATGGACACAGAGAAGAGACGATGTTAAAACGTGAGGAAACGTTGCTACGAGAGAAGATGGGAGCAACCGACCTGTCAAACGTGTGTAAATAGGCTTGGAACGCAAGAGGCAAAAGAAACGATAGTGCTTGCAATGCTAAGTAGAAGATTAGAGCGGCAAGTGCCAACCATATATCTACCTCAATAAGGCACTTTATACAAGTGCGACTCTATTTTGTAAAAGCAGAAATGTACCCAGGCTGCCAGAGGCCTGACAGACCAAGTTTCGTAACCCAGCCAAAGGCAAGAGAAGGAGCAGAATCGAAACTCAACAAAGAGTGGCTCATGCCTAGGAAATCGAGATCAACCAGAGAAAGGGAGGAGAGCGTCAGCTAACAAGACTCAAACTTCAGAGCATACCAGCCTGCCTCATGAAGGCCAATATAAGGGGGGCCCATGCAGGTGGCGAGGCTGAAACAGAATTAAAGGCACTAAAAGCTGGAAACTGAAGCAGATTCATGGTGAACTAACACGTGACCAGCCAGGCGCGAAGAAGTACCACCGCCTGATGTCATCCAGGACCTGAGGTTTCCATAACTTTTCCCGATGAGTAACTACAGTTTCGAGGCCGTCCTTAGCCAACTAATTGACACATCGCCCTAAAACACTGATTGATGGAAAGGAGGCAGGGTGAATCCTGTGGCACCAGGCACAGGGGTGTCCATTCTGCATGCTGCTAATTAAAGTGGAGATTTATGCTTAGGGGTGTAACCTGCCCAATCACAATGGACCAAGTCATCTGAAGTCCTATAGATAGTGGAACCAATAAGACGTCGTACTTATAGTGACGTCAATCACGTGTGGTGTAGTTGGATGGGCGTAGACGCCCACCCGATAAGAGTTATCCAATCCGCATGCCCTATTATCATATACAGATATAGCACCTATACTTAAGTTACCTTTCCTAACCAATTAAATTGCATGTCGAGTTTTTGTAGAGTTAGACGTCAATGATGACGAATATTGCCTATAAGAATTGCTGTTCAACTGAAGTTCGAGGAAGTCGGAGCGAGACAGGTGATCGCAATGCTGCTGATTTCCATATGTTTCTCTGTTTGATGTACTTGTCATTAAACGGACTTCCCTTTGCCAATTTACTGAGTCCTCATTATTGAGTCGTGTTGGAGTAAATGAATCCTGCACCCCCTGTCCTCACATGGTGCAGCTATCCTGTTTTACAAGTTCTAGAGGGTGAGCGCTGACCTATGGACCCGTCAGTGAATTCCTCTCCTCCTGAACAGAGCTTTTGGAGATATCTTGTGCAGAGTCGGTGGCAGAGCAGGGATGCAACAGGGCCACAGACCACTTGAACATCAGGAGAATCAGAGCACAACGAGACGCTGCTGATCACCAATCGACTGACACATTGAGTCTGTGAAGCATCCGGAAGAGCAGATAAGAGCCAGAACAAAATAGAGACTAGCATTGGCTCATCAACGAGCTTGCAGTGGCAGTAGGTGGAGAGAGTAGTCAACTCAAGCGAGAGAAGTATTTCCATAGTCAGTTGTGGCACAGAGGCGAGAAGTAATACAAACCCCTGAACATGCAGACAAGAAGACATGGCTGGAAAGAGCAGAGCAGTGAAGGAATTAGAGGGAGTTGTTGGGACTCAAAGCTGGAGGAGACCAGCGAACTTAAAGGAGAGCACAGCAAATCCATTTAGGGAATGTCTGAAGATATGGCGATGGGGTATGAACACTTGAAGGAGGGTAGTGGCCGCAAGTGAACAAGTGAAGAACTGATGTATGGGTGGTTGAAACACTATGTTGTTCTAGGAAAAAACAAATGAACCCAGAAAAGTATTACTGTGGCAAAAACAATCTAAATGCCCTGGTGCAGAAGAATCAAGTAAACTAAGGGAAGAATTGTTTTATGAGAACTGCGGCACAAGTACTTAAAGGAGTGCAGTATGTAAAGACCGGAGGAGGGTGTCTGTACTTCTGCTCTCTATATGGTGGAGGAGAGGCACAGAGGACCCCAGCCAAGATTCTCTATTGTAGTAGCAATGAACGAGCAATCAAGGCCTAGCTTCTCAGGAGGTGATGCAGGCTGGTTCTTAAGTACAGTGTAGTCCCCAAGCACCCACAAAGGAATGTCCGCACACTGTATTAGTTAAAACACAGTCTTTATAAAATTAATATTGAAGGTTATGTACAATATCACAATAACTCACTTTGTACTCGGTTACCTATAATGGTAAATATACAGTTCTGCGTGGTACCACTATTACTATTAGATCTCATTAAAGTGCATCAACTGTACGATTAAATGTCACACAAATCAGTTTGTAAACAAAACCAACAATAGATATAGGAGGAAAGCAAGATGATGAGAACAATAGGCAGAATACTGGCCTCTACCGATAGACACAGTTCCGTGTGGAGATCCCCCCACCTGGGCAACCTGTAGAATAAAGTTATATCACAAGCCCAGTCCATATATTGTTCACAAGAATCTTTCTAATAGTTCAGCAACCCCAAAGTACCTGGTGTTGTAGAGTTCCTCGTCGGGAAATCGATGGCCCTTCTTGAGTGCACTCCCATTAAGGCAGGAACCACGGGTCGTCAAACGTCTGGAGATGAGCACGGCGAACTACAGCGGTGATGTGGCAGCTTCGTTCCTAGCGGTGCTCGTCGATGGGGAAGCGTAAACATCCTGCAAGGAAGAGGCGTGCGAGGCACCTCGATGTTGATAGTTCTGGACCTCAAAGAGTTTGAAGAACTGTGGCCCAGCAAGGGCGTCGAGTTGTTGGTGTCTCTGTGGTCTTTGGGTGGCGGGAAACCCACCGGCGGATGCTCCTCGGTGCGTCGACGGCCTGGCCTTCTTTGGCAGGATAAGGCGGGCCGTGGTGCGAAAAAGCGCGTCCGTGAATTGAAAGTTCTTAGGCAATGGGAGCACGGCAGCTCCAGTCGGCAATGGCGGTTGTCGACGGTGGCGGACCACAGTCCGGGCGCTTCTCTTTGGGATTCCACGGCAGTCCCCATCTCCAGTCGGCAGCCTGTCGTAGGTCTGTCTACCAGGGACCTTTGGCAAAGATCAGCTGGTGCACGATGGTCCCTGGTAGCTCGGGAAGAGGGCGCTTTACCAGGTCCTCTCTGTGTCAGTCCTTGGAGACACAGCAGCTTTCAGATTGATAAAGTAGAGACACAGCAGCTTTCAGATTGATGAAGTAGAGCAACAGCAAGACTTCTCTTCCAGCAGGGCTTCAAGGTTAAGCTTCAGTTTCAACTCCAGTTTCTCTTCAGCTTCTGAACACGAATTCTAGCAGTGAGAGGCCGCCAGATATACTAGTTGATCTCCCATTCATTCTGCTGGGTCACACTTAGGCAACCAATCGGTCAGAAGGGCATTCATGCAGGCAGGCATCCAATCAGGTGCATAGTGCATTCAGGACATTCACTTCTCTCCAGACACTCACAACAAGTTATGTGTATTGGGACAAGTACCCAGCCATTCAACACTCCAGACTGCATTCATACCAGTTTCGGGCAGGGCTGTCTCAGTCATTGTGTCAAACACCAGATACTAGACATCCACAACACAGAATGTGTATTTGTCACAGACTCCATTCACCCAGGTTCCACCCACAGGGTGTACCCACAACATACAGTCACTGGGAAGGCTCCAGCCAGTCTGGCCTGGACTTCACAACAACACCATATATGGAACTACCACCCAACAGCCAGTCAGGGGGAAGGAACAGAGTCTGGGCTTCCCAGGACTTTGGGAAAACAAGGTAACAGGCAATAGAAAGCAAGAGGCCACAGGGGCCATCTTGTTTCCTATCAGGAATCAACTGATTCCAATGGCAGGGCCTGGGTTTCCCAAAATGGAGGATACTCAGAGCACCTGTGAAATTCAGCATGGAGCTGCCACCAGCCCATACCCTGCTCTGTGGGCCACACACAGGTGCTCAAAAACATACACTAGGGGCACAGGGTTGTAACCCCACCCATGGGTGCCATAAGGGTATCCCATGGGTCTGTACACCAAACCAAAACAGAGAGCTGCACCGCCAGGAGTCCCACATGAATTCCTGCACGGAAAACAGGACAGAACACACGATAAAAGGCAGCAAAGGACAAGGATACGGAGGCCCTTTTCACTCCAATCCTTTTCCAGCATCACACAGTGGCACTAAGAAATGTGTGTGAACTACTGACTAGGTGTTTGGCGAATATTGTGGCTCAATTACTCCAATGAGTGTAGAGGCACTAACAAAGCAAAGTGAAGTAAGAAAATAAGCATTAACAAAATATATAGAGACCAGTATTGAAACACTAACATAGAATTGTGGAGCAATGATTGTAGAGCTATGGAGGTCGCCACCATTGGCTCTTTCAAAAACCTTTCCTGCCACTTCCCATTCTCCCCAATGGACAGAGTCACTTTTCACCTCATCTACAGACGAGCCAAGCCCAACACCTCCTTCATCGACTTGGCTACCACCATGTCTCTCGAGCATGCCAAAAACATCTTCCTCTGCAACATCAACATCCCTGGCAACCCAACAGCCAAGTCAATGAAAGAAGATCTGCATGGCCTACTCAACACTTCGAACCTCACACAGCACATGAAAGAACCAGCTCACAGGCAGGGTAATATCAACCTCATTATTACCGCCCTGCCCACCATCCTTCACATCTCTCCAATACCACCCAACTTGTCAGACTATCTCCAATCCCATTTGACATCAGTCAGACCACACCAGTCAAGCAAGCCAATCACAATCTCTGCAAACAAGCCTTCAGATCACTCAAGACCTTTCCAGCGGAGGCTCTCGCAGAAGACCTCGCCAAACCCCACAAAGGCTGATCTACTTCTGACGAACCAGGACTGTGATTTTCCTCTCCAACAACTTAACACTGCTCTCCCATCCAACTTCAACCACCATGCCTCAGTGAAACAATGCACCCTGAAGCCTAAACCTTGCGCATCCTGGTCCACTCAAGAACTCAACTTCAGCAAATGAATCATAAGGAAATAAGAACATACTTGGTGTAAATCCTGCAGTGCTTCCAACCTCACCCTGCTCAAGGAACTCCATGCTACACACAGAGAACTGATCACCATTGCCAAGGCCAACTATTACCAAAACCCATAGCCAAGACCAACAATGAAAGAAGAGCCCTTTGCAAAGCCACCAAGCATAGCATTAACTCTCTGCCTGACCCACCTGTACCACACTCCATCGAAACATCGACCCCATCAACTGTTCATCAATAATTTCAGCATGATACACCAGAACAGACACCTTTGTCAGCACACTAGACATAACATATTGCAAAACGTCAACTACCTGGACAACTTTCAAGGTACTCACTATGGAAGACCTCACTGCCATCCTAGCATCACTTAAGGCTACATCAGATGCAGATGAAATCCTCCCTGCCTCCACACTCAAGACACTTCTGACTAAAGCATGTCTGCCTTAGGTGGCAATCATCAACAGCTCCCTAACTCAAGGCACCTCCCCTCAACCCTCAAGAATGAACAAATCCTCATGTTTCTCAAGAAACCAACACTGAATACTGATAACCTCAGCAACTACAGCCCCATCTCCCACCTTACCTTCCTAGGTAAGATCTTTGAGAAAAACAGTAGCCACGCAACTCCTCGAACACATCAAAACTAGCAAACCTTCATCAATCCCATCTATCTGACTTCAAACCCAGATGTAGCACAGAAACGGCTACCATCCAGGTGATCGATGATACCCTTAAAATCCTTGATGATGGACATCCTTGCCTCCTGGTTCTCCTCGACCTCTCAGCAGCACTTGACAAAGTAGGCCACCAGACATTCACTGACAAACTAAATTGCCACATGGGGATCAGAGAGATCATCATTCGCTGGCACAAATCATACCTTGCTAATCACCACCAGTTTGTGCAAATGGATTCATCCAGATCATCAACTCTACCCATCTCCTATGGAGTCACGCAAGGATCCATCCTCTTCTCCGTGATCTTTAATCTTTGCACACAAATGCTTTGAACCCTCCTCGCTTCACACAACATCCACATCCACCAATACACAGATGAAACACAGCTCTACTTCAAGATATCCTCCATCAAAGAGATCCACAGGTGTGTATGTCCAGTGTTTGCCTGAAGCTCAACCCCTCCTAGACTGAATTCCTACTTCTGACCAACAACACCGAACATTCAGACATACAGACCTGGCTCTCTGCTATGCACCTAGAGAGCTTCACACCCCAGCTGGCCACCTGTGCCAAGCTCCTTGGGTTCGACATCGACAACACCTCTCCTTCAAACAGCACATATCAAGGAAAACACAAACTGCTTGGTACCAGCTTTCTCTCCTGTGGAAAATCAAGTCTGTCATCCCAGAAAAAAACTTCAGAACTGCTGTCCAAGCTTTGGTCCTCTCCCACCTGGATGGTGGCAAAATGCCCTTTTGGAAGCTGCCTTCCGGCGTCTACCCTGCTCCCCTGAGATGTGTTCTACATGCTGCATCATGACTCATTAGAGGACCACATCATCCCAACCCTCATGGAACTGCACTGGCTCCTGCTTAAGGCCGTATTATCTTCATAACCTGCTACATCATCTTCAAGGCTGTCACCCTGACGTCCCCAAGCTACCTCACTGAGCAAGTCAGCATCTCTGGAGGCCTACGATCCACCAGAAGTAAGGTCATCTGTAGACTTGAACTCCACTGTTGCAGGAAGGGAAAAAACATAAGACAGGCCTGTTCTGTCTATGTACAAAGAAATGGTACCTCAAACACCTCTGGATACAAACAAGGGCACAACATAGACAACTGAACAGTTGTAAAGTTATTAATTAGGAATTCCAAACAAGAAAAGTCAAAAGGTACTTTTGAGATGAAGTGCTCACAAGATAAAATGTAATATGGTATATTTTCTCAGATTTACATCACAGTTCGGATCAAAATGCTGTAAATTATACCTCTTGGTATTTCAATCCAATACAAAACAAACAATTACATTACTTTCATCAGTAAAATTATACAATCAAATGTTGAATTTACACAATTTTCAAAAGATAAACCCATAGTTCTCTAAAGGAGGGAACATTCCCCAATATCCTGGCAGGAGATGTCTGTCTGCACAAGATTTAGACTTGTCCACCTATCTTCTACTATGCGTTTCGGGCATAAAGCCCTTCTTCAGGTATGGATATCTGCAATACTCTTTCTGAAAATGTAACGAAAGTAAATGCTATTTAGTGAAAAAAACTACTTTTAATGTTGTTTCACTAAATTATGACCAAAAGTTAGGTACGGGTCACTGCACTGACCTGTGGAGGGACTCGTATAGAGATAGAGTCCTTCTTTCAAACTGCTTCCAAAGGAATACAAGTTCTGAAAATAAAAAAGGCACATTCCTGAGATTACTAAATCTGCCACAGTCACCAATCTGTTTCTTATATGCAAAGAATGCTCTTCTCCAACGGGACAAGTCACTGAAAAAGTACTGTGTCCCACTGAGAGAACAGATTGCATAGAAGGAAAGTCTTAGCTGCCATGTTAGATTGAAAACAACTCACCCGCTGTGGGGATGCTATATCTTATCCAGAGGAAAATTGAAGAGTTTGAATAATTGCAATGCTTCTCCAAATCTTCTAAGTGGGGCAGAAGGGGCAGTCCAGCCCAAACTGCGTGCTCACGTCCCTTCTGTATGAGACCCATCTCCACTGAGACGAGTATGATTGGTTTCATAACAAAAGTCATCATTAACTGAGATTTAATGTTTTGGTCTTTACTGGGACGAGTATTATTAGTTCCGGAGTATTTCTCATTCACGTCTTTGGACTTACTATTATAGTCCTTTAAACTTTACTGAGACAAGTATGATTAGTCCCATAACAATTCTCTTTCTCTTCTCACAATCTCTTGAACTTCACTGGGACAAGTGTGATTGGACCCACAATACTTAGCAGTTTCCCCTGTTGCGTTTGTGTAAAGGGATAATGTCACCAGTGCTTTTATTTGCTCTGGTTGGTTTTCTCTTCTTGCCGTTGTACAGGATGGGCATCTGGTATCTTCAATAGCATCAGGTTTTGTGTTCTCCATTGTAAAGTGGTATCGAAATTGTTTAGAGGATTCACCATGAGCATGTTGTTGTCACGAGACCACTTTCCATCTCACTTTCTCTCAGCAGTACAGGACTCCATGCATCCGTCCTTCCTTATGTCTCCTGATGTCAAGACACAACGCGTCTAACTCTGCTCCATGTTATTCACTGGCTAAAGGCCAACTTCACGTCCGTGTCGGCTTCTCTGCAACCCTTTGGTACTCCAGGGCTTTTCTCTCTCTTCTGTTCTCCGCCACTCTCACATATGACGTAGCTGTGGGACTTCCCCAGCGCACATCCCTCTCAGTGTCAGGCGGTCTCTCTACTCTCCTCCATGGTTTATAGTCATAAAACCGAAAAAAGAAATCCCGAAATAAAAAATCTCGAGTTCAAAATCTCGAAAAAAAAAAATCTCGAATTTTTTTTTAATACGTTTTTATCTCGAAATGGGGGGGTTCCCCCCCAACCCCCCTTTTTTCTATTTTTTTTTATTTTAACCCTTTTTTTTACTTACCTGACCCCAAAAACACATATAACTAAATAAATAAATAATTCGAGATTTTTGTTTTTCGAGATTTTGGATTCGATATTTTTGCAGTTCGAGATTTTTTTTTCGGTCTTTTGACTGACCACCCTCCTCCATATCCTCTTCTTCATCCCAGTTAATTGGACTTTTCATTCAAAGAAATATCTTCAGACTCCTGATGACAGTAACATATACTCGTCTGATCTTCATACCAATCTCCATAAGGTGTAATCAAAGAGATATTCTTGCAATGTGATTTAGAGAGTTACTCACAGGAAGGTCTCCCCACAAGGGGAGTTTCTCCCAGTGAGGTCCCACTTGCTTCGACCCCTAGCGAGGGTGCTGCAGAGCGGGCTCACCTCCCTAGACTCACAGGGGTTGGGGAAGGTCCCTCTTGGGGAGAAGGGATGAATTCCCACAATTTGTCATAAGGAGCACCGACAAAGGCATTTCAAACAAAGAATAACTGTATCCTGAGAATTGTGGTCCTGGCACTCCATCCATGCAAGCCAGTGATGCCTGTGGATTTACAAAACTTTAAAGTTACTTTCACACAGAAAGCAAGAGATGACGTCAACGACCGAGTGGCAAGGTGAACTGTACTATCAACAAAAAACTGAAAGAATATGGAAGAAAACCAAACACCTTTTTATGTTAGTGATGTATTTGAAGTCATTCCTTGTGAAAAGTTCACAATATGTAATTGAATGTTGGAAACATTTCCTGTCACTGTTCCTTATGTGACATGTGAAAACACCGAATTTTAAGGCCCCTGAAAAATAAGCTTTTCACACATAAAGCAAGGAAATCACACCAGTGAGCGATTCAGAAAAAGAATGGACTAGGTACAGCAATGCACCCGCAGCATGGAGATTCGGGGTGTTGCTTGCTGATAAATAACTACTGCCTGTAGCGGCACCCATGCGCTCTGTGAAATAAATTGCCATAAGTTGCTAGCGACCTCATACATTTAAATTTACAGCCATCCGAAATTGCTTTGCATAGTTCTGAACGGTTAAAAAATACCAATTTATGGACTCTGACAGCTGCTCGCCATCTCATTCACAGGAGCTCTGGAGTGCATCCATCATAGCCTTCCGACGAGGCTAGCTCTTTTACATCCGGGTAAACCAATACATTGCACCGGCTGGATCGGTTTGCAGAGCACAGGGAAGCACCTGATTACTGTGAATGCGTGTGCACTTTTTCGACAGAATTCATTCAGGGGCCGAATTTTTAGCCGTCATCTGGTGTTACTCTCTTGCCATGAGTGCAGGCCCAGAGGACATTCTGTCCTGGCTCAGGAATGACTCCGTACTTGAAAACCTAACAGATGGAAAGTTTAAGCCGATACAGTGATAAAACGACACAATTAGGAGTTCTGGTAAAGTGCCTCCAAGCAGCTTGTTAAACATGTGTTTTTACAAACGATTGTTCAAGTGGAGGAATCCAGGTGCAGCTAAATGGCAAGAGTCAGGCTTCAAGATACGTGTACTGGCACACCAGAAAAAGTTACATTTGGAAAAACCTAATGTTAAGGAGTTTAACAGTGAGGAGCATTTTGTAGTATTCGGTGCTTCCCTTTGCCCAGCACGCGCAGGCTCGCCTCCCTCTCTACCCCATGCGCTGTCACAAGTTGCACAGTGATGTCACAGAGGTAGTATAGAAAGGCTGGGCCTGGGAAGCAGTGTGCCCCAGAACCACTGGGCTTTCCGCAGTGCGGCTACTACCACGGCCCCCCATGGAGCGACGCTTCGCTTTGCTACTAGACTAAAAACCTTGCGTTGAGCATCCGTCCAGGGGTCCATGGAACTATTGAGCATCAGCTCCTTAAGCCTGGAGCCCTTTCAAGTTGATACAGTTCCCTGCCCCCATCGTCCATCTGACACTGTGGTTTTTTCTGGGATTGCTGGAGTAGCTTGTTTTAAACAATGCCACCCCACCCCCATTCTTTCCCAACAAAGGATCCCCCAGTATCCACAGGGCAGACAGCCGATAAGAGTCACCTTGCATCCACTGAGGTGTGCAACAGTGTTCCCGAGTGTTATTCACTCTAGGGAGTGGGGCATCTTTTCTGATAATACACAGTATCAGCCTTAGACCTACACCGTCACTTGCAAGTGGTAGGGATCAGCCAGACAATGAAGAGGTCTAGAGCCTAGAAAACAGGGGTGCATCAAACATACAGACTGGATCTCAGCTTTAGAGGGCCAGAAGTGCCCTCATCCTTGACAGGGGGGAGGGGGGGTGGACGCATCAACATTGGACCCAAGGGCTAGCTCATGAAACTCTGGAATGCCAAATCAAGCAGGGCGTAGTCGATATCACCCTTAAAGACGGTAAAGTTCTATCCTTGGAGCGAGGAGGGAGGGCATCAACATTGGCGAGGGGCACCACTTAGAGTTAGACCATTATGGGGGAGTTATTAGCCAAATAACAAGGGGGGTCCTGGGAGACTCTCTGCCAGACATGAGTCCTGGTTACAAGAGCCTTACCCAGAGTCTTTAGCTCACTATCTTTCACAGAGAAGAAATATCCCAGACATACCAGTCTTTGTCCTGCCCTGGGGCAGTCCAGCACCGAAATGATAGGCAATTCTCCTCTGATCAAGAGTACCAACAGCAACCCCAGACACGTGTTTCGGTCTGGTTGAACCTCATCAGTAGGGTGTAGCTGTGTCTCTCTAAGAATAGTGAGCAAGGGGTCCACGTCTGGATTCCCCTGGTAACTTAGGGTGAGACCCAAAGTTACTTGAAATATGCAAATAACAAGGGGGGTCCTGGGAGACTCGGTCTGGTTGAACCTCATCAGTAGGGTGTAGCTGTGTCTCTCTAGGACCCCCCTTGTAATCTGCATATTTAAAGTAACTTTGGGTCTCACCCTTAGTTACTAGGGGAATCCAGACGTGGACCCCTTGCTCACTATTCTTAGAGAGGCACAGCTACACCCTACTGATGAGGTTCAACCAGACCGTAACACGTGTCTGGGGTTGCTGTTGGTACTCTTGTTCAGAGGAGAATTGCCTAGCATTTCGGTGCTGGACTGCCCAGTGCAGGACAAAGACTGATATGTTTGGGATATTTCTTCTCTGTGAAAGATAGTGAGCTAAAGACTCTGGGTAAGGCTCTTGTAACCAGGACTCATGTCTGGCAGAGAGTCTCCCAGGACCCCCCTTGTAATCTGGAGTTATTAGCCAGACAGGTACGGGCATATATCCCAGTGGCATTGGAGGATTCACCTGCGAATGGTGCTGTTAACTTAGTTAGAGGGGGTATTTTAACTTGAGAGGATTGGGTTCATCAACATTATCAACCAGGGAGGGGCTGTATATGTCTCTCTTGAAGCGAGAGGTGAAGGTAGAGGGAAGGGTCAGGCTTGGAGGAGCACTCTCCCCTCTGGGGGGTGAAAGACAGTGCCATTTCATAAACCAACTAAAACTCTCTATATTCCTGCAAAAACACTACCACAACACCAACTCTTAAAATCATAGTGCAAAAACGCACACCCCCTCCAAGTACTCACTGAATCACAAAATGCTCAAAAGCCCTACGCCGCAGACACACAAAACACCTCTGTAGACTCACACACCAAAACACCCACCAAGCCATACCACCTAGAAGCAAACCCAACACACATTGACAATCTTTTCCGAACGGAAACTACCAACAGAACAGCAAGATGATTCTTGCTAATAAACCCTTCCTTGCCCCTCTTTCTTGTCACATCCGCCAGAGCACCTGAAGACCATGAAAAAGGCAGCAGTGCACAGTATAAGTGACATTAACATAACAGTGAATGGGCCTTGCTTCACAATACACAGCTGCCGCCGCAATGGACTAATGTGGCTACTGCCCACCAATCTGCTACAAAGGATAAACAAAAACAGACAAGGGGAACAGCACATTCTTACAAGAAATAGAAATGTAATAATGCCAACGATAAACAAAGAACTGCATAAACCGAAACATTGTGTGTTTCCTGGTGAAAATTCGAGTTGGCCATTTACAAAGGGTTTCCACTGGACTCATTTTTTCAGCGCAACTGATTTTTGTACTTTGCACTATACAAGTCTAACAGAAATAATGACAGGCATGCTATATCATTTAGCACCATGTTGGGCGGTGGGTTTGGCCGATAGCCTGGTACCATGTTGGGGATAGGCTTGGTCGATTACAGGCTAGCCGAACCATGTCAGGCCAAAGCAAAGAAAGGGCCTCTGCAAGGCCGTAGGGCCAGTACCGGCCAAGCCCTCACTCCAAACCACTGTTTAATGTTATAAGCACCCCAGGGCTCCCTCAGCGCAAGTCTGATTCCCGTTAAGAAACAAGAAGGCCATCACGCTACATAGAAAAGGGTGTACATCCCTTTTCTATGTTGTTGTCATCTTTCTTGACAGCAGGTCACCAAGGACCGGGCAGTGGGGAAAAGGTGAGTGGGGCTACAACGGTGTACATCCCTTTTCTATGTTGTTGTCATCTTTCTTGACAGCAGGTCACCAAGGACCGGGCAGTGGGGAAAAGGTGAGTGGGGCTACAACGGTGTACATCCCTTTTCTATGTTGTTGTCATCTTTTTTGGCAGCAGGTCACCAAGGACTGGGCAGTGGGGAAAAGGTGAGTGGGGCTACAACGAGGAAAAGAGGGTAGAGGTGAGCGGGAAACGAACAACTGGCATAGTGGGGAGAAGCACCGACAGCCAATGGTGGATGTGTTGTTACAATGATTAATCAAGCCCGTGTTTCAGCCAATGGGACTGTGCAGTGCCTCTCCCCAGTGTGCCTTTACTGGCTAAATAAAAATACAAAGAAAACACTAATAACCAGTTATGAGACACTATTCGAATCAACTGGAATGTACTCAATTCCGAGGCTGGTAAAAAAAAAAAGAAACTATGTGTAAACTGGATGCATTAGAGGCCATTTGTAACAACGAACTGGAACTTCCTCTGTCGTAATATTCACAAGTTACATGAAATCCTGCACCCAGAATGTTTCTTAGCCATATTTCAAGCAGGTCACAGGTGCCACATGTGTCACACGCTTCTACTTTAAATTACCAGCGATGTCCATATACTAGAACACATTTACCAACAACATTAATTTCAAATAACCATTAATAACATTTCTCGTGGAAAACCAACCAAGCTTAAGAGACCCATATGGATCCGGGGAGTTGAAAAACAGGGATTCGATGAACTAAACGTGGGTCTGCACCTTGACTATGAAAGCAAGAACCCTTGAAAAGTGCGCGTGTGGAGTTAGCACAAGTGACCTCTTGCTGGCTCTCTTGTAGCACTACAAAAGAAAGCATTCCCTGTTTCATGTTCCTCAGTGAAGACATAATACAAAGGTTTCCCTTGCTTTAACCACATCTTCCTTTCATTTTTCATTCTTCAAGCACAAGCAACAATAGTTCAGAGAATTAAAGGACAAGGCGGTGTATCCTAGGAGACGAAAAACACACGAATAGTAGTCTGCTAAGGTTAATTGATCGGTTTTGTGACACGCTTCTGTCACAGAAAGATCTGAAAAAGCACACCTTTAATGTGGGTTAAAACACTGGGATTGGCGGACCAGTTCATATCAGCTTCCATTCTCTTTGCAAAACAAGGCCTGTGCGAATCCGGAAACATTTAGCTTGAGCACAGAAACCACACCAAACCTATACATAACGAAAGCAATGAACCAAAAACAAAGCACTGTAGACCATGGGAGGGGTGATTATCGAGGGATAATGACCCGCCTCGGTTATCTCCAAAGGCGAAGCATCACAAGTTGGGGAAGATGGTGAGAGACCCCCTTCCACGCCTTTTAGAAGTCATTATACTGCTAAGGACCATCCCAAGTTTTAAGAAAAAACTTAAAACACACTTCTTTTCAAAGGCCTTCTCAGTATCCTCCACATGATGGATCCACATCCTGAAGGGACCTCCTGCACTGCCGCTCAAACCCATCCCAACACCTGCACTTGATTTTGTTAAAAAGCCTTACTTTGCCTCTCAAGCGCTGAAGATCCAATGCCCTTGCCCGGAGGGGACCTTTTTGTAATCATCTGTGTTGAGTTCAGGAATATAACTTCCTACTACACACGTATCCCTTGCCGTAATACAGCCGAGATTCTATGGTTGCAGGCACGGCGGCACAACAGTAGCCTGATCGAAGCGGAAGGTATTGGAGGATTTAATTTAGGAACTTCATGTGGAAAGAGGTGCTGAAGGTAAAAGTATGGGTCCTCGACCGATATGACAGGTGAAGGGCATGATCCTACCGGGGTTAGGGGAAAGTGCAGTACATGGGATAATGCGATAATAACATAAATAAATAAAGAACGGCCAGATGGTGGCAAGTGCAGGGTGATTGCAGACCTAAGTGCTGGTTTGGGGACTGTAGGGATACAGAAAAAACAGTCCCCAGGTGCAGGGTTGCCAGGAAGGCAGCGCAGCGTGCAACTGGCAGGGCTTAGGCCCGAAATCAGATGGGTGGCCAGGTAACCTGTGCAGTCTCAGAAACAGCAGGACTTCAGCAGGGGAGAGAAAGCAGAAGCAAAGAAGAGGGTTTTTAAGTGCTTCCTGAACCGAAGATGGTTCTCCTCAGGTTTCAGGGAGGTGGGGAGACTGTTCCAGAGGGAGGCCCCAGCCGAAGAGAGAGATCTACCGCCAACTCGTTGCTTGGATACGCGACTGACCCTGAGGGAGTTGAAGGCGGATGAGCGAAGAGCTTGACAGGGTAGATATTAAGGAAGAGAGAGTTGAAGGTATTGCGGCCCCAGGCTCCAGAAGGCCTTGTGGACGATGCAGAGGGTTTTGAACTTAATCCTCGCAGCCACTGGGAGCCTTGCAGATATTTCAGTCCTGGAGAGATACTCCCTGGACTTGAGGCCAAGGACAAGTCTCGCAGTCCTGTTCTGGATGAGTTGCAGAGGGCGTAGAGTAGAAGCAGGCAGATTTAGAAATAGGCTGTTGCAATAGTCCAGCCTGGCGAGAACCACATGTCTGGAGACTGTGAGTTTCTGGGGGAAGGAGAGAAAAGGAAGAATACCTCTGAGGAGGTGCAATTGGTAGTGTGACTTCTTAGAGACGTCAGAGATCTGAGGGGAGAAAGAGAGTGTGGAGTCGAAGATGACCCCCAGGTTCTTAGCCTTGCATGTGGGAGCAGGAAGAGGGCTAAGAGAGGCCGGCAGAGAGCGGCAGGGAACCAGGGAGTGGGTGTGCCGATGAGAATCTCAGTCTTACTGGCATTAAGGCAGAGGTCATTGGCAGTACACCACTCCTGGATAGCAGAGAGACAGTCAGAGATGAGGGACGGGGTAGAGGTGGCCAAAGGTAGCCTGAAAATGAGCCGAGTGTCATCCGCACTGCACTAAAAGGTGGGGCAGAGGGCAGCAATGTGGTGGGCAAGGAGTGCCAGGTATTGGTTGAATAGCCAGGGAGAGAGGTTAGACCCCTGGGGGACACCACAGGTAGAGAAAAAGATAGCAGAGAGGAAGGACCCAAGTTGGACCTGGGTGGGGCGGTCAGAGAGGAAGGAAGTCAGCCACGCCAGAGCCTGACCGGTGATACCTAGGTTATCACGGATACACTGTAGCAGGATGGCATGGTTGACAGTGTCAAAGGCAGAAGAGAGATGAAGCAGGATGAGGACACAGGGGGTGTTAGAGTCAAGGTTTGAGAGCAGGTCTTCACAGATGTTCAGGAGAGCAGTTCCCGTGCCTCTAGCAGCTCTGAAGCCAGACTGGTGGTCATGAAGACAACCAACACATTCAGTGTGGAGATTAAGCTGGGAGATGGCCAGTTTCTCCAGGAGCTTGCCCAGGAAGGGAGTGATAGAGATTGGGGGATATTTGGCCGGGCAGGAGGGATCGGCAGAGGGTTTCTTAAGAAGAGGGTGCACAAGGGAGTGCTTAGGGGGGATGGGAAGACTCCAGTGGTGAAGGAGTGGTTGCAGAAGTCAGCCAGGGCAGGAGCCAGGGTGTCAATGTGGTCCTTGATGATTTTGGAGGAACACGGGTGAACCTGTTTTGACGAGACTTCCAAAGATCAGACTTGTCTAGAAGGTTTATAGTCATAATGTCGACAACAAAAATGTCGACAGTCAAAAAGTCGAAAAAAAAATGTCTAAAAAAAAAATGTCGACTTTTTTTTCAAGGCATTTTTTTTCGAAATGGGGGGGTTCCCCCCCAGCCCGCCTTTTTTTTTATTTTTTTTTTATTTTTCCTTTTTTTTACTCCCGAACCCCTAAAATAAATATATAATTAAAAAAAACGAAAGTCGACATTTTTTTTTCGACATTATTTTGTCGACATTTTTGTCTGTCGACTTTTTTTTTTCGACATTATGACTCCCCACCGTCTAGAAACCTCATCTGCATAGTGGCTGCAGAAGGGCCAGAGGAGGAGCGGGGAGTATAGGGGGGAAGGGAGAGGAGTAGAGTGAGGACAGCATGTCGTGAGTTTTAGAGATGAAGTGAGAAGCCAGTGCCATGCAGAGGGCCTGGGAAGGGACAGGAGAGGTAGAGACTGCGGCAGGATTGGCTAGTTCCTTGCAGATTTTAAAGAGTTCAGCTGAGTTGTTAGATGCCGCTGAGATGCAGGCTTGCATATGAGTTCTCTTCTTGGTGAGGACAGAGAGCCGGTATTGCCTCTGGAGCAGGCGGTAGGACAGTTTGTCAGAGGATGTACAGGAAGCACGCCATTTCCTCTCAGCCACCCTGCACTTGCATTTAAGGGTGACTACGTCTGAGTCGTACCAGGAGCTGCACTTGGCTTTGGGCTTCAGGCGGATCCTCATGACAGGGGTAAGGATATCAAGAGTATCAGATATAGCAGAGTGGAGAGTGGAGAGGGCTGTGTCAAGGTGGGAGTCAGCGAAAGGGGCAGGGGGTGAGAAAGTGGCGGCAAAAGCCTCAACTGATACGCGCTTCATGGGTCAGATGACCGAGAAGGTGGGTGGCAGTGATGGAAGTGGCTTGGCCTGAGGGGTAGAGCGGGTGAGATGGGAGGAAAGGAGAAAGTGATCACTCCATGGGAGAGGAGTGGTAAGAGGGACAGAAAGGGGGAGGCCTGAGGAGATCAGAACATCCAGGGTGTGCCCTGCAGAGTGAGGGGCCAGAGGGGAGAATAGTGAGTGAGAGAGAGTCGCAGAAGTCACGAAAGAGTTCACAGGGAAGACAGGAGGCATCCAGGTGGATGTTGAAGTCTCCAAGAAGGAGGAGTTGAGTGGACAAGGCCAGGACTGAGGAGGAGAGGTCCGCCCACTCAGAGAGGAAGGAGGAAATCTGACCAGGTGGCCGATAGATAGTAGCCACAGTAAGGGAATGGCTAGGGGAGAGAGAGAGCCTGCAGACAAGGCATTCCAAGGAGGAGTAGGCCTGCGTAGGGATGACAGAGACAGGAATCCACTCGGGGAAGATCAGGGCTACACCCCCTGCGGAGCGGTTGGACCTGGGCGCAGAGAGGATCTTGTAGCCGTCAGGGAGGAGCGTGTAAAAGCTTGTGACAGTGGTGGCCGTGAAACATGTCTTGGTGAGACCGAGGACATCAAGGTTAAGTTCTTCCAGAAGGCGGCTGATATCAGAGGAGTGTTTGACAGCTGAGCGAGAGTTAGGAGTGGCTATATGGAGAAGGTTGCCATCCTTGAAGGACTTCCGGGGAGGGGTACAGATCAGAGGTACGCCCTGCCGAGGTGAGGAAGGAACCCGAAGGGGGGCAGAGAGGGAGTGAGAGGGCAAGGTAGCCAAGAAGGAGGCAGCGTGGGGAGGCTAGGAGGCTGTGGAGGGGGGAGAGGGGACAGCAGGAGAAGAAAGGAAATTAATGAGGTGTGGGAAGCGTCTATCAAAGAGATGAAGGTTGGCCTGAGGCCCTTGGACCAGGATGGTCCCGTTAGAATAAACATTAATTATCACCTTAGAGGAATGGAAGGGGGCCAGGAGCACATCCCACCGGGTGCCGCCATTAATGGGAGAAGCAGAGAAAGGAGAGAGCAGAGAGACCATATGTACGGTCCATAGGTCTGGCGATGGAACGACAAAGAGGATGTTGTGAGAGTGTCCTTGGAGGCAGCACTGGTATAGGTGTCCGCGATAGGGAGGCCTGGGTTGGAGACCAGGATATCATTTTTAAACTTCTTCCTACCAGATTTTGTGAGGAGGGCAGGATATTCACTAGAGAAGCAGTTAGAAAAGATAGGAGAGACAGAGCACCATAGAGTAGTAGAGGAGAGGGTGGAAGGGAGAGGGGAACACTGGGCAAAGCCACCGGGCAGGGTGCTGGCAGACGAGACAGTGAGAGCCAAGAGGGTTGTGCAATAGGACAAGACGACAACACTCATGATTAAGGAACTATCCAAATGCACTTTTAAGACGGGAAAACCACCAGAGTATGAGAATCCTGAATAGAGGGAGAAAGGCCTAGGTTTCACAATGCAATTTTTAGGTACTGATACAATGCAAATTAAACAACAGGGAGGAAAAACATTGGTAGACAGAGGGGTAAAGCAGGGAAGTCAGAGGGATGGTGACTGGCAACTGGTGGCGTCCCCTGCGGACACCTGCAGACACAACCAGGAGCCCCCTAAATGGGAGCCACCCTTTGCCTATGGGCCCTTAGCCGTAGGGGCTGCTGGGCAGAGGGCTGCCCTAGGAGGGTCAGAGGTGAAGGACAGAATGGCCAATCAGGGGGGAGGTGGGCGGGCAGAGGGTCGGGAGGGAGGGGAACAAGGAGTAAGTGGGAACTGGGAAAACAAAGAGGGGCAGGGAGCACAACAAGCAAAGAAGCAGCAAACATGAGGCAGCAGTATATGAAAGGTCCGGAGGGTCTTCCCAGCAGAGACTGTCCCAGGCAGGCACCCGCTCAGCCAAGGTGTTCAATGGTGGGCGCGGTGTGCTGCAACACACTAGACCCACACACGATGGCGGGGATAGCCAATCAAGGGGGGTGGGCGGGCGGTGTGTCGGGAGGGAGGGGAACAAGGATGAAGTGGGAACTGGGAAAACAAAGAGGGGCAGGGGGTGGTTGTAAAGCAAAGAAGCAGCAAACACTAGGCAGCAATATATGAAAGACCAGGAGGGTCTTACCAGCAGAGACTGTCCCAGGCAGGCACTCGCTCAGCCAAGGTGTTCATTGGCAAGCGCGTTGTGCTGCAACACACTAGACCCACACACGACAGTGGGGATAGCCAAATTAGGGGCGGGGGGGTGGATCAGTAAAGGATGGATGATTCCACCACGTTATGAAGTAGTACTGAACAAAGCAAGAAGGCCTCATTTCAGTGTCGCAGTTAAGAAAAGCAATTGAATTAAACAGAATAAAAGCTCAGCTAAGGAGTTGACTGAGCCAAGAAAGCCAAGGTTTTATCAAACTGGAAAGGGCTGACATTGGATACAATTAGTGTGAAAGAACAGAGGCTCCTGTTCAGAAAGGTCAAGCAAAAACAAAAGACGTCAGAGGACTATTGGAGAACAAAATCAAATACACGAAGCTCGATTTCATGGTGCCCAGTCATGTGGTAGAAGGAAGTTGGACGGTCGAGATGGTCACACCTACGCACGGATGCCAGCTGGTGCCCACACTCCCTGAAATTCTCCGAACACAGTACAAACTCAAGGCCAATCTTCAAAGCACTAATTGACACTGAACCATTGAGGTGATGATGGAATGCTACAGTAATTGGTGGGAAGCTAGTGCCAAGACGAGCTCATCCGCACCTGGTTGTTCAGCCTGTGTGCTGCTAGACGTACATGGAAAGGTACTGTAGAGGACCACGTAATTAGGGGGTCCTATAGTTTGTGTAGCCAATAGGACGTTGTACATTTAGTGATGTTCATAGTGGCCATTTTGAGGGGAGGGCTTGGTTGCCCCACCTGATGTTAATTATCCTACCACCTTCCTACACTGTTCTATACAGATATAGAACTCTTACTTAGACATGCACATAGACCCAATCACATCCTCCGTTAGGATTTTGTAGTTTGCAAAGTAGGATGACGTTGGTAATGACGCAGGTCAAAACGTCTATGATGACTAATTTTGGGTATAAGAGCCCAGTTTTTTACGAAGTTTTGAGAGTAAGAAGATCGAGCGATTGCTGATGTTCGTTGTGCTCCCCGTTTTAAAGATTTGTTAATAAAATCGACTCACTTTGCCAAACTATTGATTCGTCTTGATTATTGATGTATGAATAAAATCTGCCTCCCCATCCATCACCAGGGTATAGCTACTCATCTTAAAGGGCTGTCTGAGAGAACACCCAGCTCACTTCTCTTCCTCTCTTTCCTCTGACTCTTGCTTTCCTTTCTGGCTTTTGTCCATCGTTTGTCCGCTCTAATGCTTCTTCTGACTCGCTCTCTTGCATTTGGGTTTTCATCCCTTTTCTCCTGCTGCCATATCCTCCTAGTAGCTCGATCCAGCTGTACGGGCTGCACACATCCTCACCTCTTTGCTTTCACTCTCCCTTCTACCTTCTTATTCTGATTTTCCTTTTCTACACTTCTCCACTCTCTCTTCTCTTGTCCACTTTCTTTCTGCTCCTTGGGCTCCCTTCCAGCTCCAAGTGAAACGTTTTCCTTGTTGACCGATTTAGTCTTCCAGCTTTAATGACAGGAGACCCCCTGACAAATGGGGACAATCCTCCCAGTACAGCTCTTCCTTTCGGGAAAGTCAAGAGAGGGTCCCAGGAATGACCCGCCTCACCCCCTGAAATCTGACATGTCAAAGGACTAGAAACGCTCAAAGTCACTCATTCTATTTCAGATAGACCCCAAGTGCACCACTGGCTAGCATGTATGCAGAAAGGTATCGCCTCAGACAGCAAGTCCTTCCATATCCAGTGCAGATCCTTCCATATCCAGAGAACCCGATGAAGATTGCAGACCCAAACACTATAATGGACTGCATCAATTAAGCACCAAGAATCCACTGTGCTGGCATCACTAGTGACAGCACGAAAAATCAGCGTTAGTTATGAAGCATACTCACAGCCCTGCACGACATTACACAAACACACATCTGCATACACAAAGAACATGCTTACACAGTTCTGTAGATAAAGGACGGATACATATAAATACTGTCAAAGCTTTTATTATTCTTCTCATTAGCCAAATGCAGTAACCCTGAAATGCAGGTCAACAAGAGATCCTGAGCAAGCTTGTAGATGCTTATGGCACTTAACTCTATGGAACTACAGAAGTATATATGGTTCCTGGTAGGACCACATACGACTAATTTATAGGCAACATATCTGAGAAACCTGATGGTGTCAACCTAACTAGACCCCGGGATCTGTCATCCAGGTGACCAGGACACGGCCATCGCTATTGGAACCAGTCCCTGAAAGTGGACCAGTGAGGGAGGATCACCTAGATGGGAGGTCCTTGGGTAGTGGGAGTGGGACACTGAGGGGCGAGATGTGGCCTCCCCCTTCTTTTGACACCTTTTCCCCATCCTACCATGTAGGATATTCCAAAACACTTCCCTCCCCTTTTTCCACACAAACAATTTCGCACAACACAAAAGACAATGGACTAACACTAGAGCCCTTTACCTGACATGCCCCAATCCAAGCGTCAGGCAAAGTCGGGCAATTGACCAGAATCACTCACACCTAATGGCCCTTTCCCTTCCCCACAGGGATAAAAGGTGTAGCACAAGAGCACAAGACAAGCAAGTCAGACTGCACAATGTGAGAGCTAACACAGCACAGCAGTTCAAAAGGAGGCGAAAGACAGCGAATAACGAGAGGGTGACAAGGAGAGAAGTGACCTTACCCTTTCCTATCAAGGCCCGTGAAAACTCTGCAGATGGACACATAAGACCACAAACAAAGGCCAGCGTGTTTTGCAGCAGATGTCAATGGTACACAAGACCCTCCTCCGCTGATAAACAAGCCACGGAGAGATGATTGTCTCATTGGTACCAACCTTGACTCAAAGGAGAAGAAAGCCAAGCAGTTCATCACAGCCGGTGAGTCGAGGGGAAGTCGATAAGAAACCATGCTGTGTTGAACGATAAGTAGCAAACCGATAATTGGAACTTTGGAAAGCTTAAAGGAACTGTTGAGAAAGTGGGGGAAAAGCCTACAACAGAGGCATCTGGCACCACGTGGGTGCTCATGCAGAAACCTCTGGGCGATTATCCGAAGGTAGAGACTACCATAACCAGAAGGCCATGGGAAGAGGCAAAGAGAGGTCAAAGTGGTCATTCAGGGGTCTTGTAAAATGCTCAGTACCGTCGAAAGTCTTTGACTGACAGACGATTGTGAAGAACGGGAAGTGAATCCCGCATGGTGAAGATTAGCAAGAGTTAACCCGGCAGAGAGAAGCCGACAACCAAGGGCAAAGCCCAATAAACTGTGTTTCGTAAAGTTGGCAAAGGGGGAACCCGGCAGATAGATGCTAACGAAAAGGGGCGAGGCCTGAAGCCCCTATGAACAGTGTGTTGACAGAAGTGAACCAAATCAAGGGAAAGTCACACTGCATTGTTTGAAAAGACATTCTATTGCAATCTCAGTGCCATTCGTGAATGCAGGAAATATTGGAAGACAAGGGGAAGTGACGTGTCCCCTTATCATTTGGGGTCCGAGCCCAGCCGAGAGTGATGCAGGGGTGAAAAATCATCACCCAAAGTTTGCTGAGAAAGGAACTGTTTGATTAATTTGTTGAATATGACGTGTGAGGGGTCTGCGCCCAGAAGAGGGGGACCTAGGGGTCGAAGCCTTCACCCAAAGTAATCGTGGAATAGAACTTTATGTTCGTTTGTTGAGAACATCAGGCCTCAAAGGCAAGAGACTATGATTTAAAAGAGACGTAACTATTGGAGAACCTGATAGGTGATACAGAACTGCTGGCTTGTGCTGAGAAAGCTCAAGTGTGTGATGTGCTCAGGAGATTCACCTTGTCCTGTGCTCAGAACGTGGGGAAGGGATACCCCCGGCAATCACATCCTGACTTATATGTGAACACTTCTTTTTTTATTGAGAACATTATCCCACACTTCTTTTTATATTTGGAGTAAGGATTAGCCATAGGGGTTTCTCAGTATATGCCCTTTTATGTTGACACGACACCACAAGAACAGCTTTATTTTCATTTGATGGTCAACGCTTGCTCCCATCTTAGATTTAGGTGTAGCTTAGGCGTTTTTACACCCTGAATTTATAGTGTAATAAACACCCTTGAACTGTGATCACTTGTGTCTGTCTTTTACTGTTGCCACCATGAGTTCCTTACACATAGCATAATAAGAGCATGAGGAAATCACTCCATAACTCGCTAAAATTACAGAAGGCCTCAAGCCACAAAACACGAGACAAGAGGAGCAGACTCAGGCTGCACGAAGCGCAGACCGAGCTGAAGGTCAGAGATAAACAGTCTCATTCCAAACTCCAGACGACAAGGGACCAGCTGCAGAAAAATTTAATAAATCCTCATAAATGAGACCCAGGAGCTTAATTGTGTCATCCACAACCACGTGATGCAGCTAAACTAGACAATGGGCACTCACCCGTGGTGGGATGTCGAGCAGTTCTCAGTGATCCAGACGAGAAGTGAAACAAGTGTTGCAACGTGGAAACGCACTCTCACAGGCAAAAGGTGGTCTACTACCAGACACAATTCAGACACAGTCATTTCACATCACATTGAAAAGGGGCACAGAGGCCGAGAACCGAGCTTGGTCCCAGGCCTGTGGTGGTCAGCTCCAGCCAATCAAGAGACAGAAACCCAGGGGTGGTTGGTGAGGGGGAAAGGGCCAATGGTAAGTCTGCAACCCTGCAACAATGTAATAGATAGTTTTTGGGGACGAGGCATGTCAGCCACCTGACATGCTAGAGCCAGTAGAATAACTTCTATATGGGGTAGATATAGGTGATACCAATCTGAGCACCCTATCCAAAGCGTAGATAGGTTTTTGGAGAAGGGCCCAGGTGATGATGACATGTTGCATCAAAACTGGGAAATGCACCATGGAAAATTGAGATGTACTGGAGAATCGTGATTGTCTTGTATAATCCCTGTTGGTTTTTTGTAATAAAACGCAGTTCTAACCCCCCCTTGGATGAGTACTCCGTTCATTCTGAGAAAGGGTTCTTGGTCCCTTGGGAGTCAAACGGACCCGCAGACGACCTCTGGCATACCTGGTATTCCTCCCAACAAGTTGGTAGCAGAGGTAATGGTTCAGCTACGCTAGTCCGGCATGAAGGTGATTCTACCATCTCAGAGCTGCGGGACGCCTTGCGGGTTTCAAGATAGCGGGGAAAGCGGGCCCCGTGGTACTCAGCGGGAGGATCTAATGGGGAGAGACTCCCCATATGGGGATTCAGGTGGACATCTCGGGAGAACATGGTACAACACCCCTCACTTTCCACCCACTTCCTTCACCCCCCGCCCCCTTGATCCATGAGGCCCACTTCCTTCACACACCTTTGTCCCAGGCACACATCGCTATGTTACACTCTCCCATGTATGTCTGCGAGGTTGATGAGGCAGCAGTAACTGATATGAGGGCTGACTGGACTAGAAGAAGACAACAAGGAGGAGAGGCGGAGGTATGCTAGGCTCTGCAAGGAATTGGAAAAAGCAATCTAGATTCTATCATCCATTACAGATAAAAAGTAAAGAAGGACTCACATGGAAGTCAGACCCTTCACGGAGGTACCATCAGCGAGGATGACGTCCAGCTTGGTAAGGAGGCAATGCTGCTGACCGGGGTGCGAGAGTGCGACGCCAGGCGTCCCTACCCGGTCCGCCGTGCATGGGCAGACCAGTAAGCAAGAATGACGGGGGTCTGGGTGTCAGAAAACGCTCCAGGTCTTGTATCACCCCTGCGGTTCACGTGTCTCATCCTCACCAAAAGCTTCTGTCCCGTTATACCACCATACAGAAGGCGGGCTTGCGGTATCCACGCTCTACGCACGGAACACATTTGCGTCGGGAACGCAGTTCCCGACGCCTCACGTGGAAGTTGCCATGGAGATTACGTCAGTGGACGCAGCATCTTCCACGTGATAGAAAACGTGTTGGGTCACGTGACCATCTTGGTGCCGGTACTTCAGGTACTTAATGATCTGGCGCCCACTTCTCGCTGCTTCTGATCCAATAGTGACAGTGGTTTTTTCTTGCTCGGATTTTGTGGTTTTGTTTGATCTCGGATTACGTTTACTGGATTGCTCTTGGATTATCCTTACCTGTTCTTGTATCTTGACCTCGGATTGTTTATGGATTATTCTTGCCTAGTGATTTGGTTTTGTCGAAATCGGACCTCGAAGCTTGGGAGACCTCTTACCTTCTTTCTTTCCTTCCTTCCTTTTCCCCCTCCAATCCCTTCCCTGTCCTTCCCCAGGGTGCTGTAGGCGTCCTCGTGCCGGCGGGTATAGGCTTGGTGCTGGACTAGAGACTTCCTGAGCACCTTTTAGGCGTCCTCGTGCCGGCGGGAATAGGTGGTTGCTGGACTAGTGACTTCTTACACCTTGGATTGTTTGGTCCACCGAACAGAGGGCAGATACCATCACACTGTTCCTACAGGAAAGAAGAAGGACTTTGCCAGGGACGTTCACTTCCAGGGAAACCAGGGTAAGAAACCTACCTTTCCTTACCATTTTTTCTTTCACTCATTCTCTGGTACTGATTGTCTTTTCTCTTCTTCTGGTCTCCAGAGTACCCCAGTATAGAGGACATTCTTGCATGAAACACTTCTGGTTAAACCGTTTTCTGCAGGTTAGTCTGTTGAGATTTTGTTACGTGTTCTCTTGAAAGGGGTGTATTTGATTGTAATCAGTATAATATTCTGCAGTCGTTGGCTGGAACCTGGAACCAACATCTACCGGGAAGTTGCGGGCCGCTCAGCTCTACGATCCCAACGACTCTACACCATCTTCCGATCAATTGGATTCTTAGACTGTCCTTTCGTACTCCTGAGAATCACATTGGTAGGAAGAAATATATTCTTCACGACGGGTCAACGCGGAATCAGGCTCCCGGAATTCTGACACTGGGTGAGAGAAGCTGCCGAACCATGCGGTTGCTGAGAGACGCGCAGCCCGCCCAAGAAGAAATGCTGCAGAGCCACTATGAGCTCTGCAAAAACATGAGAAGAACGGGGAAAAGACATAGGAGCTGTCATAAGAGTCTGAGAGTGGCACAGAAGATCTGTCAGACACCCAGAGTTACAGAGGCTGCCTGGGGGTTTGAGGGGAACAAGATAGAACTTGTAACTAGGGTCTGGGACCCAGAAATAATAATGCAGAGAATCTGGAATCATTATAATACCTTGCATGATAGTGAACCATGTAAAAAGTAAACACAAAGCACTGACGAAAGCCAGGTCTGGGACCTGCAACCTGAGGATGAGATATTCCTCATTGCTCATCTTCTTCGTGGCAGTACCTAGCAGGGTAGTGAACCAGGTCTGCCCAGAATGAGCCATTAAAGAAACCTGGTTGTGGCAACCACAACAACTGCCTTGTTAAGCCTGAAAAAGGCCAGCGGAAGGGAGTCATTCCCCCTGCTGTTGCGAACTGTGAATGTAAAAGCCAAGAGAGTGTAAGAACAAAGCCAAGAAAGGCCAGGGGAACTAAGTCATTCCCCCTGGATTTGTGCAAGGAAAAACACAAAGACAGACACCTGGAGAAGGGAGGCATTCTCCAGAAACCCAATAGTTAAGAAGCAGCTATGGAGAATAAGGAATGTTGATGTGTTTACTGGAACTTTACCTTTTGAGTTTCAATTGAGAACGTTACTGCTATTTTGGCATTATAACCTGGAACTTTGTTTTGTGCCTTGGAGAGAGTTTGAGACCCGTGGAAGGGATGCATTACTTCAGGTAAAAATCCCACCTAACAAGGGGAACTGTAATCTACTGTGCAGAAGAAAGGAGACATTCTTCTGGACCAAGTAACTCCACTGACTCTTTAGGTTCGTTATAGGTTTGAGGGACAAGAGTAGGTTTTTGACACAGGACAGTGGACTATTCATTTACACTGACATCTTGACAAATCTAAGCACTTTTAGTTGAGGTCGGAAAACCTCTCAGAGTTAGGGAAAGTGAGGTCTTCTTTTTATTTTCATCGCCTTGGCTGGACTTGAGAGCGATGAGGCCCCACCGCACGGAACGGACACTGATGGCGGACACTCTACAGGCTCATAGGGGGGAGGGATGGGGATTGCAGTGCCTTACTTTTTGTTTGTTTGGTTTTGTTGTTTGAAGTGTTTTATTTATGTTTCGTTGTAATGTTGTTTGGTTGAGATAAAATAAAAAATACATTTTAAATAAATTCTTTTTATTTTCATTACTAATAAAAGTGTATTCCAACAACCATGACACCTGTGTGTCAGTCTCCTCCTCCTGCACCTTGCAAACTGTACACTGTGATAAACTACAAGCACGCATGATGGACTCCGGCTAGATCCTAATCAATCTGAATTTTCAACGCTCACATAGAACAGAGTGAGTGCTGCTGTATGTAAGGGTGTGCTCGCTCGCTTAGGTGAGAAAGCCTAGGTGGCTGATAGTCCTGGTGTTGCTGGACTCGCTTGCCGCCTTTAACACCATGAATCACACAATGTTCCTGAAACGCCTTAGTAGCAAGCATAGAATCGCTGGCCAGGGCAAAGACGAGTGAATATCCTTATTCAAGGATTTGACACCGCAGTGAAATGACCATTCCCACAGGTCCAAAGTCTCCGAACGTAGTGATAGGGTGGGGAGCTCAGGCGGCGCATTTCAGGACCAGCCCTCTTGCCTCTCTTTTTAAGGTGTCAATTTTTACAGCAACTATGGTAATGGAGGTTCATCAGCTGGATTTTCTGAAGTGCACTAATGTCACCTAGCTGGTGGTCAGAATTGACTGTGGAATGGAGAAGAGATCCAGGACTGCTAAAGTGACTTTCAAGAACTTAGTGGACCAAAACAGAAGAGCTGATTGTGGGTGCATATGCCCACTTGGACCTCTCTGTTTTAGTGGCAAAATGAAATGGCCCTTCTTCCAAGCACTGAATCGTTGGCATAGAATGTATTTATTTATTTATTTGGTATTTATAATGTGCCTATACACAATGTGTTTCAAGGCGCAACAAGACAAGGGGGGTGGGGGGGATAAGGAGACAAAACAACAATGGCCCTACTAGGCCTTGTGACATTCGAATCATGCAAGTGCAGTAACAAGAAATGCAGGGCAGAGGGGAAGTGCCAGTGAGGGCGGAAGGGCCTGAGGGTTAAAGAGTACCAGGAGAGGCAAGGTGTATAGAGGGGGAATGCAGCAAGTGAAAGGGAGGTCCACGTCCATGTGCTAAGTGAGAGGTACGGGGCTGGAATGGCTGAAGGGGTGGGTGCATGCCCAGTCAGGCTAGTGCAGGGGATGAGGTCCGGAAGGGCAAGTGCAGGGGTAGACTGGACGAGGAGGGCCTGGTGCCCTGTAAGAAGCAGATGGAACCAGGTAGCCAGTCAAGAGGCAGTGGGGGACATTAGCAGGGGAGGGGGAGAGAGAAAGAGGAAGAGAAAAGGAGGGTCTTGAGAAATCTCCAGGAACTTATGGAGAGCAGGCACAAGTCTGAGAGGGGCAGGGAGGCCATTCCAGAGGGAGGCTCTTGCCGAGGAAAGAGATCGACCCCCCCACTCGTCTGATCTGCAAAGAGCTGGAGCTAGAAGATCGAAGGGCTCTAGCAGGGAGGTATTTAGGGAGAGAGAGTTGGATGAAGATGGATCCTGGGTCCCAGAAAGCCTTGTGGATGATGCAGAGAGTTTGATGCAGAGGGTAGACTGTGGGGTTACCCAAAGCATGATTGCAGTCATCATCCTATCCGGGATAAAGTTTGTGAAGGTCATGCAACCCTGGTATTTCTTTGGATGGCTGTATTCATCATAAGGATGTACCTTATGTAGACAGAGAAATGCAGTGAGATTCATTTGCAAGTTAAAGAAAGAAAATAAATGTGCACTTGGCAAATTGCCAGGAGTACAGCACAGCTATTTTAAACTGTAATTTGTGTGCGACTTCTCAGCCCTTTACAGGAGGGCACAGATGGCGGGAGGAGACTGCGACATCACGGTACGACAGAACACATGGAAAACATTGAATTCCTGCTTTGCATGCCATCATCAAGACAAGCAGGCGGATATAGTCTAGTGGAGCACACGGCTCGCCTTCAGCACGACCTGCAAGTTGCTTAATGCGTCGTCAAAGGACGTCTGAAATTCAAGTAGTTGTACCTGACTAGTGGACACCCGGAAGTAGCCAATAGAATGCATGTAGTGTGGGGAACAACGCACCAAATAACCTCAAGGTCAATAAAGTGCGGTATTTTCACTCACATCTTAATAGAGATATATGCGTTTGGCGCCAATAAGCGAGTGTGATGTGCAGTGTGCCAAGATTTCATAAGGAATAAGACAAAAAAACGTGCGTCCACTCCGAGAAGGTGCATGTAGCTCGACAATCAGTAGCCCCAAAGATTTCTAGGCAGCCCAAGTGTGCTCCAGTTTAAGGGCGTTTGTGCTGAGAAGAGCCCCGTTTTTAGTGGAGGAAAGCGCCCAGATGCCCAAACACAAAAAAGCAAGGGTGTGCGCAAGGCCAATAGGCGAAGTAGGTCGTAGACAGATTGAAATCATCGATGGGCGTCCTATATTGTCCTAGTGGCCGAAGTGCATCAAAAGAAGTAGTGGAACTATGTTCCTGCTGGCCTGCCCCCGCTCCCCATAAACCCCATCGCCACGCCCCCTCCTGCGAACAATACAAACCCCCAAAAAAATGCGCCTGCTGTTTAAAGGAACGTTCAGTGCAGTGCAATTTTCAACTGCTTCCTACACTTTTGTTTTAAAACGAAACCATTCTGCAACGGTTTCTTTTTAAAATAAAAGTGTAGGAAAGGTTAAACGCAAATTTAAAAAAAGAAGAGGTGCACCGCCCCCAACCGCTCCTGCCCACTTCGACCGTTCATTCTTCTGTTTTTACTCATATCTTACCACTCCAGACCATGCAGCAGAATACGGACAGGTGTACCAGTATGGCGGCAGTGCCGCACCAATACACATATGTGGGTGCAAGGAAAGAATGCGGTCAACCTGATCATGTTGTCGAACTGGTGTGAGCTGCATAAACCTTGCAGGCAACGCTTGCTTCTTTGGAAAGTTCTTTAAAGCCTCCAGACTACTAACAGCTAGCACTCAGTGGGGCCTAGGCAATCAGCTATCTAACAATATAATAAAAGGCCAGATGTATGTTTGTCTGATGCAATCATAGCCTCACCACTAGAGGGAGCTGTTGCCTTACGATATATAGAGACAATGCCCATTTGCATAGCTTCGCCTGTTGTCACTGCTAGAGGGAGTTGTTGCCTTACGATATATAGTGATCTTACTGTGCCAATGAAAACCTGCACTTTGGCCCATGTACACAGGCCTGTACTTCAGTTTTTTAATAATGGAAGTAAGTACAACTGTGACAAGGAATCCAGACACACGGGCAGCTGACGAATAGGTAAAATCTCATTCTGCATGTTTGGACCTCCTTGTACATAACTAGACCGGCTGGGGCACTGCCCGGACCATTATATAACTTTATACTGCATTCTTTACACAGACTTTAATACTGACTAACATTACCTAAATGTCCCTTTCATCTGCTACATCCTTCTTGTTGCCCATAAGGATATTATTACCCCATGTGGTCATCAATTTTCCCCTACCAATATATCTACAAATATCATCCCCTTTTATCACTTATAACCTTTTTTCACCAATAATGCTTTTTGAAATACATGATTCCTTTTTTTTAACAAATATAATATTGCCCTGGATTGTTTTTGAATTTGCAATTTCTGCACCTAAAAGAAATTTGACATATTGCAGGGAAAGCCAAGGTTAGGTAACATGACCTGCCTGACCTAGTGCCTGGGCCCGACACCGTCTTCAGCCGCCATTGCCTGTTGTGAAGGGCCCGGACCATCCGCGCTGCAGCCTCACTCTGTGAGCAAGACCATACACAGTACAGCCTTCCTCGGGCGAGTGATTGCCTGAATTAACTGTACTTATTTCCACCTCCCAGCTGCCACCAAAAGACATTACACACCATAAGACCCAGGTTCCCCCTGGGTATGTCACCTGTGTCGGGCAGAGATCAGGAGAAGCTGACGCTAGATTACATGACCGGCCTTCTTTTCTATATATATTTTGTGAGATTTTCTGGTGACTAAGGCTGGGCGACTTGGCTATGGGCAATGAGGACAAAGGTACAACCTGTCATAGTCCTAGCTGTCTGTCTGCTAGCTTGCCCCAGTCTCTTTTCTCCCCAAATGCAACAGCTGCCTCTCCACCATACTTTGTCCCTTTGACACTTGCACCAAAATACATTTCTAGCACCACTCACTTTTAACCTACAACAATGCTCTCTGCCACCACCACACATTACCACTCTTCTCATTTTCTCATGTTCATGCAGTCTCCATCCCTATATACGCCACACTACAACAATCTTTCCTATCATTCTAACAACTAAAGCGTTAACTCCTCCTAATACACAGCCCTTATCACTCTGCAACAAGATAAACTAAATTCTACTCCCACAGGAGATCTAGCTCTCCCTCCCCCCTCATTTCCACCCTCATCCCCCGAGACTCTACTCAAACCACTATTCTATACACACAACCACACTGACAACTCTCCATTGCTCTCTGGGATGCTCAATCCATTTGTAACAAGACCACTTTCATCACTAATGTCTTTTTGTCTCATTCCCCCAAACGCAATATAATAGCACTCACAGAAACCCGGATCATCCCACATGACTACCACCTTTGAGGCTCTCCACGACTGCGCCCTCTCTTATATTCATGCCCCCGCCGCGATGGTAGAGGCGGTCATACAGGATTCCTTCTTTCCTACAAGCTCATTCACTAATCTCCCTCTCCATCGTCTGAACTTCCATGCATCTTTTAGGACATCTTTCGGCAAACGTCTCGCCCTACTCAGTAAACCCTCTTTCCATCTACTGTTCTCCTGGCCCCACTGGGCCCTTCTCTGACAACTTTCTAAACTTCTTGATGCCTTCCACCTGACAACCACACGGATCATCCATCTGAAAACCACACCATCATGTCAGGTCATTTTAACCTACCAAACTTCTCCCCATGCCAAACTACAGAGCTCTCCTCCCTACCGGATGATAACTCTCCTCCATCCACAACCACTTCAGATACAAATCTGGCAACTCACTGAATCTGATTCTTATATCCTCTGCTCTATCACACTCCAAACTGACTGTCATACGATCTCCTTCTGATCACTCCATTACCACTACACAAATCACCAACCCTGCTTCTGCTCAACCAACTACTTCACAACAACCGATGACACTCAGAAAGTTCTCTCCATGAGCTCTTGACTCATACCTCTTTGATCTCTCCTCACTTTCATCTTCATCTCTGCCTCTGTCTGACTCATACTCACCTGGCTGGACACACACTCGGATCTTTTGGTTTTCAATAAAGCTCAGTTCTCCTTTCTCAACGCGATCCACTCAAAATGTTTACACCCAAATCCACCCACTCCTCCGCTCTCTTGCACATAATCTAAAGGAAATGGTGCAGATCGAACACCAATGTCGACCTTCTCCTTTCCCAGCAAGCTCTTTCCAACTGATCGGTGCTCTGAATTCTGCCAAACAAATAGGCTTTCTCTCACTCATCTAGACCAACAAGACACATCCCAAACTCCTGCGATAAACTCTTAATTCTCTACTTTAGCCTCTTAAACCTTCTACTATTCAGTTATCACTATTTCCAGACGACTTTGCTACCTGCTTTTCCACACACATTTCTAAAATCCACAACTCTCTCGCAACCATTCACTCCCTCCCTCTCTCTCTCTTCTCCACCCTCTTATCCGACTTCTCACTTTCCTCCTCAACCTTCAACTCTTTCATTCTTTGCATCATCCACTCCGGAGGAAGTCCTCCGGCTACTCACGCTTGCCAATCCCTTCTTGTGTTCCCAACGACTTTTTCACTCCACAGCTTGTATAATACATTGCTTCTATCACTGCTCCTTCCCTGTCTCAACTATTCAACCTCTCCTTGATCACTGGTATCTTTCCAGATGCCTACAAACTCACTCCCGACATTCCACTCTTCCAGAATCTGGCTCCAATCCAAACCCTCTGGCCAACTTCCTTGCTGTAACTCTTCATCCTCACAGCTGGAAAATAATTGAAAGATTTGTTTTTAACTGCATCTCTGCATTTCTAGTGGACTCCAATATCTGTGACCCACTACAATCTTGTTTCCATTCATGACACGCAATGGAAACTGTATACATAAATGGAATTACCTACATCAAAACAGCCTGCCACTGACAAGAACTCTGCTCCATACTAATTCTTCTTGTCAGCCTTGGCTGTGTGAAATACTGTCCATCACGCTCATCTTCTGTCCACTCTCTTTAATCTTGGTTTCCATGACAAGACAATGGACTGGATTAAATCCTACTTCTCTGGTAGACACATTCCTATGTTACAGAAAGGCTCCACCTCAGAGTCTACCTCTCTTCCCGGAGGAGTTTATGCAAGACTCATCAGCACTGGACAACATAATCTCATCATATAGCTTTGCAACCAGCTGTTTGCCAACAACACACAGATCATCTTCTTTAGCTCTCTCATGTAAGACCGAATGACGGAAATCTCTGTCTACCTGCCACCAAATACTGGATGGTTACTCACTCCCTCATACTGAATTCTGCCAAAACTGAAATTCTATACTTCCCAGGCTCTCCTTCATATTCCTATTGACCCTCGTAAATTCAACATTCTCCTGACCCACTTCAGTACTCCAGCGCAGCTCGCAATCTTCTGTCATTTGTTATCTGGCTTTAAACGTCTCTGTTTTCATCTCCAAAACTGCTATTATGGCCCGAATTAACCTTTGTAACATTTGCAAAAAAAGCTACCCCCTACTTTTTAGCACCATTAAACACTGAATCTCTGCTCTCATACTTATCAAACTGAAATGAGTGCTTGCTTACTTTATGGCCAACCTGAATACTCCTTCACTTCACTAGACAAACTACTAAACATCACTATTCTGCACTTTGGTCAACCTTCCTCGCTTCTCACCCACTACTTCCTCAAAACATCAGATTGGTCGGCTATCAATGAAAAACAGAGAAACTGCAATCCCCCCTCATGGTACTTATTCAAGGACCGTAAAAATATTGGTCCTCTTTCTGACTCCATTTGTTGCTACTCTCCTTCTCGCACGCTCTGCTCCTTCTCCGCCACTCTCCTCGCATCTATCTGCCTTCCCTGTGTACTATTTTGCTCTTTCTCACTAGTATCTCCGCTCCACTGGAATAAGCTCCTGACTGAGATCATAGAGACCTCATTAGTTATTGCTTTCAAAATAAAACCAAAATCTTACTTACTCTCAACTGAGCTTAATTCTGTTGCACTCTAGCTCTGCCTTTCCTAGCCACCTGACCACTCTTCGCACTCTCCTTTTGATCTTGTCCTCCTCATTCTAGTGGTACCACTTCACCCTCCCTCCCTACTCTATCTCTGACGATACCAGCTCCACGCTCTGTCTCCTCACACCAAGAACAGCACTTAATGCAATAATGGAACACCAGCCTTTACCCCACTCCACCCCTCCCTCATGGTTTATTGTCTGTCATGTGTTGCATCCCAGGAGTCTGCATCACACATCAACCACTGGTAACCTGCTGTAATCATGATTACCCATTGTAAAGGGCACCTGCTCTCCGAACTCTGTTTTAATGATAATGTAAAACTATTGGTCAACAAGTTATTTTTCCAGTGCTCCTAATCCCCTGTTCTAGGTTATCACAGCTCCTCCCACAGACGATCCCCTTCTCACTGGGCTCTGTTAACTTGCTTTCATTCCATTCAATTCTTTTTCTACCTTTTGCTTAATCTTACGCTCTTTAGTTTCTCACTATCTATCTATGTGCCTGTTTTGACCATGATATGTTATTTGCAACCTCAATGTATCCTCTTAGTCTGCATTCATCTCCCATTCATTTTCTAGGAAACATAATCATGGGTAAACATGTAAATTTGCAAGCTACTGCCAGTCGCCATCTTCTAATTATGTTCCTTTGGTAAAATGGTAAATCATGTTTTCATTTTTATAAACTTTTGTCTGTGGTTTGGACAGAAGAATTAAATCTATTACTAAAAAAAACATGTGGTGTGAGCACCTCGAAAGTTGAAATAAGGGAAAATCATTGTATTTACAAAAACACACCAAAGTGTTTCATAAATGCTTCATGATTAAGTGGTAAAGCTTGCGGGCATGGGCCATCTCATTAATGATGGCACGGTAAACCCAGCATAACTGCCTGAGCTGGATGGAGTTAGGATCCGAGGCGTGCAGGCATTACGTGCCAGCTTGGCTTCTTTTTCCAGGGACCCGGTCAGCTGCCAGAATGGCATCGCTAATCCGGTTCGATCAATAAAGCTAAAAAGGGGTCTCTGAACCGGTGGTCTCTGAGCATCATTTGCTCGGCGGCCATCGTCAAATGCGTTTGTGTTTTCTCCTTCTCACACTAAACTCTTTTGTTTTGGTGCATGAAGGGGACAATTGAGATTTAAAACTTGTCATCAAACCATTATTAATATCCGTCATGTCAATACGGCTCCTGGTTTCATAACACTCAGCATTTTCCCCTAACCAAGGGCATAACCATTTAATGAGCACCCAGATATGTTCTGCAGTGGCAGGGAGGTAAGATGCCAATGAAACTGAACATCATCATGTACCTTGGCATTCAAGCTGATGGAAGCTGCAGATGATAAAACAACCAACATGGTCATCCACATAAAGAATCAAGGGAATTGTAGTTCGCAGGAGGTGAACGAGCCTCTGCAGTGCTAGGCACAAGACTAAACCGTAAGAACTACAGACCTCTGGATGCTGTAAGACAGACAGCCGCTTTGCTTGGCACCTGCCAGGGCAGCAACGTGTAATAGGAGTCAGCAACACAGAGAGATAAATGAACAAGATGCCAGGGGGCAAACTGCAAAGGGCTTATAACAAAACTGGAAGGTGCTGGTGGATGCAGAGCAGAGTGGGGGTAAAGTGCAGATGAAAGACGTGTGGAGCCCACCAGAGAGCACGTGGAATCCAGTTAGTTCTCTACAACTTCCTGCCACCACAGCATTTATTTTAGGCCGTGGGACGGTGCACCCAGCTTCTTGGGGGAGGTTGAAATATCAACAGACTGGGGTAGACTTCTGGAAGAAATGACAAGGGATTGTGGTCCTTGCCTCAATCGCCTGACAAAGGCTGTTTATTGCATAGATGGGGAAAAGTCCCAGAAGTCCACTGAGCATCCAGAGAGAGGGGTGTTGAAATTAGTGCCTGTGGTCTTCATATGCCACAAAGTCCTGCGAAGATGAGGCGTGCGGGGCACCTTGACGACGATAGCTTGTTGCCACAAAGCAGATCAATGAAGAGCGTAAGCCCAGCAAGGGTGTCGGGTCATCAGCAGTTGGCGTTGGAGATCAGGACTCGACCACGGCTGGCTTTCGGATCTTCAACAGCGTCTTTGAGGACTTCGGGTGGCAGGAAACCCACCAGCAGATTCTCTTTGGTTCGGCTGCGACCTTGACTTTCTCCAAAGGGACAAAGCGGTCGACGGTGATGAGCAAGGGAGTCCTCTGTTCAAATGTCTTAGGCAATGGAGCGCTACGGCTCCGGTCAACGATGATGGTCAGCGACGGTGATGGACTTCAATGTCCGGGTGCTTTGCTTCAGATTCCTTGGTGGTCCCCGTCTCCGGTTGGCAGCCTTTCAATGACTGACTTCCAGGGAGCCTTGGTGAAGGTTAGCTGGTGCACGCTGTTCCCTCGTAGCTCGGGAAGCGGTCTCCTAGCCAGGCCCTCTCTTGGATCAGTTCTTGGAGACACGACAGCTTTCGGATTGCGGTGAAGGAAAGCAGCAGCAAAACCTTCTTCTTCTAGCTGGGCTTCAAGGTAAGCATCACGTTTTGACTTCGGCTTCTGAAGGATTCCAGTAAGTGAGAGGTCCCCAGAAATACTGTTCTGTCTCTCATTCACACTGCTTGGCCAAGATCAGCAGCTAATCATTCACCAGGGCATTCATACAGGCAGGCAGCCAATCAGGCTCACAGTGCATTCAGGCCATTCTTCTCCATCCAGACACTCACAACAAGGAATGTGGATTGCGACAAGTACCGAGGCATTCAGCACTCCACACTGCATTCATACCAGTTTCGGGCCGGGCTGTCTGATTCATTGTGTCAGACACTTGAAACAGACACCCATAACATGAAATATATATGTCACACACTCCGTTCACCAAGGTCCCACCCCAAGGGCTTACTCACAACATACAGTTATTGGGAAGGCTCCAGCCAGTCTGGCCTGGACTTCCCCACAATACCATATATGGAACTTCCACCCAACAGCCAGTCAGGGGAAGGTACAGAGTCAGGCCCTCACAGGATTTTGGGACAACAAGGTAACAGGCAATAGAAAGCAAGAGGCCACTGGGGCTATCTTTTCTCCTATCAGGAATCAATTGATTCCAATAGCAGTGCCTGGGTATCCCAAAATGAAGGATATCCAGAGCCCCTGTCAAATTGAGCATGGAGCTGCCACCAGCCCATTCCCTGCTCTGTGGGCCACACACAGGTGGCAAAAAACATACAATAGGGGCACAGGGTTGTACCCCCACCCATGGGTGCCATAAGGGTATCCCAAGGGTCTGTTCACCACGACCAAAGAGAGGAAGAGCTGCACTGCCAGGAGGCCCGTCCCGCATAGACTCCTGTGCAGAAAATAACACAGAGCACACATGATAAAAGGTGTACAGGACAAGGATATGGAGGCCCTGTCCCTCCAATGTATTTCCAGCATCACACCGGTGAGTTGGGGAGGCTGATACCTGACGGTCTGTGTTGTAGCCAAGGTTGCAAGCAGCAATATTGTATGCTGAGTGCTGAAGAGAACAGCGTATGACACACATGTGATAACCAACGCAAGTAAAATTGAACAACAAATGAGCAATAAAACTTTGAAACCAAGATACAATAGCTTTGACAGATTGGTCCGGCACCGCGTGTGTGCTCAGTGAAAGAATGTCAAAGAATTGTGAATCAAAGTGGTCCTGCAGTGGGTCAGGAAAATTCTTATGCACAATCGAAAGTCTTCGATGTTGATACTGCCAAGAAATTTGAAAAGTAAATAAAGTTGGTCCGAGCTCCGAACGAGGGAGGTCAATCGAAAGCTTTGGGTTAAAGCGAGTTTGTGTTAAAGTAAATTTAATTGGACCGAGCCCGGCGGAGGGAGACTGACTGAACATTGTATTAAAACGGGTCTGATACCGGCAGAGGGGGATCCGAGGTGAACTGTGAATCACCCGAGAAATTGGATACATGCAGATCCTACAAACATTGTGTAAAAAGGGGATCTGAGCATGGCTGAGGGGGATCAGAGGTGAATAGTGAATCACCTGAGAAATTGAGTATGTGTGAAATCCTAAGAGGTAAGGAACTTATTGTTTGTCGTCAGGCCCTTTGAAAGAAGAGACTTGAAAGACAAAGAGTCTTGGGCAAAGAAGACCCTGATGCAAATCTTTGAACTGCACCCTAGTGCTTTAGAAGCCAGAGACTTAGATTCTACAATTGTGTTCACTATGCACTCCTCTTCTTGATAATTCAATTAGTCTTGTGGTTTTTTTGAAAACAAAAAACGTTCTAAATAAGTTTAGGTTGCAGGGGAGATAGCAATCAACCCTGGCATATGGGTTGGGAAATATATACAGACAGATTAAGTTCCTAATAGAGGAACTCCCGTCCCCTGTACACTTTCACAAGCTCAAAACTGGAGCCAAACAATCAAGGTTGAATTTTGTTGACACAAATAGTGTTTTATGCATATAGTTCTTCAAAGTTTTCAATTAAATCAGCAGGCTGTTTTGTACTTCAATGATCACAATAAGTCATAATTCTTTGATTTCTTCATATGTTGTTTAATATTCAAAAAAGGCCCAACGCGTTTCGAGATAACATCTCTTCTTCAGGGGCATATTTCTCTATCATATCATATCTACAGAAACATTTCAGAGACATACAATTAATACAATCGTTGCTATAATATTTGCATGAATATTTGTACACAGGACAATAAACTAAATATATATTTTTTAAAAAGCCATGTTTTCAAGAGATATGGCTTCAAATCAACCATATCTTAGGTCAATCACACTAGTTTCAAACAATTAAAGCTCAAAATTCCCAAAAACAGTAGAAGATATATAGAATACAATGTTATACCTCGATATTGAGAGAAGTCAAGGAGTGTCAACATCTCTAATGCTAGTCTATTTCAGCCCTATGTAGTGAATACGCTTTACAATCTGCTGGACCAATAGATATTATTGTTAGGTTTAAACTCACATGATTCCTGGATGGTCATCACCACGATTATACCAGTAATGAGAAGGTAAAAATAAACCCGCTCCATTCATTGATTGTGCAAAGTTCTAAATGACTGTTAGCTAATTTTAGAACTCAAAACTAAAATGACCTATAGTTCAACGTACACTGAAGGTGTGTAGTAAAGGCAAGAATGTGATGTAGAGTAAGTGAGGAAGGTTCCTTACCCCTTCATGTTAAGTCTGTGATAACTACTGAAGAATAATTTTTCAAATTCCAGAATGGAAATCCCAACCCGTGATCTTTTCTTGGGAAAACATAAGGACAGGTTTCTAGAAGGTAAGTAAAGCTACTAGATAATGTAATCTATAGTGGGCAGTGTTAGTGGTTCTCACCTAGCTTAGATCTATTCTCACTTACCTAGTTTCGTGGAGTAAAGGAAGGAGTATTCTCACAGTTGATTCTCGTATCTTTGTGCTAACAAGATGGCCGTCTTTTAACACGGCGCATCTAAGTGATGTCATCACGTGTGAACATGAAATTACGTCACCAAAATCAATAAAGATGCGGCCGCTCGCAGAAGTAACAAAGACTTACAAATACAGAATATTGTAACCATGATATTTGAAAGTAAAACTCGAAGGTATACTATTGGATGTAGAGGATGTTTGTCATAAAAAAAGTCAGTATAAAGTGAAAGAGTGAGTGACGTCATCACGTAATAATGTGTAATGATGTTCGAAAGGATAATAACATAGTGTCTACTCACGGAAGTATGGTACTATTCAAAAGCTGGTCTCGTTAATGAAATGGTCCTAACTACTAAGGTCCTGCTTCATTAAATGTGAAAGGTTAAATGCCAATAATTATAACTGGGCGCTATGTAAGATAGAGAATCAGCGGGAAGTGTTAAATTAGGCATTCAGGATGAGCGATATGATAAAGTGTGGTTAGATGAAAATACAGGTGGGATTCCTTAGTGTGTAAAGCTATGTCAAATAAGTCTCTAACTGCAAAAGAGATAGCATCTGGTGCGGAAAACGAATTCCTAATGTATGTTGACTTGTAAGAATGATGTCTTGTATTAGGTGATCCATAGATTATGGTTTTGTTTACACTTGTTCTATTTGCTTGGATCTGGTGCGGGAAAAGGGATAACTAATGTATGTTTGACTTGTAAGAATATTGTCTTGCATTTGATGATACATAGATTAAGGTCTAAATTAAATCTTGAAACGCATTCGGCCTTTTTTGAATATTAAACAACGTATGAAGAAATCAAAGAATTATGACTTAATGTGATCATTGAAGTACAAAACAGTCTGATGATTTAATTGATAACTTTGAAGAACTATATGCATAAAACACTATTTGTGTCAACAAAATTCAACCTTGATTATTTGGCTCCAGTTTTGATCTTGTGAAAGTGTGCAGGGGACGGGAGTTCCTCTATTAAGAACTTAATCTGTCTGTAAGTCAGAGACTTAGCCAAGCTTCAGTGTGCCACCTTGTTCCATGCTGAAAACGTGGGGAAGGGGTGCCAATGGTCTGAATAACCCGACACATATTTTCTTGAACACTTCTTTCATTACATAACATTGTTTCCCACACTATTTGTATTTAGAGCTAAGGATTGGCAATAGTTTATTTTAGTATAGGTCCTTTTATTTTGACAAGACACCACTAGGACTGTGTTATTATTATTTGATGGTCATATTTTGCTCCCATCTTTAGATGTAGGATTAGATGGGTGTTTTTGAAACCCTTTTTGAACTTAAATAAACACCCTTGAACTATAGTACCTTGTGTCTGTCTTACTTTCGATACAATGCCTTCCTTACACTACTTACAGTCTGCATGCATCAATACTACGTCAAAGTAATCTTGCATTAACCGTTTCTTCTCTCTAACCTTCCCCATCCTCCTCCTCTTCCAGATCCTCCAGAGCACTAGGAGACTATGCAAATGGCAACAAAGCGCTGTATAAATTCTGTTACCATAGCATTACCATACAGATGCTAATATCTATTATATGGCTCCCACACAATTCGAGGATTACATTTCAAGACCTATGCATGAGGAAGTCTAGAGAAAGGGTCCAGCATACCTCCAGAAACTAGTTCCTCACTACATCCCTTCCAAAAAGCTTCGTTTCTCCAATTTTTAAGACAAATCCATCAAAACTTCACACAACAAAACTATGGGAGAAAATATCTAGGAGTGCAGGGCCCAGAACTGTAGAATGTCCAGTAGGAATGTTCTGCCCTTAGGTCATGTGGAGGGCATTCCAAAGTTTAATGGCCAGGACAGGGAAGCTGGCCTCCCCCAGCTCTGGCAAGTCTGAATTTAGGCATGGGCAGATGGTTGGTGTATGCAGTTTTCACAGGTCTCCCTGATTGGGCTTTGGCAAACTTCTTCGAAAGGTAGGGCGGTGCCAAGTTGGAGAAGCACCTGTGAGTGATCGCTACAGTTTTGAAAGTGATCCTGTCTCTTATGGGTAGGCAGTGGGCATTTCCTCTCACCTCTGTGATGTAGGCTTGCCTGGGGATGTTGAGGGCGGAAAGATGCTTAAGGCAAAACATTTCTAAGAGGCTTTCGGTTGAATGGAGACTCTACAGTGTGATGAATGATTGAAGCGATCTGGCTGGAATGAAACCCCAGACAACAGAGCGCAAGTGATTGGCAACCCCTCCCCACCTGCTCCTTCTTTCGGCCCCTCTCATCTCCTCCTTCTTCCCTTTGATGTTATCGAACCCACTCAACCATGATGGCTCAACCAAAACTATTCTAGCATCCATATTGGCCCCATGACCCTAATTTTGTAGCACTTTTGTCAACTACTGTAATAATACCCGCCTTTCTCTGCCCCGTATATATAATGGTCAGGTACCTATAATGGTGATGTACAAACATGCAAGTGGCCACAAGGTGACACAGAGGTGCAATACCAAACTCCTAAATAAGTCGATAAGTATTTTGGAGGAGGACAAAAAGGCTCTGACATCCTGAAAGCTGCAATCACTGATGTGCATTTGAACACAGCGTCTTAAATGTGCACGGATGATAGTGTGTGGGTAAAAAACAGAGCCAACTATCTTTTTTTAAGCCTTCAAACTTCAATTCTATACACTACGAAAGACCGGGGCTGCCAGAAGCGAGGGGCATATTGAAGGAGGGAAGAGGTGGAGACTTTGATGTCCTCTAAAAAGGTTTCTTTGAAACAGTGCCTATTGATTGTTGTGAACTTGTGATAGCAACCAAACAGATGAAGCTTAGCAGCATTTAAGAATTTCAGGTTGGCAAACGATTGCTATGGCAACGCTCTCTCAGAAGAGAGCCGGTTTGAGAAAAGAAGGATTCCTGGGATAGCTTTTCAAAGAGTCGAACGACTTCTTCCAGATACAGAATAGATTTTCGTACTATTTAAAAGTAAATGGTATCATCCTTTAATTAAGCAGCAATGTGAACATTTTAGGTGCTTATTCTGCGTATAAGCCCTTGCTTGAGTAGCCTGCACCGAGCTTTCAGGAAGAGGATGGATGCCAGAGCTTAAGAAAAAAAAAACGAGTGCGCGTTAAAGTGAAAACGGGCGTTATTGGATGAACAGGCAACACACACTGAGGGCAATCACCGATTAATACATTAAATCATCTTGTATCCTTACTCCCTGTACTGCTCAGCAATTAACTGGTTTATTATAGTATTTTTACACACATGCGCCCATAGAGCCGTCCCTCATCACTTTTAAAAGAATTTAGGAGCCCAGGTCGTAGATGCTTGACAAGTACCCAGGGAGGATGCTACAAAAAGGCAACTCCAGTCAGTAGACCAAGGCGCCACTTGCACGTGGACTCAGGGGCACCATTTCACCCAAATGCCACGGTAGCGTAAGTGACATCACACAGCCCTGGACGCCCCTGATGACATCACAGGAAGTGGTCATTTGAACCCCACCCCCAAGTGACATCACGGGAAGTGATGGCAAACGACCTTCAGAATTTTCAGATGCGTCTCTGCACCCATGTTTCCAGGCACTCTCAGCCAGATATAAAGACCAAGGCACAGAGGGAGGCATGATTTGTCCACGATCACACAGTTGGGGAATGTCATTTTCCAGATTCGATGTGGGGTCTACATGTAAAACATCCATAATGCAGTATTTGTAACAGGCTAACCGAAAATCTCGAACACAGGCTACAGCTACTGTATGAAACATCTATAGATCCATGGACACAGAAGTATGCGTTATCTGTGGCACTGTGTTAAACAAGCCAAAAAAGCACTGGCATCGAGAGGCATGCGCTGCTGGTTACTCAGGAGAAAAATGTTGCAAGGCCATGGCCTGAAAATTAAGTCATTGACCAGGATTTAGCATCAACAACATGTCCTGGTTATAAATGTATCTATGATTCAGCTACCACTACGAAAGAAGAAACCTATTAGACTGGTCTGCGCGCACACAGGGGAGTGGATTTGATAATGTCATCTTTGCTGGAGTATAAATCCTGGGAAAGGACCTTTCAATATGCCCAAGAACCCCCATAGTTTTTTATTATCCAAGCGTAATAATGGGTGCCAGAGAACTTAAGAAACCCCACCATTTAATGTAATATCACTGCTGCACACATAAATCCATGGCGCCCCACAGTTATTTTAAATTGAAAACACCCACATGTTGTTTCTCACCCGGGGATTCACTGGTAGACTTCAAGGCACCCACCGTACACTATCTCTTTGTCAGACCCAGTGGTTCCCAATGGCGTAGCAGAACATTTGGAGGCTACCCTGTGAGGGCACATTGAACGTCACACCCCAGGCACGTCCGGACCACCACTTGTGCGCAGTGTCCATGATGATTATGCCGCTGCAGGGGCATGCACTACTGCAAGTGAAAGAAGTAAATATGTTTTTTAATCAAAGCTTTAATGTTTAACGTAACATAGAAAGACGGGGGTGGTGCTTGGTCCACAAATATACCAGCCAGAAGTGGTGGCTGGTGAGTTGGTTTTTTGGAGGGTGCAAATATTTGCCAAAAGTATACCAAGTGAAGCGTGGGAACCTGAACTAACGAAAAAGGGGTTGGGGGTGAGAGGGATTCTTCTCCCTCCCTAGAGAAAATGTTTTGAATCATGGTGCATTACACAGCACACTTTCTGTGAAAATTTGGGTAAGGCCACCCCATCTGCTCCCCACCACATACAGCGTGGTGGTCGCTGTTCGCTCCCTCCTCCCACCTCTACCCCACCTACTCAGCAGCACTCCCTGGGCACCAGGGCTCCCTCGGAGCAAATTCCCCCTAAAGCCCATTTGGGCATCGACACAAACAGTGGTGTGTCGGATGACTTTAATTCTCAAGCTTAACTGGGAATCACAGGGCAACTTGAAATTACTTTCTTTTTCTCCCGACTGCCTCTCTTCACTGAGGCCACTTGTGGGCTGCGCACAATCCGCCTCATTTTTTTACATCTTCATGATGGCCACCCTCATTCTCTGCGCAGGAGTCGCTCCGAGGGTTGCCAGAGAGCCAACACAACAAGGCTCCTGATTGAGTGCTTGCATGCTTTTCCTGGCCTACCAGGAGCTGGCAGACGTGTGAGCTGGCCAGCCCGCAGCACCAAGGTCCACAACTAAGGCCCCTGTCTGGAACTGTCCAGAGCTGGAGGGAGCTCCCCTTCATGCTGCAGCTCCTGCAACCTTCCCCCAGTCCACGTTGTACACAGAACATATCTAACTGTATCCCTGCACATCGGGACTATGAACAATGTGCCACCACCCTGCACCGGTAAGCACACCAGAAATACTGCCCCTGTTCCACAACCCTCTATATAGTTGCCTGCCTCCCTTGTCTCACTGCCTGACTACAAACTATTTCCTCCTCCCACTTGTCATGTGTATTTACTGTACATCTCACTTATAGCCTGCTTTCTGCTGTCTACTAGTGCCAACCCCATATTTCCTCCTTAAAATCGCCCAAGTATCTTTACCCCATCCTGTGCTGCATTAGTGCTCTTTGGCAAAATCATATCTAGGTGTGCTTTTCAAATTGTTGCATCCTCCATTTTGTGCTGTATAAGTACTCTTTGGAAAAAATTAAATTTAGGCTTGCTTTTTAAATTGTTGCATCCTCCAGTTTGTGCTGTGTTAGCGCTCTTTGGCAATCAAACCTAGATGTACTTTTTAAAATTGTAGCATCCTCAATTTTGTGCTGTGTTAGTGCTCTTTGGCAAAAATCAATTCTAGGTGTGCTTTTTTAAATGGTTGCACCCTCTTTTCTGTGCCTTCCTGTCTACTAGGCCACCTGATACGTTCCTGTGCTCTGTGCAGCTCCTTTGCCTATCTCTCTTTCCCCTGCTATACCCATGACACTCCCCATCTTTCCTATCTATTCCATCTGCTATTCTATCACCTATCCTCCTTCGCTCACAAAGTCTGGAAGGAAAAAGTTGAAAAAAGCTCTCCTGGACTCCAACCCAGCCCTTCCCATCGCAGACACTTATATCAACGCCACTTCCAGACAGTCTTTCACGGACATCCTTTTCACTGTCCCCTCTCCTGATCTATGGACCCCCATCTGGTCTCCACTCTTTCTCCTTTCTCCTCCTCACCCATTAAATAATGGCGGCACTAGATGGGAAGTCCTCCTTGCATACTTCTAATCCTCTAGGTGCATCTTTAATGTCTACCAAAATGGCACTATTATGGCACAAGGCTCTCCACCTGCTCTTCTCCTTCTAGACCGGCGCCTGCCTTCTCTCATAAACCTCCTCCCCTCTCCTGCCACCCCTTCTTCCCCCTGTTCACCTCCTTCACTTCGCCACCACCAGTGATGTAAGTACCACGCCCCTGTACACCCCCTCAGAAAACCTTCAAAGGTGGTAACCAGCTTCACTTAGCTACTCTGAATTCTCGCTCTCCTGTCAAACACTCCTCCGACATCTGTCTCCTCACAGACCTTGACCTGGATGCCCTCGCTCTTACCGAGACGTGGTTCAGTGCCAGCTCCGTCACTGCTCTTGACACTCTCCTTCCTGAGGGCTTCCATGAGTGGGGTCCTGCTTCCATCATTCCTACTCAATCCTACTCCTCTTTTGAATGCCTCGCTTGTAGGCTAGGGGTCTACCCCACTTTCATCCTCATCCTCGCCACTATCTCCAGATCCCCTGGCCCTATCCCCCGCTTCCTCTTTGAATGGGCCGACCTCGCCCCACCTCTTTCAACCTCTTTTCCCAAACTCCTCCCTCTTTGGTGACTTCAACAACCTCCTCGACTCAATTCCGGATCCTCTGTCACTCCCTCTCTCTCTCACTATTCTTAATTCCGGCCCGACTCACTCTGCTGGCCTCATTTGTGGTGACATCCCTATCTCTAACCCGGTCACCAACCCCCTCTCCTGGTCTGACCACTCTCTCCTTTCCTCCTATCTGGGGCCCCTTGGATCTCTATCCGAGTCACCCCCTACACTGCCAGCCCCCTTCACTGTCATTCGACCAATGAAGCAAATGTCCGTTGCTGCTTTTGCCTCCACCTTCATCCCCCCTGCGACCCCTGCTCCTGATTCGCCCTCTGACTCTGTGCTGGCTAATCTGCATCTTGCCATCTCCAACACTCTCGACATCCTGGCCCGTGCCATGAGGATTCGCCTAAAACCTGCCAACAAGAACAACAGCTGGTACTATGACCTAGCATCTCTGAAACGCAAGTGCAGAGTTGCTGAATGGAAGTGGCAGATCTTGGGTTCACCTCTGACAAACTGGCCTGCCACCTGCTCCAAAGGCAATATCGCTTCTCTGTCCGCTCCAAAAAGTGGGCCCAAATCCAAGCCTGCATCACTGGTGCCTCTAACAACACAGACAAATTATTCAAAATCTGCAAGGAACTTGCCAATCCACTTGCAGTCTCCACCTCTCTCCTTGCTTCCCAAACCCTTTGCACTGCCTTGGCCTCGCACTTCACATACAAAACTCAGGACATCCTATCCTCACTCTCCTCCACCCCATCTCCTCTCCCACTCCTACTCCTCTACCCCCTTGGCCCCCCTCCTCACTCCCCTCTCACTCTCATCCCTCCTGCCCATAACACCGGACGAGGTCTCTAAAGTGGTCCGCTCTATGAAAGCGCCCTCCAAACAGGTGCTCCCCTGCTCCTCCAGAACCATTAAGGACAACATCTCCTCTCTTGCCCAGTTCTTGCAGACCTCTGTAACTACTCCTTCACCACTGGCTCTTTCCCTAAAATACTCCCCCTTGTGCACCCTCTCTTTAAAAAACAGTCTGCTGACCCCTCCTGCCCAGCTAACTATTGCCCTATGTAAGGAAGGCATGATATCAACAGTAAGACAGACACATGTGAGCACAGTTCAAGGGTGTTTATTGAACTTCAATTGGGTTTGAAAAACACCTATCTTATCCTAAATCTAAAGATGGGAGCAAGCTACGACCATCAAATAATAATAGCGCAGTCCTAGTGGTGTCTTGTCAAAATAAAAGGGCCTATACCAATAAACCTATTGCCAATCCTTACCTCTAAATACAAATAGTGCGGGAAATAATGTTATGCAAATGAAAAATGTTCAAGGAAGTAAATGTCAGGATATTCAAGCCGTTGGCCCCCCTTCCCCACGTTTTCAGCACGGGACAAGGCGTCACACTCGAGCTTAGCACAGTCTCCGTTTTCTGCAGTTGAAAATTTCAACATAATGGCCGTCTGTTCTGAAGTCTTTTTGCCATTCACAGTCTCTTCTTTCAGAGGGCCAGATGCAACAAAGTTCCATTTCACATATACACAATTTTCTTGAGTGATTTACTATTCACCTTGGATCCCCCTCTGCCGTGCTCAAATCCACTTTGACACAAAATCTTCAATCAGTCTCCCTCCGCCAGGCTCGGACCAATTTATCTACTTTAACACAAACTTGTTTCAACACAAAGCTTTCAGTTGATCTCCCTCTGCCGGGCTTGGACCAACTTCATCTCCTTTGCCATTGACTTTCTTTATCGTATCAACATCGAAGACTTTGATATGCACAGGATTTTTCTTGACCCGTTGCAGGACCACTTTGATTCACAATCCTTTGTCACTCTTATACTTACTCTCAGCTGGATACCTTACAGAGACCTTTGATTGAGCACACACGTGGTGCTGGACCACTCTGTCAAAGGTATCATATCTTGGTTTCAAAGTTCAATCACTCATTTGCAGTTCAACTTTATTTGTGTTGGTTATCACATGCATTTCATACAATGTTTGTTCCAGTGCTCACCATACAATGTTGCTGCTTTCAGCTATGACTTCGACACAGACAAGTCTTATTACTCTCCCCAACGCACTGGCTGTGTTGATTTCCCAGATGTGCTTTGTTGTTTGAGCCAAGGACAGTACCACGGCAGCTGGCGATTCTCCCCACCTTGATTATCAGCATGGGAGAGCCCTGGGTATCTCCGACACACAATGCAGGATTCCTCAGCCTGGTTTCCTGGTTTTACACTTTCTATTCTCAAGGTTTTGTGAAAGTAAGGGAACTTCCCCTTCTGTTTCACGGTCATTCACCTTGTGTTAAACTGCCTCTCTCAGAGTGTGCTCTCATGCTCCACCTCTCATCCGTGTGGGGAAGTATAATGGAAGTCCAGTGTGTGTGATGGTCAGTAATTGCCTGACCATTGTATTGGGACATGTCAGGTATACGGGTCTGGTGTTAGTCCATTTTCTCTCATAGTGGGCTATTTGTGAGAAAGTGTTTGCGCTGTAAAAAGGGGGGCGGGGTGAGTGCCTAAATATCCTACCTGGAAGAATGGGGTAAACAGGGAAGGGGATACCACGTCTCACCATCCAATATCCCACTCCCCGAAGAGCCTTCACACAGATGATGCTCCTGCACTGGTCCAGCCCAAGGAATGGGATCCAAAAGTGATGCCCATGTCCTAGCCACCTGGATGACAGATCCCCAGGGACCAGTGGATGAGACACCTTCTTGTTTCTCCCACCTATCTCTATTACCCCCTTCCTGGCTAAGCTCTTGGAAAAGTTGGAGCTCCCCCAACTGACCCTGCACACTGATCTTGTAGGCTGCCTTCATGACCACCAATCTGGATTCCGGGCATCCAGAGGCATGGAAACTGCTCTTCTGAACAACCGTGAAACCATACTTGCAAATCTCGATTCCAACTCTCCTGCTGTTCTCATTCTCCTCAATCTCCCCTCCGCCTTTGACACGGTCAACCATTCCATCCTCATAAAATGACTCGGACACCCTCGGCATCACCGACCGGGCACTGGACTTGCTGACCTCTTTCCTCACTAACCGTCCTTCCCAGCTGCAACTGGGCCTTTTCTCCTTCTCCACCACCCTCTCTACCTGTGGTGTCTACTAGGGCTCTATCCTATCGCCTTGGCTCTTAAATATCTATCTCGTCCCTCTTGCTCATCTGATCTCCTCCTTGTATCCTCATTTCCAGTGTTATGCCGATGACACACAACTCTCCTTCAAACTTTGCTCTACTTCCCCCCCTCTTCCTCCTCTCTCATCCCGACTGGCTGTCTGCCATTCAAGCATGGTGTTCAGCGATTAATCTCTGTCTCGATGCCAGTAAGACGGAGATCCTCCTCATTGGGACACCTGTACCCTCTTTTCCTCCCACCCTTTGGCCACCATCTTTGGGCCCTTTACCCCCACCTTCTTGTGATGTCAAAAGCACCGGGGTCATTTTCAACCCCACTCTCTCCTTCAACCCTCACATCATGGACCTTACCAAAAAGTCCCACTTCCAGCTCCACCTGCTCAGAGACATTCTTCCCTTTCTTGCCTTCCCCCAGAAGCTCAATGTCTCCAGAGCTCTGGTCCTTTCCAGGCTAGACTACTGCAACAGCTGCTTTTTCAATCTCCCTCTCTCCTCTCTTTGCCTCCTCCAGCTAATCTAGAATAAGGCTAAAAGACTTATCTGTGGCCTCAAACCCAGAGACCGTATCTCTTCAGCCCTAGAATCTCCCCACTGGCTCTGGTGCGGCAAGGATCAAATTCAAGACCATTTGTATCATCCACAAGGCATTCTGGAGCCTGGGACCATGCTATCTCCAACTTTCCCTCCGAAAATACATCCCTGCTCGAGCCCTATGCCTCTCTAATTCCAACTGTCTGACTGTCAAACGTTCCTCTAAGCCGAGAGTGGGGGCAGATCTCTCTACAAGGCTGGTGTCTCCCTTTGGAACAGCCTCCCTGCACCCCTCAGATTTGACCCAGACCTTCTAAAATTGCGGAAACTGCTCAAAACTCTGCTCTTCTCTACCTCTTTCCCTTCCCTGCTAATCACCCCACTGCCGCTGTAACTGGTGGCCTGATCCCCATGAGCCTCACAGGCTCTCAGGCCCTTCCTCCCCATCATACCCAGCACCCCCCCTTTTTAAATTGCCCTGAGGGCCCCTACCTGGTGGCTCCATATACCTCCCTCGAGAGCCGCTTGTACTAGCACTTAGCGTGAAGTGCTCCTCCTGGCTCCACCTAGCACTTCTCTCTTGGGCCCTCCTCCAGTCCAGCACTTGTCTACATCTCTGCTCCCCCTCGATCCCCCTACCCCTCACTTCTCATCAATGCACTTGCCTACTAGGACCACGAGTGTACATATATTATAATAGATTTTGTTTATCTCCCCTGTTCCCTTCCCATTTAGCCTTGTGGCGTTTTGAAACAAATTTCTGCTTTATAAAGCGCCTTACAAATGACCAATAAAATAAAAGGCTAACAATTTGGGTAAACGGCCAACAATCGGTTTTGTAGGGTAAATTGTGAAAAAAGGTACAGTAGATGCAAGTCACCAAAAGTGTACAGGGCATTTCCCAATGCATTATCGTGCTGGTCCCTGCAATATATGCCGGTATAAAAAACATTGTCATGCTGGCTCTGCCCATACACTTCCATGCTGGCTCCACCAACATACATACTCATGTTCGCTTTAAGATGTTTTTTTTGTATAGTATCATTACTGGCACTGGGCACAAAACTGGCTCTGGCAATATATGCCAGTACTCTGTGAGGAACTCATGGTGCCAACAAGTGAGACAGACACAAGTGATCACAGTTCAGGGGTGTTTGTTTATTGAACAATGAATGCTGTATGCAGGTTGGAAAAACACCTACTCTAAACTTAAATCTAAGATGGGAGCAAGCATCAACCATCAAATGAAAATAAGGCAGTCTGAGTGGTGTTGTGTCAAAATGAAAGGACCTATACTAAGAAACCTTTTGCCAAACCTCACAACTAATACAAAACAAGGGTGTGGGATAGATAAGGAAGAAGTGTTCTCAAATAATATGTCAGAATGAGGTAGCCTGGTCTCCCTTCCCCATGTTTTGGACACAGGATAAGTTGGGAGCTTGCAGCAAAGTACAGCCTCGGGCTTCCCCAGCACAAGACGACAGTTCCAATGGCAGTTCCCAGGACTGTCAATGGCCAAGTCTCATCTCCTTAGAAAGTCTCTTGCCTTCGGGGCCTGATGTGCTCAAATAACAAAAACAAAAGTTCCTTTAACAAATGATAGTTTGTTTCCAAAGTTTAGAAACCTCTGGGCGCTGACCCTTCTCAATTGTTTATCACAGTTTCACATAGGGTGATGACTTCACCCCTGGTTGCCCCTCTTCTGGGCACTGACCCTTCTCATATCGTATTCCAATATATACCAGAGTTTATTTATCAAACAACTTTGGGTGATAGCTGCACCCATGTATTTCCCTCAGTCGGGCTCGGACCCCTCTTTACTTCCAATGTTCTCTTGTACACCGTTTACTGTTTGCGGGATTCAATTCCCTTTCTTTCACATCGCTTGTAGATCAAAGTCTTTCGATTGTACAGGGATTTTGCTTGACACTCTGTATGACCACTTTGACTGATTTCTCTGGCCTTCCTACTGCCTTCCGGTACTTGCAGTTTGTTTCATAAGGGGCTCAACCAGAGTCTTTCGAGTTAGCACCCACGTGGTGCCGATTTCCCTCTGCAGCTGCTCTCCCCTTCACACTTTTACTGTTCATTCAAAGTTCATCAGCTTTGGTTCAAAACTTGCCACTTTGCGATTCTCACTCAACATAGCCTCATTCTTATCAGTTCTCCCCTCGACTCAACAGATGTGATGAACCGCTTGGCTTTTGGCTTCTCTGGAGTCAAGGCCGGTAACCACAGGCGTGTGAGTTTCCCTCGCTCATGCTTATCGGCATAGGCTTGCCCTGTGTACCGTTGACATTTGCTGCATGACACTTGTGCTATTGTTTGCGGTTTTAGGCTCTCTTCCACAAAGGTTCCACAGGCTTGGGATGAAAAGGGCAAGGTCACTTCTCTCCTCGCCACCCTCCCTATTCCTGGCGCCTTTCTCTTTCTTTTGAAGTGCCACCTGGTAGCCGTCTCGTCATACTGTCTGTCGTGCTCGCCGTGCTCGTACTGTACTCTCTTGATCCACCTTTTATCCCTGTTGGGAAGGGAAAGGGATGTCAGGTTTGTGTGATTCTGATCAATTGGCTGACTTTGCCTGACCTTTGTATTGGGACATGTCAGGTAAACGGCTCTGGTGTTAGTCTGTTGTCCTTTGTGTTGTGCGAAAGTGTTAGCGTTAGGAAGGTGGGGGCAGTGTTTTGGAATGCCCTCCATAAGAAGATGAGGAAAAGGTGTAAAAGGAAGGAGGATACCGTGTCTCACACGTCGGTACCCCACTCCCACTCCCTGAGGACCCCCCCATCCATATGATCCTCCCTCACTGGTCCACCCCCAGAAACTGAATCCAATGGCGATGGCTGTGTCCTGGCTACCTGGATGACAGATCCCCAGCGATTAGCTAGGAAGACACCTTCAGGTTTCTCACAACTCCTATCTAAGAACATGGTTTGGTTTGGCCATTAAAAGTGAAATGTCACAATATGAAAACCTGTCCAAACTGGTTCCAATATAAGCCAATATAGACCCATAAGAACACTTAACATGCTTGATTCATCAGAGATGCTGAGTTAATAAAAAGTCATGCCATAGTCAAAGATATAAAGGCTGCTACATGAAAATATAAGTCTAGCGAAGTAACACTACTTTATCATGCCTGCTTTTTTAAAGATGCTGAGTAATAAATGTCATGCCACAGTAAGCAACGGCTAGACTGACTGCACCAAAATGCCAGTCTAGCCAGGTAATGACACACATGAACTTTGCCTGAAAATACCAGTAAGACATGCAAAGTCAATAAAGGATGTGGCAAAAATGCTCCATTCATCCACAGTCTCCCAGGGCCTTACACACACATGTATCCCCTTTCACCCACCAGTCACTCACGCCTACATTCACTCACACTGGATTCACACCAAACCCCACGCAGAACATTCAAACACACACCAGCACATTCATACTCATTCACCTACCAGGCATTCACTCACACCTTCTCTTACATGCAATCATTGCATTCTTTACACAGCCACCCGCCCACCCAACCACCCAGAACATTTAAAAACACACCATCACATTCATATTAATTCATCCACCAGTCACTCAGTCCTACACCTTTTCTTACCTCCACTCATTGCATTCACTGCACATGCATACAACAAACATTCAAAAACACACCATCACATTCATACTCATTCACCCACCCGTCACTCAGTCCTACAGCTTTTCTTACCTCCACTCATTGCATTAACTGCACATGCATACAACAAACATTCAAAAACACACCATTGCATTCATACTCATTCACCCACCCGTCACTCACACCTTCTCTTAAATCCATTCATTGCATTCTCTACACAGGCACACACCTACCCATCCAGAACATTCAAAAACACACATCACATCACTTCCCATTCACCTGCCAGTCACTCACACCTTCTCTTACATCCACTCATTGCTTTCTCTACACAGGCAAACACCCACCCAGAACATTCAAAAACACACATCACATCACATCACTTCTCATTCACCCGCCATTCACATACATAAATCTGATATGCACTTCACTTCATGTAAAATACACATCATATTTGTTTTTTTAAAGCCTTCTTACCTTTTTCTTAAAGCTTTGGTCTGTCCTTTCAGGCCACTCTCAGGTGCTCTGTGCTGCTCACAAACAGGAACCAGCTGTGAGAGCTTCCTGGTTCCTGTATGTGATCTGCGAGGAAGCCTTAGGGGTTGGAGCTGAATGTGGCATTTGACATGTGCCACATTTCAGAGTCACCGTCAGCTCCAACCACTACTGAGCGCCTCCCTGGCACAGCTGTCAACCTGATGGGTGAGGACTGGGCCGGGGACCCACCAGACCTGGAGCGGCAGGAGCCCCCGCTACACCTGGAAGTTTTGTTTTTGGTGGTTATAAAAGAATATGTTTTTAAAAAGTTGGGGCCGCAAAGGAGTTCCCAGGGGTGGCAAATGCGACCCCTAGCGAACCCCAAATGACATCACTGCTTGGACTCCGGAGACTAGCATTTTTGTTGTAAAAACATAAAATATGGCCCCACAGCAAGGAAGTTGGTTGCCAAAATTACAATTTGCATGGGGGCATAAATCCTTGCACTGACTCTGCATGCATTCCTCAGATTACCCATCCATCAATATAATGGAATCCTGTTTTTGCTGCCAGTCAATGAAGCTTGTCCATTCATCTAAGGCAGCGGTCTGCTCCCTTTGGGTCTCCAAATGTTTTGCACTCCAACTTCCATCAGTCCTAGATAACAATAGTGAGGAATCAAGGGAGCAGGGCTTTAAAGGGGCCAAGGCTGAGCCTCGGCAGTTTCCCAAAACCTTGATGGAGCTGGGGCTCTGCAACCACATTTTTTTTTTACTTTCCGTGCGCAGGATTAGAACCTGTGCACTACAGGTGACAAGGCAGTGTCATATTGACCTGTGCTATTACTTAGGTGGCGGATTTCGTTTGTTTCATTCATAAACTCCTTCACACATAAAGCCCATAACAGGCTTTATGTTTCAAGCAGTCTATTGTATAAAACAAAATAAATTGTGCAACTATGAAATGGCACAGTGGGCTGCAACACTGGTTTGTCAGCGGCAGGGCTTGGGTTCGAATCTCCAGCATGGGACAATGAAAAAGAACACTTTTTTATTGTCCCATGCTGGAGATTCGAACCCAAGCCCTGCTGATGAGAAGCCAGTGTCACATAGCACTGTGCTATTTCGTAGGTGCTGGGTTCCATTGGTTTCGTTCAATTGACTGCTTGACACAGTCTTATGATGAAACAAAATGAATTGAGCACCAATGAAACAGCTCATTGCAATTCGGCACTGGCTTGTCACTGGCAGTGCTCAGGTGAAAAGACAGGGAGAGACAAGAAAAAAACAGCAGATAACTTTCTTTTTTATTGTCATGTGCTGGGGACACTTCAGGCCATGTCCATAATTCAGGCCACATTCACTGGTTGCGTACACTCCCCTCCCCCTCGATTTCTCACACCCCACATAAAGCACTGCATTAGAGTCAAAGTCCAAAACATCTGGAGAGCCACAAGTTGCAGAACCCACGCCTGAGGGCGCATAGTGCACTGCACCCTTGAGGCTAGCTCTGGCTAGCCATCTCAACACCACTCTTCCCCCAAGGACCTGGCAAAAGGAAAGCAAAAGTACCGATCTGGCACACAAATGTCACTGCCATGCAACAAACTGGCGCATACTCTGTTTCCTGTGGTCATTGTTATTTTTAATAAAAAATGTGGAGTTCAACTCCTCGTTGGCAATTTTTTATAACTAACTGGGCATACCCTTCCTTTTAGAATTGTAGGGAATTCATTTTTTCATGGAAGAATCAGGGTAGAGGTACTCTCATTTGGCGTGGTTATGCATGCTTTCCTTGCAGCTAAGACAATGCCAGCGGTTGTAGGGCGGTGGGCTAGAAAGTTTACGCCACCCTGCGGGAGAACTCACGGACGATGAGCCAAACAATCCGTGGCACTCGAGACCGAAGGGAACTCAGACTTAGTTCCTTGGTTTTGAAGGTGTCATTTTTAATACCATATGTTACCATTAACGAGAGAGATGATTTGGGAGGTGGTATTATTTTCTTATGTTTGCGTGGCAGTGCACTTATTACCGCTTGATTTGATTTGTAGCACTTTACGCAGGGACAAAGTCACCAAACGTCTTGTGCACTTGGAACCTATAAGAAGAGATTTTATTGATTGATTGGGTATTTATAATGCGCCTATACACAGTGTGTTTCGGGGAGCAAACTGTGGATTCATACAGTGTCCTCTGTGGACCGGTTTGCTTTGTAGCACCCCAAGGAAAAGAAGGGGGTGCAAGGGATTCCTAATCTTGGCCATTCCGGTCTGGTAAGTGCAAGGGGAGTGGACACAGGAAAAGGGTAACAGAGTGGAGCACGGGGTGCAAGTGCATGGACCAGTATTTAGGGGTGTGACGATAGTGCAGTATAGGGAGGCAACCCAGAATCAATCTGTGAGGAAGTCCAGTAATCCATGAGTGCAGCCATGGGAGGCTATGAGCGTAGGTCTATTAGGCAGTGGCGAGTGCCCGAGGTCAACAAACCGATTAAGATGCATCACCAACTGGTGTTCATTCAAGGTCTATTGTTTAAGGAGAGAACCTCATCACCGACAAGACGATACAGACAACACTGCTTTAACAGTTGGCGACTCTGCCATTTCAGGTGGGGCCAATAAGTACAAGGTGGATCAGCTTTTGGTGAGGGGCATCCCAGTAGGCAGAGGAAATGCACGATACCATGTAATAGGGGCAGGGGTGATGAAGAGGAGACCCCTCCATAAAGTAGCACCCGTCTGAGCCAGGGATCTGCCCGAAAGTTTAGCATTCTGAAGCTGTAGGCGTCGTTTTGGCATAATGTTCAAGGAGTTTGTGAAGCCTTGGTTGGGGCAAAAGTGTTCCTTTTATTGGTCATATAAGGAGCAGTTCTCTTGAAAGCCTGGAGGATGAAGAAAGGGTTTGAAAGGAGATTCACTTATTGAACAGCCGCCAGTGCCGTGATTGGAGAATTGCTCCCAAGGTTTCAGTGTCCAAATCATTCTTGATGTGAATGAGTTGCACAAGTTGGATTTTCTTTTTTGGGGAGGCCCAAGTTGAGGCTGTTTTTTCAGTAGTCCAGCCGAGTGACAACATTGGCTCTGAAGACTTCAATTTTGTGAAGCAATTTCCGAAAGAGTGGTCTACGTTTCAGGAGATGCATCTGGAAATTAGAGTTTTGTTTTTAAGGGGCTGGGTGTGTCTGTGGAAGGAGAGATTGCTTTAGAAGGTGATGCCCAATTCTTTGCATGTGAGGCACGGAAATGTGTGCGGGAGGCAATGCTTAGGGTCATGTGAAAGGGGGGTGAGATGGGATGGTGGTGCTGAATGAAAGGATTATGTTTAGGCATATGTTATTGTTAATAATCCAGTCCTGGATACTGGAGAGTCACACAGTGATAGAGTCAGGGTCCATGCCCTGGATGTTGAGCCTGGGTGTCATCAACGTACATTTCGAAGGAGTTGGTGTTAAGCACAATGTGTTCTGCAAAGATAAACGTTGAACAGCCATGGGGCCAGAACACATTATTTGGGTATCCCGCAAGGGACAGGAGCGGCCACAGACCCGAGCCCGACTATAGATAATTGGTTAGGAAAAAAGGAATTGATCCAGTTTAAGGCATAGAGAGTAACCTCAAAAAGGGATTTCAACATTGATAGTTTACTGTGTACAATCTAGCAGATAGCTCCCGGAGGAGGAGGTGCAGTTACTGAGACATGCAAACATTTAAAACTATTAAGACAATTCTTTTTTTTACCAAGACTCATATTTTATTGGCAGGTTTTGGCAGAATATTCAGAACGTTTACCATAGAATGGCAAAGAGCAAGGCAATAGCTGATTGGGGCTGCCATTCTCCAGCTAAAATTTGAATACATGAAAAAACGGGTAATTAAAAACTTGATCTCCTCTTTCATGTGCATTATACACTTGGATTGGTGAATTTTGGTTTACTGGCTTCAGCCAAGAGAGGAGACAGAGGGCCTCATTACGACCCAGGCGGTAAGTTACCGCCTGGGCCGTGACTTTACCACCATGGCGTAAACTACGTTTACGCCATGGTGGTTGGCGGACTTACCGCCCCATTCCGACCTTGGCGGGGCGGTAAGTCCCCAATCCCCATTTACCCTTCCCCATTCCCATTTTTGCCCCATAGGGCATAATGGGAGTGGGGAAGGCGTTAATTACGCCACCGTAAATTACGGTGGCGTAATTAACTCCATGGTCCCTTAGCGCCATGGTTTTTAACACCCGCTAAAAGCGGGTGTTAAAACCTCCATGGCGCTAAGGGACCTCGTAATTGGCGGTAAGGGGTCGGCGCAGCTAACGCTGGCGTAAACCCCTTACCGCCAGGGTCGTAATGAGGCCCAGAGTATTAACCTTGTATGCACCCCTTACTTGAAATTTGCTTTGATCGAATCATAATCCAGCCCTACCTGTGTGTGCGAAAATTCAGATTATGGTGAAATACACTTCACCAAGGATGGAAAAGAAACTCACAAGCTAGACAGCAGAGCTGTGTGTGTGAGAGAGTATCCTTAGAGAACAGAGCGGTCATGCATGTCTTGTCCGGGAGGGCGAAATGAGTCAGTTTCCAACAGTTTCTCACTTCAGCATGTCTGGAAGGATAATGGCAGTGATTGCCACAACGGTCCCACAAGACCAGCAGTTTCCGGATAGGTTTCGTTAGTGGCTGAAGTAAGGCTACATGTGTCTTGAGGGATATTGGTTGATCCGGTTTGAGAAATTCCAGACAGTGCACTATCAATTTAGATTTCACTCAGTTGTGACCTGTAGTGAGCGTCTAGTCGGTTGGAGGTCGGGTATAGCATGTACCATGCGTAAGCCCTTTATTGAATCAAGCTTAGCTTGGGGAGGAGACTTGCAAGGTGTTTGGTTCCCTCCAGGAAAGGGTTTAAATTGCTGTCTTTCCCCTTTGCTGGTGTCTGGCAGACCTCCAATGCACACACGTAGAAATAATACAACCCGCTAGTGAAAAACACCCAAGACACCTTTTGCAAGGAGAACAAGGTTTAATCACACCCAAGAAAAGTGCATGCCAGCAAAGAACTCTGCTAACATAGGGCGCACTGAGGAAACCGCATCAGCAACAAGTTATAAACGCACAATGTCTCATAAGTGATGTAGATTACATAGATTACAGATCTAGGTGGCTGGTTGGTGAGACCCTTTACATGTATCGCCTGCTCCATAAGGGATGCCAGGACATTGGTCCCAGCTTCTCCTGTTCAACATCTTCCACGTGGGGTTCATCTTTATAAGTCATCAGGCATGAAGCTCCTAATTGGCAATTACCAAAACAAACGATTGCATTCCCTTTCTGTGGCCTAATGTGCACATGGTACTGCAGACATGGGCGCAGAGGATACTTTTGCGGTCACAATAACTTAAGAACCTCAGCTCGATCTCAGACACATCAGCGCCTTCCCAAATCTTCCCACCCTGGTTTTCGGTCTGTCACTTTTTCCCCTTGGTACCTCGCAGCACAAATCACAGGGATCCAGGATGTGGTGGACCCGCCTTTCTGCTGTGATCTTCCTGATAAATTGGTGATCTAGCAGTTTTATGGTTGGTGGTCTGGGTCTGGCTGGTACACTGGAATGCTGGGGTCGTGGGACAGGGGAATCTGGGCACTATAACTTAGGATTTGGACTGGAAGGTCGGAGGCTCGTGCCCTCCTCCTTGAGGGATAACTGTTCACGGGGAGCTCTCAGCCCCCTCTTGGCCTTGCAGGGCACATTCCTTCTGAAATACATGTGCTAAGAGTATGAAACAATACAAGGTTTGTGAATTTCCACGGGTTTTGTTTTCCTCACTGCTGCCTTCACTGCAACCCGAGCCCGCATGCACACACTTATTTCTATGCTCTGTGCCGGTGCCTACTGCCCTGGCTGCAGCACGGCACTAGGCCTCAACTTCAAAATGGCTGCTGTTTTCTCAGATTGCGTTTCACTCCCAGCGCAATCTATACCCAAATATTTGTTAAGCTACCCATAATGCAGTTTCTATCGACTTACTCCTTACCCAAGAACCTATAACACTCTTATGTCTCAGCCTCCTCCAAAACCTCAGGGGGCCTGGGACGATCGTCCTTGCTCCCCAACACTGCATAACGTTAACAATCCATTTTGTGTGAGACATATATTTCAGTCTTAATTGGATACATGATGGATCACCATAATGTAATGGGACCCATGGAAATTGATTTGACAAAGTCTGAAAATGATATATATAACATAACTAAAGATTGCAAAACTGTGATTGGTACCAGACTTTATTCAATGATGGAGCAGCAGCTGTATAAACACGCAAACATTTTTACAAAAAAAGAAAAGAAAAACTTGTGTGAGCCCACATTTTTAGGCCCACTATATCTACCGGCCCTGAGCAGCGAGGTGGGTTACCTAAACCAAAGTCGGGAAGGGGGGAGAATTCCTCTCAAGGCAGAAAGGACTGATCAAAACAGTCAAGCAGGAAGCTAACAGAGCAGGTGGAAGTCAAACCCTAAATCTAGAAGCAAAGGAATCACTAAATTGACTTCTCTCACTCAAGACTTCCTATGGGGTGCAGAGGTATAGTCCAGCGATGTGGAGAAATCAGTGGAAGCAAAGTGGCTTCTTTACTTGACAAAAGTGGAAGTAGGATTGACAGCTTGGGGGAGGTGGGCAAAGGGTGGGAGTGGTATGGGATATTTGAATAACGTAAATTATCTCTTAAGTAAAACATAATATTAATGGATACAAATGAGACAGTTGCATATTTGACTCCTGCGTTCTCCATCTGAAGGAGAACTATTTGAATATTTGTCTAAGTTTCTCCCTGAGATATGTATTCCCCTCTAAGGTTGGGAGAGGGCGGGCGACTTCATATGATATGATATGATATGGCATTCATAACGCGCCTACACACAAGTGTTTCAAGGCGCGACGAGGCAAGGGAGGGGAAACAGAGGGAATCCTACTGGGCCAGGTGACATTGAGATTGCCCAAATGCAGGCGAGGGGGGAGGGGAGAAGTGCAGGTGGAAAGGGGAGGGGGCAGTGCAGTACATAGGATAGCAGTAAAATAAATAAAGACAATAAATGAAAGTGCGGCCAGCTGGTGGCAAGTGCTAGTGGGGGCTGTAGGGATACAGAAACAGTCCCCAAGTGCAAGGGTTGCCAGGGGGCAATGATGGTGTGCAACTGGCTGAGAGGATATCTGGGCTCGAGATCAGAGGGCAGCCATTGCAGTTTCAGATTCAGCCAGGTGGTCAGCAGGGGAGAGAGGAGAGAAAGCAAAAGCAAAGAGGAAGATCTTGAGGTGCTTCCAGAACCAAAGATGGTTCTCCTCAAGTTTCAGAGAGGCACGGAGGCTGTTCTATGGGGAGGCTCCAGCAGAGGAAAGAGATCTACCACCAACTCGTTGCTTGGAGAATCCTGAGGGAGTTGGAGGTGGATGGTGGATGAGCGAAGAGCTCCAGAAGGAAGATATTTAGGGAGAGAGAGTTGAAGGTATTGAGGTCCCAGGCCCGAGAAGGCCCGAGAAGAGGGTTTTGAACTTAATCCTTGCTGCCACTGGGAGCCAGTGCAGAGATTTCAGTCCTGGAGATATACGATCCCTGGGCTTGAGGCCAAGGACAAGTCTTGCAGTCCTGTTTTGGATGAGATGCAGAGGGCAGAGAGGAGAGGCAGGCAGATTTAGAAAGAGACTGTTGCAGTAGTCCTGCCTAGAGAGAACCAGAGCTCTGGAGACAGTGAGCTTCTGGGGGAAGGAGAGGAAAGGAAGAATACCTCTGAGGAGGTGCAGCTGGTAGTGAGATTTCTTACAGACGTCAGAGATGTGAGGAGAGAAGGAAATTATGGAGTTGAAGATGACCCTGAGGATTTTAGCCTCACTGTCGGGAGCAGGAAGAGGGCCAAGAGAGGCCGGCCAGAGAGTGAAAGGAGGAAAGGAGGGAGCAGGTATGCCGATGAGGAGAATCTCGGTCTAACTGACATTAAGGCAGAGATCATTGGCAGCACTCCACTCCTGGATGGGGGACGGACAGACAGAGATGAGAGAAGGAAGGAGAAGAGCTAGGTGAAGGGAGCCTGAAAATGAGCTGAATGTCATCCGCATAGCACTGAAAGTTTGGGTAGAAAGCGGTAATGCGGTGGGCAAGAAGTGCCAGGTATTGGTTGAACAGCCAGGGAGAGAGATTAGACCCCTGGGGAACACCACAGGTAGATGGGGATAGAGCAGAGGAAGGACCCAAGTTGGACCTGGGAGAGGAAGAAGGTCAGCCAAGCCAGGGCCTGACTGGTGAAACCCAGGTTACAACAGAGACGGTTGAGCAGGATGGCATGGTTGACCGTGTCAAAGGCAGAAGAGAGATCAAGTAAGATGAGGACACAGAGGTTGTTGGAATAGAGGTTGGAGAGCAGGTATTTCCGGATGTTTAGGAGAGCAGTTTCCGTGCTTCTGGCAGCTCTGAAGCCAGACTGATGGTCATGGAGACCACCAACAGATTCAGTGTGAAGATTAAGCTGGGAGACGGCTAGCTTTTTGAGAAATTTGCCCAGGAAAGGAGTGATGGAGATATGACGATACTTAGCCGGGAAGGAAGGGTCGGAAGAGGGTTTCTTAAGAAGAGGGTGCACAAGGGAATGCTTCAGGGGGAGGGAGGCAAGACTCCAGTGGCAAAGGAGTGGTTGCAGAAATCAGCCAGAGCGGGAGCCAGGGTGTCAATGTGGTCCTTGATGGTTTTGTAGGAACAGAGGTGAACCTGTTTTGACGAGACTTTCATAGATCAGACTTAACTAGAAACCTCATCTGAGGAGAACAGGGGAAAGACAGAGAAGGAGAAAGGTGAGGTGGCCAAAGAAGGGCCAGAGGAAGAGCAGGGAGTAGAGGGAGGAAGCGGAGAGGCAGAGAGAGAGGACAAGATGTCTTGAGTTTTAGCGATGAAATAAGAGGCCGGGGCCATGCAAAGGGCCTTGGAAGGGACAGGAGAGGTTGAGACTGCAGCAGGATTGGCCAACTCCTTGCAGTTTTTAAAGAGTTTGGGTGAGTTATTAGATGCCACGGAGGCGCAGGCTTTCTTTTTGGTGTGGACAGAGAGCCGGTATTGCCTTTGGAGCATACGGCAGGCCAGTTTGTCAGAGGGTGTACAGTAGGCACGCCATTTCCTCTCAGCCACCCTGCACTTGCACCAAGAGTTGCACTTGGCTTTGGGCTTCAAGTGGATCCTCAGGACAGGGGTAAGAACATCAAGAGTATCAGATATAACAGAGTGGAGCATGGAAAGGGCTGTGTCAGGGTGTAAGTCAGCCAAGGGGGTAGGGGGAGGTGAGACAGTGGCGGTGAAAGCCTCAACTGACACAGGCTTCATGGGTGGGATAACCGAGAAAGTAGGTAGCAGTGCTGGAGTTGGCTTGGCCTGAGGGGTAGAGAGGGTGAGATGGGAAGAAAGGAGAAAGTGATAACGCCAGGTGAGAGGAGTGGTGAGAGGGACTGAAAGGGGAAGGTCTGAAGAGATCAGAATATCCAGAGTGTGCCCTGTAGAATGAGTCAGGACAGAGGGGAGAATGGAGAGTGACAGAGAGTTGCAAAGGTCATGAAAGAGTCCAGTGGAAGGACAGGAAGCATCCAGATGGATGTTGAAGTCTCCAAGAAGGATGAGTTGGATGGTTGAGACCAGAAGGGAAGAGGAGAGGTCCGCCCACTCAGAGAGGAAGGAAGAGATCTGACCAGGTGGCCGATGGATCGTAGCCACAGTGATGGAATGGCCAGGAGAGAGAGAGAGAGAGCTTGCAGGCGAGGCATTCAAAAGAGGAGAAGGCATGTGTAGGAATGAGAGAGGCAGGAATCCACTCAGGGAAGATCAGGGCTACACCCACTCCTGAACGGTTGGATCTGGGCATGGAGAGGACCTTGTAGCCATCAGGGGGGAGAGTGTCAAAGCATGTGATGGAGCTGGCCATGAACCATGTCTCAGTGAGACCGAGGACATCATGGTCAAGTTCCCCCAAGAGGCGGCAGATGTCAGGGGAGTGTTTGACGGCTGAGCGAGAGTTTAGAGTGGCAATATGGAGAAGGTTGCCGTCCTTGAAAGACGTCCGGGGAGAGGTACAAATCAGAGGTACGCCCTGCGGAAGTGTAGAAGCAGCCCAAGGGGGGGCAGAAGAGGAAGGAGGAGAGGACAAGGTAGCCAAGGAGGAGACTGCAGGGGGAGGCGAGGAAGCCGTGGAGGGGAGAGAGGGGACAGCAGGAGAAGAAGAGAAATTGATGAGGCGCGAGAAGCATCTATCAAAGAGGAGAAGTTTGGCCTTGGACCAGGACGGTACCATTCAAGTAAACATTAATGATGTCCTTAGAGGAATGGAAGGAGGCCAGGAGGGCCTCCACAGGGTGCCACCATTAATAGGAGAGGAAGAGAAGGGAGATAGCACAGAGATCGTATGTAGAGTCCATAGGTCTGGCGAGGGAACGACAAAGAGGATGTCAGTGAAAGTTTGCCTGGAGAAGGCACTAGTATAGGTGTCAGCGATAGGGAGGCCTGGGTTGGAGACCAGGATGTCCTTTTTAAACTTCTTCCTACCAGATTTAGTGAGGAGAGCAGGATAGTCGATAGAGAAGCAGTTAGAAAAGATAGGAGAGACAGAGAGCACCATAGAGTAGGTAGGGAGAGGAGAGAAGAGGAATGTAGTGGGAAGGGGTAGGGGCAGGGGAGAACACTAGGGAAGGACACAGGGCAGGGTGCAAGCAGACAAACGAGACAGAGAGACGAGACAAATTGGCAGTTGGATAAGATGACAGGGGCTTAGATAGTGGTAGAGAGGTTCACTAGATTAGTGTTTTGCTAGGAGGCAAAGCCACAGAACAGCATTACTTTCACAATGCAATTTTGAAAACAGCAGAAAAAACACATAAGTTTAGAGTCCTGAATAGTGGGGAAAAACACCTAGGTTTCACAGTGCAGTTTTTAATACTATCAATGCGATTTTGAAAACAGGAGAAAATGCACCTAAGTTTGAGAGTCCTGAATAGTGGGGAAAAACACCTAGGTTTCACAGTGCAATTTTAAATACTATCAATGCAATTTTGAAAACGGGAGAAAACGCACCTAAGTTTGAGAGTCCTGAATAGTGGGCATATAGACTCCTTCAGCCATGTTCTAAACCCATGATCAAGATGGGATTGGACTGGAGCATCATAACGTTATAACATTGCTTACTTTACTGGGACCTCGAACAGCCAACATAAATATCTTCCATCCAGGCCCTGGCTGGCTTTTCACCAGTGCATGGTCAGGAAAAGAACATTATAAGCCTACTTTGTAATCTTACATACAGGTATAAACATCAAAAACATGTTTTTCTAAGAACATATGTCTTTACTCCAGGACATCAGAGTGACTACTGACTTTGAATACTTGATTGGGGAGGCAACTTTCAGATACCAAATACTTCCAGGAAGACCTAAATCCTTTCTTAAGACACAACACATTGGCCGTGTCCCATCATTTCAATACCAGTACCATTCAACTGAAGTCAAATCCATGACTCCTTGGAATCTAACTATGCAACATTGAACTGACTAATGCCAGAAATAGGGCCCCATCTGCTCGGACTTGAATTGACTCAACAGCAGAAACAGGACGAAGGCATGATGTACTTGTGCAATTCTGTTCGATTTGATTAAATGCTTGCGTTTGTAAAATAAGGCTGTCTAAACATATATATACAGCAGAGAGTTGCAGTGGCAACACGTTTAAAGTTACAATAGCATTACAGGAAAACGAAAAAAAACGTGTTCCTCTCGTTCATGAAAGTTCACCAAAGTTGGCATGCAAGTGATTTGGCTGGACCAGCACATTCGTGGCAAACTGTATATGTTGTGTGAATGAGAGACCGTGTGTGTAGAGAGAGAGGGGGAGAGGATTACAGGTAGTGTGGGAGTGTCTGTGTACACATTCACTTAGAGCATATTCAGAGCATATGGTCTATAATTACGCGTATTCCTATGCGCATACAGTTCTAGAATGGAGATTCAATGAGTTTTTTCTGCGCCCACTGACATTTTATGCGTGTTATGCTTACTTCTACTTCGAAGGACCTCTGTGCTTATGTTTATGCCGAGCCTACATTACCAAGAGCAACATTCAGACACGTTACTCCTTTTCTCTCCCTTCAAATGCTCCACTATTGAGAGCAATTCTAGCAATAACATGACAAAAATCACTAGGGAAAACGCTGGCCATGATCGGCAATAGAACTGCAGAAGTGTCCAAGTGCTGAGCAAAGAGCAGTCGGAAACCAAAACATTGGCTTCCTCGATTTCTGAATCACAATGCCCCATTGCTGGGTTTATACACACAGTGTAAACACACATTTTGTGAATGAGAACAGATTGCACGTCTAAATGTTAAATGTTAAAGGTATTTGTACCGCGCACTGTCACCAACGGAGACATGCTCCTTTGCAAAATGCAGACACTTAAATGACTGGTAGCGTCCTTTAAAAAAAAAAATCAAAGTGGACAATTTCAATATATGCATCCCTAAATTGTGACTCCATGGAAAACCCAGTGATTTTTCAACATTTATTTGCATGAAAGCAGCCACAAAATTAGTGAAATTTCATAGCTGCCTTCCTAAGTAAAGTTTCATGTTAGCTTAGCAGCACTGTCGCTATTGTGGTCCTAGGATATATGTTTTGGCATGTGCACTGTCAGAGTTGGTGAATTTAGTTGCACAGGAAAACATTTTTCTCATGTTCCTATGAAAAGTGTTGAAGAACCTTCGCTGCAGTATTGCAGAAGCAACACTCTGATGAAAGTTACATGACACGCACTACGCCTGGAACACAAAGGTACGCGCAATGTTCTCATAATAAGCACATGCACATACAATATATTCTGAACAGCACCATTAACACATACCATAGCAGAGTACAAGCGACCACAGACAATATGCCCCGCCGCAGCATTCCCATAAACAATATGCAACATTCACATCACGTATGATAAGAACATGGGTCAGCACAGACAACATCATGCATGTATACAAACCGTGTACCCCATACAAAAACACATAATATGCTTGCAAAAAAAGTACAACATCAAACCTATATAAACCCGGGAAAGGAAAAGCAACTTCTTCCCCTATAAGGGATCCCAGGGGACTCTACACATGAATTATTTAGGACTGAATGACTTATAAAATACAAATGTACGAACACTTATACCTTAAAAAGAGTCGAAACACGCTTGGCAACCAGTGAGGAAGGCCAGACCTGCAGAGATTTATAGACCCTTCATTGTCTCATGTTGCCAACATTTTGTATCCCAGAAGGAACGAGCCACGCAAGGCCATGAGGGCATTGAGTGCTCACTGAGAAAGCGATCCCACGAGAAGGAGGGCACCAGCCTCTGACCTTCCCTGTCCCAGGTCTAAGTAATAGCACCGAGAGCCCCAGTCCTAAGACCCCCAGCATTGCAAGATATCAGCTAGTTCCAGACCACCAACCATAAAACTGTTAGACCCCCTAATCGATCAGAAAATATCTGAAAACAGGGATCAGTGGCCTTCATTATAGGTCACGTGCTGTGTGCTGAAAGGTGCCAGGAGGGCTAAAACAACATAGCTAAAGCAACGGTGGAGAGCTTTGGTCAGGCACCAACTTGCCTGGAATCAAGCCATAATTTGTTAGACGTGATGGCCTTGAAGTATCCTCTCAGCCCATGTCTGCAGTACCAGGTGCACATCAGGTTACAGAGAGAGACTTCATTGTTTTTTAACATAATTGCCAATCAGTGGTAGCTTCACGCAAGATGACGTGAAAGGAGGAACCCACATGGAAGAAGATGGACAGAAGGGGCTGGGACCAATGGCCTGGCATCCCTTATGGAGCAGGTAGCTTATGTAGAGGGTCTCAACCAACCAGCTCCGTGGGTTTGCACATTATGTCATTTATGTCACTGATGATGCTGTTTGCCTTTATATAGTGTTGCTCATGCTAATTTGCCCAGAGCCTTCCATGGCAGCAGAGTTCCTTGCTGGTGCACTTCTATTTCAGTGGAAATAAAACTTTGCTTTCCTTGCAAGAGGTGTGCTGAGATTTTTTCCCAAGTGGGTTGTATTTTTTCCGGTGTTAGAGTTGAGGATTCTCTCTACAAAAGTTTGACAGTTCCATCAAACAGAGTAAAAGCTATAAGCATCTTTACATTTCGACGGGTAGCAAGGACAAAAGACAGGACTCCAGAAATAAATGCACACCTTTTTTTTACAGAGCTAGTAACATACAAAACACTTTATTCAATAGAGAAGCCACAACTGCCCGGGTCTGGGACAGTCTTACCTCATGGGTGGTGTTGTAGGCTTTCCAGTGGTTCCTGAACCACTGTCCTTCCAACAGCCCATTTCATCCCCTGATTTCTGTCCGCGGTTTTAAGGGATACACAGATCCCAGTCCAGGTACTTTGTTTGCTAAATCTCTCTGGTGAACCCCATCATTTCCTCTAAAAGCAAATGGTATAACAAAAGCAGACAGGAGCCAGGACCCCCCTCCTATACTCCTTTCCAAAGGGTCCCTGGCTCAAGCCTGGCCACCTAACTCACCTAGTAGTATGAGCTCTCTAAAGCTCCTCTGCCCTCCCTGCCTCAGGCTTGTTCCAATTTCCACCACCAACACCTGCTTTGGTCCAACCAAGTGCTTGTTCCCTTCTCCTCTTACTAGCTGGCAGGCTCATCTCCAACTCCTCTAGTTAGGTGTACCCAACATTCATCTTGACGTGTTCCCACCTTCCCCTGATATACTGTTCTGTTAACCTCCGAACCTGCTCCATTTTTCACTTGATCTTTCCATACCTCCTCACTGTTGCCACTAACAACCGGAACCTTGCCTCACTTCCTCTAACCCCTCCTGCTGTTCCCCAAACTCCTTCTTGGTGTGGTCATCTTCCATCTCCCCTCTTTCCTCCAACTTGCCCTTCTCATCCTCTTAATAACAACAACTTCTTCAGCACCTCATCAACAGCCCTCCAAATGCTCGCCAACTCACACCAACTACATGACACAATGTACTTCTCTAAACTCCCAAGCAACAGAAGGAAAACCTGGGCTTATATAGATCAGGGATACCTCTCACTTAGTTGTTCCCCTCAAAACAATGTCACCTCTGGTAGATGATCGGTTCAATGTTGGGATTGGCTAGTGCTGATGGATTCATTGAGTCGAGTTGAGCACTTGTTAGATGGGGGTTAAATTAAATCGGGGGCGGGGAGGGTCACCTTGGATTTTGAAATGGTCTTTGCCTTGTGGCCATCACTCCCTATGCGGCTCGCCTGTTGTGGAATTTTTGGTTTCATGCAGCGGTTTGGCTAGTAAGTGAGGAGAAAGTGTATTTGTGTCAGTTGAGTCCCAGCTGCAGGTATCTGGTGCTCTGCGCCGACTCAGACGCAAACGTAGAGCTCCCAACCATGCCGGGGCTAGTGGTTGTGTGAGTATATGCATGTTCACAATCCTGTTGCGGACCCGGGGAGCAGACCACACATGGGGCTCTTCGTTTTCTGATTGTTGTATGAACACTCTAGAGCAGCTGTGCATAGTAACAGAGTAAGCCTCATCGATAGGCGACCTCTATGGTGGTAACTGTTGCAATATAAATGACTGTTTTATTACTTTTAAAATAAGGCTGGACAGCATCACTGATATACAAGAAAAAGCAGGTGCATTACAACTAAAATTATTTTCCCCCTATTGTGTCATTGTTAGCATCTACTTTTGTTCCAATAGAATATTACACATTTGAAGAGCTTGCGGAAAAATAATGAGCAAAAACATCACACATGTTCTTACGGCTGCTGGTATTTTAGGACATTGCCATGTTGCCGAGCGCGCTTGCAGAGTTCTGGTCGATAAATAAAAACAATCTCTTCAGCACTTATATGAACCCCCCATACATCTAGCAACACCAATTATTAAAGCCTCCAAAATATATAATTGATACTCTCATCGCAAGATACCACATATAAATACAAAGTTTGTCATATTACTCTACAACAAAATCATATTAAAGCTGCATATCTAGACTCACATCAACACTTATAATCATATCTGGCCTTGAATAGCTTCGGTCAAATGGCAAAATGGCCCACCTGCACAGGGGCCCTCGAGCCCATAGTGGCTGCACTCTGGGCATTGGGCTGTCGGGGTGTCGCACTGTCCCCCTTCTTTCATGGGTGCCGGGCTTGTGGTGTGTCGTAGAGGGTGTCTGTGGATCCAGGGTGGACCATTCTGTCCATTTTTCTCAACCTACACTCACCTCACTGCATTGGTTGCTGAACTCTCGGCCATGGCATGGCTTGCGGGCTCTCCGCTCTAGAGCTAATCTCTGCCCACTCCCGGACGCAGTCGCAACCATCCCTTCACCAGGACCAAGCAGATCACCTTCCATATGGCCGTGCATCCAGGAGTCATCTTTCCCAGGGTGATGGCGGGTGTGTATGGCTATCCCTTGGGTGACTGCCTGCTGACCTCCTCAAGCCCAGGTCCTGCCTATACCAGGCTGACCTGCAGATGACGCTTCCTCCCGTTTTCCCTTTGCAAGTTATCTTTATTATACCTATTTCCACAGTAGTCACTCTGTAACATGTTTATTTGCTTGTCATGATGCAATTAAGCCGTATGATGTGCAAAGCATGTCTATGGCTATGCTTTAGACTGCCGATATCTTCTTCCGTATATCCTTGTTTTTTATATGCTACAGACTGATCTGTAAGAGATGTTTTTCTTTCAATATGTTTCAGAATGTTATTTGCCATTTTATTTCTTCAACTTATGAAACTGTGATTTATCTACTGAGTCTGCCTGAGGGTCCTTTGGGTGTAGTGGGACTGGGTTAACAGCATGACGGGTGGACATGCGCTGTTTGGTGTCATGAGTGTGCCTTCCAGATGTATGTTCATGTAGTGTACATGTGATTAAATGTTCTTGTTGAGCATTTGGTTAGGGATTAGGCCGGTTGCTTAAGGGGCTCATATTTTCCCAATGCGATCATGACATTTCAGCACCAGGAGTTTTGGGGATTGGTGATGTCACGGATGATGGCAGAACACAGTGGTGCAAGGGTCTAACGGTCATGTTTTTTTTGGGGGGGGGGGGCGGTGCTAAATCAGATGTAGTGGATCATTCACTTTATCTGGACCCTCTGGAGAGCACAGCCACACCTCCACTTCACCAATCTTAGCCTCACCAAGATGCCATGGTGGTATGGCCCTTAGAGGCTATTGATTGCATCCTTTCCTTCTCCCAGCTTTCCTCCTGTGGCCCACATTCACGTTTCACATAACCAATTCTTTATTGTGTCACCTCTGACAAATGTATGGGCAGACCTCCCACTTATATGTCTAGGATAGCAAGTGCGCCTTTCAAAGCTACCTGACAAACTTTGTTCAATGCAATAATATAGATGCCTGAGCACATCTTGGGATCTTCACGCATCCTTGCTTTGCTAATTTCCCAAACGCTTCTCTCTGACATTTTGGAAAACTGCCTTCATCAGAAAGTACTCCACTCCACGAGGAACCACATTTTATTTCTTTCAACTTGACTATTTTTCCAACATTTCACAATACCCATACTATATACACATTACGATACCACCTCTTTCCCCATATCCCTAAACCAGTCTGTGTCTCAGTGTATCACTGTCATGTCAGTATTCCTGGGCCTGCCCTTGTCTATGAAACAAGACGATGCAGAGCAGCATGGGTTCCGAAACCGGATCTGCGCTTTAGAGGGTTGACTCCAGCATGCAGGCCGATATTTTAAAAAAAGCAATTCCCGTCTCTAGTGTTATGTTTATTGCTTAACCTAGGCTATGGTGTGGGTATCCTTGGTGGGGTCAGAATGCTCCTAATCATTAGGCAATTTACAAGCACCATAATGCTGCCACGATGGTGACTGATGCTGTATAAAAGACTCAATATAACAACTGATCCCTCTTCAAATTCCTCCCCCTGTTCGTCTTCTTTATATTTATATCCTCTGCCTTCAAGAGACTTGGCTATCCAACCCCTCCCCCCTCCTCCCCCAGCCACACACCAACCCCCTGTAGTAGATGGATACACTCTATTCATAAATCTTGCAAAAAAGGCCAGAGAGGAAGACCAACTACAGGGTTAATAGCATGATAGGATCTGGTTTGGTGTTGAAGGTGGGTAAAAAGAGCAACCCAAACCACTATATGCAGTTAGTAGTATTAGAGACGGAGAAATCCAGCAATATGACTTCTGCTTGCAAGTAATGATTAATTTATATTGGAATCCTTTAGTTTGAGGAAAAGGAATGCTTTGTAGAGGTAGTTATGTCCTTAATTGATAGTTGTACATTTTTATACTCAGACCCTATGATCATTTTGTTTGGAGATTTAAACATGAATTGTATGGAGAAAGAGTCACACAATCCAAAGGCCCAGGAGGAAGTGAAAGTGAATAAGAAAAACTTGAAGGTTAAACTTTGGATACGAGAACTTGAAGAAAGAAGCTTTCACCTGCTAAATGATCAAACCCCTGGTGATATACCCGCTATGCCTACATGGAGAAGAGGCAAACAGTCTTCGATTTTAGACCACTTCTTTGTCTCCTTCAATATGGCTGCTCTGGTTTTATCACTGGAGGTGGTCCAAACGGAGCATAGTGATCATGATTTGGTGGATTTAGTTTTACGTTCACCTAGTCAAAAGAATGGGGAAGTGTGGAGCCATGATGTAGTGATAGGCCCAGGAAGAAATAGGCTTTATCAAAACCCTAGTGATGCGGAATTCATTAATGACAAATACAAAAATGTCCTAAAAGAACTGGATATTGGACCTAATTTTGTACCTCATTTCAGTGACTTTGTTGTGATGGAATCCTTCAGGAAAAAAATACAATCCAAACCAAACATGTGTACGATATAGAAATAGCACAGAAGAAAACGTCATTTTGACCGAGACATATAAAAACTTAAGAACTGATACAAGGCGATAGATTTAGGAGGTGTTTTTCAAGGTTTAAAGCTGACATTTTCAGTGTGCAGTTCTTAGAAAGCTATTATTGTTCTGAAAAACCTGCTGGTTTCTCACAAGTTCTAGAATATTCTATGGCGTTGTCATATGGGATCTGCTTATTGAATGGGTGCGGGGTCTTGCATAGCGCTACACCATGAACTGAATAACCTCGGAGTCCTGCCCGCATTAAGGGATAGGGAGCAGAGAGTTAGAAAAGGTTGGTTTTCCATGTGTGATGTAGCTGCTGCAACCATTCCCAAATGAACAGGGGGTAGACAGATATGAACCAGAGCCCCAGACAACCTAAACAGTAGCAGCATGGCTGCAGAGCCGTGATTCATTTACTCACAACTCTCAAGTGACGCCCCTCATTTGAAGGGTCCAGCCCTCATTCTCTGCTCACATGTACTTCAAAGAATTACCATTTTATTCAAAAAGCCCACCGGTTCAGAGCATTTCATGAAAACGTAAATCAACCTGGGCCAATTTTTCGACGTCAAAGTAACCTCGTTAAACTTTTACAAGTTTTAGAGTTATGTTACTGCAAACTTGGGACGCACTATATTTTCAGCTAGACGCTATACCGCTGCGCCTGCACCTGGCCAGCGCAGTCTGTAGCTTTTTCTAATGGTCATTAACATTTACAAGTTTTGCAGATACTTTTAAGTACACGCACACATTCCTGCGGCCAGACTATTATGCTCTTGTAAGAACTGCAGCCTGTACACAGGCACACACCAGTGCCGCTGTATACGCCTCCACAGAAAGGCCTGCCCACCTCAGCCATCAGGCGGTGATTTACAGCTGCGCCGCTGACCTCGGGGTCGAGCAGTTCCTGTTTGTTGATAGCCTGACAGGCCTCGCCATTACTGCTGTGTTTTTAACGGCCCTCCTAATCAGTCATTATTGGAGCCGTATATTCTCGGGGATACTGTACACGGAACCATAAAACACGTCGGTACTTACAACTGATCTGATGCTGTTTTCCTTCGCCAGCTTCAGGGAAGATCTATAGCAGTTTGCGAGATCCTCTCTGTGGGTTTCATTAATATGGCCGCGTGCGATGGGTCCCACCGTGTGGATGACATCTATGGGAAAAATAAGGCACGGGGTAAGTGCGACGGGCTCATATTGTGTTGATGCATGGCGCAATCATTGGTATTACATTTCTTAGGGAGAATGGTTCTAGAATACACAATACAACAATCAGTGTCTGCAATTGAAACGACTGGAAAATTATACTAACGGCTGTGCGAGTTACACATTCAAAGAAAGCCACTGCGAAAAAACAAATGACGTATTCTGATATTACGCAATATATTACATTGTATCAGCGGTAGTTCCCAGAGCCGGCAAAATGCCTCGCAGTGATCGGAATAATAAATACATTGATGTGTTTAAAGAGTGCACTGCACCAAAGGAGGTCCTTCTTGGTTTAACTACAATATCAAAAGTATTGACATTTTGAATTAACATGTTATTTATAGAGCGCTATACATAAAACAAATAATGGTGCAATATAAATTAAATCAGCAAGTGGCATCAAAAATGAGCAGGAAAAAAAATCAAAAACGGATGAAATGGGTTTTAAACCAAGAACGAAAAAGAGTAAGAGAGGAAAGGGGACAAAAAGGCAGGGGACGGGCGTTCCGATGTTGAAGGGCAAAGAGAGAGAAAGGACGAAAACGAGAGTTAGCGCAGGGAGGATGGGGGTCACAAAGTAGGATGAGGGTATTGGAACGAAGGGAAGAGGGAGGGAAATAAAAAGGGAGAAGTGAGGAGAGATAGGGAGAGGCTTGACCATGGAGACATTTAAAAACCCGACCAAGAAAATTGAAGAGAGAATGTGATTCGAAGGGAAGCCAGTGAAGAGAAGCTAGAGCAGAAGAAATGGAGTCACGAGAAGGTAGAGAGAAGGTGAGGCGAATAAATTATAGATGGAACGAAGGGGAGCAAAATGAGTAGCAGGAAGCCCAAGGAGGAGAGAGGAACAGTTTGCTATAGGGTTATTTGTGATGGGGGAAAATGTAATCAATGTATGGGAGGCGACTAACTGAAACACAGCGTATGATTTTTGGCAAAGGATACATTGTGTGTCGGCTGATATTAAAAATGTTGATGCGATGGAGGAATGGTTAGTGCCATGTGAAACTGCTGCACATTTTGCTGGCTAACAACTCAATGTATGTATGTATGTATTTAGTTTTTGTAGAGCGCCGGTAGCCCGCGGGCATCAGGGCGCTTAAACATACGCAACATACTATGTGACATAAGACATTTAATGGGTCTGCTAACCACCGGAAAGCCTCTAAGAGGCATCGTCACCCGATTTCTCATCTGAAAAGGTGAGTCAATGGCTTGGGAGGACAACTGGTTTGAGCCATGATCCTAGAAAGGTAGCAAACATCGAAACCAAGGAGATCTGGAGAGAGGTGGCACCCCCTCCAGCACCTAAAGTTGCGCAGTGGCGGGGTTGATGAAGTGAGAGGGGAACTGGGTTATAATGGAATTGGAATGGAGGAAAGAATACAACCCAGGGAAAAAAACACTTTACCAGAAACAAATCCGTGCATACAAGATTGAAATTCAAAAGGCAAAGAAAAGACATTACGATGACAGAATCAACAATGCCACCAACACACAAAAAGAAATGTTTAGCATCATTGAAGAAATGAAAAACCCACCAGGCTGTGATAACACCCCAACCCCCTCAGAAAAACTATGCAATGACCTGGCAGATCACTTCAAAATAAAAATCAACGACATCCGTCAAACCATACAAAAGCAACCAACCAACCACAACATACAACCCAACTAACCCAACTCAGAACCACAACACAAACTCAGAAGCTTTCCTGAAATATCAGCAGATGCATTCGCAATGCTGGTTAAAAGAAGCAAGAAAGCGGGATCACCCATGGACCCCTGTCCACCAGATATCTACAAATCAATCCTCGCGCAAGGATCGCCAGCAGAACACTATAGAAACCTTCTAAATCTATCACTATCAACAGGGACTGTACCGAAGATCTTCAAATCAGCATACATCAAACCACTCTTAAAAAACACAAGTGGTGTCGTAGATGACCTTTACAACTACAGACCGATCTCTAACATCCCCTACCCAGCGAAACTTCTAGAAACCTACATATATAAACTAACCCAAGAACACGTAGAAAAACACCACCTGCTGGACCAAGCTCAAATCGGTTTCAGACCAGCGAGAGGAACGGAAACAGCACTACTATCCATCTGGGACGACCTCAAAACTAACGCAGAATCAAACACCACTTCAGCCCTTATTCTGCTCGACCTCTTCCCAGCCTTTGACAAAGTTAGCCACGACACCCTAACCAAAAGACTAGAAAACATAGGCCTAACAGACACAGCACTACGCTGGACCAAATCATTCCTAACAGACAGAACAGAAACCGTATGGATAAAACCTTTCAAATCCACTCCACGAGTTAACGACTGTGGAGTACCTCAAGGATCCTCACTATCTCCACTATATTTCAACATCTACCAGACTCCGGTCATCAGAATCTTCAAAAAATACAATATTACATGTTACAACTACGCAGATGACACTCAGATCATCTACAAAATCAAAGACACTGATGCCGACCAGTCAACCCTTACCGACTGTCTAAAAGAAGTCTTCGACTGGATGGCTGCCAACAACCTAAAAATCAACCCAGGAAAGACAGAAATCATGATCGTATCCAAAGACCAAGAGAACCAAACCACCATCCCATGACCTACGGAAATGGGAAAAGCACCAAAACCATCAAAGGTGGTAAACAATCTGGGAGTCCTAATGGACAACAATCTTACTCTGGAGCCACAAATAAATGCAACAGTGAAGAAAGGCTTTTTCCTCCTCCGGATGGCAAGAAGAATCCTACCTTTCTTCTCCTTCACGCACAAAACACTCACTATCGTCACCCTAATCATATCCAAAATAGACTATGCAAACAGCCTCTAACTCGGAATACTTGAATACCTCATGAAGAAACTGCAACGGATCCAAAATGCAGCAGCAAAACTACTCCTCAAACTATCCAGAAGAGACCACATCACTCCAAGCCTAAAAACCCTACATTGTCTCCCAGTAAAACATTGCATCACCTTCAAAACAATGTGCATAACACACAGGACAATCAGCGGACAAGGAGCAGAATTCCTACAAAAGAAAATAACAGTCTACAAACCAACGAGACCCCTCCGATCGAGCAATGAAATCCGCCTGGAACTCAAACCATACCTCAAGAAAAAACTTGGAGGCACCTCCTTCTACCACTTAGCCGCAAAAACCTGGAACAACATCCCAAAGGAAATAAGAAACACGGAAGATCATCTAAAATTCAGGAAATCACTAAAAACCTGGCTCTACAACACCACAGACTAAACCTAGAAACCGATACTGGAAAAGGATAACTAAACCGAAAAGACACGGACATACCTGACCCAGGAGAGTAAAGCCCACGGCAGCTGGACAGGTGACACAGGATAGACAGGAACACAGGCGGCATGCACTGAGACTGAGTCAACTAACCCAGACAATCCCACCAATACTTTTGCCCGCCCCTTAATTTAATTACCGCCAGGTACCACATCAGTGTGGAATTATGGAGATATTGGCAATCACCCCACTACCTGAGAGGTTGTCATTGGCAGATGCACTGGCCACAAGAGTCTGAATGGAGGATAAGGGGAGCTATGAGAGAGCATGTTAGAGGCGGGGGCTAGAGGAGTAAGGAACCTGTATGCCGGTCAGACCCAGATCAGGACAGAGCCGCAACAGGGGAGACTACGCAAGCCGAGCGCTTCAATTCTGGATAGAGACGCAAACTAACCAACCCTACTAACAATTTCCCTTTCTGCATACACCTCTCAAACTCCAAACCAAACACAACCAAAACCTACAGCACAACAAACCGCACAAACTTCACTACATTGCAACAACAAAACAATAACACACATAGCCTTGCACAACAGTGCACGATGATTACTAGCCACAAACACCCCAGGCCCAGCCAACGGACCCACCGGGCTGAGGCCGCTAACAGCACATCACTGCTCTCTTGCACTCTTTCTGCTTCCTCCCACTAAGTCAACCTCCCCTCCTCTTTCAGAGCCGCCAGAGCGCCAAGGGACCACTACGGTGGTGATAGTGCGCGGTACAAATGTCCTTTAACATTAACATAACATGAAGTGAGAGGGAGACTGGCTTATGCGACACTCCCTGTACATTGATGGAAGACTGCCTTTTCCCTCTTCTCTGTGCTGAAGGGACCGGATGGGCAGGGCATCACTGACCTGATATCCCGGTCAGGGATAGGGTGGTGTGGCGATGTATGTCCCAGCAAGCTCCATTTTTCTGCTCATTTTCCCTTCATCACTGGTATCAAGCAAGGCTGGGTGGATCCTGGGCTACCCCAGTTGGTCAGCAGAGAGGGAGAGGTAAAAAGGAGGAAGTGGAGATGTGGCCACAGCCTTTCCTTGTGAAACTTGCCAATGGACCTTGATATAGGGTGACACAACTTGAATGGCCGGGTAGAATTGTGTAGAATAGGCAAGAAAAAAATCAGAGCGGAGACCAAAATATTTGATGCATTAAAAGTGAGAAAGTGAGACAAGGTACTGGATCAGTTCGGGAAGGTATCCGGTCTAAAAATAAATAGGAGCAAATCCGAGATACTGAGTCTACATATAGCACCAGGGAGGGAAGGGGAGATTAAATCCAGATTTCCGTATTCGTGGGCCCCTAACAAGATTAAATATATGGGAATTTACATCACCAAGACCATAGGCCAACTCTACTTGGCTAATTACCCCCCTCTATTGGAGGCCATCAAAAACATGCTCCACAGATGCAGCCCCTAAACCTATCCTGATTGGGAAGGATCAACGCCCTGAAAATGGTCATCGTACCGAAATTGCTATATGCGTTCATGGCAATCCCTGCAAAGGTCCCCGATGTCATTCTTCTGAACACTAAGCAGACACACGCAGGCCTTTATTTGGGAACAGAAGAAAGCAAGAGTTCCACACAAGTTGATGCAGCAACCTAGGAATAGGGGGATTATGGGGGAGCCAGACCCCATTTCTTACTATCACGCAGCCCAGATCAGAGTCATAAGGGACTGGGTGAGGGATGACAGAGGTAAAAAGTGGAGGAATATGGACAGAGCATCGGTAGGAACACATCTAGAGAAGGTATTATGGGTACCCCGGGAGGACAGACCTCGTGCATATGTAATGCAATGAAATAGATTCCCTGGTAGGGTACACATGGGACGAAGCGGTGAAGCGATCCAAAATCACATCGTTCCGTCACCCCTCACTCCAATATTTAGAAACCCGCAATTCACATCAGGGTGGTCTGGGACAGGCTTTGCCAAATGGCAGGAAGGGGGTTGTCGGATGCTACAGGACTTGATTGAAGAGAGGAGATAAAATCCTTCCCTCAATGTAAATGTGATTTTGGAGTAGTTGAAGGGGAGAGATTCCATTATGCCCAAATGAGACACTGGGCCCAGGACCCGAGGGTAAAGAAAGCGGTGACAAGGGAGCTGACCCCATTCAAAAAATTTGTGACCACTAACTCAGGTGACAAACACTTAGTGGGAGTGCTTTATGGACTGATTAAAGAAGAGGAGTCCAGGGAAAGACGGTTCATGTCCAACTGGGATAGAGAAGGAGAAAAAGTGATACACTGTCCTCATCCCCTTCCCCTTCCCATGCACTTGCACGATCTGAATGACACCTGGCCTAGTAGGATCGTTGTCTGTCTACCCCTTGTTCCCCCTCCCATGCCTTGTCGTGCCTTGAAACACTTGTGTATAGGCGCCTTATAATTGCAATTTCAAATCATATATCATAGGCATCGAGCAATTGCAAAGTCTCTGGGTGACTATACCTAAATTGGCACACTCACTACAGATTCAGGAGATGTGGTTAAAAATGATGCATCAATGGCACCTCACCCCAAGCAGACTGTCCAAATTCTATCAGGCGACGTCAAGCTATGTTGGAGGGGTTGCGGAGTGGAAGGAACTTAGAGAGACATATGGTGGCAATGCCCGATGATTTACTCGTTTTGGGGGATGATTCAAGAAGCGGTAAAGGAAATATTGGCAATAGAGGAGAAGACAAGCAAGGGTCTGTTTATAATGGGTCTGGATGGAGAGCTAGAAAAGTTGACCACGAAAGCTCAACAAAAAACGTATGTAATCCTTGTGATATCCAGGGCTCTGCTAGTAGCTCGCAAATGGAAATCAAGAGGCACCCATGGAACACAAATGAGTAGGACAAATATGGGACCCAGCAGCTATGGAAAGGGTAACATATGCGATCAGGGGAGAACACCAGAAATTCCTCATGGACTGGGATTTGGTGATGCAGTTTCTAAAGAAAGAATCTAGGAGGGCTTGGTGCCCAAGGAAGATGAAACTTCTGGGGCTTATCTGAGAATCCTCCCCCACTAGGGAAACAGAGACGTTATCAAGATGACGGGAGGGGAATAAGAAAGGAAACTTTGACGAAAGGGGAAGATGGGAAGACCAAGATCAGTGGAAAGAAGGGCGGTAGACGTCTGAGATTAAAAGGAACAAGGAAGACAGGCTTGACCTATAGGCGGAGACCGAATATAAAAATCAAGACCGGGGACGGTGGGGGGGTGGATTGGGAGGACAGGGAGTTGAAGAGATGTTTATTTTTCTGTGGTACTCTGTTAGCTATAAATGCCAATAAAAAGGTAATTGGAAAAGTGAGAATGGATGTAGCCTTTGCAGATGTTGTAAAGGTGAACACGGGAGAAGTGAGAAGCAGAAATATGGGAGGAGAATGATAAGGAAGAGTCAAGAATAACCCAAACTTTTCTAGCAGAAAAGGAAACAGGGACATAAAAAGGGGGGAAAGGAAGATAAGAAGGGGGGAGATAGAAGGGGGAGGCACATGTGTAGGAATAGTAGAAGCAGAAAAGAAAAGAACTTCAGTCTTGGAGGGATTTCAATGGAGATAGTGAGCTGGCATTCAAGACTGAACAGCAAGAAAGCAAGAGGAAAGACACCCATGAATAGATGATACTCTCAACGTAAAAGATTTGAGTCATTTGAGCACTTTGGGAAATGTCAGGAATCAATCATGGCCTGTGTCCTAGCCTTAAATGGCTTCAATCTTCAAGTTTGTAACTATTTATTAGCCAAAGAAAAAAGTTGAGGAAAAGCTTTCACTAAATCATAACCACTGCCAACAATTCTAGGAAGCATTCAATTGCAGCCTTGTTGTTAGCATGTCTGTGCCATTATAGTAAGTGGAAGATAGTATGCAAATCTATCTTGGTGCCACCCCAAAATGGGCAGTCCACCCCATACTGCACCGTCACATTCCTTTTGCGCTGGACCGCATGCTCATTAATAATCACGTGCATGTTTCAGCCTCAGTGAGCTATAGCATGGAACCATCGGCACAGCAAACTCCAACCCCATGTCTGGGCATTCCTGTGTCGCATAGGATCATTTTTTAAATAAAAAAATGTCTGAGGCTGCATGCGTAAAAAATCTGTAAACATAAATATTTGAGTTTCTTGAAAATGAGTGATCAAGGAGTAGCGCCTTTTCTTTTATTAACGCACACAACTATGTCAGTGAAAAATCAGCTTTAAAAACATAACCAGCCTGGCATATCTGTCAATCCAAATAGAGTTCCAAGAGATTCCACAAAATCCCAAACTGCACCAAATTGAGAGTCTGAAATCCAGACAAGTGATGTCGCTCAACATGTTTCAGTCATAAAGACTAACCACAAGAGTTCACAGACTTAAAATGATAAAATTTGTAGAGTAAAAGCTTTGTTATCCGGCACGCAGTTCCCCGGAATTCTCCATTAACGACACCTCAATTGTTGGTATTAATAATGGTTCCACTTAAGTAAATGGTGGATAGCAAAGTTTTGGAGCCAGATAACAAAGCAATCCGGCAAGGACCTTTGATTATCCCGTTCCCTTGGGTTCCCTCCCAATGGTGCTGGATAATCAAGCTTTTACTGTAGGTCATATATTAGAAGGCATGGAAAGAATACATTCACTCTAAAACATCACAAATCAAACTAGTAGTATAATAAACAAGAAAATAAGCAAATCCTTCCTTTTGTTCCTTGCTTAGGCTGCACAATTATATTTTGCACAATGGCAAATAATGCAACATTTCGGGTATAGCTGAAGGTTTGTGAATGGACAGCGCATTTTGGATCTAGCGCCACACCCTAAAGAGAAGGGTGAGTTGCAGTTTGCTTGCTTTAGGGTGATTTGTGATGGGGAAAATGTAATAAATGTATGGGAGGCGACTAACTGAAACACAGCGTATGATTTTTGGCAAAGGATACATTGTGTGTCAGCTGATATTAAAAATGTTGATGGTATGGAGGAATGGTTACAGCCATGTGAAACGGCTGCACATTTTACTGGCTCTGCCGCTTCTCTGTGGAATCCGACTCAAAGGCTTCAGAGGACAACTGGTGCTACATGGTTTGAGCCATGATCCTAGAAAGGTAGGAAACATCGAAATGAGGGCGATCTGGAGGGAGGTGGCACCCCCTCCAGCACCTAAAATGGTACTGTGCTGGGGCTCATGAGGTGAGAGGGAGACTGGGTTATGTGACACTCACTGTACATTGATGGAAGACTGCCTTTTCTCTCTTCTCTGTGCTGAAGGGACCAGATGGACCGGGCATCAATGACCTTATATCCTAGTCAGGGATTGGGTGGCGCACAATGCGTGTCCATGGCAGCTCAATTGTTCTGCTTGTCTTCCTTTTGGCACTGGTATCAAGAAAGGCTTGGTGGATCATGGGCTAGCCCGGTTGGTCAGCGGAGAGGGAGACATAAAGAGGAGGAAGTGAAATACGGCCACTGCCTTTCCTTGTGGAACTTGGCAATGGACTTGATGTAGGGTGCCAGAACTCCAAAGGCCTGGTAGAATTGTGTCAGAATGGTTTGCTCATGGAGCCGCGGCCGATAATAAATCCAAGTCAGCGGTGTCTGGATAGTTCCACAGTGATTGGTCGTGTATCTCCCAGGGTTGGGAGAAACAGTTGGACAGTAGTGGCATCTTTAAACAGGGGCTTGGAGTAAGGGATCTCTCTCCAACAGCTACCGGGATCTCGCCTCAGCTGGTATAGCCGTGACTAAAGGAGAAAGGGGAAGAGACACTACGAGGCTAAGATTTGTTCAGCCTAAAAATGAAAAATCAGCTTAATGGATGGACGCCCACCATCCCCATGGAAATAACCTAACAAAGAAATGCACATCTTTGGGAGATGTTCTTAAAGCTGTACTGAATAACAGAAAAACTTGACAGAGTAGCACGGGTACCGTTAGAATCGAATTCTATTTGATCTAGGCAGACTTGTGAGAGGTAGCTGACATGCAGAGAATATCTTTGCTGGAAGATATTGTAAATTAACTTGTGGTCCAATTGCAGACCTCTGAAGAGTAGTGTAGGCTTCTGGAGATACGGGCGGAGGATGCTGAATGTTGCTCCATGAGAAATAACATTCACTTGCTTGGCCTGTTGGAGGAGGAAGAAGGGCACAGTGTGGAGCATTTTCTTGTGGACTGGGTGATGACCTATTAGAAGCACAAAGGACTCTCTAATTGTCAATTGAGAGGGCTCACAAGATTCCAGTGATTAAGCCCCATTAAGGATGTGGGAAGAGCACCATTCCCCATAATTGTAAGTTAATTTAAATATTGTGATAGGGATGCCAACCTGCAGACACAAAGGGGGCGAACCTGCTCAGACAAGACTCAGCAACGCAGAGTATTTTTCAAGAGCTACACCCTAAAGGTATGAAAGCAAACAAAATTCTTTGACATAGTCCAACAAAGGGTCCAACACGTGCAGATTCGATACATGTTTTTACCGGCCAGACTAAAAATCATTAATGCCGGGAAGAAATGGTTCTTTAATAACCCACGAAGGCCTGGAACTAGACTTTGGAACAGTGTGGTAAAAAGGGTCAGGAAAGGGGCACAATTCAGGATAGGCGTGCCTGATCCATGGTCACCTACACCACTCATAAGGTCAGAGGTGGTCACTCCCTTTCGAGAGAGATATAGTGCAGAAGAGAGTGAAAATGAGATGTGCTTCGACCACGAGGGTTCTGGAGGTCTGCTGGAATGGTCCTCACAAGGAGAAGATTTATCTGGCACCTTGTGAACATTGTCAGCACAACAGAATAACAAGATGGCATGTGCAAAGCAATGTGAAGAATGTTTTAACAAAGCTGGAAGATGGGGTAGGTGGCAAGAGGCCGATGTGTTGGTTATGGCCGATTACCCAATTGATAGGACTACAGATGTTTTGGAGTTTGGGGAAATATGGGGATGAACAAGTTGGATAGGTGAATTGAACTTACTTTGTTGAATAATGTGTTACTACACGCAGTTGGCCGCGACATTTATTTCTTATGTGAGGTCAATTGGAATAGTATATGCGTAACATATCATACTTTGCATGCACAAGGGATAATTCCAGGAAATCATCCTTCCCACAGGGTAAGAGGCAGGGTGAAAATGCATATGCCCAATATCTATGGGGGTACTAGAGGTGAGTGTACTGGGCTTAAGTGATGCCATGGAACATAAGCAGTGTTAGAGACCAAATAAAAAGAGGAGCAGTGTTCTTTTTGCGCAGTGGTACAAACCAGAATTTGTGCTGCAGCAGGAAAACCACTTTCTTGATATGCAATGTGGCTTCTTTGAAAGATGTAGTTAATGCCCGGTGTTGCATGCTGGCATTACTACAGGATCTAGAGGGTTGGCAATTCTAGTGAAGAAAAACTCCCCTTTATCTGTAAACCGCATTGACAGTGATACACATGGGAGATACATCAATGTGAATGGAGCTTGGAATGGGGACCTATAAATACTGTCACAGTGTCTACCCTGTTCTCATTGTCCTAGCTATTCTTAGATAATGTACAGCGGTGTCCCTTGACAACACCATCAGGGTCACTGGCACCAGGAAACAGTCCTGGCCAATTGACTAATAAATGGACTACCTTGCTGCACAACTCAAACAATGTATGTTCTCCACAGGGTTGAGGGTGTAGAAAAATAGCAAAGGCTAATAAATAACACCTGAATTCAAAGTGAGAGGTGCTGGAATAGTGCATTTTCCTGCTTCACTTATGTAATATTGGTTCCATTGCTATGAATAGTGTGCACCTGTGGGACAAAGATAGTCACCTGCGTACCACTTAAGAGACAACACCCGACATATGGTGCAGACTTTACAACAAGCCAAACCATGCCAGGAACAATATTGTCCCTTAAGTATATTTCTCCTATAGACTGGGTTTTAGCCAATGTAACATGAAAACAGGAGATGCAAGCAAGCACCAGTTGAAAATGGAACTCCACCTCAAAGTCTGAGTGGATCACAAATGTAGAGCACCGGCTGTATCCTCTTACTAGCCTGATCAGAGATATTCATAGTAAAATTACCAAAGTCAAGCAATTACATGTATATAGGAATAACATTTCTTTATGTGTTTACCTCTAAGGCTACAAGTGAAAAAAACATTGCCACATGCTTAAAATGAAACGCGGCAGCCTTTTCATTTTATTGCCAGTGTTTACATTGCTAAATGATTCTTATTTAAACATGTTGAGCAATAAAGAATAATGCCATTGAAAGATTGTATGATGAGAATGGATTTCATTTTGTCAATACAATAGAAGTATATAAGTCCTCATTCATACATCTTCAAAAAGTTGGGCTGGCTTTTCCAATGGCATTTTTGTGTGTTCTTGCTGAAGCATCCCAAATGTCAAAACTTCACTTCTGCCCTGCATACAGGTTCCCATGTGGAGGAGTTAAGGACTTCCATGGGATTGGGCCGGCTTTCTCAGAGAGAAAAGATTTCTGGTCGGCTGTCAAGAGAAAGCATCAAGCCCACGAAAAAACATCTAGATTCAGCGCCTCCCAGAAGAACCTACTTTAAGAAAACATATTTGAATATACATCCATTAACTTTACTCAAAATTGAAAATGGTGGTGTGCTCACTGATAGGCATCAGGCCCGTTTTTTTCTGGGGCCCAGCTTCAAACAGAGTTCATTGTCAATAATGTTTCACTTTTACATGATTGAAGGCAATGATGCTGACCATACACAGCCGAATGGATATTGAAACAGATGTTGTGTCAGCGAAACCTGGCTAAAGTATTTGCTGAGAACAAACCCGAACATGTAAGCCTTTCATTAATTTAAAAGCACATAATACTTTGCAAATGTATGTTAAAGCACAGGAAACTAGTTCAATTTTAAAATTACAACCATACTGGTCACAAACAAGCCAAATTTCCTATGTTGATAAAAAAAGTAATAACATGATAGTCATACCATTATAAATAAATATCTGACATAGTTATGCTGTATATCGAGACGTGTGTCTGGGCAACGGAATTACAGAAATTCATGTTTTATTGATGTGGTAGGTTGCTACCATGAATTGTGGAATACCAAATTATTTTAAGAGTAAAACAATCCCCAGCTTTGCTCATGTTAAAAAAATATTGAAATATGAACATCCAATGAAGACTGGGTGTGTGTGTTATATAGGAGTCTCTCACTAGCCAATGGAGGGAATTGACCAATTAAAATGTGCAGCATCATTGATGACAAACTGTGAGAATATTTTTTTATAATAAAAGGGGGAGCATCCAGAATATTAACATAATGGATGGATTAATGCGAGTGACCAACTTAAGGGCTGCAGAAGGGAGGATTCATGCCTCTAGAAAATGAGTCCTGTCCACGAGAGAACCTGCAGGGAATGGAACCTGAGGCAGTTCTAACTCCATGGAAGCAGATCAGAAAGGGCCTTGCTGACATAAATTTCCTGAGAGGGTCCATGCGAATCTCAAAAATTAAACGCATTCTTTCAAAGTGAACATTAGAATTCCCCAAAGCAATGATAAATGCTCACTAGACCATTTTTATTTTCTGCTAAGCCCCAAAGGGGGTGGTCTGGGAAGGTGTTACCAAAATACACAGAGTGGCGGACAGTGACAGTATTTCAGCTCCCCACTCAACACAGTCTGCTGTCCCCGTCTACTGCTGTTCCAGTGAGGAGGTATGTCATACAACCTCCATAAAGATCTTTCCAGTCCGCGGAGTGGCGGAGAGTGGCAGTCTTGCAGTCTTGGCTGTAATGGCTGCCACGACTCCTGAAACCACTGTAATAGCCGAAATTGCCGAAATCATAACCTCGAGGTCTGACAAGGAAGAAGAGGGTCGCCAGCTCCATAGTGCGTGTTCCCGTGCTATTCCTAACAGACCACAGTCTGCCAACTTCCATCCGACTCAGCACTGACCAATTCAGGGGCTAAAACGCAGAGATTCCATGGCTCCAAGAACCTCGAGGAAAGACACAACTCCAAACGCAAGTCACGCCCCCTACCTTGGAAGTCGCAGCGGAGGGTTACGGGGTGGATGCTCCGGTGAGGACGCAGGGTTTGGTCCCCTTCCTCTCGGGGTGCTGAGGACTCGGGCCTCTCACGCTGGCTCCAGCTACCATCTGCCCCATGGTTCCTCCCCTCTCAGCCCGGCCGCCGGATGCCTCCGAAGGGAGGGCTGAACGGCTGGTGCAGGAGGAAGCCGGCAAGGAACACCCTGTTGACGTGAGACTCCTAGACCCAGCTGATTTTAACAGCAGCGCCGCAACAGACACAGTCTGGGAGCCGTAGCAACTACACAAAATTGCCATCGACCAGAGGAGTACTGTGCCAGCGTTGCACCCTCTGCAGCCCTTGGCGCTGTCTCAGGGTAGCAATAACAACTACCTGCTGGCCTGCGAAACACAACTACAACGTCACCCCTGGAAAAGAGCAGAGCAGAGCTCAACATAGTGGTGGCAAGCCACGAGGACCAAAACATCACCAATCCCCGAGATTTGCTCAAGGTAAACGCGATGATCCATGTAGAACAGATAAAGGAGGGCCTCCTCCCTGCTGTTTGGCAAGCACCAGACTTTACCAGGGATGGACGCACCCAAAGTCCACCCTCACTCCAAGTGGTCTCAAATCTACAACAAATTGACCCCAGGGAAGGTGAAAAAAAGTCAAATTAAGAAGCAACAAAGGAATCAGATGGACTCCCTGGTACAGGGAGGAAGCGACAACTTAAAGCAAAAGCCCAAATCAAAAGTAGCAGACAGAGATTGGGTTCAACACACAAACACGCACCACCCAAAAATGGTCGGAGGAGTCCCAGTAAAAAAATCTGTAAGACTGACTCAGGTAAACCCTGAGTTTAGTGACAGACTTTTTTAACTCATAGGTCGAGAGGACCACTCAGATGCAGAAATATTGGAAGTAGTAAAGGTCTGCCAACCACTACACAAGCACAGAAGGACAGATCTATCCTCTGGGAAACCACTTAAAACTACCCCAACCCCTAGAACTCATCGAGTGATGGAGCAGCAGGCCACAGAAACCGGGGGAGAGGAGGGACTGTCTGTACACCCATTACTAACTTGTGAGAGCTCCCTGGGCACAGCACCCCCAGTTGCCCCCTCTACAAAACCACCGAGTCAATCCGCAAAAGACCCACGGGAGGTCACAGTGCCTCCGAGACTAGTACCTTAGCTCCAACCACAAAGTAGGGAGAAGTCTCTCTTACCAACACTCCCTCCCCACACAAAGAACGCCTATGCCGGAGCCTCAGTCCGAACCAAATGTCTGCATAAAGGAGGCATGACCTTCGGAGAAAGACTCATATGAAGAAGCTAAGATCCTACACATGCCGTCTCCAGGCTGTTCTGACACTCCCATCAAGGACACCAGTCATTGGCCTCGCAGAGGAAAACGACAAGCTAGAGAGCCCCGAGAAAAATTAAACTGAAAACTAAGCCTGGACCACGATCGTCGAAGCTCGCCGGACTCTCAGCCAGGAAACAGCCAACCCAAGATACTCAACACCTCACTTCACCTATCAGAAATCATACTCGACCTTCACTAACACTAAAAGAGACACCCTCAAAACAATTTGATATTCTATCCATTATGTCGGCAGTTACCATCGCCTTGGTGCCGTTTACCAAGCTGTATGAGTCAATAAACAATCCCTGAAGGATCACACAACCATCCAGGCTATGATGCACACAAAATTAATTTACTTGGAGGGATACATCACAGCACTCGAAGAACGCTCAAAGATGAATAACATAAATCTGAACCACTTGTCTGGACATCTACCTCCTTGGAAAGAAGACCTAGCATCCTTGACGAACTTCCAAATCAATTCAAACATTGCCCCCAAGCCTGGTAAATCCATCATATCACCTGCCACACTACAGAAAGCCACAACTTCTGGCGAGAACTCCACCGACCAGAGGCCCAAAGAAGATCGATGGCCTGAGATAGTGGCGTAATCCTTATTGTTGACGACCAGCCCCAAAAAGGGGCTTCTAAATCCCCAAGGAGAGATGGCCAGGATCGGGCTTACTCAATTTTTTCAACATCAAAAGTCCATCAGGAGGAAAACCCACCACACAAGCCTGCGAGTACCTCAGGACAGAGACAAGGGCCTTAAATTCTCAGCGCCCATCAAACCAAGCAAATACTGTGAAATCCACATTGCACAATGCAAAGAAGAATCTCACTCCTGAATCACCTAAAATGACAGAGGAATTCTTAGCAACTGACCACCTGATGAATATAAGCCAACACCCTGAAAACGATGCTGCTTTGCCTCCAACGAGTCAAGATCAAGAGGAAACGGAAGATCCCAACACGACCACGGGTCAGGTGGCATCTGCTCCAAGTCTGAGCGCAGAAGAAAAAGAGGATTCTGCCTCTCCTTTCCTCACGTTGGGAGGATTGTTGAAAAATATTGCTGCTTGCTAACTACGGGAGGTCAAGAGATGAAATCCCTGCTAGACAAGTCTCCTACCTATCCAGCAAAGATAAGTTGCCACTGCCACACAAGACACCACAGCAACGGAAAAAACCCTGACCATAGCCGGAAGGACAGGAAGCGCCAAGGAGTGGAACCTTCTAAAATCAGAAAGCCTGCGAGAGCGGATGAAAAAAAACACTCCACATGAATCAAAATCTCAAACCCTTCATTACAATTCCAGAACTGAGGCCTATCGTAGACCAGAGAAAGACCAGCAAGACCAGAGAAAACAACATGGGCATTAAACTTAGAACAGATCCCTGAAGACCACAATGACATTATTCTAAACAGAAGAGGGGTCCTATCTCTGTTTAATCTTATTCCAGCTCTGCAGTGGATTAAATCAGAGGACCTGAAGATCGTGGACCCAGGTAACCGACATCGCACAGCAAAGGTCTATCTGCATATTCTCTCAATGAGGGTGAAAACCTTAATAAGACAGGAGTCCCACAAGCTTCTAAAGATGGGCTACGCACTTACGGAACCAATACTCAGAAACCAGTCTTCCGGATCGCCGGTAGCTCGAAGTACATGAAACAGACTAACACCCACTAACATCCTCCATAATAGCCCACGGAAGTACAGGCATAAGGAGGAAGAAGTCACCACTAAGAGAACAAGAGATTAAGTGCGAACGAAGCAAAGGATTCCAACCCATCAGCCCCAACGAAAACTGATGCTCAGCGTACATCTTGCGTAGACCTCCGAGAGTGCAAATCACCTCAATCATCCTGAACCTGAGGATAAGAAAAACCCAAGACGCGCCAGTCGACAAGGGCCCGACCGAACAACAGAAACGAAAAGACCCTGTACACAAAAAATTGAGCCTGGACGGGACCCCCAAAAACCGGAGGTCAAAGGAATAACCAACAAGGTTTATGGTCTTGGCTGCCAAAGGCCTTGACATTAAAATGCAAGAAATAACAACTCGCCTGTCGGACAGGCGAGGAAAGAGACGACTAGTCAGCCGACATATCTCCTAATTACCTAAAATTATGTTCCTGGAACACAAGAGGACACCACCACCTAACAGCTCCTGGAGACGCAAACCTCGACTCCTTTGACATTATTTGCCTACAAGAAACCTGGCTCATAGAAAAGCCCATTTCGGATGGAAACAACCTCGTCTTGTCCCCAGCAAGAAAAGGCCTATTAGGCCGTCTTTCGCCAGGTCTACTTAAAGCGTACCGTAAGGGGCTAGGCCTTACGATAAAAAAAACTCAATTTGTCATTGATGACAGTACTGTTAGACTGGTCTGAAGGCGACGACAGCAACCAAAACAACTTTTCACACACCAATTGCAATTTTAAACACTTACTGGAACCCAGTGGTTGTAGAAGCACCGGTCTATCTCGACATGATAGAGAAAGTGATTGATGAGATTCAGGTAATACATCAGGTATCTTTTTTTCTAATTTGTGGTGACCTGAACACATCCTGCCAAACGGAAAACAACATTAAGGTGAAAACAAACAAACTTACTGGATCCACTAATAGAGGCCACCTATGGTCCAAGCTAATGGCTTCAAGAAACCTGCTCAATCTTGACTCTGTGTATGAAAACAAAAAATGCCTACCAACACGGGAGCAAGCATAATTGAAGGGTACCATAGACTACATCTATGTCTCTCGACCATTTTTGCTAACGATCAGGTCGTTCGAGGTTTGTGGCACGACGGCCAGTGACCACAATTTGTTATTAACGTCCTGGTTGAACAGCTCTAACAAAACTCCAACCACGCCCTTCCAGGTAGAACCAAACAATCAAGGAAACCGCTTAAAACTTACCGCAGATTAAATTAAAGAATTGACCAGGAGATACACCAACACTGGTAGTCCAGCCTGCAAAAGTAAACTAGACTGTAACCCTCTACTTCTATCCTACACTACGCACGGCTCAAAGAAACAGAAATCTGTAGAGGAGGTCCCAGATATGACCTGCACCCCTGTCCCCCATTGCGAGTTGCCAGTAAGGTACTCGCCGGGGTACGTGACGTATGAGGAGCAAATGAACCAACAGAGAGCCGCACTGGCACTCTGCCCCTTATACGTAAGGAAATCAATACCGGTTGAAGCAGCCATAACGCAACAACCCTGGGCAGCACGATACCCTATCAGACAGCCATACCAGCCACTGATAGGAAATGAGGAATACCTGCACACGGTCCACGAGGAGACCCCAAAAGCCTTAATGGAAGGCCAATGAAAATAAACCAATGGCCCGAGCAGCCCCGAGAACAAACAGAATTGGGTACTGAAAGTACGAATGCCAGTACTAGTAACTGCAAGGATAATGATAATGGATGCAGGAGAGAGACACTGCTAAAACGTAAGGGAATGGTGCCATAAGACAAGATGGAAGCAACCGCCCTGTTGAATGTGTGTAAATAAGCTTGAAATGCAAGATGCTAAGAAAGTGATACTGCTTGCAATGCTTAGTAGAAGAAGTAGAGCGGCAGGTGCCAACCATATATCTACCTCAATACTGCACAATGTACACGTGCGACTCCATTTTGTGAAAGCAGAAATGTACCCAGGTGGCCAAAGGCCTGACAGGCCGAGTTTAGAAACCCAGCAAAGACCAGAGAAGGAGCAGAATCAAAACTCAACAAAGAAAGGCTTATGCCGGGGAGATCGAGGTCAACCAGAGAAGGGGAGGTGAGCATGAGCTCACGAGACTCCAACTACAGAGAATACCAGCCCGCCCGTGAAGGGCAAGATAAGAGAGGCCCATGCAGGCGGCCAAGCACACACAGAATTAAATGCGCAAAAGGTTGGAAACTGAAGCAGATTCACGGTGGACCACCACGTGACCAGACAGGCGTGAAGATGTACCACCGCCTGATGTCATCCAGAACCAGAGGGTGCCATAACTTTTCCTGATAAGAGACTACAGATCCGAGGCCATACCCAGCCAACTAATTGACACATGGCCCTAAAACACTGATTGATGGGAGGGAGCAAGGGTGAATCTTGGGACACTAGGCACCTGGGTGTCTACTCTGCATGCTGCTAATTAAAATGGAGATTTATGTTTAGGGGTGTAATTTGCCCAATCACAAGGGACCATGTAATCTAGGGTCCTATAGACACTGTAGCCAATGAGACGTTGTACTTGTAGTGACGTCAATCACATGTGTTGTAGAGGGAAGGGCGTAGACGCCCACCGATAAGAATTATCCAATCCACTTGGGTTATTTCCACATACAGATATAGCACCTATACTTAGTTACCTTTCCCAACCAATTGTATTGCATGATGATTTTTTGTAGAATTAGACGTCATTGATGACGGATTTTGCCCATAAAAGAGGCTGTTTGACTAAAGTTCGAGGAAGTCGGGGTGAGGCAGGTGTTTGTGATGGTGCTGATTTCCATCTGCTGATGTATGTATCATTAAACAGACTTCCCTTTGCCAATATTTACTGAGTCCTGATTATTGAAGCTTGCTGGAGTATGTGAATCCTGCACTCTATCCTCACATGGTGCAGCTATCATGCATTACTAGTTTTCGAGGGTGAGTACTGACCAATGGCCCCGTCAGTAATTTCCTCTCTTCATCAACAAATCTACTGTACCAAACCTCCATGCATATGATGCCCAGCTAGTAGCTAAAAGAAGAGAATTACGAAAAACAAAGAAACGTCAAGAACCTGGATCCCGAACAGGCCAAAGGCATAATAATGGCGGCCACAAAAATCGACCGAAACTGGGTGAAAAATCATTGTTTTCAACTGTACCAGAGCGACTCAGAAATCATCCTGAAAGCAATCTGCGGCAGGAAGTCCTACAACGCCTATGAGAAAAAAACTTGATCTCAGATAGTATCGGTGAACCTGCATGAATCAACCACTTCACGCTACTCTTTAAACCACCACAGCAACGGACAGTACCAACCTGGGAAAAAGACACTTTGACATGGGTATCACTCAACGACCGTGAAGAGATCTCCGATCAAATTATAAAACTAAAAAAACTTCCGAGCTGCAGGGCCTGAAGGCATTACCAACTTGGACCTTAAACATGACCCAAAAGAATCGGCAACCCTCCTAAGCAAAATCGTCACGAGATATGCGGAACAAAAATCCATTCCACCATCCTTGACTTCGGCAACAATCGTGCAAATTTATAAAAAGGGCAACAACAGTGATTCAGCAAACTACTGCCCGGTAGCGCTTTTGGACGACTGTATTGGGAAAGTCTTAGGAGCACTACTACTGAAAAGATTCCAGACATGGGCAATAAGTGCTCCATGCAACAACATCTTCCAGCCAGGATAAAAAAAAATGCAGGTACAACAGCAAACATCTTAGCAATAAGCATCCTGAAAAGCAAGGTTCTGGAGGGAGGACCGAGGCTATTTGTGGCCTTTATTGACTTAACACAAGCGTTGACATGGTCGATAGAACCTGCCTCTGATCGAAATTAGCAGAGTGGAATTCCCAGAAAGAGATACTTCTTCCTATAAAGGTCTTACATACTGGCACAACACTTGGAGTGCGTTTAACTCAGCAAGGGAGCCTCTCTGCCAAAACCCCCACTGCAAGAGGGGTAAAACAAGGATGCCCCCTTGCACCTAGCCTACATGGGTGACTACGTGCAAACGGAAGACTCCATCAGATCGTTTCCATCAAAATTGGCCTGCACAAAAATCAGTCGACTATTGTATGCGGATGATATTATTCTTTTCGACCAGACACCAATAGGTCTCCAGAAACAACTGACCAGTCCACTGCGCTACACCACAGAGAATAACCTTGAAATTAATAAAGAAAAAACAAAAATAATGATCCTTGAAAAGGCACAGAAGAACACAGAAAAACTGTGATGGTACCTTGAAGAGAGTGAGATAGATAAAGTTAAAGAGTTCAAATACCTCGGCGTAAACATTGACAGTTCCAAACAAGAAAGCACGATGCAAGAGGGTCTAGAAGGAAAAATCAAGAAATTGGCATCCCAAGGCAAGACGATTGACTTAAAGTTTGGCCGATTTTCCACCATCCCGGCTATCAACTTCTACAAAATGAAAGTTGTGCCAACCAATACCTACGAAGCCGAGGCGATGCCATTAATAACAAAAATTATCTGGCCGAGGTTGGAAGCATACTTTTGGAGAACAGTCTTGTCTCTCCCCAAGTCTACACCGGTGTCTTCAATAAGACGAGAACTAAGCCTTCTCTCTCTATTAGGAACAATCAAATCTAACTCTTTGCTGCTCTACAGGAAATGTCTACTTCAAAATACTCAATCTATACTTTGAGAGGAAGAGAAATGCAAGAGGAAACCTGTAAACTGCTAACAGCTTGGAAGAACGACACCAAGATCTTACTGAACTCTATCGTCTGCAACGAAGATGACCTGATCACAAACCCTGTCAGAGTAATAAAAAAACTCAAAACCCTGGACTGGTGTACGACCCTAGATGTAGCTGCAGCAAATAAACTAATGGCACACCTTCTTCCCAAAGTACAGAAAAACTTAACGAACTACAAGGCTGTATAGCAACATTTCAAGCAGACCGGCACGCAACTACCTTCTAAGGGCCAGACTGAACTTATTGGAAACAAACGAAATCTTGGCAATACGAGGTCTTTACCCGACCAGCGACTGTCAGTTCTGCGAAAAAGAAAAAGAGACAATTCGCCATCTGCTCTTGTCCTGCCCAAAAACTCAGATGATCAGACCTGCCTACTTAAAACCATACCACACCGACTCTCAACGGATGGAAGAAGAACAGTGGTGGGACATAATGACAGGCAGAGACAGAGCTTCTTGGCAAATATCTCTAGTCAAAATCCTTCAACACACTCTTGCAGCCACGCCCTGAACACCAAAGGAAAAAAAAAGAAAAAAAGTAAAAACAGCAAAGCCAATGTAGCAACTCGACACCTAAACTCGAATCTGGTCACCTCGGTGCTCGGGAGTGTCGCTGCTAGATTTTCAAGAAATGTTCTTTCTGCTTCTTTTGTAAAAATCCAATTCTGGATTAAAAACAAATAAAGTAAAAAAAAATACATAATTGCAAATGGGAAAGGAACAGTGCCTTGTCACTGCATTTAAAATCAAGTGATATGTTATTTCAGCCCAACCCAAAATACAGCTGTGTGTGCAGTGATGCAGATAGCACTTCTGTGCAGTCTGCACATAGTTCTTTGTAAATTATGTTATTAAATTGTACTTGAAGAATTTTCACAGACATCGTTAACATTGAGCTGCGACATGAAGACATCCATACCATAGCCTAATAAAGGTTTTACCAGATAATGGGCCTCATTACGCGGTAGGCGAAGAACCATGGCGCTATTAGCGCCATGGTTCATGCCGGTAAAATACCGGCACCGCCTTGGTGGAAAGGGGAATTAGCGCCCCATTCCAAGGTTGGCGGGGCGGTAATTCCCCCTTCCACCATTGCCCTTCCCCATTCCCATTTTTGTCCCTTAGGGCATAATGGGGATTGGGAAGGCGCTAACTACGGCACCGCAAATTGCGGTACCGTAATTAGCTCCCTGGGTCCCTTTGTGGGTTGGTTTTTATCGCCTGCAAAAAGCAGGCGTTAAATTCCCCAACCCGCAAAGGGACCTCGTAGTAAGGCGGTAAGGATTTACCGGTACCGGAAAACCCTTACCGCCTACCGTGTAATGAGGCCCAATGTGTATTATTTGAAGACCATAGCTATTTAAAAAGGATTGGGAAATGAGAGCAAGTTTAATAGCATCATTTCCACTTATATAGAGAATGACGCAACTATAATCCCATGCAATCCCCTCATTCCTGATTACATAGTACAGAAAACAAATCTTGCGCCAGTGCGACTTAATCTGCGAAATAAAAGGGTAGTGTGAGAAACCTGATGGTATTCTCCTACTTACTCCTCTGCGATCTTCCATTCAGGTGGCCAGGGAAGGGCCATCGCATTTGGATCCCGACCCTGGGGGTGGACAAGCAAGAGAGGATCACCTGAGTTGAGGGCCACGGGAGATTGGGAAGAGAATACCTAAAGGTGAGACATGGTATTCCCCCTTTCCCAATTATACATCAGCATACTCTCCCTCAGCTTTTATGGGGTATTTTCAATCTCATCCCATCTCCCCTCACATTTCCAACATGTACTGGGATGAGGAAGAGGCAACCAAGAGTTGTAAGATTGCCCATAGGAACAACACCGAGATGCAGGGGGAGGCCTACTACACTCCACCGCTATGCTGTCCCATTTATAGAGTCAGGCAAGGTCAGGCACCTGACATTGACCATACACACCGGACTCCACACCTGACCCTTACCAGTTAGGGTACAAAGGTGTTGTTCTGCCAGGTGGAGAGGGTGACCTGGGGATGCTGGATGGACCGGGGAAGCCAGGGAACAAGAGGCTGCAGCAGAAGGAATCCAAAGGATCCGGAGGAGAACAGGACGCCAGGACGCTGACCCGGTGTGCCAGTCCCAAGGGTGTCCGAGTGGCAGGTGGTGAGACCCTGACCTCAGCCCACAAATAGCGATGAGATTGCTCACCGGCGCCGTGCTACGGGGTGAGTTTCGACAGAGAGAGAGAAACTCGGTAGCATGTGGGTGGCTGGAGCGGACACAGTGAAAGAGCGGCAAATGGCAAAAGACGAAAGAAACCCGAAAGAGAAAAGGAAAAGGTGCAAAAGGCACTGCAAAGTGAAAGAATTGTGCAAGAGGCACGGGAAAGTTAAAGAAGGGTGCAAGAGGCACGGGAAAGTTAAAGAAGGGTCCAAGAGTCACGTTAAAGTAATCGAAGTGTGCAGGAGGCAGAACAAAGTGAAAGTGTGAAAGAAGCACAGGAAGGAAAAGGTGCCATTAGAAAAGTATAGAGTGTAAGGAGAAGGGCCAGAAATGAAAGTGGTCGTGCATGGGTGGAGCAAAAGCCTGGTGTTCTCAAAAGTCTCTGATACTGCCTTGTGAAAGAACTTTGCTTTGAGAGATACATCCTGACAAGGTGAACTTTGAAGTGACTTTTTGTTTGAGACTAGAGGGACCTAGGCTTGGATAAGGAAACTCTGAGAGGCCTAAAGGAAACTGTGAAAGGAACTGTGAATCTTCATTTTAGACAAGAGAGGCCTAGACTTGGGGAAGGCCTAGAAGGCCTAGAAGTAACTGTCTCTTTTCCTTTGGGACTAGAGGGAAACCCCAAGAGACCCAGAGACAATGAGAACTTTATTGACTTGCTACAAGAGCCTTACCTGGAAGGTTACAAAGGCACTGCTTTTTGCAATGAACTGAAAAGCAGCCTTGGTTTGCATTTCTTTTTGAGCCACCATTTGTTTTTTAAGAAGACCCAACATCACACTTGTTTTAAGAGTAAGGGCAAGTATCGGTTTGGACACAGACAGACTTTGGTTTTGGACTTACGGACATCAACAGCCCTTAGAATCATCAGTTGAGAGAACAACCATAGGGCCAGTTAGGCATTACACCAACACGACCAAGTTTTATAATAAAGGTTTTGAATCTGTTACTTTTGAGTCTGTGTCTCTCTTGACACCATACCTGCCTCACAGTAGAACATATCAGTAAAGAAAAAATCCTAAACCCATTCTCCCAAGTTGGGTGGGTGAGCCAAACGTTTATGTATTCTGAATCGATAATACTGCTTCCCTAATCAAAACCTGTGGAATTTTGATGCAATTTCCAGATAAGAATACTTAACTATACACAGATACTTACAACCCACAGCACCATATTTACATGGTAAATGTGACACGTGCAACAGTTCTTTGATTCTAGCATGTATTGGTGTTATTGAAGAAAGCAAAGTTCTTTGGTTCATTTGTAAATGTAACTTTATGTGTAACTTGGAGATGTTTTAAAATCAAGAGAGTTTTAATACAGTGACCGACAAGCATCATAATTATGATAGAATACCTGTTCCTATTCAGAACTAAAGATATAGAGATTTCATTATGTAAAGGAATACATGTTTGCGAGAAATCGCAAGTTTCGTGCAGGCAGGTTATTATGGTTTTTGTAGATGAGTCGCTTGTGATTGTGTATTATTGTTGGGATTTTGCATGAATAAAGCTTGGGGACCACCTTTGCATTGATTTCATTATAATAAAACAAACTATTGATTCCGAAATTAGCCTGTTTCTTGTCCCCAGAATTGAAGGATGGGATTGTATGTCATGCAGGATTAAATCAGGAATGCCCACTAAATAAGCAATCAATATAACAGATTAATCAAAATCATTGCACGTGATGTGTGGAGGGACAGCCATCCACACAAGGAGACTTTCTCCTTTCACTCATCACGACTTTCTCTAGATTTGACTATTTTTTGATGCCAGCTACACTTCTACATAAGCTCTGGGGCATTTCTACCCCACAGTATGTCTGATCATGTCACCCCTATTGTTGACAATACAATGAGGAGGCAAGAGGATAATGGGGCACTGGCAATTACCAATTTACAGGGTAATTCATAGAAATTCGCACAAAAATGGCACACGCGGCTGGCGCACAGTGTCCCCGTGCGATACACTGCGCCAGCCGCGTGCGAAAAAATCCTTTTCATCGCACAGCGTATTCATGGATTTTAGCCTCCGAAACCAGCCGTGGCACAGCGACCCTGCAGCAGCGCCAGTTACGCCCCCAAGAACGCCCTTGCGCAAGGAAAAGCCTTCAAAATCCCCAAATCATCGCAAAGGGCTGCGCTAACCCTGGACCAGTTCACAGGGCTGCCAAACAGCAAACGCCAAGCGGGGAACGTGTATTACAGTGGTTCGTGGGAAGTTCCACACGCGATTGTCCTGGGTACGTGCACATCAGGGGTGCGCGGGAAGTATCACACGCAAAAACAGCAGGGTATGTGTATTCCAGGGATGCGCGGGAAGTATCACACGCAAAAGCAGCAGGGTACGTGTATTTCAGGGGTGCGCGGGAAGTATCACACGCAAAAGCAGCAGGGTACGTGTATTTCAGGGGTGCGCAGGAAGTATCACACGCGATTCCATCAGGGTAAGTCTATGCCAGGGGTGCGCGGGAAGTATCACACGGAAAAGCAGCAGGGTACGTGTATTCCAGGGGTGCGCGGGAAGTATCACACGTAAAAGCAGCAGGGTACGTGTATTTCAGGAGTGCACAGGAAGTATCACACGCGATTCCATCAGGGTACGTGTATTCCAGAGGTGCGCGGGGAGCACCACATGTGAATTGCACGTGTGGGTCCTCCCAGGTGTTCCCTCTACACCCTCCACGGCCCCGGCAGGTAGCCCACACCACAGGGGCCTACCTTGCACATGTCCCGCAGGCACCCCATCCACCATGGGCATGCCCCCCTGCCAACCCACATGTCACCTTGCACTACTGCCCACCAACGCATGTCCCCCTGCACCCCCAGCCACCAGGGGCACCCTCCACCAGGCCCCCACTCATGTCTTCCACCACCCCCACCCCCCAGCATCCAGGGGCACCCTCCACCAGGCACCCACTCATGTCTTCCACCACCCCCACCCCCCAGCATCCAGGGGCACACTCCGCCAGGCCCCCACTCATGTCTACCATCACCCCCACCCCCCAGTAGTGCAGGGGCAGCTTCCACCAGGCCCCCACTCATGTCCCCCTGCTCCCCCAACCCCCAGCATCCAGGGGCACCCTCCACCAGGCCCCCACTCATGTCTCCCACCCCCCAGCATCCAGGGGCAGCCTCCACCGGGTCCCCACTCATGTCTACATCACCCCCACCCCCCAGCAGTGCAGGGGCAGCCTCCACCAGGCCCCCACTAATGTCTACCACCACCCCCACCCCCCAGCCACCAGGGGCAGCCTCCACCAGGCCCCCACTCATGTCTCCCACCACCCCCACCCCCCAGCATCCAGGAGCACCCTCCACCAGGCCCCCACGCATGTCCCCCTGCACCCCCACCCCCTAGCAGTGCAGGGGCAGCCTCCACCAGGCCCACACACATGTCCCCCTGCACCCCCACCAGTGCAGGGGCAGCCTCCACCAGGCCCACACACATGTCCCCCTGCACCCCCACCCCCCAGCAGTGCAGGGGCAGCCTCCACCAGGCCCCCACTCATGTCTCCCACCACCCCCACCCCCCAGCATCCAGGGGCACCCTCCACCAGGCCCCCACTCATGTCTCCCACCACCCCCAGCATCCAGGGGCACCCTCCACCAGGCCCCCACTCATGTCTACCATCACCCCCACACCCCAGCATCCAGGGGCACCCTCCACCAGGCCCCCACACATGTCCCCCTGCACCCCCACCCCCAGCAGTGCAGGGGCAGCCTCCACCAGGCCCCCACTCATGTCTCCCACCACCCCCACCCTCCAGCATCCAGGGGCACCCTCCACCAGGCCCCCACTCATGTCTCCCACCACCCCCACCCCCCAGCATCCAGGTGAACCCTCCACCAGGCCCCCACTCATGTCTACCATCACCCCCACCCCCCAGCATCCAGGGGCACCCTCCACCAGGCCCACACACATGTCCCCCTGCACCCCCACCCCCCAGCAGTGCAGGGGCAGCCTCCACCAGGCCCACACACATGTCCCCCTGCACCCCCACCCCCCAGCAGTGCAGGGGCAGCCTCCACCAGGCCCCCACTCATGTCTCCCACCACCCCCATCCCCCAGCATCCAGGGGCACCCTCCACCAGGCCCCCACTCATGTCTCCCACCACCCCCACCCCCCAGCATCCAGGGGCACCCTCCACCAGGCCCCCACACATGTCCCCCTGCACCCCCACCCCCCAGCAGTGCAGGGGCAGCCTCCACCAGGCCCCCACTCATGTCTCCCACCACTCCCACCCCCCAGCATCCAGGGGCACCCTCCACCAGGCCCCCCTCATGTCTCCCACCACCCCCACCCCCCAGCATCCAGGTGAACCCTCCACCAGGCCCCCACCCATGTCTACCATCACCCCCACCCCCCAACAGTGCAGGGGCAGCCTCCACCAGGCCCCCACTCATGTCCCCCTGCACCCCCACCCCCCAGCATCCAGGGGCAGCCTCCACCAGGCCCCCACTCATGTCTCCCACCACCTCCACCCCCCAGCATCCAGAGGCACCCTCCACCAGGCCCCCACTCATGTCTCCCACCACTCCCACCCCCCAGCATCCAGGTGAACCCTCCACCAGGCCCCCACTCATGTCTACCATCACCCCACCCCCCAGCAGTGCAGGGGCAGCCTCCACCAGGCCCCCACTCATGTTCCCCTGCACCCCCACCCCTCAGCATCCAGGGGCGCCCTCCACCAGGCCGCCCTCATGTCTACCACCACCCCCACCCCTCAGCATCCAGGGGCAGCCTCCACCAGGCCCCCACTCATGTCCCCTATAAGCCCCACCCCCCAGCATCCAGGGGCACCCACCACCAGGCCCCCACTCATGTCTACCATCACCCCCACCCCCCAGCATCCAGGGGCACCCACCACCAGGCCCCCACTCATGTCTACCATCACCCCCACCGCCCAGCAGTGCAGGGGCAGCCTCCACCAGGCCCCAACTCATGTCTCCCATCACCCCCACCCCCCAGCAGTGCAGGGGCACCCTCCACCAGGCCCCCACTCATGTCGCCCACCACCCCCACCCCCCAGCCACCAGGGGCAGCCTCCACCAGGCCCCCACACATGTCCCCCTGCACCCCCACACCCCAGCAGTGCAGGGGCAGCCTCCACCAGGCCCCCACTCATGTCTCCCACCACCCCCACACCCCAGCATCCAGGGGCACCCTTCACCAGGCCCCCACTCATGTCTACCATCACCCCCACCCCCCAGCAGTGCAGGGGCAGCCTCCGCCAGGCCCCCATGCATGTCTCCAACCCCCCCTACCCCCAGCAGTGCAGGGGCAGCCTCCACCAGGCCCCCACACATGTCCACCTGCACCCCCACCCCCCAGCAGTGCAGGGGCAGCCTCCACCAGGCCCCCACACATGTCCCCTTGCACCCCCACACCCCAGCAGTGCAGGGGCAGCCTCCAACAGGCCCCCACTCATGTCTCCCACCACCCTCACCCCCCAGCATCCAGGGGCACCCTCCACCAGGCCCCCACTCATGTCTCCCATCACCCCCACCCCCCAGCAGTGTTGGGGCAGCCTCCACCAGGCCCCCACTCAGGTCTACCACAACCCCCACCCCCAGCCACCAGAGGCACCCTCCACCAGGCCCCCACTCATGTCTCCCACCACCCCCACCCACCAGCAGTGCAGGGGCAGCCTCCACCAGACCCCCACTCATGTCTACCATCACCCCCACCCCCAGCAGTGCAGGGGCAGCCTCCACCAGGCCCCCACTCATGTCCCCCATCACCCCCACCCCCAGCAGTTCAGGGGCAGCCTCCACCAGGCCCCCACTCATGTCTACCACCACCCCCACCCCCCAGCCACCAGGGGCACCCTCCACCAGGCCCCCACTCATGTATCCCACCCCCAGCAGTGCAGGGGCAGCCTCCACCAGGCCCCCACTCATGTCTACTACCACCCCCACCCCCCAGCAGTGCAGGGGCACTCTCCACCAGGCCCCCACTCATGTCTACCAGCACCCCCAACTCCCAGCATCCAGGGGCACCCTCCACTGGGCCCCCACTCATGTCTACCATCACCCCCACCCCCAGTAGTGCAGGGGCAGCCACCACCAGGCCCCCACTCATGTCCCCCTGCACCCCCACCCCCCAGCATCCAGGGGCACCTTCCACCAGGCCCCACTCATGTCTCCCACCACCCCCACCCCCCAGCATCCAGGGGCAGCCTCCACCAGGCCCCCAATCATGTCCCCTATCACCCCCACCCCCCAGCATCCAGGGGCACCCTCCACCAGGCCCCCACTCATGTCCCCCAACCAACATGTCACCACAATCTAGATCCCTGGCCCTTATGGTCAGCCTCCAAATGCCAAACACCCACCTGAGTATTGCATCCACCCACTTAGAAATGGCAAAAACATGATAGAACCCCAATTGCAAGTTTGGAAATGAACACATGTCCCTCACATACACCCAATGGGTGTCAGTGAATGTCAAAACCCATATCATGATATGCATGAAACCAATGAGATGATACTACACATTGAAGTTAGAAGAAAAAATATGTATTAAAAGCAACATAAATTGAATCAAAAATAAGCAAACAATAATGGAAATTGAAAAAAAACAGCAGGTACGTGAAATAATGCAAAACCACAAATCATAATGCAACGGAAAGGTGTCCAAAGTCACAGTCCACAAAAGTAAATCCAATGGAAAATTAAAATCGAAAACCATTGCTCCATGGGGAAATCATAAAAAAAAAATGAAAATCCAAAAGTCAACTATATACAGATAAACAATCCAGGGTCCATGATCCCAACCGAAGAAATGAAACCTATCTAATAACACTACCTAATAAAAAAGAAAATATATACAAAAATGTGGCCCATTGTCCAAAAGGTCCAAAAAAAAATGCAAAACCAAAAGAAACCTAACACTAACTACAGAACTATTTACAAGGGCAGCGGGCTAGTCCGACGGCTCACTTCGGGATGTTCCGGGCCAGGGCATCATCGAACTCCTGCTCAATGTCCCGGAGGCGGTCCTCCTCCATGGCCCCGAGGGTCCGCAGGGCCGTCCACATGTTCACCCCAAACTCCCTGCGGATTGCCTCGAGGCACTCGGCCCGCCTCAGGGCCCTCCGCATGGAGTTCTCCGCCCTGACCATCGTGAGCCGTGCCTCTTCCGCCCGTTGCCGCTCCTCATCTATGGCGTGGCCCAACCGCTGCCACACGGAAGACACTTCCCGTCCTGGGTCCTCCTGCCCTCCGGCTGATGCCTGCCCCTCCGATGTCGAAGGCCCCGAGCCATCATGGCTCCCACCACGTTGCTGCTGCTGCTGCGCCTCTGCCCGTGCACTGCCTCCTGCTGCCTGCACATCCTCCGCTGGCTGGGGTGCAGTCGTTGATGTGGCCACCCCTGCTGGACGTCCGACTCCCGACTGTGGCAGGGATGCCTCCTCCACCAGCCTGGCCGCACCGTCAGAGGCAGCTCCACAGGGCACCCGGGTGACTGATGGGTGGGAAGATGGCACGGAGGACGACTGACGCATAGGGGGTTCAGTTGAGGAGGGGGTCTGAGCAAGCCCCATCAAACGGAGTAATCCGGCCTGGGTGACCTGTCCCAGTAGGCCGACGCGGTCAACGAGCCATTCGAGATGACGTGCAGTCTCCTCATGAAAAGACTGCAGGTCACCTCGCATGGCCCGTTGACGCAACGCCACACCAGTCAGGACAGGCTCAACCCGGACCCGGATAGCCACGTCCGCAGGCAGAGGAAGGCCAGTTGTCGTGAGCTCATCCCCTGCCTGAAAACGGGTCTGGACGTAGGCATCCCTGCTGGTGCAAGATGATGCAGTGACAGGATCAGGGACAGGATTGCACACAGGCACCTCTGCGGCGGCCTGTGCTGCCTCCTGTGCCTGGTCCTGCACTGTACCACTAGCACCAGTGGAATCCCCACCTCCAGACCCCATCTCTGTTGCTTGCACGGCCTCCTCCTCCACCAAACCCCCCACCAACCTGGATGACTCCGTGCCATTTTCCCCCGTTGGGCCCTGTGGGGTCCCAGCTATCCCTTCTGCTGCCGAGGAGTCCAACTCCGACCTCCGCCTCTTGGACCTCCCCCCGGCAGCTGCGGCCTAGGACGCGGCACTGGACTCCTCACTTCCCGACGAGATCACAACCTGGGAGGGGAGCCGGGCCTTGCGTCTCCGGCTGGCGGTGCGATCCCCGCCGCTGTGCTCCACAGCACCTTCTCCGCCCTCTTCATCAGTTGACGCTGCAGACAGGGAGAAATAAAACACAGGCATCAGGGCACTGTACAATGGACATATACACACATGACAGTTGCACATGAGCGGCATTGGCAAACCTCAGACATGGCATCACAATTGGCAACACACATGTCATTTCAACTTGCACACATGAGCCATACCACAGCCACATCGCAACTGCCAGCATCATCCATACACATACAACAGCATGAGCAGGCAAAGGTGAGCCAGACATCACATGCAACACAGGGAGTGCACTTCACATGCACGCACACCACCACACTTGCATGCATGTGTACACCTTAGGCAACTGTCGCAGTGTTCCGATGGGCATCCATGTCACATCTGCCAATCAGGCTTCCACATCCCGCTGTCACATGCATCCATGTTGAATCACTGTTGCACCCTTCTCAAATACACACACATGCACATGTACACAGTGCTGATACATGCAGCTGAAAACAACATACATGCGTGACATCACGAACATGCCTACTTACATACACATTCATCCAAACATGTGTGCCCACACAACTGCATTTGGCATGCAAGCCTACACACACAAGCACCATCCATGTCTCACACATGACAGCCCTCGCATGTGTTAGCCTCATGGTCCTGTACACCCCCACCCATACTCGGCCCCATTACAAACAGATGTGCAACCGGCACACAAATGGCACATCACCACACGCACAGCTTACAATCATGATGCATGTACACTTACCGCTCGACTCCAGACGGGTCTGCCTCTCAAGGACCTGGACGTGGAGCACTGGGGATATGCGTTCCAGGACCCTCATCTGATCTTCCAACAAGTGGCCCCGGCGCCCCTTAGCATCCGCTGCCTTCAAGAGGCGCCGGGCCTTGTTCATGATCCTGGACCTGAAGTCCTCCCAGCGCTCCTTGACATGTTGGAAGTCGTGGACTGCCACCCCCTCCGCGTTGATGGCAGTCACGATGTCCGTCCAGATCCAAGTCCGTCCTTCTGTGTCGGCGCGCACACTTCCGTAGAGGGCATCATACTGCCCCAGGACTTGCTCCACCAGGACACCAACTTCCCTGGCACTGAAGCTGTTGCCCCTCTGCCTCTCTGGCCGGGGGTTGTCAGTGGTGCCAGATGTTGCAGTGCCCGACATGACAATCCCAGAGGCAGGAGTGGGTGGGCAACTGGGTCCTGGGGCTGGGCTGTGCAGCGATGGAATCCCAGTCGGGAGTCTTCGGTTCCAGCAAGGGTGGTCACAGCAACAGCACCCCTGGCTGATGTGCAGGCAGCAAATGGCAGGGCACGTGGGCAGCAGGCAGTCAGGCAGCAGCAGATGGCAGGTGGGAGCGTGCTCGGGGATCTGGGGGGCAGTAAATTGGCTTTCTGGGCAGGAGCGTGGTCTTCCGTGTGCTTACGCGTGGCCAGCTTGATACGGAGTGATTTGGCACGTGAAAAGTCCTGCACGTCTGCGTGTAATTCGAGGAAAGGCCCTTAGCGCGTAAGCGCATCTGCACGCATACGCGATTTCATTGGCCCAAAGGCCCCCATGCGCAGCTAGGATGTCACGCGCATGGCCGTAGAGAATGGCGCGTGTAAAAAAAAAAAGAAACATGTCCAAGTGTCAAAGCGTGTAATTGGTGGAAATGGCCTCATCGCATATGCGCTTCTGTGACGTGTGTATAAACGGTACATGTAGAATGCCATTTCCTTGTACGTGCTTTTCGTGGAGAGCGAGTGGGTGAAATCTGTACTTCTTGTAGGTGCACACGCGATTTACTTCACGGCGTTTCAAGTTCGTACTCCCTGTTACCTCTGACAGCTTTTTCTCTTTTCCTCTTTTTCCTGGGCCTGTTTTCTCAAACAGCGTTCCCTTCTACTGTTGTCCTGTCTCCTCAGACAGCGTACAATTCTTCTTTTGGCGGGGGTGTTGCCAACGCGCACACGCGCATATTTTTCATGCTTTTGTTCCTGGCAGACGGTGAGTCTCGCATGTATTTAACATCTGTGCTTGCCCTGCCCCGTGTGTCGCGTACCCCTTCAGAGGTCATTCTAGGCTGCGTGTGACACGCATACGTTCATTCTTGTGTTTCTGGGTGCCACAGCGTAGTGCAGGTTTATTTTTCCACACGTGGTCTAGGAGGGGTTGCGTGCACCTTACTTCCCTTTTTTGGGGTGCCTGTGCGTTGCGTGACCCGTCATCTTTCCCCAGGGGTGACATACAGCCTTGCTAGAGCACTAGGGTACGATTACCATCTGGTACCCAACCCCTTTGACCCCCATTTGCCCAGGACAATAGTTCACATTGACTCCCATACGCACAATAACATCAGTGCCATGGCTGGGAGGCGAACAAGCCGTAAGGGTGGCAAAGGTGGCCGAGCCCCAAGTGGTGGCCGTGGTGGATCCGGTAGGGGACGTGGCCGTGACTTGCAGGGTGCCCCTAGCCCCAAATGTGTGGAGGAGCAGTCAGGGACACCCATGCCCCCCCCCCGGTTGAGGTTAACGTGGCTGACACCATCCATGCTCAGCCCTTGTTGGACCAGCCCACTGTGGAACCAGACCTGGCACAGGGTGACTCCATGGCTGACTTCCAGGTTAGCAGGTCTAGGCCACGTGCTCCGGTGCATGTTGGTGTCATCAAGCCACGTGGATCAGGGGCAGCTAGGTCATCTGATGCTCCGCATAGGCAGGCTGGGGAGGCTGCAGGGGCAGCTGCGGCTCCATCCACCCCACCTCTCACACACCCAGCCAGGACAGTGTCGGTCCAAGTCCATCATGCTGACATTCCCCCTGACACCATTACACTTGAGCTAATGCCTGCACCAACTCCCATGCTGAGTGTGCAATCCCACACTCCTTGTACAGAGTCCACTGGGGCTCCTGCCCCTAGTGTCCAGAGCGGCGTAGGACACTCAGGATCCCCACCACCTTCAATCGGAAGAGGAAGAGTGCTCGTCCAGTAGAGGCTGATGCCCCAGACACGGCTACACAGTCCGGCCCGTCAAGGAAGCCCAGCTTCAATGAGGCCGAACTGAATGCACTTGTAGAGTATGTCTCCGCACATGACCGCGAAATGGTGATTGTTGCAGGATCCAAGACCACACCAGCACAATGTCAGGCACACTGGCAGACCATTGCGGACATCATAAGTGCCCTTGGATCGTGAGGCGCACAGCTACTGAATGCTACAAGCGCTGGAATGACCTGAAGTGCAGGGCAAAGAATAAGCTGGCCTCAAGTCATGCCGCAACTCTAGTGACTGGAGGTGGGTCTCCAGCAGAGGACATAGAACTCACTCCACATGAGCAGGTTACTGGGACCTACGTCACGGAGGAACAGATCCAAGGCGTGGGAGAACTGGCAGATTACGAGGCATTGTCCGGTGAGTGCACATGCATGTGTGTGTCATCCATGTGCATGGTGTGTGTGGGAGGGCTTCTGTTTTGGTGCCAGGTGAGGGTGTGTGTGCCTGAGTGGTTTGGGTCACCCATGTGCCTCATCCAATACATTCTGCGCACCAGCATTTGGGTATAGCAGCATCCCTTCTGCCAACATTAGACATCCAGCCCAACAACAAGCCAGTTGCCCTTGAAGTGTCATCTTGCCACAACATTGTTGCTTATTTTCCTCTGTTTATTCAGGCAGATTGTTTGCATACCACCACTTTTACTCGGGATTTCTCAGTCCTATTGTCACATGTCTGACATGGCTATGGTACAGTGGACTGGCTTTGTTTCCTGGACATGATTTGTTTAGACATGTCCCTGTGCTATAGGACCATTTTGGACTGGTAGCTCCAGGTTAAACATTTGAACCATTTCAATGAAAAAATCAATTTCATGAGCAAACTGGACTGAATGAACAATTGGTGCCCTCCTCTCCCTCTTCACTTTATGGCTAGGGTACATACCATCTGTGTGATGGCATGTGTATTTGACCTGCCAATCACTGGCCAACGTGTGATGCCACTGCTAGGCAGCATGCAGCAAATGTGTCATCTTCCATCTTGGTGTCACCAATGTGTGCCATCTGCCTACCCTTCACATGCAGTGACGGTGCATGCATGGGAGGGTTTTAGTCATGTGGGACATGTGTCAATCAAGTACTGTTTCTGTAGCCTCTCAGCCCTAATTGTGTGCCATAGTGCTAATGCCTGTTTCCATTTGTTTTCTTTTATGTCTTTGTAGGGGATGACGTACTTGATACTGCTGGGGTTGTGGAGATGGTGCAGACCCAGGAGGGGTCTGAGGCCCGACCGACCACCAGTGAGGGACGTGGTGTGGTGGTGGGTGAGAACCCACAACTGCTGCAGGTCGTGCTCTCAAGGGGTGTCTCTGGCTGCACCTCCCCCGAGCTGTATTCAGGTGTCGATTCGGATGATGAGACCTATGTGCCGTCGCAGGTGAGTGTTCCTGGGAGGGATTCTGTTCTGTCCGACCCACCTGCACCAGGGTTAGAACCCTCAATGGGGATGTCAGTGTTGGCAGGTACGCCTTTGGTGGTTACGGATGCAGGGTCACACTCCGCGACATCGGATCATGTTCCTGGGCCAGCAGATCAGAGGGGGAATGCAGTCCTGCAGCCTCAGGCAGTGCCGGCACAGCAAGGCGCAGTTCGCCTTGCCCCAGACAGGTGTGGTGCCCGCCGACGTGGTGGCCGTCCGCCACCTGGCAATACCGCATGGGAGCAATCCATATACGGTATGGCAACCCAACAGGCAGCATCATCAGAGATGATGGCTCAGGCCATGGATAGGGTGGCCACTTCCATTGTCCCCCCCGAAAGGCTGATGGAGCGACTACAGCAGGCAACAGACTCCATCTGCCAGTCACACAGGGAGGACATGTTGGCGTCTGACAGGGACAGGCGGGCGGCACTGGCGACTCTGCGGGAAGCCTTTCCATAGCGTCCCAGGGCCACAGGGAAGCCCTGAGGGTGGAACTCCTTCACCTCAGGACGACGCTTGTTGAGCTTGAGGCTTCAACAAACAGAAGGACAGAACAGCAGCTGGAGCGTCTCACATGTACGCTCTCAGCTGAGATGCAGGCAACTAGGGCGGAGGTCCGGGCATCCCGTGAGTTGTTGCATGGGGACCTCTGCACAATTATCCTCCAGAACGAGACCTACCACACCCGCATGCTTGCTGCCATGGAGGAACAGACTAGGGCTTTGTGTGGGCTGCCTCCCATAGTTCCACCACCTCCTGATGCAGCTGCAGAGGGTGAGGAGAGCGACAGCAGTGATTCTCCCACAATAGGGTAGCCGTGTAGGCCATGAGCCCATGGAGGTGTTTTTTTTTCGCAAGATCCACACAGGTGGGTTTTGGTGTGCACCCTGTCCTCAGACCTCCTGGGTGGCCTCCCCCAACCCCCCGATTTTTTCTTTTTTTTTTTTTGGGACAGTGTGTTGCCTTGTGTGGCTCCTGTGGGCATACGCTGCATTGTGGCTGGGCACATGCAGGCTTGTCATGAATTTGTTTCAGATGCTTGGGTTTTTGTGACACACACCCCTCCTGCTTCCTGTTCCCATGGGCTTGCAAAGGGTGTGCCCAAGTGACATTGACGTACATGGTGACATTGGACTCCCATTCGATGTGTGGGCAGTCTGTAGTCAATACTGTGTATACATTCATAGTGCATATTGTTGTTGTATTGTACACTGCATGGTGTATTGATATGTGCCTCTGCATCCATCTCATCCTCCTAATTTGCAAGTCCATTTCTCATGTCTTCACAAGGCGGTCCACCTTGGAACTGGAGTCCATGTTGTAAGCAGTGCGCCTACACTCTTGCGTGGCGCTAACACTGAATACTTGGAAGTGTTCGAAGTGCTGGCATCATCAGGTAGTGAGGCTAGCAAATTTTTAAGTCTGTAATGTCATGTTTAAGGTAGGTTGGAGGTTGTGTAGGTGATTGGTATTCTTGGTAAGTATTTGGTAATGTGTGTTGTAGGTCCTGCATTACTGTGAGCATTTCATGTGTGGCCATGTTTCCATTAGGGACACTGTAGCTGGTGACACTTGGGGCATGTTGTGGGGATTAATTTGTTTGCTCTCACATTGCATGACATGCCATGGTGTGTTGTGTGGCCGTGCCGGGGAGGGGTTCGTGACATGGCACTGTTCTCATGTAGTATTTTGTAAGTGGGTATTCATTTCTGCAGCATGGAAATGTGTCTTTTGATGGCACTGCATTGGTGGTGTTTGTGTAGGTAGGGATGCACACATTGTGACACTTCCACATGAACAATCTCAGGCTGCTATGGTTCTGACAGTTGACTGTCCCTTTGTTCGTCATAATTGTCAGGTCGAGTCATCATTGCTTATCAGATGGTATGTGCCAGGGCTGTGTGCACTCCACAGGGGTGTGATTTCTATGTGAAGTGATTAGCCACCAGCTGCGTACGGGCTGCCTCACCCCGTGCCCTCTCCCCTCCCATGCGCAGCGGGCATGCATGTGGTTGGGGATGTGGGGGCACCACCATGTCCACAGCCAGGCCCCGGCGTGTTGCAACATTGTGCAGGACACATGCTGCCACTATGATCCTGCACACTACTGGGGGCGCATATAACAGCTGCCCGCCAGAACGGTCAAGGGAGCGAAAGCGTGACTTGAGCACTCCGAATGTGCGCTCCACTATGCCCCGGGTTGCAATATGGGCTGTGTTGTATCTTACCTCGGGAGGCGTGATGGGGTACCAAATTGGCGTCATCATTTGGGTGCTCAAAGGGTAGGCACTGTCCCCTGGTGAGGAGGTGATGGGTATCATTAGTGGGGTAGTGACATAACTCTGCATCTGACATGCATGGATGTGCAGTGGCATTCATACTCACCAAGCAGCCATTTATCGCCATGCCGCCCAGCTTCTACGTCCCGGCTTAGGGTAGACATTCAGTAGATGAAGCTGTCGTGGGTGGACCCTGGATAGTTGGCATATACTGAGGTGATGATTCCCTTGGCATTACATACTACCTGCACGTTGATGGAATGCCAGTGCTTGCGGTTCCTATAGATGTGCTCAGATGCCCTGGGGGGACGTAGTGCCACATGGGTGCAGTCAATGGCACCTAGCACTTTGGGGAATTGTGCCACACCGTAGAAATCGAGGGCGGCAGCCTGCCTTTCTGCAGGTGTCCTGGGCAGGTATGTGTGCCTACGGACTGATGGGCGTGCAGTGATGATGTTCAAGACCTGGTGTAGGCAGCGTGACTGCGTGACCCCACCCACTATGGCACTTGTCCGCTGAAATGATCCTGTGGCCAAGAAGTGCAGTACATTGAGGACCTTCTCCAGGGGGGTGAGTGCTTGGGAGCACAGGGCGGGTGATGTGAGGTCATCCTCCCACTCACTGACCAGGTCCAGTATTATGTGTGGTGGAAACCTGTACCTCCCATACACCTGGTCATCAGGCATCCCAAAAAGGCTGGTTCTGGGAGTGAAAATTCGCGCCCTCACTATCCTCCTCCTCCTCCTTTGTTAACCCACGGCCACTGCTGCTAGGAACGGTATATTCATCCTGGTGCCTGAGCTTGTTTGTTGTTTGCGAGCACTTTTATGCTGCGCGGGTCGACGTACGCCTGCTTCATGCTGGCGTACGTGTTTCAGGATTGGACCATTTATTTTTCGGCGCGTTGTAGGCGAACGTGTGAATCTTCCCGCCCACCCCAGGAATACACGTAACATGCTCTCCCAGGCCCAGTCGCGAGTAAATATTCCCGCCCACCCCTGGAATACATGTACCCCACTCTCACAGGCCCAGTCACGTGTGTAAGTTCACGCGGACCCATAATACATGTACCCTGATGGTATCGCATGGGAGACTACCCGCGCACCCCAGGAATACACGTACCCAGGCAATTCGCACGGCTGGGGGGTGGGGGTGCAGGGGGACATGTGTGGGGGCCTGGTGGAGGGTGCCCCTGGATGCTGGGGGGTGGGGGTCCAGGGGGACATGAGTGGGGGCCTGGTGGAGGCTGCCCCTGCACTGCTGGGGGGTGGGGGTGATGGTAGACATGAGTGGAGGCCTGGTGGAGGGTGCCCCTGGATGCTGGGGGGTGGGGGTGGTGGTAGACATGTGTGGGGGCCTGGTGGAGGCTGCCCCTGCACTGCTGGGGGGTGGGGGTGCAGGGGGACATGTGTGGGGGCCTGGTGGAGGCTGCCCCTGCACTGCTGGGGGGTGGGGGTGGTGGGAGACATGAGTGGGGGCCTGCTGGAGGCTGCCCCTGCACTGCTGGGGGGTGGGGGTGGTGGGAGACATGAGTGGGGGCCTGGTGGAGGCTGCCCCTGCACTGCTGGGGGGTGGGGGTGGTGGGAGACATGAGTGGGGCCTGGTGGAGGGTGCCCCTGGATGCTGGGGGGTGGGGGTGCTGGTAGACATGTGTGGGGGCCTGGTGGAGGCTGCCCCTGCACTGCTGGGGGGTGGGGGTGCAGGGGGACATGTGTGGGGGCCTGGTGGAGGCTGCCCCTGCACTGCTGGGGGGTGGGGGTGGTGGGAGTCATGAGTGGGGGCCTGGTGGAGGCTGCCCCTGCACTGCTGGGTGGTGGGGGTGGTGGGAGACATGAGTGGGGGCCTGGTGGAGGCTGCCCCTGCACTGCCGGGGGGTGGGGGTGGTGGTAGACATGGTTGGGGGCCTGGTGGAGGGTGCCCCTGCACTGCTGGGGGGTGGGGGTGATGGGCTACATGAGTGGGGGCCTGGTGGAGGGTGCCCCTGGATGCTGGGGGGTGGGGGTGATGGGAAACATGGGTGGGGGCCTGGTGGAGGCTGCCCCTGCACTGCTGGGGGGTGGGGGTGGTGGGAGACATGAGTGGGGTCCTGGTGGAGGGTGCCCCTGCACTGCTGGGGGGTGGGGGTGATGGGAGACATGAGTGGGGGCCTGGTGGAGGGTGCCCCTGGATGCTGGGGGGTGGGGGTGAGGGTGATGGGAGACATGAGTGGGGGCCTGGTGGAGGCTGCCCCTGCACTGCTGGGGGTTGGGGTGGTGGTAGACATGAGTGGAGGCCTGGTGGAGGGTGCCCCTGCACTGCTGGGGGGTGGGGGTGATGGGAGACATGAGTGGGGGCCTGGTGGAGGGTGCCCCTGGATGCTGGGGGGTGGGGGTGGTGGGAGACATGAGTGGGGGCCTGGTGGAGGCTGCCCCTGCACTGCTGGGGAGTGGGGGTGATGGGAGACATGTGTTGGTGATCAGTAGTGCAAGGTGACATGTGGGTTGGCTGGTGGGCATGGCCATGGTGGATGGGTTGCCTGTGGGACATGAGCAGGGGTGCAGGGTAGTCCTCTGTGGTGTGGGCTGCCTGCAGGGGCCGTGGAGGGTGTAGAGGGAACTCCTGGGAGAACCCACACGGCCAAATCACGTGTAGCATTCCCCGGCACCACCGAAATACCGTACCCTGCTGAAATCACGTGTGAATCTTCCCACGCACCTCGGAATACACGTACCCAGGCCAATCGCGTGTGGAACTTCCCGCACACCCGAAGTACACGTACCCAGGACAATCGCTTGTGGAACTTCCCGTGCATCCCGAAGTACACGTTACCAGGCCAATTGCGTGTGGAACTTCCCGCGCACCCCGAAACACACGTACCCAGGCTAATCGCGTGTGGAACTTCCCGCGCACCCCGTAGTACACGTACCCAGGCTAATTGCGTGTGGAAGTTCCCGCACACCCCGAAGTACACGTACCCAGGCCAATCGCGTGTGGAACTTCCCACACACCCGAAGTACACGTACCCAGGACAATCGGGTGTGGAACTTCCCGTGCATCCCGAAGTACACGTACCCAGGCCAATCGCGTGTGGAACTTCCCGCGCACCCCGAAGTACACGTACCCAGGCCAATCGCGTGTGGAACTTCCCGCGCACCCCGTAGTACACGTACCCAGGCTAATCGCGTGTGTAACTTCCCGGGCACCCCGAAGTACACGTACCCAGGCCAATCGCGTGTGGAACTTCCCGCGCACCCAGGAACACACGCACACGCTATTTTTCACACAGTGGGTGTCCGTGTTTGTCGGTACCCCTTTGCACCTCATTTGTCCTAGAGGGCCACTGTATGGACCATTCATCATGGCTGTATATGGGTGCTTTTTGTTAGCGCACATTTTGGTGCACATTTTTTTCAGGGGCAGGGGCGCTACCGCCTGCTTTCTAGTGGCGTACTTGTTTAGCCCTGTGCGTGTCTTTGACCGTGCGCTGGTTTGCCCTATAAGATTCCATGAATATGGGTTGTAGGCGAGCGTGTGGGCGTTCCGCGCACTTGCCTCCTGTACTTCCCCCATGACGGCCATATTTTCACCCGTTGTTCCCCATTCCGAGTGTTACGCCCCGTGTTCCGCCTACTTTTGTGATGTGCGCCGCGCTATGTGCGATTTCGCAGTGGCTGTGGCGCACGCTGTTGGATGACCTGTGCGCCGGCGTTTGCGGCGCACATTTTCAGCACACATCCAATGTTTTTCTCGCGCACGGACTTCCATGAATCAATGTGCGCTGGTTTCCCTGCGATTTTCGCACTTGCACTGCGATTTTCGCACTTTTACTGCGAATCACACATTTGGCACCTCTGCGCGGGAATTTTCGGTGCACATTAATTCCATGAATCGACCCCTAAGCATATTACAGATCCAGCTGTGCAGGAAAACCTAGCAAAGTCCTCGGAAGTTTTATTTGAACGTAATGAAGATACAGTAGATAGTGCACTGATGTTATGGGAGCCTCATAAAACAGTTATAAGGATAAGGCTAATGACTAATTATGAAATGGAAAATGTACAAATCAGAGGGAATTGGTGATTGAGGAAGGGGCATTCCTCCTTCACCTACAGGATGATATATTGAGATTGATTGAGAAGTGAAAGGAAAGCAATCGATTAATGATTCTGGATCAGATCAGACAGTCGGATAAGCCAACGCAAAGTAAGATATACGGATTCGGGTTTAAAGTGGGAAGGTTGCTGGCCTGGCTACAAGGAAGGGAAGATGGATGCCGAGTGGTGGGCCAGATTATGGATGTTCAAGGCACGTTGCACTCCAAAGCACAGGAAATTACAGAATCATTTGCAGATTATTATAAAATTCTTTACAAGACATGGAAGAAGGTAGGGAAGCCAATCACAAACAATTTTCTCAAGAGATGTACCAATTAAGATTGTGGAAGATACAATAAAGGGTGAATTGGAGGCCCTTATGACAATTCAGCAATTGCCAATAACCATGCAGTAGCTGCATCCGGGAACACCTACGGCCCTAATTAGCTGCTGGTGGAATGCTGGAAACAACATGCCCCAGAAGTAGTCCCACGTCTGTTAGCCATGATGGAAGATTCTGAACAGGTTGGTTCCCTATCCCTTGGCCTACGCCGTACACTGTGTTTAGGTATACCAGACATGACCGGGGTTCATACTACACATTCACCGTTCAGAGCACCCAGGGCCCAACAAACCCTCCCCCGTTATATAGACAGATGACTCAGCCAAGGGCAAGTTAGAACTGTCCTTTATTTTCCATAACAGACAGGGATCATACAAGAAATGACAACTCTCCAACAATCACAGCTCTTTTGTTTAGGTCTGACGTCACAAGTCTGGGCTCTTCCCCAAAAACCTATGAGCATGCATGATTGGGGTGGTAATACCTATAGCCTGCACCTATGGATGTTAGCTAACTGGCCCTCTCATGTCAGGTGGCTTTGACTGATTCTTCCCCAGAAACTATCTATTAAATTGTTGCAGGGTTGCAGGATTACCATTGGCCTTTGCCCTTTTCCATCCACCCCTGAATTAGTGTTCCCTGATTGGCAGGAGCTGGTCTCCTCAGACCTGAGACCCAGCTCTGTTCTCGGGGCTCGGTGCACCTTCTCAAGTTGATGAGAAAGACTATGTGTCCCCATTGTTGCTATCAGTATAACCTAGAGAGAGCCTGCAGATTGCAACATGGTCACTTTGTGTCTGCTCCATCTGGAACTGCTCTTCTTCCCACCACGGGTGAATGCCTATTGTTCGGCTCGGCCACACCACGTGGGTGAAGAATGCAAAATTGAGCTTTCTGGTCTGCAATTAGTGAGGATTTATTCTGCTATTTTGCAGGTGGCTTCTTGTCTCTGGAGCTTAGGAATGTTCTGCTCATCTCTGACCTTGGCTGCGAGCAACAGCCCTGGACTTTGTGCTGCAAAATATGTTTGTCTTCGTTCCATCTTCTGACGCCTGTGGCTTGATGTAATTCTACTTTAGTTGTATTATGATTTCTATATATTTGTATTGTATTAGTTTCCTTGTACGATCCTGTATTTCCATGTGGTTAGTTCCAATAAGCGGCAGCAAGCTTGCTCTGCAACTCTTGCTTTTCTGCATTTGGCTAATGAGAGAAAATAATAAAGGATTTCGACAGTATGTATATGTATCCGTCCTCTATCTACAGAACTGTGTAAGCATGTTCTTCGTGTGTACAGGTGTATGTCAGTTTACCTTTGTGCAGGGATGCTTCATGGCTAACGTTACTATGTCGTGGTGTCTCTAATGACGTCAGTACAGCTAGATATTTTTCATGAGTCGATCAAGTCCAGTGAGGCAGCTACATCCATAACTAATAAGACACCTATATCGAGGAAGACATCAGCTGGATAAGGTTTGAATGGTTGTCTGGGAGAATATTTGTTTGCATATGTGGATGTCACTGGCCCTCCTTGGGCCTGGGCAAACAGTGACTGGCATCTTGCATTTCTGGCTCTTTGGGCTGTCATGCTTATGGGGGTCCAGAGGGTCATTCCATGGACCCTCTCTTCAACTAATTTGTAGTTATGTAGACAAAAGGGAAGCCACTTAGTCCCCCACTCCTACAGACCTATACTCCCCTTGAACACAGAAAGTAGAATATTAGCCAAAGCTCTTGCAAACATGCTTGCCAAATTTCTCCTGGATCTGATACACCCCGATCAGAATGGGTTCTTGCCTAACACACCCAATAGACATAATATCAGAAGTCTGAGCAACGCGTTGGACCGGTCAGATCGCTTTGGGGAACCTAGAGTAGTGTTGTCATTGGACACTAAGAACGTGTTTGATGCAGATTAATGGCCCTATTGCTTTGGAGTTGTAAGAATGACGTGCATTGGTCTGAGATTCCAGAACTAGGTCAAATGATTGATTACATGCTGGACTGGAAGCATAGGTGTTGGTAAAAAGTCATATTGCCAGAGCATTCCTGATGGGCAGGGGCAGCAGACAGGGCTGTCCTCTTTACCTGGCACTTTTGGGTTAATAATGCAGCCTCCGGTCAAATGGCTGAGAAGAGAACCTCTGTGGAAAATATGTGGTCGGTTATGGGGAGGGGTAAAATAGAAAATCGACATATACAGATGACTTTCATTTATTTAGGCGACGCCAGCGCCTCACTAGGTAGGGTTACGGATATGATTAAAGAATACGGGTGCCATTGCAGTTTCAGGATTAATTGGGAAAATCAGTAATCTTTCCCCCTAATGGCGCAGAACAATACTTTCCTCCTTCCCTTCTTTGTGGACAGAGTAGGACCATTTCACATAATGGGAATACAAGTGACCCCAAATAAATATGTTTTTTACCTAAACTTGATGCCCTTCCTTAACAGATTTTCAACGTATGTAAAACATTGGACCTCCCTCCCATGGAACATGATGTGCCGTTCAGCTCTTTTCAGACAGAACACTTCCTGTTACATACCTCTGGCATATTTTTAAAAAATCGAGACCCTGCTGATGGACTTAATATGGTCACGTAATAAACCCGGGATAGATGATCTACTCTATACAGGTCTGTCTGGAAATGGGAATTAACCTTCCCCAGTTTGCAGAAATATTATTGGGCAACACAGCTACTTTCAATCAAAGAGTGATGGTATAGGAGCGGAGATGATCTGGCCATCCTGCTAGACTCAGATTGGATTAGGGCGGGAGGAAGGAGGAACATGTTCTATGGGGGGAAACCAGAACAACAATCTTCCAGGTCGACACAATCAACATTTAAGGTATATAATAAGATTAATGGGAAACTGGGTTGGAAACCAAGATGCTTGGTGGGTACCACCTCTCCACAACAAAACTAATTAACACTATACGCTTAGTTTAAGTGCATATAGAGAGCACTGCAGCGAGATGCCCCTGGCACAAGGGCGTTAGTGTAAACCTGAACCACAATAATCCAACAGAACCTCTCTAGGTGCCGTTTGCACACCACCTGGTCGCCAAAACCAAATCTAATCATACACAATTCCTTTTAATGCTAAACCTCAAACGTTTGTGTAAAGAAACAACATGTATTATTTAGGATGATTCAGTTATTTATCACAAGCAATGAAACAGATGATGAGGAAACAAACTCATGAAACAAAGCCAATGTATTTGGGATAACATCCATAATCAGGGCAGAGTCTGAGTCGTCATGCAATGTAAACCTGAATTTTCCAAATAAAATCCAAGGTAGATACAACCTGTATCAACAGTAGGACATACTAGTGAAATCCTTTGCAGAGTAAACCTCTGAAAGCAAATTCATCACCAGATGCTGAGATATGAGAATTTCACTAGTAAGCCTAAATCCGGCACCCAACCTGAGTTGCAAAGGCAGGATGATAGTGGAAACATTTTTGCACATGCAATGAACAGCCATGGGTTCTGATCTTGTGAGGCAAGGCGAATCCCACTCCTGGGATAAGGGTGGGGCATTAATGGCTGTAAACCACTGGAGGATATTATGACCAATCATAGGGAAGCTAGAGCAGACGTTTCTAAGCCAAACACATTTTCACAATAGCTACAACAACAGCAAGCACAATAATCTGACAGACCTACATAAAAGAACACTCCCTACCTTTTGATCAACCCTCAATTTCTCTCCAACAAATTCGGCATGCACAAACGCAAACCTGTAACTTGCACACGGCTTATTAAAAAAAAGACCCTCTACTCAGACTTCAAACACCACAAATGTACATCTTTAACTACAACTGACATACTCGGGCCCCTGGCTACTACACACGCCCACTATAGGTATGAGGCTGCCCGTATGGACACAAAGCCTTCAATGCTTCCTTCACTTCACTTGAAAGCTTACAAGCATGCAGAGCTCAGGGTACTTCTGATCTGCATCCTCAACACATAACACTGCAATCTTGCTTTTGCCTCTCCTCCCAACTAACCAAACCCACCCTCTCTCTTCCAGATCCACCAGAGCACCTGGAAACCATGCAAATGCTAGTGGTGTGCAGTTGAAACCCTAACAACATATACATTTGCAACATGCACTGGCAAGACAACTTCCCTCCCAGACAAGCAAACTAACGTTACTATTTGAAACAATGGTTGGCCAGGAATTAACACCATATTAACGTATTTCGAGCTTTTACAGGCATGTGAACTCTATCACAAGCTATGGACTAACAGGACTGAGGGCAAATTGGGAGGTAGACCAAAGCCCCCTGGCGGAAGAGGAATGATGCCTTACAGGATCCTAGAGTTTTGGGGAGTAGTGTCAAACTGAGATTGATACAACTGAATTACTTGTACTGGACATATTACACCAGAGATCATTCATATCGCATTGGCAGAGAAGATAACTCGCTCAGGCTTTCGTTTAAGATAGAGGTCAGTATCTTCTTTCACACACCATGGTTATACCCCGATGTAGAGAGCTAATGCTTTGAGATACTTGATTACTTGTAAAAAATCACAGCAGTGGAAATAAACCAGGACCCTAGGATGGTGTGTTTGTTTGTTTGTTTTATTATTTGTAATGCCCGATCATACCCTCAGGTTACAGTGCACAGCATTTTCATGAATTTGGAAGCTTAGCTACAACAAAAATATATAACACACAGTAAAAGTAGTATCACGGATTATATACATATATACAAGAAGGGGAACTAAGTACAGGCAAAGGCAGTATAATATGTACGGGTGGTAGTGGTATGAAGGACTAGGAGCCCTACGTTTTCAACCATGAAACGACCTTAGATCGGAAGTTCTGATGGGGCAGGTCCATTCGGTGCGTTGGCGGTAGAGAGTTCCACAATTTAGTTGCTTTCACTGGGAAACTGTTACCCCCTATAGTGGAGCGTTTAAAGTTGGGGACAGAAAGGCAGTCTTTATAGGCTATTCTTGTGGGTCTCAGGGAGGTCTGTCTATGGAATCTGTCTATCAGATAGATGGGGGCAGCGTTATTGAGGGATTTGTGAGTGAGTAGTTTTTAGGAGAATTTTATCTTTGATAGAGAGCCAATTGTACTGTTGGCAATATGCTGTAATATGCACTCTTCTGGAGATGCCCAGTGCAGCTCTAAGAGCGTTATTCTGGAGAGTTTGAAGTTTGCTGGTGGTGGTTTTAGAGGATCCAAGATAGAGAGCGTTACAGTAGTCAAAGCGGGACAGTATGAGGGCTCTGGCGAGGGTCAAGCAACTGGTGTCAGACAGAAAGGGTTTGGCTGCATGGATCAATTTACACGTGCAGGCCGTAGAAGAGGCTAGGGAATTCATCTGTCGGTTGAAGGAGAAGATAGAGTCCAAGTAGAAGCCTAGTGTTTTAACCTCTTGTCCTACTTTGATGCTATTGCTATTGCCATCGATCATGAAAGAGCAATAGGCAGGGCCTAGTTTCTTTAGGCTGGAGGTGGTACCTAGAATTATGAGTTCAGTTTTATCATTATTCAGGCATAGTCCATGTGTGGCCATCCATGCCTGGATGATGATGGACACTCTATTTACCAAGGCCAAATCCTTCCCATGATCTCCAGAAAGTGGAAGGATGATCTGGGTATCATCTGTATAGTTCATGTAGGTGATACCGAGATGATCCAAATCATCGAAAAAGGGCTTGGTAAATATGTTGTACAATGTGCGGGAGACACAGGACCCCTGTGGCACACCACAAGTGATAGGTGTGGGGTCTGCTGCGGCTGTGGGTGAGAAGACCCTCATAGTTCTACCGTTGAGGAATGATACAATCCATGTGATGGCCTCAACAGAAAAGTGAGCGGTTGTGTGTGTGTGCATAGGACAGAGTGATCGACCAGGTCAAATGCTGCAGAGAGGTCTAGGAGGAGGAGTAAGGCAGCTTGGCCATTGTCTCTAAGCTTGTCGATCTGAGCTTTGAGGTCATTGAGAGCAGTCTCAGTCCCATGTTGCGGACGGAAGCCTAATTGTCTAGCTCCTAGTAAGTGATGTTCTTCCAAGTACTTCTGTATATTTGTACATATGCGACCTTATCCAGTATTTTTAGAAGGAATGGTACGGTCGTTATGGGTCTATAGTTTGTAGGTGTCGCTGGGTGAAGTGTGGGTTTTTTTAGTAGTGGAAGTACCCAGGATTGTTTTAGGTTAGTAGGGATAGAACCAGTGGAGAAGGAGGCGTTGATTAATTTCGTGATGAAAGGGGAAAGGTCACGGGCAGCATCTTTAATAAGCTGTGCAGGACATAGATCGCCCTGACAGTTGGAGGGTTTCAGTGACAAGATAATTTTTTCTACTTCGAATGTGGTGACTTTAGAGAAGTTAAAGCGGGTAGTATCCCTTAAAGTAGGCTTCTCAGGCAATTTAGAGGGGAGGGAGTCATTCAGGGAAGCTTTTTTGTGGGAAACTTTGTTTTGTAGAGTAGCAATCTTGTTAGCTAGGGCATTTTGGATTTATGAGCACCAGTTTTTATCTTTGGTACAAGGATCTGGAGTTGCTCTAGGAGTTTTTACTTCTTTGAGGATGGAGAATAGTTCCTTCATATTTGATTTTGCTTGGTACATGCGGGAGTCGAAGGAGGTTCGTTTAGCAAGGTAGATTTCTTTTTTGTAGAGGGCAGCAAGTTTAATAAGTTTAAGTTTATTAGCTGCTGAGGGGAGTTTTTTCCAAGTGGCTTCGCAGTTTCTTTTTTGCTGTCTTAAATGTTTGAGGAATGGTGTGTACCATTTGTTCAAGTGTGTTTTGGGCTTGCTAGGTCTAAGTTTGAGGGGGGCGATTAGATCCAATGAGGTGGACATGATTTTATTGAATTCTTCAACCAAAGTCTCTGGATCCAAGTTGTCGGGGAGTGAGTTGAGTGTGGGGAGTAGATTCGGGATAAGAGTCTCCACAGTGATACCCTTCTTGTTTCTCGTGAGTGTGGGTGGGGCCCTGCTAATCGGCAAGGGTGGTTTAGGATGGTAGAGAGCGAGAACAATACCAAGTGGTGGTCAGTTCCGGGCTAATGGAGTGATGTCGATGATGTTGGCTAGACATTTATAGTCAGCCACCCAATCGAGTATTCTACCTTTGGCATGTGTAGATTCCATACATCTTTGGGTAAATCCTAATTCGGAAAGGGTATTTATTGTAGTACTAGGGATTTGGTCTTCAGGGTCATTGAAGCCCATATTGAAGTCCCCAAGGGTGAGTACTTGGGTGGAACTTTTAAGGTTACTGGATAATATAGCATTAATGTCCTCATCAAAAGTGCCTATTGGGCCTGGAGGGCGATATATCAGATGGATGTTGAGAGTTTGGGCATTGGTAAGAGGGACTTTAACAGAGAGTAGTTCGCAGGAGGGGACGCTGATATTGGTTACAGTTTTCATGGTAAGACTGCATTTATGTATAATAGCAATACCCCCTCCTCTAGAGTTGGGTCGGTCTTGTCTCAAGATGGAATAATTATCTGGGACTGCCGGCATGCTGCCGGATGTAGCCAGGTCTCTGTAATGGCAAGGAGGTCGAGATCTTCTTTGAGGATCAAGTCTGCAATTTCTGTTGCGTGAGCTACTAACGATCTGGCGTTGATTAGGGCCCCCTTGATTTGGGGACTCGCAGTGGTTTTGGTAGTTGTAATTTGTGGGTGATCTTGTGTTAAATCAGGATTACCCTGATTGGAAAGACTAGGTGGGAATATAGGGTTGGAGTTCTGGGATGAATTAAGTTTAAGGGTAGTTAGGCTGGGCCGGGCAGTCAAGTTTCTTGGTCTCTGTATGGTAGGCAAGGAGCAGGCGAGGGGCTCATAAATTTTAGCTAATCTAGCTCTGAGTCCTAAATTCCTGTTGGTGGTAGAGCGAGGGAGGCTGGTGGGTAGTAGTGGCTGTAAGTCATCTATATGCAGAGGAGAGTTACTACTAGGATAACTACTAGGTGACTTAGTGTTGAGCATTGTCAAATACATAGTGATGGGTAATTGAGGTGTTATGTTAAACTGTGTTATGGTATTTGTGAGGAGCAAGAGGCAGGCGAACAAGCTAGAGCTCGAAAGACATGCTAAGTGGTTATGATAAATGTATTAAATGTATAGGTGGTGGTCCTAACGCTGGGACAGGTGCTTAGGCCTGGCCCGGTGCCGAGATGGCTTGCCCTAGGCAGAGAATGCTCTAGCTGCATAGAAAGAGTAGTGCTAGCCGAGGAATGGCACCTGGGTTTGAAATAACATAGATTGGCTGAAGTGTAATGAGGTCGCACCTAAGTTGAGAAGACAATTTGGCTAAGGTGCAATGTGGAAGGACATATGTTTGAGATAACACAATTTGGCTAAAATACAATGAAGAAGCACCAAGTTTGAAATAACACAAATGGGCTAAAATGCAATATGGTAGCACCAAAGTTTGAAGTACCACAATTTGGCTAAAATGCAATAGGGTAGTACCAGAGTTTGGCTAGAATGCAATAGGGTAACATCAAGTTTGAAATAACACAAATTGGCTAAAATGTAATGGGTTGCACCTGGGTTCAGATGACACGGTTGGTCTAGGTACTATGGGCAATATCAGGGATCAGTATGAGACCCATGGCTAGAATGCAAAGGGGCAAGACCTAGATATCATATAGAGCATTTAGGCTGGGCTATTTTGGAGAGGCTATTAGACACGAATACACTAAGTTACAGTTATGCAAAGCCTAGGTTCAGAGTAACACATATGGCTAGGAATGTAATGCAACTGAGATCAGAATAATGCATTGGTCTAAGGTGCCATGGGGCAACACAGTGCAAGGTATTGACATGCATATTTTGTAGCATGCAAGTAGTGCATCTACCAATCACAGGTTATACAAGGTGTAGCTGCGCACAGGCAGGAATCAGTGACAACAGAAGTCTGTGTGTGCTTGTAAATGTCTCAGCAATAGCTGTAGGCTCAATGGTGCATAGTAGCTGCGCAGCGCATGACAGTTACCTTAGCAGGCGTGCATGAGGACTAGGGGGTCTGGCAGACGGCAGATTCGGCAAGAACAGGCAGAGAACAGGCGATGGCCTTGTTCTCGTAGACCTTGTTAGAAGTGGGCCGGCTATGCCTGCCGGCAACCAATCCGGTTGAAGAGGGGCAAGGCAGCCAATTAGGAGTAGGTAGGAGCTGTTGGGGGCCTGGCTAGGCTGTGGAGGTTTCCAGTTTCGATCGGGCGGCCATCTTTGAATAGCTAGGTCCCTCGTGTACCTTGATGGCAGACACAGTGATCCTAGACAGCAGTTTCAGTTGTAATGGGCATCGGCCTGGGATAATCATCCGTCAGCATCAGGAGTAAAATATAGATGCTGCGTGGTGCTTCAGGGCGCAAATTCAGGGGCGGGCGCAACGCTTACTGTGCTTCTCATTAATCCAGCATGGATCAGCTGGGCTTCGTGCTGGGGTTCTGCTTAGGATTTGTGGCAATGATTTCCCTCCTGTGAATGTTAATCTCGATGCCAACTTTGGTAGCCAAAATGGATAAAGCTAGCAAATGGGCAACTCTTCATTTTCCTGGATTGGAGCAGTGGTTGAGAGGGCTGGATAAATGCTCCGAACTAGAAGGAATGATGTACATGAGATATAAAGGTCCAGGTCAATTTGTAAAGATCTGGGGCAAATGGCCCCAATTATTAGGTTGAGCAAATGTAGTTATTGTAAAGGGCGAGAGGATTGCAGAAAGGAGCAATGAGGAAGGTCAATTAAATGATGTAATGTGAAATGTACATTGGTAGATCCGTGGAATTGTGTGTCGTATATCCATTATTGTTACTTTGTTTTTGTTGTTCTTAATACAAATATGCATAAACATATGCTGATGATAGCACTGCAAGTTCCAGAAAGGGCTGGTGCCAAGACAACGCCATCCGCATCAATTCCAGACATGTGGACCCGTCTGTTGCGTAACATGGGAAGGAGTCTATCGCACAGTGAATGAGAGGTGCAAGGGGTCCGCAGCCACCCCTTGTGTTAAGGGAACTAAGCACTCGTGAAATGGAGTGAATATCATGCTTTGCCGTGCCAGCATCGTCTCCCTTTTGCTGGCACGGGTCCTCTGTAGACCTCTCAACTGCTGGCGGTCGATCATTTGACATCATACCGCTGGTGGCCGTAACTTTCAATGGCAATGCAAGACTAAACAATGGCTTAGTAGGCCATGGCTAGTGCCACAACGGCTGCATCTTTGTAATGCCGCCCATTTTTGAGGCGACAGATCCTTACTTTGGTGCCCGGGTTCTGTTGTCAAGCACAGTAAGTCAGCTTTGCCATCCTTATATAACTATGGCCACTCTTCAGGTATGCTCTAACACCAACCTTTCAAAATATCCTTTTTTCAGATCTGGGCCAGAGAGACAGTGGGCCTCCTTCCGAGTGCGGCGGTAAGGGGTTAACAGCAGCCGTAAGGACACCGGTGCATTCCGAGGTCCCTTAGTAGGTCCCACTAGGGCCGGCTGGTTTTACCAGCCGCCCTTAGTGGGAGCCGCTAAGGGACCAGGGAACTAATAAGGGCCAGCTATTTGCGGGCCCGTTATTAGCTCCTTCCCCATTCCCATTGAGCCCTATGGGGGCTCGAATGGGAATGGGGAATGGTTTTCGGAATGGGGACTGTCCCGGTAAGTTCCCATTCCGACACCACGGACCCGGACACGGGTTTGGAGGCAGCCATGGTGCTATTAGCACCATGGCTGCCTCCAAACTCGTAATGACCCCCAGTGTTTCTGAACTAAGGTTGTAAAGATTCAAAAGAAACAGCTCTAGACATAGCTGAAAATTAACATGCAGCCCATAATACATTTGCCTAAAATACTTTATGAAGAGCGGTGTTAAGAAAAGAAAAAAAAATCACAGCAGGGGTTGCGTGACGGCAATGGCACAGGCATCAACTGAAAAACTAAACTAACGCATGATGGACGTGTTCAAAAACAATGTAATGCACTTGCAAATTCATTCTGAAATGGTTCTTCCAAACACTGTCAAATAAGGAAGGGCATGTTTTGGAGAGAGGGCGTGAATTCAAGTGAAAATGCCAGTGAAGTATGACTCATGCACACTGTGGCACGTCAACAAGTTCGCGTGAATGTAGCCTCTGCCCTCGTCGAAAAAGATGTGTTCTGCTAGATGATGCTTGCAGATGGAGTGGGTGGATCTGGCCCCCGAAGCGCACAGTCTCACTGCAGAGGCCGCAAAAGTAAGGAGGACACCATTGGCAGTTCAGGGCAAAGACCAGCCCTCCATAGAAAGAGCTTTCAAAGTTTCCCACATCTTAAATATAAATATATATTTTTTCCTCTCTGGTTTGTTTCCATTTCAGAGCTGGGCTGCATTTAAAGATTTACTCTGCTAAATCCAGGATTTTAGTAAAATATGTTCTTATTCAACCAGAGACTCCAGAAATGGGTCGTCTTTCTGAAATATTTGTAACCTAAGCACAAAGTGCAGTGCTGGGATCGCAATAGGATGCGATTGGCACACAGTGCATGGGGACTTTGTGGGCAGATGCACCGCGCCAAGGATATGGAACTATTTATTTCCCCAAGTTGATCCGATCTGCCAATCACGAGCAGCGTTTCCCAAGTGGCCTGTATCGCCACTACAAGCAGGGCCGGCCTTAGAGGCAGCAGCGCCCTGGGCGAATTGACGCCCCCCCACCTGGGGTGGGTGTTGGGGGCAGGGTAAGGAGCGTCACATTTGTTTTGTCCCTCCCTGCTCCGGCGCATCGCAGGGGGTTAATCACTGGAATAGGACGCTCATGCATGCTAGTGCACGAGCGTCCTATTCCAATGAAAACCTCCTCGCTCCCACGTCGGAGCAGGGAGGTGATCATCATGTGAATAGGGTGCTATCAGCACCCTATGGTTATTAAATGCGCCCCGCCATCGCGGGCCCATTTAATAACATAACCTCGCCTGCCGCGCCTTCTCCCACTACGCCAGCTTGGGGTAGCCCTTAAAAGACTCCCCGAGCTGGCGTGGCGGGGGCTAATGGCGCCCTGGTGGAGCATGGCGCCCCGGGCAGTCGCCCGGCCCACCTTGCCCTAAGGCTGGCTCTGACTAAAAGCAAAGCAGGGCTCTCAGAAGCAGACATGCCCACTTTCAGCCCGTGCTCATCAAAGGGGACGTTCTCTGAAGCCAGATGTTTGGATTGTGGCATGCCAGCCATTACAGTGGATGAGGAACAATTTAACACTAGCTTACACATGGTCCTGAAAAGCTAGGGTATGAGAAGAGGTTTGCTTTCTTAGAAGGCTTGAAGACTAAACACCCCTACCTTAAAAACTACGAGGATTCGCACTTCCATAGTCAGGGGTATGTCAGTGATTACTTATTTGTAGGTACGATTGTTAACAAGCCCGAAATGCTAAGCCACAGCAGTCATGTTTAGTGTTGCTCCTGTTTAGCAAAAGCTGCTGTATCTGGTAAATCTCAGCACTGAATGTTTAATGATAGTAGCAAGTTGTAGGCTGACTACGCCTGTTTCTTACTCTGTGTTTCCAAAGACTTCTTGATGGAATAAACACTCTACTTCAACTTCTTTCATACCCTCTCTGACTTTCTGCCTACATACTTTGAGCATATTGCCACTTAACTCCTCCCACCTGTCCCTCTCTCACTATTATACGCATTAATTAACCACTGTGACTCCACATCTTCCTTTCCAATCTCGGCCTACTCTACTACCTTCCCTTTGAGGTCCACATTCTGCAGACTGGTGACTCGAACTTCATAACCTGTTCAACAACAACCATCTTCAATGTGCTTTGATCCTGCTGGACCACTCCCACCCACAAACCTCCAACCTACTCCCGTGGCAGCCCCTTTGCCCAGATCTTCCACTCATCCTCTCCCAATCATTTGACACCTTCCATTGAACATACTCGCTCCAATTACTTCCACACTTTCTCCTGCACTTCCGGCACAATCCACCCCCAACACCTCATACCTCCCAAATCACCAAACACAAACTTAAAACTGATGAGCCAATGTCTTCATTTCAAAACCTTGCTCTGTACCACACCAAATCCACTGAGAAGGCCTTTGCATCAGAGGCATTGCTAGGGGGGGGCTAAGGGGGCTCTAGCCCCTGGTCTTTTGGTTGTAGCCCCGGATATAACTCAGGGGCCACAAGCAAAAGGCTATAGCTAGCCCCGAATCTCACCAGTCCAGACATTATCTTAGCCCCTGATCTTGTCCAGACCTAGCAAAATCCCCTGATTCACATAATGTAACTCTGCTCTACCCACTCCATGTGATCCCCACTATTGCATTTGATCCTTCACACTATCTCTCCCCTGCTGCCAACCGTGGATCGCCCGCATAATCGGACAGTGTTAGGAAAGATTTCGTAATTGTAGGTAATTTTCCTTCCATGTGGCAACCCCTAAACTTTTTGCTGTTGTTTTTCGCCTTGTTCTCGACTTTGCCAGAGAAGTGCAGCCTTATGCCGCACTCCTCTGGGCTTTCGCTCCTTTCTTACGAGGAAACTGACATGCCCTTAAGACAGTCAGTACCAGGAAACGCTGTTTTCCGTAGTTTCTTTTATCATGTTGCGGCTTTCGTGCAACATGACACAAGAGGGCACTGTAAGCTAAGTTACTGCTCTCTTGGGTCTCTAGCCTTCTACAGGCCCTAGATACTCGTTTAGGATTGTAACTTATCAGTGCAAGTGATTCACGGATGGGAATGGTGGCAGCAATCGTTTCTTGTGTTTTGAGCTCCTTTTGGCGTTTCAAGCGCGTTTCTCGCGCTTAACCCAAAATGGTGGCCTGGCTCCCAAAATGGCCAGACCACGAGGCTCCTTTGTCCTGTCCGCTGACCGTCTTGCTCCCTTCACCTTCCCCAGGTCGAGCTGACCCGGGGCCTTCCTTATTTGGGCATGTACTTTCCCGCGAAACACGGATGCTTTCGCGGGCTTCTACATGTTTTGTGTTTGCCTCCAGGATGTGGGCTGGGATGTCTGGTCCCAATACACATCCTGGGTACCAGAGAGTCTAGGGTGGTGTGAATGCCTGGGACCACCGTGGTCCGTGATAGGTCCACGTATGGTGTGAGTGTTGATGAGCGGATCTCCCATTGGGTCCCCTCCGTTTTGGCGCGAAGGGAACCATGGATAAGAGGGGGCTGGAAACACCACTACCATGTCGATCTCCTGAGTTCTCACGAACGAAGGAATACAGGAGCCAAGTATCCTGAAACCAAGAGGCTGAACCACGGAATCGCTGGTGACCCGCTGAAGGACTGCTCCTCTGCACTGCTATCGCCTTGTGAAACCCTTTTCACCTTTGATCGAACCAGAAGGCCTGTACTGGTACTTCGACCCTTGGAATAGCGAGAACAGCTATTCTCGGCATCTTCACCATCTCCTGCTAGTAAGCCTCCGGAAGCGTCTCTGGGCCATCCAGCAGACTGACCAGCCTACACAGGAGTCTTGCTCTGTAACCGCCGCCAGGTTGTGTAGTATTTCGAGTCCTTGTCACTCTCACACGATTCGTACACTTGGCGTTCCCAGGCCTGAAGTGAGTAATGTACATTTGGCTCAGATACACACGGCCGCTCCGTTGCCCTGCTGTGGTAACAAACTGTGCGGGTTCCTTCGTTTGGGACGTCTTTTACTCAACTCTGCTGCTGCAGACTCAACACGACGACGAGACGTCCCCTGCTCTTCAGAACCTGCCAGCGACTGAAACTGATGCGGAGAAGCCTGGGTCTGCTTGCATCGGGGACCGGTGAGTAGCATAGCTAGGAACTGGTCGCCCTGCTGCAGGAGCCCATAGCTTTTCCCCGCTGTGTCAAAACAGCACGCCTTTCCGTACTCGCGCTCTGCTTCTGCCCACAGTGGAGGCTGCGCTTGAGTTGCGGAACACTGTTCTTCTTCATTTGTGCACTAAACTGAACTGCCTGATTTCCCTCGAAGAGACTCCCCTTTTGCCCGTTGGCACCAGCGTGTGCAGGTACTTTTGAGCACAAGGCTCCACTCTTCGTAGGGCTCGGACTTCCTTTTAGTTAGGTGCCTCTGAAGGCGGACTGGGTCTAAGCATTATTTCGCACTGCCTGTTTTCCTTCCCTTTTAGGTGGACTACACATTTCGTGCATCTAACGCTTGAGACTTGTTTGTATTTGTATATATATTGTATTGGTATGGTATGTGTTGGTTTACTAGAGTTGTATTGTGATTTCTCGCTACGGTCATTGTTTTACATGCCTTGGAATAAATGTGTATATATTTTTAATATAACACCTGTTTGGAGTAATTTGTAAGTGTCCTTGCTTTGTGTGCTCATTGCGGGCTTTCAGTCACCCTCACCCCTCTTGAGACCTAGTCTTGACCGCCGCGATCGCTACCTTGATTGGTCTGGCTTGTCCAGAGGTTACCCTGTTCCAAGTAATTAGGTTGGCCTTCTGAACTTCTGCGCCACCAGGACAGAGTTCAGAAATCCGTCTTAACAGACAGCTAAGGACTTCCATGCACCTCCACATGCCTCATGGGCAGCAGCAAGGGGACAGTGCTGCCTCGCTCCTTTCAAACTATAAGGAACCTTTCACTATCCTCTTCTCTTTCCCGCGAAACACGGATGCTTTCACGGGCTTCTACATGTTTTGTGTTTGCCTCCAGGATGTGGGCTGGGATGTCTGGTCCCAATACACATCCTGGGTACCAGAGAGTCTAGGGTGGTGTGAATGCCTGGGACCACCGTGGTCCGTGATAGGTCCACGTATGGTGTGAGTGTTGATGAGCGGATCTCCCATTGGGTCCCCTCCGTTTTGGCGCGAAGGGAACCATGGATAAGAGGGGGCTGGAAACACCACTACCATGTCGATCTCCTGAGTTCTCACGAACGAAGGAATACAGGAGCCAAGTATCCTGAAACCAAGAGGCTGAACCGAGGAATCGCTGGTGACCCGCTGAAGGACTGCTCCTCTGCACTGCTATCGCCTTGTGAAACCCTTTTCACCTTTGATCGAACCAGAAGGCCTGTACTGGTACTTCGACCCTTGGAATAGCGAGAACAGCTATTCTCGGCATCTTCACCATCTCCTGCTAGTAAGCCTCCGGAAGCGTCTCTGGGCCATCCAGCAGACTGACCAGCCTACACAGGAGTCTTGCTCTGTAACCGCCGCCAGGTTGTGTAGTATTTCGAGTCCTTGTCACTCTCACACGATTCGTACACTTGGCGTTCCCAGGCCTGAAGTGAGTAATGTACATTTGGCTCAGATACACACGGCCGCTCCGTTGCCCTGCTGTGGTAACAAACTGTGCGGGTTCCTTCGTTTGGGACGTCTTTTACTCAACTCTGCTGCTGCAGACTCAACACGACGACGAGACATCCCCTGCTCTTCAGAACCTGCCAGCGACTGAAACTGATGCGGAGAAGCCTGGGTCTACTTGCATCGGGGACCGGTGAGTAGCATAGCTAGGAACTGGTCGCCCTCCTGCAGGAGCCCATAGCTTTTCCCCGCTGTGTCAAAACAGCACGCCTTTCCGTACTCGCGCTCTGCTTCTGCCCACAGTGGAGGCTGCGCTTGAGTTGCGGAACACTGTTCTTCTTCATTTGTGCACTAAACTGAACTGCCTGATTTCCCTCGAAGAGACTCCCCTTTTGCCCGTTGGCACCAGCGTGTGCAGGTACTTTTGAGCACAAGGCTCCACTCTTCGTAGGGCTCGGACTTCCTTTTAGTTAGGTGCCTCTGAAGGCGGACTGGGTCTAAGCATTATTTCGCACTGCCTGTTTTCCTTCCCTTTTAGGTGGACTACACATTTCGTGCATCTAACGCTTGAGACTTGTTTGTATTTGTATATATATTGTATTGGTATGGCATGTGTTGGTTTACTAGAGTTGTATTGTGATTTCTCGCTACGGTCATTGTTTTACATGCCTTGGAATAAATGTGTATATATTTTTAATATAACACCTGTTTGGAGTAATTTGTAAGTGTCCTTGCTTTGTGTGCTCATTGCGGGCTTTCAGTCACCCTCACCCCTCTTGAGACCTAGTCTTGACCGCCGCGATCGCTACCTTGATTGGTCTGGCTTGTCCAGAGGTTACCCTGTTCCAAGTAATTAGGTTGGCCTTCTGAACTTCTGCGCCACCAGGACATAGTTCAGAAATCCGTCTTAACAAACAGCTAAGGACTTCCATGCGCCTCCACATGCCTCATGGGCAGCAGCAAGGGGACAGTGCTGCCTCGCTCCTTTCAAACTATAAGGAACCTTTCACTATCCTCTTCTCTCCTCTGCTAAAACCACCTACTACTGCAAGCATCTCTTGACTCCCTGCTCTCATCCTTTCAAACTCTTCACTATCCTTCAAGTCATGCTACTCAACGTGTGCCTGCCTCAGTGCCTCCTCTTTCTGTCTCTGCTGATGACTTTTCCTCTATTTCTGATCTAAAATCTGGCACACCATTGCTGCTGTCCTATCTCTCACTCTCCTCCCTTTTTATCCGTTTGGAGAAAGTAAGGAGGAGGCTGGAAAATGTCATGTGGAGGTTGAAGGGGCAATCCTGGTAAGACATATCAATGAGGCACGAGCGGGCCCGGCTGACTCAAGGAAGGTACTAGAGGAGGAATAAGCTAGAGGTGTGACAAGAGTGAGATCAGTGGAGGAGTGGAGGGGCTTCCGGGGGAATACATCAGGACCTCTGTTATGGAAGGTGACCAGGCCCTGTCCAGGTAACGTTTGAATGAAATCACAATAGGCTCCAGCTGGACACTGTGAAGAACCTGTTTCTGTATCTCTATCTTGTTGGAGAATCCAAGAGGCGCAACCAGGAAACGCAGTGAGAAGGTGAACCGAACCTGGAGTCAGGAACTCCTATGAGCTCATAACAGACAGCTGGGAAGGAGAAGGGAAACCAAAGGGGACTTGAATTAATAGTGGAAGAAGAGGGGTTAAGGAACTCCTAAAAACACATAACTGAATCAGACTGAGGTGGGGAGAGACTTTACTAAACTTGAAGTATGTAGTCTTTATTATTGTGCTACGATTTCCTTGGTTTAATTCAGGAACAAGTCCTGTTATACAATTCTCAGGTCCAGCCTCTTAGTGCTCCCAACCCAGCAATATGGGACTTTTATATTCAAGTGGAGACTACTTAACGACCTGGAGAACAACAACTTGTGTGACCCTTCGAATCAGGAGTTTGCACTATGTGGTTATGGAGAAATTATTACATTTCCCCTGTTGCAGTATTATCCACTCTAATCTTTTCCATAAACAGAACATTGTGATCTACTTTGTCATGGGTTGCGGAGCAACAGGAAAAATCACCTTATCATTTTAGTCTTTATCTAGGAGGAGTATGAAGTTCTCTGTTAAAATGGCGGGGGATTTGCCACTTCCTGTAGTATGAACCGGACTCATCAGTGGTGTTCAACGTGCATTTTTTCTGGTTATAAGCCTTTCTTGTGGGTCTGAAAATAGTTGACTATCACCTTGGGATCCATGGTGAGTCTGCTCTGAGCTAGGGATATCTACATACGTATTGGGGTCAGAGGTGCTGCCCTGGCAAAGGGAAGTGTTCATGAGGTCAGCGATGTCTGGAGTAAGTTGGAAAAACTCATTGACACGTGTTGCTAGGCAGGGCTCTGCTGGTGTAGCGGAAGCTTACACTGTGTTTTCTTACTTTACTTCCTTGTTTACGCCCATGGGTAAACAGGAAAACAAAGCAAACCCCAGAGAGGAGCATATGGGTGGGTCTGGATCTGCTTTGATTTCATTGGCTAAATCTTTGAAGCTTTTCTTTATTTTAGCACAGGCTGTTTTTAGAGCCTCTAATGGAATACCTGAAGACACAAGTGTAGATTTGATTTACAATTTTGTTGTATACTGGAAAAAGTGCAGCAGCAGAAACTATATCTCTACCCCGAGGATGCTGATGGAAGAGAGCAAATTAGTAACACGGTAAACCAACAAGACAGAATGAACAGCATTCAAGAACCGAACAGGACGGCTCAGCAGCTGCAATGACAACTAGTGATCCATTGAGGGAAACATTTCAGATACTTCCTGAAAAAGGAATGTTAACCCCTATCCTAAGGGTCACAAGAAAGCCGCTAAAAAGACAGGGGCCCACAATCATCCTTCGGCGGCCATCGCTGGTGTTACTTTTATGACTAAGGCCTCCCAGCTTCTTACAAGTGTACATTTTGAAGGATCTCAAAGTACCAGGCTATTATGCAAGTCTATGCAAAAAGGACGAGCGTAATCGTCCTTGGCCAGGCTATTATGCAAGTCTATGCAAAATGGACGAGCGTACTCGTCCTTGGCACTTAAGGGGTTAAAGGTGTATGTGACTAAAACACTTGATTCTCCTGAGTTACAAAGGATTTCCTGCACAATCAAAAAGGTCAGAGGCAATAGACCTCCTAAAAGGTGTACATCCCAGCACTTGTTTCGGAACAGGCGGACATTCACTGTTAGAGACCAATGTCTGCTTCAGATGCATAAGAAATCCCCTCCCCCAACACATATACTGTCATTCTGCCTTATCCCCAAACCGTAACTTATTAACGCTTTAATAGAGAAGTGGGGATCTTGTACTGGGATAGCTTGGAAACCTATGCACAGCGGACTAAATCCGAAACATATCCGAGGCTGCTTGTGGTCTCTTCTGGGGAGATTTGATGTATCAGTTCGGGCTCCACTGCTCGTTCTGGCGTAGGGGCAAGCCTAATTTAAATACGGTCGTCTGTAAAGGCATTGCAGGCTGTAAATCGGCAGTCTGAAGGGATGCCTAGAGCCAAGTGAGGGGTTTGGAATAATTCAATAACTTGCAGTATCCCCTTTCTGTTTTGCAAATATCACCCCCAGTGGGATGGGTAAAACATGGGGTGCGTTCCTGTGGGTCTAAAGACACAATCATGTCTGTTAGTTGAGGCCTTTGGCAGAAGGCATGTGACCTACCAATCTAGGTGCACTAAGCCTTTTAGAGTGCGACCATGCCTGATTTGCATATGGTCTTTCCCCTTCTGTAGTAGCACTTGAGGCTGAAAATGGTATTCCGATGTTAATACAACAGTGCAGTATGACGGTTGGTTAGATTACTCAAATAACACAATTTGTTGAAATATCAATAGCCATTCCCATTGATAACCACTGTATTGTTATGTCATCCCAGGAAAAGACCCTTGAATGGCTTAAAGAAACGCCACGCATGTCTGGAGATTTTTAAACACAGGGATCAAATGATCACAGCAACAAATCTGTGTTTTAAAGCCTTACCTAGCTGGGATAGCCTACAGCCCAGGGTAATTGCTTTGTGCTGTAATGTTTGTCAATAGCATTGCAAGAACTGGGATTTCAGTCAGCAATTTGTTATTTCTACATCATTTTTATCTATATCTACCTTGTTTCAAGTTAGTAGTAGTGCTACAGATGAGCGGTGGATCAACAAGTTGTACTTCCTAAAAACAGACATGATGCCCAACAGAAAGAAATTAGTAAAATAAAAAAAAGGAACTGTAGGGGAGGCCTGGTATTACAGGTATGACACTGACACAATTGGTAACATTTGTAAAACCTTTCTTGAAATTGTTGGGGCTGGAAAAGCTCCTACTTTGCCTTGTAACTAAGATGGGAGTAGTGTCGACCATCAAACTATAAACAAACCAGAAGGGGAAGGAGCTATATATCTCAGCTGGGCCTCTTTTACTTTTATGATTGTGCTGGCTCTTGATTTTTTGACTAACCAGAAGAGGGTGTCGTTCTAAGATGTGACATGTTCATGGGTCTTTATTTAAATAATAAGAAAACGTCTATATAGCCCTAATTCTATGAGGGCCACACAGCACCTAACACACTGAACTAATGGTGCTTGTCAAATCCCCAAAAGAAATAGTCCTTAGTCCAAAACCTTCTTGCTATCTGGCCCTACCACTTAGAAAGCACTTATGAAAAATAGGCCATAGAAATAGCCTGTATCCCTGGGCTTTGCTTGACCAAATGTCTTGGATCTCTTTCTAAAGAGGTTTTTAAAGGTTCATGCATTTCTCACAATGCAGTCCTCCAGCCTCTCTGCAGTTTCTGATCTGTTGCCAGAGAAGGTATTTAACAGTTTGTCAAATCCTCACAATACAGTCCCTTCCAGCCTATTTGCAGGTTCTGGTATGCGTGATGGCGTCATTAACACAGACACAGACAGCAGATTCACTTTTCTAAATAACAGCAGATTCACTTTTCTAAATAAAATGTTTTATTTTTCATAAATGTCAGGATGGGGTAAGGCCTAACGTGTCCTATGCTAAGGTGGGATTTCCCTACCTAAAGAAACTAAGGATAGCCTGTGTCCTTAAGTGCAACTCAAAAGTGTGTCGGTGTCTGAAACCTATACTTGCCTCATATCAAAGAGCTGTACAATGTGTAGGGATGTCAGAAACAAAAGAAACCGTGTTCCAAATAAAGTTCCATGCTTCTTCCAGCTCCTGGCTTACTTTCCAGCTTCCCCTTCCCCAAGTTCAGAACAGTTCCAAAAGGTTTTGGGGTTCCCTTCTCCCAAGTGCTCAACAAAGTCTCAGGGTTTCCTTCCTCAAGAAGTCAGCTCTTCCAGGCTCAAAACTACAATCAGTTAAAATCTATTGGCTTTCAAAAGCAGTTCCACTCCGTAATCATCCAGGCTTTTCAATAGTTCACACAGGTTGCTCTTTTCCTTATTCACTTCAGCAACTTATACAATACAGCTTCTGTATCTTGGCTTTCCCTGGCTCTTTCCAAGCAGGGGTCACTCAGTCTAGGCGCAGTTGTTGGACCACACGGTCCACCCATTACAGGCCATGCAACCAATAACCCGTGGCACTTTATTATGCTCTTGGCTTTCCTTAGCTCTTTCATGCAGGGGTCACTCGGTCTAGGTGCAGTTGTTGGACCACATGGTCCACCCATTAAAGGTCACGCATCGATAACCCTTGGCACTTAGTCATACTCTTGTATTCTTCAGACTTTCTTACCAACACTGGCTTTCTCGATCTCTGAACCTGTGTCATTAGTCAACATGCAATTCTGATTCTCCTTGGCAGTCTCTTGGCTTTGTCACAACGTGTATCTCACACAACTCGCTCCATGGTGTTCATCCTTTTCCACCAACTTGCTTTCACATTAAACATAAGTGCTCATCACTTGCTTTTCTCAAATGTTCATCACTTGCTTTTCATAGCTTTCCTTTATTTCGGTATTCAATAATATGTGTTGCACTCTTAAAAGTACTGATAACACTTTGAAGCTTGTTCGTCATTTCAGAACCCCTCATTCGGTCTCCAAAACAAACTATCACAGTTTTCAGTTAGATCAGCATTTACATATGCCTGTTTCCAGCCCCTGGAGCGCCCCGGTATGAATGTTCCCCTTCCTTAGACTCACCAGTATGAGGCCGCTCCTCCAGCATCTTCTTTCTCCTTTCTGGCTTCCTTTCACTTCGCTTGTGCTTTTTGGGAGCTCTAGCGAGCAACGCTCGCCGGCTCTGAACCTTGCTGCAGCGGCCTGCAGAACTCTGGAGACTTCAGTGTCCCACTGCTCTGGCTGTGGACACACAGCAGTGGGGACTGCACGTGTCTTGACACTCTCAGGCCCGGGCATCTCTTTCACTCTCCTTCCCGCTGGCAACTCTCCAACCTGCTCCACGTCTGCCATCTGCGTCCTTCTCTCCAGGTGGGATTTTCTCCCCGTTTCCTGGGCGGTCTCCCATTTTATGCACCTTGGGCCTGTTAACTGGATGCAGGTACAAGCGCTTTTCCTCACTTGCCTGACCATAGTTGAATCTATTAGCAGAACATGCCTGGCTATTGCAGTGGCACTCCTCCACAGTCCTCTTCCTCGTGTCAGTACCAAAGTGGTGTGAATGAATGGAAGTGTGCATAACTCCTAGTTGCCTTCTCCTTGTCCCAGTCTTAAACCGAAATGGCTGTGGGACAGTTTGTGTATAGGAAAGAGGTAAAGACTGAATGGAAGGGTGCATAACTCCCAGTTGTTTCTTCCTTTTCTCGATATGGATCTGGTATTTCTCTGTGTTAACAAGAGAAGGTTGATGTGTCCCCAAATAAGGTGTTTCTCCAGTTGATCTCTTCCAGGTCCCAGTATAATAATGGTATTTCCAGGGGTCATTTTGAAAGGAAGGAAATGGGAAGGGTTGGTGGTAACCTATCAAGTCTTCTGGGGCTGAAGGTTCATTGTGAAAAAGGAATGGGGGATATCAAGTCTCACCCAAGGACATCCTCTCTCCACTCCCCAAGTCTCCTCCACCTGGGTGATCCTCCCTCGCATATCCACCCCCAGGGTCGGGATCCAAAAGAGATGGCCTTTCCCTGGCCACCTGAGCAGAGGAGGTTGGGGAAATGGAAGTGTGGACCCCCTCAGGTTCCTCATAATTGCCAGTCTTAATTCTTCACACAAATGTTATGCTTTCCTTTCTGTACATTGCTGATTTGGTGCTTGATAATGTTCTTGTCTTGGGTTGGAGAACTGGAACTGTTCAGGTTCTCTTTGTTCAAAACAGTGGTTGTTCCTAACAGGTCAGTTAGGAACTCCCGTCCCCTGCACACTCTCTACTGTCTGAGCATCAGACCAAACATTCAAATGGGTAGTCAATAATTAATATAAACCATTTGGTATAGTTTCAAACATAAGCACCAATTTGATATGCAAGGTAGTTATAAGAAAAACATTTTTTTCAATTTTTCAGCAAAACATAGTATTTTATTATACAAATGAAAAGCCCAACGCGTTTCAAGTTACAAACTCTTCTTCAGGGGCAATGTAACAATTCTTCTAATTTCTAAAGAGTAAAGACAGAAAAGAACACGTCTTAGTATATCATTTCTAACTTCATTTCAATAATCAAACAGGTATTTAATTAGAAATGAACACATTTTTTAGAGGAGATGAACTAAGCTCCTCTTCTAATCAGAGGAGGTCTCCCCTACTGTAGTGCATCAGGATAAATATGCTAATTACTCAATTCTTTAGTACGCCTAATAGTCTTCATTACAACAGAATAATAAGTACATTTAGCACAGTGCTAACAACAGGAGGTTGTAATCATTAAAAGAAATCATAACACATAATCAAACCAAAAGAGCCTAGAGAGAATACTGTCAAGTGGCCTCGGTCTGTACTGTCAGTAGAGAAAACACGGGGGAACATCACTTACCCCAACGGGTGGGTGTCTAGAAAAGGACTCAAGGTGCCAATATTCATCAAGTAAATGATTCCTTAAGACATTACGTCCGATAGTGGAACAATACCTAATCGGTAAAAAAATAAATATAATCAGAATAAAGTGCTCAACCTAGGTAAAATGCAAGAAAGTAAGTCTGCACTTACAATCAAAAGGGTGTCCCACTGGAAATCCATAGTACAAAGAAGGGTTCCTAACAGCACAAAGCTGCAAGTAAAGATAGAAAAAGACAGAAAAAGAGTATGAGTTCTATCACTATTACTCATTAAGTTGGCCAATAGTCAAAACAAGGATCCTCAAATACTTACAATGTTCGCCTTAGTCCAGGTAATGTAGGAGTCATGGAAGCGCACATCTCGCCATTGGAAGATGTGTAGTTCCCATGTACGTCCTTCATTTATACCCGAAGGCGTAATGGGGTGCATGCGCAGCAGCAAGCAATTGCATGCGCATGCGTCCGAAGATAGAAAGTCACGGCGTCATAGAGCTGACAAAGATGTGTTCTTTTCTGTCTTTACTCTTTAGAAATTAGAAGAATTGTTACATTGCCCCTGAAGAAGAGTGTGTAACTCGAAACGCGTTGGGCTTTTCATTTGTATAATAAAATACTATGTTTTGCTGAAAAATTGAAAAAAATGTTTTTCTTATAACAACCTTGCATATCAAATTGGTGCTTATGATTGAAACTATACCAAATGGTTTATATGAATTATTGACTACCCATTTGAATGTTTGGTCTGATGCTCAGACAGTAGAAAGTGTGCAGGGGACGGGAGTTCCTAACTGACTTGTTAGGAACAACCACTGTTTTGTTCTTATATATCCAACCTAGTTGCCAAGGTTGAGCCTTTGCCCCCCGCACCTGAAAAATCCCATAAATATCTTTAACATTGCCTCTTGGGGTACTTACCATTAAGACCCTTCAATATAGGTGTGCCTTGGTGTTTTTTTGCTCCAGGTTCTCTTTGTTCCCAGACTTGCTCGCTATGGTTAGTATTTCCAGGACTCCCCAAAGTCCTGTGGCCCTCTGATAGACTTACTTTATCAGGAACGGTTGATCATCTGTCCATATCCAGTGTTCGGGTTTTCCTGGTTCCTGTAACCATTTATGGCTTCCCCAGCTTTGAATATCAATGTCTCTTGATTTTTCAGGGCTCTCCAAAGCCCTTTTCCCCCTCTGGTAGGCTTACTTTAGGGGGGCCTTGGTTGGGCATCTGCAAGTATCCAGTGTTCAGGTTTTCTTGCATGCGGTAACCCTTATGGCTTCCCCAGCCTCTAAAAGTGGTTCGCCCCTCTCAGCAGCGTTACCTCTTTGGGAGTGTTTGCTTCCCTGATTCTGCACTTAGAACGCACAGATCGGGACTCCAATCTCTCTGCTGTGGTCTGGTCTTTGCGTTGGTTAATGGTCACCAGGCCCAACACAGCTACCGTGTCAACGCACCACCAGGCGAGACGGTCTCTTTACCATCTCCATCTCACTCACGACTTCAGCTTCATTGTCACTCAGGGTGCCAACCTTCCGGTGTCTTGCTAGCGAGCTGCTCACTCTCCACGCTACCGTTGGCTCCACAGTCTAGCGTGGCTCTGCCCTTTCAGCACGTCCTCCCATTAGAGGCTCGCCTCTGCGTAGGATTCTCTCTCATCCATTCCATGTTCCTCGTCATTTCATGTACGTCATCACAAACAAAAGGGGTGAGTCGTTCCTCTTTGACTGTGGAGTTCAGGTGGGATCCAGTATTACCTGAAGCCAAAGAGTCTGAAGAACTGTCACTATTTAGTGAATCCAAAACAGAAGTAACAACAGTTTTTCCGATTCCCAGGTATGCGACAAGGTATTCTGGAGAGGGAGTTCCTTACAGGAATGGGAGTCATTGTCCCCAAGAGGGGAGTCCCTCCCAGTGAGGTCCCACTTTCCCAGACCCCTACGGAGTGTCTTGATTAGTCGGCTCACCTCACTACCCTCAAAGTGGGTGGCTCCTCTCTGGGGAGAAGGGACGGAAAGTTCAGATTCATCACAGTTTGTAGAAGTGTGAGGGCTGAATGGGCACTTTAGCCTCTACTCTTCCTTGTACTCCTGCAGGTCAGAAGTCAATTCATCACAAGGGGAACACACATATTTGAGAACTTCTCTCACATTTTGACCCACTCTCCATAAAATAAATGATGGAAGGAGTGGTTCAAAAAGGTGACCAGAAGAACTGGATTGTGGGAGGGGTCAGTAATGCATGGCGGACAACTGCTTGAGGTTTTCTCAAGATTAAACATTTTATTAAAGAAAAAGATTGTAAATAAATTGTTGCTCGCCATACTCTATCAGGGCATTCCCTACCTGGTCTAAAGGCTAAGGGAATAACTCCTAACATAGACAAACTGGCACACTAAACAACAAAACATTCAAAGGTAATCATAAACAACATAAAAAAATAAACAATAATTAAACAGTATTCTGGATGACCTTCCCCTTTCCTGGGTAAATCCCAACCCCAGGGTTTTCCAAAGTCAACTTCCCAAATGTTCAAAATGAAAGGAAAGTCATCATAACATAGGTTCATCAAACAAAAATCCAATGGTAACAATTCTTCAGCTTTCTGTTGAAAAGATCCCCTTCCAATTCCAGCCAAGAAAAGAAAGCACCAATGGTAATCCTGGATATCTTCTTTCCAGGATTATTTGCCACAGTTTAAAGAATAGGTTACCAACTTCTTGAATTGGTTAGGACATCTGCAGTATATTTTGTATAATTGTCAGGATGCTTCTCTTTGGGTTGTTGCTTTATTGTTGACAACCACCCTTCTACAACTGTTACCGTGAGAACAGACTCCTTTGTTACACACCATGCCACTACTCCAACCAACTTCCATGTGACATTCACTGACAGTTGTATACACCACTACAGTTCAGGTACTTCTGATTCAACTTTATACTTCATAATTATTAGGCATAGAAATATAAGATACTTCGACCGCTACAGGTAGGCAAGGCACTCTTCTTTGCCTCTGCTGTCTGCCTTATTGCCACAAGTATAACCTGCCTCTACCTCAAGATTGACTTTGTCTCAACCTCAGCAGTCTTCAGTATTACAGATTATTTTCTTAATCTTTGTTACAAGCACCCAGCTCCCTTCCCCAGCTTTGTTCACACCTTCTTGGTTCCAGTAATTACCCAGAACCTGTATTGCTACTCTTCTAGCTTCAGGTAACAATGCCACACTTATATCAGAGGATACTGGACCTTTAACAACCTTGCAGATCAGGTGGATAGGTTTAAATGGGACTTTTTTCACTATAGAAAGGGTTTGCCTCTTGGCTTGGGTAATACTTGTTCTCCTCGTTAGTACAACTTCTAGGCTTACAGAATAATGGTTCCATATTCTACAAGGTTCAGTCTTCAAAGGAAAAACAGATTTAGACACACGCAGCCACTCTTTAAGATATATCTTTAACCTTAAAGGTTGCAAATTATTGTATTTCCATGTAATATTGCTGAGATGATTTCTATCTCCATTCGGAAAATACAGTTGGCTATACACTACCTTCCTTTGATGCTGCATTCACTTGTAACTCTTGTGAAAGTCAACGTTTGTTTTTCGGAATGGTTTTAACAGGCATTCCCTTTCTAACTAGAGACACACGACCACTCTGAAACTGGAAAAGATGGCTGCCAAATCTACTTTGCCTGTTGTCAGTGGTGGAAGGAGACCTCACTGCTGAAACCTGTCACTGGGCTGCCTACCGAGTAAAAATGGAACACTGCAGGAAAGGCAGTGCTTTATTGCAAGAAACCCAGAAATTGCTCTTAAATCCCCTTTTCTTGGTTGCTGAAAACAGAAAATACCGGTACAAAACACCACAAAACATCCTATATCTTTGCTGGATGTTACCCGCCACTTCATTTAAGGAATCCATATGAACATACAATGTCATGAAAAGTGGAATCTATCATCAAAATATCCACAGTAAAAAGTGTGCTTGCCTGTGAAAATCTGTCCAAATATGGGCGCAGGCCGCCTGTGACTGTTTCAAAAGCCTGCATTTAAACTGCAAATTTGCACCATTAAGATCTAATGTCTTAAATCTAAGTGACCTGTCATTAAGAGGAACATAGGTTGTAACTATTTAATCTCCATGATATAGAGACTGGAATCAGAGTTCTAGCTGCTTGATTAAAATTTGCAAGTTTTATTTTAAATTAAGAAAGATGTTATAAATTGACAGTGGATTTAGCTGAACTCAGAGTCACCAAACCAGTTTTCCCCAGCTTTCCCCTAACAAAAGGCATCTCTCCTGCTCCCCACCAAAGGCCAGGAACTCACATTCAGGTGTTGATTAAGAGGGGAGATGATTTTGGGCTGCTGCTCCTGGAGGAGACAATGAACCTTAGTTGGCTGAAATGATATGCAGATTGTAAGTGTCAACGGTACCTCTGCCAGAGGGAGAAGGCAGGGATTGCTCTTGAGCTACAAGATAGGAATGGAGGCGGGGATAGACATTTTTGTTGATTCTCAAAGCACAGAATGCATATTTTTGGAAAATACTTATAAAGGACTGTGCAAATTTGTAAAAATGAGAGAACTAACAGCATTGTGAATGTGATTTTTTTGTGCACATTTTAAGAGGAGTCAGAACTCTGTGCGATGTTCTGAGAAGGCACAGTGAAAATTCTGGTTTTGTAGCAATTGTATTTATGTCAGAAGCATGAAACTTCATACGATTATGCCCAGATATCATGCGCCCATATGTACAAAATTGTGGACAAATCAGATGTGTCCCGGACAAAAGTGCGAAAATTTGTCAAATCCAGACCCAAGATCCCACTGCAACGAGGATTGGAAGAGGGTATGCTCCACAAAATATGTGATCTATGTATGGTATTGGTATAAAGATTTACACATGTTAAGATGTATTATATCAAAAATACATTTTATGTGCAAAAAGTCAAGGGGAGGTGTTCCCTGCATCATAAACTACATCATCGTGATGACACTGTTTTCTCCTCCAACCAAGGGAGAGAGCAGACTTTCGCCAATAGACTACTTAGGGGGTGCACCTAGGATAATTCAGTATACCCACCCCTTTATCAAACACATAAATAGAGACAGCTGAGGACCTAGAAAGACACACTGATCCACCCACCATCCCGATATTGGCAAAGCACTCTCACGGAAACCCATCCATACTCCTTGTTCCAGACTCCAAACATTTTGCAAGCAGAAAGGCTCAGAGCATAGCTGATCCACTTTCAGCTGGGCCTAACTTCCAGAACCCATCCCTCAACTAAAAGGGGAAACCAAAGAGCAGCCTGGCTTTGCTGTAACTGCTTGTCTGCCAAAGAATTATCTTCATAACCAGAAGGGCAGATTAAACCCTGTCTGGTGCCGTGCTGTGCAGACCACAGAGCCATTGCAGATCCAGTCCAGTCATGCTGTGCAGTGTACACCAGAGCGCCTTGCTGTCCAGTCCTGCCGTGCGGTGTCCAGAGTGCCTTGCTGATCGCTGACCCGTCCAGTCAGATGTGCCCAGCAGTCTGTCCCAGAAATCTTTCACCAGAACCAGATCCCTGACGATTCCAGTCAAAACATTGGTAGTGAGTATCCATAGTAGAGGATTGTCACTAGCCTGGTACTGTCTATAGTCATCCCTATCCAAATCAAATCTATTTTATATCCAGAACTGTATTGCTAGAAATCCTTTTTTTTTCTTGCCTGAACCCTCTCTTTTATCCTATAGTCCTTCTGTAATAATATTTTTAAAATCATCTTTGCGCTGATATATTTTATCTGAAGAAGGCAAGCGTCTCGGCGGGCAAAAACCTGATTGGTGACATCCTGGTCTGGTGGCTGTGCTGTTGTGTAGTTTGTATCTTCATAGTCCATCCCTAGTGTAAACAAACATTGTTTGTATTTTAAAAGCGCATCTTGTTTTACAAATTTGCCTCTGAAAAAACGACCTCCACAAAAACGTTCATAACTTCTTCATACTTTATGCTAGAAACGATATTTAAGTGTTTGCTTGTAGGAAACATCTCAAGCTTTCCAGTGAACCCAAACTCCTTATGGTTTATCCACAATCGCGTTACCTCGTGAGGAAAAGTTGGCCACAAATTTTTTGTTTGGCCAAAATCTATAACGTGTAAAATAGCTTTTCCTTGCACCCGACCTCAAAATTAAGTTCTCATCTTGCTTATTACTCTCTAATCATTGCTAGTGCTTGTCTGAAACCATATAAAGCGGCTCCCATTAGAATTCCAACCATTTCAGTGAATTAAACCATTTTCAGTGTTTTACCCATTACATTCAAGCCAACTTTAAAACCATTTTTGACAAGTTTGCCAATCAATTCTGTTTTTCCCTGGTGTTTGCTGGGGGAAATTGGGATTGATGTATTTTGTTGAATTCTGCATTCCTGAAACCTGTTCTCTCTCATTCTATCTCTTTATATTGCATATCGGGGGGATTGAGGAGTGTGCAGGGGAAATAGTAATCACATTGCCATTTGATTGAACACACACAAAAGGATTATTTCTGTGCTGCATTATTTTTCCCATCATTACTCCTTCTGATTAAAGAGATTGTTTAGTGTGACATCACCCCATTGGTGATTATTGTATAACCATTAAAAAGTGTGATATATATATTGTGCAAATCCATAAATAAATATTTTTAACTTTATAAACCAGCCTGACTCCTGGTTCAGTGTGACCTGTAAGTGGTTTCAACCCAGCACTCCACCTAAGTCAATGCCTAGCGTGTGATGCCCAGCTGGAACCCTTAATTATATATTTTTATGTCTAAAGTTCTTTTATTTCTGGATGATGAACCCTTATATCATGCCCCTCTCTTTGAATCCCCCTGGTCTCACTGAACCAAGAAGAAGGTTGTTTTGCAAAGTTAAAAGATTTATTGTTATGAATTTGAACAATCTGTATATCACACTTTATAAATTTGAACAATATCTACATATCACACTATTAATATTTATACAATAATCAGAATTGGGTGATATTACAATCAACAATCTCTTTAATCAGTAGGAGTATGGATGAGAAGAATAGTGTAGCATAGAATAAAACTTTGTGTGGGTTCAGTCACATGCAATGATAGGAAATTAATGCGCAGAAATAAACCTTGATATGAATTCAATTAAATGCAATGTAATCACTCTTCTCCGTGATACTACTCAATCACCCTAATATGCAATATAGAGATGGAAGGAGAGAAAACAGGTTTCACGATTAAACACTCTACAAATGCAAGTTCAATCCCAATTCCTCCAACAAGCTTAGAGAGAAACAGAAATGATTTAAAAACAGGTCAAATGCTTTTGAATGTGCTTTTGAATGAATGGGAAAAACACTGAAAAATGAATGTAATTCTCTAAATGGGATTCAAAACTAGTGGGAGCCGCTTTGGATAGTTCCAGGTAGACACTAGCAATGATGGTTGGATAACTAGCAGATAGGAAACTGAATTCAGAGGTTGAGTGAAAGAAATAGCTATTGTACATGTGATGAAATTGAGACAAATGCAGATTTGCGGCAAACTTTTCAGCGTGCGAGAAACGCGATTACAGAATAACTATAAAGAGTTGGAATGCGGTTTTAGGTTCGTTTCAAAGCTGATGATGTTAGCTTCAATTTGACACTTAGATTCCGTTTCTAGCATGTACGGTCCAGACGTTACAGAGGTTTTAGTAGAGATTTTGTTTTTTTAAAGCGTCAAGATTTTAAATGAAAGGTGCTTTGTTTGTTTTTTTTGTTTATTTATTTGATATGGCGCGCAGAACCCGGAGGCAACAGGGCGCAACAGAGAACAGAAGAGTAAGTGTACATAAAGACTTGGTTACAGGGTAGGAAACAGTAGAATGGTAAGCAGAGCATTGCATTTCTTACAGGGTATGTTAAGTAGGCATATATACAAATATACATACAGTATTATACATTTCAGCAGGTCAGTTTATGTACATATATACAGTGAGGTTGGCTAGGGATGCATCGGCACTGTTTAGTCATGGGGATCGTTGGAGCGTAACCAGGTGAGAGTGTTTCGCCTAAAACTGTAATAGGATTGGTCAGTTCTGATGTTGAGAGGGAGGGCATTCCAGTGTTGGGCTGACATGACAGGGAAGCTGCTACCGCCCATTTTTTCTGTCTGAATTTGGGTACCTGTAGGCAGTAAGCATTGGTCATCCTGGTGGGTCTGGTGGAGGTTCTTTTTACTATTCTGGTTGCCAGGTATGGGGGGGCAGCATTGTTTAAGCATTTGAAGGTGAGTGATGCTGTTTTGAGTGAGATGCGGTCGCAGATTTTGAGCCATTTGTGTTCTCTTCTTTTGTTGGATATGTGTTCCTTATGTGGTAAGTTAAGGGCTGTCCTGAGCGCGTTATTTTGCAGAGTTTGGAGCTTGTCTGTTATGTATTTGCTGGCTCCTAGATACATGGCATTACAATAGTCAAGTCTGGATAGTATTAGGGCATTGGTGATGGTAATGCAGCTAGCTTGTGAGAGGAATGCTCTACTTGCCCTGATAAGCTTGCATGTGTAAGCGGTAGAGGATGCTAAAGAGTTCACTTGTTTATTTAGTGACATGGCCGAGTCAAGGTGAAAGCCTAGACTTTTCACTGTTTTGGCGACTGTGATAGTGTTGCCATCTATGTTGAAGGCCTTGTAGTCAGGACTGAGTTTTTTTAGGTTGATGTTGGATCTGAGGAGCAGTATTTCGGTTTTCTCATCATTCAGGCATAGGCCGTGTGTGGCCATCCATGCCTGAATGAGGTATATTTTGTTTACCAAGGCCCTATCTGAGTCGAAGTTGCCCAATAGGGGTATGAGAATCTGGGTGTCATCTGCATAGTTAGTGTATGAGACACCCAGTTTATCCAACTTGTCAAATAAGGGCTTGGCAAAGATATTTTAGAGGGTGGGGGAGATGCAGGATCCTTGGGGGACACTGCAGGTTATTTTGATGGGGTCTGCTGAGGCTAGTGAGGAGAAGACTCTCAGGGTACGATTGTCCAAAAATGATTGGATCCCGGCTATGGCCTCTTTTGAGAAGTGGGCAGCCGAGGCCAGGTGTTCGCACAGGACTGTGTGATCTACCAGGTCGAAGGCTGCCGACAGATCGAGGAGGAGAAGCATGGCGGTGTTTCCTTTGTCGTTAATCTCATTGATTTGGGTTTTAAGGTCGATTAAGGCGGTTTCTGTGCTGTGTTGCGGTCTGAATCTGGATTGGCGGGCGTCTAAGAGTTTGTTAGTTTCTAGATATTGCTGGATTTGTAAGTATGCTACTCTGACTATTATCTTTAGCATGAATGGCACCGTGGTAATGGGCCTGTAGTTGGTAGGGATGGTGGGGTGTAGGGTTTGCTTCTTGAGGAGCGGCAGAAACCAGCATTGTTTGAGGTTGTTTGGTATGGTGTTGGAGGAGAAGGATGCGTTGATCAGTTTGGCTATCAAGGGAGCTAAGTCACTGGCTGCGTCCTTTATTATCTGGGTTGGGCAGTTGTCGCCTTTGCAGTTGGAGGGTTTGAGAGAGGCGATGACCCTTTATGTTTCTGGTATGGAGATTTTAGTGAATCTGAAGATATTTGGGCCTGGTGGGTTAGTTATTTTGGCAGGGATGCTAGGTGGTGAGTCGTTAGTGGTTATTGAGTCTTTTTTAGAGCGATTTTTGTTTGGAGAGTTTTGATTTTGTTGTTTAGGGCGTTTTGGACGCTGGTGCACCATTGTTTGTCTTTGGTTATATTATCTGGTGGGGGTATGGGGGATTCCAGTTCTCTTAGGATTGCAAATAGTTCCCTGGTATTGGAGCTGGAGTTTTTGATTCTTTCATTGAAAAGGTTCTTTTTGGTGAGTAGGATTTCTTTTTTGTAGTTGTTTGCAAATTGTTTAAGCTGTAGTTTGTTCTCTTCTGTGGGGGTATTGCGCCATTGGGTTTCTAGTTTCCTTTTCTGCATTCTTAGTTCTTTCAGATGGGGGGTGAACCATGCGTTGAGGTGGGCTTGTTGTTTACTCTTTTGCATTTTTAGGGGGGCAATAGTGTCTAGTCCTGTCTTTATGGCATTGTTGTAGCTTTCTACTAGGCACTCTGGGTGTAGGATGTCGGGGAGAGCGTTAAGGTTTGGCAGCAGTAGTGGTAAAAGGTTGTCAGGTGTTATGTTTTCTTTTGCTGTAGTGGGCAGTGGTGGTGCCATGATTATTTTTCCACTGACTTCTTTATGGAGTGAGAGAGTGAAGTCGATGAGGTGGTGGTCTGTCCAGTGTTGAGGTGTAGTTTTGGAGATGGAGGTGTCACAGTTCAGTGTGGCGATCCAGTCCAAGGTTCTACCTTTGTTGTGGGTGGGGGTGAGCACTTTTTGGATTAGGCCATGTTCAGCAAGCATATTGGCTATGGCTTGTGCTGGTTTGTCATCAGGATCATTGAGACCAAGATTCAGATCGCCTAGTAATAGTATTTGGGAGGTTTCCTTTATGTTATTAGCTAACAGGCTGGATAAATCTGCCTAGAAAGAGCCAACGGGGCCGGGTGGCCTATAAATCAGGTAGATGGTTAAGGTGCGACAGTTGGAGATGGGCAATTTGGCTGTGAGGAGTTTGCAGGACTTGAGAGAAGTTTGGGTTGATAGTCTTAGCTCAAGATCAGTTTTGGCTATGATGGCCAGACCGCCTCCTCTGTTGATGGGTCTGTCCATTCTGATTATTTGGTAGTTTTCAGGGATGGGTATTGAGATTGCTGGGCCTGCTGCTTCATGCAGCCAGGATTCGGTAATCGCTACGAGGTCGAGGTTGTTGGTGGATAGGGTGTCTGCTATTTCTGTGGCGTGGGCAACTAGTGATCTAGCGTTGATTAAGGCTCCGGAAATGGTAGTTGTGTTCAGTGGGTCCTGGATAGTTATCGGGATGAGTTTGGGTTGGGTGGAGCTATTGCAGTGTGTAGTTAAGTTAGGGCATATTTTGGGGTGTCTTAAGGTACATCTTATGAACTTGTTCTGGTAATGGGCTCAAAGAGGCAGGGTAATCTGGCTCGAAGCCTGATGTTTCTTTCTGATGTCGAGCAGGGTGCATTTTCTGCAGGGAGCATTGTTAAAGTAACAGTGGAGATGGTGAGGTGTAGTAAGGGTATGAGGAGGTATGGTAGGGTGGTCGTTTGATTCTTGCTAAGGCGCATTATATAGTTTGAGGAGGGCAGAGGTGGAGGGTGGGTATCTAGAAAGGACGTTGGAGGTTGGCCGTGGGTGTGTATGCTAGATACGATATTCACGTGATACAGCAAGTTAGGTTAATTCCACATCAGAGTGGGTGTGCTAGATGCGACATTCCAGTAACAAGGGCCAAATGTGAGTAGTCTTGATAACGTTCAGATGGCAGGGCTAGTCCCTCATTGGAGTAGCGGTTGCTAGAAGTGACGTTCCAGTAGTGGGGCCAAATGGGCTAGTCTCGCACCAAGATAGCTATCAAGTAGTAGGGTTAGACCTGCATCAAGGTAGTAGGTGAGCATATGCTAGAAGAGCATTCAAGTAGCAGGGCTAGTCTAGATGAGCATCCAAAGGCAGTCAATAAAATGATGGGGCTAGATAAGCATTCAAATGGCATTCAGTAAAATGGTGGGGCTAGATAAGCATTCAAGTGGCATTCAGTAAAATGGTGGGGCTGGATAAGCATTCAAATGGCATTCAATAAAGTCATAGGGCTAGATAAGAATTCAAATGGCATGCAGTAAATGGTGGGGCTAGATAAGCATTCAAGTGGCATTCAATAAAGTCATAGGGCTGGATAAGCATTCAAATGGCATTCAGTAAAGTCATAGGGCTGGATAAGCATTCAAATAACACTTGGGCATATGTTAGATGCGACAGGGCACCACATTAAATGCAGTTAGAGGGCTGGGGACTGTCATTGATAGTGGGTATGGGCTGGATTTGGAGGTTTCAGCATGGGTGGGCACGGGTTTGCACATGCAGAGATTTCTTTTATGCCAGCAGTAAGTAGTTCGAGTTTACCTGACGCGGTACCTTGTGCTGCCGTTGCTCAGGAATGTCGTGATTTCGGTGAACAGGGTTCCTGGCAGTAGGTAGAGTCAGGCATAGGCAGGCTGAGGCAGGAAACAGCCTTGGATTGATGGCCTTAGAGGATATGGCCGACTCGCGCCTCCCGGTGTGCTATTGGTTGATATGTAAGCGTCGGCGGCCAATAGCAGTGACTGATGGTGCGATGCAGGGTGGGGAGGAGGCAGTGGATGGAGCCTAGATTCCCTGGGCATCCATCTTGGAACGGGTACCCATGTGCAGCCCGATAGGGAGGCACAGTGAACGAGGTGCCTTTCGGTGGAATTAGCAGTCGAGTTCTGCTAATTTCGCATTTAGCAGATTGTAGCTGGCGTCGGGCACAATTACAGTGCTTTGGTTAAATATTGCAGGCACGCAGCACGGATGCTGTGTGCAGCCTCAAGGTGCTTACCTTGATGAAGGGAACCTCCTGAGTCTCCTTCTTAAGGGGGACACTGCACCAGCAGTGATGTTGGGAGCTCCTGCTCCTTTGCTCTGCTCGGATGGAATTGCGCTTTTGAATATTGCAAACAAAATTTTCCCTGCACTGAGGAGGCTATGAAGATGCAAGATACCCAACGGTACAACCACCAGAACAGGGCGCCTCCGCTCTGACTTTTGCTCGCCGAGACACTTGTCTTTCTTCAGCAAATATATTAGCGCACAGAGGATATTATCACTACAATTAACAAAGGACTATATGGATGAGGGAAAGATTCAGAACAGACTAAAGAGATTCTACACTGCAGTTCTGGATATGGTAGAATGGTTTGGATAGGATTACTTAAGGATAAGAGATTGGCTATGGACAATTCTATGCTAAATACTCACAACTATGGTTTTGGAATAAGCCCGTCAGGATTTGGTCAAAGGTTTTGGACTGGAATTCTGCTAGCCCACCAGACAGGATTCAGGCACCCGGTTCTGCAGTCAGCACGGCACTCTGGTCTCTGCACGGCACTCTGGACTGGATCTGACTGGTTGGTTCTGGAGTTTACAGCTATCTGGTTTCAGCTCTGCACTACTGGTTTGGATCTCTGGGTTCTGGCAAGAGTTCTTGGCAAGAAGCAGAAAAAAGCACAGCCAGGCTGTTAAATTCTTTTGATGTGCCCCTTGGAAGTCTGGGGTTAAAATCAGGTTGCAAGATTTAAAGGCCAACTGAGAAGGGTTCAGCTTTGGAATGGGCCTTCTGCTTTCAGAGTTCTGGAGTCTTGGATCTGGGGTCTCCTGCAGAGCGCTTCGCCAGGTTTTAGGTCCTAAAACAGTCCCTATTTATGTATTTCCCAAAGGGGTGGATAGGCCGATTATACTAAGCCCACCCTCTAGGAATACGATTGGTCAGAGTATTCCCCCTCTCCTGATTTGAGAAGGAATCCTAGTGTCATAGTGATGCTGCAATTAACAATCCTCCCCTTTGTTTCTACACAGAAAACATATTTTTCATATAAAGCATATTTACAATATCACCAACTTGCTAATAATACATATTCACATCACGTGTTTAATAAAGCACATATCTGTCCGAGTCCCATCTTCTTGAGAGTTTCGGTTCAAAATTGACAGTTTTTTGCGCTTTTGGTTGGTTACCCAGTGTTAGATTTGTACACATTTTTCCACATACATGCGCATGACATCTGGGCATAATCCTGTACATTTTCACATTCCTAGCATGATCACAAATGCTACAATATCAACACTTTGATAGTCCGGTCTCTGAATATCGCACAGGGTTCAGAGTAGTTTCAAACTGTGAGCAGCATTTTCATATTAACAACCTATAAAATACAGATTTTTCCAAATTGTTCACAGTTTTCTATGAGTCTTTTTCCAAAAAGATATTTCCTTGGAATCTCAGATGCACATATCAGTCTAGCACCGCCTCCAAGGTTTGGCTGGGCCAAGAGCAACCTGAGCCTCTCTTCCTTAGCAGTTGGTTTCTGTTGAAGCCCAAATTTGCATTTCCTTTCAGTCAAGGGAGTCTTTTGTCTCCACTCAGAGCAACAGGCCAAAATCTCCTCCCACTTCCATTAACAACTCAATGCCAGTTCCTGAGCAGAGAGCAGGAGGAAGATTCCTTTGTTTGGGAGCAGCTTTGGAATGTCTTTGAAGTCCAGTGTGGCTGACATTAGTTCACTTTAAAACACTGTTTAAAAATGGGCTTTTCTAAAATACAATTTACATTTTCTACAAATATGCACACAAATCTCTTCATTTCAGTCTTTTTAAAACATAGAAATTGAATTGTAGCAACCCATATTGCTATTGATGGCAAGTCTCTTCTTTTCTACAATTTGATTTTAAGACACAAGTTTTAAACCGATAGTAATGGCAAATGACAACTTGGATACAGGCCAGCGGCGGTACTGCGCCCATATCGGACATATTTTTTCCCAAGGAAGCACCTTTTGAAAGTGGATTTATTTATGATGAAAGGTGTTTCTCCTGACATTGTGCTTATGAGGATTCCTTAAATAAGGTGATGGTGAACACCCTACAAGGATGTTGGATCTTCTCTGCTGTTTGGGAACCATGGTTTTGCACTTTCAACAGCCAAGGAAAAACGGATTTTAAAACTTCTGGCTTTTCCTGGCAATGCAGCACTGCCTTTTCAAGCAGTTCTATTCCACTCTGTGGGCAGCCCAATGATAGTTTTTGGCAGTGTGGTCTCCTGTTTTACCACTGGCATAGGCAAAAATAGATTTGGCACCTTATTTTTCAGGTTACCCTGCACATGTCTCACAGATTTTTAGCGCACATAAGGCTTTTTGGCGGCTATACTGTTGGTTTTGATGAAAGCAGCGCACAGTGATGTTGCAGGCAGCCTAGTGGGTAAGAACATCCCACAGACCGGGGGGGTTAAAAGAGAGGGGCGTGATATAAGTGGTACATCGGTCAGAATAAAAGAAATTATAGACACAAATAAATAATTAAGGGTTTCAGTTGTGCATGCCACGCTAGGCATTGACTTAGGTCAAGTGCCGGGTTGAAATCACTTACAATGGGTCCTGTGCCTGCTGCGCCTAGAGACCCAAGCTACTTCTCAATGATGACACCCAACAAGACTGAAACATGCTTAGGATGCTTGTGGTCTCGTGCAGAAGGGATGTGAGCTAGCAGTTCAAGCTGGACTGCCCCTTTGGGGGTGGGATCAAGCCTGATATGCATATGGTCTTTCCCCTTTTGTAATGGCTTGGCAGTGAAGAATTATGGTCTGGATGATTGCCCAGAGCAATGCCAGAGGTTAAAATTTATTCTAAACCTTCCAGCCATCACGTCTTGTTTTGCTTCTTCAGCTTCTACTATTGCTTTGGGCACATTTGGGACCCACGCCCTTCTGCAGCACAGGTGGCTCCAGTCCGGCCATGCCAATTGGGAGTCTCTTTCACTCCTCAGTCCCTCGGCTTGCCTTCTGCTATGGACATTGGGCTTCAGCATGGTCACGGCTCTGCAAACACAACCATTAGAAGCACATGGGGAAAACTCAATTCTCAGCACGTGTTCCTCGGTGCAGCCAGGGCCATGCAGCTTTTGAGAACAGGACCCTCTCAGAACTTGCAGGTGAAATCTGCTGTCTCCAAGTTCCAGCGTCCTTTCCTTGATCACACTTCCTCATGGATTGCCAGCCTTGTGCTCTTCTAATGCTACTACTACTACCAACCTTTCAACTGTTGCTCCAGCTCCTTCCCTTTCTCCTTTCCTGCTGCAGCATTTTATGCCTCTCAGGTTTGGCAATTGGCTTCAGGTGTGAGCCATTAGTTTCAATTGCCTGACCCTCGCAAAGGTTGTAAGGCCTAATTGCCTGACTACTACATCTACATGCTTCTTCAGCCCTCTTCTTCGTCTCAACCCTTCTAGGATTCTGGGACATGTAGTTTACTTCATCAAAGTTAGGGTTTTCCACTTCTTTAGTTTGGTAAAAAGTAATCAAAAGGGCAGGATTATGGGAAAGTTAAAAAGGGGTTCATCCCAGTCTTCCTGGTCTGTTTCCCTCTAACCCCCAGGTGATGCTCCTGCAGTGCACCAACCAAAGAGTCGGGATCAGAAAGTGTCTGCCTTTCCCTGGACACATGAGGAGGGTCCCAGATCAGGTTTATGAGGAGAATACCATCAGATTCTTCACAATTGCCCGAGAGAAGGCTTATTGATATTCCAGGGAACCCTTGCAAGAATGTGACTAGGAAACTGCAAATTGTCCAGGAACGGAGTCCTTGAAGAGACATTTAATACTGCTCCATCATGACCAGAGACTGATTAACTAAGAGGGTACAACTGTCCAGGCAGCTACACATTGGGGTAACAGAATTGCTAAAGAGGTGCAGGCCTTGTGTCATCCTAGTTTGTTGATAGTTCTTCCTTCATGATGAGTTCATTTTCGGATAGTCCCATCCCCAGTAACTGTGAAGTTTGAATAATGATGCATGGTCTTATTTTCCCCTCGTCTTTGTGACAGTCAATTTGAGAGGACAAATGTATTTTTTGAAAATTTGATTTATGGTTGGTAGGTACAAAAACCCGTAAAATGCTAACTCATCTAGATTAAGTATTTCCAAGAAGGAATGATGGTCTAAAACGTAGGGCCCAATGGTTTCTATTCCTATTTATCCCTTTATTGAGAGAATGAGTAAACCTAATTCGTTGACCATCATTTATTCTCTGACCAACCTTTGTCTGAAACAAAATGTTTTTAATGTTATTTCTAACCGTCTGTCCTGAGCACATGTACATGCTGCATCTGGGAGGATTTGCAGCTCTCTTCTTTTATTATGAAGAGACAGTGGCCCTCATTAAAGGTTTGCTGGTGGTTTGCTGGTACAGGTGCCAGTAAGGGTAGGTTAATCCCCATTCCATGGCTCCAAGGAGGGATTGCTGGTATTACTGTCACGGTGCCGGTAATACCTGCTGTGTTTTGCCAGTGGGGTGCCTGACCTCCAGCTATAAGCTGGAGGTAAATCAGGACAACCCACCAAAAAATGTGTAGTTTGCCAGTATGGAAACGTGCCGGTAAATGGAATTACCGGCACATTAATTCCGGACCGGCAAAGTTACAGGGCCAGTGTTTTTCAGAAAATGCTTGTAATGAAAGGTTTCTAATAGAGCACACACAAACCATTCATTTTCGTGAATAGTGGTTTTCAACAACAAAATGTAAAGTAGACCTGACCCTCGTTTAAGACATTTAAATTAATCCAGGTGGTCCATAAAACTCATAATTAAAAAGAAGACTGAATTCAACACTTTGTCAATGCCTCAGAATGCTAACTAAATCACGTTGTGCAGTAGGGACTCCAGCCGACCCATAGGACTGGAGGTTTCCCAACAGCACTTTAAGATGAGTAGCAGCACCCTTGAGATGGATGGGGATGCATATTAATACACTTGCATCAAATCAATAATGACAACTCAATAGTTTGGCAAAGGGAGTCTGTTTAATGACAAGTACAGAAAACGGGGAGTTCATGAATATCAGTAATCGCTCGATCTTCCTTCTCATTTCAACTTCAATTCATTTCAGAAAAAAACATAATAGTTATACCAAAAACCCGTCACTACTGACGTGTAACTCTCATAACCTAGGATGCAACTTGATTGGTTCTAGGAAGATTACTTTAATATAGGCACTATATCTGTATATGGTAACAGGAGAGGGAACTGGATAAACAATGTCAGGTGGGGCAACTAAGCCCTTCCTTCAAAATGGCGACTCTAAACGTCACTAAAAGTATGACGTCTCATTGGTTCTACTAACTATAGGACCCTAGATTACATGGTCCACTATGATTGGGTTGGCATCAACCCCACCCATACTTTTCCACGTGCTTAGCAGTGTGCAGAATAGCCGGCCAGGTGCAGGGAGTTCGCCTGCACCCCCAGCTTCCCTCCAATTATTGCTACAATCAATCATCACTTCAGTGGTCATGTGTCAATTATTTCTTTGTGGTTGGCCTCGAGTCTGCTTCTTGGTCTGGGAAAGTTAAGGCGTCTGTGCATGACCAAGGTCCATATGTGGGTGGGAAAGTTTCATCCCTTCTGCTTGCTTAGTCACGTGATTCCTACACCATGAAATCATCTTATTCTTCATGCAATTTCGTGCATTTGATTTAATTTTGCCAGTCGTCTGCCATCTGTGGCTTATCTTGACCTTTCTGAACAGGATACTCTGTTCTTCTTCCCATTAATTGTATCTACTGTTGGGCTATTTCAGCCGATACAACCTTGGCTTCTTGGCATGGTTACCCTTGTCTGAGTTTCTCTCCGTCTTTAATTCTTGATTTGTTTGCTGAGAAACTCTCCGCTTGAAACCATTATTAACCTTTGGTTGTTTCTGCTCTTGGGCATAATGGAAGTATACTTACATAAAGTGCTCTTTGAGGTAGATATATATATAGGTGGCGCTTGATGCAATCTATCTTACTACTAAGCATAAGCAAGCCTCACGATTTCTGTGCTTCTTGCGGTTACTTTGCATATGTACACGTTTAAACTAACTGAATAGCTTCATCATGCATGTGGCATAATTTCTGACATCTTGACATCACTTATTTCACTTTATGCTCAGGATGTCACTTATCCATTGTGTTTCATCTCTTTTCATCATTCATAGGTCATCATATCTTCTATATGTGAGTCAGTACGGCTCTTATGATGTCATCATTTGTCTTCCTTCAGCATCTTTTTAGCTTCTTCGGGTATTACATTCTGACAATCGTCATTCTGTCTCACTTGTCGATATGGTTTTCTCAATGGGTACCTTACAGTCCAGGTTTTCTTAGGTGTCGGTACTTCAATAGGTGCTGTTCTTCTGATAGGTACTAGACAGAGGCCCACTGTGACTATCTGCTGGTTTATTTGTTCATCATACGTCACATATTTCGGCATGAATGTTCCTGGTACTTCAAAATGGGCAGTTGGAGTGCGCATCGAGTTTGGCACCTCCTCTACGTGACCACAGACCCCTGTTGATGTGTGTTTTGGAATGGCCATACTCCTGCTCTGAAGGATAATAGCTGAGATGAAAATACCCTTGCTGTCACACCTCCTGGTTTCCTTAACAACAATGGGCGAGATGAGAACACCCTTACTCTCCCACCTCGTTCGACTGCAGAAGGACGACTGAGATGATGACATGCTTGCTCTGCTATCCCTTGGTCTCCACAATAATATTTTTGAGATGACCACACTCTTGCTCTACTGTCTCCTAGATTACAGAATGACTACCGAGATGACTACACCCGTCCTATGAAACCTCTTGGCCTTCAGAAGATCAGTGACTGAGATGACCACACTCTTGTTGTTCTACTTCTTGGTCTTCAGAAGGACACGCAATGAGACAACCACATCCTTACTCTGCCATGTCTTATTCTCCAAAATTAAAACAACTGAGATTACTACATTCTTGCTTTACTGCCTCCTTCCTAGACTCCTGAATTACCATGAAGATTACCACACTCCTGCTTTGCCACCTCTTGGACTTAACAAGGACAATGACTGAGATGGCCACAATCTTGCTCTGCCACCTCTTGGTCTTCAGAAGGTCAACAAATGAGATAACCACAGTGTTTCTCTTCCACCTCTTGGTCTTCAGAAGGACCGGCATTGAGAGTACCACACTCTTAGTCTGCCTCCTCTTTGTCTTCACAAGGTCTTAGATTGAGATGAGCACGCTCTTTTTTTGCCTAGTTTGGAAGTGCAGGCTCACACTTATTCCTCCATTTTCTCACTGCATTGCAATGGATGAGAATGCCATGCATGCAGTAGCATGCAGCCAGCAAATTCTCTCCCAGAATTCCCACAGCATAAGAAAAAAAGCTCAACAGCCATGCCATACTACTAAATAATTGTTTCAGAGGTGTGAGGTCTGTGTGCTATTTTAAATGGAGATGGGAGCAGTGTACACGACCACCATAAATGTACGGCTTCTGTTAGTGTACATAATAGCATGCCTTCTGTCACTGAAGTTACCATGGGGGAGAACATTATTTTTAACATTTAATCATACTTTCAAGCACTCAAAGGCCTTAGAAAATGAAATAATGTGCTCTTTCTGTCGGGCACTAAGGCACAGAAAGACAAATGGTTTTAGTTTCCTTCTGTCTCTTTGATTAAGTAAATCAGTCCATAAATCTTAGCTTCAATGTTAATGACTTTTTTAATCCTGAGAAACGCTTCTTGAAAAAGGCAAAAATTACTTTTCTCCGTGAGCATTAAGGAATGCACTCAAAAAGCTCAAAAGACAAGCAGACGAGAATTCATTTTGCAATTGTAACTCTTGCATGCACAACCTTTTCTCATCAAATAAGGAAATAAAAATATGATTAGGACTCTCTTTGGATTGTGGGCAAATGAGAGCAAGATGAGCAGGCGCAGAAGCAATTACAGGCCCTTTTCATACACTTGGTTCCCATACTGCGAGTCTCCCTCAAGGCAAGCCTCCATAGCCATGCAAGCCTCTATAGCCATGCCAAGCCTCCATAGCCATGCCGTGCCATTCAATCGTCTAAAGACGCTATTTGCAAGGAGCTTGCCGTCAATTCATTTAAAAATTCACATTTGCCACAATATATGGCAGATACGCTTGCACACAGAGTGGTAGGGGGTGAAACTTGACGTATTCTCCCATTACAGGCCCACGGCGACATTCTGGTGAATTTGATACCAAGCAGAATGAAGAGATTGAAGTAAGATTGTGTCTGGAATACTGATCATTTCAAATGGAGCTCCTCTGGATTACAGACCACAAAAATGGCCAAGTGTCATGCTCAGCACCTCCTTGCAGCGCTATACACTTGGTATTGTGGTGTCTGGTGTGCATGGCCCTGAGTTGCATTGGCAGCCCTGGCAATATCTCGCTAGGGTGAAAACACATCCATGATTTCCCGGGCCATTGCTGGATTTTGAACGTCCACGGTCAGTCCCAAATTGGAGTCCCATTTCTGTGTTGGCGACACGCCCAGGTTTTAGATTTGGGATGGGACTCTGGTCACCCTGTCTTGTAATCACTCTCAATCAGTCCAGCTGCGCGTGCAGCATTGTTCCTTTCCATCTGCCCACCCACACTCAAGAGTTATAAGACCTTGAGCACCACCACCTTTGCCACGTGCCATTTTTCTGTGACCACATTGGTACCTTTTGGAGGGTTTCACTTGATGAGACCTGGCCCTGTGGCAAGCCTTTGATAGAGGGGGCATGCCCTTGCACGTTTCGTGGCCCGCGTCACCCAAGCATTGCCACCGCGAGCGGTCACTGCTATCGTTGCTGGTTCAAGCTATTGTGGGCTCAGTAGGCAGCTGTCCTCTGCTACATTTCCTTGTTGTCTGATTGGTAAACGGCGCCCTCAGAAAAAAGGAATGCAACGCGTGTGCTTATTAGAGATTCACACGTCTTCTGAGAGGAGTGTTTGGCAATAGCGAGGAGGTCACAGCTTCTTCGAATGTTTTCCCCTCACCTCTTTGAGCGCTTACTCCCCTCTAATCACATGTACAGGACCCCCCTCGATGCTATAAGCTAAACAAAACCTGTGAATGTAGGAAAACGAAAGAACACAGCATGACTGTGCTAGCCTTCAACTAATGAGCGCTGCTCAGTTCCAGGTCCCAGGCTTCCGCTACACATGGATGCTTGTGCAGTGTTATGGGGAGTTTGAAGCCACTTCTCTAAAGTTATTTATACATCAATTACTTTTTTTTTTTAATTTTAAAACATCATTACCTTCAAGTTTTTAGGTGAATACCAGAAACTCACTTATTATTATTTGTTATTATTTGAAAATGTGTAGCCCACAAACTAAGGCCCAAAGGCATCTAGGTGCTAAAAAGGGGAGCAACCCAGGACAAATCATTACTTCATACTCTAAGGAAAAAGAAAGAGATTAGAACAGACGGGTTTTCAGCGCTCTTCTAAATGGGAGATATTCAGTGAGTGTTCTCAAAGCTAGTGGGAGAGCATTCCACAAGCTTGGGGCTAAAACTGAGAAAGAACGCCCACCCAATCGCGTTCACTGATATTTGGGATTCTTGAGAAGCAAATGAGATTCAGAACTCAGATTTCTCGCTGGGTAATACCTTTCTAATTTCGCTTTTAAGTAGTGAGGACCCACATTGTGCACTGCTCGATGGACGATACAAAGAATCTTAAATTCAATTCCGGAGCCCACCGGCAGCCAGTGCAAACGGTGCAGAACAGCTACTACATTTGTAAAGAAAGTAAAGAAATTAAGCTGATGTCATCAATACCCTATTCCAAATCTTGAAATGAGAAACTGCCAACTCCTGCGAAAGCAACGCCTGTAACCTCATAGTGTTCTACTCCATGATAGTACGAGCCATTGATGCCACCAATCTTTAGTTTCATGTGCAAAATCATCCCATAAAAAGGGACATCGGTACACACTGCAAGCATCAAATTCTACCACGAAATATAGGGGTGAAGGGAAGAGAGGGAACGTCAAGGAAAAAGAATCGCCACATTTCAGTGAGCCCTACAAGACAAGCAATACTGGACCGGGTCTGTCTGTGTCAGAAATCTGGATTTAGGTAGGGATGTGGACCAGAGTCTATGGACATGGTAATGTGGAACCCTCTTCTCATATCACCTGTGACTTGCTTTAGATGGCAGTCTATGAAGTAACTGAACAATGACACTGTGGAGAACCTATACAGCTTCAGCTTTTACCAGCGCATTTTCTCCCCTGGAACTATTTTTGTCAAGCCTACCAGATGTGATAAGGTCAGTAATCTGACCTCGCAAAGAGGGGATAGAGGCCCATCTCAGCCTGGGTTGGGAGGCCTACCAGAGTAGAAGCCATAGCCATTCCCAGCGAGGGAAGGTGGGAGTTGGAAGGACCTCAGTTTCTGTCCCCTCCCCCAGTGTCTGTATCTATCTTAGCAGTATCACTTTGGATCACCCTTCACATACCTCTTGACAACAATCCTGGCCAGTTTCTTTCTTTATCTTTTAGACCAGATAAAGAAGCAGCCAGAGTCAGGGAATTCTGCATGTAAGACCGAAACCTCCCACCTGGCGCCTTTCGTCAGATGACTCCAGTCATCAGACTGTCAGGGCCAACCGGGAGGGAGGAAACCTGCAAACAAAATGACAGTTAGCCTTTGCAGCCCCCAGGAACATCTTGCAACGCTTCCCAACACCAGCACATGCCATGCGCTAATAGATGTGTAGGGCCTACCTCACAAAAATCAGCATGTACTTGCCACGGAGCAGCTTTCAGCTAGAGGCTGTTCACTTAGCTTGGATTTTGCCACAACGCGGCCTCCTAACATGAACTGGGACATTCTCCAATGTGGGACAGCACTGTTGCAGCACAGTAGTCCGCATGGAAAAAAGAAGTTGGGTTTAGCCCCCTATTTGTAAATGTTGTCCACTGTAACACCTGCTGGGTGAGAAAGTCTGAGCCAGATTAGCTAAGGCAAGAAATTCAATGGGAGAAAGCGGAGGAATATAAGAAGAGGGACAGGAAGCAGAACAGAAAGTTGTGGGCTGTTCGAGTGAGGTCAGTGGAGGAGGAGGTGTTAGACCAGCTAGAGAAAGACAGTGGACTGAAGTGTGGAGGCATTTTGGAGAAAAGGTGAGGTATTGTTTGGTGAGAGCAAGTGATACTGTGTTGCTAGTGTTCATCTAATATGGGTGAGAGAGAGTGTGAGGGGGAATGTGGTGATACAGTGAAAAGAGAGAGAGTGAAAGGAGGGTGACCGGGGTGGAGTAGCAGTAGTATGGAAAGGCGAGAGTAATAGTAGTGTGGAAAGAGGTGTGTAGCAGTAGAGAGGAGAGGGAAATGAGGAGGTATAAAATAGAAGGGAGTAACATTCGAGGGGAGGTAGTGGAGAGAGAGAGAGAGAAAGACAAGACGAGGAAGAGTGTTGTAATGTGCTGGTGTAATGTTCTGGGGTGCTGTGTAATCTCCAGTGGGTGGAATGTTGGTGTGGAGTGTGGAGCTTTGAGTGTGGGGATTCTAAGGTGTAATTTGGAGATAGAGAGCAAGCTGTGTGTATATGCTATTGTTTATTCTTCCAATGTACCAATGAACTTACCTGTACAACTGGGCCCAATAATTTATAAGTAACTTACCTGGTTCCTGCGTGCTGTGTGGTGGAAGGACCCCACCTAGGTTACTTCAAAGTGCTTGGAGAGGAGGAGGGGTGGAATTTGAAGGTGAAGAGTAGCCGGTGGGAGAGTTGAAGAGGGCAAGTAGAATACCAGGGTGTAAAAGGGAGAAGACTGAATGCAGCTCCAGTGTCTGGAAGGCAAAACCCCACAAACGGTTTAGAACCGGCATCATCGATAGTGTAGATCAAGCCTTGGAAGTCCTGAGGGAGCCTAGAAAGTAAGGTGATTGCCTTTAGGCCCCAATTCACTGAAAGAAAGAATATAGATAGTAGGAGCCATAAACTCTACATACTAATCAGTGGGTTCCGGGCGGTAAATATGCCTGGGTTAGGGAGGGAACCGCTTCATCTAGATGAAAGAGCGAGGGATGGCCCATAGCACCCTATCTCAACAAAAACCTCTGAATCATCTATGAGTGTTTGTGTGTTCTTTAGGGCATATGTGGCCCAGAGGCTGTGGAACACCAGCTGTGACCACAGCTGCTTCAGTGAGGTAAGCTTCCAACAACCCATTTACTGAAGGCCAGTGTGCCAATTGGCGCCTTAGGCCGAACCGATCCTCTCAAGTCCTGAACTGGCGCATGATTGCATTCCACTTAAAATATCCATTAAAGACTTTTCTATTCTCCAACATATTTGCAAGCACTCCTATAGTACATTACTGACATAAGTTCCCTTTGACTAACAATGTAAATGAAATAACGATTTGTATCCTTTTTTGCAGTTCTACCCAGGGTCAATGGACTGGATCCACCGGTAATGGACACAATGCGGGTCACAGTGCTGTTACTGGCCAATCCAGCCAGCTGTCGATTTGCTATAAGCACCCCAAGCTAATCCACAGAGTGGTCATTGCATTCTTATTATTTTAGAAAGTGCGACCCGTGGCGTGTGTGCAGATTGCAGCAGGCCTGGTCATGGAAATGAAAGATGGGCTCCATGCGTAGCCAGTCTTCCATTTCCATGAGGTGGCAAGAGGAGGAGCCCAGGCCCAGGATTAGCCAGTGAGGGTAAGTGAGGATATATGTAGGGAGTTGGGGACGGAGCAGGCAGAGGGAGATGGTGAGGATGGGTGCTGAGGCACTGGGACATGGACGATTTTGGAGGTTTTGGGGAGAAGATGTGGTATGTTTTTACCCGTGCATCCAAGCCCTACAATAAAACTGTGCAGTACTGGCATTGAAAACATCATGATGGCCAGAACTCCCCAGAGAGTGCACAGGGAAAACATTAAGAATAGACTGCCACCCATTTTTGCCTATGTTGTGAGCACAGGAGGGCACTGCCTAAAACCACCAGTGGGCTACACACACAGTAGCCTGAAACCATTGGGAATGGCAATGCTGATTGCCAAAAAAGCAACTCAGAACTGTGGGGAATTCATTTTCTTAATCCCAAAAATGGTTGCATTACCAGTACTCACCACTACCAGAAAGCCGGCGTTTTAAAACCACCAGACGTTTGTGTAAAACTGCACAAATGAAACAAAACCAGACCAAGGAAAGACTTGCTAAGAGGTGGAAGAATGTAAAACCATATTCTGAAATGACTTGAAGGAAGTAATTATTTAATGTATAGGTAAAAATTGTCAGTTTGATTTGAATGTAGAAAACTGGGAACAAAAAGTGACATTTAGCTGAAACCTGGCTTAATGAAACTGGATTCTGCCTGACAACTACCCCCGACAGGAGTTGAAACTGGATCAACAGCTGTGTTCCCTGCCAGGCCTGGCTGCATCCTGAGGTCACAGGGCCCTGTTGATTGAAAGGGGAGTGGCAGCTGGGGACTACAGGGAGTTGAATAAAGGCCTGTCCTGGACTCAGGCAAATGTTATATTGGGGCGTCGTAAAAGTGGCTTCCTCTTAGGGGAAACTGGGAGGGGCAGTGCCTCTGCTAGCAGCTGAGCTTGGGGGAAGTGGATAAACCAGTTATTCCACCCTGTGATGTGGGAAGCCACACCCCTTTTTTGACCAGAGCATAATTTTAAAAAGATAGATAACTCATAGTGCGGACTTGTCAGAATTATATAAGTAATATCATTATTTTTGTGATTTTTCTGTGACCATTTTGAGAGGCGTTAGGACCCTGTGGTGTATTCTGGGGGGTTGCTAGCGGAAAATAGGGTCTCACTCCAAATGTCTGCATGTTAAAAATATGACACTTCATCAATTAATGTCCATACTCCTTGCGCACATATGTGTAATTTTGGGTAAATGTCCGATATTGCAAAACCAGTTAAAAAGTGCAAAATGTTGTCATTTTTGAATGCAAGCCCCCAGGAAGATCAGAGGTGGACAAGCATGGACCATAAGGAATATATAATGTGCACATGTAATTTCAACAAATTGTATATCTGGGAAGGATGTATTTGAATCAAATATAGATTTGTGGGCAAACTGACCAGGGGAGGATCCTCTGACCCATAAACAGACTTCATCATGCTGACAATCCATTTCCTTCCCCCAATCATGGGAGATGGGAGAATTGGGCCAATGACAAGTAGAGAGGGGCAGGCTTAGCTAGGCCCAGGCACACACCCATTTTCAAAACACATAAAAAGAGACTGCTGGGACAGGTAGAGACATTCAATTCCATTTGCTGCGGAGCATGATGACCGACGACTTCACATCCAGAGAGCCAGACTTCAAATCCATCAATCTCCAAAGACCAGAACTTTACTTCAGAATTTAAAGCTAGGGCCTAAACCCACAAACTGAGAACTCTTCTCAGCAGGCCTCAGCAACCTTAAAATCATTTGCAAATTCTTCCACAGCCGGGCGAGCTGTCTGAATTATTTTGCAAGAACCTGTAGCAGTACCCATAAAGCAGTGTTACATCCAGAATCCAGAGAGGCTAGACCAGCAGAGCAGAGCTGACCCAGACCGCTGTGAGCAGAACCAGAGAGCTGACCCAGATCACTGTGAAGTGCCGAGACCAGAACCGGAGTCCAGTCCAAAACCTGACCAGATCCGTGGCGAGGCCTATTTCAAATTTATATTGTGAGTACCTAGCAGAACTGTGCAGAACCAATCTCTTAGTTAAAATAATCTAATCCAAACTATTTTAACCTAAGTAGAACAGCCTCCTAGAAATCGTGTCATCTGTCATTTGTAAAGCTGCACAACTGTCACCTGTCAATTCTGAAGCTGCAAGCTGTCACCTGTCATTTTGAGTTTACTTTAAATCCGAAAAACTACCTTTATTTAATCGTCCGTATCTCTGGAACCGTTTGGGCTAGGAACGAAATCTAGGCTTTCCAACGAACCTAGAACCGACTTCCTACTCCCTGTACTTTTGCCGCAATCGCGAGACACGCACTCGCGAAATTTACCGCGATTTGCGATTTTGGCTCAATTTCTCCACTTGTCAAAATAGCAGCTCCATTCTTTCTTTTGTTAAAATCCGTTTGCAACTTGGTAATAACTCATAGAGCATTGCTAAAGTGAGCCTGAACTAATACCAACACGCATCTCCCACTCACCCTGAACCTCCTAAAGGGAATTAAAAGCATTTTCAGCATATTTCTCACTTCATTGCCACCACATTCAAAGCACTTGGGCCTGTGTTTTAAAACTCAAACCTGTTTTCTCTAAGCTTGCTGGAGTGGGAATTGAATTTCGTATTGTATTTGATTGCATTCCTGAGAACTGTGTGCTCCTCTTTCCATCTCCTTCCATTTCTTACATTGCATAGGGGAGGGGGGTGAATTGCCAGAGAAAAGTGATTATCTTATCTTTTGCTAAAATCATATCAAATATTTCTGTACTGCATTTTATTCCTCATTGCTTTTCCCTTGAAATCATAAAAGTATTTTGCTACTTTATCCATCCTATACTAACTCCTCATTGATTGTAAAGAAGTGTGCTAGTGCCAGATTATCCATTGTTGATCAACATCATATGTCCAAGTGTACTATCAGATATTAATTTATTATAAAGTGTGATATATATATATTGTTTAAATTCTCAAATAAACCTTTTAAACTTGCAAAACAGAACTACTTCTTGGCTCAGTGGGGTCAGGGGGATTCTAAGAGAGGGGTGTTATATAGGGGTAGTCATCCAGAACTCATGCACTGGACATAAAGATATATCAATAAGGGTTTCCATTCAGTATCCCAGACTAGGCTTTGACTTAGCTGTAGTGTTGAATTGAATCCTCTTACAAAGAGCATGGGCCGCGGGACAGAATGCATGATTGTAGTATAATATTCAGCCAGCATTTCTAAGCACCTGTTTGCTGTTTGGCAGGTGCCTTCACCCCAGGTGCTCATGTTAGTTAACGCATTTATGTTTAGCTTTGCACATAGGCCGAAACTATTGCATTAGAGTAAAGCTAGGGAGAAATGGCATATGAGGAGGGAAACAAAGCTTGTAGGTGTTGTTTGGTTATTTACCCACCCATTGACTACCCATGGCCACGCTAATCCCTATAGCCATTCCCTCCCACTTCCTGCCCCTCCCTGCCCAAAACACATCCTCCTGGGATCTCTTTGAGCTAGCTTTGTCAAGTCTTAACATCTTATCTTTGTGCTCGACGTGCTTGAGTGTGTTTTTTCAAAGCAGTCTTCTGAGAGTTAGTGACTTAACTGGAGCTGTAAACCTGCCACTGGTGTAATAAAAATGGCAACCAGGTCTGCCTGTCTTTCACTGTAGTCCTGTTAAAAACGAGCATTGGAAAAGCCAACCGTTTCGCCTTGTGTATAAATATTAGGCAACACCCGACACTGCTATTATATGCCCAGGTACTTGGAACATTGTGCTGCTGCAGAGTTACAAAGGCCATAAAGGAAAAACGACTGACTTCAGAATTACCTGGAACTAAATGAAAGCTAGGCATTGTATAGTAGAAACGGTAGGATGGTGAGAAGCAGAGGAAGGGAGTGGCTGCATGTGCGTACTGTTTTCTGTGATATTTTAAAGGTTTGTTATAAACCAATAAAATAAAAAAGAAATAAAACAAAGGCCAGTATTGGAGCACCTTGAGGCTATAGGTATTGCGCTCCCCATAAAGGAAAATATAAATGATTAAATGAAAGAGTTTACATCGATAACTATGGACTGGGATGCACTGTCCTTATAGAGAAATTACCTAGAAAACGAGATACTGTGAGTATGTGAAACACAGCTTTGCACCAGGATTCTCTCGTAGGTATTTTAAAAACTCTCCGACATTGAACTTAGAAGGTTCATCCTGTTTTTGCATACGATTATTTTGTGTACCTTGGATTATACGGGTGCTCAGGGGTGTTGCTAGTTCTGGAAAGGATTGGGGGGCTAGGCTAATGTTGGGATTGTCGGGACTCGGGGCTAGCAGGTCTTTTGGTTGTATCCCTTGAGCTTCTATCCGGGGCGACAACCAAAAGACCCGGAGCTATAGCCCCCTTAGCCGCCCCCTAGCAATGCCTCTGTGGTCTGGGGACCCTTATGAGAAAAGAAAATGTTGCATGGGTGGAACGAAGGTAGAAACTGCCAGACATGTTTTGATGAATGTAGTAACTTGGTGGGACATGATTGGAAAGGGTATGCAAGATCTGCTTCTACTCCCTCAAGTATTAGGACTCATCAATGATGGGCAAGCATAGGCGCTGCAGGATCGGTAATTATCACAGCAGCCTCATATCATGTTTGGAAAGTAGTTTTGAAGTGTTTAGTAAAATTATATTAACATATATATATTACAGGGAAGATGTAATCATTGTTTAGTGAGAATGAAGGTTCTTGATAGTATGATGTATATTTTGAGATGTTGCAATAATTAAAGGTGGACATCGGAGTTGTAGATTAAGATGTTTTAATTATGGAATGTTTAACCTGCATTTATAATTGTTTGGCATTGGTGCAAAGGTTTATGTCAAGCCGCAATGCACCTAATAAAATAAAAAAAATAACAAATTTCAGCTGCTACCATCAATGGTCAGTTAATACCACTTCGGTAGTGCTTGGCCGATACTTTTCCAATGCCTACATAAAAGCTAAAACTGTTGGCATTGTAATGCTTGTTTATATCTCCTTTTGCAACAACCGTACTTTCTTTATTGCTTGGTTGTTTTGCATTGTGCTTGTATGTTTCTTGAATAACTTACCATCTTTTGAAGGGTTAACTCTTGAGGTCAGGCCTAGAGAACCAAAAGTAAGGCCAGTGTGTTCTCCAGAATTCTTGGATCACCAATGTACAGTAGGTTACTGGGACATGGATGAAGTGGGTGCTCAAGCATAGCGCATTACCCTTCTATATTTCCTCTCTCCATTGCATACCAACTGGAAATAGAAGGGGCTGTAGGGTTACATACCTGATTGAGTTTAGTGCTTTTTACAAAAATGGCATTCATCAGGTTTGAATCCTTGTAAGGATGACGCAGCCTTTTATCTTTTCAAGATAGAAAAATCGATTTCCATTACACTAATACTAGTCCAATGGCATTTTGAGGAGGGCCTTGGCCTCTCTTTTGTGCCAACTGATTGTACAGCCGGGCACATGAGAGTTAGAGAGATGACATTCCTACTGACGTGGCTTGGGGTGACTGGCTGCTCCAACCTGCGCTCGTCCAATTCCCCTGATGCCAGCCATTGGAGGGTGTGAGTGTTTCGATTGTGCCAACTCCTTTGGCAGCTGTTTCCCACCGGAGGATGGTTCCGTACCCCGGCCTTCAGGTCATTCCACCTCTTTTGACAGTCTTCATTGTCCCAGGTACAGTGCCAACCGATCCCACCTCCTCCCATACATCTGTCCAGGCGGCATTCTTCCTCTAGACAGAGTTTTTTCATTGTTGTGCCCAAAAAAGATTTTCAGCATGACTGACTACTTCCTCCACAAGGACGTGGAGATTTGCTTCATTGAATTTGGGATTTTTAAACCCGCATTTCAGGGAACTTCTGCTTGTCTTTGTCAGTAGGCCTGTTTGACACTGTGCTTCTGGGATTTGATGGCATCAGGAAATGGATGATTAAGAACTGGTTGAGTTTTTAAAGATGGCTGTCGCTGAGCTTCCTGTTTGAGCGATAATGCCATTTCTGTAAGTTTCTGCTACCATTTGGTAATTGCACCAATTCCCCAACAGTAATTCCGACAAGAATTGGGAGATTTACCGATCAGTGTTTGAGTTTGACGCCAATTTTGCAGAACAGAATTACTGCGACTTCCGAGAGTTAGGGCACGCACGCATGCACTCACTCCTTTACTCTTTTTTGTTCTTTTTGGACATGATTGAATAACACAGCTATATACGTGTAATCATGAATAAGGGAGTAGGTGTATCACACGGTTTGTGAAATTGTTAATTTTGTGCCCCTTAGGGTTAGAGTTTATTGGTACGTGCATCATCTTGCCTCCGTAAAAGGGTATGGAAAGTAAAATTGGACTATCTCTTGTACGTGTGTACTATGTGTTGTGCAAAAGAGCATTGCAATATATATGTTTAGACTCTCTCTTGCTTCCTTTAGGAAGGATGCAGTCTTTCTTTTCTTTCTCCAACCCGTTTCCAAGACTACCCTCTGCCTGGGGAGAATTCCAGATTTGATCCCAGTTCCTAGTACATCAACAAAGGACACACTCATGCTTCAACACAATCAAACCAATCTGGTGGTCTGGCACAGCGACTAATGCAAACCCTTTCCTGTTAACATACAAGCTCGTATTTCTTATCATTCAGTCGGAATGTAAAACGGGCTGCTTTTGGAACATGCAATGCAATTAAGTTTCGGTTTTGCTTTGATGCTAGATATGAAAACATGGCTAGCTGCCAACTGACACGGACCACACGGCCTGGAAATCGGATATAAAATACCGGTTTGCTGTAGTTTTTACTGCGGCCTACTTGATCCTTATTGTCATAAAAGCACAGACAGAGGACTGTCACGTCCCGCTTAAGACGTATTACTCTCTTTCGAACGCCTAAAAGGCCCAGTTCTTTTATACAACATGGCGGGCGCTCTATAAAGCTAACAAGCCTATTGTAAGCATATGGTTCGCTTAGGAGAAGTCCTGGCCCCGTTAGCATGCGATTGGCTGTATTTCAGCAGCACGAGGGGTCATTATCTAGATGTATGTCTTCGAAAGGAATTGACCAAACTCATTTTGCAAATTCATTTTTAAAAGATGACATTTTGATCCAATGAATATGTAGTGCCATTTAATACCAGGACAAGGCCAAGCTTAACAGGCTCGTAAACATTACTATTTTCAGAAGTGACTGACACTATGGGATCAGAAACTGGCCTGTTTTTAGTGTTCATTTTGGGTCTGCTGCCCTTGGAAGTCCAGACCTCCAGTGGCGTTATTTTGAGAGAGACCAGAATGAGTGCCATTCGGGGTCAGAGTGGGGCATCAAATTGTCTCGGGCACCAATGAAAAAGTGGTCCACAGTTGCAAATGGCTTTCCATTCCTTTTGTGACATTGTTTGAACAGTACCCAAAAGGGAGTTGTTTGATAAAATGTGATGAAAATTTGGCATTTGAAAAAATATGGATTCAGCAACACTGGCCAAAACTACTAGCCGCATGGTGAAGTAACTCATGAAACTAGTCCACAATGGCCAAAAAAGTGGCCCACTTCAACCAAAAAAACGGGTCCACACTAGCATTTTGCGTTTTTGGTTCATGCATTGCCCTATAGGCCAGTCCAAGCCTGGAGACATTTGACCTAAAGTAGGCCAGAGCAAATGTGTATGCCAGTCTGCCCAAGTCTGGGGTACCATGGTTTAGGAAAGCCTGGGGCAACCCCACACACTTTCCTCCACGGCTAGATGGATGAATGTCTCTATGCCTGCGCTGTCACTTTGCCCTGCATTCACTTTGTCACCTTTACCTCTTCATACCTTCACTTCTTCTGTATTTAATTTCTTCTCACAATTACTTGGTCATTACAGAGGGGTGACAATCTAGCCCCCCTACCTTTCTCACCAATATTCTTCCCCTTAATCCCCTTGACCCCAATCCTAACCTTAAAGCTAACCCTAGCATATCCATTGCCACCATGACAGTGTGAAGATGACGATGAAGCAAAGGTAAGCGGTACATGCATGAAGAAGACAATGTAAAAGAAGTAAGTGTAGAAGACGTTGTTTAGGCAAAGTAAAGGGGGGATCCCCACTAGAGTCACAGCCACCACGTCACTGGAACACAACGCATCATCCTTCTCCATCTCAATGTGAAGTAAAGGGGGCATACCCACTAGAGTCACCCCCCCACATCACTGGAACACCACGCATCGTCCTTCTCAATGTGAAGTAAAGGGGGGATACTCACTAGAGTCACAGCCCCCACATCACTGGAACACAACACATCATCCTTCTTAATGTGAAATAAAGGGTGGATACCCACTAGAGTCACAGCCCCACGTCACTGGAACACCACGCATAGTCCTTCTCAATGTGAAGTAAAGGGGGGATACTCACTAGAGTCACAGCCACCACGTCACTGGAACACAACGCATCATCCTTCTCCATCTCAATGTGAAGTAAAGGGGGCATACCCACTAGAGTCAGCCCCCCCCCACATCACTGGAACACCACGCATCGTCCTTCTCAATGTGAAGTAAAGGGGGGATACTCACTAGAGTCACAGCCCCCACATCACTGGAACACAACACATCGTCCTTCTTAATGTGAAATAAAGGGGGGATACCCACTAGAGTCACCCCCCCACATCACTGGAACACCACGCATCGTCCTTCTCAATGTGAAGTAAAGGGGGGATACTCACTATAGTCACTCCCCCCATATCACTGGAACATCACGCATCACCTTCTCAATGTGAAGTAAAGGGGGATACCCACTAGAGTCACAAGTCCCATGTCACTGGAACACAATGCATCGTCCTTCTCAATGTGAAGTAAAGGGGGGATACCCACCTGAGTCACAGCCCCCACGTCACTGAAACACAGCGCATCGTCCTTCTCAATGTGAAGCAAAGGGGGGATACCCGCTAGAGTCACAGCCCCCAAGTCACTGGAACACAGCGCATTGTCCTTCTCAATGTGAAGTAAGGGGTGATACTCACTAGGGTCACTCCCCCCCATATCACTGGAACATCACGCATCGTCCTTCTCAATGTGAAGGGAGAATACCCACTAGAGTGACAGCCCCCACGTTACTGGAACACAACGCATCGTCCTTCTCAGTGTGAAGTAAAGGGGGGATACCCACTAGAGTCACAGCCCCCACGTCACTGGAACACAACGCATCATCCTTCTCAATGTGAAGTAAAGGGGGGATACCCACTAGAGTCACAGCCCCCATATCACTGGAACACAACACATCGTCCTTCTCAATGTTCAACAACCACATGACAACCTGGTGCAGACGTTGACCCTAGCAGACGGAGCAGGTTATGGGTGCGTGTGTCTGCTTTCTATAGTGCAAAGCTGGCTAGAACGCAGCAGAGCACTCAACATGAGATGGGCAGGAGGCAGGAGTAGGTACAATGCGGATGGGGCAGATAGAAGGGTTAGCAGAGAGCATTGCAGCAATCGGCGGTGGCTGACAGCGTGCTCTTTGGGGAGCAAGGTCTTCAAGCCCTTCCTGAAGTGTGTGAGGAAGGATGAAATTCTGTGCACTGAGAGAAGAGTTCCTTTCTTGTTTTCTCCGTTTTGCATTTCTTGGCTTCTAGCCTCACAATGTTATCGTTTTCTGTGCGACATTGGGCCCCAAAGATAGAGCTTTCACCTATGTAGGAAAGAGCCCGCTTTCTTCTCGCCTTGGAGGTGATATCGGAAGTCTTGAATGTGGATGGAGACTTGGAGAATTAGCTGGTACAACTGCTTGAGGATGGGCGTGATGTAATGCCATGGTAGTAGGCTTTTATATTGCTCAAATCCCTGCTGGTGTGCTCTCAGAGCACCAATGCTTGCCAACCCTGGTGCCCACATCTACTACGTGGAGGAAAACAGCAAGGGGTAGATAAAAGGATTGGACACAAGGTAGTAGGTGGAACACGTGAAAAGGGAGGGAAGGATTCGGGGGGGGGGAGAATGCATAGTTAAAGCATGGATGCATATCAGTACTGTTATGAGTGCCCCCAAATATTCTAATAATTTGCAATAAGCAATTCCTACAACAATGTGGTGGTGTTTGGTTGCACGCCACGAGGGAGGGCTGGGGCAATCATAGAAGTTTGGTGGCTTGATTGCCCGGGTATACCTTTTGGAATTACTGTAAGTGAACTTCAGAATCATATTGTGGGCACTGCCAACCTCAAGGACGAGAGGGGCTTAAGTCGAGAGTTGCTGTGTAGAAATGTAAATGTTTTTGGATAACAAAGGGTAGGGGGCGTGTACATTAACTATTGACAGCCTGGCATCATGGGAGAGCAATGTTTATTGTTGGCTATTTCTTGCACTTTCATGTCTCATCAGAAATATAATTAATTCCCAGGTTTGCGTAAAAGTATTGCAATGGGCACCTCACAAACAGCCCCAAAAATAAATTCAAATAACCCGGTCACATGATACAGTCCTCACAGATCAACTGGTAGCAACTGAATTGTCATACAGGATGTTTTTCTGCAGTTTATGACACAAGTGCCACTCAGAGCATTGCTATGAGAATTCACCATAAATAAACTCCAGCCTGCCTAAAGTCGCTGTTTCATACTTTGAGTGACATGCTGTGCAGCTTTACGTGCGTCATGGTGGAGGTCAGGACACCCGCTATGGTGGCATTACCAAAATCCAGGTGGATAAGGTTGAGGGCTTCAACAACTTTACTGAAGTCTAAGGCTGGGAGGAAGCGCTTGATTTTGCAAAATATGGGGAGCTGTTTGAGCTTTCTTGGTGGCGTGAGCCAGGGAGGTTCTGTTAATGGCGAAACCAAGTGATTTTGTGCTGGAAATAGGCTTGTGGGTGACTCAGTCAAGCTTCATTTCTGTGAACCAGTTTTGAACTTGGGTGTGCTTGGCAGAGTCCACAAGGAAGAATGAGGTTCAGCTTTAAGGTTGCAACTGGCAACCAGGCATGCACGCGGCAGAAGCCGTTTTTTTACAGTTGGTAACTGTCATCAACACAGTTGACCGTAGGTGGTCGTGTGCATCATCGGCATACTAGTGTATATTGATAGCTTGAGGCTAAGAGAGGATGGATCCCTGAGGGACTCTGAAGGATACAGGGGGCATGCTGGGGCCTTTTCATGCACAGCTTGAGTTAGTGTCTATCCACAAGGTAGGCAAAAGTTAGCAGAGAATATTTCATAACACCAAAACTGTGTTAAAGGCAGACAGGAGAGCAAGCAGAACCAGAAGGCAGGTTTACTCCTTGTCCAATATGCACAGTGCATCATCAATGACCTGGTTTCGGCAGTCTCAGTGCTGCATCTTTGTCAGAAGGTGGACTGGTAGCCCCGTAGGAGGCTGTGTTGGCTGATCCTATCTTGCTGCCGATGACTTTTCTGATGATGGGTTGCTGTGTGATGAGATAGTTAGCCAGGGAAATTGCTGTGCATGAAATGGGAAGTTATAGTGTGAAGGAATGGTCTGAGTGCTTCTTCCGAGACGTTGTGCTGAAAAGAGACCTTGAGTATATTGTCCTCAAAACAAGTGGCTTGAGAACTGGGAAAATATTGGTCAGACATTCAATGGCTATGAACCGGATCCTTGTCCATCTTGGTGCCTCATGTGCCAGGGTGGGCGAGATGTCTGTAGCTTGCCTGTGGAAGTTAATGCAGTGCCTAATCTTTGTCAGCAGAGACTGTGGTCTCCTGATACTGAAAATCTCATTGTGCATCAGATGATTGCGGAACTTATCGTGCTGGTCAGAAGGCGGGCCTAAAAATTAAGGTTATATTTCTTTTCCTAAAAACCAGTTAGGCCTCTGAATCTTTGAAGTCAAATGATAGTTTCTTCCATTACTTATCAGCCAGCAAGCAGAATGCCCCACCCCCAACTCTTGCCTGCTTAAGTCTTGAGACTTGTGAGAGGCGGGCAGATGCATATTTACCTTACCATCTAGGCAGGTGTTTGATGCACATACTCATCAAGAACTGGTCTCCCTGGCTGGTAAAGACTCTATGTTCAATATGTCATTCTAAATTTAACATGCACACCAATGAGGTGAGCACAGAACAGGTGTGATATGTTCAGATCGGTGGGTTGCCGGTTTCCAAGGGCCCAAGAATGCACTGTTGTGTAAATGACTTGCAATATCACAAGTGGTGGCCCCGCCTGTACTCAAAGCAAAACAATCTGAAACAGGAATAGATCGCTTAGCACAGCAAGGTTACAAAAAATCCCTTTCTTATTACTGCTCCGACTTCTGCAATCAACGTCAGTTTCTTTTAATGAGTGCCCCAATGTGTTGTACCACCTTGATCGGTTCTCTGCGGGAACCTAGTTCATGTGGCTGGATCTCTGAAGGCAAGAAGGGCACCCCCTGCCTATAATCTTCATTTCAGTCGAATTAATTTCCAGATATATCAAACCAATCCATTTGCCATTGGTGGCTAAATGGTCTGAGAAGTTAACACCTGGATATGTCGAGTTAGATTATATTGTCAATAGTATAATTATTATAATTGTTCTTTTATAACACGATTAATATTGGGAACCAGTTTTAAGAGCCAGCCCGGGAATTGAACCTCAAACCTGTGTTGCTAGGTGTTGTCTTGCTTCCAAAACAAACGTGTTGCCCCTGAGCTATCCCTCCGGCCTAGCAGCAGTGTGTTTGTAACCTGTGCAGTGATATACATTAACTGCATTAAGTCCACAGCTCTAAAAGTCCAGTAGCCTGTTACTCTAATCTAAGGGCTAATTAACTCACTAAGCTGAAAGGTAGGAGCCTCAAGATCACTACACAAAGGTTCTACTGTTGAAGACCAGGAACTTCCTATGCCATTCTAAGAGCTTTGAAACATGGAGCATCCGCTATCTGAGCATTCTTAAAACCTTAATAATATTTTTTAAAATTCCCAGCAAATCCATTTCAGAGTTGTATGTTTATCTGGTAGGCGAAAATTGTATTTGCACCATAGGTACCTGTAATTCCTTATACACAGGGCCGCAGCCGTCACTGAGTAAGGACGGGAAGCATTGGAAGGACAACTTTTAGGTTTAAAACCTGGAGCCAGCCTTTTAAAAGTCGACATTTTTGGAAATGGTCACGGTTTAACATGCTGAGTGTTGTATGAGGTGGCAGCATTTCTGAATGTAGCATTTTATATGTTGTGTTGCAAAACCAATGGGCCCCACGAATGTTTTTTATAAGGTAGATGGCATTCCTTTGGTAGTTAAATCTGTTTCCCTCCTGCAGGCCTGTTGTTCTGAACTTCCAGGCTCTCAGTCACCCAGATCCAGTACCACAGCAAGAGTCTTAGAAAAATACAGGGATGTCTCCTTTTGCATTTTTCTAATTATCTTGACTCTATTTGAAATATTCTGTATAATTTGCCAACAAACCCTCCCCCTCCCGAACATGTCCTGTGCATCTCAGGTTGAAACCTTGTCGTTGAAACCCGCAAATCATACAGTTGGGCCAATTCAACCTTGAGAATATCTCATTTTATCCCCAGAAAAAGTACTTCAGATTTGTACCTGAAAATTTGAAAGCAATTGGTTGTTAATAGCAATTCTCCGGCAATAACATTCTTAACACAGTGCAGCTGCTCCAAGGCAATGTCCAGTAATTATTATTTAGTTTTGGATCTTTATAGAGCATAGACCTAGCGCGAGAAAGATCCGAATAGAGATAACATATAGGACAAAACTATTCCTTGATTGAAATGCGGGGCGGGGCGGACAATTCAAAACTTGGATACATCAAAAGAGCAGGTAGTGGAATTGAGAAAATGTGGACATGTGGTGAAAGGTTGAGTTTCTTGAAATGTTTCTTACGTTCCTTCCTAAATTGAAGCTGAGGGGGGAGACCGTTTTAAGTGGAGTAGTATGTCATTCCAGAAGCCCAGAAACACTGATAAAGAAGGCTTGCTTGGAAGAGTTTCCTTTCCCACAGTTCCCATTTTCCAACTTGGCCTACTTTGGCCTCAGCAGTGAGAGGTGCAGTCTCTGACGGAGATAGTTTATTTATATACAAGTGTGATTAATCAAATTCCGGGGTACCAGTGGTCCAGGGGTGAATATTGGTTTCCAAACCATCAAATCAGCCCCACAGCCCTAATACACCAGAATGGATCTGAACAGATTGGATTAAATAAGCATACAATTAAAATGATAAACCTCCTTGTCCAATTTTGGTAATGTGGACGGACTGGCAGGCGTGTCTCCTCTAAAGGTTGGTTATTTGCAACAAAGCGAAAATACAATTATTACCCAATTATAAAAGGAGTGTCCAGTCAAGGTTGTATAAAAGTAGCTACTTCATTATTATCAGAACAGACAATCTAATAACACTACTAAATACAAACCACCATGTAAAGGAATTCAGAGAACAGAGAGTTTCTAAGAAGAGAAAGGGACACCTACAGGAGGGCAGTTGGTATGGTTAATAACCACCATGTTTTTTTTTAAAAGGTGTTTTTATTCGCCTTTCATAAACATTAACATTTGGACTTTTAACATTGTCCCCCTCCGTCCCCAACCCCTTCCCTCTCCCAGCCCACCGGCTGTTAAGTTGTTGTGTTACCCTCTTGACCCTTTGAGTCTTTGTCTCATCTTGTGAACATGCCCAATATTCGTATTCTATGTGGGCACCATTGTAACATATAGTCACTCTGTAAATAGTCTATTAGAATTCCCCAGTCAGTTACAAAGTTCTGGTGTGCTCCTTGTATGTTGTACATGATTTTCTCCATCGCTACAAATGACCATACCCTCTGTAGCCATTCTAGATTGGATGGGGGTGTTTTCTGTTTCCATTTTTGAGCAATTGCTAACCATGCTGCCGTTAGGAGACCCATAAAGTTCCTTTTTTGTGTTATTGTCATTGTCCTATCTTTGGGTTGCCACATTCCGCACATCCAAACCTCTTCCCCCATGTCCACTGCTCCCTTAAACATTTCCTGCATTTGGGACCTTACTTCTGTCCTGAAGCCTTGTATTTCCGGGCAGTCCCACCATATGTGTCTCCAGTCTACCACCTCGTCACATCCTCTCCAACATTTATTTTTAGTTGCTTTGTACATTCTATGAAGTCTTTTCGGGGTGTAATGCCATTGTATCATTATTTTCATCCACGCCTCTCTTGTCTGTATCGCCCGTGTCCATTTGGGGATTATTTGCCAGACATATGTCCATCGTTCCCCCGTGATTTCGTTCCCTAATGTCCGTTCCCATTTCTTCATGTAGAGCCATTGTGTTTCTTCTGTCTGTGTATTTATGAATCTGTACATTGTTGAGACAAATTTCTTGTTTCCTGGTTGTGTCATTATATACGTCTCGAATGGAGTTAGGGTTCTTGTTGCCGTCTGTGTTATTCTCGGGGAATAGAGCAATGATGTAGTTGTTCATATTGAAATATATCCTTTTCCGTGAGGCCGAGAAGGTCCCTGCATTCTGTGTAGGTTCTGATTTGTTGGTTTTCGTACATGTCTCCCACTTTCGTGCAATTCCTTCTATCCATTTCCGGAATGCTCCCTTCTCTGTTCCTGGTTGGAATTCAGGGTTATCGAATATAGGCATAAATGGGGCCGGTTCTATGGTTAGCGATTCTTTCTTAGTTGCCTTGTTCCATACTTCTAAGGTTGCGCTCATGATCTCGCTTATCCGAACATTCTGGTGTCTATTAGAGGGGCTTACCAGAATAGCTGTCGCATATTTGTCCTTGCCATTGCCCTATCTTCAGCTTCGCATAGTTTGTCTGATTCGTTAGGGATCCATTCCTTTAATACCCACAGCTGTGCTGCCTCATAGTACTTCCAGAAGTGAGGGAATGCCATTCCTCCCGCTGACTTTTGTGCCGTGAGTACCATATTTGATAGTCTCTGAGTTTTGTTCTGCCATATATATTTGGTGATTAGTTTTGCGAGTGTTTTGAAGAATGATGATGGGATTTGTATACGGAGGGCCTGGAAGTAATATAGCAGTCTGGGTAGGATGGTCATTTTAATGACTGTCATTCTGCCCCACCATGTTATTGAGAGTGGGTTCCACCTTTCTAGATCTCTTTTTACTTGGTCTATGAGTTTTGGGTAGTTCTCTGCGTAGAGGCCCTTTATGGTATTAGTCATGGTTATGCCAAGGTATTTTACCCTCTTCTCCACTGTGCGTAGATGCAGTTCCTCCGCTCGCCTGTGAATCTTTTGTTTGCCTCCCGCTAGGACCATCACCATCGATTTTTGACGATTGATCTTCAGTCCCGATATGGTGCCGTATTTGTCCATTTCTCGTATGACAGGGGGCCATGTTTTTATCGGATCCGCCATCGCCATCATCATGTCGTCTGCATACGCCGCTGTTTTATGTGAGATCCCTCCCATATTGATGCCTTTGATGTTGGGAGTTGCTCTTATTTTAGTATGTAGGGGTTCCAGGAAGATTGCGTATAGTAGCGGGAAGAGGGGGAATCCCTGTTTCGTTCCTCTTTCTATTCTGAGTTTGTCTTTAAGGTCTCCGTTCCCCGCTATCCTGGCTGTGGGTGTATTGTAGTTGGCCCGTATCATTCTCATGTACTTTTCTCCCATGCCCATTTTCTCCAGGACCGAGAACAGCATAGTCCATTCCACTCAGTCGAATGCCTTTTCTGCATCTATCGCTAGGATGGCTGCCGGGATGTTGGGGAGTACCACCTTTTCGATTAAATGTGTGATGCGTCTGATGTTGTCGTGTGTTGTTCTGTTGGCGATGAATCCGGATTGGTCCTGATGTATCAGTTTGGGGAGCAGTGGTGATAGTCTATTGGCCAATATTTTCGTGAATAGTTTAGCATCTATGTTTATTAGTGCAATGGGGTGATATGAGCCCAGGCTTTCCAGATCCTTCCCTTTCTTATGGAATACCAATATTTTTGCTTCGTCCATGGAGGTTGTAATGTTGGCTGTATCTTTGAAGGTGTTAAAGAGATCTGTGAGGATTTGAGATAGTGATCCTGCATAGGTTTTATAAAAGATAGCAGTGTAGCCATCCTGTCCCGGGGCTTTGTTTTTCGGTAGTTCTTGTATTACTCTCATTACCTCCTCTGTTATTGGTTCGTCTAAAGCTTTTTTCTCCTCTGATGTTATGGTTGGGAGCGTTTTATCTCTCGGGTCGGCTGACTGTCTGTCCTCGTTCGGTTTATCCGATGTATATAGGTTTTGGTAGTAGTCTATGAAGATTTCTTTTATGTCTTTCGACTGTGTTTTGTTCTGATTATGTTTTAATGCTTTTACCGTTTGCCTTTGTTGTTTGCCTTTTAATTGTTTTACCAGGAGTCTGTCCAATTTGTTTGCTTTCATGGCATACCAATGTTTTAGATGTAGGAGCTGATTCTCTGCTCTCTTCGTTCGATTAGCTTCTATTCGACTCTGTACATGTCGGTAGGATCTTTTTAATTTTAGTGAGTGGTTATTTTGCATTAACTCCCTTATCTTCTCTAAGGTGTTTTCTAGTTCACTTTCCCATTTAAGGGATTGCATATTGTCGGGGTGATTTCCCAGGGGCCGGCAGAGCCGTCCGCGGACCTTCGGGGTTGGGGAGGCCCCAACGCCTCCTGCGTACCCAAAGGAGTATAAGGGACACACAAGAGCAAAGTAATTACTGCTGTTTATTGTAGTAACGGCAGGGATTGTTCTCGGCCCGTATGCATCTAGCGAGACGCTCTCACTGTTAGTGGGCTCGCAGGCCCTTTTTTACCGTAGTATGACACGCTACTCACGTCACCTGGGAAAAATCATCACAAAATCTATCGCCACTTCAGGTTGGCTCCCCGAGTGGGAGGGTTAGTATAGCTACCTATATGAAGGAATATTAGTGGATAAGGACGGGTCAGGTGGTACACTTGGGTTGTCCCTAACATTTGCTACAATAAATTGGTTACAAGGGGACACTAGATGATTGGCTAACTAAAATGGCGTCAATGAGGTGCCCCTCGTATTCGGATTGGTTCCCTCCCGAACCCCCAAGCCTGGGACTACCGCCATTCCCAGCTCGCAATGTGCCTGGTGCTTGCAACTATGTGTTACTGGTGGACAATGGACAGGTCCTGCTAGTGGCTGATGATCACGCCTTTCCCATCGGTGTAGGTGTTCAACTTGTCGCTTCATTGTTGCAACCTGTGTCTTCAGACGTGGGACCGCGGCTGCTTTCTGTCTCGTGAACTTGGCACTTTGTCAGTTCGGCTTGATCATGTGTGGAGAGACCGTAGCTGGGGCAAAATTATGATAATTTGATTTCTATTTCAGCTGTGAGGGGCGCTTGGCGGCGGCAGGTGTAACCTTGGCACTGGGAGCACGGCATGTGGGTTGCAACATTGCGGCCTTGGCTGTAGGTTCACGTTGGGGCTCGTTCTGGGTGGTCAGCGCTTTGCTCCTTCGGTTTGAGAGGATTTCGTCTGAGAGGCTCCTGCCTGGGGACTCTTGCTTGCGGCCTACTCTGGCCTAGTTCTGAGTGGCGGTATATGGTCCATTACATGGAGTCACGAGGCGACAGAGTGTCACAAGTAGCAGTAGATACATATAGGATGGTGTCTCTATGGGGCTAGGCAGCGAAAAAGCATCTGCAAGCATGTATACACAAGCTCTTCAAGCATCTTGCATTTCTGCGGTGCTATAGGAGGCCTATCTGAAAAATAACAACGATGCATGTCCATGGGTGTGTCAGTCCGCTATTTCATAGCACTGAGTATGTTCTTGGTGTAGGTTGGTGCGTGAGTGACCAGTGTGCATGGTGGCACGTGTGTTCTTGTCAGTTGGCTATGTCGTCATGGCATCTCTAACGATGTTGATGTTTTGTGGTTGTTACGTTAGTCGAGCTGGTCCATGCCGAAAGCATCGGCTTGACCAGGGCGTGCTATTGGGCATGTTCCTCATGGGTGTGGTCCGCGGACACATGGTACCGTGTTGTCAGGTAAAGAAGTGAATGGGTCAAACTCCTCTCGCGGGGGGTGCCTGGGCCGCGATCCTCTATGGCAGGGTCTGGATAAGAATGGGGGGAAGGTGCTTCCCTATTTTCCCACTTCAATATCTTTTTGTACTTTGAGTGCTATTATCTGTCCCCTTATTACCGCTTTGAAAGCTTGCCATATTGTGGTTTTCGTCACTTCTGGTGTATTGTCTTGCTCAAAATATTCAGCTATTCTCTCTCTCACCATCATTTTTTAAAAGGTTTCTGGGCTTCAGCAAAAAAGGAGAAAGGCTCTTAAAATGGCTCTAAGAAGGACCAGGGGGACAGAAGCTCAATGTACCTCTTGCTGTAGTTTTCTTGGTGTTTGACAGCATCGAGACGGCTTCAGGGTGCTATTCAGGCTTCTGCAGCAGAGTTTGAGATGCGAGTCAGCGGCCGGTATCAGGATGGTTTGGTGAGCAAAGCTTGGCGAATGCTGCAGGCTGGCCTTCACTGAGACTTGGAGGAGTGGGGGGGGATCAGAAATCGTTGTCTCGGTGCTGATCGGAGGTTCTGAAGCGCTGGTGGAGACGAGAAGTCGCTGGTTCATTCAGCGACTGCGACCTGATGATGGTAGCTCGAGGCTTGGCAGAGGTCAGCATTGCAGGCGGTTACAGATCGAGGAGCTCGACTGGCTTGAAAATTTTCTTTGCGGGGGAAGGTGGCAGGTGCTTGTCATTGCACTTCTCCCCGCTTCTTCGATGGGCATGCATTGTCCTTTCAAGCGGAAGGTCCAGAGCTAGGGAGTGTGTTGCAGGCAGCTGCCTTGTCCTTGGTTTCGTTTTCAGAGACCTTCTGGCAATCCCTGTCCAGGGTGCTTGATGCAGAGCCAAGCAGAGCACTCTGTGTGCTAGCTGTTATAAGGACGGCATAGTATCAACATTAGACACAGACAGAATAGATGCAAGTTTCCAAAATCTTTATTTTGTAGTTTACTGGGGTTGGTGGAATTCCCAACTGGCCCTAACTCTAAAATGGAAGTAGTCTTGACCATTAAATAAACAAAAAACAAGTACAAGTCATTGTAGTCAAATTAAAAAGGGCTATACTTAAAAAACTAATCTTGCCCTCCTTCTCAAATGCCAAATGTGTAAAGGGAATGCAAAAAAGAAAGAATGGTGTCTTAAAAGAAACGTCAGAATGGCTTAGGTAACAACTCCCTTCCCCAAGTTCAGAAGCACAGGGTCTCGAGGGTTTCTTAAAAAGGATAGGTGGATGGCACAGTTCTATCAATCTTGCACACTCAGGCTTGCTGGTACAATTCAACAGTTCAGGCTTCGGCTTCAGGCATTTGACAGTCTAATCAATTCTTTAGGCGGCCGCCGCCTTACCACAAATAAACAGTTCTGGCCCTGGCTTTCACTTTGACACTATTCAACTCAGGCTTCCATCCTCCAGGCTCAAGCCTGTCTTTCTCTTTGTGGGGGTCCCCTTCCCCACGTTCTATCTTTACTTCTTTTTACTGTCAAAGACTTTTGAAACTGCAAGGATTTTACGTAGGCCTCTGCATGACCACTTTGACCTCCTTTTACACAATTTGACAATCAACAATTCTCACAACACCAATGCTCCTTGGTACTTGTAGTTTCACGTTTGCCCTCTTGGCATCTTTCAAAGTTCATATGAAACACCAATGCCTCTTGGTACTTGTAGTTTTTACTTTTGCCCTCTTGGCGGTTTTCAAAGTTCATATAGATTGCTTTTGTCTCAATCAACTCTCGGTCGGGATTGCTGTTACTTTCTTGCCTTCATTTACCCCTTTCCATGACTCAGAACATTTCACAGAGACTTTCGAAGGTGTGATTTGCAGGACCACTCTGTTACTTTGTATACTTTTCTCACCATTCAATAATTCTCTTCATTACGCATTTTATTGACATATGCGCAACCTTCAACTCTTGCTACATGCTTTATTTTGCTCTTATCACAAACTGGGCTTTTCTTGCCCTCGATAACTCACTGGTGGGGTTAATTGGGCTTCTATCTTTAATGCTTTTCACAAAGCTGTCAAGGCCATTACCAACGCCTCCTCTGCTGCTCCCCTACTCTGTTGTTCACCCGGGAGGGTAGCAGGCTGCCTTTGAAGGTTTCTCTTTTCTGCTCACTCATTATTTCAGTCGTGGAACACTTATGGCCTCCTGAAAGGACAGAACTCTACCCTGGCTATCTCTCGGTCTCTGCAGAAGCCGATCAGCCCCTTGGCCTTCCAACTTCCATTGCCTGGTTCACATTAGCCCCAAAAGAGCTGTTCCTTCTTGTGTTCAGCCTCGCTGAACTCACTGTGTAAAACCACACCATATGTACCTGTAGGTGCAGTCAAGTGAAGTCAGGTGTGCATGGAAGTGCCTGATTGCCTGACCCTGCCTGGCCTCACAAGAGGGACAGCCTAGTTGTCGGTGGCATCAGTCTTCCCTCTGTTTCTTAATGTGTGTCTCAGAGGCAATCTTCACTGCTCTCAGTCGCCTCTTCTTCTTCACAGTGTTTGTTGGAAATGGAGAGGGGGTATTTTGGATTTGTAGTGCTCCATAGGGATTGTGGATAAATATCTTCCAGGAAAGGGGGATAAACATGTTGCTGGAGAAAACGAGGTGCTGTGTTTAATTCCCTATTCCTTTTTTTTCCGACACCTCCTCTTTATCTCAGTACGTGTTGCAAATGGGGAGCAGGTAACGGGATAGGACCCATAGTAGCCCATGAAGGCAGAGGAAATGTCAAGCAGGGGGGTGTTGGAAAAAGGGGGATACCACATCTCACCTTTGGGTTCCTCTTTCCCAATCCCAGAGGACCCTCTACCCAGTTGATCCTCCCTCACTTGTCCACCTGGAGGTTCTGAATCGAACAGTGATGCCCGTCACCTGTCCAACTGAACAGAGGATCCCCAGGGAGTAGGTCAGGAAAAACTCTCCAGTTTATTAACAATGGGTACTGGTTCTGAAGTGGCTGGAGGGTCTTCCAAGTTCTTTTCGCTCTCTGTTCCCTGTGAGAAGTTAAGGGGAGAGCTCTTGCTTCCCTCTTTGAATGCTCCTGGCATTCGTTCACTGGCAGTAGCTGTAAGGCTGATTCTACCTTCAGCCAGGGTCCAAGGATGAATTCTTCTTTGTGCTTCAAGTGAAGTCTTCAGATGATCTCCTGAAAGAGGGGCTCCAGTCAAGTGGGCCACAGTGATTGGTGTAGGCTGAGCCTACCTTAGTGAACCAATCCTGTAGTCCCTACCAACCATTTTCTGTACGTGTGAGGTCATAACCAGAGTGTTTCGAGACAGGAAATGGTAAGGGGGTCCTACAGGAACAGGGGTTGTCCCAGTACCAATATGGCAGAACCCTTCTCTCAACAGAAAGAGTTTTGGGCTCACTCCCCAGTGATACTAGGTCCCGCCCACCTTCTTTTCTGCTGTGATCAAAGAGTCTCTCTGGTTAATGGTTCTCCCTTTGTGGTTCCTTTTTAAAGTGGCATATCTCCCTTGAAGATGCTGAGAGACAAGACTCTCTGGCTTCTGCAAACCACATTCTTGTATCTTATGAATGGGGTACCCCCAGAAGGGGTTGTCTACTGCAAAAACAGACACAGACAAGTCAGTTCACTGACATTGATACGAAGGGGTGGGAGCTGGCTCCAGGTTGACACAGTTACATATGAAAGGTTTGTTGGGTTTCCTGTCTCCTTTGTTATCCACTGCAGCCAGGCCCCATGATGGCCTGTTTGAAGTACCCTCTATTGGTATGTTAATAGCTGCCACCAGATGTAGAGCTAACAAAAGGCAGGGTTGTTCCATGGAGACCTTATCAGTTAATCAGGCTGTCCGTGGCAGGGGGAAGCCCCCTTCCCTTTGGATGGCATTGTGCTCTCCTCTCCTGTCATATTCAAACTAAATATGACAGGGGCGGACTGTGCCTGTAGGCTGTGTCCAGGCTGGAGTACACAGGTCTATGCATTTGTTGCCTTGTGAGCCTAGGAAAATGTGTGGATTAGCCCCACACATTTTCCTGAAGCAGGTCTACCATCATCCATTTACTTAAAAATGTTTAAAAAGCCCAGGCGAGCCCAGGCGAGCCCACGCTCACCATGCGGATGGTCGGATTCCTCACAACAAGCTTGCAGGTGGAGATTAAATATTAGGGCACCTGGCAAAACCCCAAAAAACCCAGGTAGGTATACTAGAATAAACAAAAAACCAAAATTCAGGGTGTAAGGTCACACCACTCCAGCATTCTAAACATATATCGCAGTCACTGGAAATACATTTTTTCACATGAATGTGTTTTAATAGCATCTGGTTAAAACTGGTAGGGATAGAGCACCCAAGGATGTTTGGGACACAATACAAATAAGTATGATCCAGTAGACAGAACTGGATCTCAATGCAAAAACAGCAACAGCAAAATGTTACTCTTGGTCGATCATAACACTTGTGCGGTCACAGTAACGGACAAACTCAATTTCATGAACATGCATACACAAAGTCACAAAGAACAACAACAATGCTAGAATTTGTGCACTGTTCAGGTGGTATTTAAAGTTAAAGCCAGAGATTTGGTGCAGGGGTCTAAGTTGTGGAAACAGCCTTCCAGGTTCATATTGAAGAGACAGGTTTGTAAGTAAGCATGTTTGTTGTTGTTTCTGGGTAGTACAAACAAGTACAGTCCTGGCTGAGTTGACTTTTAGGTAGGCATTTAAGATACAGATCTGGATGAGGGAGGTGCATGATTTCAGATACTAGATGTCATTCGCTCATGGCACTTTGAGGTAGAATGGTGTGCCACTCTCGCTGTTAAACAGCATTCTCAGATTAGCCTGGGGCGGTTCCCATGTTTAAAGACTGAAGCTCTGAGGAGACAGTGTGGAATCTAGGAGGAGACTGTAGGTGGCAGGGAAGACTGGTCATCTGATCGATCTTACTGGAGGAACTGGTGTTTATATGGAAAGAACAGCTGAACCGGCATATGCCTTGTGTGTGCATGGCGGCCAGTGGTGGTGAATGCCACAGAAAGGTCCTGGAGGACTAGCAAGATTGAATCACCACTGTATTGAATGAGAAGTATGACATCAACGCCCTGCCTGGTATTGGTCTCTGTGTTGCAGTGGAGTCTGAATCCAGATTGCAAAGTGGTGTGGTCCTCAATGTGATCCCGTAGCTCAGAGATGACTGTCTTCTCAAGACCTTGACAAGGAATGGGGAGGAGGTAGATGGTGGGGCAGTAATTGCTGAGGTTGGCTGCGTCGATGATGAAGCTTCTTAAAGAGGAGTAGGATTTTTAAGTGTTTGGGGAGGAGGAAAAAAGCTTCATGGATGGATGGGTAGTGTTGGCTTTCCTTCTTACTCATTTTGTGAGGGGGATGGGAGGGCATGCCCTTGTTCTCATTGCTGAAGGTTTTGAGGGAGAGCATGGGCTAGGGGTTGAAATGTGGTTCTCATCTACGGATTTGCTCAGCTAGTTTTCAAAGCTTCTATATGAATTTTGATTTTATTGAATTACACAGTGCTGCGGATGTGCTAAGGGACTGCATTTGTCTATGGCATGGGGGCCCATTGTGCTCCTGGGGAGGCTGACTGTTCGTATACTTCTATTTTAAAAAGAAATTGTTCCAGAATGGTTTCGTTTTAGACAGTGTAGGAAGAAGTTGAAACTTGCACCTCAGTGCAGTGCACTGAACATTCCCTTAACAAGCAGGGCATGTGTTTGGGGTTGGGATTTCACGTGGGAGGGGGCGTGGCGATGTGGCTTATGGTTAGTGGGGCAGACCAGCTGGGAACATAGTTCCACTACTTCTTTTCATACACTTCTGTCACTGCGTTACATTAAAAAAAAAGCATCGTTTGCCGAAGCCACCTAATAGAATATGTAATTAAATGTACAATTCTAACATCTATCTTTAGTACGTTATTCAACCCAGGATATTTCAAAATGTGCTTGTTGATTCTTGTTTTATGATAATCTACCAACAGTTTACTCACTTAACCACTTCTTCAGTAACTTGGAATGTTTCATATTCTTTTATTTTGTATTAGCTTTTTTTCCGGTGCCAAGTGCCATCTGGTCCATGTGACAAGTTTCTGAATTAGGATACACATAGCTCGCTTGAAGGCATAAAAACAATACGCCCAGAAAAAGGACTTTTTAGACAGATTTATTGCAGTACATATTTTCCATCTGTTCATTTCATTTTGTTTTCGGTTCAAATGTTGATACATTTTCAATCGAGATATTTTCGATTATTCTAGGAATACATTCAGCTTTGTTATTTCATGCATGTTCAGGAAACTTTAAAAATGTCTAGGTAAAGGCAGCCCATCAATGATCCAAAAATAATTAACGTCATTATAAGTTTGTCGGTTCGGATATAGAACGTGCCGGTAATTCCGTTTACCGACACGTTTCTAGACCGGCAAACTGCAAGTTTGCCGGTGGGGTGGCTTGATTTACCTCCAGCTCTTGGCAGCCAGACACCACAGTGGCAAAAAACTGCCAGTATTACCGGTGCCAGGAATACCAGCAATACCCCCATGGAGTCCTCCATCGAATGGGGATTGACCTACCCTTACTGGCACCTGTAATCTGCCAGCAATTCCTGCAGATCAGGTGCCGGTAACAGTATTACCGTCTGGTGGTATCCCACAGGATTTACCGGTGGGATATCACCAGACTTGTTATGTGGCCCAATGTCTCAAATAGTTCATCTGAACCATTTTCAAAGGGTATTGCCCCAAAATACCAAAAACAAATCGGAAACTGAGATCCTGAATACCATTATACCGAACGGGTATTGCGGGGGTGTCCCCAGCTACCTGTGTTCAGTATAATGGGATCAGCGGTTGTGGGGGTGTCCCCCTCTTCCAGGGCGAGGAGTACGGGAGTGTGGCACCAGGAAAAAAAAAGAAATAAAATGAAAAAAGGACCCTGTGACGTAAGTTTCTACCGACATTAGGGGAAGGAGACTTGCATCGCAGAGGACGGACAAGGGGACTCAGATGAGACAGCAATTCAGGTGAGTGTGAGGAGGCAAAGGCAAGTAGGGAGGGCATTTGGGGGTATGGGAAATCAGCACAGTGGGATCAATGTGATCACCGCGCAACACCGTTTTGGAATTCGACATTTTCAGATTTGCTAAAACGGGGTGCGTGGTGTTCACGTAGATCCTTTTAAAAAATGTGCAATGATAGTCCTACAGTAAAAGCCTCATGTGAACGAGCACACATGGAGAGGACAACAATTCCCAACTAAATTGCACAAAGCAACTTGGAAAAAATAAAGTACAATAAAAACAAAAGACATGTCAAATCTTTACATACCACCGTCTCGTGTTCTATCACGTCTGAGAGGAGGGCAGGGTGTAGAAATGTCAGCAAGTAGAGGTCATGGGCAAGTGGCCAATAGGATTTCAAAACGTGTGATCATCATGCAGGTCCAGTCAGCAGCAAGCAATGGGCTGTGCTTTACGCTTGAGAGAATAACGCTCCATGCAGTTTGGAAATGTTGCCTGAAATAGCTGACACTTCCAGCTCTATGTGGTGGTTTATGAACAAAATGATGAGGAAAGCTGCAAAGCAGAGTTCACTAAATGCATTGACATTAAGAAAGGTAGGTGGGTGGGAACTCTGGACTTGACCTTCTTCTGCTCTTATTCTCAGCCTCAATGTCACCTGGGTCATGGAATTTGAGCATGAACTCTGAAACGGGAATAGTTCACGCATGAGTCTCTCTATCACTGGTAGGTGGTTACACCGGATTTAAAACCAGCATGAAAAAGGGGCAATTGAGAAGACAGGAAACTGTGAAATGTACACAAGGTATGGGACCAGGGAATCCAACCGGGGGGATTCTGTATGGTTCCGGATACTCCAAAGAATGGGGGGCTGCGGGAGGAGGTGAGCTGAGGGCACATTATAGTACAGAAAGAGAAAGGGATGGGTCGAGTAATGAAGAGTGTGATTGGAATTGGCATGTCGACTTTTATACTTTACCGAGTACATGTGTAAGTCATAACCATGCTACGTTGAACTGTAGTAACCAAACAACAATAAAAACAGATTCAAATAAAAGGTTGGTGATAACAAAATTCAATTACCAGAATGGAATGGTGCTAGTTTCGGCCTCTTTCTAACCGGAGTCTAGGCTCTTGGATTGCAACTCCCAACATACTTGGTATCTGCTCTCAGTCGGTTTTCCAAGAATAGCTAGAGACAGGACATCAATTCCCAGCATGCACTAGTGTTCTTTTCAAACTCTGTCTCACAATAGTCATAGAGCTTATACTTAAAACAGTGAATAAAGAACCGAGGCCACAAGCAGTAATCGTTTTCAGTACCTCACAACAATAGGATGTATCACACAAAGGGCAGACAACAACGGAAATTAACTAATCAGGTTTTAGGATCCTTGATTAATCCAATTAATTTGTTACCCAACATTAAGATAATGGAAGCACTACGTCTTGAAATAACCAATTGCAAAGAAGCATAAGTTAGATCGCTGCATTCCAGACCTAATAACATCGGATTTAAGGCATTATGTCACTACATAAGGGTTGAGTCATACCACGTATACATAATAACCTGGTGCAAGGGTAGCTCATTCAAAATGGGCGAGGGAGAGTCGACCCCCAAAACCCTGGCCTACCACGGACGAGTGACACCAGCCCAAGAGCGCTCGAGTGCTCCTGGGCTGGCTTGAACTGCCAAGGGCAAATGCGGTTTTCCCTTGACAGTTCGTACCCTAGCCACGCATGTCCAATGGGCAGTGCAAAGCTGAAGTGTTTTGCTTCCACAGCCATGCATGGCTCATTGAAAATGCAGGCTGGGGCACTGCATGTTTGTATGTTTGAGGGAGCGCTCCTGTGTCTTTCCACAAGGGGAAAATGGAGCGACTTGGAGTGGGGCACTGCATTATAACCGCTCCCCCTCCTGCTCACGCAAGAGCATGAAACGGCTCCTGCTTGTGGAGTGATTGTGTACACCTGCGTGTGTTGTTGCTGCGACCCCCATCCGCTCCGTTGTCCAGCACAAACAGATTTCTTTTTACTGGGCATCTATTGTAGATGCCCAGTAAAATTATGTCATCCTTTCTTGTATACACCTGTGGTTGATAAAAGAAATGGTGATGTGTTAATAAATGACTACACTTGCATTTTCTGGCTGCCAGTCTCGCCCTTTTTAATAGTGGCATGGTGTTTTATCTGGGCATCGATGATCAAGCATGTTAAGTGTTAAATATGTGGCTAGACTGACATTTTGGGGGAGCCAGTCTAGCTATTTCATACTATGGCATAGCATTTTTTTAACTGGGTATCAAGGAGTAAGCAAATATGATGACTGTTATGTGTCTAAATTTAACTCCATTGAGCAGCCAGTTTAGACATTTTCTTATTGCGGCATGGCATTTTTACAGGTAAAGCCAAGAGGAGTATGTCCTTAGGTGGGGATACTGACATATGTTGGCAGAGCCAGTGTGGGCATGTGTTCGTATATACTAGTAGCATTATGTGAAAAGCAAATATGAGTATGTTCTTATATAGGAATTCTGCCGTATATATGTGCAGCGAGCATGGAATGTATGGGCACAGCCAGCAGTGTGAAAATGTTTTTATACCTTGCATATATTGTCGGCAAAGGCATCATGAAAATACTTTGGGAAATGCTCCTGTGCACTGTTGTTGATGTGTAACTATTGCATTTTTGGATTGGAGTTATCCTACAAAACCAATTGCAAACTGTCTGACTTTTTAGCCAGTTTTTGAAAGTGTTCTGTATACTACACCATTTTAACCAAATATTTTTTTTTTAAAACTCATGCGGAAATTTCCACTGAGTGTCCACTGGCATATTAGTGGGAAATATGTGCACCCCTCCAATTAATAATAAGCTAATAATAAGCTTTAGTAAGCCTTGGGGAATTCCCATCCACTTATTGGAGCCCAAAGTAAGTTCTGACTAAGTCAAAGGCAGAACTAAGATCTATAGTGGCTATGCTGATAGACTTATAGTGGCCTTCCTGAACTAAATCTTGCCAGATTTTAAGAATAAACCCATTCAAAGTGGTCCCATAGGATTTCCTGAAGCCTGTTTGCAACTGGCTCAGACGCCCAGTAATAATTGTTCAATGCTCCAGATGTTTTAAGAGTACAGCGGCAAAGACCATACTATCTGCATCTATAATTGAAATAGGGCGATAGTTCTTGGGGTCTGAGCGCAGGCCGTGTTTATACAGTGGGATGATATAAGAACTACTTCAAGATGCTGGATAACGTTCCTTTATACAAATGTCCTGAAAAAGATATGATACAATAGTTGGCCAACAATACGAAATTTCTTTAAATAGTTTATTTGAAGGTTTTTTGGGACCCGGTACTCTTGATTCACTGAATCCTTTAATTATATCCAGGATTCTACCCGGATAAAAATCTATAACATCCTGAGTATCATCCTTACTTTTCACAGGATCAAATATAAACCTGCCAACCTTTTCTTTAGCATAGAGAGATTCAAAACGAGAGACCCATGCAGATTTGGGCAACGCATTTAATTAAACTGTCCTTTGCAAATTCTTGGATGCATTAAACCAAGACCAGAAATGACTCCCTTGGTTATTCCTTAGGCAATCAAGCATTTGTGTAGAATCCTGATGTTGCAATTTCGCCTTTGGTCCAATTCCTGTATTTAAGGGAGATTTTTTAAATCATGTTGTGTTGTTGGATCTGAGGGGTATTAGATTTCTTTACTAACTTAAGTGCTATTCTCATTTCACACTCTTTCTGGGCAATCAATTCATCATAACTGTGTGATTTAACTTTGTCCCGATTATAATGAGAATTCTTCCAACCAACTCCTCCACAATTAGCACCCAGGTTAGACAAGATAATTTCATCAATACAGTCAAATGTGAACAAGCCCAATGTGTACTGGCGATCTGTTGTTTCCATCATGTACTCAATTTTATCATTGCATTTTTTATGGAATTCTTCGTCCGTACCACTTTTTTGCCTCTCTTCTTTACAACTAAATCTGACGCATAATTACACCTTGAAGTGACAACATATAAAATCAATGTGCAGCTCAAAATGAACGCTCCAAGAAGTTTCTGATATGCCAAATTCAGAGCCGTTATTAAATAGAAAGCTATCCCTGAATCTGTAATCCAGGTTGGATTTTGAATCACTCCTAAACCATGCATGCTTTTCAAACTCGTCACCATTAGTTGAGCCATTCAATGCAATTAGGCCCAGTGAGTGCATACAAAATTGACCATTTATTTTAATTCCCAGTCTTCTTCGTGGAGTGATCAAGGGACACCAAGAGTTTGTTGACATCAACAGTCAACCACAAGAACAATTCAAATCACCAAGAATAATTACATTTCCTGAGGGCCTACTGGCTCTCCAGTTAGAAACATATGTTCTCAACTTAGCTAAAAATGTATCCAAAGGCCTAACTTTTGAGTGCCAATAGGTTATGCTTATGTAGACATACAATATGATGGTTTCTCAAAATGGATATCAGATCTAGATTTTTAACGAGCACACAATGACCCCTAGAGTTCCAAGAAAGTAACCCAACAGTGTGTTTTACCACTATAGAGGATGATTTCTTGTTTCCTTGTTCCTGTCGGTACTAATAGCTCTAGAGAGTCAAGGCCAGTCTCTTTCATCCCCTTCACTAGTCATGCCACTCTCAATAAAGTTCACTCGTCTCTGATTCCCCCCCAGTTTTCTGAAGATACCACCAAATTATTACACTTTGATGATTGATTCTGAAGTACTGTATCTACCCCTTTAGAGGAAGTAGACAGATGTTTCCCTTATTTCAAGCCCTAGTTTTCTAAATTGGGTTTATTCTCGTAAAATGGCTTCTACTAACTAATTAGACTAAACATGAATGGTCACAGTATTTGTGCAGAGAGGATGACAAAACTCCACATGGTCTATATCCCTTGTGCTTAGGCCATAAAGGTTTCGGATTTCTGAACAAAATAATCAGAATGGCCGATCTGATTAATATTAAACAAGTGTCATCCTTAAAGATACTTTCCAAATCAATAGTACAATTTATTAGAGAATTGGCACTTCTATGGACTTCATGGTTTATACACTGGATCCACCAAATAACGTGACCCATCTATGGTATCCCGGTCACGTCCAGAATTTCCACTATCAGGTGCACCCTTAGTGAATGCTCTAGATTCATTCCTGGATTCAGGTTAATTGCCCACCTGGGCTAAAGGTTTAGACAAAGTGAACCATTTAGAATGCACTGAGTCTGCGGCCCCATAGGGGCCCTGATTAACATTCAAATATGATGTCTTTAAGTAGTGGTGATCAGGCATGTTTTGGTGGATACCAGCTGGTTGGACTCACGGAGCATCCCTCAAAACAGTTTGAATGTCCGTAGTCAGATAAAACTGCAAGTCATCGGATTGATATTGTGATTCCATCGTAGCACTTGGAAACCTGAGCATAACCTGGCAGTTCGAAAAGGCATCCTCTGTTTGTGCAGAGTTACAATGCCTAGTAACCAGGGAGGTCAGATCACATTGTGTTTCCTTTGTCATTCAGAATTTTAACTGTAGTGGCTCAGGGTCCTCACGGCATCCATTTGGGAATGAAACTTTGGAGTAGCAATGGGCTAGATAGTTTTGTAAGGGGTCGTCTGGTGGAACCCACACGGTACATCTCAAAACAGTTTGATTGTCCACAGCCAGCCCAAGCCATGAGTCTTCAGTTTGATGTTGTGATCAGGTTGACTTAGTAGCCCTAAATGGAAGAGCTGGGACATGGTTCCTAAAAGAAATTCCCCCGGTTTGCACGGAGTTACATTGCCTAGTGGCCATGGAAGCCAAATCCCTTTGAACCCCTGTTGACTTCAATGGACATCCCATCGAGGGGCATTGGACCCCCATAAACTTCTTGTCTAAGAGGCCATATTTCGCTGAGTCAATGGTTTCTGTCTGAACTGACACAGAAGTTGACCCTTTGTCCAAAACTATAAAAGACAACAATTGATTAAGAGTTTGCCCGATTGTGGTAGACTGCAATCTTTTTCCCACTTCTGTAGTATTACTCTGAGTCAACTCCTGAGGTTGATTAATAGGTGCCCCTGATGACTTTAATGGGCAGCTCTCAACAGGGTACTGAATCCGTGAGCTTGTCATCCATGGTGCCGTATTTGGCCAATTCCCATGGTATCTGTTTGAACTGACACCGACCGCTGTTTTCCCTTTATCCAAATCTCTGGAAGAGAAAAATTGGTTAGGAATTTGCCCCGAAGTCATCGGCTGTGATTTTTTTTTTGCACTGCTGTAACATTACTCTGATAAGGCTTGGTTGGTGAGTCACTGTCTGGTAAATCTTCAACTTCCGAAAAACTTTTTGGAACAGACTTTTCACCCACCACAACAGGCTTAAGGGGCTTTGCCTTGGCAAAGGCGTCTTTTATAGATAAATAGGGAAGTCATTTCCTGCAAGACTTTTTATTGTTTGTCATAACACAATTCTGGTATTTTTCCCAGTCTGAGCCACAATCGTATTGGTCTTTTGCATGACTTTCTTTTGCAGCATCATCACCGGGTTACTAGGGTCAACCAGGGAGCCTAAGACTGCTGAACCTTCATTCTCAACATGTGGCCCGTGAGTAACCACAGCAGACATGTCAAATTCTTCTCGCAACGAAACCTCCGTGTTTTGTAACATTTTTATGGCTCGGGATAAGTCAGACGACCCGTCCTTTTGGGAGAGGTTATTAGGCATAGAATGGGCCTTCAAAATCAGCCTCATTCGCAGCTGTGTCCAATCTTTTTTTAACTGATCCCAAGGCAATTGTGTGTAATTGTAACTCTTGTTTAATACTTTCGTACAGTGTAATAAAAAACGAAAGAACGCAGTTTAAGGTGAATAACGCCTTTTCTGCGCTCACAGCTGGTTCATCTGTAAGTTTAGTTACATTCACTGCTGGGCAGTCTTGGGTTTTGCGCGGGAGGGGGGTAAGCAAATAAGACGCTGCAGTGGTGTCTGTGACATAATCATTCTCATCCTGATCGGAGTAGATGGGAGAGTACAAAACCGAGGTATTTGGTGCATTAGAAGGTAATTCAAAACTGGTATGACCACCGATGATATTTACCAGCTCCGCCATTAGTTCCGGTGTATTTGGAACCTCTGCATTTGGCTTTTGAATACCTATGTTCAACTCGCCACTATGTAGTAAGTTTGTTAACTCAACAGTCTCCCTTCTGATTCTGATTCATAACATACAAAACCCCTGAAAGCGGTGGAGGAGTGATAGGCAATGGACGATTCCGTGCCATCTCAAACGCCGTCGTGGCGTCTGAATGTTTTGACAGACTTCGGAGAGAATATATCATTTTAGTAGAGTTGTTTGTAACACTCACCCGGATACCAGTCCGGCTTGGATGCTCCCAGGGAAAGAAAATCACAATATCCTGCTCCGTTCAGTTCCAGACTCCAGTGCACACAGACAAAAACACCAAACACACTAAACACACAGCTCGCGCACCGCGCACTCCTCCACTCCTCGATCAGTAGAAATGGAAGGAAGACTTCTCCAACATTATGGTTACCTCAGTTGCAGTTCTCTTGTAGTTCAGTTTCTGATTGTTCACTAGGTACCTGTGGCACAGGCTTCAAAAGACCACAGTTCTATAGTCCTTCCCTTTCGGAATGGTTGTTACGAACTTTGACCACAACTCACAGCATGCATTTTAATGTTTTATCAACGCTCTGTAGAAACTTGCACTCCCAGTATGCAGCATGTCTGGTTAATAAGTCTTTCTCAAAGCCTCATACAACAGAGTTTATCTTTAGATATGTCCCCGGGCCTGTAGGATCTATGCTCCATCTCACTTACACCTGCAGTCACTTATTCCTTACCATGATCCCGGTATCACCATGCCTAGTCACTCACACTACTTTCCAGGTTTACGTCAATATGTCAGGACAGTTTCAATTGACTCTGGTCGGCCTCAGCACCTCACATCTCTCCCAAACATCCTGCGTATATCGCCTCTCTGTGGCACCCGGATCTGCTTTGGTCCATAAGGATGTCTCCTCTAGTTTTCACTGCGTGCTAGTGGCTCTGCAGCAGAGATCTGCATCTGTGCTGGGATACTCAATGGTTCCTCCCCTCAAACTGGCAGGACAGCATATCTCTGACTCTCCCAGTCATTATACCAAAGACTCCTCCCCTCTCAGTTTCCTGGTCCTCTACTTCTGGCCGCGGTACCTTGGCTCAGGTCCCCTGACTGCAGTCAAGGATGGCAAGCGCTGCACATCATTCTCTGCTGTACACTTTCAAGAATACTTCATAACATATCATTCCATCTAAATCTAGTAAACTAGCTCAGTGAGTTAAGCGATTGCCTTGGATTTCTGTGTTGATGCGCTTAGATGCGGGAGGAATCCACCATGAAGCAGTATATAACAAGCACTGGCAAAGCTAAATGTGTTGACATTAAATAGGCATGTGGAAGGCTGTCACGCGCCTTCTTTCCTGGCGGCTATGGAGAGCAAGGAAACCGAGGTGCCATTAATGTGCCAGTGTTCTCTATCCATTTCCTGGTGTGTGCGTCTAGTTTTTTTCTTTCCGATGGCAATGGTTCTTAAGCCACGCCCTCCCTTGCAACTGCGCGTTGCAACCCTTCGCTTGTCCCTGGGTCTACGCAATGTTTTCTCGAACATTGGCATTTCTTTTCTCTCCTTCTTACCTTCCCGTATCTTGGTCCTGTTCTGCTGTTTTTTCAACCGCGGCATCTTGGTGTCTCTTAGTCACCGTCTCCCGTTAGCTGCGGTTCCTCTACTCTGTTTACTTTCGGTTTCGGCTCGCTCCCGGGTTCTCTCTCGCTTTCCATTTTTTCGGATTCGTCCATCTACCTCCCTATCTTCTGTCACCGCTATTGCTCTTTCTTTGGACTGCCCTTCTTCTTACTTGTTTATTCCTTCTTTTCGCTTTCTTTACCTGTTTTCTTGCTTACCTTTGTTGTGCTCTCGTACCTGGAATCCTTCAGTTCGTAGCTCTCCGTCTGCTGACTTCTTGGCTTCAGTGGACGGTGTGGGCTCGGCAGTCTCTCCTGAAGCCTTTTTGCCCAACTACCAATCTCCTGCTTACCTGATTCCCAAGCCTTGTGCCCAACGAAGATCCTCCTGCTTACTCAACTCACGTTCATTGGATTTCCTCATCTTTCTTTTCCACCCATGCTGGCATCCAGTCAAAACAACGCACCTGAGAGGTTTTTTTCTGCCTTGGGGCTTTTTCCTCTCATCCGGCTCTCGCGGAAGGGGGTCCCCTGCTGATCTGCTCTTTAACGAGCCGGCAGGGTGGCGTCCACCCGAGGGAGACCATATCTCCACAAGAAGAAACAAGCATTCCGGAGGATAAAGGGGAGAAGACCTGCATCCTCGTCCGAAGAAACTACAGGTGAGGAGGAGGGGGAGGATATGGCGTGCACACGAGTTGTAAAGCGTGACAAAGACACTACCATAATGTGGTACCTGGTGATAATATGTTAACAGCTGGAAAACGGTGTGAGTACCTTGGCATATGATATCAGGGCCTTTCAAATGCCTACCTAACACCTATTCTCACATTAAAGGGTTTTATTTGTGTGGTTCCTAGGGCCATCCCTCTCCCTCTTGTCTGCCCACAAGTCTCCCCCCTAGCCCAGACGTTCATAACTCCAAGTTGATCCTAATGATTGCTTATCTCTACCATCTTAGATCTTCACTTCTACTAAAGATGGCTTCCCTAAAAGGCAGACTGTCATACCTCCCTCTGGGACTTTGTATCGCTCCATACGTAGCCACAGGTAAGTGTTCTACGAGGAGGTTGGCAATTGCCTTCTTCTATGCATTACTACACTCCTCTGCCTAGTAGTACTACTGCACTCTCCTCCAACTACTACACTTCCCCACCCAAGACAGCCCTCCTCCCACTATCACACTCCTTCTCCCACTTTTACACTCCTGCCTCTTTACTACACAACCACTCACCTTTCACCCTGTATCTTTCACTTCACCTTCACTCCTCTTCTGGGGACTGGTCATCTGTCTCTAGCCAATCTCGGCTGCACTCCCTGCCCAAGGATGTGTAAGTGCAGGGGACAGCCTTGAAAAGCGGATTAAGCCCACCCACTGGTTCCACAGAGCTTGACGCGTAATGGCGGCATCCCTAGTTCAATGCAGCAGTTTGTGTTTCTAGAATCTGTTTTCCTAACTGTGTCAGTATGTTTCTTCAAACGTCTCTTGTGGTTTAGTGGATCAGATTGATTGCGTGGACCTCTGCTGGTGTGTCCTGGTGGGACCGGGCCATCTCTGTGACTGTCGTATATAATAATAAAAATAATAATTAGGCATTTATATAGCGCTACGAACCCTCAGGTATCTGAGCGCTGCTTATTATTACCCACGGTGTGTGGTGCTCATTTATCGACCTCGGAAGGATGAAAGGCTGAGTTTGGCCCTGCCGGGATTCGAACCTGCGTTAACAGGCTCTGCACGGATGTCAAAGCGAGCGCTCTACTCACTGTGCCACTTGACCGGCTGTATATACTCGTGGCTTCTTCCTGCGTCTCTCCTTCTCCTTCCCATTCTATGGGCGACTCTGCAGTGGCATTTCTTGGCATGGAAGGAAGTCACTCTGTAGCGCTGAAGGGTTTCTGATGAGGGTGATGGCTGCCTTGGCATTTCTTTGGTTCTTTGTGCTGGGCAGGATTACAACCTGGCATCGCTTTAGATCAGCAAGAATTTGAGAAATACTGGCGAATATCTTTGTCAAGAGGTATGGTAGGAGAGAAGGGTCTGCATGCAATGATTCGACAGTGAGGGGCAGGAATTAGGAACCACTCTGCCGCTGTCCCTGTCAGGGCTAGGACTGGCTCTGGCTGGTCCCCAGGTAGGCCTCCCAAACCCTGTTTAGAGGGGTTCCCATCTCTTTGTGGCAAGTCTTGGTGTCAGGTCTATCAAGGTCTGAGGTTGTGCTCACCTGAGACTTATTCTGCAAGGGCTTGCTCTCAGGTGATCCTAGTCTGGTCCTCTGCTTGGAGCCGGTGTCGTGCAGGGAAGGGCGAGACTCTCCGGAAGCCAACCTATCCGACAGCTATCAACCCAGGGCCGGTGACTCCTGGAGCAGAATGCCAAATGCAGAGAAAAAACCTCCCAAATTGTAAGGGAGGAAAACACCTGTGCCTTTGTAGCTCAATGAAGAAGGAAGGTCGGTGGATTCAGCATCCAATGAAGGTTAATGGAAGAAGAGTGAAGTTTGTTTTAACGTCCAGAGGCATCCGTGGAAGAAGTGTCACAGGGGAAGCAAGGTCTGAAGGAAACCGAACTGAAGAGATTGCAGAAAAAGCATGGCTGGAAAAGGGGCAAGGCAAACCCAAGGAGAGTAGCTGACTAAAGGAACAGAGCGAAAATAAATGGGTAACAACAACCCAGGACAAGGAAACGACAAAAAGATCACAATAGCGCTGAGCAAGGTACAACAGTTACAGAGCATTGAGACGCGAGGTCTCAGCATTGCGGGTGATGTTTATCTGCAAAATCCGGAAACTGCAGCCAGAGCTCAGAGGCTGCTGATAGACTAGAGGACTCTGTGCGCTTGCACAAGGAGTGAGCAGGCGCCATGTTGGAATAGAAAATGGCACCCGTTAAACATGGCGACAGCCTCCAGGATGCCCACAAGGACCAGGGCCGGTAGTTCATGACACTTGGGTTACTAGCCTTGTCACACTATAGTCAAGCCAAAACTGTAAGCTTTGGGGCAATGCTTCAAAATAGGAATTCAGTGCAAGGGACCAATGAGAGGAGACACATACTGCTTATAAATCAAGTGGCTGATGGCAAACTTGGTTAAGACATGATTACATCAAAACCTTGGTTACTGTCGCAAGAAATTCTTTAACACTCAGAAATAACACTAGCACGCTATATGCAGCACAGTCTACTAAGTAAAGTTTCTTGTTATTACATGATAGTGCTATCTATAAGAGATCATGAGTGGGTGTGTTTTAGGGGGGGGGAGAGGCAGGTAGTAGGTGGGAATGGCCATAGGGATTAGCATTGCCAAGGGCAGTCCATGGGTGTGTAAATAACCAAACAATGCCCAAAGGTTGTTTATCCTTCCTCTCACCCAATCCCCCTACAACATGCTTTCCAATGCAATCGTTCTGGCTTACAGGTGGTGGATAAGTGGCGCCGAATTGACAAAGCTAAAGATGTTACATGATTAATATTTGTATTATATTTCCGTTATTGTCATTTATAATTAAAATTGCCTAATTCATTGCCTACTAAAACATAATAGGCCTCATTACAAGTTTGCCAGTCCGGTAACAACGGTACCAGTAAGCTTGCCGGTACCGTTGTTACTGGACCGGAAAACTACAAGTTCTGACCTGGCAGGCGTACCGGCACCCGCGAGCAGAGCATGTTGCATGCACCGCACCATTCACAAATGGTGCCAGTGCATTCGACCTCCCCATTCCCATTGAGCCCTGCTCAATTGGGAATGGGGAGCATTTTATCCCGGCGCACGCGAATGGACAATTACCAGGTCCGGCGGGGCCGTAATGACCCAGTTATTGCCCATTTGTGGGTGCCGGAATAATTTGCACGTTTGGCGGCAGCCTGCCGGATTTGCCGGCAAGTCTACCGCCAAACCTGTAATGAGGCCCAATGTGTCTCCAAAGATATGATAGGGGTTTTATTAATAGGACAACACCTGTTTTAGGGAAGTGTAACAATCCATCCCAACGCTAGAATGAACATACAGATGGAATCACTGAAATGTAATGATCCCCACATATGACAATCCCTCCCTCCTCGTGTGGACAGAAACACTGTATAGAGATATAATACTTTTCTTTTGTCATTTAGCAAATAAAAAAAATTCCCTTGACCAATATAATTACGTAAAGCATAAGCGCAACCCATTTCATTGCGCTGCCAATGTGATTTGCAACACAACATATATAACAGGCAGAAGTGTGTGATAATGGTTGGTTTCTGTTTACGTTCTCTCTCTAGTTTGTAGCAAACTATCATCATTTCAAGGGGTCGACATGTGAACCTTGGAAGTAGTTATTAAGGTTATCCTTTGTGTATATCAAACACATCATTTTACTATTTAGAGTTCAGATACATAGGGTAACACAAACATCCAATAGATAGGGTGACCAGATTTCCAAAACGGAAAACCGGGACAACCAACAACATAAAAGAGGGACTACCCCATTGCAGCCCACCAATTACCGCCCCTCCCCAACACGCCCCCACAACCACCACCCAATCATATTTCCAACACTTCTCTCTATAAACTGTAAATGATCTCATTTATGCAGTGTTGGCTGTGAATATTGGCATGTCACTTCAAAACAGGCGTTTGCTCTAATTGATATAACATGGCTTGCTGTACAATCATTGCCCAGCCAATCTCTTTGGTACAGTCAGCAAGTGTTGTGACTTGCACCTGAAAGATTGGGGGTTCGAGCCAGTTCTCCAACTTCAAAATTCTAAAAGTGTTGTGAAAAATAATTATGATGGACAGGGTTTCTAAAATGAAAACACTCCTGGGACCCCAGGATGAGGGTGATTTCCCCAGACTGTCCGGGAAAACCGGGAAGTCTGGTCACCATACAAATAAACTACTTCTTTGCATTGCCTGGTTCTGTGTACCCCCACTCGCGTGTTACCATAAGGGCATAGCATACAGGTGTGATGATACAAACAGGTTTTATGAATGATATACTGACGTATATAAAGTAGAGCATTTGTGGGAGTTGTTTGCCATGTCACATGATTGTTCGATTGCCTCTAAAGTAACATACTGTTCCCGTTTTCTATAAAGTCAACCAACTTTTCTTGGTTAATGGTTGAAAAGAGAACTTTATGAAGATGTGATGTATACAGCGGTTGTATGTTCATTAACATTTTAATTGATCCATCTCATTTGCATTGACTGTTCAATACTCACAAATCATTTGTGCCATTATTCCTCACAACCCTACAGTAGAAAATAATTGCTTGAGCTTTTTCCCAGGGGTAATTATCCTCGGTTTAATCAACTCCCCTTTCCTATATAACTCCCCAGATGATGTGAAACTCTGATCAATCAATTTGCCTTGTCTATACGGCTCCCCTCGGTGCACCTGTGTACTACTTTGGGCCAAGGGGTAGATGGAATTCAGGGCAGTGGGATCCTTCCCCTCTCTGGGTGGCAGGCTGGACCCCACTTGTAGTCCCTCGGAGGTCATCTGGGCACAGGCTGCTTTGGAATCTGCTCCCCTCCTGTGTCTTCAATATGCTGGGTCTCTGTTGGATCTGCCGCCTCCTCCTGTTCTGCTTTGTTGAATCTCTCCCTTTGTGCAGTGGCTTATGCCAGCATCTTAACGCAGCCCTATGGGCATTTGACAGACCTGGAGTGATTCCAATAGCTGCATGCAAATGAACATGTGCCTTCTGTCATTCTTCTTCCTGAGTGGCCTGGGGTCTCCCTTTGAACACGCCCCTTATTCCTATTGACCGATTCTGAGAATTCTTCCAAAGGGAAGGTCGTTTTAATTTTTATTTTTTTTAATTTTTATTGTTGTTTTGGCAAAGAAAAAAATTAATTTTTCCAACCTTTCAACATTTTATACAAATCTTTGTTACATACAAATCAGGTTTAAATTAGAATTTAAGTTAAAAACCACTATAAACAGTCAATTTTTCAGTAAAAGTAGAGAACACATAATACATTTGCCCCTTTCCATCTCTCGACATATTCAAATCTTCATAATTTTCAGAAAATTGATAATGGCATACTGTATCGCTTTCTTGTTCGTGTGGAACAGTGTGGACCATAGTTTGGTCATAGGTCGTTTTAATCCTTAATCTTCCCTTCTGGACCTCCAGGACAAGCCTTGTGACCAACTAAGCACTTCCACCTGCTCCATCTGGGAAGCCACTTTCTCATTTGCTTTATTAAAACTGTTCAGTGTAATAAACTATCAGTTCTATTTGCATATTACTAATTTATCCAGATGCTGTATTCGTGTCGCAGCATACAAAAATGAAACGACTCTGAAACCCTCCGCTTGCTGCAATGACTTAAAATGGGGTCGACGTGATTACTGTGCACCCTGTTTTAGTGAACCCGAAAATGTTGAATTCAAAATGTTGAATTCTAAAACCGCGGTGTGCAGTGATCACATGGATCACACTGCGTGGATTTCCCCTACCCCCAACCTCCCACTACTTACCTTTGCCTCCTCACACTTACCTGAATTCCTGTCTCTTCTCATTCCCCTCATCTGTCCCCTGTGGTGTAAGTCTCCTTCCCCTAATGTGGGAACAGACTTCTGTCGCATGGTACTTTTTTCTTTCTTTTTCTTCTTTTTTTTCCTGGTGCCACCCCCCCTACTCCTCGCCTTGGAAGCGGAGGGAGACCCCCGCAATCCCTGATCCCATTCTATGGAACACAGGGAGCGGGGGAGACCCCTGCAACACCCGCTCTGTATATTGGTATTTGGGATTTCGGTTCATACCAAATGTGCCGTAACTGCGCATTCGGAATGTTTTCTGTAATTTGGGGCAATACCTTTAAAATGAATGTCTATTTGCAGTGCTTTCAAAGCTACTGTGGAAAAGGTGTTACACAATCTCCTTAAGACAAACCATTCAGGAGATAGGGTGTCTTGAAAATTGCATTGTGTTTACACACATCAACACAGGTTTACCTGATATATTTGCCAACAAAGTTCTGCTGAATCTAATACCATTTGATAGTGGTGGATCCTGTGCTTGGCACTTCCATGTTTAAGTGTTTATTCTTTCTTCTATTTCAATGTATATTTTTAATCGGCAGTTGAGGCAGCATACGTTTCAAAAGATGTTTGTTAGCAAGTGGGTAGAAGTTGAATGCCATTTGGAAACATTCCTCTTTCGTGATACTGCGTAGAGAGTACTTGATTATTCCCAGGGGAGAGGCATACATTTTAGTTCCAGCTATTGATCATGAAGCATTAAACACCCCCCCCCCCCATACGCTGGTTTCAATCACACGCAATGAGTATGCCCTCTGCTATACCTTACTGGCCTTCGATCTAAGACCCGACAATGCATCAGCTGGTCATTTCAACCTCCTGAGTAGCGGGAAACCTACGCGCTAAGATAAAGTTTGAAAGAAACCTAACCGCAATTGTGGAGAGTGTTTGATTGTGTTCTCGAGATTTTGTGTTCCCCCATTTGCAGGAATCGCAAATCTCTCTCATCATAATGATCAAAGCTGGGCCTGATCATGAATGAATGCTTGTTAAATCTGTCACTGTGACCCTGAAATCGCATTGCCCCGTCATGGATTACTTTGGTGCCTAGAGGGTGTGCCATATTCACTGCCCTAGAACTGAACTTCCCCAGATTTATAAGGAATTACTGCATGATATGCAAATACCTGAAGACACAGGCCCACGCGCCCATATGCTTTTAGAGCAGAAGGATAATACAGGTTGCATTTACTCTGGACACTAGTTTACTCCTGCTCCCTCCTGCCCCAAGGCTGCGGTATCAACTCCCAAATGCAATACAGGCCAGGGCATTACTTCCAACAGAACTTCCAGAAAAAAACCTTGTGTTTTTGGACTGCCAATTTGACTATTTTTTTTCAATGTTACTAAAGGACGGCTGCATTTTAAAGGATAGTTCCGGGACTTTTTTTTATTGTCCCTACGGTTCGGCTATGTGTTTTTAAGCATAAATCGGTAGATCGTAGAAAACTTTCCTATGGACCTTACCCGACTTTTCGTCCATTAACGCACTCGAAATCATCCGCCATTTTGTGATAATCCTATCATTTCCCCCCATCGCCCTGGCTCACCTGCGTTTGCGGCACTAAATCAAATCCCCCGCCCCTGAAACAGACTTTATCAAAACATTCATATTCCCCGCCTCTCCCCGTGACGTTACTGTGCTGCGTAGGCAAACGCGCCCAGGCGTCTTCTACGCGACTCCACACAGAACCCGGAAACCAACACAGATCAGCTCACAACACAGCGCGCCACAATTCGGAATATGAAACTGTACTTTAAAATCAAACAGCAATACAGTACATTTGGTAAAGTACATTTATTGGACATCAAATGTTTAGAGAATATTCAGCGATTTGCATTTTTCTTTGCTCTCGATCCAAAATAGTTCGTCTTGAGGCAAGCGATGTTCGTGTGCGGTACACAGGGTGTTGGTTTACGATAAAATAAGCTCTTCGGTCGCACTGATAATCGCATCGCTGTTCCAACAACGAGGCACTAGGCCACCACAACGGTATGTATGTTGCATCTAGCCATTAGTACCGCGTAAGGGCATACTTGTACTTGGCGATCGTCCCATAAAATGGTCAGGGTGGTAACGTTGTTCACGCGGAGAAGCAACTGGCGGCTGTAAAAGCCATCCGCCGGTGTCTGGTACTCGTGACACAGACAATAATGAAGGATGTACCTGTTTTAAAAACATAAAAAATGAAATTAGTCTCACCATCAGATCTTTATTAAAATTATTCATTTTATATATTAGGTCGGGAAATTATTTCATAGCTAGGACAGTGCAACTGGGTATTATACGTCATTTCCAGTAACCCACCCCCTCTCCTCTGCCTTTTTCAGACCCGCCTGAGCGCCAGTGGACCACTTCGTCACTGATATGATATAATATGGCATTTGCAACGCGCCTATACACAAGTGTTTCAAGGCGTGGCGAGGCAGGGAGGGGGGGGACAAGGAGATGACAGACAACGACCCTACTAGGCCAGGTGTCATTCAGATCGCGCAAGTGCAGGGGTAGGGGGAAGGTAAAAGTGCAAGGGGAAGGGGAGGGGGGAAGTGGAGTACAAGGTAAGTAGCATAAAATAATAAATACATAGGGCCAGCTGGTGGCGAGTGCAAGGTAAGTGCAGAACAAGTGCTGGGAAGGGGGGGCTGTAGGATACTGAGACAGTCCCCCAGTGCAGGGGTTGACAGGGAGGCAGTGCAGGTGGAGAGTGGAAGGGCCCAGGACCGAGGTCGCAGACAGTGGACCAGTTGTAGCAGGGGAGAGGGAGAGAGAAAGCAGAAGCAAAGAGGAAGGTTTTGAGGTGCTTCCGTAAAAGGAGATGGTTCTCCTCAAGATAGTGCGCGGTACAAAACAATATGCCACATAGAACGAACAAGTACAACTTAACCCGTCTTTGAAGCTACTGTATAGTAATTAAATTGCGGTATAAACTCATCTAAAGAGTTACTTACATTATATTTGCATTTTCCATTGTGTCTGTGCGTAGGGCAGCCCCGAAATACCACTCCTTCTATGCCGACGTTATTTCTTCTAATGAACGAACATTAAATGGCTTTCGTTTCTGAAATTATATTCATTATCGTTTACGTTATTGCACCACACCCCCAAAAAGAAGTCTTTCGGGATGGTCCCGGCCTGTCAAGGTCAAATAACAATAGAACCTTATACTGAGTCGTGGGCCATTCCGGCACCCGAGCAAAAAATCAAAGCAGCTGACCTTCACTTTGAAAGAGCACACATTCCTAGTTAGCTACATTCAGTGTAAGGCCATCTCACAGGACTTGAAATTTACACTCCATCTTTGCATTTTGTCTGCGTGCTTTGCATCCCCAGAGAACCATAAATACGGAAACATTCTATATTTTTTGAATAATGATTTATATTACTGTTTGGTTTAATTCAATGCGCAAATGAACAAGGTTGGAGAGACACATTGCATGTACACTGAGCAATCACTTTCATTTACACATTACATAGATACACATATTCAATGGGCCTGCGACATGAGGAGACTCCAGAGCAAAGTCACAGGTGACACCCGGGTGGTTCGCACAACTGCACGGTGAAGGGAGGGGCAAGGGTGGAGAGACACATTGCATGTACACTGAGCAATCACTTTTATTTACACATTACATAGATACACATATTCAATGGGCCTGCGACATGAGGAGACTCCAGAGCAAAGTCACAGGTGACACCCGGGTGGTTCGCACAACTGCACGGTGAAGGGAGGGGCAAGGGTGGAGAGACACATTGCATGTACACTGAGCAATCACTTTTATTTACACATTACATAGATACACATATTCAATGGGCCTGCAACATGAGGAGACTCGAGAGAACAGACAATCAAATTACAATCATTTAAACCGTGATGTGTATTTCTCAATGAGCTCTGCTTTAGGTGGACATGGAACAGAGGCAATGTTGGGTGGCAATGCAGTTGTCCCCTGCACAGGTTAGTTCACAACTCCATGTATGTGCCTATCTAGGACATCAACAATAGGTCTCTCAATAAACTCATATTGCATATCCTCAAACACTGGTTTGATCACCCATTGTTTACTTCTTTTAGTGAAGGCCTTATTGTAGCGAAGCGTCCCTAAAGTTCCGGTCGTCCTACTTTGTTGACGGCCAACATTATGGCTATGTGCCAAGACCTCTAGAAGAGTCCGATTTATCATGCCCTCCATGCCAAAGTGCAATCGTTTTGGCCTGTACTTTAGGCACATATTGTGGAACACCTCCAAATCTCCTGTGTGGCAGAATTCCGTGAGTCCCCTCAAATCTCTTGTTATAGTTTTATCAAATACAATCTTTTCAATGGCTTTGTGAGTGGGTGATGAAGGAATCAACCACTTCTTCTTCGGTGCCTCCTCTGTGGACAAATGGCCATGTTCACAATTGTGGAAATGTTGGTTTGTGGTCCAGCGGTGAACGTTGCTACAGTGTAGCATTACTGACCGCCATCTTTCCAGTAGAATTTCCAACGACCCTCCACATGTTTTTGAGCTCCACCAAAGATGGTTGCTGATTGACTTGGACCACTGTGAAATACCTTGCATATCTTTTTTTTTACCTGCAGCCGACATTTTTTTATTGATTGTTTTTGCAAGATGCCATACGTCAAATTGGTGATTTATATTTTTGTACTCTTCTCTCATTGTCTTGGCAATTGAAACGTGTCTGTCCGTGGCTATCCGGTCGATCACCATTCCCCACGATTGTAGTTCTTGCAATGATGCTACAAAGCCAACTTTCTCCATGGCCACTGAGGATGTACTTTGTGACACCTGCACGACCACCGAACTCACAATTTTCTTACTGTCCATGTCCTGAAAGTGGTAGGTGCAGTACTTTGCTGAAAATCCTGGGCTGTCGCACTGTCCATCACCGGCTAGCCTGAACCGTTTGCCCGCGAATGTACTATCAATAGACATTTTTTCCATTCTCCAAGCTTCGCTAATGGCTGGAAATAGATAATCGATTTGGTATTTGTAGAACTGAGTTTTCGCAATGAAATGGATTCCCACAAACTGAAAGAAATACTGTAACTTTTTAAAACTTGAACCACTAAAAAGTGCGGCCGCTGCACAAAGTAGATTGCCTGCTGGCAGTTGCCCCAGCATGGGTTGTGCAGACCATGAGAAAGGATATTTTGTACAGGTGGCATGTATTTTAAGGTTAGTGCCTCGAATTGCACGAGTCACATTAATCAATGGCTCCCCACATACTTCCCCACCAACCGAATGCCCACATTTCATCCTAATAATAATATCAATCAAACAACTATCGAATACAATGAATTTGGCCTCTTTCCTTATACTGTCACTCTGCATCCCAGCTGGTTCGGCCTGTAACGTTGAGGACATGTCACTCACATGAAAGGTAGAATCTCTGATATCGTCTTCCGCTATGTTCAGTGATATTGATGGTGTTTCATTGTCGTCCACTTCATTCTCTTCCATTGCACCATCTGTTCCTTCTCCGGCGATGGGTGAATAAAACAATTTCTTCAACTTTCTCGCGGTCTTAGTTTTTGCGGGTGTGGATTCTGTGAATTGATCTCCGACTGCATACGAACTACCAGGAGGACATTCACTATCAATGGCTGGTGGTGGTATAGCTCCGTTGTCAATCACTTCATATTCTTCCCATTGGCACGATGCATCTCCAGTCTCAAGTCCCTGCCAAAAGGTTTGACAAGCAACATCTCTCGTTCGCTTCACTGTCTGTGTAGATCTAGTTCGTACACCCACTCGCAACTAGAGGACAGATTGGAAAAGGGATGTTCAGTTTAAACACAACTTACAGTATTGAACTATTAACAGTGAAAAACAACATAATATAGTGACCAGGACACTAACCTTCTTTTGCTTTCTTTTCTTTGAAACTTTCTTGCCTCGAACTTCAACATCTGGACGCTGTTGCTCCGACTCGTGTGTGCATGTCTCCACTTCCTCTTGCGCTGCAACGACTATATTTTCATGATAAGCACATCCATCACGCACTGACGCTCCATCGACTCCCTGAAACATAGAACTTTCATTACTATGTATAATAATATTGAAAACACAAAATGTACTTGGGGACCAATACCCACGTACATCTCAATAGCAAAACGCGAATGAACGCATTGTGTAGAACATTCAAACGACAATTATTCACGCATTGTTGATCTAGTTAGATGGAACTGTCAAGATCCATACCTCGGGCTCCCCATAGACTTCCATTGATGATATTATTGAAGATGACGCTTCAGCAACTCCCTGAAACACAGTAATTGCATTAGTATGGTTTTCTATTTTGTTAAAAAGAACATAAACTTTGTGCAGGCGTCAACGGCTCATCTAAATAGACCTGCACAAATGATCGGTTGTCTAAAATAAATAATGGATATCTAAATATGATTCGATTTGCTCGATCGTTGGAAGTGTCACCACCCAGAGATCTGCATCAACTACTAGGGGTGATGTTCTTGTAGAAGAAGCTCCGTCATCTCCCTGAAACATAGTACTTTCGTTAATAAAGAAGGAAGTATAGCGGATGTAATCACGTCATATGATCTCGCTCGATCGAACTGTCAGTATCCATACCTCGGAATGCATAAGAACATCAAGGGACGCTGTAACTGCGCTGCACACTTCTGCAAGCTGTTGCGCCGACCCGTAACTGCATGCTCCTCCTTCTTCTTGGACTAATGCTCCATCGACTCCCTGAAACATAGGACTTTCATTAGTAATGAACACAATATTGAAAAAAGAAGACACATAGGAGGGCGACGACAGAAGGACATATCAATGGCTAAAAACGAAAGAAACATTGTGTGTAACAATCACGCTACAAGAATGCAAGATCTGATGATCTCCATCGATGGAACTGTCCGGAAACGTACCTCGAGCATCTGAGTGACATCAACGGTTGTCGTCAATGCATTGGACTCCTCAGCATCTCCCTGAAAGACAGTACTTGCTTTATTTTGGATAACAATAATTATAACTGAAAACAAAGACTAGAGGACAAGTACTGGGCTGTACCATTAGGTAAAATAATTACACGATAAATTAAAACTATTGATTTACATGCCTAAAACAAGTCAGTGGCAGAATAGCTAAGTAAGATTACCCGATAGGCGCTTGAAGTGGCTGATGACTGCAATAACGACACGGATGGAGAATCTTCCGCCTTCATATTGAGTGGATACATAAATGGGGAAACTATTGTTAGCTAATGCTACACACTACCGCTAGGCCGAGAGCTAAATCCGTAAACTTGACTCACCAGTGGAGGGATGTGGACGAATAGAGTGGGAATAGCGGTTGAGAGCAATTTTCGCTTCGCTCGCGGTGTGTTCTTCTTTATTAGCAATGATGTGGAGTACATGTCTGAGCTAAAGTGCCTGCTGCAGATGCGGTATCGATCACCCCTCTTGTCCGCAAAGACTTCTAGGACTCTACTTTCAAGCTCAGACGGTGGATATCCGCAATATCGGACCCATTCTCTTATCTGATCTATTGTCTTAGGGAAAACATGCATTATAGTACCTTCAGATTTATTATGGGTCTTGGAAGGGCAACCGCCAACGGAACAGGAAGGCATTGTGGAAAGTTCTGAAAAGTAAAGATCAACAATTCTCAATGAATACCAATGTGTTAAAAAATTAAATGACACATAAAAGGTCCAATGCAAGGTTCGTTTTGGTTCTTGGAACTACATGGCCTTACCTTGACGAACAAACAGTTAGATGCAGGGATCAGAGTAGTTTCTTGTCGTAGAACAGGGAGCAGTTCACAGGTTGCAAACTGACGAGTTTGCTCGAAGTGGTCACGGAAGTTCACAGAGACGAAGAGCAGATAACCAGCACCTTCACGGGTTGACTAGCAAAGCGCAAAGAAGTTCTCATTAGAAATATGAAGTGGGTTATAAAGAATTCGAAACAGGGGTGTGTTTGTGAATGAATGACGTGTATATGTCGTGGCATTATGCGGTTTGCAGGGGGGCGTCCAGCGTGAGGGAGGATGCTTGGCAGGAGACAGGGGGTCTGGAGGAAGACATGGGAACAACAACCCATGCTCTATAGACCCCTTTGAAGTGTACATGGTCTTCGGCACCTCTTGGCCTTTATCGCTCCCTGACAGATCCGTTTGCCAGTTCAAGTACCCCGGTGCGAACTGCCTTTGATAGGGCGGGGGGTGGATTGGGGCGGTGGTCGTGCAGACAAAACACAGGAAGACTCGTGAATGGAGACACACTTATGTGGATTGAAGGTGGGCAGCCAGCGTGAGGGAGGATGCTTGGCAGGAGACACGGGGTCTGGAGGAAGACATGGGAACAACAACCCATGCTCTATAGACCCCTTTGAAGTGTACATGGTCTTTGGCACCTCTTGGCCTTTATCGCTCCCTGACAGATCCGTTTGCCAGTTCAAGTACCCCGGTGCGAACTGCCTTTGATAGGGCGGGGGGTGGATTGGGGCGGTGGTCGTGCAGACAAGACACAGGAAGACAACCATTGTTAAAATATATGTTGGGTTTTATTTTAGATCTTAATTTCAATTGAACATAAATAATAAACATTACACATTGTAAAGTTCCGGTTGCAGCACATCCAGGGAAAATCCGCGGTATTGTCCACTGTCGCTGGGGAAATGTTGTCTAATGGCAAGTACCGCACAGGCAGGTATTACTCTCCGAACGCGGTGTCCGAGCCTCCCGTGAAGCCACCAAGTGAAGCAACGATAGGCCACCAGCCTGTAACACCTGTGAAAAAGAAAGAAGCAAACTGTATTAAAATGACAAAACTTTCTTATCAATGTCGATTCAGGTAAAAAATGTCATTCTGCTTTGAAAAAAATTCTATCTAGAAAATGCACAATATGGAACCAATTTACATGCGTTCGAATGATATGTAGATGTAATGTTATATGTGGGAGACGACCATGAAATAGTAGTGGCATCACTGACATCACAACCAGAGTATACTTACTCGTTACTGGGATTACGCGGACGAAGTGCCGCGAAGTTCGTGCATAAGCACCATCATCATCCTCAACACGGTCCATGAGAGGCAGGCTTCCCTGAACTCTGGCAGCTCGGTGATGCATTGCGGACTTGGCTCGCCTTCCAAAATGTAGGCCAAGCACCCGGAATTTTCACGGTAGCAGCAGTTCTCCTCCTCAGTTGGCATTAGCTCGCACCGATTGCACGTGCACCAGGTGGAGACGCCGTCCATGCGACATGGTCCAGGCTCTTCATCCGTTGACTGGTCCTCCCAACTGCCGTCCGAATCCCCATCGTTTTCGCGTGCTTGCCTTTCCAGTAGTTCCTCCTCGGTGTACTCGGGCTCGTACATATACGGCATTATTGTAGCCATTGTGTGGTAAAGAAAGTAAAATAATTTACCGAGATGGTACAGGTGTTCACAAGGCCTAGAAGCGGCGAAGGTAGTTGACCAGAGCACTGAAACGAGTCACAGAATACTCAAAGTAACACAGAGAGAGGAATGGAATCGAAAATCTGCTGCTGTGTGTTGTGAAACGGTGTGTTTATACTTATTGAGGAAAGAGGCGTCCTGCCATTTCCATGGCGACACATCATTAGCTGAGGCGCAGCGATTGTTGACACGAAACGTGCTTTGGCGTTGGGAAATGGGCGGTACGCGTCTGCTGATGTCTGTTTCAGGGGCGGGGGATTTGATTTAGTGCCGCAAACGCAGGTGAGCCAGGGCGATGGGGGGAAATGATAGGATTATCACAAAATGGCGGCTGATTTCGAGTGCGTTAATGGACGAAAAGTCGGGTAAGGTCCATAGGAAAGTTTTCTACGATCTACCGATTTATGCTTAAAAACACATGGCCGAACCGTAGGGACAATAAAAAAAAAGTCCCAGAACTATCCTTTAACTACGATGGCAGCTGGGCATGATAATTATTTGGGTATACACCAATACCAACTCTTTCACCCAATTTTTTTCAACAGATTTGTTTCCACTGTTTTGGGCGCAAAATGCAGAAGGCAAGTTGGGCAAAGGTATAATAGGGGGTCGGGATGTGCACCTGGGTAGTGTGCGGTTCTACCCCCGCATTTTGCAGTAAACACAATTGGAAAAACCTGTAAAAAGAAATGTGGCGAAAGCGTAGGTCGGCAAAAAATAGTCGGCAACCATTCATAGAAACATTATTTGTGCTTTTGTATTTGGAGTTTATTTAGAGCAAACCTAGCTGGGAATCAACAGAGTGGTCAGGGGGCGGGGATTTCAACACATGGCGTGGGATTTGCGATGGGGGTGGGATTTCATGCCGTAACTCAAGCAGCCAAGTTGGCACCTATGGATTGACTTCAAAGTAAGGTCTTGAATTCCCCCCTGAACTTTTAAACATTGTTCCCCCATTTATATGTTAAACACACCTTTGTGTGTGCCTGTGTTGATGCATTCCATCTATGCAGTTACATTTACCAACTTTTAAAACTAGTGCTGTGTGCACTTAAACTGATCCATAAATGCAGCAAAGGTTCATGTCTTCCTTTACTCATATACAATCTGCCTGCATCTCCCATTGATCAATGGTGCACTTCCAGAGAGAAGCCTATCAATTGTAGCATGGCTAAAGGCTATGAGAGGGCATGTCCAAGCCTGAACTGTTCATGGTGATAACCTTCTGGTCACCTCTGGGTACCGCTCTCCTGCTAGAGGTCACGTGGTGGTGACTGGTCATGCACTATCCCCACCACACTGAGTGGATGCAGAATTCTTATGACCGAGCATATCTCCTGGCACCAAAGCATTGCCAGGCTTTTATGGTTGTCCTGCCAGGACTCTGAATATCAGAGGCGTTGCTGGGGAGGGACTGGGGGGGGGGCTATAGTCCTGGGTCTTTTGGTTGTAGCCCCGGATAGAGTTCTGACAGTATATGGCTATTTTCCAGACGTAGCAACACCCCTGCCGAACATGGTGCCGACTCACACAAGGAGACATTTTAGGTTCGTGGATAGGACATACTTCAATATGGAACACTTGCAGGTAGATGATCACTGTGACGGACAAACATATCGGCCTCTATGTACAGAGGAAGAGGGATCCAAAGAGACGAGTCCCTGACCCCAAGAGCTCGCTCTGAAACACAGGACTTTGCTAAAACGGGCTACATTAAAATGTCCCAACGATTGCCACAAAATGTGTCTGAAAGTACACCTTACTTGGCCTCCTACTAAAAGTTGTATGTTTACAAAAAGAATGGAAATCGATTAAATGGCTCAAGCAGTGATCGTTAAAAACTTCCTATGTTCCAGTTAACCCACTGACTGCCTGATATGCAGCTGACATGTTAGAAGGAGCAGAATACATGTGAAGCAGGCATGCCCCCCTGAGGAAAGTAACCCCGATGAGCAGTGCAATACCGTCAAACCAATTCTGGAAACAGAACTCACTTTGATGAAGGAGCCTCGTACATGGTGGAGTTCCTCATTCTCGAAGCGCGCTTTCAAAGAACCGCCTCATGCAGTGAATGATGCTACTAGGCTCTGCGCCAGTCACAACGATTTTGTTTTAGCCGATTGGTGGTGCAGCCATGTTAGAGAGCTGCATACACCGTGCTGCATTCCAAATGTACGGTGTGCATCTACCAAGTGGAGTGTCACAAAATGGGATATGGCGGGGTGCAACCTCTGTGAGGCAGGGGGAGATCAGGGTGTGCACTTACCGCAGAGGAGGAAGCACTATGCTGAAGTGGTGGAGGTCTCGATTCCGTCCCCACCACAGCTTCACAGCACCTATCCAATCATGTCCATACCATGGCAGCTCATTTAATTTATTTTGCATTTGTAAGGCGCATATACATCAAGTAAATTGTGTTTCAAAGCGCCCACAGGGCAGCAGAGAGAGAACATGGGAAAGACAAGCACATTTGACAATTAAAGATACAGGCGGACCTACTAGGCCTTGTGAGCATTCAGAACGTGCAGTCGGTGCACGTTCTGAGCAACTTCTTTGCTCTTTGCTATAAATTAAACGTCTCACTCGTGTCTTCAGATAAAAAAAACACAACTCCCTCTGTCGCCAGATCACAAGTGCATTACATGCAGTAAACACAATCCCAAGACATAAATGTCAAATATAAAATGTAAGATAAAAATACCCTTTTCCCGTGTTATATAAAGTATTATAAAGAGACGACGATACCAGAAGCAGTCAAGTATAGAGACAAACGGAAAAAGCCACGAACTCCATTTGACAAGCAGCAAAACACGCAGGACGAAAAGGGACTAGAAAGCGGCGCCCTTTTTCGCCTCACTGACAACACAAAGCCCGATTCCTCAGACGGAAATAGTGGCAACTTCGGGGGGCACCGTTTCATGAGCTGAAATGCTATTCTGGCCTCCAGTAAACTTTTCACTTCATGTTCGTTTTTCACAAAGACATGTGACAGGAAAACATAAAGGCGTGCGTGTCCACAAGCGAGGCCTGCGCGCGCGCTATGTATTGAATGAATTGAGGGTGCGGGTAACGCGTTTGGCCGTTCTTCAAGGGACCCTTTTAATCATGAGAATTCGGTCTTAATTGAAAAAATAGTTTGCTACAGACCGAACAAAAAAACGATCGATTTAGAAAATCGATAATTCGGTCTTTCTAAATTGATCCTTTAAACCCCATTACTCACCGCCCAGTCCCCAAATCAACCCCCTCCTCCCACACTCTCTAGTACTTCGAATGCACGATCCCGACGCTCAACTCCTATTGGTGTGCCAGCCATCTTGGAAATGCCAGCTGCACCCTGACAGTACATGAGTGCAGTCAGACTAGAGACTTTGGGGAACTAAGGTAAGTGCTTATTTTAGTGTTTGTTGCTGTGTGTACGTGTGTGAATGTTTGTAGTGGGACTTGGAGGGGGCGGTGGTGCTAGCCGAAATGTGATGAATGGTAATTGTATCTAGTGTGGTGCGCGGCACGGGGGAGAAGGGGCCTGAAAGAGGGAGTTTGGGGGGGAAACGCCCCGATTAAGAAAAAAACCGAGGACACAGTGAGTGTCGAGGCAAAAGACGTGATATTACGGCATTTAGAAGGTGACACCAAAACCATCAAAAAAGATTGGCATTTTTGGTGATCGACCTTCAAAATGCAGGAATAGCACATAGAATTGACAATTCAACTGAGCGTCTTGGACTGCATTCATTTCAACGTGTAACACAAAAATGTAAACGACTTTCAGGCACTGCACGCTCCGTGAAGGCACTTTTCATTTCGGCAGCAACATCAGGCAACAGCCGACAACGACTATACGGCAGGTAGGGTGCCAGCACCGATGCAGCCCAGCGGTTCTTTTGGGGGCGAATATTAGAAAGAAGCAATGCTGAGATGATGAATTGATGCCATGCAATTAGACCAGAGTCGACAGGCGATAGATAATCAGAGCACTTTCTTGCTGTCGACCGCAATTATCTTTGCACTCAAGAACCAACAGAGCGCATAATGACTTGCACTCCACCAAGGATCTGTGCGGGGGACAGAAAAGGCATGGAATGCAGGAAACTAGACCCTCTATGATTGTGCAAGGGACGGGGCAGCATGTGGCGAAAACCCTTGATGCATACATTAATGGCTGAACAATAAAAAAAACTTGCAACTAAAGCCACAAAAATGAAAATGAGGTGAGATGATACAAACCGTACCACAGACATTTAGCAAATCCATTGTTATCAGTTCGAAAAGCGAGAAGACTCTTGGAAGCGAAGGCAAATCCCTTAACTTGTTGGGACCACCATAGGGCTGAGCAGGATAAGCTGTGGCCTTCAAAACAGATCTTTCCTCGCAACCAATCAGCAGGCGTTCAATCTAGCACCAATGAGAGGACATGAGCTAATTTATAAGGCACATTGAGCAAAGCTCAAACCAGTAAGCATTGTTTAAAAAGAAAATCTCTTTCCGGGTTATCCATGTTCACTGGTGAACAGCTGGAAGTCTCCTAGAGAAGCAGCAAGGAGCCTACCTTTGATCCAGCTGTTCATTTTGGCCATTCTCATCATACGGAGCCATGAGGCTGAATTTGTAAGTTCTCAGGATATTTGAAGGTGTGTTAATGAAATATGCTTCGAATGAATAAAGATCATTAGCTTCTTCTAGAAATCTGCATGTCGAGAAGCCTCGGGAATAAAGAGCATAGGAAAGCCAGACACAGCAATCGAAGACCACTGATATTGGCCTGGCAATATTAATCCATTGAGTCCCATCAAGTCTTAGAATCCTCTCTCATAGACAGAGAAGGGACCAATCAAACAGACGAGGAACAATGGGGAACACAGAGAGAGATAGAAACACTATGGAGGCAAAAGCAGGTGTTCGTAGTAGGCAAATCACACCATTCTCCAACGAACACTAGCAAGGCCCCTGTCTATGTTGTCAACCGTATATTGAGCCAAATCCAACAAAGTACCATCAAATCAGTTCACTCAAGGAGCAAAAGGGAAAAGGAAAGTAGCAAGTTTCAGGAAAGAGAACATTAAAGGCCCATGGAAAGAGTAGAGGTGAGAAGTGCTCTCTAGACAACTATGTGCTAACTACGATGTTAGCAAGACTTCCCGACCACACAAAAATGCTTCCTTTCTCGGGTGAACAGATGCCTGTTCAAAGTTGTACAGACATTCCAAACGGAATAGGGAGACTTCATCGCAGGAGATTTGGTCGAAGCCTAATCCATCAAGTTTTTTGGGCCAAATTTGTCCACAAATAAATGTGGGGTGAGGAAGGTTAATAAGGTGGGGATTAAGGTGAGTGCAGGGGGTCTCCCCCCCACATATATTTGCAGCCAAATGGCTTATAATAAAACATTGTTTCAATGGATTTGACCAAATCTCCTCGATGAAATGACATAACGCATGGCCAACGGACCCACTGTTAAGGCATCAGGAAGCAGACAGAGACATCTGTGTAAAGCTTGGGTCACAAACCATTATAAAAATAAAAAGAAGGTTGGGAAAAATGGCTAACATGCCCTATGCTAAGGTGGGATTTCCCTACCTAACCAAAAATAATCAGAGTCTATGTCAAGAAATCCAAATCAATGCCTGTTTGTGTCCAAAACCTATACTTGGCCTCACAACTACTTGAATATAATGTGTAGGGATGTCAGCATCAAAATGAAAAGTGTTCAAATAAAAGTTCAAAGCTTCTTCCAGCTCTTGGTTGAAAATGGGGTTTTCCCTTACCAAAGATTCCTGATGTATCACTTTGTCAAAAAGAGGGGTTTCCTTCCCCACGCTTTCAAGTCTCTCAATGTTCTAAAACCAACAAAATTCCTTTGGATATATCTCAGCTTTTCCGGCAGCGTCGCCTTTCGTCAACTTCACCAATATCATAAAAGTTCAGTTCAATAATATCAGATCACCCAAGTTTATCCTTTCCAGTCAAACACAAGCTTATGGGTGTGTTAAGTGCCTTTTCCTTTAGATGGGTGTATTCGGTCTAGGTGCAGTTGTCGGACCACATGGTCCACCCATTACAGGTCTCGCAACCAACACACCTAACTTGCTTCTTCTTCACAGTTACACTGCCACTGTTTTAGCTTCACAGTGCTATTGGGGTTTCCTCTTGAAGCTCTCTCAGGACTTGTTTTGCCACCATTAATTTACTGGTCAGGTAATGGGTAACATGCTCCATTCTTCTGTTAGGAGGATGCAGGCTGGGACGTTATTGGTGATATTTTGATTTGAGGATAGAAGCTATCTGGCATACAGACTACTACAGCCTAAACGTATCCTATCATTTAATTTATGTAATTGACTTGCTATTATGTGAACCTTTTGGCAGATGCAGATGCTACTCTCATCAACAGCGGTAATCGACAAAGAGGAAACATTTAGCTGATGTTACATACTGTAAGGGAACTACAGCTGGGATTTCTGGAAGAAGCTATGCCCCTGATGAACACCAAATAATGGTGGAAAGAGATAGTGGTAAAGGTTTAAGTGGGAGGTTTTGGGGGAATTATCTCTTGGAGTAACGTTAATTTCCACTGGTAGCATTTTTGGCACAAAATCCACCTCAACTATAAGGACCCTGTAGGTTGGGGGAGCGCCTCACTGGTTGTCATACAGTTTCTACAAAACCTTTAAAAAGTATTTATGTCCCATTCCCATGGAGGTCTATAACTAACCTACAAAGCTGACCAATTGCCAAAGGTTTCAACATTAGTGATTCCTAAACCAACGAAGGATTACACATGCTGCTTTATCCCTAGACCTATACAATGATTACATGCTACTTACAATGCGTTTGCCATTAAAATACCATGCAAATTCATATTAATGTGTAGAATTTTTGCAAACTATAGTATAAAACGTATACACTTTATTTAAATTAATCCCAGACAAGGAGAGAACGTGTGCTTCGTTGACATGGTAAACTAGTTACTTTTTGGGAATGGCTGTGTGGTGTGCTGAAGACCCTTTCGCAGTAATTGTTAAACTTTTTGATGGTGAGTGCCTTTTGGAAAAATGTATCGAAGTTGATTCCTCGTGTCAGAGTTCACTGGAAAGAGGTGCTAGAAGGGGCATGTCAGAGGGTTAGCTAGGTGCAGGTAGCATGCCAAGAAACTGACTATACACACTCTCGTACATCATTCCCAACCGGTTGAGTCTCCAAGGAGAGGGGAATCTGAGGTATTTTGAAGGTGATTCTATTCAAGTCAATCGGGCGCCTTTGGTTTATAACTCATCTACAAAAGAGTGATACCATCCAATTGAGGGAGAGTTGAGAGAGGACGTTGGTGTGTGTGGTAGGAGTGTTGAGGCAGAGGTGTGCTCCAGGAACCTTCCATCCCATGTTGCTTCATGATGAAAGGGTGTGGGGCTTAGCATAGGTCTCAGCCAGACAGCATGAGAATTGTAGCTACTAAGCAATGAACGATGTGCAACACAGCCACATGCTCGCTCACATCATTAGATCCATTTACACAAGATTCACCACGGTCTCCTTGCCTACTACTCCACTGTCTCACTCTCCATTCCTCCATAGTCCCATCAACTCTTCATTCATTCTATCTTAACTGTTTCCTCTTCATTCTCTTGCACCTCCTCTATGTCCATTCATCCTCACCTGTCAGGACTCCTAAACTCTTTTGCCTGCTCTCTCCCCTTCTCCCTTGCACTCTCTATTCCTTCTCATAGCCTCAACTGCTGTCTCTTGTCCCTCCTTGTAACATCCATCTGTTCCGTCTCTCATTTCTTTTTACCAGCCACTCCTCCCCTTCCATCCTTCCTTCTTCTGGTTTCTTCTCTTTTTCCATCCCATTCTGTGTCTCGTCTTCATCCCATTATTTCACCCCCCCACCTCCCATTCTGCTTTTTGCTCTCTTCACCCTTACATCAGGCAGCGTGTCTCTCTATCACTGTTGATTGTTGTCTTCTATTTCTCATGTTATGTCTGCTTCCATTTCCAATGTAGCTCTCCTCCCTCCTCATGCTCTTACCTTGCATCCCTTCTGCCCGTTTTCTTTCAGTGTTTCTCCCATTCTCCCTGTTCACCTTTGCTATTCTGCATCTTCCCTCCCAAACTTCTGTCCTCTTTCACACCCCAGATGTGTTCTCTCCACCATCCTGTCTTTCCTACTCATTCTGTGTGCTCCTCCTTTCCTGTTCTAGCTTTCCCTCTCCCGTTCTCTCTCCCTCGCGCTCCTTTTCTCTCCTTCTATTCGGTCTCACCCTCTTCTCGCCATCTGTTTCTACTTCCAATTCGCGCTCTCCGTTTTATTCACTCCTCTATTCTCTCCCTTTTAATGATGCTCACCCTCGCCTAATCCTGTCCTTATTTCCTGCTATGATTCATTTATAAGAAAATCAACCACATAGTGGATGTGAGGGTGTGCAACCCACACCGAAGGCCATTGAGCCTGGGTCTGTCTGTTTATTTATTTTACATTGTTTTCAGTTGCCATTATTCCACCTGCAAATACTGGAAGCTGCCTGCATTTTTTGCCAGCCATATCAAATATGATAAGTGATATTTTCTTGCAGCCGCCTGAAGGCATGGGCGTAGCGGGGCATAATTGTAGGTGACACAATATTAGTCAGTCAACCTAAGTGTGACCGCTTTTCATGCTGACCCAATGGTGGTCACTCAGAGGATGGAATCCATATTAACAGCAGAAAAAGGGGATCGCCAGATGACCAGAAATTCCTCACACTTCAAGAGGGTTGTGGGAAATGAATGGGTGATGAGTGCCCACAACAAAAGTGAACTGGACACTGACGAATCCGACATATCGTACAGCAGGGATTCAGAAGAATCTGAGAGTGACGTGGTGAAGACCATGGACGTTAGAGCTCCTATGTCTGACGGTATGATGAGACGAGAGAGGTCCCAGAGGGCTGAGACCCGACCACACAGAGTCATTGAAGAAATGGGATGAGAGCAGCTGCCGACTTACAATGGTGAGATGTTGTAATGTGTCTCCCCAGGCCATAGGCCATCCTCATCTTTATGGGGGAGGTGGGCCTCAGGGAGGGTCTGGGATGGGACGTGACAAAGGGGAAGTGATAGACAGGGGAAGAAAGTAAAGTCGTTTAGACAGGGGATACGAGAATAAAGACGTATCGCTTTCGAGCTCCATGTCCGTGCCTTTCTTTATAGAGGGCACTGTGTGCGGGACAGCTACACTAGGTGGAGGTCGCACCTAGAACACAACAGGATGCATACATCATAATGGAGACAAAGAAATACAGTGGGGAGTTAAGAGCCACCAATTTCATGAGACGACTAGCCAGCAGGGAGCTGGAACACTAAATGCTCACTGAAAAGCTATAAATCCGTCTTTGCCAGCAAGAGGTTGATGTGGAGGAACCAGTGTAAAAGGCAACAAGGTGATTACACTTATGTAAACCCCGAGGCAAGTGACAACCTGAAGGGCTACTGCAAATGCAGCTTGTAATGTGGCCCTGCAAAGCACATATTTGCAAAGACCCAGAACGAAAGTAAAATAGAAAGTCACATATTGGCATGCTATGAGACTGCTGACTGACAACATGGGGGCAGTTGTCAGAGGTCCTCCTGAGGCTTAAGGCCCCTTACAAATGAAAAGATGAAAGGCCGGGAACCGTCCCTGCTTTGGTCCAGATCAGGACACAAGTGACAATACCAGATTCCCTCCTGCTTGACGGCTAGCTGCACTGGCCCCTTTAACCAGATGTTCAAAGCCTTTTTCAACATGATCTCAATTTATCAACCAGCGGCCCAGTTAGAGACTACAGTCAGAAAGGCTAGACATGGCATTCTATACATGCAAACAAATGTGTCAATGAAATTCCATATATGCAAACAAAGGAGTCAATGAAGCCTAATTCAGGTCTTCAGGGAAATGAACATTCGCTAAACATGCTCTATTTGCAACTGCACTTTTAATAAATGGACCGAATGGTTTCCTTTCTGAACAGAAACTGCAGAGGTTTTGCTGAAAATAATAGGATTGCACTGGTCTGGGTGTTTCAGAAAAGATAATTCTGAGACGAAATGGAATGTCGTAAATCATGTGGAGAGTGCAGGGCCATTTAATCTGAATCTTAATTCAGAAAGCAATGTCCCAGCAGCATTCTTCCTAAGAAGAGGATCGTAAAATAAATGTATGGTGTGTTTACAAGGTGTATACAGTGGGATTAGGTGCCAAAGAAGCTTTCAACAAATAACTCGCAAACACAGATGTCAAAAAGAGAGTGATTCTCCGGAAAATGAACTCGAAATGTACTTGAAGGATGTCTGCAGTGGCTTGCAGAAGAGCAGGGCACGCTTTAGAGCCTTTCCTGCTGGCTGAAGCATTGCAACTAGAAGGTCTGAAAGGAGTGCGCAATTCTCCAGAGCCATTTTAGGCATTTCGAGCACATGTTAGCCCGCAGATGTGGATTACGTCCACAGTAAAAGATCAAAATTAACGTCGTGTTTTCAGGTCCTGAAAAAAAAAAGTGTAGGCACGGCGACCTAAGAAGTGGGAAGAGACGTCACAGGAACCGAACGTATTCTGACGTGAAATATGCAAATTTATTTCAGTTTGTCTTTCTCAACTGAAGAAAGTGCACTGGACAAATACGCATTTGACAAGAGAACGGATTCCCCTGTTACATTGCTGGCTAAAACTAAAAGGTGTGCACCTTTCATGTCTAAAAATGTCTAACAAACCATGTGCTCTCGATCAAAATAAGAAATGTTCATGTTAAGCAATTCAAGTGAACTACTGGCTAAGGCCCAGCCTCCCAGCAGCAAGTCCTGGGTTCCGTCTAGACTCCCACGAATCCTGTGCAAGGCACGATTTAAGTGGGGACATTATTTTAATTCCTTGAAAACACACATGGGCCAGGCGTCTGCAATCGGAGAAAAGTGGCTGGATGCCGTCCACCCACGTGGTGCGTTGTGCCCTGTGTCAGTAAGGGAACACGCGGAGACAAATGTAAGCATCTATCCAGCCCACAGTGGCAAGGAGATCCAAGGATATATTTCGTGCCTGCTTTGTAGCTAAATATTTTTAGTGTGATTTATTTTACTTAAGCACTTGGGGCTGGTGACCGTTTCAGTAAAAAGAGGATCTTGTAAGTTATCTTACCAAAAGTGAAGGGTCGTGAATTGCCACAGTCATTTGTATTTGCACAGGGACATTACTTAACTGCTTTTTAACACTATCTAACAATACACAGGAGTCGTCGCTTCTTTATGGATGGATGTTACAAACTGACTTCTGCCCTGCAGGTGTAGAAGGATGAGTAGACGGCTAAAGTGCCCACCCAGCCCTCACACTTCTACAAACCAAGCGCCAACACAGTCAAAGTGAATTCGCCTTTGCATTATGTGGAAAAGTGGGCCAAGGGAAGAATGTACTCTCAAGAGGGGTGTGAATGTGGTTTGGTAGCAGCCCAAACAGCGTAGTAGAACAGTCTAAGATAAAGGAATGTCCAATTAAGGCTCTATAAAAAAAAAGATTATATCTACATGTATACTTTTTTTTTTTTGACTGGGCCTACGGTATATATATATATACACTGTAATCAAACACAACATATACAGTATTAACTAATTGGAGGAAACACAAAAAACATTCCTGTAGAATGAACACAGAATATGCAGAGATAGCGGATACATCACTCTGGGTAATGACACAGGGGGCAAAAGGTAATGAAACACCACAATGTTCATAAGGGATATGTTATTGGGTGCAAAAGGGATAACAGTGACTATCAGTCTCTGGGGCCCAAAAATGGGACAAGGGGCAAGTGGCAGTTAATAGTACCTTTCTTGGTGGTCCTGCAGCACCAAATCAGACTTCTTGGCTCTGTGCAAGCAATTCCGAAGATCAGGAGAGTGCAAAGAAGGCAGCAGCAGAGGGTCCTGGTAGTTTAAATGTGTTGAATGAACGGTTCTTGAAACACGGCTCCAAGCAGTTCAGTGCGAGAGAACGCTAGGCTCCTGGCTGTCTTTGCACCCAGGGTGCTGTGAGTCCCAATACAGGGGCTCATGGACAAGAGGAGTCCGTTTCTCGTGCTCCCAAACATTGGGGAGGCTGGCACACATCTGCAGTGGTCCTTCAACACAGTGAGATCCTGTTTAACACTGAGGTTTGCAGAGTGGCTGGCCCTTGTTCCAGCAGCAGGTCACCACCAATGGTCCCTGGGGATGGTTAGGGGACAGAACACGCTTCTGCCTTTGAACACCTGCCTTCATCTCACAAATGGAGGACTCTGAAAAGGACTGCTCTCCCAGCAGGGTCCAAACAAAATCTTCTTCAAAGGTTGGTGTCCAAAAGATGATTCAAAGAAGTGGTGTGAACCCTTCTTTTAAAGGGAAAAGCCCACAGATGATTCAACTAAAGCTAGCCTGTCTTTGGAGGTCCAATCCCTGCTTTTAAAAGAAGTGAGCTTTGCCCATCTGACATCATGCCCAAAGTGCTTTGCTCTAGACTCTAGTAGAAGTGGGCGGGGGAGGAGAGAAACAAGATGTTGGGAGTCGTCCCCAACTGTACAGAGCTCTTTTGTCTACAGTTAACAGCTTTTGGCATGGATCTTATGAAAGGGGAATCAGATCAGCAGATTACTCTTTCATAGATGGAATTACCTGCATCATTTTAATAATTCATAAAAATCAAAAAAAGCCAGGGCTTTCATCCCCCTGCCAGGAGGCAATTTATCACAGCGAAGCATACCAGTGGAGATTTGGAGCAGTGTAAATATTACTCACAAATAATCCAGAGTGATCGAGCATAGCAAGGGAGCCCAAACCTGCCAAGGGTTTTTGGATAATGGGTTAAAATGGTGCATTATACGGCACACTTTATGTGCAAAATTCGGTACAAAGCCATACAGTTTGCAATTGCTTTTGTAGGGTAACTCATGAAAAAGATCCAATAGATGCAAGTCACCAACAGTGCACAGGAGCATTTCCCAGAACATTTTCATAATGCCTTTGCCCACAATATATGCCAGTATATAAACATGTTCATGCTAGCTGTGCCCATACATTTCCATGCTGGCTGCACCAATATATGCCAGTGTTCCCATAAATGAACATACCAATATTTGCTCTGCACAGAATACCAGTAATGATACTATAGAAAACATGTCCATGCTGGGTTTGCCAATATATGGTAAGAAGAAGATACTCCTATTGGCTTTACCATTTAAAATGCCATGTCACAATAAGAAAACATGTCCAATCAGGCTGCACCAAGGTAGGCCAGTCTAGACATATAACACTTATGTTTACTTTAGCCTTGGTGCCCAGTAACACATGCTGAGCCACAGTAAGAAATAATAGCCAGATTGGCTGCACCCAAATATGCCAGTATAGCCAACTAATAACATACCATGCTTACTTTATCATGGATTTCCCAGAAATAACACCATGCCAAAGTAAGAAATAACTAGACTGGCTGGACCAAAATGCCACTGTATCGTCGTAATGAAACGTATCAGGTTTACTTCATCATAGATGCCCCTTAAAATGGCATGCCCCATAGTATCTGCTCCATTCTCCATCTTCCCTCCCTGTGCCAAAAGCCATTCACCTTGTCCAGCAGCACACACATTAACAACCTTCACTTGCTCAATGACACGCACACCCAAACCTATATCATCATACACTCACCCATTCACATAAGCATACACATATACATACACCATAATACATTAAACTTAACCTTACCTTCAACCCCGGTCCACTTCTACCCGCCCGTGCCTCCAAAAGCCCACTGGTTCTGACACAGCACGAACAGGAACTAGGAAGCAAAGAGCGCTTGCTGGTTCCTGCACATGTTCGCAGGAGGCGGTGCACTCCAGCGCCCAGCATGTCTGAATGTTCAGGGAGGTGCCTCTATGCACAATCAGAGGTGCAGTTTCCCAGTCTGCATCCCCAATAAGCCATTCAAGTACGTGGAGGCAAAACACCCCTGGCCTTGCATGGTCCATTGGACATGTGTGCTGGGGAACATAACGCGTCATAGGGAAACTACACTCCCGTTGTAAGTTTAAACCAGTCCAGGAGCACTGCCTCAGCTGCAGCAAGCATCGGAGAGAATGCTCAGTGTTTGCACTGGGCTGGTACGGCTCCTGCATAATGGACAATGGTACTGCCGGGTCGTTGAGCCGTTACCCATTATTGATGAGCCAACCTTGGAGCATACACATGCTCAATGTATGGAGCCCAGGTGACTTGGCATCCTGGTACGGGTTACAAGGCTATTATTGGGAAACAGACTAGATTCAGAAGGACAGGTACCAAAATGCTCCAGTAGGAAATCATAGCCCGATAGGTTTTCGGAGAGGGGCACAAATAAGTGGATGAAGATTACAAGTATAGAAGGTGGCAAGCTATTGCTCAGAAGGGACGTGGCCTAGCAGTTTCAGCTAGACTACTACTATTGGTGGCAGTACTAGATTGACTGCATGTGGGTGTTCACTTCTGCAATGGCAGAGATGGGCTAATTTAACGGTGGTGTAGAAAGGTAACCAGGGCACTGCCAGCGTTTAAGATTAATTCAAAACCAAACCTTTCACCCAGCACATTGTTTGCTTATTCTTGCTCAGAAGTTAGCAGAATGAGGGATAGGTTGTTGTGCTTGTTAGAGTACAGATCTGGAGACAGGGTATTCAGGACCGGGTAGTTCATGACCGAAGAAGCTGCTTGTCAGATTTTATGCTCACCTGAGACTTCCTGCATTTGGAGAATGAAGGAGACGGCGTTTGTCGATGTGTCCTTCTGGATTTGCAGTCATGGAGGTATGGACAAGCCTCTTCAGAAGCCAGAATGCCTGTTCGGGAAATTAGCAGGCAGAATAGCTAATGGAGCAAGTGCCGATTAAATGGGCAGGAAAAACTCTCGAACAAGAGAAAAAAACCTGCATGGATCCAAGAAGATTCATGCAGGTAGGGAATCCAACGTTGAAGGAGTGCATCACATTGTGATTGGAGATAGCACAACCCAGATAAGTAACCCAAAGCAGAAGGGAAGCAGGAGTACTAGAACACAGAATCCACTGAAAAGGCAAGCAGAAGTTAGCAACAGAGTAAATGGGAGCCAAGAGGAAAAAACAAAGAAAGAAGGAGCGTTGTCCTAGGTAAGCAGTTACCTAGTGTTGAGATGCGAGGCAGCGGTGTCTGCCATCAGTAGAATTCCGGAAGTGGGAGAAATCCAAAATGGCCTCCACCAAAGGTTAGGAAGACCGCTCTGGCCAAAGTGGGCAACATGTGGGATGGCTCAATATAATGCAAAAGAAGTAAAGCCAGGCGCCAAGATGACCAAAGAGACCAGGGTCTGTGGCTCATGACACTACTGCTTTTTCTCAAGTAGAAATGAAATATGGCACAAACTCAGACTACGGCCTGTGCCATCTCCTTGCAGTCAGGGAGCGGGCCCTACTTCCCAAGCACACTATGAGCAACGGATAGGAGTTTTGTCATGAGGAGGGAAATATTTGAGATGTGTGAGCTACTCGAGGTGTTCAACCTCCCTATGTATTCAGGGAACCAGACTACGCCGACTAGAGGAATAGACGCTAGACAGACAGATCTGGAAATTCCATAACTACTACACAAGTTCTTTACAAACTAGCTAGTGCTGCATAGCGCCTAAAACAGTGACCTATCTTTCACAGAGACCTTCAATGCCATCGTTTCCAGAGGGAATTTGGAACTCACAAGGGCCTACAAAGGAGTCATTTGAATAATGTATGAAAATTATAGTTTTCTTTTTAATATTCATGCATTGTAAATTTGGAAATTGTTTTGGTTTAAAAAGCACTAGCTCTCTCGAGGCATGTGCCTCACGGGAGAGCACTATTTGCACTTTGTATGCCTTGTAAAAATATATTGAATTGCTTTTAATGTCTTTTTAAATCTGTTTTTGTCGTCCCATGAATTCATAAACTGTGTTGCTATATAAAGAGATTTTTGAAATGTTTGTATTGTTAAATAAGCAGGAAAATTTGGTGCAGGAATACTAGTTTTAACAGCGAGCACATCTCCCACAGAGATCTGTTCTCTCGCTAGCTCAGGTGGAAAGGAACCCCTGGAAATATACATAGGCTGTTTTTAATGTTCCAAAAAGGGGTTTTCACTTCAAATCCACACCTTTTATTTTGGACATTTTAGAACAAATCCACTGTGCAGTTGCTTGTTCCCGTTTGGAGACAGCACGGATACCAGGATATTTCTTTGCACTCATTGTATGAAACTGCTGACTTTTATATTAGTTGATTCCTGCTACATTATGCTGGGAAATGTAGAAATAAGGCAATGGGAGTGTGACAGTGGGACTACTGTGATGGTATCTACCTGGGACAGCCGGATTTTCTGATCCAACGGCTTCAGCCACTACAGAACTCTGCAGCACAACTGGCATTTAATGCGCCAAGACGGTCTTCTGCCTCGCTTCAATTGTCTAAACGCCACTGGCTACCTGCAAGAAGCGTATAACGTTTAAGGCACTTTGTATTGGCCATCAGGCTTTCTTCTTGATTGGGCCGGCTTATCTTCAGTCAAAACGTACTCGCTATGTGCCTTCTTGCGCTTTATGCTCAGACTCTGCAAATGTGGTATAGGTTCTACGTTTTTGTAAAGCTCGAGCAGGGGATCGTTCTTTCTCTGTCCTGGTACCAACACTTTGGAACGCCCTACCAATACATCTGCAGGAGATTTCAGACCATTTCTGCTTTCGGAAGACACTGTTGTTTTGAGGTGGTGTGGCGTTATGTTTGGTCCTTCTTCATAGTTTGGTTTGTTAGCATCCAGATGCCTTCTGTCCTTGGTTTGCGCTCAATACATTTTTATACATACATGCATACATACATACATACATACATATATATATATATTTTTATATATATATATATATATATATATATATATATATATATATATATATATATATATATATATCGCATTTGGTTCGGGAATATATATTGATGTTCCATATATCAGAGATGAAGCTGAGCTGCCAAAATTGAGAAGCTTTCTTGGGGTTATTCAATCTTAATATAGAAAACCTATTTATATTAAATGGACTGAGAGTCATCTTTATCACAAAAATGTATCAAATAAAATATACACCACACTTTTTACTTACTTGTTTGAACTCGTGTCATAATTTGTAATCACACCCTCATGGAAATTGCACAAAAAGAAGCTAAAAACTGCAGAAATATTGGCAAAAGTATAACATTTCTGAAGCTTTGAAGCTATTTTAAGGAATACAAACCCTTTTATCGAACTGTGACATTAAATACAAGTCTATTAAAAAAGGGATCATTTTTAGAAATGTTTAAAATTAAGCATGTCAAACAATAAAAGTGTTTTCACAATTTACATTTTTAATTTTCAAAACTAACTTAAACGTACCTACACATTCCTTTAAAAGTATAAGATACCTTTTTTGCACATTATATTGATTTTCTTTTAATCTTATCATACTTCTAATAGAATTTATTTTTCATTTTAATTATTATCGATGGGTAACTTATTTTTGAATAATGTAAATGTGTCTTAAAAATGTGTGTGCTCAATTGTCATGCATATTATAACAATCTTCTTGTAATTTAAGCGACACTTTGATTTTTGTGTCACAATTTTCAAATAAATGATTCACATTTAAAAACGTTTTAAAAGTTTCTTAAATATCCACAGTATTTCTGATTTTGATAAACTCTGTAATTATTTAAATGTCTGTTCCGAATTTCATCTCCCTTTATTGATCAAAATGTCTCTACTGGCAAAATGTAGCACAAAGGCAAAATAGTGTTGGCCAATATTGTTAATAACTGTTAACTCTTAACAATTGGTAATCTGAACTATTCAGATGTCGAAAATTAATAAGCACTAACCTGGTCTGGCAGCAGAGACGAGAGCAGCAAGTGCATTGCGCAAGGACCTCCCAGAGGATCCTGCCTCCCCCCACCGGAGATGAAAGACCACCAAGGGAGAAGCACGAACCCCAGGGAAACCCTCTGGGGGAAAAAACCCAGGGCGATGTGGATGAGCGAACATCTTCAATGGATGGAACTCCGTCGGGCAGTTATTCACAGGAATAATTGATCATCACTTCTACAGAGAAATGGAAAGACAGGTAAGTATCAAAAAGGTAAGTCGGGTGTCAGAAAAAGAGAGGAAGTGGTTTTGTTCTTACAAAGGCTCCTAATGGGGTGTGGCTTTGAACAAGCGAGCGGGTTCGACTCGTCGTGAACGTCGGTCCGTAGTCTTGGACCAGAAGATTCGGTAGATCCCTAGAAGACGAACAGGAATTAGTACCAGAAGAGGACAGGAAGCTAATGATCAGTAAGGAAGGGGGACTCACTTTCTCAAGAAGGACGTGATTCCTACTACTCGTAGATCGCAAGACTGAGGGGTAAGGAGCGAGGGAGATGATGCGATTCAGAAGCAATGGGCAGTTCTGGGGTCTCGCAGAAAAAGTAGTTTGCAGAGGTATTCTAAGGAGAGAATTGGAAGGAAAAGGAATGAGGACAGAATAACGAACGATTCAGAGATTTAGGTAAAGCCCTAGATGCAAATTTACAGAGCGCCACAGAACCCAGTAGCAACGCTTCGAGCTGAGTGTCTTCGGTCCTTTAATGGAATCACGTGACCCACTGACGATGTCCGCGGAAAGCGTGAGGAAACTTGACAGCCGCTACTCAAATGGTCCAGAGCCGCGGCCATCTTTAATGTATCCCGTTGTATCGATCCACACAACCTCCTTCTCTGTAAAAAGGACCAACGCCGGAAGGGTGTAACAAATATAACACAGCCCATAGTCCACCCAAGGCGGTGCCACTGTTTCACCGATGGAAATGTGTTCGCAGTAGCAAATTTGAGGCATTGAAAAAAAACACGTTTGAAATTGAGTTAGACCAGCATTGGAGCCCCATGACTCACAATAGTGTGCTACTTTGGCCTTGTAAGGTCACACAAAACCACCAACTGCATTATTAACAACATGCTTCAGGTCTTGCATATTATTCGGTGAACATTTTGTGAAGAGTTTTGTAAAGCCAGATAAAAACAGAGGCACAATCATTTCATACAAAGTTCACCTTTGGAGGGAGCCATGGGGCACACAGACACATACTCACGCAGTGTTACAAAGAATGCTTATAAATGATGCTATCTTTGTGGTCATTCGGTCAGCAGACACAGCTACCTACACACAGAATTCTTTCTTCATGGTGTGAGGGGTCAGCAATGCGAGGCGGCCAACTGTTTGATAATTGTTCCAAATATGCCATTTTATTAAGATAGAAACAATATCAAAATGCCTCACTTTCTCTACTCTACTGTGGGTTTCCCTGCCTAACAAAAATAAGGGGAAACATTCTAACATAGGAGTTCTGGCCCTCACACTAAACATCAAATATAAAAGAAAATATATATTGCCATTTAATTATCATCAACAGTGATATTCACAATGTTGTGAAAACCTTTTTATAACCTGGGTGAACTCCCTTTCCGCAGGATTTCTTGGTTGATTCAGCTTCAATATTCATAAAAAAAATATAAGGAAATCCACATAGGTAGCAAAGTCTCAGCTCAGCTCTTGACGAGTCAATATTATGTAAAGATCTGTCGGCCACAGTTCCAACAACAACAAAAATGTGTATCCTGATGCAGTAAAAACTTCCTCAGAATAGCAGCAATGTTATTCCCAGCCACGATGCCCTTTTACCACTTCCAGGTTTCCAAGAAGACTTGACACAGTTCAAAAGGAAATACACTTCTAGAATGGTAATGGCACACAGGTCTTGTTTCACAGTGATAATTACTCTTTTTCAGGTTAGAATTAACAATAGTTATATTTGTCAGGACGATTTCTCAGTTATGGTACTTCTACTTCAACAACTTCACTTCTACCACAGTTTACCATGAGGACATTCTCCTTGCCCCCATAGCATTCCACTTCATTGGAACTACTGAAGACTTGCATTGACTGAAAACCAGATATAGCAGCACAACTTTAGTACTGGTTATGTTAAAGACAACTTTTGAAAAGACTCACTGCAAGATCCTGCAACACCTTCAACCAGGAATGGCACTCTTCCTCTGAATATCTCTTTAAAAGGGGCAGCCTCTCTTGTCAGACTTCAACCATGACAACTTCAGTATTTTCCCCACTTTTGCATCTCTGCCAACACACAGAAGCCTTTGTGCCACTCTCTTGGCTTCAGGAAATGCTTGCACACTTGTATCTCAGGAAGGTTGAACCGTTATTGGGCTCACAATAATAGTTAGATTGCTTTTAAGCTCTGAGAAAGGTTATTTCCACTCTTAGTTTGGGGAGACTCTTGGCTTGGCCAATGCTTGCTTTTGTCTTGAATTGTAGATATACTGTTTAACTGCTTGACTTCTTTTATAAGAAAGGTATGTGAATTCAAGGATAGAGTTCAGTCTTACTTTGGAAAGCACAATTAGACACACGCAATCACTTCTTGATGTTGTTTTCAAAGGTTAAAAGTCTTAAGAATAGTCTTGTCAAAGTTAGATATTTAGTAATGGCCTTTGGAATGTTCACGCTTCTTAATAAGAGACACATGACCATTCCTTTGTAAGATTTACAGTCTTTAAGGTTTTAACAATGGGTTTTGGCAGCGTTTGCTCTTGACACGATAAAGGAATTCCCCAATAAACGCAAGTGATACATTTTCACTGTTGCCTTATTAAAGCTTCGACGAACGACTTCATCTGACTTCTAACTATACATGACTGAATGCTTCCTTATATCACACTCAAGTTTACATCAATACATGCCCCTGCACCACTCTTATCCTGCAGTCAATCTAGTTACTTGCACAATTCACTGCTCTACCTCAAGATATCCTCCATTGAAGGCCTCCACAGGCTCAAGGCCTCCCTCACATTGATCCAGACCTTGATGTCCAATGCTTACCTACAACGCAACCCCTCTAAGACCGAATTCCTCCTGCTGACCTGTAGTGCGTGAGCTAAATGAGCCATAAAACATGGCGCTGATGCACGGCCATCTTGGATATTCACTTCCATTTACCACAAGACAATAGTAATGAAAGCCTACATTTTCCTGGGCTCAGCTAGCAAGCATGTATTTCTGCTGCGGAAACGAGGTCACATATTTATGTCAGATGACCGAGCTGGGGAGACTAGTTCTTGTATTGTCCGCCGAAGGACAAGCTAGAAAGGGAATTGGAACACTCTGCAGGTGCAGTGATAAGGGGCAGTGGGAACGACAGGAAGGAGGGAAGATGGGTTTTTTCCACTTCTAACTGTAATATTCCACCCTGTTTATGCCTCATGCCTATTGTCTGCTCTTCGGCCGAGGGCAGCATGGTAATCCATGAAGGGCGGGGATCGAAAGTAGCCCCCATAACAGACAAGGGATTTCCTCTTGAAATTCAGAGCTAGAGGTTGTACCCCGGGTGTTGCAGTCTCACTGGATGGGAGGACGCTCTGCTCCTCCCCGTTGAACGATCGATCTCTTTGCCTTCCTGCTGTGGGACTAAGCAGTGTTGTCGTGGCCGAGATGAAGGTGTCTCCTGTGGCGATCTTAACGGTAAAGTCTTTTCTTCCTTTTGTTTATATATAACCAATTATGTGTTTATTCTTTCTGTTTGTATATTATAATTGAATAAAAGGCCTATAATGCGCCATTTTCTTATAACTATCTCTGTTATGTTATGTGTAATCCTGTGCCTATGTGAGTCCAATGATTACTTTTGCAAAGGTCCGGAGAACGCAAGTACGGGATCTCCACAAGCGACCACGATAAAGCAAAACATTAACAACACCACTAAACACCCTGACATGCATTGGGTTCTACTTCAAAACACACCTCTTCTTCAAAGAGCACATGGCAAAGAAGGCACAAATGGCTTGTTAGCAACTTTTCCTCCCGCCACCCAAAATCAGGCACTTCAACAAAGCAAACAACTTAAAATTTACTTTCCAAGCATTGTTACTCTCCCACCTGCATGGTGGTAATGTTCTCTTCAAAGGTGCTGCCGGAGACCACCCTGAGATGTGTCCGGCATGCTGCAGCAAGACTCATGAAAGGACTCTGCAAATTCGACCACATCACCCTATTCCTCACTGAACTGCATTGGCTCCCCTGCAAGCACGTATCTCCTTCTGCATCGTCAATAAGGTGGTCACCTTCAGGTCCCCAAGGTATCTCGTCAAGATGCACAGCATCTATGGAGACCTATGATCCACCAGAAGCAAGGGCATCTTCAGACCCGAACTCTGTGCAGCAAAGAAAGAGTCAGAAGGAAGGCCTTCTTGGGCTACACCCCCTGACTCTGGGCCCTCCTCCCCATGAACAGCAGGCTCACCCCCTCTATTTTACACTTCAGGATGGAGCTCAAGACCTTTCTCTTCGTATTTCATTGAAAACAGGCGATTATGTAAACACAAATACACAGTCAACATTATATTGACAGTTAAACACAGCGAATACGAAACAATGTTTGGTGATACTACTTAGCTGCTAAATGGAGAAATGCAAGATACATACAACACCCCAAGAATAAGATCTAATATCCGTGAGCTGGGGAAGATATTAAATTGTGCTTGCTAAGTCCAAGTTGTCAGAGCACAATGACTGGCATGAAATGCATGATGATATTATAGCAACACTGTTAATAATGTTATTTCAGTGGTGTTAAACTTCCAAAATGCAAAAGTCAACTGATACTTTTTCAGTCCCCAAAATGCCCTTTAACCTTTGCATTGCCGGGGATCAGAGGCGGCCACGAGAGAATGACATAAGCCTAGTAGTACCTTTGCCTTAGCGGAAGCAATTCCAATTGACTGGCAGTCACAAATCAATAAAGTCTCTGACTACCTCTCTGCTATTAGGTCCTGGCTGCTTGATCATTGTGTACATCTTAATTCATCCATGTCTGAGTTTCTCTTCTTTCCTGCTTGCACTCTCTATGGTCACTGAGTCCCGCCGCCTCCTATTCATTTTCCCCCTTACTCTCTCTCCCTGTCTTCTTCTCGTAACCTAGGTGCGATCTTTTATCCCTCTCTCATTTTCTTCTCACATCTCTCTAGCTCGTCATTGCCAATATTCACTTTAGGATAGTCTCAAGGTTCATTGTTTTCTCAGTTTCCCAGCCACTAAGACGCTTCATATTGTCACTCTAGTTTTTCTTCGGTTTGACCATTGCACATCGCCTCTCTTAGGCTTCCCAGCTCGTGCTCTTTCTCCTTAAAATTTTATTTTTAACTCTGCTACTCACCTCCTCTTTCAGCTCTTGCTTTGCTCTTTTGACTCTCTTTCTCTAATCTCGCTTGGCTGCCTCTCCTTTTGGGCCGGTCTTCAGTTTCGCAGCCTCTGAATCATAGGCACCGAATACACGGGGGCAATTACGCTCATTGTCCTTGAACCACAGGGCAGGAGTGTCATTTTGCCACAGTGGAGTTTCTGCAAGTGTTTATTGGGGGTACCAAAAACGAGAAGAAAACCTGATTGAGTGCTGTGCTCTTTTAAATGAAATCACTGGGTGATGCATGGCTTCTGGCTCCGCTCCTGCTGTGCTTAGGCTGGGTCAAGTATTAGCATGCATCGTGAAAATTAGGAAGTGCTACGAAGGGTCCTTCATCAATGGATACCCGGGTACTTGATTAGAGGAAAGGGGACAGGCCACAGCAGTTTGGCGGGTGAGGAGTAGTATGGGAAAGTAGGGGATCCTAAAGCAGAATGCTACAAAGACAGTTTAGCAGGTTGGGCAAATGATGCTGAGATTTTACATGTTTACACCTTGCTGTAAATTCTATGGGCCAGATTCTCAATTTTTTTAGGGCCAAGTCTTAAAATGCACTAGTGCATCTCATCACTTGCTCCAAAAAAAGGAGCATCTCAATTCACATCTAAATGATGCATACATTCCATGTCCTTTTTCAACCCTTTGCACATTTGAACAAATGGGGGGCGGGGGTGTCTGCATTTTAAAGCATTTTTGAATTCACAAAAGGTATGTACGTTGAAATGCTCAGAAATGAAGTGCAATCCCCTGCGTCTGTTGGGAACAGGTTTATGATAAGATATGATATGATACGATATATGGCATTTATAACGCGCTTATACTCAAGTGTTTCAAGGCACGAAGAGGCAAGGGAGGGGGAACACAGGGAGGACAGACACCGATCCCACTAGGCCAGGTGTCATTCAGATCGCGCAGGTGCGTGGGAAGGGGGCAGGGACAGTGCAGCACATGGGAATAGATAATAACAATATTCAAGTGACTGCCAGCATGTGGCAAGTGCATGGCTAAGTGCAGAGGGATGCGCAAATCATGACATGCCTTATTCTTGTGACAGAGGTGTGACCGAGATGGTTTAAACTGCGGCGCTCACACTGGCATTTGCATCCCCGAAAGAAACTGGGATGGGAATGCTATTTGTTATGTTCACATTTCTTAGTGCTGTTCCCAAATGCACTCCGAGCGCCTACATGGATGATGGGAACCTGTCATACACCCTATACTCATTTTATTCCAGGGGTCTACCCATCACAACTTGTGCACTGGCGACAAGCCCCCAAGAAATGCGCATTTCTAAAAACTAACCAATGAAAAAAAGCACATCCTCTTCCCTTTTCCCGTTTACGTTAGTTTTTGAGAACCTGGCCCTGTGGCTTTTTAAAAATTCCTGATGCAAAATGTGTGGTAAAATGTATATATTCCACCCTGGGAGGGGTATTATGGCATGGGTGGGTAAACCCTGAAATGAGTGGCTTGGATAATGGTTTGAATAGGCCAAAGACACACCTCGGCACTGAGGCCAATCTGCTCAAGTGTAGCTGTTTTGCTGGATCTGTGCCACTAAGGTCTTTGTCGAGACAGAGAGGATTTTCTTCACATCCATTTCCCAAAGGATTCATTTGCTTATATAATCTCCAATGTTCTTGTTGTAAAATTGGAAAAACCTGTTACAGGCTGCTTATGCTCGGCATATAACTGCATTGCTCTACAGCCCTCCCGTGTCTGAACAGCAAATGTTGCACTTCTGAACAGCCAGAGTCCCCGCACTATACCTCAAAAAGCTTGCCATGTGGGATAGCTCCACAAACAGATTGCAGCTTAGGAAAATAGCAAAGTTAGGGTGGAGGTATGGGAGGGCAGGGCGAATAGAGGAATCAGGGGGAGGGCGACCTGAGGAGGACAGAATAACGAGTGCACTGGGGGAGAGTCAAGCTTGTGCAGATGTCAAGCAGTAGGTGTCGAGCAGTCAGCCATTGGTCATCAGCATATGCTAGCGCCGGGCAAGCTAAATTGCTGATCTGTTAGTGTTGAGCTGTTTGTATGGCTTCTTTTGCCCTCCCCTTTTCCACTTTGCTGTGCAAATTAAGTAAATGTCGCCTGCATTGTACTCATGGCAGGCAGCGTTTACAATGGATCCCTATGGAGTCGGCCTGCTTTTTGCTCATGAAAATCCACGCCCGTGCAAATGCTGGGAGTATTTGTATGGTGGAGTGGAAGGGAGCGGCAGAAATTAAAGTTGCATTCCGCCACATCTCTCCATAATACAAATTGAAGAAAATGGGCATACCGTTCATGAAAGACGTAAAAGGCACTTACATCTGTCATTCACGTTATGCCCCTAAGTATGTCAGTCTCTTCTAGAAAACAATTTCTAAAAATTACAGGCAACTGAGGGGGCACTACTGAGGAGCAATGTAATGGCTGCCTGACCGAATAGCTCTGCGCCCACCAAAAATCCTAACGTTTAAATCTCCTGCTATTCGGCACAGTGGAACGTGCACTGAACAGTGCTCGGTTGCCAGCGTCATTTTGTTCACTCCTGGCCTGGGACCAAGCCCCGGGACTTCGGAGCGGACACGGAGGCCGGCGATTGGGCTCTAACATTGGGGTGGTCGGGCCGTGTCTGCGGCTTGGTGCAGAGGGAAGAGCATAGCCCAGTGCAAGGGCACTTCCCTTCTGTGGGTGTGGCGGGTCTTGAGGGCCACAGGTGCGGACTCTGCTGATTGTCATCAGAAGCTTTGTTTGTGCACTGGCTCCTGCGGTCCCCTGATCGCAGGCCACTCCCTCCCGAGGTCTGCGTGAGAACTGCCAGCAGTGGAAAGGAGGCTGCATCGTGTGTGCGGATGGGAGATCGCCATCATAGTGGTGGCCTGAAACTATTAGCCTACAGTGCTCCTCTGCTGTCACTACGGCGGCTGACGCAATGGATGTAGAAGTACTTGTGCACCACTTTCACACATCGGGATTGGGCCCTGCACTGCACTGCTGCTGTAACGGATATTACCTGCTGCATCCCATGACACTGGACAGTTGCGGTCCGGAGATCCCTGTTTGCCACCCCTCTGGGCCTCTGACCACTGACACCAGGTTAGTGGCAAACCTGTGGCAAACCTGTGCTTATATATACTTGGGCCACGATCATTGGCCCACTTGGTGTGCCTCCAGCACTGTGCCTCTCACTGTGTATGTGTACAGTGAACAATCCCTGCTTGCATCAGATGCCCTAACTGAGTGGGTGGTCTAATTAGGGGCTCTTACAGGCAGGGCAGGATGGGATCACCAGTGTGAAGGCACTTCAGTGCGCTTTGTATGCTCCTGCATGGACATAGCTGTCTCAGTAATTGCAGCCATGACACGTGGTGCTGGAAAACACAGAAAAGGCCTGGTGGATTCATTCACCAGCACCCCTCTGTGACGGTGGATACAGATGCAGCGGCTGGAGCCCCTGAGGTGAGTCCCACCAGCAATTCTAACTTTGACCACTATATGTCTATGATGCAGGCAGGGTTTGCGTCAGCAAATTTCAAATTGGATGACATTGTCGCTAATATTAATTCCCTGTGCACTAAGCTGGATAAAGAGAGAGGCCGCATACCTGGGGCGGAAACACGTGTCAGTGGCCTGGAGGATACTGTGGGTACACATGACCAGGACTTCAAGGATTTTAAGAAGGAGCTGCTTGTGGTACGTGCAAAATGCAATGACCTAGAATCTTGCTCCCACTGCAATATTAGAATCGGGGGATCACTGAGAAGACGGTTCAGGGTCCTATGGAACACTTTGTGGAAGGTCTCTTGAAATCCATCTTTGGTGATGCACAATTTTCCACATTTTATTTGGTGAGCGTGAGCAGAGGGCATTGGCTCCACTGCCGAAGCCCAGAGCACCGCCGCGCACCGTCATCGCTCGCCTGTTGAATTACTGAGATCGAGATCTGGTTCTCAAAATGGCAAGGGAGGAGGGATTGATTCACTTTGAGTCTGCTAAAGTTCACATCTACCCTGACTTTTCGGCTGGGGTCCAGGCTGCCAGAAAAACATACGATCAGGTGAAGCGCCTACTACGGGAAAGACAAGGGCAATACGCAATGTTTCCAGAAAAGTTACATATCCAACACGGTGGAAGGGCACACTTTTTTAAATCTCATGTGGAGGTTGCAACATATATTGAGTGATTGATAACGGTGCCCGTGGAGCGTGGGCCGGATCCAGGATGGAAGGATTGAGCAGCATCTGCGGCGTAGTCATCCTCTGGGGAATTAACACTAATCACTATAACTGGCACTAAGTACGTAGCTCTGTGTTGAAAGGTTCTACTGTGCCAGGGTGCTCGTTGTGCTGAACGATGCAACACATTGCGAATTAAGTTGTTGTTCGCAGTGCACTCCCTAGAGTTTGAGAGAGAGAGAATTAGGGGTTTCGCTGACTTGTTGGGGTTGAGGGTGCTGGTGGGGACTGGTGGGGTTGGGGTTGAAAAGCTCAAGTGTTTGGCGGGCATGCAAGCGAAGGGTACACATAGGACATTTCTGAGCGCTTTTGGGCACACGTGTGAATATGAATATGAATATACATGGATAATAGTGAGGAGAACATCGGGGGCCTACCTGTTAAGGTCCTCACATGGAATATACAGGGGCTTAAAAACTCAGTCAAGGCCTGGAAGATAGGCACGGGCCACAGATCCTTATGCTCAAGGAGACGCATGCCTTGGGCAGGCTGCATGAGTCCTTTGCACGTAAATGGGGCCCCCTGCGATACTAAACAGACTACTCATCACAGTCCTGGGGCATCCTAGCCTTAATTCATCATTCTAAAGGGTTTCAGGTTTCTCAGAATAGGGTTGATCCGTTGGGTCGCTTTGTCGTATACTAGGGTGAACTGGTCAGCAGGCCGGTGGTGCTTGTCAATATGTATGGCCCTAATGCGGATGGCCCTGAGTTTTACCAATTGATTTTGGATATATTAATACAAGCTACTGAAGCCTTGATAATCTGGGGTGGAGACTTTAATACTGTTCTTGATAATCAGATGGACCGATCGTCCGCTGCTCCCTGGGGGCTGACCAGAGCGGCCCAGGTGGTGCATTAGCTGATGCTACACTTTCTGCTTGTCGATATGTGGCTAGAACTGCAGCCCCATACTTTTTACTTGACGGTCCATGGCTCTCGGTCACGGATGGATTTTTGGCTCCTTTCCACTCTATTATTGTTGCTGGTAAAAGATTGTAAGGTTTACCCTCATACACTCTCTGACCATTCCCCTGTTGCGCAGACGGCCGAACACTGCCCCAGACCTCAGCCATTGTGGAGAATGGCCTTTGCGATATTTAGGAATACTGTTCCGGTTGAGACATTGCACAGTGACAAATCTGAATTTTTTGTAAGAAACAGGGGTCAGTTCAGATGTGCTCCACGGTATGGGAAGCGTTTAAGGTATGGATTAGAGGAGTGGGCCTCTATACTGTGGCTCTCCGGGGGCTCTCCGTGGTGTTAGGAGAGAAATGAGCGAGGTAGAAAAACACCATAGGGAGCTGGAGAACGAACACTGGGTGAACCACTGAGGGGATGTGTTGGGGCAGATACAGAAAAACGTATCAAAGTTCAAAGAGCTAGCTGGCCATGAACTGCTGGTATATGTCCAGACCAGTAAGGGCCAGGTGGTATGGTGATAGGGACAAGCCAGGAAGGTGGCTAGCCAAAGTTGCTAAAGCAGAGGGTGTTAGACAGCCCATCACTGGGATTCTGGGGCGGGACGGTAGGGTTTCCACTATGGATGCTGATGTATGGATTTTTCTTGCATAATACTCGGAACTCTATGTTAACTCCGATACAGCAACTGTGCATTCATTGCACGGCATTACGCTTCCGGAGTTCTCGAAGGAGGCGTTCCAGGTGTTAGAGCAGCCGGTGACCATGGAGGAGGTGGCTGCAGCAATAAAGTCCCTAGCTTTGGGTAAAGTTCCAGGATCTAATGGGCTAGGGATTGAGTTCTATAAAGAATACTGCAACTGCTTGCCCCCAGACTTTTGCAGGTATGGTGAGAATCATTAGATAGTGGCAGGCAATCTCCAACTCTTCAAGAGGCAATCATAACAGTACTAATATTAGCTAGCAGGCCACGTCATGATGTGGCCTTCTATCAACCGTTATCATTAATCAACTCTGATGCTAAGGTGTTTGCCAGAGTATTAGTAATGCAAATTTCTTCCATACATGCCGCTTTTGGTGCATCCAGATCCGTCAGGATTTATTCCCACCAGCTCTACCGTGCTAAACCTGCTAGGACTATTCTGTGTGATATCCCAAATTAATCCCCAGGCTGGGGCGGTTGCAGTGTCGTTAGACACACAGAAGGTGTTGGACTCATGGCGATATCTACACTGGCCCCATGGCCAAAGTTTACACTAATGACACAATATCAGCCCCATTTCGATTGGGGAGGGGCACACGGAAGGGATGTCTGCTCAGAGGTAATCACAGGCACAGGGGAATCAGGATGACAGGCTGCCCCAGCTGCTGTCATGATAAGCAGATGATGCACTATTATATTTTCGAGATCCTGAGGAAAATATGGGACCTCTAATGTGCGATATAAACAAATTCACACTGTATTCTGGCTATAAAATAAAAAGCCCTAAATCTGAGCTGTTCCTCCTTACATCATCCATGTCAAAGCCCACTGTCCTAATGATGTTCCGTTGGGTACCTCAGCGATTCAGGTATTTAGGGATTAATGTTTCCAAGACCAAGCAGTCTCTGTATGCTGATAACCATGAGGTTTATTTGCAGCAACTGGCACTCAAGTTGAAAGTCTGGTTACTGCTATCATGTATAGGTGAATCTCCCTATTGAAGATGGTAGTGGTCCCTAAACCGCTCTATATATTTAGTAATATTCCCATTTGGCTGGGACGTGCCTTCTTTATGAAACTTAAATCCATGGTGGTCGGATTCCTCTTGGGAGCGGGCGCGGCTTGGATCTGTTGGGAGAAACGAACAACCATATGTGCGTGGTGGGATGGCAGCACCTAATTTTGAGCTGTACTATTTAGCTGCACAGGCACCGTTTGCAGGACACTGGATTGCCAACAAGATAACAGCGGTTCACTTGCAACAGGAGCACTATGGGCCATCCCGGACTGCCCTTAAATCTGTGATTTGCAGCAATAGATATGTGGACTCTGGGAGGTTGGCATCATGGAAGGAGACACAGACAACAGATTCAATATGAAACAATAGGCTTTCATTAATGAAAAGGTCAGGATGGTGTAAAGCCTAACTTGTCCTATGCTAAGGTTGGATTTTCCAACCTAAAGAAACTAAGGATAGTCTGTGTCAGTAAATTCAACTGAACAGTCTGTGTCCAAAACCTACGCTTGCACCCCTCAAAACTAAAACAAAACAATGTGTAGGGATGTCAACCATGAACTAAATGGTTTAGGTCGAAATGACCGAAAAAAAAAGGTCGAAACGACCAAAAGTTCTAAAAATGCTACCACCAAAGGATCGAACACGAAAAGTTCGATCCTCTGGTGGTAGCATTAAAAAAAAAAACGGGAGCTGCTGGGTTGTCCCCGCATTGCCCCGCTCACTATACTTTATGGTATAGCGAGCAGGGGCTGCGGGGGACACCCCCGCAGCCGTCCATTTAAAAAAACAAAAAACAAAAAAAAGAAAAGAATAGAAAAGGACCCTGCAGCGCCAGTTCCCAATCACAGGAGTGAAAGGGAACTGGCGCTGCAGGAACCAGCGTGAAGGTGAAGGTAGGTGGGGTTTGTGTATGTTGGTGGGGTGGCTGTGGGTAGGGGTGTGGTGTGTGCGTGCGTGTGTGTGCTGTGGGTAGGGGTGTGGTGTGTGTGCTGTGGGTAGGCATGTGGTGCGTGTGTGTGTGCATGCACATGCACACGTGCGAGCGTGCGTGCGTGCATGTGTGTGTGTGTGTGTTGGCAAATTATCGGGGCTGAAATGTCCAAAAACAAAGTGTTCGAACCTTTGGTAATTCGAACATTTCGTTTTTGGATATTTCAGCCTCGATAATTTCCCCTTCGGTCAAATCACTGGGATTCGAACTAAATAGTGTTCCAAAAGTAAAGTTATGAGCTATTTCTAGCTCAGGCTTACTCTTCAGCCTCTTTTCCCTCAAACGTCACCAGGATCAGCACAATGTTCAAGTTACCTTCTTTTGGATTTAAAGTCAAAGTTCGAAACCTCAAGATGCCCTTCCCCAAGTTCAATATAGTTGCAGGGCAGCAAGCCTCAGGATTCCCTTCCCCAAGTTCAATATCAAAAGAGGTTACAAAAAGAAGTATCTTGAAGCTTTATCTTTAAACTGAGTTTCAACAGTTCGTCACAGCTCAGTGTTTCCTTCCCTCCCTTCAGTGGTAGTTTTCCTTTTGACACAATAGCAAGTTTCCTTGTTAGCATATAGGGGTTCTCTGGTCTTTTGAGCAGTTGCAAGACCGCACGGTCCACCCATTACAGGTCACGCAACCAGGGACCTTGTGTTCTCTTTGTAAAGCTCAATTTTCAATAAACAATTCAGTATTCAAGGTTAGCAGTTTTGCTGTTTCATTCAGTTCAATATTCAATATTAGCAATTTGCTCATTTTGATTCAGTTCGGTATTCAATTATAACCAATTGCTTATTTTCATTCAGTACGGTATTCAATGTTAACAGTTTGCTCATATTTCATCTCTCACATGGCTTCCATTTTGTTACATGCTGTTTCGCTCGCAATTCGCCACCTCGCGTAGCTCCCCTTTTTGTAAAAAGCGTTCTTCTTCATACAGAGGCTTTCGACAACGTATCTCTTGATACACAACCACTCTGTTACTTAGTATTCCTTAACTTGCCAGATTCATCAGTATTCATTATTTAGCATTGTTCAGGGATCGTAAAAGTATAATTCTTCATGCGCAATTATTCTGCTACATTGTATTGGGTTTCTCATTATCTGAAATTCTCTGGTTGTGTTATTGGCTTTCAGCTGGATTCTGTTGAAACATATTTTTCCTCCGATCTCGGGGGCTTGCTAGTGGCCCCTCAAACAATCCTGGGCTCCCTTCTCAGCAGGGGGGAATGAGCATTTCTTCCTAATTACTTCATAAGGGGTCGGCACATCTCCCGACTCCCTCCTGTGGAATTCTCCAGCTCCTCAGAGACATGGCTCCCTTGCCACGCTTCCTCTCGCTGCCTCACTCTGCAGACTCTCAGTGTCACAGAGTCTCATTCTCCACCGGCGGGTCGTGGACAACTCTGGCGTCTCAGCTGCTCTCCCAACTCGCTGCCTTTCCTTCCTGTTACTGCTCTTTTTATACTATCCTGACACTCTGATAGGTTGCAGATGGGCATACTTAGTTTCAATTGCCTAACTTTGCCTGAATATATTAGTGGGGCATTGCTGTTGAGTATACTGGCATGGCTCTTTAGTCATCTTCTTTGTTCCCAGTACCAAAGTGGTGAGATTAAGTGGTGTTCATTACTCTCCGTTGCTTCTTCCTCATGTCAGTATCAGAGTGGGGAGAGTGTAGAGTGTTTGTTACCCTCAATTGTTTTCTCCTTGTCTCAGAGAGGGGACAAAAGAGAAACTGAACTATGGTAACCCATAAAGGTTGGGGGAGGGTTAAACTGGTTGTCACTAGGATATGGGGAATGCTGTGTCTCGTCAAAAGGTACAGCATTCCCAATCCTTCTCTCCTTTCTAGTACGTCTGGGTTAATAATATCACCTGTTTTTCTCAGGGATCAGGGGACATGGGGAACAATATCCCATAGCAACCTCTAGCATAAGTGTTCCTTCCTGAAAGGAGATTGTGGAATGCTGCGTCTCTCCTAAGTGCATCCCACTTCCAATCCCCAAGGACACTTCACCCAGGTCATCCTCCTTCGCTCGTCCACCCCCCAGTTTGGGATCCAAAAGTGATGACCCTTCCCTGGCCACCTGTGTAGAGGATCCAAGAGGAGTAGATGTGAGGACGCCCTCAGGTTTCTCACAACTCCTGCACTTACGATCCGGTCTGAACAACAGTCAACGCCTGGTCTCACATTTTTTGTAAACTTGACATAACGACACCCTACCATGGGGATGTTGCTTTATGTGGTTTCTCAGGTATTACCCCGTTGTTTGATAAATAACTCAAATGGGCCTGCGATGAACTTGGGCAACTGATGTTGGGGGATGTGTTCCCCGGGGGCTGGAGGATGTATGTGTCTCTCGAGGATTTCTCATATAAACTTGGTGGCGGCACCCTGAGAGTGCTGCAGTACTACCGAATGAGAGCTGCGTTCCGCAGCCAATGGCCCTAGTTCCTAGCTGAGCTGCAAATGCACAAGTGTATTACTACAACAGTAATGGGGGATTCAACCAGGTGGCTAGTCTCAAGGCTGTAAAAAAGGTTTGGGTCTAACTTTGCAGGATGAACAATGGCATAAGTGTTGCCAGTTGGCAAAAACTGTTTCGATGAATGCAGGTATATCCGAATGATATACTCAAATGCATTATACCCGGGCCAAACTGGCATAATGCCCCCCTGAAGTGAGTGGTGAATGTGCCAAGTGTGGCAAGGCACTGGCGGATTCCTTTCACATGTATTGGGAATGCCCCCCCCCCCCGATCTTTGCATTTTGGGAGCAGGTTGCAACTGTACTAGATACCATCCTAGGGATCCCACAATCGCTGTTGCCACTCAAATACTTCATGGGAGACATAGGAAAAGTGTCTGCTATTAGGCGTTAATTCTTTAATAGTGCATGTGCTGTCGCCAAAAAAATGTTTACTCAAGCATTGGACAACTGAGCATGCTCCCAGTTATAACGAGTGGCTGAAAGAACTGATATTTGCATATGAGAGGAGGACTATGCGCTAATGACACCAACTGTTTCCAGGCCCAAGGACATATGGGTCTGATTAGAATAAACTTGCACAGTGATCACATTACTGAGGACCAGGATTCCGAGGCACCGGTGGAATGAGTGTGACCGCGGACTGGGTATAGTACGGAACTGCTCGTAGCTAAATGTGACCCAGATTGTAAATAACTAGCGTACACATGTCGAAATGATCTCTGTAATTGTAATGTGCGCCTGGCTCGTGGCTGTCTCTTGCATGTCTGCCTCAGTACAAATACGTCCTACATTTTGTAATCATACAAAAGATCCTAAACCTTTTCAGCGCGTATTACCCACTCCCAATTTTTATGCATAGAGAGATTGTGGGGATTTTCTAGAGATATCAGAAGAAACTGGGACTCTCACACAATTCGTTTGACCAATTGTTTAAAAAAAAAGCCTGTCCCACCATTTTTTAAATACAAGGGTGTGTACTAAGTACAAAGTACCAATCAAACTAATAACATTGTAGTCCTCTGTCTTTGTTTACAGTTTGTGCTCCTTGCTCACATCTGCAATCAAAAAGAAGAGAGGAAGACCAGAGCAGGCCTTGTGCCTAGCAATGGTAGAACATAAAAGATTCTCAGGCAAGAAGCATTAGTGCTGCCCTACAAAGGAAATGCAATCTAAAAGTGAACACAAGTAGAATTAAATGCTTATACACTGTAACCGATCCACCAACTACACATTCAACACCAGCTACAAGTGCGTGAACATCAATTAAAGCTGGAAAGTGGGCCAGTAATTGCATTTAACACCGGCATCCAAAGTAGACAGGGAGAACACCTAAGTAACCGGAGCGGTCCTAAATGCGGATGGAAACATGCCAGGAAGCTGAGATTGATTTATTCCTGGCTCTGAGAAAAAAGTAGCCAAGTTCCAGAAAAAGCAACATGGATGCGATCCAGCGGGAAGAGGCCGGGACAAGAAATCTTCAAGAGGGGAGCCGGCTCTAAACACCCTAAATGAGACGCGGCGAAAGATGCCTTGCAACTGGCACTCTCACGAAGAACTTCTGGGAGAAAGAGCCAAGGCAATTTTGTTAGAACAGCAAATCATTTAGAAATATCTATCAAATAACCTGGGCCTGGCTATTTTCATAATATTTCTTTAAAAGAACATAATGGCTTTAGGGCTCCCTTTGTTTCATTTTGGCACCCAAATCCTGCCTCGTAGTCTTCAATCTCCAGGAAAACGAGAAACCCACTCTGGGAGATGAGGATAAACCTTCATTAATACCAGGATCAAAGAATTAAAGTTTTGGGAGACCAGGGTAGGCATTTTACATTGTTCACGTAAAATAGGACACCTGCAGAATAAGCAAAGCCGATTATTCCCAAGCGGCTGCTGAGAAATCACAGCCTATGTGTGTGCTCCCTTGGCATCACACTGATACTGGCTCTTAGGGGGCGAGTCGTGAGTGCAGAACCGAGCGCCTGACTGGCACTATGAGGCGTAATGGACCAAGAATCACTGTCGACCAAGACACGTGTAATAAAGCGTGGGTTTATATCCCAGGTTAGCCAATCTTGTTGAATCCGCATGATCTTACAGAGGTCTTTGGATTGGTTGGCGAATGCTCAACTAGATAGCAGGCACTTGGTGGGCTGGGGGGGATAACTAGAAGGTGGTCAGATGCAGTCCTCTGGCTGCAGGGCCCTTTCATGCAAGCAGCCCACCTGCATGAGGGGTGCACACATCTTTTTAATCAACACTACAATGGTAGCCAGTGTAAGAACCAGAGGAGCAGGATCGCAGACTACCAACAAGAAACATCCATACAGTTTCATGCTAGAACATTAGGGTATTTGACAAACCTCTTGTTTGCCGCAATCTAAGAGTGGGATGTGCTCAGCACCATTGACTGGTCACGCTCACCTGAAGATGTGGGCACTAGTAGCAGCTTAACAGGCTTTCATTCAGTAATAAAATGGTGGTGACTGTCAAGGAAAGCATGCAGTACCAGAACTCAACATCTTGGAGAGTGAGCTGATGGCGATCTGCGTCAGTAGCACATGGCTCACACTACTAGGAAAGCAGTAACCTTTGATTCTCACTCCCGAAGTGTGGGTGTAGCAGATACGTTTTTATGGGAGGACAAAAGGGGCACTTGCCCGGGGCCCCCACCTTGGAGGGGGGCCCCACAAGGCTGCCTTATCTAAAGAAGTAAGATTCCTTTGTTCACCAGACTTAAATAGCACACATCAGGATATTTTATGGCATGGTGCTGAGGCTCTCAACTTAATGCCTGTCTCTTTTGGCAAGTACTTTCTGCCTCCATCAATTCATCATGTAATGCTTTCTGTGTTCACTGTGGTATTTATAGTTTGTGTGTTCCTTGCGGCACAACTCCTGTAGCATTCTTTCCTTGTCTGAAGTTGATAAACCTGCCTGGGTATGTACATGGTCTTGCAGCACAACCAGTGCTATTATCAGCAATGTACCTGCAACAGATAGGAGTTGCTATAAAAACGAACATGTCATCCTTATGGTGAAGGTCTAGAAATTGGTTTGTTCAAATGGGGTGTTGCAAAACCTAGGCAATCACCTTCAATCATGAGCATTGATGGTTAGTCCAAGAGATGAATAAGTATCCAAATTTGGAACCAAAGCAATCACCAGACAATACAGTGATCCTGGTAAAATCATTAATATCTTGTACATTACTGTACTGTCTTCTGTGATGTTTGCCTCCTCTCATGCTAGTGGCATCGTTTAGCCCATTACTTGATCTTTCTTCTTATGTAGGCCATTTGAGTGGAAGGGGTGGTAGACAGAAGGGAGTGGACCAGGTGGTGCACGACTCGTGCAAGCATATTTTAAAGTCTGCTCATTTGACGATTTGCATTTTTTTTAGAAGTCAACGTTTTTCTGCACGTTAATGAATGGCAATTCCACAAGCCAGTGTTTTGGAACTATGTAAAGTTTTAAAATACAAAACACAAACCAAGATTAAGGGCCTGATTCATGGAACGTTTTCCTATGGGATTGCGCCATTATAAAACACTTTAAATCACACTGATTCATATGCTGGTACGTATATACTTCTCTTGATGATGGAGAGAATGAAGCTAGAATCATTCTGTATTACACCCTTATATAATATTTTGTTTTTAAAAAGTGTCATGTTTGATAATGTGATTGGTCTACTTTTTTAGTCAGTTTTATAAAAATTAGATTATTTTACTTCATGGTAAGAACTGATAATGAAAGTTTTCAAATGCAGAAATTGCAGAGTCGGCACAAATCCCAGATTCACCCCTTAACCATTGTGTGTAGTGCTGGGCATCTAATGTAATCTTGTATTGCCTTGCCTCGCCAAATTGCCAGTCCCTAAACCTTTCAAAATTGTCAGTCCTTCAGAGTGATATCCTTCTCAGGGTATGATCTTCAAAACAGCCTCACTCATGGTTTCACTGGCTATAGTGTTGCTTCCACTGTAATAGTGAGCATTGATATATTTCACACAGCAGGCACTTTATTCTTTTGATCTCTAATGGCAATACTATTTGATAACCATGTCCCACTTACGATCTCAGTCTGTCTGGATACAGACACCTTTCTGGTAGTGTCTAATCTGCATTCACTATCCATACTATGGTATGTGTAACTTTCTCCGTCCTACCAATTGGTCTCCTCTATCCATGCTTGAGCATGTTTTCGTTCTGAGAGGAAGCAAATGGGAGTTCTCTGTCTATTCTGGGTTACATGTACCTTTTACATACATTCCTGTATTAATACTACAGGCTGCATACCTTCCTGGATTCTATTGCTAAAAAGTCTCCTGAGTCTATGCTAGAACAGAAGTAAGCTCTTCGTAGACTGATAATGTTGGCCTTCAAATGGTACTTGTTTATCATTCTGATTAGAGCAAGAATGAAGAAGGTAAGGGGATTTGAAGGGAGTAAACATCCTTATTTTTAATGCTGTGAGGCAGCATATCAACCTATGGGTTGTGATTGCGCCAGGGGAGGCGGGGCAGATATTCTTGATCACTTAATTCCTTTGGTTTGGTGGAGGAGGGCCCCAAAGATGTCTGTGCCCAGGGCCCCGAAAGTGCTTAAGATGGCCCTGGGGCGCATGGCTGGTGCGAGACACTGGAAGGTTGCCAGCCTCACTGCTGCCATCTGTCACACAACGTGACACCCACTCCACCCTAAAAAAAACTGATATGCCATGAAAGATATGCCACGGCAAGGTGCACAGTGTTGAAAACATTGTTTCCAAGTGTGAAACACCCAGGCAACGAAAGGATGGACATACCAGACTAATATCACCAAAACTGAAAGCACCTTCCTATTATATTGCAGTGCGCCCTCTTGTGGAAACATCTGCAGAGCATCAAAGCACAGAAGAAGTTTAAAATACTTACATTGTTGACAGATGTGTTGTAGATGTGAAAATTCAATTAAAAATATATTTTCAATACTGGATGTATAAGGGTGAGGAGGTTGCTTGTTATTTGTTTTAGCATTGCCCGTAATCTCTCCCTCACAGTCTGCTTGGGAATCTTCCACACAGTCTCCAGAATACAATGGGTTTTCTCACCCTGGATCCCAATATTCATTTGCACTGCTCTACACTTGTGGACCTTCAATTTCAAGTTCTGGAATGCAATATGCTTTATCTGTCTTGAGTTTGATGGTCAATTTCACTGTTCTATGCTTAGAGACCATCACTCTAGGCTCCAGTATGTGTTGGTTTCCTTCTTCTGGATTACAATCAGGGCCGGCCTTAGGGCAGGGCAAGCCGGGTGACCGCCTGGGTTGCCATAGCCCCCCAGGTCGCCTTTAGCCCCGCAGGAAACCAGCTCAGCGTGGTGGGAAAAGTGTCCTTTTGAAATGAAATGTGCTCGCAGGTGCATTTAACAACAATTGAGATAATTATCTCCCTGCTCCGGCGCGGGAGTGGGGAGATAACCATCTTAATAGCCTGCCAGAGCTCCCTATTGTTGTTAGATGCACCAGCTCCTGCAAGCGCATTTAATTTAAAAAGGACGCCTTCTCCCACCACCGAAAATAAATATTTGGTGCCTCCATTGACCAGATGCGTGGCGGGGGGGGGGCTCCAAATTGTTCTTTTTCTACATTTCCCATGCAAACATTTCCGTCACTGACTTTTCCGTGACGGAAATATCACGCAGATCCGATTGGATGAGAAGGATAATGTGAAAAGTTTAGAAAGAATAACAATTGTTTTCTGAATCGGTCAAAGAAAAAACATATTTTAGATATTCTATGTGCACTATAAAATGGTAACAAAAGTACAAGAAAAAAAATACTGTTATGTATAGCCAAATTCTTGTTGAAACAAAAGAGTCCTGCTTGTTGCATTTTAACATAAATTGGGGGAATAACAGTGTAGGTCTTAAAAGATTTATATGGTACTATACGGTGGACAAAAATCCCTTACTGATGATTATGTGAAGGAGGCGGCATGGCACAACCTAGGCCTTTTGGCCTTGATTTGCGCTTAATAAATGTAATTACATTACATGGTAAATGGATGGATAGCCGAGGTTCACTGCCGCAACGAGAATCTTAAATTACCCCTACAATGGTCCTGTGCGGCAATACACAGGCCTCCATGAAGATCTGCTAATAACCACAATAAATCAAGGGCAGAGTGGCTGTGACAAGGAGCAACACAAAACGAATTGGGCAAGAGCACCTCTTTTGCTGCCTGGCCATATAGAAATCAAGCCTACAGATCCATATTTCATCATGACCCATGAGATTTCTTTTCAAACTTCCCCAAAACAAAAAGCTGGCAAACTGTTCAGAATGATAAAAAGAATAAAGAGTGAACACCCACTATGGTGGCAGGCAGTGTGGTACTCACCCGTAATTAAAACAAGAATGAACGTATTCGGAATCTTGGGTGCGCTGGTAAGATTTCCAGTGCATTTCCTAGTATGGTAGCAGCAGTTGCCCCCATATTGATTTCTATGGCAAACGACACTCAGCCCCCAATGTGTCCCAACGGTGGATGTTTGATCAACTTGGTCCCGCTTCCCCCGTCCTCTTCCCTTGGGCCTTTTTCTGCTCTTTCGCAGATCAGGGCCTGTGTGCCCCTGCCATGGATACAGAACACCACTAAATGGAAAATGCTCAGCGCCGCTACGGCACCATAGCGGTGACTGGCATAGTACAAGCACTGGTTAACATAACACATCATCCGAGACTACTTTCCTTTGTTCAACTTGGAGAAAGAAAGAAATATTTAAAAATACTGCTTGAATAAAAGCTAGTTTACATTTCCCTTCCCTTCCCTTCTCAAATCCACTTGACCTTATATCATATATTTGACTTTCCTGCTCCTCTTCCCTTTACTACCTCCTCTCCCTTCCTTCTCTCCTTCCCTCGCCTCCACTTTCCAAGGAAACTGTTCTAGATATTAAATCGATGGTTTGTCTCATGATTGTTAACCTTCTTCTTCTATTATTGTACCTTGTTATGTTGTAAAGCGCTTTGGATTAAAGCGCTATATAAACTAAATAAACATAAACATGAACATTTATGGGGTAATTCTTTTCATTTAAATGTGTCTTAGAAAAAACAAAATGAACATTCCTTTATCAATGGAAGCAGCACATCAATGGGAGTGAAAGGGCTCTCTGGTCCTCCTCCACCTCTGCCCCCCACCCACTTGAAATAATTTCAGGATTTTCCCAGGTTTGGCCACTGCATTAAAATTCGCATGGAGGAGCGAGTGTCTTTATGGCTCCCACTCATTAGTAAAATAAGTGGCAGTGCCCGTTTAAGTTTTGGCTATTTTGTGGTGCTGCCTATAAACAAAAACAATGTGCATAGGGAATGAAAATAGGCGAGAGAGAGAGTGGATGTGTGGAGGGACGCACAGTCTTTGGGGGAGTTTGCCAATTTACCCTCATATGGCTATTCCCACCCAAAACACACACCACTTGCATCTATTTGGGTTCGCTTTGGGCTTTCCAATCAGCCTTCTGAAAAGTAATGCGTCAATAGCAGCTCTAAACTAGCTTTTGGTGTAATACAAATGTCTTAAGAAAGTGTGTACTGAGCCACATAATTTAAAAGTAATATATGTGACCTTGCATGTTTTCTTTGCACTGAATGTCTGTTCAAAACGAGCATTGGCAAAGCCAACAGTTGTGGCCCTTGTTTAGGCATTAGCTATACATGTTCCTAGTACTGCCATTATATGCCTGGTTTCCATCAACATTTGCCAGCTGTTTCCATTTTAAGGCCAGGTGCACAGTAATGCAGGGTCTGGACAATGCTAATCCTATTCTTACACAAATGCCAAACTGCTATCTTTGTCAAAACTTGTTTGCATCTACAGTCACAGCCAGACTGATTGCAAATGAATGTATAGCTTTCCAAATAGCATGTACTGTAGTGTGAAGGATTCTAACCGGGCGTCACACACTGGATCAGGACTCTTGCCCTTAGCCTAGGATGTAGCGCTCAATTAGAATACTTTTTCTTTATTTTCAACGAATTCGAATTGAGCCGATACCCAACCCATCTCACATCCCCTTTTACTAATACCCAGGGTCACAATGGACCATGGACCAGGCCGATTGGTGGGAATACAATATTTAATATTTTAATTTCAAAGGAAATCACAATTTTTACATGGGCAGCAATCACCAATGGGGTGATAATTACAATTAAAACTACTGAAATACACTTGGGTAACCTACAATAACATTTCCAAAGCACAAATGAGAAGGAGCACTTTTTTTCAATTAGGATAGATAGCACCCAAGTTAAGGTTTCCCCCTGCAATGTTCCCTCAACCCACAATTACTCGAGTTCTGCGTGAATAGAAAGAAGCAGCAGATAGTCAGGGATATGAGGCAGCAAACAGAATCAGAATCCGACCTTCCCTCACAAAATATGAAGCAAAAAACCCTTTGCAATGGCCTAAAATGACACTCGGTTTTTAACAAATAATTATTTATATGTGTAATTAAATAATGATGTACATATGTTTATCACAGTATCAGGGATGTTATATCACTAGCAACTGTAAGGGAAGGTATCACAAAAGGCATACAGTTCACAAAGCAGGTTGAAATTGAAAACACAGTGCAGTAAATCACACATGGAAAAGTTGCATTTTCCTCTTTTTCAGCTTTAAATGTCAAAAACTGTTTTCTTTAAAAACGGGTGAAAACACAGAATCGGAATGTGGTTCTTAGGCTGGGTGATGGGCATCACAGGGACAATTCTAGGAATTAAAGAATGACTATAGCTGAAGAATTGAATGAGAGTTTCAAGGTGGAATGAGGTTCGATTTTAGGAAAATAAAGCAGTTAAATTTGAAAAAATCACTTTGGAAAGAAAGGAAAAGTTTTACTTACACAAGATTTAATGGCTAGAAAAGAGGAACGCCACCCATGAATATAAAAGTTACGCTGCAGTTGTAACCCTTCATGCAGTGTACCCCTTTTCTTTAAAGAAAATTAATGTATTTAATCAAAATATTGCTAAGGACGTATGATCTATGCACCACAGAAATGAAGAGAAAAGTGGTGCTAACGCTTGGAGATCAATGACAAGATGCATCGAGAATTCTAACAGTTTTAAACAAGGAATCAAGGTATGGATAGGGTTACTTAAAAAGTGGGACCAAGACAAGGTGACTATGTGTTGCTGTAGGATGGGGAAATGCTCACAATCAGCACCTGAGCTTGGAATTTGGGACAGCCAACCGGGTTCTGGACTCAAATGGTTCTGGTCACCGGATAGCGGGCGCCCCTTACAGCAAACAGCTGGGCAAGTCTGGTCACTGGATGATGGCAAGGGTACAGCGGGCATGCAGGTAGTGGGCAAAAAGCAGGTCTAGTCCCAGGATGGGTACCACAGCGTTTCCCCTTTGTTATTGGGATTTGAGTGGAATTTCTGAATCAGTGGCCTTGCTGAGATAGGATCAGCTATGCTTTGGCCTTCTGGCATAGTCTGGAATCTTGCAAAGGTGGATCTGGAATATCTGGATATGCAGGTGCTGGAAATTCAGCAGAGTCCTGTCCCTGTGAGCTCCCACCCTTTATATAAAAGCGGGTGACATCATTGTGTTTATTGTTGGTCAGAACTGAGCTAGACCTACCCCCAAGAACCAGATATGTCAGCCAATTTTGGTTGCCTCCTCTAGGAGGGGACTCAGTTTAGGGGGTGGTTTTCTATGAGATGCAAAGCCTTCCCACAGTCCTTTTTTGCCATAAATCATACTTAACATAAATAACACATTTGTACAGTTATGGGACTTTAACAAATTACATAGGCAGATTATATATTTCATGCAAAGCACAGGGTATATTTCTGTACATTTTTAACGTTCCACCATATGTACTTTCCCCCAAGATTTACATTCTCCTGGCATTTGTGTCCCATACATGCTATGGACGGCCGCGATATCTTGTTTAGAAGCCACAAAAATCTCATTTAAACTGTACAACTTTTACATTTCTGCGCTGCCCGATTACAGAATTATTAGTCTTAAAAATGTATTCATCAAATAGTATTTTGAGACAGATGGTCAGCCTTTGTCCTTCAACTGGGAGCATTTTTTCTTCAGCTACCACCATCTGTCAGTTCAGCCCAGGGTGGCCATGGGGGTTTACCAGTTTTTTTGAATGTTTATTGCCACTTCCCCCACTTCACACCTAGGTGTCCCAGATCTATTGTCTCAAGCTGAAGCCCAGACAAATGTCTGACGAGTGTGTGACATTTCTTTCTCTTGGTCCATTCAAAGTATACAAAGGTAGTAATTAGCATGCATGTGTCCCAAAAATGTATGGTGGGTCCTTTTGACGGAAGGCCTCCGTTTAGCCAGCAGAAAAACCTGTGCTGGAGCTTCCACGGTCCAGCCAATGCATTTAATTATTTATTTTACTTTATTTTGTTCTGAATCAGAAGCAAGACTGTTGAAATAAAACATCCCATATATGTTTCCCAGCAAAAACCCCTTTACATGGCTAAGCCAGGACAGGGCCTTATCCAACCTACACTTTTAAAACAGGTATTTTTCTTATTTTGCAAAAGCACATTTAAACATGTGGAGAAGCCTGCTGGTATGTCCCTTTCAAAAGGTTTTCTCTTCCATTTGAATTTTCCACATGGTTTTTCAGCCCATTGCAGTTTCTCTTATACAGCAATCTGACACAGATCCACTGAAATTGACCTATGCCGTTAGAGCTAGGGTTTCTTTTGAAACACTGATGTTTGACATTTTGTAGCCCAAAAGTCAAGTGTTTTTCTGTGTAGCTGAAAGTAAAGCTTCTGTTGATTTCCCAGACTTGGTCTGACACAGCCTGCCATTCAGGAATAATGCTCTTTTCTACTGGGGCACAATCTGAATATTGATGGGCATGGCAGGGCCTCACTGATAAAAGCAGAGTAATGTAGAAAAGATGAAAAGAGCATCAGAGTGGCATCATTTTAAATGTCAAAGATTTCCCTTTTTCAATGGGAAACTTTGGGCTAGCAGCAAAGCAGTGCAGCTTTTCACTTTGTTTCTTTAGTACACAAGAACACACTCTGGCAGCCTTTCCCGGGGTGCTCCCTGTTCCAACTTGCCCAATGGTGCTTGGAAAAACAGTGCAGCCATCCTTTTGCAGCTGCAAAATGCAGTTTTGATGGAAGGCCCCGGTGCTCATAAGAGCCAGCACAGCCATTTTTCTAGTTCTGCTGAAGTGCAACTTGATGATTATGGGGAAGTACTGCTGAGTGGGTAAATATATCCCACAGTAGTCAGGGTTGCACTTGAGTATATCTCCACCAGGTACATGTGTGCACCACAGCAAAGAGCACTGGGGACCCCAGGTTTATCCAATAGCTTAAATAAATGCCAATAAGATTTCAGACTAGGTTTCTGCACTGAATTGACACTCCTGGATCAGAAGACGAACTTGCTGCATAACATGGATAAGGGCCAAACCATGCTACTGATGGTCCATCAGCCGCTTTTGATTTGGTGGAACACCCTCTCCTACTACATAGATTGAAGGAAGTTGCCAACTTCAGCGAAGATGCAGTGGCATGGATTCACTCGTTCCTGGAGGGTAGATCGGTCAGGGTCTGCAGTCAAGAGACAGAAGCTTGCCCAGTCCATCTGTCGTATGGTGTACCACAGGGTGCCTGCTTGTCTCCTTCATTGTTTAACATCTTCAAGGCTCCGCTTTGTCAAATGTTACAGAGCAAAGGTATATGCTTTTCTAATTATGCCGATGATAAACAGTGTATATCCCTTTATCATGATTATACACTGATAAATGGATTTATTTGGAGGACACGCGGGTGATCAAAGAGATCTTTGATCTCATCCAAAACTGGATGGTGGAGAATGTACTTGCACTAAATAATGACAAAACTAAACTGACGTTCATTGGTACGAGTACTAGAATTGCCAGGCTAAGTAGTGAATACTCTGAGTTCTGAATAGCAAATTGTAAAATACCTACCAAAAGGAAGATTAAATCTCTCAGAGTCTATCTTGACCAAAATCGGAATATCAGAATGCACTTAAGTAATCTGGTGTCTACTTCATCATATTACATTAGACTACTAACTCATATAAGACCATACCTCTCATCAAGAGCACAGAGACTATTGCTAGAGATATAATAGGCTCTAAGTTCGACTAGTGTGGCAGCTTGCTGATGGGAGTCAATAATTGCGAAATCGGCAGACTAAAGGTTATGCAGAATGGTGCTGTTTGTGCTGTTGTTGGACTGAAAATACATGATCACGTCTCGGTGGCTGGGAGGGGTCAACAATGGCTACCAGTGGAAGCCAGGATCTATTTCTGTATGCTCACTATAGTCCACACATTTCTAAAGAGATTGAACCCACAATATCTTGCTGAAAGGATCACCAAGAAACCTGTGGTTAAAAATGTGAGATCTTATGACTCTAACCTCCTCATGGTACCCAGAGTTAAACTGGCAAAAACCAATAAGTGTGCCTTTCACACAGCAGCACCCAGACTATGGAATTCAATCCGGCCTGAGCTCAGATGGGACAATCCCTGGACAAATTTAAGATGAAACTTAAGTCGTACCTTTTTAAGTAGCTTCTCTCTATTGAGTAGTTGTGGTGGGATTTTGAGGTCACCTCTGTGTGCTGTACATTGTTTACTTGTGATTTTTCCTTTTAGGTATCATCGTATTCACCCATATGCCTCCGGTCCAGTTTGGATAGCGCGATACAAATAAAATAAAATAAAAGTATCAGACGAGGATGTTGAAAGTCCTATTTGCTGCCATTTGCACTCAATACCGCACTCAAGGCAGGGAATATGGAGCTTTCACTCCCCCCCGTTCCTGCCTGATGCGCAAGCAGGGACACAGCAGATAATGATCCGGTACTGTGCGACTCCATTGTTGGGTAGCGATTGTCTGGTCCTCCAGCCTAACCAAGTGAGAAACCACCAAGCATTGCATGACCCTTCCTTACCCTGTGTAAGGATTGTGGGGGCATTCTGTGGCCATAGTCGTCATGAGAGGTCTAACAAGCCCTGGTGCTGCAGCAGGCTGGGCCACTGGACTACATTAACTATGAGTCTGGGGGCCAGCATGCAGTGTACAGCGTCACACTCACCGGGTCTCTTAAGGTCCGCCCCAGCCTGTGCCGGTGCTGGTGATTGCATGTTGACAGCACGGGTGGAGGAAAGCAGGAATGTGGCGAGTGAGGGCAGAGGCAAGAATTTCTGATTCCCCTACATGCCAGCAAGCAATCTGAGGCCCGGGCATGGCAGCGAATTGCGGAGGCAGCTTCTGCTGCTCCAGATGCCGGGCGCGGCGGTAAACACTGGGGAGATGTTGGTCCTCTGAGCGGCTATGGCTTGAGACCATGCGGGAATAATAGGTACCCGTGGTACCCTGCAGGGATTCCCGGCATCAGTTAAGTACTTGACACAAAACGTTTATGAACATGTGTGCATTTAGAACTTGGTAAAAACGTTATGAACATGTATGCAGAACTACCCCGTGTGAAGCTACAACATGTGGCTAAGTGAGATAAGAAGGCACAATTAGTGCTAACAAGCTGTGTACTTTGGAAGAACATTTTACAAGAGACTGAAGGTTCATAGTGCCTTGTTCTTTGTCGACCCGTCCGGTAAAAAAGTGCTGGTATTCATGAATACCGGCACTTTAAAAGGACCTGCCGACTACCGGTTTTCGGGTGGGGCACCTCACTGTAATGCAGGAACCCGACCAGCAAAAAAAGCTGTCATTACCGGCACCGGTATTGCCGGTGCCAGTAATGATGGCAAATCCCCTCATGGGGTCGGTCCTATGTGACACCATGAATGGGGATTAACACAGTCACTCCGGCACCCGTAATGCGTAAACCTGGACCGGATGCCAGAAACTGTAACATTTGCCGGTATCCTGGATGCTCTACCAGCAATGTTATAATGAGGCCCATAGTGTGGGGTTCATTTTATGCTGCCATCCACGCAAGTCATGTTTATGTCTGTCTGCGGTCCACCACGCTTACAATGAGTTATGTTGATGTTGCTTGGGTTTACCATGCTCAGCAGTATTTCAAGTGCTCAGGCTGTATGTAGTTCAAGGGGCTAGCTAGGATTTCCATTGTGCATGTATGACAGCAGGATAGAGTATACAGGGTCAAGTTATTCAGGTTATGCTCAGGACAGATTGAGTAAGCCACAATTAATTTTATTTTATTTTTTTATTTATTTATTTGTATAGCGCCGAACTGCTCGCAAGCATCGGGGCGCTTACATGAAGACGTAGGCAAATAGTGAAGACAAACAATATACAGGACGATTCATTACATATAGGGACTGTGAGTGAATATTGTGTTTTCCCTAAACTCTCCCATCCTATCCATCTATGTTACCCTAATCCTCTTTCCAATGTTCCTAAAATCCCCTACCTATCCACAACCTCTCCCTAATCCCTCTTCCCCCCATTGGCTGCGTCGTGGTTCCCTGTGTCTCTAAAATCAGAAACCTGTGCCAACCAGAACCCATTCGGCTTCCGTGGATTCGAGAGGGGGTGTCCATATTCCCCCTCTGGGTCGTGACACCCTGGTCCCTGTATGTGAGAGGGATCTCGAGGACAGGGAAGGAACAGCTACAGCACTGGTGAGAGTTTTTTTGTAGCTCTGTGTGTGGATGAGTGGGGGTGCATGTGTGTGAGAGACCAAGATCGGAAGTGTGGGGATTGTGTACATGTGGGGTGCATGTGTGGCCATCGGGTACTTGGGAATTCTAAAAGTGGGATAGGGCTGTTCTAGAGATAAAGTCCAAGTGTCCAGGGCCTATTTTAGGAGAAACACGGATAATTTTGAAGGCAGCATGAAAGCGGTAAATCTTTTATGTCAATGTGTTGAGGACCAGGGCATCTTCTGAGGCAATGTGTAAGTGACATGGGACAATATCCTGAGGCTGTGTTGAAATTGGTAGGACTATTTACTGGAGAGATGGTCATTCCATGCTAATCAGCTCTATGGTAACAACACTTTCAGAGGAATTGCAATGTTTATTTCCACAATGCACGGTTTATTTATATGTTCTCACTGCTTAGCAGCAAATAACTGACCGCCTCGAACATGGAGGTCATCAAACTACAACTCATCAGGTGTCGGTAGTTTGTTCACATTTTTAATGAATACATACATTCAATGCTGGCAAATCTGGCTTTTGGTCTGTTTTGGCCTCATAGGGAAGTCACCGCCTTCCCTGCTACCCACTGACTCCCTCTCTCTCGTAGGTTTCTGGAGAGCGAGATCATTACCGTATCTGCATATTTTCTAATGTTATAGCAGCGCGAGTAAATGACTCTCCCTACCAGAACAAATCAGAGATAACTATCAATCACGCGGACGATTAGAAGAGGGACACAAGGTTGACCTGAAGATTAACAGTAATGGAGATCGACAGATGAAATAATTAATGGGCAGAAAAAAAATGCAAATTAGCACACGCGATTACAGTGTCAAACGGAGGTGGTTTAGCGGGAAGCTCATTGGCATGCAGGGGGGGGTGGAGGGCGACCCCCCGCCCCCGTATTCGTGTTTGAAAACGCTACCTTGGAAGTAAGTGATATCAGAGGTAGTCGCGTGTTAATGCAGTGTGTAGCAATACCGCTACATCCTTTGATATTAAAACTCGCGGCGGGGTTGGAAAAGGGTCGCCAAACCGCGGTAGCGCATTACACAAGTGCCCACAGGAATCTCAACATGAAGTGGCAGTCCTTCTGTGCTATCACACGGTGCCGTTTAGCCCCGGCATGTCCCGATGGCAAACCGGTTTCATATTGTGTTACTGCTGTAAAACTTGATCTATTGAAGGACAGCATAATTAAGTGTCAGTGTTTGGATGTAGGGCGCACGGGGAGACTGGGAAGGTCCACACTGTGTGTCTATGGTGATTCCATTTATTTATTTATTTATTTGTACATTTGTATAGCGCACAAACAGCCCCTGTGCATCCGTGGCAGAGTCTTAATGGAATTCTAAATGCGTCGCTGAAAGGAGGGATATTTTATGCCACTCCACCTTTTGGCTGAGAAGACTGAAAAGTCATGGATGGCTGGAAACGGGCTCAGCCTAGCAGCTGGAGGTGCACTACTGCCTTTGGAGATGGTGTGGAGACGCAGTTGTGTATATTGAACCTCCTTCCATCAAAAGAAACGTGTGTACAGAATGCTGTTGTGTTGTGTCAGGCCTTTGTAGCCATGGTCTTCTCCATTTTGTGCAGCTCAGCACCTGTACAGCAATGTGTGTAATCTCATGTCACAAAGTCACATGTTGGAGTCTATAGGATGGAACTGGGGTGACCCTGGGGTCTGCCACCCCCTCAGTGATGCATGCCCAGCAGGCGGTATAGTGGGAAGGGGGAGGGGGAAATCGCCCAGTTCACCAGTCCATCCTTTGCCTTGTATGTATGGGAACTCCAGCTACCTTGGGCATAGCGTTAGGTCCTGGAAAATACTTCAGCGATGAGAAAACGGCACCAGCTCTGGGCCTGCGGTAGCTCGCTCGCAGCCTGCCTCATAGCAGGAAATGCATTGGCCCAAAAGATAAGAGTTTATGGGCACTACCCAAGGAGACCACCCTGGATCCTGCTTAGATCAATTGCTGGGTTTTGCAGAGCCGAGATGGGCAAAGGAATTCCTACCACTCGGGGGTTCCAAATTGAGGGCAGCTGGGAGCTATTTTGCTCCTGCTTATACTCTAGAAGAGCCTGGTTAGCTTGACACCAACAGCTACCAGGAGCTACGTTTAGCTCCCGAGTCCAACTGATGCCGAACAAAGAGACCTATGTAAATTTTATTCTGTGTATTTGGGACAAATTGATAAATAAACATTCGGACACAATTATACACATTTAAAGCATAAAAGAACATAAAGAGTGGACACAATGATCAGTTTGAATGTTACGTGAAGTTCGGGTTGTGCAATGCTATGTACACGCTCCTCCTCCCATAGTGGTAGCTCCTGGTCACTGTTTAATGCTGGAAGCTCAGGAGCTGCTTTTAGCTCCTGCTTATCTAATCTTAATTTCGATCCTTACCACTGAAAGGATTCGAGGAGACGGGCCACCGGTATTCCAAGGAGTTATTCAAGTGAGAGTGGAGGTTATACTTGCTTCAAAATGGTGGATACCCCTGTAGTAAGCAACACCCAGACAGTTCATGCAGCCCTTACCTAAAGTAGTAAGGACGACAAGGAGTGAGGACGACAAGGAGGAGAGGGGGAGGTGAGAGTGGCGCCAAAAGGAGGAGAGAAGAGAAAGGGAAGCAGAATAGGAGGCAAACAGCCAGAAAGTCACAGCCGAGGAAAGGGAAAGAGAGGAGGTAGAAAAGAAAGAAGAGTGAAAGGAGAGGGGAGACAGCAGCATGGCTGACCAGTGATTAGGTGCAGAGAAAATCAAGAAAGGGAAAAAGGAAGAAGGAGAGGAGTAGAGAGGGTAGAGCAGAAAGAGAGAAGAGGGAAAGTGGAGGAGAGACACACAGAGAAGGAAAGAACTTGGTGGAGTGGCTAGGATTTAGAAAGGAAAAAGAGAAGAGAGGAGGTGGAGGAGACATAATAGAGGAGAGAATGAAAAAACGGGAGCGAGAAGGCAAAGGGGGGAAGCAGGAACCGAGAAGAGGAGCACAAAAGCAGTTCAGAAAGCTGGAAGAGTAAAAGAAGGGAAATGAAAGATAATTTCCAAACTGCAGTCCGAGGGAGAGTTATAAAGTGTTGGAGAGTTATAAGGTTACAACCAATGATCAAGAAGGCCCACCAGGCGAGGTTACTCAAGTAACCAAAGTCTGGTAAACTATAGAAGACAAGTACTCAAAAATACATGCAAGGTAAGCTTTGTCCTCGGTTACGCCCGTCACAAGAAGGTATGTCAAATATGGGGGGACCACCAGCGGCCCGTTCATAACCTGCCAGCATCCAGTCCAAATGTCGTCATCAGAGCACTCATATCTTCCACACAGGCATTTCGGGACAACATTCCACTCGGACCTCACAGGCCCTTCATGTATCATCATCCAAATCAGTAGCAGTAGGCGACTCTACCTTTCCTATTTTATGCAGCCAACCCTGGAGTACCTGGGATACAATGAGAAATCCGAGTACATGGAAGAGGAAACTGAACATTTGGAGACATGGGGCAAACACACTAGAGGAAAATCCTTGGCACAACCCACAATAAGGACTCCCCTGCAAGAGTAAACATGAACAGACTTCCCCAACCACCATGTACACCCCTACCACAACAGAGAGACCCATGCCAACCATCAGGAAAAAGCTTCCAGCATGAAGAACATCCAGACACCTTCGGAACCAACCAATAAAATGAAACATGCTCACTCTGTACATCTCACAAGCGGCCTGTACATCTCACAAGCGGCCAACTACCAAGCTGACAAAAGAGGAACCCTAACATTGGCAGGGAAACACACAAGGAAACCCAAATCTGCATGCAATCACAATTTTGTGCCCACCCACAATTCCACCATCACCAATGAGTCTTTGAACAATGAGCAACCAGCCTGTGAATGGCCATAACCACAACACCACCACAGATTGACACATCCATGCAATGCCAATGATAACCAAAAGCACAAGTGGTACTCTTCCCATGTGTGCACAGTGATGTCCTCATAGTGCCAAGAAACGTCAAAGAGAGAAGCGCACCCCTATGCAAAATGCTGCACTGGTCTCTTGGGCTAAGCCCACACTAAACTCCCGAAACCAAGGACAACCCACCATCCACCCCTAACTTCGTTGGGTACATGTGGGCCCTCTGTGAGGTGGGAAAGAGCACCACAAGTTACACTTCCACATGCGCTCCAACCACACAGGGGAAAATCTTGGGTAGTCTCATGCCCTGACTGACAGTTCAGGGAAACTAAAAATGAACCGCAAAATGCCACCGGGATGTTCCACAGCGAGGCCCCAACCTAGACAAGGAGTCTGGAAATATACCTCTTACTGTTGCCCGAGGTGCACAATCATGACAGCAGCAGTTTCTAAGACCCAGCAGGGACTAGGAGCCCAGAACCACTCCTCCAAGCTGGTTACCCACTCCTTACGTGTGAGTGTGGATGGGCACTAGGGGGGCAGTGGTTGTCTGGCACGTCGCTTCTCCCCCCACCACTGCACCTCACCTATGTTCCTCTCTCCAGCAAGAGACCTCTTCATCACAAGTAAAGTACCGATGGCTCTGTGGGGTGTATTGTCCCACTCTGCTATACTATGCGGCCTCACTCTGCTATCTATGGTGCGAGAAAAAGTAAAATGGCGGCAAAACCCTTGTGCACACCAAAACCTCCAAAACTGTGCTTTTCAACACACAAAAAGATGGCTACACAACCTGCCACGCATGGTGCATGCTTGGTGGAACAGAGCACACGCTGCAGAAAAAGTGCCAGTGGGCTCCATGACAAGTAAACAGAGTGCAGAGGGAGAAGCAGTGCTTTGCAAGTGAAACTCCAAAATTTGCCTGTAAATGACATTTACTTTGCTGCTGAAACTTCAAAATGCCTGTACATAACACTTTCCAAAACTCATAATCTTGCTTGGTGATAAAATTCATTTAATCTAATGAAGCACCGTGAATTTACATGGTCCTGAAATGTTGAGAGTAAAATACCTTCTCAGCAATACTGGATTGCCTGTGAATGACAACTCCTGTAAAAAAAAATCTTTGTGCAGCCACACTGGGATACCCATGAGTGACAGCCCCTGTCAAATGGGCTCTTCTGATTAAACTTTAAAGTTGTCTAAACTAAAGATCTGCCGGATTAGAAAATATAAAAGGCCTGTTGCTGAAAGGAACACAGATCTCAGTTGTTTTGATCCCACGGGTTTAAATCAAGAATGTAAATGGTATATGCTATCTGATGCAACAATGTTTGTTTTATGCTGGATTTCAGGTCAAGAAATTAAGAATTAACCTAGGCAGCTGGGCCTGCAAGGGGTTGACAAACAGGTTTCCATCCAAGGGGAGGGCATTGCTCTCAGCAGATGCTCACTAACGCATGATAATTGCAGGGTATGCCAGACTTGTGTCTGCTGCCAGGGACTGAACAATGGCAGATTCTCGAGGCCAGCAAATGGACGTGTGAAGAGGTCATGAACTAGGCTTGCAGGAAATCCCAAAGGTGGGAGCTGCTCCTTGCCTCCAGAGACAGACAAAAGGCTGACCATTTGTTGCTAAAGCATATGTAATAAACATTTTTTTTTAGATTTATAACTCGCTATTAGAAGTGGTGAAAAATATAAAATGGGCAGATTTGTTAATCTAATTTTTGGCCCTATCTTTGAAAATTTGGCGGAACTGTGTAGCATATTCTGAACAGGAATGACAATATATGCGGTTTTATAGGAACTGTATTTACGCTAGAATTGTTAAACTTTGCACACACATTCCTATGAGAAATTTTGGAAAATGTTTTCATGGCAAAATGGACAAAATGCTGCAGAAAGGGGAAACCAGGTCTCACAGCTGTGGGATTTTGATGAACAGATACTCCATAAAATATGTAATCCTTGTATGTGATTTTCATAGAGGTTACAAATGTATAAATATGTATTTATGACAAAATTCGATTTTGATACCAGTGGCTAGGGGAGGTTTCTAAGTATTGTAAAAATCAAACCATGAACCTGACATCATCTGTCTTTGATCCAATCACCCAGATGCAAGGCGGAGATGAGGCTCTGATCCAATCCCATTTCACAGGGGCGACTTTAGTTAAGCCAGCCCATACACCCATTTGGTGATGTCATTTGACAGGATATAGGGACATCTGACAACACAAACACACTCTCTCTTCTGTTTCCAGCGAAGCACTTTGATCCAGCATTCAACATCCAGCCTTCAACATCCTTCTAGATCCAGATGCCAACCACCAGGCCAAGCATTAGCTGAACCATTTTCAGCTAGGCTTCAATCCTCAACTAATCCTCACAACCCAGTGAAGTGCTGTGGTGGGAGGAAGCATCCTGAAACTGGCTTGCTACCATAAATACTTGCCTGCTGAACTCGCCATCCTGCTGATCTGAAATATCCAGAGACAAGAAGGGCAGATCTCGTGCATTTCCAGCGACCGGCCTAGCTGATGTGCTTTCCTTCCCTGATAGACCCAATCCAATTGACCAGACCCTTGACGGGCCAAAAACCTCGAATCCCATTGGATTGTAGTATTAACAGGACGCTAGAGAACTATTGTATACCTTGCCTTATCTTGATCCACCCTAATCTCTGAACTATCCTTACTTTCATAACCAGTAACAGTGTCAAAATCTTTAGTGCTATCCTATCCTGTCTACTTGCTAAAGCATCATTTTCATAGTCATTTTTATTTGTGTAACTCTTATCCATAAATCCCACTTTGAGTGTTTGGACTGGTACCGCCGGGGAAGGCGCTGGGGATCTGTTACTGAAGTCATGAATCGGTCTCAGAGCTTACTTTGTCCAAACCTGGTTGTCTAGTCTGAATGCTCTAGTCTTGTGTAAAAACATAATCCTTATTTTCTGCTTTTAAACTGAAGTTCTTGTCCAAATTCGAGCCTTTATTTTTGAAAAACACCTCTCACTAAAACCTCCATAACTCCATCAGTTTTAAAGATAGAAACAGTGTATTTGACCCGTTTTTTTTCAATATCGCATAGGAAAATGTTGCCGCGAATTTGCAATTTCAGCCAAAGTACATGTGGCTTTTGCCCATTTCAAAGTGCCTTTTCCATCCCATCCTGATCTGAAGTGTATATTGTGGTTTACATTATAGCCCATGTATGTTAGGACCTGATTAGTGTTTCTTTCTTAAGAATTTGTCTCCATTTTAGCATTTTGACCATTTTGCAGTATTTCACCAAGCCATTTCACCTGTCATTTCAAAGTGTCATTTGCCAAAATAAGGTTTTCTCTCTTGTGTGGGAGGGAGGATTGCCTATAACTCTAGACATTGTATTTAATTCCTGAAAACCTGATGATTACTGACATTTGTGTAGGATTGCTCATTTGTATGTAAACAAAACTTTGCAGGGGGAACATTAACCTAAATTCTATCTGTGTGCAAAACAAGACTGTTCTTTTTCCCTGAGTTTTCTATTTTGCCTACTTATAAGTGAATTAAATTGCTTGACTTATATTTCTGAATTGTATTTTCACCCTTTGGGTGATTGCTGCCCCATATATAGCTATAGTAAACCTATGTATGATTCGAATATTAAAATAAATAAATAAATATTTACCTTTACAAACTAGCATGACTCCTGGTTCAGTGTGAGCTGGGGGTTATTTTGAGAAGGGTGTGATATGAGTGGTATATCATTCAGAATATTGAATTTATAGAAAAAATAAACAAGGGTTTTATTTGCGCACTACATGCTAGGCGAGACTTGTGTGTGTGCCTGATTGAAATCTCTTAAAGCTCAGTAAAGACACAGGCTCCAAAGATACAAGTAAGGTAAGCTTTATATTCAATTGAAATGCAAGTCACAAGAAGGTGAGGTAGATATATGTGGACACAACCACTGGCCAACCACACCAGATGCAAGCAAGAAAGTCCCATCGAAGGTCAAGAAAGGGTGTAAGACACCAAAAGCCCAAATACAGTGAGTGACTATTCACCGCAAAGAAGGTAGATTTATTTATGGGAGAGAGGGAAGGCTTCGGATCAAAGGGCTGAAGAAAGCAGATTGGTTTGTTAAAATCCTAAAACGTGTCCTTTCAACTTCGGTATCCTATCAAAAATTTGAATCCCTGTGTTTGCTTCATAACAAAAAAAGAGAAATTAAACAAATATAGTTTTGAATCTGTGGATCCATTGGTCGTTACACCTCCTGCAAGGAATAATTATGAATGTGCAGAGGGACAGCCCAAAGTGTAAAGCATTTAATCTGGTGGCAGAGAACTGTTCCAGAAAAGAGGGACAGATTTTCCTGTAAATTAATAGTTAACAGGAGTTTCCATTTCGTTTCAGGACAATGTTATTGCCCCAGCAACACGCTGGCAGTGCAGGTAGAGGAACAATCTGATCTGTTCTGGAAGGTGGCTTGAGTGACTCATCACATGGAAGGGACCTGATTTGGAAAGGCGGCAAGATTCCGTGCCAGGAGAAAGGGAGAGAGATGCAGTGCATACTTACCGAAAAAGGGTTCCTTACATTAAGATAATGGCTCAAGGCAAAGCTTAGGACAGCAGGTTGCCTCTGTTTGCAGTGTCCATGGGCCCTTCTCTGCTTGAACAGGGAGGAGTACTGTCCCGTGCTATTCAAAATCAGCCATTGAATGCATGGGCCTGGCCTTCACTGGGGTGGGGGGGAGAGAGGGAGAGAGGGAGAGAGAGAGAAGGAGAGGGGGAGAGAGGCAGAGGCAGAGGGAGAGGGAGAGAGAGAAAAATGGGTGTCAGTGTACAAAGGCCAACAGATGAGAGTGCCAAGCAAGGAAAGAGAATAATAACTTGTGTGAGAGCTCAAAGCCAGACTGCTCTACGTTTCCCCAAGACACCCCAAGGCAACTCGGTTTGGCTAGTCTTCCCCATTTTGGCCTATACGCTACAGTTCCCCACGCAGGGATCTGAATATGACAGCTGCCATATGGTGAGGGGGGTGGGACAAATAGACGGCGCACACGGAATGCCTTTATGAAAGGTTGCATTGACATAAATAAAGAAAGACAACTTGAGAACAACAACAAAAGAAAATCAATGTCTTTGTTGTCATACAGTCTTACTTCATTGCAAGTTTCCAGTGGTTTCCAAAAGATGTGTGCCTCTCATCCTTACTCTTGGCTTTATTGGTTGCCCGCACCCTTCTCAGATGTCTGTTGCAGGTTTTCAGGGATCCCTGAACCCAGCTCCTCAGCTTGCAACCACCTACACACACATCTTGGCCTCCTACACCAGTTATATGTATAATGGTAGATTTTCTGCAGAATGATTTGCAACCAGGTTCCTCCCTCTCCTACACTACACCACAGGTCTATACTCATGGTCTCAAAGCCTTCCCTGCTCCCAACTTTCTATTTCTACTTTGGCCTTCCTGTCCTCAGCTTGTTTCTTCTCCTACATGTAGCACCTGCTTTGCGGCAACCAGGACTCCTCATTACTTCCTGTTCTGGATTACTACTAAGCCCTGTAGTTTATCTTTCCTGCAGTAATACCAACCAATCACCTGGTATTCTTCTCTCAAGCGTATCTATCTCATCAACCTCCTCTGTCGGATGTTCTCTTCCACCAAACTCTTCCCAACCACCTCATTATGCCCTCTTCCACCAACCTCCTCTCTCTTCCCAACCTACTCCTGATATCTTTCATCAACTGTCCTAGCACCACTTTCTCAACCTGTGTTAGCCAAGTTACTGCACTAGGTTTCACACCATCCCCATGCTTTCTCCAACCACCTTCTTCAAACTCCAACACCACCTGACAGGCAATCTTAGTTTGTGTAGAGAGATGACCCCCCTCCTCCTGGGTTAAAGTTTGGGTAATTAACGGTTTCCTGCAATTTGTTAAGTCTTTCTGAATTCGCCCGGTATTAGTTGACCGAGAGGGGGCAGGACCAATTAGTTATTATGGTGGTCTGCCATCATGGATTTCATTCTCAGTGTCTGGTTAGTCTCAAGGGCTGTGCATAGAGGGTGCATCTCATTTGTTTCTGCAGCATGTGTTTTCAGTAGTGGTATATGGTTAAACAGCCAGTCAGTCAAAATAACTTTATTTAATATAAAATCATTATGGTATGCCTAAGAGAAAACACATTGCATACAATAATTTAAAGCTATGATATGAAATGCAATACAATATTCTTAAATGACGGAATAAAACCATCATATTACTAAAATCATGTGGAAAAAGAGATGTCAATAAAGACAAAGTCATGATAAAAAGATAAATGTAATTACTCAATGGGAAATGTCTATAGAGCATTTACAAAGCACTGTAACACCTAAATATAACAGCGTTCATGGGCACGTATGTAGTTATTCCTCATTAGCCACGCTCTGTGAATGTGCTTAGCTACTATACACACATGTGCTAAGCCCTGGTTTTTTTTACATTGTAAAATGGCATGTGATGCAAGGCAACTGTTGCTTATAACAAATATGGGCCTGAGGTACAACCTCCTGAGTCTATTGTATAGAGTGTGAGAAACCAGAAGGTGTCTCATCCGCTAGTCCCCGCGGATCTGTCATCCAGGTGGCCAGTACACAGTCATCGCTGTTGGATCCAGTTCCTGTGGGTGGACCAGTGCGGAAGTATGACCTGGAAGAGGGGTCTTCGGGGAGTGGGCGTGGGACACCGGATGGCAAGACGCGGTATCCCCTTCCCTGTAACACCTTTTCCCCATCCTACCAGGTAGGATACTTAGGAGCTCGAGCCCCCCCTTTCCCGACACAAACACTTTCTCACAGACAGCCCACCGTGAGCGAAATCAGACTAACACGAGAGCCGTATACCTGACACATCCCAATACACTTGTCAGGCAAGGTCAGGCAATTACTGATCATTACACACTCCTGACTTCCATCACACTTCCCCACACGGATAATAGGCAGAGCACGGAAGCACACTCTGAACAAGGCAAAGCACACAAGGAAGCAACAGTTCCAAGATGGCAGTTTAATACAAGAAGAAAGACGGCGAAAACAGAAAGGGTTGCAAGGAAGGAAGTGCCCTTGACCTTTTCAGACTGTTCCTTTCGTGAACCTTGGAAAACAAGAAGCCTAAGAGCTGGGACTAAAGCTGAGAAACCTGCATTGTGCATCAGAGGTACCCGGGGCTATCCCACATCGATTGCCAAAGCAGGGAGGAGTGTTTGCCACTGCGGCACTGTCCTTGGCTCAAATAACAAAGCAGCGCCAGTAAAGACAGCACAGCCGGTGAGACGGAGAGATTGATATCATACCAGCATGTGTAAGATCCAAGGTTGCAAGCGCTAACATTGTATGAAGAAATCTAAAGAGAACAGTGTGTGAAGCGCATGTGATGAGCAACGCGAAAATAATTGAAAACCAGAGGAGTGAATGAACTTTGGAGGTCAAGAAAGATACCATAGACAGAGTGTTCCGGCGCCATGTGGGTGCTCATTCAAAGGTCTCTGTTAGGTATCCAACTGGTTGCCAACTGGGAAAATGGAATTTTGAGATTGAAGTGGTCCTGCAACGGGTCAAGCAAAACCCTGTGCACATTCTAAAGTCTTCAATAGTTTAATGTGCACTGAAATTTGGTCCGAGCCTGGCTGTGAGAGATTAATTGTGTAAATAGAGAGGATCTGAGCCCAGATGAGGCCGATCCGGGGTAAACCGTGAGTCACCCGAGAAAGAAAATTCTCTGAACATCGTAAAAAGGAGGATCTGAGCCAGAACAGGGGGATCCACAGTAACAATCGTGATACGAAAAGGATCTGAGCCTGAGGGGGATCCAAGTGAATCACCATAATTGAATACTTATAAGAGGAAAGGAACTTTGTGTTTTGTTACTTCAGGCCCTCTGAATCAAGATTAAGATACTTGGGCACACAAGGCCCCAATACTGGTAATGTAACTGTATCCCTGTGCCAAAGAAGCAGAGTCTATGCTTTGCTCGAGTGATCCCCCTTGTCCCGTGCTGAAAACATGGGGAAGGAAGGCCAATGGCCCGAACCTCCTGATATATAATTTTGTAAGCAATTTTTTTCTTTTTCATGAACACTATCCCCCACTATTACTATTTAGCGGTAAGGATTGGCAATATGTTTTTTACTATAAGCTCTTTTATTTTGACGAGACTCCACTAGGACTGCATTATTATTATTTGATGGTTGTAGCTTGCTCCCATCTGTAGATTTAGTTACGCGTTTATCACACACTTGCTTTAGTTCAATAAACACCCTTGAACTGTGGTCACTTTTTTTCTGCCTCTCTGTTGATACAATGCTTTCTTAAAGGGGGCATAGTAGGAGAACATGACAGGCTCTTTCCCTCATTGTCACACAAGAGGGGACCTTATTGGATGTTGAAGGGTCCCAAACATTGAGGAGACTGACTAAGGGGAGAATACAAAACCTGACTAATGTACAGTGTAACACAGAGATAAGTAATCTAAGTACCGCTCAAAGCCACTTTCAATTCCCAATAAAGTGTAAGGGGTGATGATTTGATGATGTTAGTAAATATGTGTTGTTCTTCCCTTGCTCTGAAAGCAGATTGTACCAATCTTTTTGCATCTTTCCCAATTATTGATGGATTTAACAAAAGCTTTGGGTGCTTGATATGAATTGTTACATTTTTAATACTTTTGCACCATGGGATTGTTAAACCACTGCTCTTCCCCAAGATGTCATGTAGGGCTGATCTATACTTTACGAGTGACGGTGGTGGCCCATACACGGACCCAGTTCAATAGCTGCTTTAATAAAATCAAACAATCAATGTTTAAACTCGTTGACAATGCTGGATTGTACAAACGCGCACCCGTCGCAAACCCACAATTCAGTGCCACTCTCGGTAAAACTAGCAGCTGGGAACGCCTCATTTGCTAAGTGGATTCTAGCGGCTCAATGTTCTCAGGCCTCAGTGGGAAAGGTGGACACTGGTTTGCGAGCAATGTCGAGGGCGCAGGTTTCATGGACCGCATGGGGCATCCTGCTGGCAGATCAGAAGCCGCTGGTGCAGCATTCCGGGGTCTTCAAATGTATACAACGCCAGGAGTTGGTTTTCCTCCACAGGAAATTTGTCTGCTTATGTTAAGCATTAAACTCCCACACTTGTAAAGGGGTTTCGCTGGTGCAATGTGTCTGTCCTCGGCTGTCCAAAGGGATGAAAGGGAGGGTGGCAAGAAGATCCCACACTGGGCCCAGCATGCTGTCATTTGGGGAGACACAGAGCCCCCTTGGCCGCGCCTCGTAAGATTCTCACACAGCCCTTAACTGCTGTTGAGTAGGCTTGTTGGTTATGGTTCTCCTATAGGGATCTGAATCTGCATTTCTCAGGGCCAGCCACACAAATCCTCTGTATGAGCCGGACGGAGGCTGATGCTTTCTGGAGGGTAAAATAGTTACTGAGAATTTCCCACAGAGATCCACCAAGTGTTGGTAAAACAGCTGCTGAGATTCTTCCACAGAGATCCGCCACGTGGTCAAATTTCCTCCAGACTTGAAGTAATATCTCGATGCAAGATAAGAAGTTATATTCAAGTTGGAACCCCACACTATTTCCTCATGTGTAGGTCTAGGAACAAATACACATCTTCACCAGAGGTTTCATGTAATGCTCAACCAGTAAACAGCATGCGTCATATGTAGGGTCCATATCGCCCCATGGTCTAATGTAAGGAGCAATTAGCGAAAACTGAATTGAAAAATAAATAGTTTGTAATATTGTTCCAGGGTATATGTTTAATTAGGGAGTCTGTATCCAATATGTGGTATTTCTAAGTATATATAGAGCCGTCATGCCCACCAATAAGGGCGAGGTGACTACTAGCGGTTCATCTCCTGGCGTGTCTCTGTTTTCCAAATGGGGCAGGTGGCACTAGTAATATATCTGCGCTGAATTTAGAGTGCTAGAGTTTAAAGCGATAACAAAGATACCTCAGGGAGCCATACACTGGTGAGGGGGGATAGCTCAGGGGCAACACGTTTGTCTTGGAAGCAAAACAACGCAGCACAACACAGGTTTGAATCCCGATCCCATGCTTAGGAACCAATCTCTGGTATTAAGCGCATTATAAAAGAACAGTTATAATTACACTCAACCCGTCTCCTGCAGGGCATCGGGAGGAAGCCCAAACCTCCCAAATGAATAGACGCAGGGTGGCAATTGCACTGTAAATGATCTAGTTAATCCCGCTCGGGTCTCGCTGACTGTCCTCTGCTTTATGGCTTCGGCCTTTAGGAGGGGGATTGTGACGTGCACTTCAGGAGGAGGAATCTCTGTTCTAATTTGAACGATCAGGCCTTTTTTTCTGCTTTCTCTTTAAAACATGATGATAGATAAAGAGATGATTAAATTAAAACAGAGCGGACACAGAGGGAACATGACTTGGAGTGCCCGGCTTCACAACATGCGTCTAATGAAGATGAAGCGATGGCAAGAGTGCTTCTTAATACAGAAAAAGAGCGTGCGTCGCTCTAGTACAGTTAGGCAAAAAAGTGAAGTTTGCCCACTGTAAAACACAGGAAAAAGACATAAGAACATCCTCTGGTATTTTTCAAAGGTAAAGTGGAAGGCTAGTAGTCAAAGTAAAAAGAAGTTCACCATGACACTCTGTACTGCAAATGCCACAGTGGCAACGATGATCTCCTGCAAGATATTAACAAAGTGCCCAGTAGAGCCCCCTACCAATACACCAGGAAGAAGAAATGCAGCCTCACACCCCACAAAGAACACTAAAGCCTCAGACAAACAAAAACCAGAATCCATGACTTCTCCCAATGAGGTATAGACAACATGACTTCTCCCAATGAGGTATAGAGCGTCCACACAAAGCAGCGGACTGAAGAATAGGTCGCATATTGGACTACCAACTCCTGGCAGCAACCCTCTCAAAGGAGACATCTAAAAAACGCAATGGCAACCTCTAAAATATAACCTATTATAAAACCGGTTCCATGAAAAAAGGTAATGAGTGTTTTAAACAGATTTGTAATTGTTATTTAAAAATTAAATCGTTTCAATACTTTTTCAGTTTTGTTCCCGAAAATGTTTCACATACAAGCACTTACCTAACCACAATGTTTAAATATGTTCAATATACAAAAAACAGACTTTTTAAACAAACAACGTTTATATTGATTTCAGAATAGGTGTTTCAATAATGTTCTCCAAAATAGGTCAGCTTTGAAGTTACAAACAGCAAGTCACATACTTGCGTAGACATTGTTATAGTAGCATGGCGGGAGGGGCATTATACTATTTTTCATTGTGTAACTTTGAAGTAAGTTATTTTGAGAATTCTCGATTTATTGTCTCCTAATTGTGCCCATCCTGCTCATTCCTTTATGCATAGATCAGGGGTATGCAACCTTTGGCTCTCCAGATGGTTTGGACTTCAACTCCCATGATCCCTCGTCATTTACTGTACCGACTAGGGATGGTGGGAGGTATGGTCCAAAGCATCTGGAGAGCAAAGGTTACAGACCCCTGGTATTGATGAAGGCACCTGAACCTCTTAAGATGAGGATCAATATCACTACAGTTTCTGGCAGAGCCTCAAACCCCTGCCTTTCTTAGGAACAGAGTGTTTCCCACAGAGCCACGCCCACCTAACACTGCCAAAGGACAAGCCACTTTGGATTCCTATGGGTTTTGTAACTTAATATATATTCATGCAAAAGAAGGTCTGGGAGTCCCTCTACTGGCACGAACACATCCCATTGACCTGTTATTGGGTGGATGGTCCCCAGGAGAGTCTCAGCCATGCTTTAGCTTACTGCGCTTTTCACAGAGGAGAAATGGCCATATGCATATCAGTCTTTGTCCCTCCCAAAGTCAGTCCAGCACCGAAATGCTAGGCAAATCTCTTCTGAACAAGAGTACCAACAGCAACCCTAGACACGTGTTTTGGCCTAGTCGGGCCTCATCAGTGAGTTGGAGCTGTGCCTCTCTGAGCACAGGGAGCAAGGGGTCCATGTCGGGATTACCTTGGTAACTTAGGGTGAGACCCCAAGTACCTCAAAATATGCAAAAGAAAGTCTGGGGGTCCCACTACCAGCACAAACACAGCCCATGGACCTGTTCTTGGGTGGATTACCCCTGGAAGAGTCTCAACCACGCTTTAGCTCATTACGCTTTTCGAAGAGGATATTTCTCTGCTGTGAAAGGTACAGTGTGCTAAAACGTGGTTGTAGACCCCCTGAGTGGACAGCTTCCCATTGAACAGGTTATTTGGCCATGTTCGTTCTTGGTAGAGGGGCTCACAGATCTTTTTGTGCATAAATACATATGCACTCCTATTCGCTCCGACCCTGGCAGCAAACCAACTCCTTAGTTTATGAGAACTCCAATGCCTCACAACAAAAAACGAAAAACAAACAGACCTTTTTGGAGCAGGTAATGACTGTTCTTCCCCTTCTGCGCAGCTTCCAAAAAATGAAAAAAATAAGCGCGATCACAGGCTGACTAGATGGAAGCCAACCCCCTCTGCCATCAAAGCATTTTAAGTATTAGAATCATAGGCTTGAGTACACCTGATGTGGCAAGATCACATGTAACCAACTGGTTGGTGGGACTGGGGTGACCTTGGGGGTGGCTGCTACCACCCTTCTCATGATGTAGGGCCCAGAGAAGGTATATAGCCAATTCCCCTGACTCCCCATTCCACCATCAGCCTTAGAATAGCACTCCAAAACTCCAGTGTAAACTCTGCCCTTAGTATTTCTAGGGGAACTGGGGCAAAATTGAGCAGTGCTATCCCCTAGGGCATATGGTGTAACAGACAAGTTAAGAGGAAGGAAGAGGATGACTTGCCTATACATAAGAAAAAAGTAAAACTGGGAACCCCTTTGGGTTTGTTCAACTCCCAACAACAGCCCCTTGGTCCTCTCTAAGGAATAAGGGGCAGCATAGAGCTCCTTTGTTCACAAGAAGGGTCCTAACTGCAACGTTATGCACGTCAGCCATTTTAAGCGTTCAGACTTCCCTTTACCTTCTTGACATTAGACACCTATATGCAAACCAGAAACCCAGGGTGGGCTAGTTGAAGAGCGAGATCCTGGTAGCAAAGATGCAGACCCCAGCTTTATGCCAGAAAATCCTGTTCAGCAAATATCAGGTGTAAAGAGGAATACGCTTTGCGTTAGAAGAACGTCGATCTACAACATGGCTCGCTGGATAAATAAACCTCCCTGCCTTCTCCTGAATACTGGTAAATTTACCAACTGGTTTGAGTGCAGACATCTCTTAAAAATCCCGTTCTCGTGCAAAATGGTCCACAAGCCTCAAGAGCGGGAATCTGTAAAGCATTGCTCAGGCCTTAAACACCTTGATGTGTCACCCGCTTGTGCACTGGAGGGTTCTATGTGATTATAACGAATACAAAAATAGAGAGGTATTTTATAACGAAACTTTTACAACAAACAATACCAATTTTTTATTTGGGGGGGGCCAAGCCCCCTGTTTCCCTGTGTGTAAACCTACCTCAACCCCCTCTCCCCACCCATTGTAACCCCTTACCCCACTAATATGTATATATATATAATACAAATTCGGTATTTTTTCGTTGAAAAGTGTTAGTTATTAAATACCTCTCTGTTTTTTGTTTGATAAAATCACTGGATATCGTACTGGAGTAAGAGCCTTTGATGACTATCCCCAACCGCAAGCAGCAGTGGATCAAATCCAAGATGGAAGCTGCCGTCTTATTGAAGCCTCAGGCCGTAAACCCACGCTAATGCATACAAGTGAAACAGATGCAGGCAGGGTTTTGGTAGTCCATGCCTGAGCTAACCAATCAGGAAGCTTCTTTGTAAGAAACCCCCAGCTGAAGTTAGTAATACAATTATTCAGTAAACAGGAGAACCTACTTGATTATAAAAGGGGCAAATCAATCTGAGTAGTGTGGGAATTGGGAGTTGGAGGCGAACAGAGCAAGTTGGTGCGTGGCAGAGCATCAGAGAAAGATAATCATTATGGAGAAGAAAATGCGGGAAGACAAGAGGTGGAGGAGGGAGAGAGGGTTGGCCTCGGCTGGACATTTGAAGCGACTCCGAACTTGGAGGATGGAGGCTGAGCCAAGACAGCAATCAATCGTCAAATGGCACTTTGTACCATCTGAGTATTTTATAGATTTATGAGATCAGATGACCTTTATACAATGCGCTGCTTTTGACTAGCCTGTGCCATTACACAGTGTCCTGAAGACGGGCTAAACAGATCATGGAAATAAGATCGAATCAATCACGTGTTTTCTAGATTTGAGACCCAGAAAAACAACCTAGTGTCGCCCATATGAGGGGAGAATAATTAAGAGGGTTTGTTTCTTAAACAAACATATCCCTCACTTCCCTACTAACCTCACTCATTTTCTGAGATGATAAAATCTAACTCAGATATTCCTTTTGTACTATCTTGTGAGTAATTGACGGTCGTTGGAAATGTCAAATTATGCATTGTTTTTTAGATGTTTTATCATGTCTATTTTGTATGTTTTGTACATAAAGATTAAAATAGGCTCAATGTGTGCATCTCTGTCTAAATGAAATATGACGGCTCTTGATAGGCGTTTAGTGTGGACTTTCACACCCTGTGTGTGGGAAGGTAGGTAGCTGTTTTGTGGAACTTTGTGTATACTGTTTCAAGCACTCTACAGATGGCTTGGCCTATTTTTCCAATCAGTAAGGCAAGGGGTGCAAAGAAATGGGCCCCCGCCAGCCCTGACACATCTTCAGCCAGCCATGCTCCCAATTCCCTCCCAATTCCCTGAGCCCAGCTAGGAAGCTGAATAGCTATTGCACCTTCCCTTTGGCCACTAGTAGCACCTTTCACTCCAATTCAGAGGTTGTTTACTTTCATAAGGCTATGCTTATCTCTGGAGAGGTGGGCTATCTAAAACCTAAGACCAGAATTTAAGACTTTGGCTTTATCAAAGTGAGTCTGTTGACATCGCATGGATAGGTTTTTGTGCTCTGCATGTTTAAGGGTGCTGCCACTCCTTAACAAGAGCTTCTTGCTGGCGACACATCGAAAGAGGCCTTCTACCTCAAAGTGGCCAGGGGTCATGCAGCCACATCGAGTCAACAAAGCCCAACATTTCAGGAGGGGGTTAGAGCCCAATGTGCTCAATGGAGTTGCGCCACTGTATAGCATTCGTTTTGTTTCGGTTATTGGGTGTGCCACCAATAAGCCAAAACGACTGCTTTTTTAACGAACAGACAGTCATGGAAATAGACTTTCTTTTCTGGGGCATCCCGCCTACCGCAGTGAAAGAGGCTGGGTCCAGTGACGGGAGTATTAGGAGGGTGTAGGGTAGGTATTTTAGTTACCCCCAGGACTATTTGCCTCTAACCCTCAGAGGATTAATCGACAGCAAAGTTCAAAATCTGCAGCCCTTCTAAACCTAAAAAAGCACATCAATATTTCCAGTACAGTGCAACATTGACAAGGGATTTCACAGGGCTCCCACTCAGACCCTTAAGTTGTCTCATGGGGAAGTGTCTCACTTTGGACCCTAGCGACCACGGTTCAAATCCCTGCCCAACATAGCTTAACCCATTAAGTGCCAAGGACGAGTATGCTTGTCTTTTTTGTATAGACTTGCATAATAGCCTGGCACTCACACAAGCACACCACAGCATTCTAAAATAAACATATAGTGCACACAGATTTCCCAGATTGTGGAGCTGGATCTGATATCTGGTGAGTATTTTTTTTACCAGATCCTGGATCTGGGAAGGTCCGTCCCAATGACAGCATTGAGTACAGATAGGAAGAAATGGCATATGAGGAGGGACACAAAGTTTGTAGATGTTGTTTTGTTATTTGCCCACCCATCGACTTCTTATGGTCATGCTAATCGCTATGACAATTCTCACCCAGTTCCTTGCCTCCCCACCCAAAAAACCTCCTCATTGGAACTCTTTGAGATAGCTTTAATCAATCCTTGCCATCAAACGTTGCCCTCAATGTGCCTGCAGGTGTTTTTTCAAAGGAGTTTTCTGAACATTAATGACTTGATTGGATTTGTAAACACAGTACTGGTGTAATAAAAATGTCTTGATCAGGTCGGCCTTCAGTCACTCGATTTAAAAGCACCCTGCGTGTCTTTCGCTGAAGTCCTGTTAAAAACAAGCATTGACAAATCCAGCAGTTTTGGCTTGTGCATAAGTATTAGGCATTTGCTACGCACTGCTATTAGCTGCTCAGATACTCAAACCATTTTGCAGCTGGTATCATCAACGGGCAGCTATACCAATACAGCAGTGCCTTTCCCATGCCTACATGAAAGCTCAAACTGTTAGCATTGTCAATGCTCTTTTTGCTTTACCCTTGATGCACAGGACTATGCATCAAGGTTAAAGCAAACATACTACTTGTCTAAATTCTAGCCAGTAATAACACTTATGGTGCACAGTCAGCTTGGACATACTTTCCGTGGGATGGCATTTTTACTGGTTGGGAGTCCGCACATGGTAATCATGGCATATATTGATGCAGCCTGCATGGACATACAAGGGAACAGCCAGCATAAATATATTTTTATACTAGCATATGGTGTGTGGAAAGGTGGCATGAAATGTATTGGATCATGTTCCTGTGCACAATTGGTGATTTGCAACTATTGGGATTTTCATGTGCTTCCATACAAAACCAATTGCAAACTGTATGGTTTCTACAAAATGTGGCAAAGAAAGTGCATTAAAATGCATAATTTTAACCCAATGTTTCAAACATTTTCTGGGGAGTGAAACCCTTGTTTGGTTTGGACACCCTCACTGTGCTCTGTCGATCCTACATAATGGCACAAACATTTAAGCTTCTTAAGTTCATAAATGTACCAGCCTCCACTGTACATCATCTATCCGTCACTGTGTGTGATGTGTGTTTTAATGCGCACACAGGGGCAGGGTGCTCGTTATTGCTGGTGTCACACACCATGTGCTGTCATGCCATCCTATATATATTTATGCATATGATGCAAAAATGTGTCTGGCTTTCTTCATTAGAGAAATCTAACTTTGCTGTGGTTGATTTGCAGTTGTAGTAATAAACCATATTTGGGATCCTCCACACAAACTCAAGGGGAGATTTCTCGAGTCTCCTGTTTGCAGAGGCGCCGGTGCTGGCCAGTGCAAAAAATTGTCAGGGGGCCTCACCAAATGTTTTGCCAAAGGCCTCACCACATCTTGTGACAGGAACTCTGGACTGATGTGTAGAGCTCTCTGCACACTATAATATCGCTGGACACTGGCCTGCAATATGCGCAGCTTGGGAAGAAAAAGGCCACGCTTATTATGGGCTCGGAAAATATCTGCTGTACTTTAGACTCGTTAAGAAGGTTCTCAGAGACACTTGAAAATGGACCCTGCTCCCCGGGGAGACCTTCCGAAAAGGTAGAAAGGCCTATGCATCTAACCTAAGTTGGATCGGCTATGCTTTTGTGTTTCCTCAGGGAGGTCATTTAGAGGTCGCCAGAGGTCGCAACTGCAACCTCTGAGGTCTCCCTTGCGACCTCTAAAAAAAACTTTTTTTTTTTTGGTAATGCAAGCTCCTGGGCTGTGGCCAGCACCATGGGGCTCTTTAGTTCTCGAGTGGCTAGCTTTATTGCCTTAAATCAAAAATAGAAAAATTAGAAACGGAGTGCCACAAGTCTTACACTTTCAGCACTGACCCTAAATAAAAAAGAATAGGAATACCAAATATTGTGTCTCAAAGGTTTATTTCAGGCACACTTCAGGAGGTGAGTCACTGATTTAGTCTGTTCTTAAATGCCTCAACTCAGCCATTCATCCTTCTGAAATGAGTACCAACACAGGTAGGGTGATATTGGGTGTATATTTTTTCTAAATAAAGCGCTTAAGCGCAAGTGCTGTATAATAACACATCATTATCATTTGGTCATGGACATCTGCTTGCATTCACAGTAATTTGGTAATATGGGCCTATACACACTGATCTTAACGATACATATGGCGATCCATTCTTGTATGAAATGTACATCACATTATAGTGACATCGTAACCATATTTTTCGTATTGTACAATGCTATGTGATGCCACTTCCTGTTTTGTCAAAGGGTGAAAGGTCGTGTTCCATCGCTTCCTGCGATATCACTCCAGGGTGGGGTCAAATGACATCACTTCCTGTGATGTCATCAGGGGGTCAACGGTCGTGTGATGTCATTTCCGCTACCCCTGGCATTTTGTTGAAATGACGTCCCTTTCCGGTCATCGAGAACCATACAGTAATAAGGAGGTGAGGCCCACAATGCTATCGAAATGCCGGCCTCCTTTTGTTTAGGTTCTGCGGACCTGGGACCCTGTGGGTGACTGAAAGTACCACCCCCACACAAGGAAAGCAACTGAAAATAATGTGTGAACAAGAACTAATCACGCACAAAGACTGCTTTGCCAATAAATATCACCATCCAAAAATCACAACTCACAACCCAAGAACCTCAGCTGATGAGGTCGACAATGGCACAACTACAGTCACCTACAGAAATCTTTACAGCGAAATACCACTGTTTATCAAGACAGCCGCCGCACACATAATGACAAGCTGAAGAACATACTCGGTGATATGTGACCTCGAAGCAGCCGAGCATGGACAGGCATATCAGCCCAAGTGTCCATACAGTGTGGCCCACGCAGCCATACGAGTGCGGAATGGCGGATCGAACAGAGGACTAATGACCCTCTCCATGACGCACACGCCGCTGTCACACAGAAACACGCTCTCCTGTCTCACAATCCGTCAACCTCAGAGCTTAGTATTACTGGCAACAAGACAATGCTGAGGAAAAAACGACCAAAAATGAGACACATCTCATCTCCGCAGTATTTGCGCCTTTTAATATGCAAAAATATTGCATTTTCATCATACTGCAGTAATTTCCCAAAGACCTCATGACCCAGGAACACAACGAGACCCAATCAGTGCACGTGTAATGCAGGTCCCACCGCCTCGGTAGTACTGTGCGCGGCCATTTTCCTCGGATTTGGTGTTCCTGGGAACTCAACCAGATTAGTTGCTTTTATTCCATCGACTCTATGGTCTTGCATGCCTGATCACATTCCCACTGGACAGTGCCACGTATGCACAGTTACAAAAACACACGAGGGGTTCCAATCCTGCAGCACAGATCTTTATGCGGACACGCAGATTTCTTAATGAGCAGTCATATTTTTAAAATTCTCTGCAGATTTTAGAAATCACCTGCAGATTTTGAAAGTTTTAGAAATTCGGAAAGATTGTCTCTGTGCGAATAGAATTATCTGAGCAGCCTGAAGTTCGGAAACATAAAATTCTTTATGGCATTTTACTGAGCAAATATTTTTCACCAAGGAATTGAAAATAACATTATAGCAATAGACAGACATTAAAATAATAAACAATTAAAAAAAAATACAACTGGGAAAGCAGGGGTTCACATTCTCAATGGAAAGCTACGCATATGTATCTATATGTATTGAAGTGGTGCTATTAAGCCCCAATAAAGGGGCTACACTGATGCAAAAAACATGGGTGCGGGGGCTACATAGGATACACTGCCCTCCCTCTCTCGTTCCTCAAGAAGGCACCGCAGCGTTTGTTTACCATAGTCATGGGGATGGTGCAAGGATCTGCAACATTTGGCTCTCCAGATGTTTTGGATTACAACTCCCACCAACCCTAGCCAGCATAGTCCACAGCGACGCTGCAGCAGTCCAACACGCATGGCGAGCCGAAGGTTGCAGGCCTCTGGGGCAGGGCTTTAAGTGGGCCGGGGCCAGCCGGGGCTGGGCCCCGGCAGGCTCAGAAATTTCGTTTTGAGGCGGGGCCCTGCCGGGGCCCACTAATCTCTCCTGGCAGCCCCGGCCACTACACGAAAAGGCATTTTTTTCTACAGCCTGAAGCTGTCGCTCGTGTGCGAGAGCTTCAGACTTAAGAAAAAAATGCCTTTTAGCCATAATGGTGGTGCCGCACCTGCGAGGCATCTTTTTAAGCAAGAGATGCCCGTGGGCCGGCACTACCATTATGGAGAAAACATGAGGCCACTGGAAGCAGAGGTCTTGTTTTCCTAATTCTGAAACTCCCGCGCATTCGCGGGAGTTTCAGTCCACGGGAAAACGGCCTCAGCTTCCAGTGGCCTCACTCTTTCAGCCTTAATGGTGATGCTGCCCCTGCCCAGCTGGCTAGGGCCGGCGCCACCATTAAGGCTGAACAGGCGAGGGCTGCCCCCTGCCAGGCAAGCCGTTTGAACATAAATTGAGAGATCAGCACCCTCTCAGCCATGGGGAGAGGGTGCTGATCTCTACAAACGGCTGCCTGGCAGGGGTGCCATTAGCCCATTGAGCCGGGGCTCGTCAAGGGGGCGTGGCCTGGCAGTACACAACCATAATCTCCGGTGACATCAGAACATGGCATCACATGACCTTTGAGATGGGAAGCATTAACGGAAGTTACACCCCCCCACCGTCCCCACCACAGGGGGGGCTATGCATCAACTGTAGGAAGGCAGCTGACCCCTGTGGAGTGTCTGTCAGCACCCCTTACTCCATGCAATAACCAACCCTCACTGGAACTTCATCGTGTACCCACAGACTAGAAGAGCTTTTCCCACCAGGTGGGTCCTTCTGAGTAGAGCCTTGTGTCGTGCCTCGACCCGATCTCCGATGGCTTGCCACGCTTCGCCACAGCGCGCTTTGTCAGTAGGGCATTTTTCTGGTCCTGGCTTTGCCCCTCCTGCCCTGAAGCACACACACAAACACACACATGCACCACACAGTTTGCATAAAGCAGACACAGCACAGCCAATGAAGCACACACAACGCAGCCAATCTAGTTCTAGATTTGAGAAGTTGGGAGGCCAGGAATGGAGGCCTGGAGTAAAAGGGATGGACAGACTATGGTTGCTTGATTACATGTCTCTTGGAAATGATGTCTGTACACAGAAGCATGAGAAATTGCACAGCTGCTGGATTCGCTTGTGCGCCCCAATAGGTATGGAGTGGATGACACAGTGGGACTTAATGCTGACGGTGGGTAGGATTCGTTAAAGAGGGGGGTGCTTTTGATTATTTTTCCTGTGATGGTGGGTTGCTGGTGAATCAGGCCTATATTGCTTTTAACAAAGATGCTTCATTTGGTTGTTAATGTTTTTTGCTTTCAGCATATAGAAAAGAATACGATTTTATTACAAAAAAGCAAAGCACATCATGGCTCCAAGGCAGCTGTCTAATCGATGCGGCACAGTTCTGGGGGGGGGGGGGGGTCCTTTTCAACAGCGAGGCTGCACTACAAGTGTATACAGCAACTATAAGCTCCTTGATCATTTCATCTTTCTTAAGATAAACGTGCTCCTTGTTTGATGTTCTGATAACCGCTTGATACTGTGCATGCATCTTAGATGAAGGTGGCCTGATCTGATATTATTCATCACATCAGGATAATTGTAAGCATTGTCATTGGGTCGCTGTCAGCTGCATTTATAGAAGTGTGGAAGTGCGAGTAGCAAGTACCTAGAGACATGCACTTGACTCTTCACCAGCCCTATCTGCAAGTTGGAACATCTTCCAATGTCCCTTTTGTTGTATTAAGGGGCATCAACATGGCTTCCTCAACAACAGGGGATTGTACAACCCGAGTGGTCTGCTGCACTGCAGAGAGGCAGGGTTTAGCATTAACAAGACGCAGCTGCATTGGTCCAATGATATATGATAGGATAGGGTATTTATAACGCGCTTAATACCCAGAGGTTTCTAAGCGCGGACGCGGGGATCGGACCTGTGTTGCTCCGTTTCGTCTTGTTTCCAAGGCGAGCACCTTGCTCCCTGAGCTATCCTCCTGCATGAATAAAGTCAGTCTCAGTAAAAAAGGCAAGGACTGAAGCCTCTTCCCGACCTAGAGATGAGCCATTTTTGTAGAAGTTTGCTGGACCGCCTCAGGTCGGGCGAGTCGCCTGGCTAAGGCAAAAGTCCCGGGCTGTGTCTTCGTGGCAGCCTGGGTGAAGGTTCGGGGGCGTTGCAGGCGTGCCCATAAAGAGACACAGATACAACGGTGACAGAAGTATGTTATTATGTTTAAATATGTTGTTGTAATATTGATTTACCTTTATAGCAATGGACTGCCCCTCCCAGCCCAAACCTGGGGCTAGAGGGAATGGGAGAACGAGATAACAATGGATAGGCCTCATCTGCACAAGGAATGGACTTGGCAGGGGAGATGTCTTGGACCAGCAAGGAAAACAGAAAAACTAACCTTCCGAGAGCTAGCCAGAGGCACTGTGGGCAACTCCCTTGGGATTCGTGGCCTCGAGCGCCCCCAGGGCGAAGATGGTTTTACAAGCCGGGCTGCATGTGCAAGGTGCGGTCTGGCCCATACCGTGTGCCTTGGGTTGCGTGCCCAGTACAGATCGGGTACCCACAGGCCTGGGGCCAGGCCGGGCAGGCCAAGAAACTGAAAGCCCTTAGCCTCTCGGATGGTGTGGCCTGAGTGAAGATCAAGACTGAGCACTTGTGAGCTGTATGACCGGGACGGCCCAGGGCAAGGCAAGGCAGCTTTGCATCAGGACTTGTTTGCGCGCCTTGGGCCCGGTCGGGGCGGGCCCAGAAGCGTAGAATGTTTCTGGCTCCCTGAGGTCAGGCAGGCGGGCCGGCGATGGGAAATGTTCTGGGCAGCATCCTCGGGGTGTCTGGGTGAAGGTGCAGGCTTACCTGGGTGAAGACATCAGAGACCCCGAAGGGAGAGACTGAAAGTGAATGCGTGGTGACAGTGACTATGCAGCCCCCTAGATGGGCTAATGTGCACCGCAAAGATGACAGAGTCCCACCAGACTGGTGGCGGCGACCGTGAGTCACCCCCACTGGGCACAGGGTACAGCAAGGAAGATCATCCCATGCAAGGAAGAGATTGAAGTGCCCCAAGAGGCACGGGGCACCTCTGAAGTTAATGCTCTCCCGGGGCACTGCAGTGGTAGGTATAGTGGAACGCCACCGGGGCAGGTGCCACCAGGAGAGAACCACAGCACTTGAGGCAGGCCAGCCCCTCCAGAAAAGCAGAGAGGGGCAATCAGTGCCCACAGCAACATCCACAGAAGGTCATGTGCTAGCAGGAGGAAAAAAACGTCAGAGCCATCGGGCTTCAGCGGCCACATCCCTCTATCTAATGTATATATTATGTATCAATGTATATATGTATTTATCTATTTATGTATTTAGTTATATGTTTGTAGATTAAATACGTTTTTATTGCGGTGTTTAAGAGCCATGATTAGGAGGTGGGAGGTATTTAGAGAAAAGAACATTTATGAGGTGGGTGCCCTCGTGTGGGAGGGCATAGTAAGATGGTGGCCTCCCAGAGGCCACCCTGGGAGAGTGGCTGCCCAACGGGCTTTCTGGTTCCTCCTATGGGCCAGGTAAGAAGAAGGGGTCTGGTCCACTGGCTCACCCTGGAGGTCACTCCACAACCCCTTTGAGATGAGGTGGGTTGACAGAACAGTCCCTTGGAAGGAGAACTAACCATTGCTAAAAGACATTAGAGGGGTTTCTAACAATTAGTAATGTTTGAAGTTTAATGGTTATGGTTTAACAAAGAAGGGGTCCCTTTTGGGGGCTTACAAAAATTCATCCTGATGTCTTAAGGGAAGGGGTGACAACAGTATATGGTGGTTAGGAACTCAGGGGGTAGCCAATCACATGTTGTGTAGTGTGACAGAGTCAGTGTATTGACCCAGCCAAGGGACGACAAGGAACCCTTGTGAGGAATTCGACCATCCACACGGTGGGTGTGGGCTCGCCTGGGCTTTTTTGAAATTTTAAATGAAATTGAATGATGATAGATCAACCTGTGGAAAATGTGTGGGGCTAATCCACACACATTTTTCCATGCTGCCCACACGAGACCTGTGTACTCTGGGTGGACACAGTCTACAGGCATAGTCTGCCCTGTCATATTTAATTATTGGGATATGACATCAGGAGTACACAATGCATCTCTGGAAGGGGGAGGACCAAAAATTCCCCCTGTCATGATCAGCCTGATTAACTAACAAAGGCTCAATGTACCCGCCCTGCTCTTTTGTTGGGCCCTACAGCTGGTAGCAGCAATTCACATAACAATCAGAGGGTAAACGGGCCCACATGGGGACTGTCTGCAGAGATTAACAAAGGAGACAGGAAACCCCAACAGCCTTTCATATCCAACTGTGTCAACCTGTAACCAGGTCCAGCCCTCAGTATCAATTGACAGTGAACTGTCATGCCTGGGACTGTGTGTTTACACTAGTTTACACCATGCACAAGGTACGAGAATTTGGTTTGTAGGAGTCTGGTCTCACTGCAGCTTCAAGGGAGACCTGCCGCTTTATCAGGAGCCACAAAGAGCTCCTTTACCCCTTTGATCCACAACAGACAGGAAGATGGCTGGGACTTAGTAGGACATCTTTTCACCCCTTTACCTTTTCTGTTGCAAAGCACTCTGGTTATGACCTCATGCATACAGGAGATTGTGGCTAGAGACTCCAGGATTGGTTCATTAAGGTAGGCTTAGCCTACACCAAACACTGTGGTCCATTTGGCTGTAAAAGAGGGCCCAGCCACTCTCTTGGCAATCATCAGAAGATTTCGCAAAGAGTAGCAAGAAGAACTCATCCGAAGGTACAGACTACCTTACATCTTCCGCCAGTGAAGGAAGGCCATGACCTCCAAAGAGAGAAGCTAGGTCTCTGAACCTGAAAAACAAGGACAAGACATCTGCCTGCAACACACTCAGCTTTGGGCCGTCTGCCTTAAAGGACACAAGCCCATTGAAGAAGCTGGGAGAAGTGCCTCGACAAGCATCTACCATCGTACACCTTAAAGGCCATTTTCGAGCCAGTTGAGTTCCTCGAGCTGCAATCGAGTGCAACGTTGACCATGGTCATGCTGCAGTAGCTTAAAGACATCTAAGACATCTCGACCAGTGCTTCAGAACTGCCGACCAGCTCTGAGACAACGATTCCTGACCCTGACCCGCCGTTTAGGAAAGCCTGCAGCCGTTCGTCCAGCTTTGCTCGCCGAACATTCTTGCCATCTGATACCCAGAACTGACTCCTGTCTTTAACTCTGTCACAGAAAGCCTGTCGAGCACCAAGAACACTAACAGCCAAAGGTACATTGTGGTTTTGTCCCCCTGTCCTTTCCCAGAAGGCCCCTAGATACATTTTAAGACACATTGCTCCCTTTGTGCTGTAGCCAAGTATCCTTGAACTGTTACGATTATTAACCATACTGATTACCCTCCTTGTCAGTATACAGAGTGCATCCCCTCTCCTTCTTTGAAACTGTCTTACTTCTGCATTCCTTTGCAGGGTGGGTTGTATTTCGTGGTATTGCTAGAATGGTCTGTTGTGTTATAAATAAAGTAGATATTTTGTTACAACCTAGCCAACAATCCACGACCTTTCGGAGATAAGCCTGCTGTTCCCTACACGTTACCAAAATTGGACAAGAAGTTTTATAATTTGCTTGTGTTTCCATTCTGTTAGGATCCCTTCTGGTATGCTAGAGGTGTGGGGCTGATTGATGGTTTATAAACCGATTTTCACCCCTGCACAAATGGTGTCCCGGAAGTTGATTCACCACAAGCCTCACAGAAGTGGAGTGAGGGAGCTGGGGGCCTAGTCCCTGCCCCTTTTCATTGCGTAATTGTGTAGAAGCGCATTATAAATGACACATCATATCAAATCATATGACTGCTGGTACTGATGTCCCCTCCAGAATGCCTGCCAGCCCCAGGGTTCTCTTTTGTCTTTTCCAGAACCGCAACTCACAAAATGCACCTCGGTGCAACCAAGAAAACCCTGACTAGAACCAAGGGAATGGAATCGAGAACAGCACTGTTATAGACTGAAAATGTTCCTGCCAAGGCGAGAGGTGACACCAAGACCTGACAGAACAAACCCAGACTGGTCCAGGGGAATAATGGAGCTGCAAAAAGCAAACTGATTGAGGAGATACTGCAGGGGGGGCATAGAATTCCTCCCCAAGCCCAACTGGAAATGAAACTCACGAGCGCATGGCGAAAACCACAAGGGAAACAAGCCGCCAAATAAAGAGAAAAAGTGGGTAGGGCTAAAACCGTTCCTAAAGGGAGAGCATGTTTGAGGGGGAGAAACTAGTGGTGATACCCCGGTAAAATCCCTCTGGTAACACAAGGTGGATCATTTCGACGATTCCCAGAGTCAGCTAGATAGAAAGGGCGACAGCCTTTAAGCTCCTCTCAGAGATTAGGAAATAACTACACAGTAGGGGGTACCATGCTTTAGAATACGTTGGGGGCATTCTTTTGGGGCTGGCGTCACCTGGGCTAGGGACAAGGGAACCCAGGGAGTGGCGAGAGAGAATAAGCAACCTCCTTGGTTTTAGCTATCCCAGGCTCCCCACACCAGCTGTTTAAAAGTTTAATAAAGAACACTAAAACTACTCTGTGTGTGGATTTCTAAGGGCACCTGTGACAGTAGGGAGGGATTAACATTTTTCAATTTGCAGGTTGCCTTGCGCCCCTCTCATTGTAGCTGGTCTGTGGGGCGGGCGGTGGCAAGTAGTCCCACCCCAGCTTAGTAGCAATGGGCAATGCCAGTGGACCAGTGCTCAAATAAGATGAAGGCTACACCTACATCACGGACAGCGCTCTTTGGCCACCTATAGGCATTACGTGGCTTGTCAGAGAGTCAATGGGCTTCTGTGGCACTACAGGAATTAACTGCTAAATTAAGTAATAACTAGATGATTACCCAGGTGCAAATGAAGCATTCTTGACACTTTTGGGGTGGTGATCAAGCCAAGGGCTGCTACTTTTACCTCAAGCAAACATAACTGCATAAACATATTCTCCTAACAAATTAAACACCTCCTGGTTTCGGCTGCCGGGTCATTTTTTAGTCAAAGCCTACCTTTCTCGTATAAATTCAACTTTAACATGTTACAGCAGAATTACGTTCTATGCATTGCAATTCATCAACATTCACAATGCCTGGAATGTTGGAACCTGAATGTGTTGTGTGAGTTAAGTGGCAACGCTATACTCTGGATTCATGGTCAGTAATCGGGCTGGTTAGAGGGTTTGGCTATTTAGGACGACGGAGCGCCACCTAATAAACGTGTCAAGTTTTAAATATCCCACATTTTGGCTTCTTTCTAACAGAGAGCCACAGTGCTGTTATGGGTTTTTGGGACAGACAAATGGCTCCTCGCTCTAGGTAGATGTATTTTGTAAATTGTTCACTTCTAACATTTAGTGTGAATTCCCTGTAGATGCTTCAACTTAATTGGGCTGTCTTATGAAAAGTACAAGACTAAAACTTCCCTCCACAGGACATATTTTGCCCCTTGTAAATGTGCATCAAATCCAGTGGCGGACAAGGATCTCAGACAGTGTGTCTAATTAAATCCTGCATCTTAATGAGACCTAATCCAGAAGATGCTTCATGGTCAACACTACTCAATACCTAAACCATCCCCCTCTTATTCTTGAATAAAGCTGCGACATTCCTGGGTGGGAAAAGAAGTTGAACACTTATCCAATCAAATTCCCTCTACCCCAATTCCATTGTACCGTCCCAATGTGTTAGCTCTGAGCATTCCTATTTTATTCCTGTTTCTCTCCACCCGGACTTTCCCTTTCTCCTTCCTCCACAGACCGGTCCGTTTACCCCTGGAAGAGGCGTAATGCACCATTTTCTCAGACAAGGTACCAGTTCAGGAAGAGCACTGAGATGGAGATTGGCGCAGTATAAATGGTTCATGACATACTGCCCCGAGAGGTTCCTGTCATGTTTCCTCCTCCGCTCAAGATATTTATAACAGAGGTCTCGAAAATGTGCTCTATACTGTACTTCAGAGCTACGATTTTAATAGGGGGCACAGGAGACGTTCATGTCCTCAGCATCACCTATAGAATGCGAAAGATATTCACATCCTAATGTCATCTCTTTCCCCCATATAGGTTTCCCGGCACTATGGCAGGAATTCCAGTCGCATGCAAGTGGCTGAAGGTGAAGGTTTTCAATTTCATGGTAATCTGCAAACTGTTTGCTACCACCTCCTCTGGACTCCCACTCCAGAGGTGATCACGTCTTCCTGCGCCTGCCATCCTTCTGATGTTATCACATTCTCAGTTAACCCTTAACGCTCACCACCTCCCTGTGCACTCTACCTCTTTATAGTGTCACCAACTCCTTCACCTTCTTAAATTCCCCACCTCCCTCGGTCTACACTCACCCTCTGATGTTATTACCTCTTCCTTTACCCTCTTACCTTTCGCCACCTTCTCCTGCACTCCATTACTGCCACTTCTTCACTAATTTCCATCCCTCTAGCCGCTGCTTCTTCCACTACTCCCACAGAGTCGCCGCAATCACGACCATCGTTCTCTCTTGCCTAGCCTATGCCAACACCCTTTACCTGGGTGCCCTTGCATCCCAACTCCGAAAACTCAAACTGGTCCAAAACACTGCAGCCAGGCTCCCACTTCCCATTGGCCCTAGAGAGCACTTCACACTTGTCCTCTGTGTCTTGCACTGGCTCCCTGTTGGGTGAGGTCCACTTCAAGGCCATGTGCATCACCCACAGTGCTCGGACAAGCCCACCCCCTAAAAACCCAACAGAAACCTGAGATCAGGTACAGCTCTCCTCCTTGGCATCCCTTCAGCCAAATCGACCTGAATAGGAGTATCCTCCTTCTCCGTCTAAGCACCCACAATAGGGAACTCCATCCCATTTAGCATCCGCTGCATAGAGGATAACCTTGCCTTCCTGGAAGGCACACACGACCTTCCCTGATGCATCTTCAGTGACCTAATCCGTCTCTTGTGTGAACTTTCACCCTCAGACAGGTAGTCGGGGGCATCAATGAGTCACATGCGGAGACTCCAAGAAAATACTGAGAACGCACAGAAAGGATTCCTGTAGACTCGCATGACAGGACCTGCACTCTGTCATCGAAACAAGTTGTCAGCCGTGACTAATGTGTACGTATCCAACTCCATCTCAATGGAAGATAGCCATATCCCTCTCAAGGAACCGCCACCCACCCGCATACATCCGCAATCATCCACTACTTGACCTCATATCACACATCACCACTGCCCCTACAAGTTCCATGATAAAATTCAGTCTAGCTGGACACACAATCAGTTTCCTTGACTAGCATACTCCCCCGACAGCACACCACAGCAACCATCCACAAGCCTGTTCTCCATGGATTGCTAGCAGAGACTTAACATCCCTGCCTACCTTTGTACTGACTAAAGTGCACACACGCATTCTAAAATACTCTTACCAATCTCTTATACCTCAGATCTCCAAGGGCGTTCACCACCAGCGCTTTGTGGCCATGCTAATGGCACTAGGTGCTATACAAATGCCATATTCCATTCTATTCTATTATTACTCTCTAGTCTGCAGAATTCTCTAAATGTGAACCTCCTGCTCTTTCTCCTTGAATTCACACGGAGTAACAGGGGGCGCAGGGATTTTGTACTGGGACCTTCCTGCATGTGGGTTGGCCTTTCAGTGAGGGCCTGCATCTGTGGGTTGTAATCATATGAGGGTCTGCAACCAAGGGCCTGGAATGGTCATAATCCTTGAATGCGGCTGGGGCGGCTTTAGGTTCAAAGGGCTGGACCAAGCATATAACTGCCCATCTTGGAGTGTAAGCGTACTCTTCTGGCCCTCCATGGTGCTGCCTGCCCGTGCCGATGTGTTCGGTGCTCCCAGCAGTTGATGTAGACGCAGGGAACACACTAGGCAGGTTTCATTCAGGTTAAGCACTAGAGAAATGAATAGCAACACTGTATCCCTGGCACGAGAATCTCTAACTGGGGAACAATGCTTCTGAAAATAGCCGCCCCCCGCCCTCCGTCTCCATGAAAGACACACAATAGGAGTATGCCCCTTCTCTGGACAACAACTCTAATAACCAACCCTACTAAAGATTACTTAAACCTCACCCTTCTTCACACACCTCTCTTACCCTAACTAAACACAACCATACCTCTTAAACCACAGCAACCCACACGCACTTCACAACACCACAAAAAACGAACACACCACACAGACCCTTACACAACAGCACACGCGGACGCTGACCGGATACCACACCAAAAAGCTCAGCAAACGGTGTTATCCAAACTGATGCTGCCAACAGAATATCACAGCTCCCTTGTTCCTCTCCAAACGTTGCCCTACTAACCGCCCCAACCTAAACCCCTTTCTTTCAGATCCGCCACAGAGTCAGGGGACCACTCCGGTGGTGATAGTGCATGGTACAAATATCCTTTAACATTAATTTGAGGTCTCCAGGTTCGGATCACAGATTGGCAACAATGTATTGGTCTAGCTGCAAAGCTCACCACTGGTCCCGCAAACCAGGTGAAATGACTCCTTTGATGTAATAGGTGAATCTGTAACTCTAATAAAGGCACTCGTTATCATCGTCGAGTGAAGAGAAATCACTTCCTTTAAAGGAAAATGTTTCTCTTACTCATCTAACATTTGGGGTCTTCTCAGGGAGGAATTCATGCACTCTCAGACAGACGGTGCACTGGTATTGGCCAGCAAAATCTTACAAAGACTTTGGGCTGGCCAGTCCTATCACATTAGTGGGATGGGGAGAAGCAATACCCTTTAAGAGTGGTCTGTAATGAGTCACTATGATTGTGCCCATCATGTGCTTGGGACCAAGGTGAAGTGACCAAGGATCCTCTCCGTATCACCCCGGGACGACATCAATTGGCTCAGGGGGGCACACTATCCACTGAGTCACCACCTTGCTGGTCTCCAGTACCAGGCAGGGGGGTTCATCGAAAGGGAGTAAAAAGGTAGTTCTCATTCTCTCTGGGGGGATTTGTAGGTGGGTAAAATGTTAACCGTGAAACAGATACTTATGTATAATCATATTTCAATCAACCTAGTAATTGTTGCAAATGAATACATTTGTTGCTAACTAAATGCTCCTCCTGAGATCTGGCAATAAGAATAGTGCAGCTCCTTTCTGCAGCACTGATATGCGGCTACCACTGATACAAACATACCCATGGAGTTCTGTGGGAGTAAGCAGGCACCTCTCTGGCAATAGTTCTGTGCAACTATTCATTTTTTATAGGGCTATTACCCTGTTTTTCAGGATGAGCATTGGCAGGTGCACTGCCTATCTGCAGGGATGGTATTATTACATTATGTTGTTGAGCTATAAAACATGAAAATCGTATTAACAATAGCGCAGAATGCACAGTTTGCATTCATCTCCACACATGCAAACATCAAGCTGCAATTTCCACTCAACAGCATCATGCATTCAATGACTAATTATTTATCACCTCACTGACTACTATATTGGCCATATTGTTATTTCCGATTACATCTAAGGCTCTACTTTTCTAAAGAGATCGCCTCCATGCCAGAAACAAGTGGTATATTTTTTCAGTTTAGGTCTACTTGATCGAAAATAGTTGACCTTTTCCAATTTGACCTAATTTCTTTGGGTCGTTTTTTGGGTCGAAAATGCAGGGGCAGGGGGCACCCGCACCGCTTTCCCCTTCCCTCCAACTTAACCTATTCCCTTACCCCTCCCCATTTATTTGTTTTATTTTATTTGACTGAAAAAACAATCAAAAATATTCAGTCAAATTGAAAAGGTCAAATGTTTTTCAATCAAGTATGCTAAGTACCTATTTGGCCCTAATTGAAAAAGGACCTTTGCATAAAAAGACACACCCAAGATGCAAAACTTTCTTTCAGTCAAACAGTCCTCTAAGGTCAGAAGCGCCCAGGAATGACAGGTTAAGAGATCCATGAGAACCTGCCAGCGTATAGGATTTAATCAGGATGAACAATGGCGGGCCAGCAGCAGCTCTGGTGGCGTGGTACCGTACCCTTGCCCTCACCCTGGTAAATCTTCTTCGCTGGCACTACTCGGAGTGCTTGATTAATGTGCTAATGAGAATCCTAGAACGCAGAGCTTTAATCACAAGTAGATCATTCTGGTCCCGCGTCGCGATTACAGAGACGCGTTATGTCAGAATATTAGTTCTGGTGATCAGAGTCGCATCAAACCGCATCAGACACAACCCCAATCGCGCAGCAATGGCGGGATAATAACGAGATTATGTCTGCATTTCTCACAAAAACTTCCATTAAAAACCGGGCACAATGATACACGTCAGGCTGAACATTGGTTCTGCTTGGCTTGGTTCGAGGCCTAGTAGGCGGACTGTATTTAGACCCAATTATCGAGCTGCGACCCCAGCCTTTCATGGGCGGCAGACAGCCAAAACACGGCATTAAACTCGGCCAATTTCTCAAACTCTCTCGGTAATGTAATGAACTCTGTGTTGTGTGGGGATGGGATTAATTCGATGAAGCTCTTTTCACGGAAGAACGTCTGTAAAGGCATACGATTTTCCAGACTGGACCTGCCAGTCACGAAGTAGCAGACATCTCACCGGCGTAGACGCAGAATCCTGAACTTTGATCATTTTTTGCATGAGCACGATAAATTCTCAAACTTTTCCCCATTATAAGTTTTAAGACAAAAGGTCGACATTTTGCTTTAAGTGGGATTGTAAACGCACAGGCCTGGAGCGTTCAAGTACTTTTTAGAGCAGACAGGACTAAAGAAAAGCACCAGGCTAAGACCAGCTGTGATCCATGCTATTAACTACAGATCGGCCACAAATTAAAGTTTCTAAACATTTGATCATTGACGTACTGCAAACTGGCAGAGAACTGTACTCCGAGAACAGTAACTTATTCTTGCTTTATCGCTGGTGTCAACTATGTTACAGAAATAATAGGGAAACCTAGATATCAGGACCACCAACAGTCAAAACACAACCAGCCCGGGTCCCTAATGTGTGTGGAACCAGTGAGCCTCGAGTATAATCTTTTTTGCACAGGGTCACACAATGTGGCCTGGGAGCAAGAAATGTTGAACCTCTTCTATTTGTTCTGCTTTATGTAGCACCAACCCGTGGTGTAGATGGGAGCGTGTGTAAACCTGAAGGTCCCAGGTTCAAGTCCAACAAGTTGACTCGCCATTCAATCCTTACACAACTACTAAAATGCACAGCAAATTGGCAGATAGCAGCTCTTCTTATCAAAGTGTAGAGATGATGTGGTTTACAGTGTGGTGTACTGACTTCTGCAATTGTATTCGCGCTCCTCTCTTGCTTCTCCACTCTTTTTGACTGCATACTCTCCGTTCTCTCCTCCCCTCTCCCTTTTCCTATCTCCTCCCCTCCTCCCCTTACTTTCTTCTATGTACTTACTCTATCAGAATTGTCCCTTGACCTACTATGATAGCAACCTCGTATGTCACTCCCCTATCCCCTTACTGTGGCCCCCCCTCCCTCCAGCACTATCTGAAACGTTGTCAGGCCTAGTACGATAGTCACTTGTTTTGTTCCTCCCCTCCCTTTCTGCACCCCTCTCCCTCACCTTTTGTTTTCCTCTGGCTCTACCAGAAATGTCGTCAGGCTGCCTGTCTGTTTCCCTTTCCTTCCCACTCACCCCCTCCCTTCCTTATCTATGTCTTAGCTCTTGCACTATCTGAAATGTCGTCAGGCCGAGTAGGATAGTTAATTTCACGTCCTTACTGTTCATGGCCTGTAAGAATGTCATGGTATTCTCCCTTATTCCCTCCCTTGCCTCGAAGCGCTTTGAAACACATTGTGTATAGGCGCTATATAAATAAACTATCATATCATATAATTCAAACGGTCAGTTTTGTGATACGTATTTATCCAGTGGGTGCTGAGAAACAAGGTCACATTTCTCTTGGTGGAGAAACTTAATAACAAGCGTGATGCTTTTTGTGATATATGGGTATATGAAAATATGGTCTAAGTACGCAAACCACAGTCAGAAAAGGGTCACATAAATCTGCTTCCTGAAGGTCTGGCCAAACACTTTGAAAAGGTGCCTGTAATACTTTCGACGGTACAAGTTAGGAACATGAATTGATTGGAGGGAGCAATTTCCCACTTCAGCAGGTGATCAAAAAGATGTCTGCCCACTTGAAAAAATGCAACTTTGGGTAGATCAGAATCAGGCGATGGTCAGGGTGGCATGTTTGCAGAATGTTTCGTTATTAGAAAACACAAGGCTAAATTGTCCCCAAGATTCTCTGCCAAACTCTAAAAAGCAAAACATAAAAGGATACTCGACCGGATGTTTTACTACTACAAAAGAAAGAAGAACATGAATTCAACAAAGGTATACACAGGGCCCTTGCCCAAACAAAGGAAATGTGGCTGGTTCCTGACCCCCACTGTGGTGACTCTTTATAAAAAAGGGGGCTTCTCGCCCAGATGAACAGTGCCAGCAAATACAATGAAGGTCCATTATATTCTTCTCTCCTTGGGATTGTTGTCAGCCTATGGTTGACCTTTCTTTCCTCTGGTCGTCCAGGGCTTTATCTCACTCTTTTGTACTCATTCCAACGTGGGGACCCCTGGATCAGATCCCAACTCTTGGTTTTTACCCCACCCTCACCATCTCCACTCTCATCTGATGCTGGGGTTCTTTTGGGCTCACCCATCCTTGGGTTTCTCTGCTCATATCCAGCCTTGGAGATTCACTGCTCTTGTCCTGCCTTTAGGTTTTGTTACAATCACCCCACCTCATTGTTTCTTTGGCTTCAGACCACCTTGGTGTTTTGTTCCTCTCATCCCACCTGGGGTCTTATTCCACTAACCATGCCTTGGGGTCTCGTGCCGCTCATCCCGCCTTGGGGTCTTGTTTCTCTCACCCCAACCTCGGGTCTTATTCCTCTCACTGCGCCTTGGGATCTCGTTCCACTCACCCCGCATATCGGTCTCTTTAGGTATCACCAACCTACTCTCAGTTCCCTGGAGCCACATCGTACCTCTGGTTTCCAGGCAGTGCTCCTCGGGATTGCCGGTGAGTTTGTTGCCCGACGCAGTGACGTTTGTTCGGCTTCTTTGCGGTATTCCGCATTGGGTGCAGATTGCTCTCTACTCCTGCTGGCTCCTGACATGTCTTGGGCAACGGCCTCACTGTACACAAATCACCTACTTTTCGGGAGGCGTTCCGTCCTTTGTACTCTTTTGGGCCGGCTGCTTCCGACTCCTGGCCAGGCAGAGATTGTGAGCGTTCCGTGGGCTCCAGCACCCCTGGGTCCGCCACACTTAGCGTACGCTCTCTTTATCCTGCCACACCACCCAGGAGGAGGTCTCCATGCTTCTTTTATACAGGTCTCTCTTCTCTTGCTTTCCAGTTCTGATTGGCTCTTTATCGCCCACTTCACCAGTGGGTGGGATTATCCACTGTTCTCCCATTCCAGGCGAGGACAGTGAACACAGAGGGTGTAAGCGATATTCAATCAACACTACAGCCAAGTCAATGGCTAGTCTGGGATGCTGAGGAAAACCCTTATTAATGTATTTTTATGTCTAGTTCAGTACTCTGGATGACCACCCTTGTATAACACCCCCCTCTTCGAATCCCCCTGACCCCGCTGAGCCAAGAAGTAGGTTTGTTTTGCAAATTAAAAGGTTTATTTGAGAATCTAAACAATATATATATATATATATATATATCACACTTTATAATAAATTAATATCTGATAGTACACTTAGACATATGATGTTGATCAACAATGGGTAATCTGGCACTAGCACACTTCTTTACAATCAATGAGGAGTTAGTATAGGATGGATAAAGTAGCAAAAATACTTTTAAGATTTCAAGGGAAAAGCAATGAAGAATAAAATGCAGTACAGAAATACTTGATATGATTTTAGCAAAAGATAAGATAATCACTTTTTCTCTGGCAATTCGCCCCCCTCCCCTATGCAATGTAAGAAATGGAAGGAGATGGAAAGAGGAGCACACAGTTCTCAGGAATGCAATCAAATACAATACGAAATTCAGTTCCCCCCCAGCAAGCTTAGAGGAAACAGGTAGGAGTTTGAAACACAGGCCCAAAATGCTTTTTAAATGTGATGGCAATGGATGGGAAAAGGTGCCAACTGATTTTAATTCCCTCTAGAGATTCAGGGTGAGTGGGAGATGCGTGTTGGTATTAGTTCAGGCTCACTTTAGCAATGCTCTATGAGTTATTATCAAGTTGCAACGGATTTTAACAAAAGAAAGAATGGAGCTGCTATTTTGACAAGTGGAGAAATTGAGCCAAAATCGCAAATCGCGGTAAATTTCGCGAGTGCTTAACTCGTGATTGCGGAAAACGTATAAGGCTTAGATTCTAAGCTTTCAGAGGAAAGTTAAATCTCGTTCCTAGCCTAAACGGTTCCAGAGATACGGACGATTAAATAAAGGTAGTTTTTCGGATTTAAAGTAAACTCAAAATGACAGATGACAGCTTGCAGCTGCAGAATTGACAGGTGACAGTTGTGCAGCTTTAAAAATGACAGATGACACGATTTCTAGGAGGCTGTTCTACTTAGGTTAAAATAGTTTGGATTAGATTATTTTAACTAAGAGATTGGTTCTGCACAGTTCTGCTAGGTACTCACAATATAAATTTGAACTAGGCCTCGTCACGGATCTGGTCAACACGTCCGGCTGCGGTTCTGTCTGCTCGGCGGGTCAATCAGGCACCGGTTCTGCTCACAGCGATCTGGGTCAGCTCTGCTCTGCTGGTCTAGCCTCTCTGGATTCTGGATGTAACACTGCTTTCTGGGTACTGCTACAGGTTCTTGCAAAAATTCTCGGCAAAACTTCAAACAGCTCGCCCGGCTGTTGAATAGTTTGGTTAGTTTTGAGGCCTGCTGAAGAGGATTTAGCTGGTGGATACAGTGTCAGATTTTTAACATGCATACATTTGGAGTGAGACCCTATTTTCCGCTAGCAACCCCCCAGAATACACCAGAGGGTCCTAACGCCTCTCAAAATGTTCACAGAAAAATCACAAAAATAATGATATTACTTATATAATTCTGACAAGTCCGCACTATGAGTTATCTATCTTTTTTTAAATTATGCCCTGGTCAAAAAGGGGTGTGGCTTCCCCCATCACAGGGTGGAATAACTGGTTTATCCACTTCCCCCAAGCCAGCTTGTTCACAGAGGCACAGCTGCCCCCCAGTTTCTCCCAAGAGGAAGCTATTTTATGACGCCCCCAATATAACATTTGCCTGAGTCAAGGAAGTTGCATTGTTCTGTTCTTTCCAGTTCCCAGGTGCTCCACCCCTAATCTAATCAGAGAGGTGACAACTCCTTTTGGCAAGGGGCAGCAGGATGCAGCTAGGCCTGGGAAGAGTGGCTGAACAGGTTTCTCCTGTCGGGGGTAGTTGTCAGGCAGAATCCAGTTTCATTAAGCCAGGTTTCAGCTAAATGTCACTTTTTGTTCCCAGTTTTCTACATTCAAATCAAACTGACATTTTTTACCTATACATTAAATAATTACTTCCTTCAAGTCATTTCAGAATATAGTTTTACATTGTATCCACCTCTTAGCAAGTCTTTCCTTGGTCTGGTTTTGTTTCATTTGTTCAGTTTTACATAAAAGTCTGGTGGTTTTAAAACGCCGGCTTTCTGATAGTGGTGAGTACTGGTAATGCAACCATTTTTGGGATTAAGAAAATGAATTTCCCACAGTTCTGAGTTGCTTTTTTGAAAATCAGCATTGCCATTCCCAATGGTTTCAGGCTACTGTGTGTGTAGCCCAATGGTGGTTTTAGGCAGTGCCCTTCTGTGCTCACAACATAGGCAAAAATGGATGGCAGCCTATTCTTCATGTTTTCCCTGTGCACTCTCTGGGGAGTTCTGGCCATCATGATGTTTTCCATGCCAGTACTGCACAGTTTTATGGTAGGGCTTGTATGCATGGGTAAAAACATCCCACAAGGGTCAGAAACCACGCCAATCATACTCACAGGAAGTTTCACATTCTCATACAGTTTGACTACCATATAGCCAACCGAGACATTGGGATCTGGGCATACGGGAGAATAACTTATATCCCTTTCTGGGGTTTCCTGTCCTCTAAGGGGGTAGGGTCTTCCCCAGTGGGATCTCACTTGCCCTGTCCCCTAGGGGAGGACAGGCATAGCTGGTTCACCTCCCTAGACCCAAAGGGGGTGGCTCCCCCCTTGGGGAGAGTGAACGAATTCCCTGGATTTGTCACACCCTACAATTCAAATCTGTAACCCATCTTCCAAACTATGAAAGCAGATAAAAGCAAAAGTCCACAGACGATATCCCCAAAAGTCTGCCATAGACAAGACTACACAAAATCCACCAAAATGAAATACCACCCTATTCAGAGTTGGAAATCCACCCAAAACATACACAAAGTTCCTCTTAAAAATAACTCCAACAAAAAGGAGGTGGTATAGTCAAACACTGCACTAGAAAAAGAGAATGAAAATTTCACAAGTCATCACTGACACAAATCTAACAAGACAAGGGGCAAGCCATAATGAAAAAAGGAAACCGAGGGTCTAATGGGTTACATCAACATAACAAACAATGAAGAACCTCAGAGCAAGTGCAACTCATACATGCTCAAATATACATCCTTGGAAATACTGCATACATGTAATCAAAATATTCTTAAAATCTGTATGAATAAACCATGCATGTATAGCTGCTTCAAAAACACAAATATATCAAACATTTAACATAGATCTCCATGCACTTATATCAATCCATGGGTGAACCCAACACAATTCACAATGTTCACATACTAAAACCATGAAACCAGGGTCAAACAAAGACATTTACCTTTCCCGAGAGAAACTGAGTCTTAGCATACAATCTCATTTATAATGATACCTCGTTGCGTTAAACTGCTAATTTCATTGGTAGATCATAAATACATTATAATATATATATATATATATTTGGCAAATTAAGTTTCGCCCATCTAAACCACTCTGATTTTTGGGTTGAGCCTTCCTCAGGGCGACATTTGTGCTGAGTGATATGAAACATGCACAGGCACATCCACTGATGTACATTTCTGATGAAAATATGATTCCAGCGCATTGCAAATGTTGATTCTTGTTTTCTGCAGTTCCATATGCCATGCTACCACCGTTAACCCAGGCAGCACTCCAAGTGGGCCGGGGCACAACCTCAATGTGGCTGTTAAAGGGCTCCCTTAGACTCTATATGGAAACAAGGTAATTTCCTTTCCATAACAAGCATATTTCACCGAAATGACAGTCCGAGGGCCACAGGAGGGAGATGCAGAACAGTGGAAACAGAAAAAATGTGATTTGCGTGCACATATCCCCAGGATAACACCTACATCCACGTCCACCCATTTACCACCTTCAGTCCGCACCCAGACACCATGACACCAGACACCATGACTGGGACATCATCAAGAATACATCGAAACGTACCTGGAAAGTGGCATGTTGCCTACTGCAACGCCTCAACAAAGTCCCAACCAAGACTACCTCAAGACGACCCTGGAGACAGATATTCCCAGATGACTTGTGATGGATGTCCTGGGTGTAAAGTTTAGTGGGCAATAAAAACATGTGTTAACACATGCACTCAAAATGTGCCGTAGCAAAAAGGCTAGATGAATGGGGCTTGATGCCGGAAGCCACGATGCAGAGGACGATAATGTTGGAAGCAGAGGTGTCCTCCAGCAGGCGCATCTGTCCAAGGGCCAACAAGTGCTCCATGCAGTCCAATATTCCTGAGAGTAATCCAGAATCTGAGCCATGTTGTTCCCTGACTCCCTGGTGTGCTGGTTAAGAACTTTGATGAATACAGTCTTTTCGGCATGAAGGCAGCACGATCGGACATAGTATTTTGCCACTTTCTTTGTATTATCAGATATGCCCTGTTTATGTTACTGAGGACCTACACCTGTCTTGCCATTGCTTGACCATAGTCCGTCTGCTAGCGCTCCATATTGTGCAGCCGTGCAGAAATGATGCCCTCTTCCAATGTCAGGTGTCTGACAGCCAGCACATGCAGGTCCTACCGGCAGTCGAGGCTGTTATGTTTAGCGAAAGGGCCCCTCTTGTTGGAGTCTCTCTACACTGTCATAAGCATCTACTGGGTCAAAATCAGTCATACTGAAATAGAATCCTGGGGAGAGACACAGGGGTCATCACTGTAAGCCATGTAAGGAAGTCATGGTATCAACAGTAAGACAGGCACAAGTGACCACAGTTCAAGGGTGTTTATTGAACTTCAACAAGGATGTGATAAGCGTCTATATAATCCTATATCTACAGATGGGAGCAAGCGACGACCATCAAAAAATAATAATGCAGTCCTAGTGCAGTCTCGTCAAAATAAAAGGGCCTATTCTAGAAATAACATTGCCAATCTTTACCGCTAAATATACATAGTGTGAGGTACTGTTCATTAAAAAGGAAGAAGTGTTTACAAAATGATATGTCAGGATCTTCAGGCTGTTGGCCTCCCTTTCCCATGTTTTCAGGACAAGACAAGGCGGTTCACTCAAGCCAAGCACACACTCTGCCTTCTTCGCATGAGGATATAGTTCCATTACCAGCATCAGGGCTTTCTGTGGTGCAATTCTCTTTACTTCTCAAAAGTCTCTTGATTCAGAGGGTCTGGTGTACAAAAACAAAACACAAAGTTGCTTTCCTCTTCTAAGTTTTCAATTCGGGTGACTCTCCCTGGATCCCACTCAGCCAGGCTCAGATTCCTTTTATATCATGGTCGTTATTGTGGATCCACCTGTACTGGCTCAGATCCCCCTTTTTACAATGTTCAGAGAATATTCTCACTCGGGCAATTCACGGTTCACCACGGATCACCCTCAGCCAGGCTCAGATCGTTCCTCCTATACAATTAGTCTCCCTCAGCTGGGCTCGGACCAATTTCAGTTTGCATTAAACTATTGAAGACTTTCAAATGTACACAGGATTTCTTCATACAATGTTGCCGCTTGCAATCTTGGTTCTAAGAGAGACTGGTTTTGTATCAGTCTCTCCAACTCATCGGCTGTGCAGTCTTTACTGGTGTTGCTTTGTTGTAGGAGCCAAGCACAGTACCATGGTGGCAACCGCTCCTCCCCGTCTTGGTTATTGACGCAGGAGAGCCCCACGTACCTCCGACACACTATGCAGGCTTGTTGAGCTTTAGTTCCGGGTCATAGGTTTCTTACTTTCCAAGGTTCACGAACTAACAGTCTGGAAAGGTCAAGGACCGTTCCCTCCTTGCAACCTTCTCTAGGTCTCGCCGTCTTTCTCCTGGTATTCAACTGCCATCTTGGAACTACTGTTTCCTCATGTGCTTTTCCTTGGTCAGAGTGTGTTTTTGTGCTCTGCCTTTTATCCGTGTGGGGAAGTGTGATGGAAGTCAGGTGTGCCTAATGATAAGCAATTGTCTAACATTGCCTGACCATCTTATTGGCACATGTCAGGTATATGGCTCGTGTGTTAGTCCGTTTTCACTCATGGTGAGCTGTCTGTGAGAAAGTGTTTGTGTCAGGATAGGGGAGGGGCCTGAGTTCCTAGGTATCCTATCTGCTAGGATGGGGAAAAGGTGTTACAGAGAAGGGGATACTGCGCCACACCATCTGGTGTCCCACTTCCACTCCCTGAAGATCCCTCATCCAGGTGATCCTCCCGCATTACTCCACCACCAGGAACTCGATCCAAAAGCAAAACCAGCTGCAGGTATTGACACTATGGGGAGTTGCCTGGCAACCCTCTTGCTGGACAATTACCTTTTTTACTAAGGGCACCACTTAAAGCTAGTAGATGAGTATGCAGTGATCTATATTGAAATATGCAAAATGATGTTGGTCCTGCTTACTCCACTGTTGCCTCCTCTGGCTGGTCCTGGCTGCCCATACCTTCTCTTCCTATGTGAGAACCCTTATGGTGTCTGACCCACTAGTCCCTGTGGATCTGTCATCCAGGTGGCCAGGTCACGGCCATCGCTATTGGAACCAGTTCCTGGGTGTGGACCAGTGCGGGAGGATCACCTGGATGAGGGGCTTTTGGGGAGTGGAAGTGGGACACCGAAAGGTGAGACGCTGTATCCCCTTCCCTGTAACACCTTTTCCCCATCCTACCAGGTAGGATACCTAGAAGCTCAACCCTCCCGCCTTTCCAGACACAAACACTTTCTCACGGACACTTCAACGTGAGCAACAACAGACTAACACCAGAGCCGTATACCTGACATGTCCGAACACAAGGGTCAGGCGGAGTCAGGCAATTACTGATAATGACACACACCTGACTTGCATTACACTTCCCCACACGGATTAAAAGGCAGAGCACGAAAGCACACTCTGAGCAAAGCAAAACGCACGAGGAAGCGGCAATTCGGAGGTGGCAGTTTAAACCGAGGAGAAAGGCGGTATAGTATCAAAGTAAGACGGACACAAGTGATCCCCGTTCGAGAGAGTTTTTCGGTGCAAAAAGTTAAACACACTATTGGAATACTGAATTATGAATCTAAAAAACACTCAGACTCTGGCATCGTATAGATTGAATTGAAGTTCAGCATCATTGTCCAATTATCTATTGTATCATTTATGATCAAATTCATATTAGACGGTGTGAATAATTTCAATTTGATCAGAGTTAGAGGATGATCTATGGTCATAAATACCTTTTGGTTACCAATGTACATATGGGCTAGGTTTAACCTATACATTACTGGGCACTCTATTTGGTGGATCATGATGGCAACTGCAACTACTGTAAATCCATAAATTACTGTATGTTCAACAAATGTTTGAAAAAACGAACTATTGACAACACTAAGAGACTTATGAAGTTTTTGTTTTAACTTTTTTTGTAGATTTAATATTCATCTATACTCCCCTGATGAAGAGTTGTACTCGAAATGCGTTGGGCCAATTGTATAATGAAAATTCTGTATTTAATTGAACACCAGAATGGACATTTGAATTACTGGTTGGATTGTTTGTGCAGTGCCCAACTAATTAGCAATTATTGAAAAGTCATTTTATTAAGCTTATTTACTTATTAAAGTGGTGAAGTTGTTGAGTGGGTCGCCTCTGGTACCTCACTTAAACACTCTGAAGAGTGTGGCCCTTTTAGGCCCTAGTCAGTGTGCAGGGGACGCAGGTTCCCTGAATAGGAAACTTTACATTGGTTCCTATTGGTTTACAACTTATATGCCAAGGTTGTTGGTTTCTCCCCTGCACCTAGAAAATCATTGATAGTCAGTTTCAAGTACTCTACTTAATTAGCAAGTCTATCTAACTAGGTGTGCCAGGTGTAAACAGAGGTCTGGTCCCAAGGATAAGTGCTCAGAGGTTTAACAAATTAGACACATGTCTGCTGAAGTAGACCACAGTCTAGGTCTGCCTTCTGATGATCCAACAGGGAATCTTTGAAGAGGGCACATGAAAAAACAAAAACTTGACTTTTTTTAAATGAATTTAGTTTTTGTTTTGCAAAGGATCCACTATTTCAGTGGCCTTGGACATGGCATCTTAATAGTTAGTCATTATTTTGCTAGGCTTCGTCATTTCAACAGCTCCAATCGTGGACTCTGCTAAAACTGGAACTCCTGCACGTGCAGTATCAATAGTATTCTAATTAAATATCCTGCTCTGTGCAAATGAGCAGTCAATAATTAGCAATAATAAGGCACAGGGAGACCAAGCGAGTTGCCCTTGATCAAATAGTTTGGTCTTCTGGGTAGGCCAGAATATGATCCCAGGTTTCCGCCTTCCTTAGTTTGAAGTTCGGCAATAAACACTCCCTGGCAAATGCAAAGTTCCAGTTTTTCAGTATTAATACAACAGCTACTTCTTATAGTTGCTGCTTCTTCTGGCAAGCACAGTTGCCAAAAGAAGCGGAATGGGGCACACATCAATATGCTGATTTGGCCAAGACTACACTATTTAGTTGATGCAAGGAACCTGCGATTAGAACCCATGTCTCCTGTTTGCAAATTCGCCATCACGTCTTTCGCTAGCTTCACGCAAAAATAAATTGCTACAGTACAGCTAGAGCACACTACCTCAATACCAGTCTAACATTTGTTTGTTCATTGGGTCATGGTTGGTGCTAGTGCTGCTCTTGCACACTACTGCTGTAGCTTTGTTGCACATGCACTGTCCTTTGTTCACAAATGAGGGCATGTGGCGTTGTGGTTGTGTACACCTGAAATTGGAGCACAAGGCCATAGGGCCAGGTGCTTTATGCAAGCATAGAACTTCAAGTGGATTAAGTTAATTCCAATGCACTTTCCTTAACAATGCGATTTTTAAAGTATCGAATCAATAATACCTTACGGTTGTGAAAATACTGCCATTTAGTGCAGCAGTCTGTAAGCTAATGCAACAGAGTGAAGGACAGGATGTCAATGGGATGCGCCAGCTCTCATGAATTTCAATTGCTGTCAGTATGTGCTAAAGTCACGACTAGAGGATTATACTCTAATGGTTCGGCTGTGATGGCACAACTAAATTGTTGTGATGTCCTGAATAGAGGATTAGAAGGTTCTTATGTTATATCAAACAGATGCATATCTTGGCCTTATACACTGATAATCGATCGTCTGATGTATCCTAATTCATCCGACTGTCAAATGTCCGCTTAGTGCAATCAGTTTGCCAAACACGAAAGCTGGAGAAAAAAACAACAAGACAGCCACAAAAACGTCAAGTGAAGACATCAAATCTACTCCTCCATCTGATGCCGAGGCTCATGATTGAGATTTATCATCGCCAAAGAGGACCGCTAACATTGACTGGCGGGCCCACAACAAAATGTGATGATTCCTAATGACTTCACCCCGCCAATCTACAGTAAAAGTGACAGGACACTCAGCTGGCAGTTCACTTCAGTGACTCCTAAACAAAGAGGGTTTCGCTTTGATTTCACGGTTGAAAAGAATTGAGGGGAACAATATTTCTGCTCATTCATTTTTGGTCTATTTCATGTCGGGAAGCGTTGATGCCTTTTGCAGGCGCTTGCAAGAATTGACCAAAAAAGCTGTGCATTCGAGTCGCCGAAGCAAAGTGGCAACAACCATGAGCCAAAGTTTGCCACAATAATGCCTTGGTTGTGATGAATTACTAGGCTGATTCCTCGCGCTGGGTTTCTTTCAAGTCCCTTTGAAAGACTTAGTTTCCATGCACTTCAGTGGAGCGTTTGATAGACGCTAAAGGAACAATCTTCTCATCTGTTCCAACTTTTGTGACTTCTTCAATGTCAGTTTCTTTGCATATATGCGCTCTCGCTCATGTTGCAGAACTGAAAACTTTGCCAGAACAGTTACAAAGGAAGTTACTACAGGTCAGTCGCTTTGTTCGGGGATGGAATCGTATCATGATATTGAAGTCCATGTGGATAATGAAGGCTTTGTTTTAATGATGAGTGTCTGAGCACCCATTATGAGGTAGTCTGCTACTCAAAGGGAGGGTCAAGACTGCTTGCAGACCCACAGAAAACTGTGTTCCCAATGTGCTCCCTGCTCTTAGTAGGACTAAGGACATCATAACCCCTGATAACAGTATGGAGAGTGTGTGGACCCTTATGAAAGAAAGGTGCCAGTGGACACCTGAGAAATCTAGAAGGGTTCTATGTTCATTCCATCGACCGTGTTTTTTCCGATGGGTTTTTTGCCGACATTTAATTTTTTGAAAAAACGAATTGAAAATGTTTATTTTTATTTTTGGGGGGAATCCCCCAGCCTCTCCCTGCCCTATTATTATTACACTATTCTCGACCCCCCACCCCTTGTATACTCTTACCCACAATCCCCTATATTTTTAGATGGGTTATTTCAAGAAAAAGAAATGCGTCAAAAAACCCATCGAAAAAACCAAATGTTGATCAATGAACGCCATACCATCCAGATGCTTGGTGCGGTCTGTGTGCTTTTAAATGAGAGGAGGTAGGCAGTGAGGGCTCATTGGAGCCAGAGAGTGGAGAGAAATGGTTGGAGAGGGGTATTCCCATTACAGATCCTATGGTTTCCAGGTAAGGGACCATGCACAATCATTGACAAGGGGTACAGGAGGCTCCTCTCTATGGAGAACCATTGGCCCCTCTCTGCAAAGCAGGGTGTCCCACCCGCATGCTTCCAAACTAATACACGCTAAGCATAGATCTGCTCAGTGGGCGAGTCGCAGGGGCTAGTCCTGGCAGAGCCTTTGGGAGGATTTTGCCATCCAGTGGAGGACAGTGACTAATTACTGGGCAGAAGACTATTAGAAATGAAATACAGGTGCTGCGAGAGCCAATCCTAGTTAATCGGGCCACACTAAATGCAAGGGAAAGTAAGATAAGAGGAGAGAGTACATTGGCCTCATGTGGGTTCGCATGGCCAGTCCATTCTTTCCATTTGCTGTGCGCCTCCCACTGAGGTCAGCGACTGGCTCATTTCCTTTCCTGTCTTGAGGGTACATGCCCTGAGTTAGAACGCATTCATCAGGTAATTCGTCAGGTAAGAATCATGCCTTTTGCCTTAAACATGTGCAAAATAAACACGATTTCTCCCAGAGACCTGGAACTTACCGTATGAAGGAGGAATTGCAAAGTGTAATAGGAGTGTGAGAAAGCAAAAGGTCATATGAAATAAAGCCTTTATGTAATACTGTTTTAGAGGGAGTGTTTCCTTGGTTTGTTTCTCAGTTCATATAAACGGATTTCAAAACGTTTTATTTCAATTTCAGATAAGGTGCAAACATGGCATAGGTGCATCAGAGTGCTGTAAAAAATAACATATGTATATTAACATTTAAAAGTCAATACAAGGGACATGCAGCTAAAAGCCAGAATTCCGCAACCAAGAACTGCTAGAAAATAAAACTGCCTTCATTTGCTTAGAAATGGCTATCTGCCAAGCCAGTCGGAAAGGTGGAGGGACTATAGCACGCAAAAGGGTTTGGGGGCACGTTAAGAGTGAGATTGGCACTCGGACAGTACTAGGGAGTAGAGAGGGCAATGGGCATGCCTGACACATTGCGCAAAATCTATACTCACCACTTGCCATTGGCTAGTGATAATTGGCTGTAGGCAAGTCAGAAATGGTGTGCTGTGTGTATGTATAGAATTGAGGTGGCAAGTGAATTGATCTGGCCGACTACCACCGTGCAACGTGAAAGTTTCATCGCTGCATTCTGGGATGTAGTGCTAGATTTATAACGGGAAAACCAGAACTACAAGTCGCATAATGCAACAAAAAAAGAGGCTTGGACAAGCACTGAGAGCTTAACATTGGTCATATTCACAAGTATGACAAGTAGGCACATGCAGAAACTCACAAGTACGTTAACCCTGCAACCCATCTCCTGTTAAACCTCAAATATTGAACAGGGAACAAGAAACCCTGGGTGGCAAATATGGGCGAACGTCTTGTGTCACATCACAACTTTGATCAATACACTACACCGAATACCAAACTCATGGAGATCAGCAATAATTGTACCAATCTACAAGCAAGGATCAAGAGAAGATGCCCAAAACTTCCGTCCGATTGCCCTCCTCGATCCACTAGGAAAATTATTTGCAGCAGTACTACTAAAACAACTAACCACGTGGGCCACAAAAAACAACAAATTCTCGACTAGGCAAACAGGTTTTACAGCTAACGTTGGAACAAACCTTAATCTGATACTATTGCAATTAATCAAGCATGAAGCTATCAATTCCAACTCTAAAGTATATGCAGCATTCATTGACCTAAAGATGGCCTTCGATGCAATTTCACGCGAAAAACTATGGTCGAAACTTAGAGCATGGAATTGTCCACCGAACATTCTTGAACCGATTATTCTACTGTACTCAAAAACCACTATAAAAGTAAGACTATCAAAACAAGGAGCCACAAAATCTGCCATATCAACAGCAAACGGTCTAAAACAAGGTTGTCTTCTGGCAGCAACACTTTACAATCTGTTCACTGCTGACATCGAAGAGCACCTAACATCCAATAAAACCAACCCTCCAAAAATCAATTCGATTCCAGTTCCGGCTATGGCATATGCAGACGATATCGTCCTACTAGATAAAACACCAACTGGACTACAAGCTACGCTGACAGCCCTGAGCCAATATATGGGAACAAACGAATTAACGATTAATACTGGAAAAACTAAGACAATGACCCTCACCAAACCATACGGAAAAAACCATACCAACCGAGCTTTATGATCAACGCCTCCAAAATTGAAAATGTGACATCCTTTAAATACCTTGGCATCCCAATAAATCAATCGAAAGCAGAAGATCAATGGATAGACAAAATTGACCAAACAGCTCAAACTCTATCAAGGCAAGGCTGTATACTTCACAGAAAATATGGCAAGTTCTCTTTCAAGACCATTATTGCCTATTACAGATAGAAGTACATCCCAATCTTAACATATGGAACATAAGCAATGCTGAATGCCTGCAAAATCAACTGGACGAAATATGAATCAATCTTCTGGCGTAAAATCCTCCGACTTCCACAAACATACCCAATGCCAAGAATACGCTATGAAATGGCAACTCAGTCAATCGAATCCTTTGTACAATGGAAAAGATTAGACATCTTCCGCAGAATACTGACAGACGAAAAAACTCCAGCAATCCAAATTCTACGAGCTAAAAAAAACACCTTCAATACCACAATACTTCAAAAATGGAAATGTTCAATGAGAAATGAAATGGAGAACAAAGACATTGTATTTGTATTTGTATTTGTTTATTTATAACGCACAGACCATCACGCCCGGGGGCATCAGGGTGCAATTTGTACAGGGTTGCAAGAAAAGAACATACAGGGAGATAAATTACAATAAAAGTATACCAATACAGCATAATAACAATCTTAATAATTACAAATATTACACATTACAGAAGAACTTCTCACGCTCCGCCCACAACATGCAAAAATAAAACTTCTGCACAATGACTGGATAAAGACCATTCAAAAAAAGAATACTTACAAACAGAATCTCCAATGTACAAATGATAATAGGAAAATCCACGAACCACCAGCCTACTTGCAAATCTTCCCAGACCAAACCATTCGAACAACGTTCTTAAAAGTACATCTGAACATTCTTCCCACAAAATCATACTTATCTACAACAAGACAGATTGATGCTGGAAACAACTACTGTAGGTTCTGCAAAGATCAAAAAATCGCTGAAACCATCTTTCAACTAGTCATGGAATGCAAAGAACTCTCCCCACAACGTAAACAATTTGGAACGTTTTTTCAACTTTCAACCAAACAAATGTCCACGGGAGAAAGGTGGGCCGCCCTTCTCAGTGGCCATAATAATAAGTACACCTACACAATTGTTCTTTTTCTAAGCGCTATATTGGAACTAAACAAAAAAACAATCACCGACTCTAAACCCTAAAGCATTAAACACAAAGACTAACGAACTTTCTGTAAATGATGAAAAAGTTTCCAAACAAACTAAATAATCAAAAAAAAAAATAAAATAAAAAATAATGAAAAACACGTCCAATACTGTACTTAAGTAGTCCTTGAGTTGTGGTTTGTACTCAAAATGAAAATTATACTAGAAATGGAGGACTCACACACCAGACGGCAGAACCTACCTAGTTCATATAAAAGAATTATGACATTCCACAGGTGCACCCTTTAATTAGAACCTAATATATATAAATATATATATATTTATTGAGGGATTCGACCATCGGCATGGTGAGCGTGGGCTCGCCTGGATTTTTTTGCCAATTTTTAAATACATGGATGATGGTAGACCTACCTCAGGAAAATGTGTGGGGCTAATCCACACACATTTTCTTATGCTCACACCACACCATAGATGCCTGTACTTTGGTCTGGACACAGCCTACATGTGGTACAGTCTGCTGCTGTCATATTTAGTTGGAATGCAACAGCAGCGGAGAGCACAATGTCATCCCAAGGATGGAGGAGGACCAAAAGTTTTCCTGCCATCGACTGCCTGATTAATTGACAAAGGCACCATGGAACCGCCCAGCTTTTTGTCAGGCCCTACAACTGGCGGCAGCGATTAACATACCAGCAGAGGGAACTTCAAACAAGCCTCCAGGGGGGATAACAAAGGGGACAGGAAACCCAACAACCTTTCATATGCACCTATGTCAACCTGAAGCCAGCTCCTGCCCTCAGCATCAATGACAGTGTACTGACATGTTTGGGTCTCTCAGTGCCTTCAAGGGAGACCTGCCACTTTAAAAAGGTACCACACAGGGAAAACCATTAACCAGATAGACTCTTTGATGACAGCAGACAAGAAGATAAGTGGTACCTAGTAAGACAAGGGAGTGAGTCCACAGCACTTTCTGTTGAGAGAACGGTTCCGCCATCTTGGTTCTGGGACATCCCTTGTTCCTGTTTCACTCCGTTACCTTTTCCTGTTGCAAAGCACTCTGGTTATGACCTCACACATACAGAAAATTATTGGGAGGGACCCCAGGATTAGTTCACTAAGGTAGGCCCAGCCTACACTAATTTCTATGGCCTACTTGGCTTTAAAAGAGTGCCGGAGACCCTCTTTAGGTGGATCATCTTGAGATTTCACAAGAAGCAGAAAGAAGAACTCATCCTTGGACCCTAGCTGAAGGTACAGTCTGCCTTACAGCTTCTGCCAGTGAAGGAAGGCTAGAAACATCCAAAGAGGGAAGCAAGATCCATCCCCTTAACGTCTCCCAGGGAACACAGGAAGAAAAGTACTCAGAGGACTCTCCAACCGCTTAAGACCCAGTACCTCGCCAGCACAAAGCATGCCCTGCTAGGCTCTGCAGCAAGCTCCCTGGACAGGGAGTGCCAGAGGTTCTCTGAATCCGAAACCAAGGACAAGGCAGCTGCCTGCAACACACGCCTTAGCCGTGGGCCGTCCACCTTAAAGGACAACGCATGCGCATTGAAGTAGCTGGGAGAAGTGCAATGACAAGCATCTACTGCCGTCCGCCTTAAAGGACAGTCTCAAGCCAGTCGAGTTCCTCGATCTGCAACCAACTACCTGCCTGTCAGTATCTAGAGTGCATCCCTTTTCCTTCTTAGAAACTGTCTGTTCTCTGCATTCCTTTACAGGGTGGGTTGCATTTAGTAGTGTTATTAGATTGTGTGTTGTGATAATAATAAAGTTGATATTTCTATACAACCTTGGACTGGACACACCTTTTATCATTGGGTAACAATTGCATTTTCACTGTATTGCGAATAACCAACGATCCACGACCTTTAGAAGAGATAAGCCTGCCATTCTGTCCACATCACCAGAACTGGACAAGGCGGTTTATAATTTTAATTGCATGCTTGTTTAATCCAATCAGTTCTGATCCATTCTGGCATATTAGAGGTATGGGGCTGATTGATGGTTTAGAGACCGATATTCACCCCTGTACCAATGGTACCCCGGAATTTGATTTGTCACATATATATATATATATATACGTGATCAAGCGCTCAGTGTAGCGTGAAATGCGTTGTTTTGCAGGTCGTGCACCATGGCGTCCTGCTTCTGTTTGTCTTTATGTTGCTGCGTGTTGTGCCTAATATTTTTTTGTACAACCTTTTTTTAAAACAATAAAAACATCTGTATTTGCTATACAGTGTTTCTTTGTTTTTGTCTGTGATTTTGGAGCTTGCTAGTAGTGCCTGGCCCGCGGGAGTGTCAGAAGTAACCCCAGATCCTTCTGGAGAAAATGGAAGATTCACCATCCTCGTTATGCTCCATGGAATCCAAGATGGCCCTTACTCAGTTCCATTACCAGCAACTAATGTTACCGGTCTAGTCTTCCATCCAAGACGGAGGAGTAGATCGACTTCCTTTGTTCTATATATGCAGTGGGAAAATGCCGGCTAGCTGCGTTGCTACTCAGTCTTTCCCGACATAGCATTGCTCCTGCTCTCCTTCGCGTTTGCAGCCCGCTTGAAATCTACTTCTTTTGTGTACTTAAGTTGGTACTTTCCTGACTTTCCTTACCTTTTCCTTTTCCTCTTTCATCTCCTCTATTGCTTCTAACTAGCCTTTCCTTTACTTTTGACTTTCTGTTTTCTTCCCATCACCTTTCTTCTGCGGTTTGTCTCCTCCTCCCTTTGCCGTCTCCGCAGCCCGTCTTGTATTTCGCGGCACACCTGCCAGCTCTATACTCCTCCCTTTGCAGACCTTACACAGTATTCTTTTATTTTCTCTTTCTATTTCTGCCTATTACTTACCGCACACTTTCTGACATCGCTGTTCTCCTACTACTCCCTCTTCTTCTAGCTGCGGCCTTCTGGCGATTCCTACCTGCTTTTTCTTCCTCCGATTTCCCTGCCTGGATCGGTGCCCATTTTTTTCCTGCTTACCTTTTTTTTTCTTTTGGCTCCCGCTCCACACGCTTGAGCCACTGAGTTATTGGACAGTGTCACACTGCAATTTTGCCACCAATTTGTTCCCGGAAGGTCGCTCTGCCCATTGGTATTCTAGCAACTTTGTTTCTCCTTCACCCCTTCTTGCCCAATTGGATTACGTCTGCAGTGGATCATTCATCACCTTCTTCTACCCTACCATCTGGGTTTTATTCCCCAAGAGGGTTTCCCAGGGGACGGCCCCCTGGGTTGCACAGAGCCCAGTTTTCTGGCCTCTGGACGACTGGGGGGATGTTTCTCTAAATATCATCTATCGTGGAAGTCAAGAACGACGAAGACTTGTGAGTACCATTCTGTAAAAGACATTATTGTGAAGAGAAGTGGTCAAAGATGTAAAAGGGAGTGTGGTTCGTTTTTTCCTCCTTTTCTTGGATATATATATTTTCCTGTATTTTTTTCAGTCCTGGGGATGACAATTTATTCTTTCATCCTTTTAATCCATTTTATTCTTCCATTCGTGATTTTGCTGTTTACTTTGCATCTGGGGAGTGGAATGTATATATCTTTTTCCTCATGTTGGGATTTAACTCTGGTCTTTTCACCTATGTGGCTTTGGCTTGCTGTCTCTCTTCTTTGCCTTTTGGGTCGGTCCTGCTTGTCTCATCTAACCTACTGTTTAATGGAATGTGACTATGGGCTTTACATCGTTATGTGTTTACTTTACTTGCCTTGTGGCATTTGATAGTTCAGGACTGTTCCAGCTGCTCTTGCACTTGCACTTTAGTATCGCTTTGCCATCATGTGGTTCGCTTGACACATTGCTGTCTTGCTGCTACCTATGCACTTTATTTGGGAACATTACCTGTACTTGTACTATGTATAACACTTACACATGCCCTGATTCCACTATGAGAGCAGTGACCACCTTATGCATCAGCAGCCTAGGCTGGATTTTATATTGGAATGAAAGGCTGTAAACATTGTTTTTTCTTATATGATGAGATGTGCTGTAGTTTCATTATTACTATAGCAGCTCTTTTTTCTATCTTTTCTACAACCTCTATGTAATTCAATGTCTAGATTTTAGCCATGTTATATACAGGACATATTCAGCAATCCGGGATCACTATTATATTACCCCTTGTGGGGATGATTTCATCTTCATTCCTGCACTAGCACTTTAGCCTTTTGTCCTATTTTATATATAGTTTGTTTGCAACTACTACACCTACCTGTTGCATCATCTAGTTTCTTTCTGTGTACACCTTATATTGCTCTCTTATTGCCTTTTACAACCTTGCTGGTTTTAATACTCTATTATTGCCATCTTTCCACTGAGTAATTTCCTACATGGGGTACAATTTTACCTTTATTGAGTACATGTATAATTGATATTGAGGGATTGTTTAGCCATATTTATGTTTTATATCTGCTTTACTGATGACTATGTATATATCTTTGCATTAAGGTAATCTGCTATGTTTGTTGATTTCAACATTCTCCGGATTTACTTATTTAGTTGTTGCCGTACTGTCATACACATGCAGTATTTTATGTGCACTATGCACTTAGTCTGTGGCCTTGCCCCTTATTTCATATTTGCTTAGGATGTATTCCAGCTCCTTTGCTTATTCATGTACCTGAGCCCATTCCATCATGGCCGCCAGCATTTCCATCATAGCCATGTTTTACTGAGATGACTGGCAGAGTAATAGGACTGCTTTTCCTGCTTGTATTTTTACCAGCCAACCCTTTCTCCCCTTACGTGATCAAATGCTCAGTGTAGCGCGAAACGCGTTGTTTTGCAGGTCGTGCACCATGGCTTCCTGCCTCTGTCTGTCTTTGTGTTGCTGCTTGTTGTACCTAATATCCTTTTGTATAACTCTTTTTTTGAAACATTAAAAATATCCGTATTCACAACACAGTTTTTTCCAGTTTTTGTCCGTGATCTTGGAGCTTGCTACTAGTGCCTGGCCCGCGGGAGTGCGGTTCGCCTTCTCCTCCTATATATATAGTGTTTAGATAGCCCAATCTATTTTTTAGGACTGCCCATGCCCTGTAATAAAGGTAAAGGCCGTCTTTCAGACAATGAAGGCTGAGTGCACTCCTCAGCGTGACCTGAATCCTATGGAGAAGGTAAAAGGTATTTGCCTGTTCAACCTTAGCTCCACATCTTCTGAATTCTTATGGAGATGCAGTGGCTTTAATGATGGGGTTGAACAGCCAAGTTTGTTTTGAATAAATTATTAAAAGCAACAGTATCCAAACTGTGAATTAATAGAGCGCCCTGCCACCCATCAGTGGTGACGAACGAACACTACCACCAACACATCTAATAAATTTATATTGAGAAACAAAGCATATACACATTGAACAACTGCAGCCTTGTGCACCTACAAAATGTGAAGTCAATTGTTACATTCTATGCTTCTCAGGACACCAGACTCAATGAGGACAGGAGCAAGAAGCAGGTACATGTCAACTCTTCTTTATTGCCAATATATGTACCATGCAGGGTACTGCCGAGATGTAATCCCCGTACACCAGCACCTACCACCCAGGCTGGCTGCCACAATCTCTTCCACTCAAATGGTAACTCCTAATGGAAACCAGAGAACTCAAGCACTCCACTCACCAAAGTTTCACAAGTAACATCACCATATGGTCAAGCCTACATCACACCATAAAGAGAAGCAGCTGACCTCCACACTCCTCTCTTCCAATGGGACAAAAGGGAATAGTGGTGAAAAGAAGGGAACAGAAACTTCTGCAACAGCATGTGGGATGTATTGACCCACTCCGCTATGCTATGCGGCATCACCCTGCCAGTTATGGTGAAAGAAACGGCAACAATGGTGGCAAAACCCTTGTGTGCACCAAAAACCTACAAAAACCGTGTGCTTCAGCACACAAAAAGAGGGATGCACAACCTGCCACCCACGGTGCATGTGCGGTTCAATAGAGCACACCCGGCAGAAAATGTGCCAGTGGGCTCCATGACCAGCAAACAGTGCAAAGAGAGAACCAGCACTTTGCAAGTAAAACCCCAAAATGTTACTACAAATGACATTTGCTTTGTTGCTAAAAACTCCAAAATGCCTATAACACAACAATTCACAACATTCACAATCTTGTCTGGTGCTAAAATACATGTATCTAATGAAGTATTGTGAACATAAAAAGTCCTAACGTGAAGAGCAAAACATTCTTCAGACAAACTGGATTGTCTGGAAACTGACAGCCCATGCCAAAATCTGGGTGCAATACCTTGGGCTACCTGAATGACAGTTGTCAGGTGAGTTACTGATGAAACTTTAAAGTGAGTTAAAACTAAAGGTCTGCTGGATTAGCAAACATAAAAAGGATTGTTGCTAAAAAAGAATACAGATTTTAGTTGTGTTTTTGATCCCACAGATTTTAAGGCTAAGAAAGTAATGTATTTATGTTTGATGCAACAAATTTGGTTTTGCTGGATTTAAGAATTTAATTAGCCTGGCTGAGCTGCAAGAAGTGGAAAAGCAGGTTTTTCTCCTAGGAGGAGGGCCTTCCTCTCAGCAGAAACTCACTGGGAGATGTTAATTGCGGGGTGGAACAGACTCTTGTCTACAGAAAGAGAAGGAACAATGACAAGCCTTACAGCCCAGGAAGCGGAGGTGCGAAGGTGGTCATAAACTCTCCTGGAAGGAGCTTCCCCCAAGGAGGGGGGTGCACTGGACTCCCAGGAGAGACAAAGGGGTGGAGCCAAGAGACCATCTGCTGTTAAGAATGAACAATGAACCATTTTTTAAAAGACTCATAACTTGTTACTCAAAGTGGTGAAAAGAATAAAAAGGACAGAGTTGTTAATTTAATTTTTGGCTGCACGTGTGAAGAGGCGGTAGAACTGTGTGACATGTTCTGGACAGGAATGACAATATATGTGATTTTATGCGAAAGGTATTAATGTTAGAATTCTGAAAATTTACACGCACATCCCTATGTTAAACACACACATTTGTGGAAATGTGCATAAAATTTGGAAATTGTGCTCATAGCGAAAAGGACAAAATTCTGTAGAAAGTTGAGACAAGATCCCACCGCTGCAGGGTTTTGAGGAATAGCTGCTACATAAAATATGGCATCTTTGTGTGTGATTTGTATGTAGGTGACCAATGTAGAAATGTACACTTAGTATCAAATCCGATTTTGAGACCAGTGGCTAAAGGGAGGTCTCTGAGGACTGTAAAGCAAACCATAAAATGTGACGTCATCCACCTTGATCCAATCACTCAAATTGCAAGGCGGAGATGAATTTTTGATCCTATCCCAGCTCACTGGGGCAAGCTTAGCTAAGCCGGCCCATACACCCACTTTGTGATGTCATTTTAAAGCATAAATAGAGACAGCTGACAACACATAAGGACTCACAGATCCACTCACTTTCCTGATTCCGGCGAAGCACTCTGATCCAGCATTCTACATCCTGCTTTAATATTCTTCCAGAACCAGATACCAAAACTCTTGCCAGCAATAGAGAACTATTGATTTCCAGCAAGGCCCAAATCCTCAAATTCATTCTCTCCACCTAGTGAAGCGCTATGTGGTGTGAGAAGGCCTTTTGAACCAGTATCCTCACATTCTCTGGCTTGCCATCACTAGGCTTGCTTGAGGAACTCGCTATCCAGCTGATTCAAATACCCAGAGACTAGGAGGGCAGATCTTGTGCAAACCCGGGGACCGGCCTAGCTGATCCAGTACCGTGCCTGATGTGCTGTCTTTCCTAGACGAGACCCAATCCAATGACCAGAGCTGACGGTCCAATTTAATAACGTATCCTGTGAGTATTAATAGGAAGAACTGTGGCCCACAGTATATTTGCATTGTCTTATCCCTATCTCAAACCCATCCTATCTTTCATTCAGAACCAGTATTGTTAGAACTATCTTTGCGCTGACCCTTTTCTCATCTGAAGAAGTAGAGTTTCCACAGTAGGCGGGTTACACTGATCACATGACTGTAAGATCCATATGTGGTATTCGTTTTTTCATAGTCATCCTCTAGTGTAAGCAAACCCATTTGTCATCTTCAAAAGTGCATTTCTGTTTTCCATTCTTGCGCCTATTTTACAAAAATGACCTTTACTAAAAAAAAACCTCTATAACTCCCTCAGTTTTTGTGATAGAAACGAAATTTCAACTCCTACTTGTTCCTAACACCCATAGCTAGCCATAGAACCATGATTCTTCTATTATCGTGAATATCGCGCAAGGAAAAGTTTGCCGCGAATTACAATTCTGAGAAGTTTTTACACGTGTGAAATAGCTTAAATTTGTTTCCGACTTGGACTTTAAGATTTCAAATGTTTTCTTTGGACTAAATCATTGCTTGTGATTGTGTGCAACCGTTCAAAGCGGCTCCCATAGGAATTTATAACAATTGAAGTATTTTTGACTTTATTTGGTGTTTTTGCCCAGTCAATTCTACAGACAATTTCAAAAGCCATACTGACAGCTGAAAAGTCAATTCCGCTTTTCTCTTGTGTTTTATGGGGGAAGGTGGGACTGTTATTCTGTCTGATTTGTGCTATTCCTGAATACCTGCTCTCTCCTCCTATCTCTTTACATTGCTTATTGGGGGGTTGAGGGGTGTTGCAGGGGGATCCTTTAACCATAGTGCTATCTGTCCAAACCAACACAAAGGTATTATTTTCTGTGCTAGAGTTGTTTTGCTCATTACTTATTCCTAGTGTATTAAAGATATTATTCTGTGTTCTGTCACCCCATTGGTGATTGTTGTTTACCTATCAAAATATACTGTGATTAAATTCTAAATACATAAATAAATATTTACCTTTGCAAACTAGCCTGATTACTGGTTCAGTGTGACCGGGGGGTCGGGGGGGGTTCCAGGAGAAGGGTTTGATATGAGTGGTATATATGGTTCAGAATATTGAACTTATAGACAAAAATAAATAAGGGTTTCAGTTGTGCACTACATGCTGGGCTTTGACTTGGGTGTGGGCCAGATTAAAATCACTTACAAGTAAACGGTAAAACGATGGAAGTTTCATCGTGAAAACAGAAACAACAGCAAAGAGGACAGAAAGACTGCCAACAATGGTTCCCTAAAAAGAAGGGGAACCCCACTGCTCATGGCACCCTACCCCTCACGCATACAAAATTACAGTACAGACATACTAACACTACATCCATCATGCCTTACACACATCACACCACAACACATCCACACAGAACATGCACAGCTACCTCCACACACAACTACCTCCTCACTCTCTCTCCCATCCAAAAGAAAAATTGGGCATGTCCATACAATGACCCTCAAACCATGCCTGAACAATTTACTAACAACCAAATAACCACCAAAACTGAAATATTGCCACAGAAACAGGAGAACCATGCTCAGGGACTACTGCTGCCCCCCAAACCCAACAGAGAATGGGGTCCAAAGCGCCCTCCAACCCCCCCAAGAAATAGGAGCACCCCAGCTGTCATTACAAGGAACGCACAGGTAGATAGCCCAACACCCTTCCCACCATGAAGGAACACGAAGGTTGGCACATAAAACAACCTGAGCAAAACAAAAGGAGAGACGAAACCGAAGGTCACTTACACACACAAACCAAAATGCCCCTACAACAGAACCCAAAGATCACTGGTTGAAGAGGAGTCCTCCAAGCCATCCCACAACACTACCACACAAAACTCAACCAAGGGTAGCCACACCACACGCTGTTGTGAAAAGATGTGTTCACAACAGAGTGACACACCAAAAGCAAAATACACAAAGACGGCTTCATTGATACTAATAGTCATGGGAATCCTACCTCCATAACCACGTTTGCAAGAGCAACACCAAAAGAGGGAAACCTCCTTCCACAGCCAGAAAACAAAATGTCATGGCAATCCTAGATTCACAACAATGAAACAGAACTCTTAACAATAGCGAAAGCATTAAGATCTACAACGCAACCCCGCAACGATGGGGGTCCTTCGTCCTCAGTCGCTGCAATACAACAAGCACAAAATGATCACAAAACATTGGCAGATAGCTGCTCCCCAACCCACTCAGAGGTGGTTGGGACATGAAGTAAACCTGTGACAGGCATCCTCAATTGCTGCACAAGGGCACACAGACAGCCCTTCTAACAACTCAGAAATGAACGTTAGAACCAATGGTTCCATGTAATAATGTTGCCACAAAAGTATCGCCATACAAAAATATTGCTGCAAAATGGTCGTTTTTTGTGGCGACATTATTGCATGGAACATGCGGGGGACACCCCCGCAACCCCCAATTTATTTATTTATTTATTGTTGACCCTGTCGCCATATATATGGTCACCCAAATAATATCGCCACAACATTTTACCGGCGATATTATTTACGGCGACCATATATGTGGCAATATTATTACCTGATATTGAACCTATGTAGGAAAAGGGCATGGGTATCCTCCATCCTTAACCTACATATAACCGAACACACTCACATCAAGGATACATTTGAAATTGATAAAAACAGGTGGTATGGGTATCCTCCTTCCACACAAGACAATGACATTATGATATTCCAGAGCCATGTAATAAGCACTATGGGCTTCCTCTATCCACATCAACCGTGACCCATTCACATTGGTGACACTCCAAATGTGAATAACATAAGGTATAGGCATCCTCCATCCACACCTACGACGACATAGTGAAAGAAGCAGCTATTCTAAACCTGATAGTTAAACTAGCAACATGCTAAGCATCATTAGACAATAGGTACACACCGCAGGAATCCTCCTTCCACAGCAGTAACATCCCTGCTAGGGACACACTTGAACTGGATAGTCCAGCTCCTTTGACGAGCAGCAATTAACCTTGAGATGGATGGAGATGCAGATCTTACTCATACACCAAATAATAGAGCCGACTCAGGAAGTTGACAAAAGGAAGACTGTTGTAATGTCAATTATCTAAAACAAGGAGCATAATGAACATCAACGCAAATGCTCGATCTTCAAATTCAAAGCATTTAAGAAAAAAATGTACTTTTATACGCAAAATGTGTCATTAATGACGTGTAACCTACGTGTTGCCAACGTCATCCTACGTGGCAAACTACACAAACCTAACAGAGGGAGTGATTGGCTCTAAGTGAATATCTAAGTATATGATCCATACCAGTCTAAAAAAGTGTAACTATGTGATTGGTTACTTAACATCAGGTGGGCAACTAAGCCCTCCGCTAAAAATTACCACTATGAACGTCACTAAATACACAACGTCCCATTGGTTTACACACTATAGGACTCCTGAATACGCAGGTCCTCTACAATTGATTGGCACTCTGTCCATCTTCAGTACTTTCCCACCTATGTTAGCAGCCTGCAGGCTGGCCGTTCAGATGCTGGTGAGGTTGCCTTAACTTTAGCTTCCCACCAATTAGCATATCAATCCATCATCACCTCAGTGGTCTCCTGTCAATTAGGCCTTTGAACCACAACCTTGAGAGTGCTCTTAGCTCTTAGAAAATTAGGGAGTGAGCAGCACAGTCTGCCTCCATGCGTAGATGTGATTGTCTCGTTCGTCCAACTTCATGCTTCCATGTGACTAGAGATCATAAAATCAAACCTTTTTGTGTATTTAATATTTTATTCCAATAGTCCGCTGACGTCTTCCTTGTTATGTTCACTCCTTCTGGACAGGAGGTTTGTTCTTTCACACGTTTTTGTATCCAAAGTCAGTCTACTCAGTTTGATAAGACCTTGGCTTCTTGGGGCTCATTCAACCTCACTTTTCTGAGCTCCACTTCTGTAATTCAATGTCTGCCTTTTAAACTGCAACACACTGAACTGAGGCCTTCTTGCTAATGTCTAACCTGCTTTAATACGTTTAGTGGAAACATCCATACGTCTCTCATTCCTATGTATGTATACATTGGCGCTTGCCGCGATCTATTTTACTATAAGCTTAGAGTTAGCTTCACAATTACTTTGCTGCTTGTGTTTCTTCTGCATCTGTACATGTATATAACATTATTTAATATCTTCATCTGTTTCTGTGGCATAGGTTTCTTCACCTTGAGCCCAAGATGTTGCTTATCCTCAGTGCTTTCTTGATGCCTTATAGAATATCTGCATTCTATGATCACTGCATCTTTTTATGTACTTCATCTTCTGCTCCATATAACATATACTGGGCAACGGCTAGTAATACTACCATTCATCTTTGCCGTTTATTGGTTCTGCTTCTTCAGGAATCTCATTCAGATGGTCATCATATTTCTTTGTATGCAGATAAGGTTTTCTCAATGGGTACCGTGACTCCCAGATCCTCCTAGATACACGCCCTTTCATTGGTACTGGACTGAGGCCATATTCTGCTTTTTGTCAATTCAACGGTTCTGTATATGTCTCATACTCTGGTTTCCAGCATGCAGGTAAAACAGGCGGGTCGATTGCGGTGGGAATACTTGGCTCCTTCTCTACAACCTCCTAACATTTTAAGCAAAGCGTTGCAAGAATGCAGCTGTACCAAAATGCTAAGGTTGAACATTGGGACATAAACTCCCCTGCCCCCCAAGACATTTCTTATGATGAAAAAAACAGTGCTTTCCAATTATAACAATTCAGAGCCAATAGTGGTCCTCTTGAAGAACTCGAACAGATCTGGAACAGGTTCCTGCAGCACACTGATGTAACTTCTCTCAGCAGGAGAAAGTGTGGTGCCACATATTAAACACACACTCAGCACAACTGCCAGGACTCCCTCGTCAGCAGAGCAACTAAAACACGAAGAGCAAGTGGAGCACAGCCCTTCCACTTGCAGCGACTCTAAAGCACCCTCCGATACCTCTACAAATGCTCCCGTGTCGGACCCCAGAGCAGCGATGGCAGCTGCCGGGCCAACGAAAACGATCACCCGTTCACTGCTTCTATTCCATTCTTCCTCAACAATGGCTCCTGTTCGCAGCACGCCCACTGGGATGGAAGCCTCCTCCATGCGGTCCCCTGCCCTCTGGCAGAAGGAAAGGCAGGCAACTCCATGAAGGGACATCTCTCTGCCACCATGTCATCGCTGTTGGCTGCCGCTAGGCCCACCTTAACAGTAGGCCCACCTTCCGGCTGACACTCAACACCCCTCTTGCGTGAGGGTGATGGGACAGAGATGTGTGCCCCCAAGCCTGCGGCGCACTCTGATGACTTGGCCTATATTCCAGCATCCTCAGCCATCACGAAGGAGCACAAAGAGGACGCACAGGACTCTTCCGGCAGCAGGTACACTGGGAGCAGGCACACTCCTGGACGGCACTGTGCTCCCTGGCAAAGATCGCAGAGACGGCAAGGATCCACTGGTTTGCAGCAGGCAGCCACAAAAACCGCCCAGGGTGGTGGGACGTCAGGGGCAGTGTCCAGGCTCCTGCACGCCTGCAGCAGGCCAAGCAGCGCCTCAAGTCAGACACTTCGCCAGATATTACATTCTGTGCTTCTCAGGACACAGAACTCAATGAGGATAGGAGTAAGAAGCAGTTACATGTCAAACCTTCTTTATTGCTAGTATATGTACCGCGAAGCGTACTGCCGAGATGTAATCCCCGGACATGGCACCCACCACACAGGCTGGCTGCCAGGATCTCTTCCACTCAAACGGTAACTCCTAACGGACACCAGAGAACTCGGGCACTACACGCACCAAATTTCACAAATGACATCACCATGAGGTCCAGCCTACACCACACCATACCATACAGAGATCTAGCTGATCTCCACTTAAATCCCAAACAGCAGAGATGTGGATTAAGTATGATAACGGCCAGTTTGTGTCCAAAATCGTAGAGGAATATTGACTGCGACTAAAGGGGGTCAAACACGGACATCATTTCACCAAAATGCCAGGGGTAGCGGAAGTGATGTCACATGACCCTTGATCTCTGATGACACCACAGAAAGTGATGTCATTTGACCCCCACCCCGAAGTGACATCACAGGATGTGATGGAACACAACCTTTCACCCCTCGAAAAAACAGGAAGTGGCATCACATAGCATTGTTTCTGAGTACACTACGAAAAATATGGTTATATCACTGTAAAGAGATATACATTTCATACAAGAATGGATCACCATATGTATCCTTAATATCAGTGCATATAGGCCCATATTACCAAATCACTGAATGCAGGGAAACGTCCAAGGACAAACGATAATGATGTGTTATTATATAGCACTTACGCTTCAGCGCTTCATATAGAACAAATATACATACAATTTCACCCAACCTGTTTTGGTACTCCTTTATCAACCTCAGCAGGAGGAAAGGCTGAGTTGACCTTGCTGAGAGTCGAACCTGCAACCTGCAGATCACACACACATTGCAGCAGTCAGCACTCAACCCACTGAGCTATTTTACCGGCTATAGTTATCAGAAAACCAGCCACTTCAGAAACAAAGAGCCACATGTTGCTGGCCACAGCCCATAAGACTAAATTTAAAAAGCCGACCCCTAAATGACGTCCATGGACAAACATCACAATCACGCTTGTGGTGAATGTACATATTTTATATTTCCTTGTGCATTTTTCAGGCTTCTATTAAGTTTTGCGTGTCGTTAAAATTTACTCCAGGCCTAGCAACACTGAGTCTCCCAACCAATCACAGGACGGATGCACTGCCGCTCTAAACTTTGTGTCTAAGCGTAAACTGACCCAAGTAGAGTAAATGACTACATTGATGAATAGTCCGTCGTGATTGTAATTTAAAGTATACATGAAAACGGGCTCTTTTCCAGGAAATAAGACACTGTGTTTGAAGAACAGTCAGTGCAGTACCAACAGCAAATGCAATGCTATTGGAAGAAAAAAAATGGAATGCCTCAACTAAGCTGCCATTTCTCAGGAGCATTTTTTGAAGTTGTGCTAACAAATAAGCAAATTAAAATGCAGTGTAAAATTATACTAATCCGATCAGTGGGTAGGAGGACTACAAAAAATCCCTTTTTATCTCAGACTGTGCGAAAACATTCCTGAAATAGGATAGCCGACGTGCTTTACCCAGTGCCAAAAGAACAACTTGAACAGAAGGTTGAGTGGCGAGAAAGCCGTAGCAGAGGTCACTTCAGCCGAGTACAAACCCAAGAGCTCTCTAAAAACGAGCAAGCTCTTCTTATGCGCAGTCCATCCGAGGGAGACTTCCCGCCTCCCTGCCTTCCGTGTGCATTATTGACCTGTTAACAAGTTATTGTGCTTATGATTAACGGCATCTTCAGTGAATCAAATTATATACTGCAATTCTGATTTTAATGAGACTATCAATCATCATAATCTTCAGCCGGCAAAAGGTGGAACGCGTGACAGTGCTGTTTAGGGCTGTCAATCTGTGATGTCAACAGAACAGCGCCCTTTGTGTCTATGAAGAAGTTAACCTGCCGGGGAGGAGGAGAAAGTTTGAGATGCAGGAATTAGGCACGCAAGAACGAATAGTCAAGTACGTCCTGGTCAGGGTCATCAACAAGATCGGGATTGTGTTGGAATTACAGTTGGAAGAGTCAACAGCCATGGTCAGGGAACAGCAGAGAGAGGACTGATTGCGGCATACCCTTGGCTAAGGTCGGTTTGAGGCATACTGCCCATTCTCCAAGCAAGCTATGGTTTGCTCTCAAAAAGCCTCCTATAACAGCATGAACGGCCTGGGCCGGTGGATCTGGAGACAGGGTGGGGTGGAGAAACGACGCAGGGAATTCGGGGATAGAGTGCAAAAAAGTGACAATGTGAGAGAGCGATAGAATATGGCAGAAAGAAAAAGAGGAAGAGGGTAAGACATGGGGCAGCATGAGAAAATGAAAAAGAGAAGGGCATGAGTAATAACCAGTACAATGAGCAACGAAGATGGCGAAAGAAATAGTGAAGGGACGGGAGAACGAAAACACAAAAGCAAGATGAAAATAAAGTACAAAATCAAAAATGAAAAAAAAGACGAAATGTAGGACGAAAGAGGGAATGAATGTTTGAAAGAAGGGGGAAGAAAAGTAGAAAGATCAATTAGAGATGGATGGAAATGAACGCGGCCAGGAGGATAAGGAGGCCAGCAAGGGTACACTCAGACAGATCAGGGGGCGTAGGGCACTATGGTAAGATGCAGAGGTAGGGATGGGGAGGCAGCAGAGAAATAAAGCAGGGTATTGGGAGGGGCAGGAAGGGGAATGGGAGAAGAAACTGGGAGATATGCCGATGAGATAATGGGAAAGCAAGATGGAGGCAGGAGGAAGCGTGGTGCTGACATCAGCAGCTCTTGAATGTTCTAAACAATTTGGTAGTAAAAGCCCACCCAGATTGTACATGGCAAACAAGGTAAGCGAGCAACCGGTGGCACTTACCTTCTGCTAGGACATGAAGAAAACTTAAATCCTACCAAAAAAAAAGAAACATAAAAAGAGGTTTGCATGAGGGGTGTGCATAAGTAGGGATTAGCTGTTGGTATTTCAGTAGGATTTTGCCTGAAGGTTGTATAACCATGCAAATGTTCAGGTGTTCACATCACAATGGAAGAAGACTACTCTGCCCTCTGTGGAGTCTTGCATGTTGTCTGCTGGGTGCTGCTTATGGAATGTAAAGTGCAAGGGAGTTCCGAGAGTTACTGTTGGATGGGGGCACTCAAAGGGCTCATCAACAATGCAGCGAGGAGCCTTCGGTTGTGGTCTCATCAGCAAAACCAAGCCTACAAGATAGTCACAGCACTACTTGTCTTGAGGTCCCAACTTTAAATGCAAAGATCAATAGCTACTTCGTTAACATAGCGCTACAACCTCACTAAGTTTGCCCCGGCAATACGAACAGTCTTTGGTATCCGGGGCAAGCGAGTTATTAGCGTAGAGGTAAGCTAAATATGATACGGAAAGGGGAGCATAAAGGAGTCCTGCATTGTTCTGAGCTTGTTTCCTGCCTGTTGCAGCAGGAGAAATTAAAATGATAATCATTAGGGTTGAAAGTGTATTTTGTTATTTTATCCAAAAATATTATTAGGCATAGCTATTTTCTGGACTTATTCGGCTTAACTACTGGGTTTCTGTTATTTGTTGGTGGAACTTCTTCTTCTAGTATTCCAAATTAGTTGTACTTTTCAATATATTAAGATTATGAAGCTGCTCCTAAAAATTTGTATCTTAAAATGGGTACACCAAGATGCTTTCATAAACTCACTTATCTCTGGACGGCTACCTTCCACTTAACTGGGGTGATATCAGAATCATGGTCTGGAGGTCATATCTTTCTGATCTTTAAAACTTGTGACCTTGCAGACCCAACAACATAATGATTAGTCTCTATTGATTGATTGCCACTGTAAAACATTCTTCAGAATTATTTTGGCAGGCCTGGAGGGATGGGTGACCCCTAACAATCATTTGTAGGTGGAGCTAGCTAGCCTCAGAATTGTATATTGAACAACTAATCAATGTGTCACCCTTAATTATCTCACCAGGGAGCCCTATAGGCATCAAGGAACATGTCTATTCCAGCCCTGTACTGGACTGTAGCGCAGCCTTTGACAAGGTGAAATGGGAAAGAATATGGTGCAGACTGAGGAAGTAGGCTAATAACAAATAATTGCAAGAACCCCATTGGCTGTCCTTTAACCTGTGAAATGCATACGTTCTAACCCCCAAGCCCAGCTATATGGCCTATATCTGGTCATCATCTCGAGGAGATCTTAAGGGTGGCTTGCTTTGCGACCCTGGGACTGAGAGACACCCAGTGTCTCTTGACTTAGCCTTTTGTTTCAAAACCTTATTAGGATACAGTGCTGTTAGTCCCGCTTGCTTTGGCAATGTCCGAGTTTGTGTTGGTGTACAATCTATCAAAACCTAAACTACTGCGCTTTGGGAAAACTAAGACGTTTACTAACCGTCTCCGGAGGGCTCAGATTAAGGAGTAGTAGATCTGTACTACTTAGGGGCTACGCTACACTCTTCAGTAAATGGAACTAGCATATTAATGACCAATTGGTTAAAGCTCAAGCCTTTATGGAAGGTCTTGAACGGTTTAATATTCATTAAGCAGGTACTCCCTGTAGCCTGCGCTTAAGGCTTACTAAGGCCTGGGCACTTGCTGTGTTGAAGATGGCGGCTCTTCTGCAAGACCCTAGCATATATGCACAGCTAGAAGTAGCAGAAGGTACATTCCTTCTCAAGGTATTGGGCTTATGGAGCACTACCCTATTAAGCGTGACGCATAGAGAAATTGGTATTATACTGTTTAATACACAAGCAGAGTATGTATTCTGAATTCATTGGTTGTGTATGCGAAAGAAACTGCGTCAGGTTGGCTTTTGTAAAACAAGCTCTTAGAGCAATGAGTAAACTGGGATGCATGGGGCATACTTAGTTGGCCTACTACTGGAATATGTATGGTCGAGGAATTGAATTCTGGGATTTGGTCATATTCAAGGGAAAATGTAAACTAAAGAAAACACGTTATCTATGCACTTGCTCTGATATACATATGTGATAAAGAAATACAGGACTTTAAGCTTAACTCGTGATTGGGCGTTGCCTAATCAGGTACAGAGTCTGTAAGATTACACGTGGCACCATGGTACCATAGAGCGACATTGATAATCAGATGTAACACGACCCAGTTATATGATGATGTCGGTGGCTGTGGCAGAACATACAGCTTTTTTCATGCAATTCTGCTCTGTTGAAATTAATGCGAATGGACTGTGCGAATAACCTTTGTATGGTGCGGTCAGGAGAAAATTGAACTAATCGACAACCCACAGATTGAAAGGGCACATTCCCCAAGAACAAATGGCACTTGTGTTAACATTAATGGTAAATGAATGCTGATAGGTGTGTGGATATATGTCCAATTTCTAGCCCAAGATGTCTATTTTTATAAATGGAAACTGTGAATAACTGTTTATATATTTGCCCGTGGTGCATATGTTGTAATCTTCTCCGTACTGTACTTAGCAACCAAATTGCTAAAACCCAATCAAACAGACCTATCCGTGCTTCCTACTCCAACCTAATCTCAACACCGAGATTTAGGAGACAGAAAGCTGGTGGCTCTAGCTTCCCAGTGATTGCGGCCAAACTGTGGAACACCCTGCCTTTAACACTGAGGACAGACACACTTTAGTGGTCATTCTGTAAAGGATTACAAACTTTGCTATACAACCAAGACTCTCATTAACTGACACCGAGCTGAGTCAAAAAGTCCATGCCCAACATAGGTTTCCCCTTGTAATGATAAGCCTCTCCTGTAGATCATGCAGCAAATCAGGGCATGTTAACGTGTGTACATTTGTGTAAATCTCTTTATAGTCTCTACATAATGTATGATATTGTATGTTTTTCTACGACAAATATATATGATATGACTAGGACCCTCACGTATGTACTGTACCATACATAATGCCTGTAAACCAACTAAGGAGTTAAAAGATGAATTATATCTATGTCACCAATTTCTTAAGCTCAAGCGCCTAGATACCACTGGGTTTTGCGCGCTATATAAATGTTCAAATAAATAAATAAAAAAAATACACATTGTTCAAAGTTTATTATTTCAACTTTCACAGAAAGGAAGATCACCAAAACAGTTATGGATAGAGGTCATGTAGAATGTCGGGAGGTACCAGCGGAGGTCTTCAAAAACGTTGCCTAGGTAATTTATAGCTTATTAAAGGAGGAAGAGGTAAGATCTGGGACCAGTGATGACCACCTAGTCACTGCACCTGTACTGGAGATCTGATTTATTGCAGGTATTCATGGAAAGGAGCGGGTGGAGGAGACGGTATCATGCAATGATCTTGTCCATATACAGAAGCAGCCAAATGAGGGAAAAAGAAAGGGAGCCCAAATGTATAGTGTCATTTAATATTGTCATCAAAAATGAGGCAAGTCTGCTGTTCTCTCTCTTTTGGGTGACCACAATAGTCCGGAAGTTCTCACAGCATTTAAACAGCGCTTGTACAGTGTGTTGGTAATTGGTTGAAAAGGGATTTAGGAGGTGCTGAGAAAACATAGGGAAGCGCCTTGTGAAGAGTGAATAGAAGATCTTGCTTCCTCATAAGGGAACTACATCTTCTGAGAGGAAGAACTGTTTAAGCAAAGGCACATTCATGTGGGCAGCATTTCATGATCCATACACCTGACCCCTTGGCAACTCGTTCCTTGTTCACAGTTTCCCGTCCCCTACACTTCCCTCCCTGCTTTTCCTCCCCTTTTCATCTCTGTCTGCACATCCTTTGGTGTCTCGTTGTGGTCCTTGTGTGGTATTCTAACACTGTCCCTTACAGGCGGTAAAAGAAAAGTTCGCAACAATATCAGTTGCCACTTTGTCTAACCAAGTGTGGTCAAACCAACTAGACCCTTTGATGGGATATTTTTATCTTTTTAATTCCATTTTATCTTGCTGTTTGATTTAATATGTTTTTCATGTCTACAAAAGTTAAGAAAATTAAACGGTAGGCTCTTTTTACCTAAATTGACTGTCCCTCTGTGCACATGCTGGTTTGTACCGTCTGTTGTGTCCAATAAAACATGTATAAGAAACAAATGAGACAAGAATGGTTCTCCAACATATCTAACTAGACCATAGCTCATATGGGTATGCAGTGATTTTAATGAATTAAAAACAGAAATAGAAAAAACAATAATAAAAATATAGCGATTTTTTTGTTTAAAATGTGTATGGGGGTGGGGTAAGGGGCTAAAGCAGTTGGGCAGGGAGTTGGGGTGGGTTTAAAACATAGGGAAATTGTGTGTTTGTGGGGGACCCCCCAAAATAAAACAAAAAAATGGATATTTTTCATTATAAAATGTTTGTTATTAAAGCATTCTCTGTAGTTGAGTTTGTTATAATCACAAGTAACCGGTGATATGTACAAGAAGCTGCTTGAGTGGGACTGTGACAGTAAAGTAGTGAAAACATGGAAAATTCATGCCAATCCACTATATTTAAATCAATAAAAAAGGAGATTAAAAGGGTCTACAGGCATGCCACTCCATTTTAAGTTAATTCAAATGTGTTTTCCCATAAACATATTTCCTTCATTCACTATGCGCGGGAATACAAGTTTGGCTGCAGTAGTAAAACATTCATTAAATATCAGATGTTTTACCACTCTGCCAATCTCAATTTTTGATGCTGAAAAACTTCATGTCCGCCACCTTGTGTGAGGAGGTAATTAATTACACAGGTCCAGCAGATGAACTAGAGAAGTTTTTTTAAATGATGAACAACAGGCATCAGCGTATTAAATTTACAACACAAACTAGTGATACCGTCATCAACTCCCTAGATGTGGAAATTTACCACCACGTGTTTACAAGAATTTTTACCATGTCCACAGATAGAAACAGTCTCTTACTAGCTACCAGCTTCCATCCTCAACGCACCATTGATAGTGTACCACTTAGTCCGTTTTTAAGATATAAAAGAAACATCTGAGACATTGATGAATATAGGCGACAGGCCACGACATTAGAAACTAAGTACATAGAGAGAAGATATAAACCCTCTTCTATCTCCACCATGGCTGAACGATTGGAGGGTGTGCATCGAGAGACCTTGTTGGAACCGAAACCATCTAAACCGGAAGGACAACTTGTATATGTGACGACCCATTCTTTACAAAGAAACAGAATCAAAACAATCATCAAGTGGAACTGGTCCATGTTTCAACTGGACCCGCAACTCCAGACTTTATTTCCGCAAATACCAACATTTGCTTATAAGAACAGCAAAGCACTACGGAACAGCCTCATAAAAGCGGAACTACCCAAAGAACGAACACGGAAGGTCGTTTACAGGGGAAGGCAACCATGCCACAATTGCCAGCACTGCGGCAACATTATTACAGGCACAATTATTACTCACCCACACTCAGGAAAGACCATTGAGCTCAACCATTCATGCACAAGCGATTCCACTAATGTGGTATATGCATTGAAATGCCCATGTGGGCTATACTATGTGGGCATAACAACACGCAAGGCAAAGCTTGGGTGGACTGAGCACAAGTCAAACATTAGAACTAGGAATGCAAAATCCCCTGTCGCCATGCACTTTACTGAGGCGAGACACTCAGTAGCACAATTAAAGTGTGTAATTCTTGAACAAGTAAAACTAGGAAACCGCGGGGGTCAAGGAGGGCGATCTACACAGATAATTACTACAAAGGGAAATTGTATGGATTGATTCATTAGACTTGTTAAGCCCACGAAGTATGAATTGTGAATTCAATCTGATGTGCTTCATCTGAGTTTTCCTGCTGTTGCTAGTCATCCTATGCAAGATTGTGAGTGGGTTCTGTAGACAGACCTGCAATATATGGATCTAGGAGGAACATACATTGGGCCTCATTACCACCCAGGCGGAAGACCATGGTGCAATTAGCACCATGGTCCATGCCGGTGTCCGCCATGGCCGAATGGGGGATTACCACCCCATTCCGAAGTTGGTGGGGCGGTAATTCCCCATGCCGCCATGACCCATCCCCATTCCCATTTTTCCCCCATAGGGCTCAATGGGAATGGGGAAGGCGCTAATAACGGTACCGCAAATTGCGGTACTGTTATTAGCACCAAAGTCCCTTTGCGGGTCCCTACTTTAATGGCTGGAAAAACCAGCCGTTAAGGTCGGGTCCCGCAAAGGGACCTCGTAATCAGGCGCTAAGGGATTACCGGTACGGGTACCCTTACCGGTACCGGTAATCCCTTAGCGCCAGGGTCGTAATGAGGCCCATTGTATGTAATTGAAATTGACACAGCTAACAAACGTGAGAGAAGGAATTTACACTTTGTACCAACCACCTATGCGAGACTGTGAGCAGGTTCTGTACACAGACCTGCGAGATATGGATCTAGGAGGAACCCACACTGCTTGTAATTGATACATGCCACCGGGCAGGAGGTAATGCTTCTGCAGTTTGTGTCAACTATCAGGCGATAGTTAAGGTTCCTGCAATTTGATCCATCCACACTGTACAATGGGTAGATGCACTAGACACTATTATTGAATTATGTATGTCTGTACTAATGTATATATTGAGAGGTGGAGAGTGAACCAGACAACGGTCGTAATAGACACACCAGACTTGAGTTCAATTACATAACAGGTACCCTTAGTGGTCCTGTGACACCCTGCAATTTTCCTGTTACGTTATATTAAATCATTGCACGATGAGGGTGTGGGGGCAGGGCACCATGACCGACTGGTCTGTTGCACTCGCACCCTGCTAGCCTTGTCGTGTCGCAATATCCTATTTGTCTTCCCACGTCGGGCCTAACTCAACATCCTGTCGAGTTGTGGCCACCCTGCCACACGGGCTGACAAATATAGCTACATGACACATTTAACATAGAGATAGTGACTGATACACTCCAGCAGATCAAGACTGAGTCTTAACACAGTATATGGGCTGACAAACATTGCTACATGACATCTTCAGTCAGGAGGTAGTGACTGATAAACTACAATTAACTATGACATAGTCATATCTTAATTATGTAACATCAGGTTTACCGAATCGCTGGAACCGTAAATATTTAGCTACTACACATACGCATAATCGGCTCTGCCGCTTGACTAAACTGTTGAGGGAATGGGCACAGTCAATGGCCTCTAAGTTGAATACGAGCATTAGCGGTTGCCATGACAAGAGTATGCGATAACACTGTATCGTATTTGGCAAGTTATTGTAAGACCCCTAGATGAAAATGGACAGAGACCTTGATTATTCACCTTGATAGGTCCTTATATCATTGTATACATTGTTACAGGACCAAATGACATTTTGCCCACACCAACATAGCGGAAAGGCAGATTGCTGGACCAAAACGCATATGTTATGTCGCCATGACAACGAATAAACAGAGTGCCCTCAAGCCGTGCAGCATTTGGCAAGGGGACTCTGAGGAATATCCAACACACTATAGGTAAGAATTTGTGGAATCACAGAATTCTATGCCAGGACTATACTATTAGCACTTGATGCATCACATCACGTTCCTGCAACTCGTTTTGTCACCATAGTATTCGGCCACATTAGATGGCGGACTCACAAGTTCTTACTAAATACGAGATATGAGTTTAGTATACACTGTCATTTTGTTGTATCTACAGCTTTGGACATCCCGTCTGTACTTTAGTTATATAAACATGAATGAGCGGGGGACGTGGCTTTGCAGCCATGGAGTAGGCTGCATCCCTGCAGAGCTCCGTGATCCATCAACTGATCCTGGAAAGCGCGAGCTGCTGGACAGCAGATTGCTGCACCAAAATAACAGTATGGACGTGTGAAGGTGATGGGAAGAAGAAGCACGTATTTATTAATAACTTGACCCAGGAGAATGGAAGGTCCGTCGCTTTGTGCCCCGGACTGAGAGCAACGGCAACAACAACAAGATGGTGGTGACCCCAGGACAAAGGGACCCGCGAAGACATCAGGAGCGAAAGTGAAACGGACTGCTGAGGGAGGCACAATAAACAGGCTGCAGCAAGCAGACATGCGGCTGGGCGGCCCTGACAATATAAGCATGTGGGCCTGCAGGCAGAAGCGGGTGGCGAGCTCGGCACATAGTGGCGAACGGAGGATGCTGGAGACTGCACGGCATGGCAAGTAGAGCGTATGGTGGCTCGTTGCCTTTGCGTGCACGAATAGAACAGCGGACCTGGCCCCAGTGAAGACCGGGAGACATGGGGACGCACAGCAGGTTCCTCCCCAGGAGCAGGAACAGCAGTGTGCATACGCGCAGGGTATGCATTGCTGACAGCGGGGACACCCACAAGGATAACAGCGTGTCGGGGGCCTGCGGTTTGTGAGCCGCAGGTGTTGCGCTTTAAAAGAGGGAGCAGCCGTGGAATGACACACCACATGCGGCATGGAGTATTAACTGTGGCGAGTAAGAAATGGAGGACACGTGACCTGGGAAGGCAAGCCCTCAGGATCATCGGATTAGCATAAAGGACTGTGTTGCGCGACCTGAGGAGCGAGAGCGCACACAAACGTAATTGATTCGCAGCCGCATGCAGGCCGGAGGAAGTGTGCTGAGAGCTGCGTGCGGGCTGGGGAGTCGGAAGCAGCTGGAACCCTGCATATCACATGGCCGGCGAGCGGCGGTAAGCAAACCCAAGCTCAGTACAAAAGGTCACATTGTACAACGATCGTTGCAGGAAGCCATGAGTATTTAAATAGAAGCTTAAAGATAAGCCAATACAGTAAGGAGTGGGGAACAGTCACTGGGAGACAGGGCTGGACAGCAATGGACCTCCCTACCCCCTGAGGTCGATTACCATGGAGCTTTCCAGAAATGGATGGTAGAGCTGCACATTGCCCCCCTGAGATGCCGCACACTGCGAAGGGACCAAGCATAATATTTTTGAAACAAACAAGTGAGACAGACATTAGAACTAAGAATCCCACAAATAACACGCACCAGGAATAACTGGATAAACAGGCCAGCTGAAGTGCAGGCAGCAGCACAGCATAAGACATTAAATGTGGCCACAACAAGGGGAAAGTACAGCTGCAGACAAGACGCTAAGCCAGGACCAGGGAAAACAATCACTGGGGAGCATTGATACCCATAATAACGGACGGATACACATGAGAAGCAGGAGTTGCTAGCCCCTGGTGAGAACGGGCCCTGGGGCACAAACAGGGCGGAGCAATGTCGGTAAGGGGCGGTAAAGTCAAGGGCAAGCAGCCCATGAGAGACATCTTTGCCAAGTCACAGCAGTCTTCCACCACCCTGGCGCAAGGTACGGTAACTGCCCCGGCAGATGTGGCCTCTCCACGAGAGGACAGTGCAATCTTGACAGCCATAACGGAACTGAAATCCTCATGGGGGCAGCGATGGCAGACCTGAGAAGTGCACTAGAAAACAAAATAGATGCAGTGGGAATTGAAGTCAACCTGTTGAGACAAGATGTGAGAGCTCTGGTGGAACGAACGAGCGGCCTAGAAAGTGCGGTGAAGACTAACACAGACACTAGTACAAACAATGCAAGGGAAGTCCACGTATTGAAGCAACAGGTGGCTAACCTGGAGAATCGAGCAGAGGAGGCCGAAGGACGGGCGAGATGCAACAATATACGAGTGGTGGGTCTCACGGAAGGGGAGGAAGGGCAAGACCCCACGAACTACGTGAAGAGCATGATACTGCAGGAGGTGGGAGCAGGCAAGCTCTCCCAAGGGTTCGCAATTGAGCGCACACACAGGGCTCTGATGAGGAGACCGCAACCTGGACCCCTCCTAGAGCACTTATAGCAACATTTTTGAACTACAGAGATAGAGAGAAGATATTGGAATTCTTCCAGAAAGGAGGGACCATAACAAGGGCGTCTGCGGCCATAACTGCATATCCTGACTACACCATGCAGGTGCAGCGGTATAGCTACGTTGCGATAAAGAAGAGACTGCGCGCAGCGGGATACAAATATATGCTCCTATACCCCGCAAAGCACAAGGTATTTCACAAAGGTAAAGCGCACTGTTTTGACACCCCAGAGGAGGCGGAGACGTGGCTGGACGAAAACGGCTGTCCGGAGCGAGATGAAGAGCAACGCCAGCAAGAACACGATAAGTGACTGTAATGCCATGCATGATGGTACGGGGGAGGAGGGAGCCAGGGACAGTGGCTACAGAACTGGTACTCAGAAAAGTTTCAGGAGATGTTAAACATGGGACATTTGGACAGATGGGACTAGAATATAACCTGCGAAACGCAAAATGGGCAGCGATGAGTGCGCATAGCCTGATCCATAAATTAGGAGCCACAAGTTGGAGAAGGTCTACCCCCGAGCAATAGAAAAGTTGGACTGCCGTTAGGGCGATATCGCCCTGCTGAGCCGTGAGTACGGCATTTGCTGGAAAAGGGCTAGATGCGGGGGTACCTGAGATCCAGGGATGGAGCTGGGCATCAGTTGGGGAAGGGTAGTGAGGGGAGGGGATTGCAGTGGAAGTTGGGGCGGGCGGGATGGGGGAGGGGGGACAGGGCTGGGGAAGTTGAGGTGTTTGTAGTTGGAGAGAGTTTGGGAGGGGGGGAAGTTGGAGGAAAAGTTGGGGTACGAGCCTACACCCAGAAAAGATGAGACTTGAACTGTACTTGGGGGTGGCAGAGAAGGAACCTGTCATGTTATGGGGGACCTTAAAGTAGTCACCTGGAATGTTAGGGGGCTCAATAGCTATCTAAAAAGAAATAGGTTATGATGTACCTGTGCAGGCATAAAATAGACATAGCCTTGCTACAAGAAACTCACCTAACGCAAGAGAAGCTGGAGGTGGTCCGAAGGAAGTGGAGGGGTACTGTTGTGGGCACAGCCTATTCAGAATATGCCAGAGGGGTGATTACCTGGGTCGCACCGCATGTTCCGTTTCAGTTACTACACTCTACGGTCGAGCCTGATGGGAGGATGGTAATAATAAGGGGGTTGGAGGAGAACAAAGATGTATGTATTATTAACACATATGCCCCGAATCAGGACACAGCAGCATACTTTAAAACTCTATATAGCAAGCTCAGTGTGAACCTCGGGGGGGGCGGTGATCTGGGGAGAAGACTTCAATTGTGTACTAGACATGAAAATGGACAGATCAGATGCCAAAATAGATAGATCCACCCCAGCTGCCAGGCTATTGCAGTCTCTATTAATAGATTTTGGGTTAGAGGATGCATGGAGGTCACACCATCTACAGGACAGACAATATTCACACTATTCAGCCCCCCAGAACTTACACACTAGACTGAACTATGTGTTTGTCACGCATGAACTAATGATAGAAATAGCGCATGCAGAATACAAAGCGAGGGTCCTCTTGGACCATTCGCCGTTGATACTAGCATGGTAATATCGACCCCCGAGAGCTAAGATACCAACATGGCGCCTCCGAGCAGAAGCGCTGAAAGATTATGTTTTTAGGGAGGACATGAGAGAGGAAATAATAAGCTATTTCGAGATTAATACTGGCAGTGTGGAGACAGCGTGTATGCTCTGGGAAGCTTTTAAAGTAGTAGTGAGAGGGATAGCCATAGCCAAGTCCAAGGTGTTACAAGGAGGGATTTTAGTTGAACTACAGGAAGCAGAAACAGAGCTAGAAGCAGCATTAAAAAGGGGAGGTAACACTAAGGAAAGTAACGAAGCAATACTTAAGCTCCAACAGAAATGTGCGGGATGCTGGGAGAGGTTGTGCAACCTCAACTATAAAAAATATACAGAGAGGCAACATGCGGGGGGGATAAACCAGGGAGAGTCCTGGCATGGTTATACAAAAGCGAGACTCCCAGACCCACAATCAGAATGATAGCGAAAGAAGATGGGAGTATAGTAGACACCCAAGAAGGAGTTCATCAGGAATTTGCAGATTATTACCGTATCCTGTACGGAGATGCAGAGGACAGCGACAACAAGGGAATAAGGGAAACACTGGAAGATATTGGATTGCCGCAGATTAGCGCAGAAGAGCGAGAGGAGCTAGACGCACCAATCACTCTAGAGGAATTGGAAGAAGTAGTAAGGCAATTATCCACTAGTAAGACCCTGTAGATAAGATGTACAAAAATGAGATACCCCTCCCCCCGCTCCTAGAGATGCTGAATGAGGCATATGAAGTGGAGAGACTACCAGAGTCCCTAAGAGAGGTGATTATCATACCACTCCTCAAACCCAATAAGCCAGGTAGTGAGTGCGGCTCCTACAGATCCCTGTCGATGTTGAACCAGGACAGTAAAATACTGACGGTGGTCCTGGCAATCAGAATGAGAAGAGTCATTAATAAATTAATACATTCCGACCAGACAGGCTATGTCCCTAACAGGAACATATCAAACAACCTTAGGCGACTCCACCGAGTCATTGAACATGCAAACGGGGAGGCGGGTGAGATGGCAATAGTTTCATTGAATGCAATAAAGGCCTTTGACTCGGTCAAATGGCCATCGCTGATTGCGGCCCTGACCAATTATGGAATAAGACCGGGATATCTCAGATGGGCCAAGCTTTTATATAGCGAGCCGCTGGCCAGAGTTAAGACAGGAGCGGTAATATCAAAGAGGTGGCAACTCAGCAGAGGTACTAGGCAGGGATGCCTGTGGTCCCCCATGTTGTACTTTTTGGCCTTAGAGCCCCTAGCGATATACCTGAGGCAGCAGTATGACATAATAGGTATTACCATAAAGGGGGAACCGCATTTAATTTCTTTGTACGCAGATGACATGTTGTTATATCTACACCTACCCTGAAGAAAACCTCCAGTATGTCCTGGAGGTGATGGAGCGATTTGCAAGGCTTTCAGGCATAGCTGTGAACCCCAAGAAATCTTGTGTATTTCCACTGGGCGGGTACAAAGAGATTCCGTTAGAGCAGCTACCGATCCTGCAGATACCATGGGAGGTTAGCACGTTCAGATATCTCGGGATAGACATATATCATACGGTGGAAGCAGAACATAAATGCAACACTGAGAAAGCTATTAAGAATATTGACAACAGTATGAAGTTCTGGGCGAAGCTCCCCTTGGCGATGATGGGGTGGAAGGCAATGCTGAAAATGGTAGTCCTGCCGAGGCTGTTGCATTACTTTGGGAAAATCCCATATTTGATACCTAGATGATTCTTTGTTAGAATAAACAGCATATGCAGGGAATTCCTCTGGCATGGGACAAGAAACAGAGTGGCCCTTTGGAAGCTACAAAACTCACATTAGAAAGGGGGTATAAAATTACCAAACTACGAGATCTATTATATAGCAAGTTAGCTACAATATGTAGCTAAATGGCTCTCTGAGGAGCCGACTTCGGAATCCAGGCTGTTCCGCTTGGACTGTGCCCCATTCTTCCTAAAAGAAATGATGTGGTTGCCCAGATCGAATATGGAAGGTCGTCCAAAGATGATGATACTTGGGTGGGAGATATGGCATAGAGCATGTCAGATAATGGGGAATCCGTCCCCATTTTACCCGCAGTTTCCATTAGTCGCTCTGGCGGGGGAAAAAAAGCAACTAAGATTAATGATCAGGAAGCACTGGGAGCCGGCAGGGATAGCGACAATGGGCGACATATGGCAAGAGGGGTGTATAAAGGACTTTGAGGGGCTGGTGGAGGAAACGGGGCTACATGTGGGGCAGTATATCACATATCATAGGGTGGTGCAGCTGATTAAAGAGACATGGTCTGAAGCAGTACTAGCAGACGAACCGGACGCCACCATAGATATAATATATGTCTCGGGAGGATAGCTCAGTGGCAACGTGTTCGCCTTGGGAGCAAGACGACACGGAGCAACACAGGTTCGATCCTCGGATCCGTGCTTAGAAACCTCTGGGTACTAAGCGCGATATAAATAACCTATCATATCATCATATAGCATATGAGCTGATGATGACCAAAGCGGGAATGGAAGTGGTACAGCTTAAACGGGACTGGGAAGAGGAAGTGGGTACCCCAATGAGTGACGGGATGTGGGAGCTTGCTCAAGGATACCACAAGAAAGTGTCAAGAAATGCTAGATTACAACAGATACAATTATATGTAACCCACAAAGCGTATATGACACCCCAAAGGATAGCCAAATTCAAGAATGCAGGACGACAATCATGCCCCAAATGTGACGAAGAAAACGCTGGAATGGTGCACATGTTCTGGTCATGCCCAATAATAGAGAGATTCTGGGGAGAAATAGCATATAGAATGGAAGAAAAGGGGATCAATATGGTGGTGGATACAGTGTGGGCTTGCCTGATAGGAGGATTTCTCAGACCACGTAAACTCAAGCATGTGAGTAAACTGAAAGACCTGGCGTATGTACTAGCAAAGAGAAGAATCGTCATGGGGTGGAAGGCATGTCATAGACCAAGAATAGAAGTGTGGTGGAAAGATCTACAGAAATGGGCAGAGGCGGAAACTGCAGTATGGCAGGAAGCAAGCAATGTTGTGGGGATGGGGGGGTGAAGAGGTTGGACCTTGATAGCTTGGAAACAACTAATAGCAGAATTATTTGGGCTCACGCACGATGGAGCAAGTGACCGGGACCCAACAGAACACATTGAAAAGGAAACCCTACCGCAAGACAGATAAACAGATACGAGGGAAAGTAGGCTCGGGAGGGGGTGAGAGAATGGGTGAAACAATAGACACGGATAAAGTGATGTATATCCAAATTTCATTATGTACACTGTAAATTTGGTTTGTGTTGGTTATTGAAATAAAATTAATAAAAAAATGTTTTTAAAAAAATTAATGAGCACCACGCTCTGTAGTCGTGGGACAATCGCATCAGATAGTGTATTCATAAGCATAATATTGTAGTTGCCATGACACAACTAGGCCCCTGATCCACGATGATTATCTTACAGTGCCCCTTGAGTTCGTCACAGCTAACCATTCAGCCACACCCCCGCCAAGGTGGTTCTTTCCACGAGGCGGGCAAGTGAATCTATTTCATTGTCTCTTTTATTAGCATCGGTTATACATTTTCGATGCAGTTTGAATTTGTCCCCATGTAGTAAAGTTTGTAAAAATGTATAACTGGACCTCATTTCTCTGATGTAGGTTCTATGTATGATAGAAAAACACTGCAATACATCTATACAGGTCAGTACATTTTGACTTTTCTACCGCACCATTTAGAAGTAATAGGACCGTGATATACTGAAACATGCGACTAAGCACATTTACCTGTTATATCTACAGGTCACACTATACCTGAACACACTCTGAACATTTAACTTCAAATGCCCTGAAGGTGGACACAGATTCCGAAACGCGTTGGCCATAGTTTTTACTTTAACAACAATTTGAGCTTATATGGATATTGTGCATTTTGTTTAAAATGTTGTGGATGTACTTTCTACATTATTACATGTGACACTAGGATTGAGTGTCAGGCAAGTAAGTCAGAATACCGGTGAATTTAACTTGCATTCCTAATTGTATTGAAAGTTTACACATCATCGTTGGATTTTTGAAAACATTGCTTGTGGTGAATTCTACATTTAATTATTGTAATTTTGAACATTCTATTTACTCATTATTTATGTTGGAAACTAAGGGTGTATCCAACACCCCACAACTATTAAATTTGTTTCTTTTTTGAAGTTTTTTCATGAAATTCTATATGTACAAATCTATAGCATTTGTTTGCTACTGTGGTAATTCTTTCATTTAATGTATGGTGTAGGATTGCACTACCCTTTAAAAAACATTTGCAGGGGTTTAGCCCGTCAAGAGTGCAAGAAGGGGTTCCTGTTGGAAATACCGGGCCTTTTTGTTATGATGGCAGCATTTCAGTCTTGTAATACTGTGTGTGTGTTCAATTATTCACTAGATCCAGTCAGGCCTTCACTTTTAGCATAGGCAAGGGAAGCAATGGAAAAGGGCAAGCTTGTTGTGCCTCCCGGTCCCATTCTGCCATTAGAATATATGACGCGGTGACTCATTCTGCACAAGCAGCAGAAGCATCACTCATTGCCTGTCTGCTACATGACCCCAGCACAACTAAAAAATAAACCAAATGTGATCATTGCATTACATCACTACACTAATATGACATACACATTCACCTTTCAATGGCTAAGCAGGAATGGGCTAGAAAACACTTTGCAGGCTCCATACTTATTTCCATGTTGATGCTGGTTTGGTTTTATGCAATAAACCAAGGCGGTCGATAACAGAGGACGAAGGCAAGTCTGAGGGATGTTATGACTCGCGCAACGCTGCGGCACAAGCGACACGGGTGAAGAGGCAGTCCAAAGGCCAACTTTGTGAAAATCTGCAGAAATATTGTTCAAACTTCTGTGTAGACGTAAAAGCCATGGTTTAAGGGAGGCAATCTGCTGGAACTGTCCAAACATTTCAAAATCTGCAGGCGATTGCTTTTGAAAGTCTTTGCTCACAAGAAATATATTTTCTATGGAAAAATCTGCCCCTCATTGCTATCTTCTCACCCTCAAGCTCTGGGCACATGAGCCCAGTTTCCCCTAAGAACTTCCCTTTGTTTATTCATCAGCCCTTTACCCACAGACCATCCTCCTCGCCCATCACTCCCTAGTGACTCTGTCTCTTAAGCCAAGTTAAGCTTATATCTCATTTATCTTCACAGCTTCCATGTATTTTATTTGTATTTTTATTTTTTGACAGGATTACCAGTTGCCCATGCAGACGAGGGCTGTTCAAAGTTTGCCAAACTTGCCTGCTTATTGCCTTACTTTCTGGGGGGGGGGGTCACAAAGGTGTAGCGAAGATGACGGCAGGGACAGCGGGCACAGGAGCAGTAAGCAGAACCGTGGCTACGTTTGTGAAGCAGAGCAGCAAAGCTCCTCCTTTATTTGAGTTCCAGTGAAGATTATAGCTAGAAGGAGGATATGGTAGCTTGGGGGCCCTAGTCCCTGGCGCTTTTAAGGGTGCCTGCATGCTTAAAATGAGTACTGCCTCTTCTTACCCCATGCTTGTATTACACGATGATGTCCAGTTTCTCACTAGTCCCGTACGATTTAAGGATACAGCATGCCTAGTGGTGGAAGGACAAGCGTGCAGAGAGAGACAGCATGGAGCGGTGGGTGATGCCTCAGAACAGACCATCCAGAGAACCAGCGGCTCAAGCAAGCTTTAAGCCACCGCCCACAGAGCAGGTCCCGCCACATTCCAGCGATCTCCATGCACAAGGACAATCAGACAGTCACTCATTTACCTGAAAACGGGCCACAGAGCAGTCCCCCAGGCAAACCAGCATAACCAAAGAACCCTAATATGAACTTGTACATTAAGAGTTGCTACTGCGGGCCGGCATTGCCTAAAACCGATGCAGCTGCACACAAGAAAGGGACAGGGCTTAAGACCCATTGAAAGATAGTGGTTACCCAGGGAACCAGGTGAGGGAGAGAATCAATGGAAAGGGAGGATAAAAGGGACATCGGGAACAGGAAGGTATCGTTTTTCGAGCGAGGTTAAGAGAGGAGGACCAAGAGACAGAGGCAGAAGGCTGGTGTAAAAAAGCGTGGCAGAGAATTGCTGAAAAAGGTGCATGGTCAGGTTCTGGTTGGCAGGAGTCAGTGTAATTGGGTTTCAGTATGTTTGCAAAGTGAATAAGTGGGGCTGGAAGAAGGAGAGTAGGGACTGAATGAGAAGTTGACTAAGGAAGAGAAAGTAGAGTGACTGGGGAAAAGGTGTAGTAACAGTGGGGATAGGGTAGAGTAGTGATAGTGGGGAGAGGGCAGAGTAATAGTGGTGGGGAGCGTAGTAATAGTGTGCAGAGCAGTAGTGGTGGGGAGAGGTAGTGCAGAGAGGGGAGAGTAGTGGTAGTGTGGAGTGGGAAGAATACTAGTGGGGAAAAGGAAGAGTAGTAGAGGGGAGAGCTGTAGTCGCACGAAGAGGGGAAAGCAGTAGTAATGTGGAGGAGAAGGCAGTAGTAGTGTGGAGAGGGGAGAGTAGTAGTAATATGCAGAGGTGTGATTAGTAGCAAACAGTGGTAGAACAGTAGGAAGAGAGAGAGAGAGAGAGAGAGCATCCAAGGGTGAGAAGGGGAGAGTAAGAGGAGAGAGAGAGAAGTGCGGAAGGTAGAATTGAAGGAGAGTAGACAGAACTCTAGATAGAACATCAGGGTGAGGACCACAAGGGCGTGAAGAGGAAAAACCAAGTGGGTCTTGCGTGTCTGTAAAGCACATATCTGTTTCGTTACACTGCATTTGAGACCTAGATTGGGGGCCAGTGGCATCGTTCCCATCGTTGTTCCTAGAGGGAGATAGCTAGAAAGGGTTCTTGCCCTTAGGCCATCACCATCAGAGAAACAATCTTCAATAGCAGGAGTTACCACTCTCCAGAGACCAACCTGGGGTTGAGGGAAGATGGAATCACCCACACTAAAGAAGAGAAAGGGGTGGCCCTTAGTGATCCCCTTAGGATTCCTCAAATAAAACTCTTTGAGCCGTCCTCGTGAGTTGATGTGTTCTTGAGGCCATATATAATAGGGGCCAAGTTCCCTAGGGAATCGCCTCAAATGATCTCAACAAAAATAAATAATGTGAAACCCACAGTAAAGTTCAAATGCTTTTTTGGAAGTACACGTTTTGAGGGTATCCTGAACTCTAAACCTTGTCTCTGGTTTTGTTGCAGACTTTCTCTTATGGATCCGTTCTTTGGATGTCTCTGGGTCCTTGGGCTTTAATATTTCAGAATGCAATCTTTCACTTAGCTATCATTTTATTCAGGGCTCCAGGGGATTTAAAACCAAGCCCAAACATTCACTCTTTCTCTCAATGACTAATTTCTCACTTTGCTTTAGCAACTGTGATGATGTCCCCTGCCTCGCCCTGGGGACCTCCATTGAGGTTCAGAAAAGGGATAGGTGCCTCCCCAACATAGCAGATGATGGGCCTGAGGGTGATGTGGGAAGAGTCCAGTCATCAGCTCCACTTCGTCTCTGATGCAGTGGAGGGAACAGAGACATTGCTACCACGGATTCTGCTGCTCCTTTAAAGGAATTGAGGAAATGACATTCGGCAGTGCCTGCACTCTCTGCTCCCCCTGTGTGGGTGGAGGAATCCCATATAAACCTACAGAGGGAAAGGCTGGTACCTGTACGAAGTCAGCCAAGCACTGTACAAGGCCTTCACTATCATACATTTAAGAATGGATAGGCTAAGGGAGTCCACCAAGGGGTCAGGTTTAGGACGGGATAACCAGAGAGGAGACTGCGCAAGAGGACGGACTAGCCAGTCCAAAGTCCCAAATCAGAACTGGAAGCTATCCCGAGGTATGGGGACCACTAGCCAATCTCTATGCCTGCTGCCGGAAGAGAGATGCCTGAGATTCCTTACCCCAGGAACGGCCAGGGTCTGAAAAGCAAAGAGGACTGCCCAAGAAGAAAGCTGAGTCCAATCCGAAGTCCCACATCAGGGCCATAATTCATCTCCAGGGGCGAAGCCTCATAACCAATCCCCATCCAAACTAACACATCGGAGTCCCCTTCCACCAGAGAGAGGCTGGAAAGTGGGGCCAACACCCTATCAAAGCCTACAAGCTAGGTTTAGCGAGATTCAGATACTGAAGGCTGAGTGAGGCTTGGCAAGGGAGAACTGGGCGTGGATAAAGAGCCAGGAGACCGGGATCCAGAAGGCTGGGTGAGTCCAGACCAGGATGCATTGAATATGGATAAAGAGCCAAGAGTCTGGAACAGAGACCAAGCAGGAAGGGTGAAGCCACATCAGGAAGGACCTAATCTGGATCAAGACATGGGAGGCTAGAGGAATGATCCAATAAGGTTGTTGCTGAAATGGGTGGAGAACGCAGTGGGAGAGATGTAGCAGCCATTTAACTAGAAAGTAGCGAGAAAGAGGGCGGTGCCCAAAGGAGTGAAGAAGGGGAGATCGGAAGTAACAAGGACAAGAGCGACAATCTAAGGGCTGATGATGTAGCAAGAAGAACGTTGGTGCTACGATGAGCAGAGAAGGGACCCAAAGGGGTGAAGTAGGTGAAAAAGCATAGAAGTAATTAAGGCTGAGAAAAGAAAAGCAATGAGTGGTGCTCAGAGGAGTGAAGAAAGTACCCAAAAGGTGAAGTTGGACGGAGAAGAGAGGCTTGGAGAATAGTGACCATAGTGCCCAAATGCATGAAAAAAAGGAGTGAGAGAGGCAAAATCTGGAGAGTATTGTGAAAAGCACCCAAAGGGCTTATAATGGTGAGAGTCAATGTAGAGACTTTGAACTTGATGACTGAGGGAGTGAAATTGCCGAAGGAATTGAAGAAGGTGGCAAAGAGAGAGAGGAATGGAAAGAAGAGTATACAGATCAGAGATAGTTATGAAAGGCGCGAGAACTGGAAGACAGAGTTTATAGAAAGACTAATTGAGGAAATTGACATTTTCAACAAAAGGAAAGAGTAGGCAGTAACAGGCCAAGCCTAGTGACTGAGATCTTAGGAAAAGGACCTCTAGACAGAGTAGTTGGCCAAACGTTCATCCTGCCAAGCTCCCCAAGTCCACATCACAGATGTGGAAAATGCCACGCTAGCTACCATGGCCCCCTATTCCTTTGTTATGGGAGATTCATGATTCCACTGGGAGAAACCAGCTTTATGAGAAGAAAGTGTTGATCCCAGCCAAGAGGGCCGACCAGGTCACAGATGAGAAGGAGAAAAAAAGGGTAGAAGTCTCTGTGACACCAGTACTCACCATCGAACTTCAAAGAACTGGAAGAAGGCTGGCGCTAAACTCAGAGACTAGGTTGTCAGACTTTATCTTGTTACAAAAACCTTTCCTGGTAAGGGAATAGCCGGAACCAACCAAGGCTGGAGAGAAGCCATTATTTTACTCCATGTTTCCACAACCATTTAGTTCTCCAAAGCCATTAAACAAATCCTTCAATTTCAGTTTTGGTTTGTTCCACAGTTGTTATTTTGCCCTGCCCATGTATTACTTTGCCCTTCACTGTTATTGTTCCCCAATATAAAGCCTTACCCTAAGTTGTACGTGTTCATCTGGTCATTTGATCCCTATGAAACACACAACACACCATTCTCTTTTGGTGGGGTGTCATGGTATGCAGCCAGCCCGAGCATTCCAAAAATAAACATCTGTATAATACACGTGTTTAAGCTTCTATTCGGTAATGTAATTGCTTGGAACATAGATACAGAGCTCAGTGGCGTTACTAGTGTTGGTGACAGCCGGTGAGGTAACTCATGGTGTTACCCCTTCCCAGGGGGTGGGGTGAAACCTTGAGTTACTACATTGGGTGTCACACACACTTCACACCTCTGCGGCACCTGCTAATGAAATGTGTAGGTTAGGAAACGGCGAAGCAGGGATGTTTACTTCACTCGGGGGCGGCAGCCTGACAGTGAAACGTGCTAACCTGCTGAGGAAATGTAAATGCACCTTTGAGTAATTGAGTTTGTATTGTTCAAAAGTACAGCCCATAAAGTGGTTTCACTATGGGTTCGTGGAGAGGCGTACTCGGCGCACCTGGTGTCACCCCTTGTGAGGGGTTTCACCCGGTGCGGTTCGCACCCCCCCCCCCCCAGTGACGCCACTGACAGAGCTACTGCAGCACAATATCTTTGAAAAAACAGCAACACAAGATGGACGATTATGCCACTGGGAAAGCAAAGGTTCCGACACGGGAGCTCTCCAGTGGAACAACACGGCAGAGAGCAGCACGACCGGGGAGGCTGCAGGAGAAACTTAACTATCCACGGTTGTGAATGCCATGCAGAAAGTGAATAGAAGCTCATCCAATAAAATAGATGGGATGGGATGGACATTATAATGCATTCAATAGTGTTTGCATAATCTTACAGCGAAAGCCTCTGAAGTGGAAGTAAAAGTGGGGATGCGGCCAACCTCAAACTCGACACAGTCCGTTTGAGTGTCAATAAGGAAGATCACACTGCAACAACCTCCGAATCCTGCAGAGTGGGGGTCGAAACGACCATCTTTGTTTGTTGAGAAGCTGATCCACCAACCTGCAGTGCAACTCCCAAAGGATTTTACTATGGAAGGAGTCCACAAGGCACTCAGCCCCAGCCTCCCTGGCCAGGCCCTAACCCTAGGCCCACAACAGCTCATATTTGAAACGTTTACTACCGGGATGGTATATTGAACACAGCCAGAGAGGATGAATATCTCAAACTTGGCTCTGATTGGATATGTTACTCCCCAGATCTCACATTAGAGGTCCAGCAAGCTAGGAGATCATTTCAAGATGGAGTTGCAGTGACGGGGTCTTAAATATGCTTGCTATGTTTTACCCAGCTAATTTGAATGGGAGGATTTAAGGCAGAACACACTTCTTCACAGACCCCACAGCAGCATTAGACAGGTCACAGACTTTTAGGGTAGAATACATTCAATGCAGTGGGTGTACGACCTATGCATAGAAGAAACCTAATGTACTTTGTGCCCCGCTCACAACCATACAAATTGACAGCTTCTAGGAGGATTATCACTACCTCAGCCACCATTCTGCACCTCACCCCACCCCTCACCATTCCTCACAACCCCCAATCCAAAGATGGGATAGCTGGGAGCAGTGCTCCAGACAGGATTTCGAGGTGGGAGCATTTTTGAACTTTGAGAGTAAATGTGATTTCAAGAGTGTAAAAATGAGTTTTCTCTTTTGCAAGAGCGTGCAATGTATGTGACATCCAGCCGACGTGTGCAAAAACTGTATAGAAATCTTTACCATGCGGCAGCTTTCTGCATTGTGACAGAATACACATTTCATTATTTCTCTAATATCTGGTCATTTGATCTCTCCTGTATATATTTAAATGTTGAAAACACTAAAACCTAGCCAATTACATAGTAGAGCAAACATGCATTGTACTGTGTGTGTTTGAGGTTCGGTAGCAGAATTGTCTTTTGATGCTTAATGAACGTCCTCATTTCCTGGAACTATTAATACCTAATGGTATGCCAAAGTTATGATACGACAGTACAGAGAGGCAAGGACTCCATGCTAAATTCTAAACCTAATTTCATGGTCAAATTGTTATTTGTATAGCGCTTTTGGCAAAGCACTGTACATAGAACATATTTATCACAATTATCACCACACCGAAGTTGGTACTCCTTTATCGACCTCAAAAGGATGAAAGGCTGAGTTGGCCTTGCTGAGATTCGAACCTGCAACCTACAGATCGGAGCAACGAGTGCTGAACTGGCTGACCTGCCTTATTGGCTAACATCCTTCAGAGGTCGGTATAATAATCACAGTGCCTGTATGTTGGATGACCCATGCATGAAGGGCTACCTAAAGTTAAATACCTATCAAGATTGTCACAGGGACACGTTTTGCTGTGTTTATATTTCAATTACAAATGTAATTTTCATTTGTTTGCTTTTGAACAGCGCTTGCACTTCCGGGAGAGTCAGGATTTGGATGTTTTAATTGTAGTCTTGAAGATTTCAGAGGCTACAATAACTGTGATTGATGTAATGACAATCACTCACCCTTGAGCAAACACTCTGCTGTCACTGACGTTTATAGTAATGTACCCCACTGACTGCAAGGTTGAATGGATGCAAACTAGACTGTGCATACTCCTCATTTTACACACTGTTTATAATTGGAGTGTAAATTAAATTATGAGTGTAAAAATGATCTGCCTCCGCATCATTCTGCACACAGCACAAGAACACTGAAATATAAAATTGTGCAATACTGGTTTGCTTTCATTGGAAAAAAGGAATAATGTGGTACAAAAGATGAATTCTCAGTTGCAACTTAGTTTTCCATTTTATTAATTATACAATTCTAAAATGCTAGGAATATGAATATGCACAGTGCTGCTGTTTGCTCCATGAGCATTTACACACAACATAGTAGAAGCTGAACCGAAAGAAACCATTCCTTTTATCACAATGCGCGGTTTCTTTTTTTAAAAGCTTCAGAGGCTTTCCAACAAGGATTGCAATTACATGCATGGAGATAAAAATCAAAAGAAACGTTTTAGTTTTGGTCAGGTAACCTGACCTTTGCACTGCCCTCTGCTTTAAACCTGTGTGTAAATGTATGCACGAAAATAATAAAGCTATCATATTTACAAGATTTTCATGCATATAAAGGCCTGGTACGACCCTTATCTGGAAGCCTGACTGGGAGGCTTGGGTATCGCAGAAATGGAAAACAATTCAGTGTACTAAGGCCTGTGCAGTAGTGCTGCACAGTAATATACTCTAGCCTGCTTATCATCAGGTGCGGTGCAGCATACGACAGGACAGCAGGCACGTTGGACCTGAAGAAGGGACCCTCTAACTGAGGACAGCAGTGTACACAATAAGTGCAGCAATTATTGGACACCCAGGGAAGCACAGCAGGTGCAATCACTAGTGAACATGCAGATTTGGAAGTCTATGGACATGCAGGAACCTCCGTAGTAACATTGTAGATGGAAATATGGCTAATTGCTGCAATAGCAGAGGACACCCTGTAGGGAAGGTTGCAGATTCCGAGGTAATGACATTTACGTTATCTGCCGAGACAAACTGCAATAGCAGTTATTTAGTATGAAAAGCAAATATGGGTGCTGAATTAATAATGGGTTCTCTAGAACGGTGCAGCTGAGCTCCCTGGGTCTAGTGTGCGCCAGGATTGGGGTGCCAGGCTCAACATAAAATGCTCGATTCTGATTCCAAAGATGTTCACTATGTCTTGCATCATATTCCTGGGTATTGCAATATATAGGGGTGGAGTGGGTATGGGAAAGGGAACATGTAAATGTTTGGGGTCCGGGAAGTTTGACAGATGGCCTAAATAATATCCAGAGTCTCCAAGAGAACTTAAAGGTTTTGATACATTGTGCAGATCACTTAATATACACTTGTCAATGTCATGATAGGCAGATGTTCAATTTAGCAGAGCGGGCTGAAGAAGAGGGTAACACTATTCTACTACTGGTCCTCCCTCTCTCGTCTCCCGTAGGCTTCCATGGCCCGGCAGCAGGTGTCCCTAAATCCCAGTGGTGTCAGCTAGTGATCAGTAACCCCTTCTAACTAGGACTAGCTGGCTGGTAATAAGGACCTAGAAGCAATAGACTCAGCTGTCTGGCTCCCTCTGACGATTTTGTAGAGATGGCCTATCCTAACACTCAGCAGGATTGTCAGTGTGGCTTGATGGGAAAAGTGCCAATCTCAGATGCTCTGGTTCAGTCTCACCCTCAGTCGTTCTCTTCCACTCCTCTCCTTGATCTTACTCCCTCCTTTTCTTCCACCGTCTCCTCCCCATTCCACCTCCCTACTGTCTTCACACATTCTCTCTCCTTCTCTCACCTTTGACCTCCCCTCTCCTTACCTGTCCCTACACCACTCTCTCCACCCCCTACTACACCGCTCTCCCTAACACTTACTACAGCCCTCCTATTGCACCCCTCTTCTCAGCTACCACTGCACCCCTCTTCTCGCCTCTCAGTGCACCCCTCTTCTCCATCTATGCCTTAAGACACTTTCTTCCCCTGTCTTTACAAGTACCTTCACCCCTTCTGTTTCACTCTGCCTTTACTACTACTTCCACTACCCTCTAGCACCCTCTCCACCCCTCCCACATTCCCAATTTCTCTATGACTTTCACTCTCGCTATAATTCCCTCTACATTTCTCCCTTCCATTTCCATCTTTCTTTCTCTCTCTCTCATTCACCTCTTACAACCCCCCTCCTCACACTACACACACGACTGATGCCAACCTCTCTCAGCAATACCTCACCTGCACTCTGCTCCATTTCTGCTACCAACCTTCCAACATCCTGCTCCTCTGTTCATCCTGCCTGGTCATTTGATCCACGTTCACACCTCCTTACCTCACACATGGAAACCATATTCTGCCTCTCATTTCCTCGCATTGTATTCTGTGGTCCTGCTGGTTCTGTCTCCCATCTCCCCTTCTATTGGCTGCAAGGCTCACCTGACTCTAAGAACCAATATGTGTCTGTCTTTTTCCCAAGTGGTGGGATGCACGAGTGAGAGGTTTTAAAAATCCCCCTGACCTCCTCCCCCTTTTCCAGCACAGGTGTGTTTCCTTTCTCTGATAGTGTGGTAGCAGCCAGGGGCTCAGGCTGCTCACTGTCTCAGCATCCTTTCCGAGGTGCTAGTGGGTTTTGTTGCCAATTCAGTTCGGGGAGAGGTTCTGTGTCTCTCCTGTCCCCCTGCAGTCCCTCTTCACCCCCAGTTTGATTTCTGTTGCTCCACCATTCGCCAGGGATCCATCACAGGTTGCCAGTTCGGGTATTGGGTGTCTCATTTCTGTTTGGCAGGGACATTCCCAGTTCATTCCCTGACTGTCCTTGAGTCTGTCCTCCTGGCTGTGGTTTGGGGTTTTTTGGTTGCTCGTTGGTGCCTTCTCTGAGTTCTTGTCCCGTAACAGAAAAAAGTTAACATAGGCCAGAAAGAGTATAGAGACAGCATCACATGACAAAGAGAGGTACCATGGATGACATTCGTGACACCTGGCGGCGGAGGGGTTAAGGGACCTGGGTCCTAGCATCTGTGGTAGGGTGGGCTCTGGTTTTTGTTCTGCCCAAGGCTAGAAGGGATCCCTGTCCTCCCACCCTGACAGGGTCATGTCCCGGACCCTGTCACTTAACAAGCAAAAATGTGTGGCCTCGGAGCTACAGGACCTATGGACTGTCCAAAGTGTTGAAGCCATGACGGCTTCAACAGGACACTAAGTCAACACAGAATATGTTAAATGTATGAGTATTTTTAACAGAGAGCATGCACAAGGTGTACAAGGAATCAGTTACACACAGTATGTTATGTTATGATATGCTATATTTATACTGTACCCATCATCACAATAGTGGTCTTACAGCGCCTGGCCTTGTACAAAAGATGAGATAAGCCACATGTAAGCTGAGACGATGATGTGACTTATTTAACCTCAATGGTAAGGGAACTCCAACAGTGAAGCAACAAAGTATGGTTGTACCATATACCAACAGAGAGAAAGCCAAAGTGTTCATATTACAAGATACCCACTTAACTGTGGCGCAATGTTCAAGTTTTCTCCCAATCGAGGGCCATTCAAGAGGAGTTCTCACTCTTATTCACAAGTCAATACATCTTCAGGTATTCAGGTAATAGACTGCATCATGGTGAGGATGGGTCTTAATTAAGAGAATACTCATGGGATGAAAAGTGTTACTGATCAACATATATTCACCAAATTATAACTGCCCAGGATCCATTTAGTTATGGAATGGAACAAGCAAAGGGATTACAACTCAATCGATTAACCTAATCTGGCACAGATCCTACACTACAGCATGCATGTTGCCCAAAGCAGAGGAGAGTGTTCATGCACAATGACATGCTATGAATTTAAAGAGATTTCAAGAACATACATCGTGACACAAGATAATACATATTTTACTCAGGGGAACAGGAATCATTGGGGGTCATTATGAGGTTGCCGGTCCAGAAACAACGGTACCTGTAAGTTTTCCGGTACCATTGTTTCCGGACCGGTAAACTATGAGTTCTGCGAGCGGGTGCACTTTCGCCCACCAGGTCTGGCCTGGCGGGCAGAAAGGCACCCGCTCGCAGACCTTGGCGGATGCACCGGCACCATTCATGAATGATGCCGGTGCATCTGTCCTTCCCATTGAGTCCAATGGGACTCGAATGGGAATGGGGAGTAATATTTTCCGGTGCCCAGCAATGGGCTATTACCGGGACCGCCGGGGCCGTAATGCCCCGGTAAATCCCCAATGCCGGGCGCCGGGGAAAAAAATTACTCCGGCGGCAGCCGTTCCGTTTTTACCGGCACGGTTACCGCCAGACTCATAATGAGGCCCATTGTCTAGAATTGACAATTTTCTGGTCTCGGACGGTATTGCATGGTGTGCTGCTGGAAGTGAAATTTTATCGAGATCACCATCTGATCATAGTCCAGTAATATTTTTGCTAAATACGAATAATAACCAACATGTGATAGTGGCGCTTTAAGGCTGATGCAGTAAGTGAGGCTGCATTTGTTTTATCCCTGGAGAGTGAAGAAAATACAGTATTTGGAAAGAAATAGAACAGATGGTATATCATTGGCACAATCTTGGAAGCCATCATAGCCTATGCGCATAGAATCTGTATTGAGTTGGAAGAAGGTATACTGTGTACAATATTTGAATAAAGGCAGCGGTTGAGAAAGAAACTGGGATAGCAGAAGCAGTTTATAAAAACTGTATAGACAATTAGCAGATATTAAGGATATTAGCAGATATCAGGGTACGTAAGTCCGAGTCTGACAAACTGGCCATCAGAGAAATTAAGTATCATTCCAGTTATACACATCGATGTAAATATGCCCAGGGTGTGTGCAAACACAGCTCATTAAGAAAGCAAATGTCAGTAGGGATCAAGAAGGCATAACAAACCCTCAGGGCCCATATTGAGGAAGAAACCTTTGTGGAATGTGCAACCTACTGCAAATCATTATACAGTCAGACACTGCCCATGTGCACAGATGAAGCAGACACTTACCCGCAGGGTATATATAGAATGATCAGCCGGAATGAATAGGACAGGGAGTGTTGTAAATCGGAATCAGGAGACAGGCGAAATGGCTCTTTGGATGATGAAGTTGCTTTATTTGAATTAAAAAAAAACTACATTTTACCTACACTTCTCAGCCCTACTTTTACAGAAAGAAGGAGTCAAATGAATGCTCATCAGGATGTCTTACAAAAGAATAATCTAAGTCTGCCGTCCAGGAATAACCTATCCTAACCGGATCACTTCTCCTACCACTATACAACTAAACAGAACCTAACTTAATCAAAGGTATCATAAGGACCTTCTACCGAAACGATGGAATTGGAAGCTAGTTTCTGACACCACCGTAAGGACTCTGAATCTGAAGAAGAGAGCTTTTCGCTGGATGTACATCTCCAGGCACCAGAAATTGTCTCTTCCCAGCTCCCCCTCATGGGTTGCGTCTCAGTCCATATCAGTCTCTCTTTCTCCCTAAGCGGCCAGGGGCTTTGGCCTATTCTTTGCCCTTCTCCATCTTTGGAAAACTCCACGCCTCTAGGCCCAGACCAGTCCTTCTCGGATCCCCCGCCAGGGAAACTCATGGTGTTTTCCACACCTCTCTGCTTTCTGAAACTTTCCCGGCCCTGTTTTCTCAGGTGTCACAGCGATCCATGTGATTTGGCTTCTCTAAATCCACCCTGTGGTCAGGTCTCTTATACCCCGTCTTGTGGCTTGTTTGCTCTCACCCCTGCTTGGGGCCTTGTGGCTCACAACCCCGGCAAGGGGTTGCTTTGTCCCCACCCCGGTTTGATGTCTGTTTCTGCTCATCCAACTTTGGGGCCTGGGTGCTTTCATCCCTGCTTGGGGGTTCGCGTCTCGCACCCTGGCTTGGAGTCTGTTTTGTCTCATGCCACTGTGGGGTCTGCTTTGGGGTTTTTCCACCCTCCTTCTGCCTCCAAGGGATAACCATGCACCTTCTCTTTCCCAACAGTGCTCCTGCGGTTCGGGCAACGCAGCTTCCCTACTCTGGCTTCTTCCGGCAGTTCCACATGTGTCCGAGATCACGCTCCCATACAACTCCCTGACTCTGGGTTTTCGGCATCGGTTCGTCGGGGCACCGTTTGGCTCAGGCATTCCTTGCTGCTGGAGACCTTCCCCGGTCCGCATCTCTGCAGGGGAACCGAACATTCTGCAGGCTTGCTTCTGCTTGGCCCCACTCCAGACGTGTCCTTGTCTCTCTCCTCGACACCTCCCAGGAGGTGTTTTCTCTTTCTGCGCTTCTACGCAAGCATTGTTCATGTCTTTATGCGCTTCTACGCAAGAGTTGCTCATGTCTTTAGCTCCTTCGACTACTCTCTCCTACTGGCACACTGCTGATTGGTCTCTTATCTTCCATACAATGAGGGGGTGGACTCTTGCCCCTTTTCCATCTCAGGTTGAAGATGGTGCTTGACAGCGGACATAAACCTTACCAGCGATTGATGTGTGGATTAGTAAGTCATTATGCAAGGTTTTGGTTGTTTTATTGCATTTCAACAGCTAGACGATAGGCCTTACACAGCAGTGAAAATAAACAAAAAAGATAGCGAAGGAAGTAGAAAGTAAATATTCATCTTGCTGTGTGCGCTCATGGGTTGTCAAATCGCCGAATGTTTTTCCAGTGTCTTTTTCATAATTATTGCTGCCGTCTTCTGTTGCATATTTCTGGCCCCCACCTCCAAACCCTCACCATCCTCTTAGGTTCAGTTGCACCCAGCAATGTCTAGTTATTAGTCTTCCACATTGTAACAAAATACAATTGAACGTTACATGCTTCCCCGTCCCGCCACTCCCACCCCTAGCCCATCGTCCCTCCCTCCTCCTCAACCCATCCTGCCTTATCTACTGCTTAGGTCTCTCCTCCCTGCCACCATATTAGTCTGAGGTTGGCCTCTCATCCAAAGGTGCAAACATCATTTTGACTAATATGTTCCACGCTGCCACGTTATAACTGACCTCCCTTTGTCCCTTGTACACAGCCTTATGCCACACCACTGTCTCGGCCTTCGACCATTTCTTTAGGTCTTCCCACTTTGCCTCTATTGGGGGGGGTCCTCTGCCGACTTCCATGCTAGCACAACCCTACGTTTGGCCAAGACGCAGATGAGGTCTTTCATCTCGGTTAGGTATCCTCCTGTACGCCGCTGGGGGAACGTTCCCAGCAGGCATGCCTCTGGTGGCCATTCCTGCATGTTAATTCCTACCCTTGTGACTCTGCATGCTATGTTTTGCCAAAAGGACCTATAACATGTGCAGCATACCTGGTGTGTCGCTTGCGCATCTAGGACATTGTTGCTCACCCGCTCCCAGAAACTGCTATATGGGGTCACATACGACATGTGTGTAACATGCAGTTCTATCTGCTGGAATCTGGCATTCCTGGACACCTTTCCATGCATATCTCAATGCTTTAGCCCATTCCCCATCTGTAAAGTGTTGCCCAACGTCTTCCTCCCACTTGGTCTTACCTTGAGTCCTGGCGTGCCGAGTGAATCTAATATCATTTCGCAGAGCTTCGAGATCACATGTTCCCCTTCTGCTAAGTCATAAAACGTATCCAGCGTGATGTCCCCCTCCTCACCCTTCTTCAGTCCCAGCCATCTGTCCTCACTTGTTTTAATCAGCCAGTGATACGTCAAGAACTGCCCTATGGAAATGTCGTATTTCTCTGTCAATTCAGGGAACCCATCCATGAGCCGTCTTGGAACATTTCATGTTCCTTCCTAGGATCATAATAAATGTCTACTCTCAGGTACCTAAAGGTATCCACTGCTCACTGCAACCCCAAGTTCAGCAGGCCCCATTGCTCCAGCCCTGCCAGGCTCACCAATGGGAACAGCCTCGACTCCTCCTTGCATATGGTGATGCCTGACAACCTTGCAAACCCATCCAGGACCACCAGCATGTACGGCCAATTGACCTCCGGGTTCTGTACGTATAGCAACACATTGTCCGCATACAGCAAGAACACATGCGTGTTAATGTCCACCGGTATGTCCGCTTCTTTGAAGTCCGCCCTAAGGAAGGCCGCCAGCGTTAAACAGCATGGGGGGGTGAACACCCCTATTTGGTCCTGCGCAATTCCCATGCCTCTGAGATGTATTTTCCTGTTCTCACCCTGGCCATCGGCCTCTTATATAAACAGGTGCACCCACCTTGAAAATCGAGGGCCTACCCCAAAGGGCCTCAAGGCAGCCATTCCTACCTCAAAGAGTCAAATGCTTTTATAGCATCTAGTGAAGCTACCACGCACTCTTCCTCCACCCCGCTGGTCTTGCCTATTATATGGTGTAGCCTGCGCAAGTTCTAGGATGTGTTCCTACCAGGAACATAGCCCGTCTGGTCAGGATGCACCAAGGCGTTGATCACGCTACGCAGCCTTTTCGCTAGGAGTTCACCCAGGATTTTACAGTCCTGATTTATCATGGAGAGTGGCCCGTAGGAGCCGCATTAGAACTGCGATTTGTCTGGTTTAAGTATCGCTACTATAATCAACTCACGCAGACTTGTGGGCAGCGATCCCGCCTTAAATTGCTCTTCCAGCATATGCAGGAGATGCGGTCCCAGCACACCCACATACTCCTTGTAAAATCCTGCCGGAGGCCGTTGGTCCCCGGTGTTTTGCTAGTAGGTAGCGAGAGTATAGTCATCTTCAATTCCACCTCAATAAGCAGTGCATCTAGTATCTCCGCCTGTTCTTGCCCCAAGCATGGCAGTACCTTATCTGACAGGGTCTCCTCTATTTCCACATTGTGTCCCTCCTCGTCTGCACTATATAACTGCCAAATAAAACCAGCCAAAGGTTCGCATTAATCTTGCTTTAGGCCCGCCACTCCTCCCCACACTCATCTCTGATGGAGCTGATCATTCTCCTCTTCTCCTCAGTATGAAATAACCAGGCCAACACTCTCTGGTATAATCGCATTTACCAAACCTCTCCCAATGCACAATACAAGTCTGTCTGAGCTTGGTGAGCTCCCTCTCACACCCTCTTGGTTGTTCCATCCCCTTCACCAATTCCTCCATCCGTGCCTCTGTGCTAGAGATGCTGCGCAGCAGTTCTCCCTGTATGCTCCCCATTTTGCCAATCGCCTCGCCTCTCATAACTACTTAAAGGTTTCCCACAGGGTACCCGTGCTTCCCACGCTCCCCAAATCCTGGGTGAAAAACTCACCTATATTCTCCCCTATGTGGCCTCTGAACTGTTCATCCAGCAGTGCTTCTGCTCTTTATCTCCACATCGGCATTGGGGGTCTTCTCGCAGCTCTTTACCACGTCACGACCAGCAGTGCATAGTCCGAAAGAACCCTTGCTTGTACTCTGCTGTAACAAACTAGTCCAATGAGTCAGTGGCTGTAAGCAAGTAGTCTATGCGTGTGTGTACCCCATGCAGGGTTGAATAGTAGGAGTAACCTCTCATTTCCCCATCCAGCTGCCTCCAGATGTCTCTTAATCCTAGCTCCTGCAGTAGGGCGCTCTACGCTTTTGCCAGTGGTGTTTCTTGTGCCCATCATCAGATCTGTCCAGTGCAGGGTCAAGTGTACAGGTGAAATCCCCCACTCCTATATCCAAAGGGTGCCTCTATATGGTACAAGTCGGGGACCCAACGCCCTGAAGAAGGCAGTAGTGTTGTTGTTAGGGGCATACGTATTGATAATACAGATCGCCTGCTGCTCTAGGAACCCACACAAAACAATTATACTATGCTCATTGTCACACTTACATTCCAGTAGCTTAAAGATACTGAAGGGGCCATCCATATAAGTGCGCCCTCAGCATACGCAGAATAGGGCAAACAACATGCCTGCCCCCCGCACTTCTTGATGATCGTGGCCTGCCTAGCTGCAGTGAGGTGTGTCTTCTGTAGGAGGGCTAAGAGCTCCCTGACATTCCAGGAGATAACTTTAATATTGCTTATTCCAGTTGTTCATTCCCTAATCCCTCGGGTGTCCCACTCGCCCTTCCACTCTCCCCCATACTCCTACACCCCCACCCATGTCCGCAGACCTGACTAGCAACCAACCCCTGTCTAGCCTCAGGGCCGCCTTCTCCACTCTGTCCAGTCCCATCTCCCATCCCCGACTAGTGATTCCCCAACCTGTGGGCACCCTGTGCAGCAACGCATTTGTGCGGGCCTTGCATCGGGTCAGCATGCATTTTAACTCAACTTGAAACTCTGCCCAAATCCCCAACATCCCAACGGCTCTCGGCATGTTCGGGCTCGGACGCTTCTCACACTCCACCTGTACTTCTCTCCCCCTCCCTCCGGTCTCGCATGCAGCAGCTGGGTGTCTCTAACTTGCACCCCAAATAACTCAAGAAAGTTGAAGTGAGGAGATAACAACAAAGTCTCTCACACCGATGTTTCAGGGTCAGCCTATCACCGTCTCAGCTTCCCTGATCAGAAGCTTCTCTCCCCTCCCGCCATTTGCGTAGTTCTTGATTCCCTACTGTGTGTCTACTTGGGGCCCTTAAGCCCACTCCTCCATTGCCCCTCAAGTCTCTGCGTCATGTCTCCACAGAGGGGGGGCTATGCCCAACGTGTCCATCCAAGCGTGTGCTCCCTCTGTGCTGTTGGAAAAATGGGAAGTACCATTGTGTAAGACCATGAGCTTTGCAGTGTAGATTAACATGTATAGGAATCCCGCGCACCATAGTCTCTCCTTTGTGGGGTCGAAAGCCACCCTCTGCTTCTGCACTTTCAACGTGTAGTCTGGATACACTGCAATCTTCACTGACCCCCTTTCAATGATTCCTTGTTGTCTGGAGAACGCCAGGATTGTTTCCCTTTCTCTGTAGTTTAGGATTTTTGTGATCTGGTGTCTTTGAGGTGCCCTGGTGGGGGTTTTCTGTTGAGGGACCTGTGTGCTCTTTTGACTGTGAAGCTCTGCGCAGTGTGTGCAGCCCCACTTCCTGCAGCAGAATATTTTCCATGAACGTCGTGGGGTTCTTTCCCTCTGCTCCATCCGGCAGGCCCAGAATCCTTATATTATTCCGTCATGCCCTTCCTTCGGCATCTTCAGCTCTGCTCCCCAGCACCGCTACTTTCAATTTTAGATCTTGCACCTCCTACATGGTCACTGCTATATTTTGCTTATTCTCATCTGCTTGAGTCTCTACTGTTGGCACTCTTTCAGCCAGCGTCAGATGTCCTGCAGAGCAGCCCCACATCTGTTATGTCCTCGTCTATTTTCCTCTCCAAAAGTGGTCTGGAGTGCTGCTATGGTCTTTAGGTTTTTTTTCGTCCGTTTTTGCCTCTGTCTGTGTATTTCAGCTCTCCTTACGATGCCTCGCCCCCACCCACTCCTTTGCGCGTGAAGGCCTCCATTCTGGTCTGCCTGGTCATCTCTTTATGTTGTCTATCTGGCATGTGAGCGGAGTGTCCCTGTGCAGCGCTATCTTTGTCTGCGTCTTTGTGCCCAGATATGCTTCTGTGGGGTAGTCTGCCTGGCTTCTCGTTGCTGGCCTGACCTGCAGAGTCTGCCCTGAAGATTACTTGCACTTAGGGTGGCATTAATTGTCCACCTGATAGTAGACGACTAATCACAACCCAAACCCTTATAGAAAGTATACTTAGAAGTTCCCCTTGAGCATATCACAACCCCTCATAAGTTTCTCTTATTTGCCACGTAGTATGACATCACATATGATGAATTTTCACTATATAACTGATTTTTTGTATGATGCGCCGAGAGAGCTTGTGCGATGTCCGTTGATGCCTGTTGTAACTCCCTGTTTTAGACAACTGATAATAAAACAGACAACTTTGACATCTTCCTGAGTTGGTTCCATTATTTGGTTTAAGAGTTACTCTGCTAGGCATCCACTGCATGACAGACTACCCGAAGGGCCTTACTTTCAATACGAACAGCCAGTAGAGTAGAACAGGTTTCAACGGAGGACAAAGTTGATTTATGTAAGACGTCCTGACAAGCACCCTTTTGTTATTTTGTAGATTAGAGAACCTCCACCTCAGAGGTAGGGCTAGCTGAGGTATTTTCTATTACTTTAATAAATGTCCGCGTCTTTATAAATGTCCAGTTGTCCATCTCCTGGGTCTGACCTACCACAGTATCTGGGACTAAGCCAGAAGAAAGCATAAAAACCCTATCAGGGAAAAGGCAAAACGTATGCATCAAGAAGGTTGTTGGCAAATGTAATTGCAAGTGAATTTAATATAACTGCGATATTAGAAGTAGGCCTAATGCAGCTGCAGAAAGAATCAATTTCAAACGTATGCGCTTCCAAGCAGAATGGAGAAAGGTAGCTTGACAATTAAAGTGTTTACCCATACATCTGTAATCTGCTGCACCAGCAAAATTATTCAGAGACTCGCTTTTTACTGCCAGAAATATGTTAATGTATACTAATAAAGTTGCTCAGACAATTGCTGTTAGCAGGATATTAAGGTTTCATTGTATTCGATGTACAGAGCTTTGCTAGATATCTCATGTAGACTCAAAACTGACCTTTCTAAGCTGGCCTGGTTTCACAGAGCCAGCCATTATCTTAAACAGGGAAAACTCAAACCCTTTATGTTGAGGTCACAAAATCTTGAACTCGTTGCAGCAAGAGCAACATATTTGAAATGGTTTAAAGTATGTGATTTCAGGGGGGAGGGGAACACAGTATATGATTGCATGGGGACTTCCATGTGCTTCTACCTGTGTTCATAGTTTTTGTGCTGCTAGTAAAGATTTGACGAACTAACCTCAAATAAGATTGAGTCCTGTGTCTGTATTTCTGCAACACCCTTGAGCTTTTCATACCACCCTTTTCTGGGGGGGGGGCATGAAGATAATAACTGCAGCCTGAAAATCCACTAGGGACAGACAGGGAAGATATCAACAATCTTTAATTGCACTCCAAGACATTGGAGTTGGGTAAATTAGGCACTGGCTGTTGTGCTACAAGCCCAGGAGGGCAGTCTTTGACATGGATCACAAAAGAAGGGCCTTGGAACATCCAGAAATTGTGAGTAACTTTGCATGAACTAACTAGGGCAACACAGCCCTGACGGCAAAATGTTGTAGACTGGGAAACTTGGACCCAGGACCATGGTCATACCTTACAATAGGGTTTGAATATGCCTCTCACATAATTCTGTCTTCCTTGAACGTCTGCACTGTGGTATTAAGATGTATGATTGTTTTGGTATACGCACTCCCTGTTCGACCCATAGGTCTTATGCCAATCCATGTGTTTTTGTGACAAACTATAATTCCATCTCCAATTGTGTTGTTTTCAAGTCTTCTGTTGTTGTCTCCATCTGTAACAGATGCCAAACTCTTTAACACTTATGCTAATGCAAAGTCAGAATATAGAAGCAGGGGAGACTGGACCAGGATACAATATTGCTGTGGATGATGAACTCTCCCTGGAGACTGGGGAGGGCAAAATAACATAGGCCACTTCCATCATCTGTGACACATTTATGACACAAAATCTTCAAAATATGGAAAATTGTCTCTCAATTGTTCTGGGCTGAGACAGCTTGTCCGTCTTTTCTGGTGATCAACAAGAGAGAAGACTTTGGTTTAAGGGTCTTATTTTATGGTGGCAGGGCGTGACCATTCATGCATCGAGCTAAGTCCGAAACAGCTTCAAGAAATAACTGTCCCCAATTTCAGAAAATAATAACAGAACCATGAACCAAGAAAAGATATTAATAAGACACCATCCAGTACTTATCAAACACAAAAGGGACTTAAACCTGCTCAATGGGATCTTTCCTTTTCTATCATTTTCAGGGATTCTGTGGGCTCTGTTTATCAAACACCATGATTGCACCAATAGTGTGCTCCTCACTATTATACCTTATCAATTGTCTCCAGAGGGTAGTGAAACCCACAGAACATATTTAACTTATTACAATTGGCAGTGCAGCATGCGGTTTCACCACATCCCTAAGGCCCTGCTTATATTACATTGGTAACCATCGAAGCCCAGATAGAATTCAAGGTCTTTTGTACAGCCCACAGGGCCCTTCAGAATTTTCCAACATTCCTAGCTGCAAAACTGATGTGGGATGTTTCAACCCACTAGTCCAGGCCCTGCAACATTACTGTGCATTGCTTGCATCAGGAACATCAGAGTGGCCGCCGGAAAGCATGCTGCTCACTAAAAATCACCCAAAAGTGCGCAGTAAAAATCTGAAAAATAGGCCGCCATCCACTTTTGCCTATCTCAGTGGTAGCACAGGAGACCACTGCCAAAACCCATCATTTGGCTGCCTACAAAGCAAGGCTGATTGCAAAAGAAACACAGAGCTATGTGAAAATCTGTTTTTCTTGGTTGTCAAATTTGCAAAAATTATGGCTAACAAACCACCCAAAAGACCCAACCTCCTTGTTGGGTGTTAAACATCATTCTACTTCAAGAATCCACATAAATACAATGTCCACAGAAGTACACTTATCAGAAGAAAATCCACATTGAAGATTGCTTGCTTGGAGAAATATGTCAAAAATGGGTGCAATACCGTTACTCACCTCTGTCAGAAGCTGGCTATTTCTAAAACCTGTCATGTGTAAAGTTGGACATTGAACTCAAAGTATGCAAAAGAAAGACTTGCTATCAGAAGCCTTAGATGTGGAGACAATTCAAAACTATATTTTAAAAAGGCTTGAATTAAGAAATTGGTTGATGTATTTGTTAAAAATGTAAGTTATATTTTAAGACAAGACATTTTCAGACATTGTGTTTAAAAGTTAAAGTTAGCCACACTAGCTTCAAAAACATTCCACACCTTCTCCCAAACAAAGGAATCTTCCCCCTGCTCTCTGCTACGAAACTGGCAGGCTGGTGTGAAAGGAACTTGGAGGGGCACTCTGGCAGGTTGCTCTGAGTGTAGACAAAGGACTCCCTTGAGCTGAATGAAAATGCTAATTCAGGTGTGACTGACATCAACTGCCGTGGCAGGAAGAAGCTCAGGTGACTCTCTGACTCAGCCAAGCTTGGAGGCGGGCCAGACTGGAAATGTGGATTGGAAACTAAAGTAACTGTATGTTTTGGGAAAAGACTTATAAAATATTGTGCCAAACTGACAAAAATATGAAATTTAGAGATTATTAAAATTAAAAATTCACTCACAGTTTAAAACTAATCTGGAATCAGTGCGACATTCAGAGACTGAACCACGAAATGTTTAATATTGTAGCTATTGTGATAATGCTAGGAACATGAAAAATTACAGGAATATGCCCAGAGGGTATGTGCATGTATGTGTTAAAATTTGTACAGTTCCGAAAATGTGTAACCAACCAAAAGCACGAAAAATTGTCATTTATGAACCAAAACTCGTAGGAAGATAAGATTTTGACAGAAACGTACCTTAGTCAATCTGTCAGGTAATTATGTATTATTAACAAGTTGTGCATATTGAAAATAGGTTTTTGGGGAAAAATAGATGTTCTGGGTAAAGGCAAAGGGGAGGTTCTTCCCTAGATTGTAAATGGGAGCATCACTCTGACACATCATGACATATCATGACACACTGTTCCTTTCTCAAATCAGGAGAGGGGGAATTCTCTGACCTATCAAATCCTTAGAGGGTTGGGCATAACCAATCAGCCTCCCCACCCACTTTGGAAAATGGATAAATAGGGACTGCTGAGGACAGGCAAGACACACACATTTTCACTCATCACTGATCTACCGGTGAAGCGCTCTGCAGGAAGAACCCATCTCTAGATCCAGACTCCAGAACCAGACTTCAGAACCCTGAAGCAGAGGCCTAACCCAAAAAGCTGAACCCTTTTCAGCAGGCCTTTAAAATCTAGCAACCTGATTTTAACCGCTAAACTTCCACGGGGCCTAAACCATTCAACAGCCTGGCTGAGCTGTGTTGGCTACTTCTGGCCAAGAACCCATGCTAGAACCCAAGATCCAGACCAGTCCAGCAGAGCTGTAACCCAGAACCCATCAGATCCAGTCCAAGAGGCCGTGCAGACCAGAGTGCCTTGCTGAGAGCAGAGTCCAGGTGCCCTGATCCTGTCCGGTGGCGAGCGCAGTCCAGTCCAAACCTTTGACCAGATCTTTGACGGGCCCATTCCATTCCAAAGCCATAGTTGTAAGTATTTAGCATAGAACTGTCCATAGTCATCTCTTAGTATTAAGTAATCCCATCCAACTCGTTCCAATATATTCATAACTGCATTATTGAATCTCTTTTGTCTATCCTAAATCTTTCTCTCCTCCACATAATCCTGTGATAACCATAGTGATAATCATCTTGGCGCTAATATGTATTTTCATTGATAAAGGCAATCGACTCGGCAGGTAGAAACCATCCAGAGGCGCCTCTAGATAGGTGGCTGTGCTGTCCGTGTAGTTTGCGGCTCCATAGACTCCCTAGTGTTAAGAAATCTTTGTCCTAAATCTTCAACAGCGCATCTTTCAATAAAAGTGTAATCTATATATTGTTCAATTCTTCAAATAAATCTTTTAATTTGCAAAACAAACCTACTTCTTGGCTCAGTGAGGCCGGGGCGATTCAAAGAGAGGGCCGTCATATAAGGGTACATCATCCAGAATTAAAAGAACTTTTGACATAAAAATATATTAATAAGGGTTTCCATTGGGCATCCCATACTAGGCATTGACTTAGTTGAAGTGCTTATTGAAATCACTTACACTGAGTTTCCACACGCTTAAACAATCATCATACTACTCTTCTGCATTTGCTTGCACGTGTGCTGAGATATAAGCGGGACAGGCAAGGAAGGCTCTCCATCTCAATTCGGGCCCCTTAACCGGGGAACGCTCCCTTTTGGCCTCAGACCCATCGACAATTACACCTAGTTTAGAAAACAAAACATGAAAACCTACCTTTTCCTCCCAAATCCATGTGATTACGCTACATGCACATTGTGATGCCCGGGTGGTCTTAGAATTTGAGTTTATTTACTTTTGCTGACAACCAACTTGCCCAGCACTCAGGACAGGCCAAAAGAAAATCCTGGTGGACAGGTCTACTCCGACCGTTGGCTTACTCCAATATCTGCTAAGGGGCCGGAGGATGGAGAGCGACCAGGCCGGCGGAGGAAATGGAAAAGGTACATGTGAGGATGCAGGGGGTAATGTGTTGGAGACAGGAATGTGTCGTGTGAGGTGGTGGGGGAAATGCAACATGGAAACACATTGCAACAGTTGTGGGAAGGATGCAGAGGGTATGAGGGATGAAACACCCATAGGGAAAAAAAATGCAGGGGCTGCGGCAGAAGAGGGGGGCATTGTGAAGACCCACCCACAAAAAGCGGAAGAGAATGGGACATGTTGGCGGAAGGGCAAGCGATTCAGAGAAACAGAATCAGCACACTCGCAGAGAGGGTGTCCAAAATGGAACAGGTGGGATGAATTCACCCAGCATGGGAATCAGTGAACACAAGATCAGCATAAACACATAGAGCTCAGAATTCAGCACTAAGTGGCACAGGTGTGCTCTAAACATTCACATAACATAAGAAACCATGGGGTAGACCATCAAGGAGGGGCAGGAGAGCGCTGTCTGGGGGATCCGGGGGGGGAGGGGATCATGATCTGTCACGCGTTAGTGTTTCTATTCCATTAACCAACAGTTCTGTGGTCCGACCAATGGGGGCCATGCTTTCAAACCTGGACAATTTGGAGGCACATCATGCAAGAGAGAACTTTAATATATTTATAAGCGTAGGATTGGTCAATCATATCAACAACGTCACAGGCTAACTCCCTCAATGTCCCAACCTGGAGCTCTGTAGCATTTATCTTCACACTAAAGAAGCCTGGAAAATAAATACGTTAAAAATGTTCACCAAAAACATGGAAATTAAGCATACAAAGGCGGCTTGTAAAAATAAAGAGAGCCCGGTCGTGTACATCTGCGTTAGTACATGATATAATGACTGCATTATGCAGCCAATAAGGATTTGAATTAAAAATGTTTGCTTTTCCTCAATTAAACAACTCTGAAGATCATTATCAATCAAGCAGGCAATCAAGAAACATAAATTTAGTTCACACACTACCAGGGCTGAATGCACATGAATCCTTAAATCAGTGGGACTTTTTCTCTAGGGTTTAGACCTCATCGAGATGCTCTGTCTGTTCACAGTTTAGCCCTAGTGATGTACAATAGTGCAGGTTGTTGTGTTGGACGTCTGCTTACATTCACAGTAATTTGGTAATATGAGCCTATCCACACTGATGTTTATGCTGCATATGGTGATCCATTCTTGTATGAAATGTATAACATATTACAGTGATATCGGAACCATATTTTTCTTAGTGTACTGAGGAACAATGCTATGTGAGGCCACGCTCTGTTTTGTCAAGGGGTAAAAGGTCGTGTGCCATCACTTCCTAAATAAGTCTACTGTATACATTTAACATTAAAATGCATCAAACAGTAATACTTAAAATACATCATGCTTCTTATTTAGCTGCTTTCATCAACAGTCAAAAACGCACAATGTGTGTGCAGATACTGTGGGATGGAGGGAGTGAGGGGGGGAGGGAGGTCCGGTTTGGGGGCGGTTTAGACCAGCTTTTATGCTGTTGGCCGTATCGGTTTTGGAGCCTGACAATCTGGTCACCCTGTGAACACTGCAGCGTAATCTAAAGTTGAAAGCTTTCTGTGAGTGACTGGAGCCCCTATGCCCCCAGACAGAGCATGTGTAGGCCACAGGCATTCGGCGCGCTTGCAAATTGGAGATCTGACAACATGTCTCCTGTGGAAAAAACAAACTGAAGTCCCGGGACACATGATCGCTAACAAAATACTTTAAAGCGTTTAAAAGAATGTCCCAGGTTTTTAACCAAAGATTACAGCAAAACAGCCCAAATTACTTCTGGCAAGAGCAGGGGAACGCGAAGAGAAGCAGAACGCGGGGAAGGGACGGCTTTTTGCAGTTCAATGCCAAGTGCTTTCTGCAGCATGACAGTGCAGCGGAAACTTCAGAACAGTTTCTTGCTCATGGTGTGAAAAATGTATTCATTGGTGTGTTGGTGACAATTACAAATGTAAAAAAAACGTGCACATAAAGGTTTAAAGCCAAATGCTGAGTTGTAACGGCTTGAACGGCAAATTATATGCTTGTGTTTACAAGCAAACGTTTAAAGGCCAGTGCGCTTTCAACGTGATGGTTTTTTTCTATGCATTTTATATTTGTATTGTATATATGTAATGTTTTCTAAAGCGCTGGCCCTAACCGGGGAGTTTCTCAGAACGCTTTACGAAGTTCAAAAGCAGGAGTTGAAAAAGAAGTTACAAAGTTTTCCAAAACAGGTCATGTTTAACTTTATTTTAAGACAGGAACATCGACACATGCCAAGTACAGCCATCGTATGTGCGGCGTCAGTATTATACTAGGTACAGTACACATGACCCGGTGCAACCAAAATATTTACTACTGTCAGCATCCAGCCGGTGAAATAGCTCAGTTGGTTGAGCGTTCACTGATGCAATCTGCGTATGATTTGCAGGTCGCAGGTTCGAATCCTGGCAAGGCCAACTCAGCCTTTCATCCCTTCGAAGTCGATAAATGAGCACCAACTTTGGTAGGGTGATGTCATTGTACTACAAAAGACACATATACTTGAATGTTCCTAAAACTCCAGAGGTTGAAGTGAGCAGGAGCAGAGTACCACTAATTTTATTTTTATTGTTAACAGTTCCACTATTTTTTACAATCACTTTCACCATCTTCCTGAAGTTAAAACATACCTCTTCATTTTACAACTCTATGGCAGCTACAACCCCATAAAATATGTAATGCCACGTGTTCACCCTGGCATACGCCGTCCCCTACCGGAGTCAAAGTTACACTACTTTCTTTGGCACACTTCTACTCCTGTAAATACTCCGATAGTGCAATTTACAGCGAGGAAGATAACACGAAACCATTATACCACAGACGGTCATCTTCTGGTGTATTATACTCCCTTACTGGACAAAAAAACGTGCTGCTGATTAGTGGCACAGAACAATCCGTGAAGACGGTTGCAGGTGGAAAGATGGATGCCTTGCGAGATTTCAAATCGAATATCGAGTGATACACGATGCGATGTGGCTGCAAGACGAGGCGTTTGTTACGGAGGACTGCAGCTACAGCAGTCAAAAAAGACGGTTACACTTTGTTTCCCCAACGAAAGAGAAAATGAGGTACCTGTACTATTAAGAGTCTTCAGAGAAGTGACTTATGAGAAGAAAGAAGTGTGCATGCACTCTGTTGTGATCGAAAGTAGAAAGCTCAATGGTCCACACAAAGACCAGCTGCCAAGACTCTGCTGTGGTTCATGGAACATAGTCACAGATTAAATGGTTCCAGTTGCTCTCCGCTATATTACGGGTAAGTAGACATGCAGTACACCCACCGGCCATCCTCACATCACCAGCCCCCAACTGACACACATGGAACACTCAGATACAACACTCACCCAACACTCTCCTGAGCTGCCAGTCATCACACTCGCCAACATTCTACCAGCATGTATCCATGGCCAGCAGGACAGGACAAGACAAGAATTGCAACATCCCCCTTCGTACACAAAGTCATACACCACAAGAAGCAACATGCACACCCAGTCACTCCACAACACGCTCTCAGTTGCACAGTCAGTCATTGCTCAGAACCAAACAGCTTCCATCCGGCACTGCCACTTCCAGATACAGGGCCTGGCACAGAACATCCACGAAGGGAAACACTCAGGAAACCAACTAAACACCAAAAGGTGGAGAAGACATGACAGGGGAGGGAATCACAGATTGCCCAACCAACGGACCAGGATCTAGCTCTACTCATGTATGTAACACCTGGGCAGACCAAGCAAGCCTCCAACATACACACACAAACACACAAGGAGGGTGGTGATACCCATATCCAAGAACAGCAACACAAGAAGGGGTGTGTAAACCGTCAAATTCCGCCCTCACACGCAAAGGCTCCAACCACGCAATCGTCTCCACTCATCACCTAAGTCAGCAAATCCCATCCAGAATGTAAACCACAGAGAAACACTCATCACACACTCGATTCCTCACAGCACTGCACTAAAGCCTCACTGCACCACAAACATCCCAAGTGAAAAACAACATACAACCCACTGCACCACAGCATATATACCACTAAACCTTCACCGCGCACACAACAAGAAACAACAAAACGTGACAAATTCAACATCCAGGGTGCTCCTGGAAACTCCATATAAGTAATTGTAATTTGAAACATTCTAACGTATATGATATTTAACAGCAGATCTGCAAGCACAAAAAACTAAAGTACAATTGGTCGACATAAGTACATATCCAAGATGCATCAAAATCAAGATCTTTTATTTATGCCCATTCGAAAAGGGCAGTCCAGAACATTTCCTCTACAATCAAAATCCTTTTTTTTATAATGCCCAATGTGCTTCCTCGATAAAGGGCAGTCCAAAAAATGTCCTCAGGTCCACAGTTACTGCTCATTTTTCCTTTACAACGAGGCAGCCAGACAACAGGATACATCCTACATCCTCAACTCATCACATTTCCAAAATATGTGTGACTGAGGCACCGGATATCCTAACACACAGGGGATCCCTGGAAGTCACTCCCTGCGGAAAACTGTATGTGTTATATTTACTAAACGAAATTCTTTTCTTCTGCACCCCCTAAGGCAGACCTAGCCCACCACATAACAATGAGGGAACTAGATGAAAGTTGAACATAAATGGTAGGCCAAACTTAAGTGAAAAGTTGACAAGACAACGGCCCAGGCCAGGCTTCATGGCAGAGCTGGGGTTGCAAGATGAAATTATGACATGTAGCCTAATAAAACATTTTAAAATGGTCGGTATGAGCATCTCCCTAATGCATCATACTACACAGGACCTAAACCAGGTTGACATTATGGGGGTAATTCATAGAATTCAGCGCACAAGTGGCGCACGAAGCTGGCGCACAGTGTGCGCGTGCGAATCCCTGCGCCAGCCGCGTGCGCTAAAATCCATTTCCGCGCACAGCGTATTCATGGATTCCAGCCACCAAAACCAGCCGTGGCGCACAGTGGCGCAGCGACCCTGCAGCAGCACCAGTTACGCCCCCAAGAATGCCTCTCGCGCAGGGAAAAGCCATCAATATACCCAATCCAGCGCAAAGGGCTGCGCTAACCCTGTACCAGCACGGCAAGCGGGCTAAGTGTATCACTGGGGTGCGCGGGAAGTACCTCACGCGATTGGCCCCGTGCGAGCAGGGTATGCGTATTTCTGGGGTGCGCGGGAAGTTCCACACGCGATTTCCGCAGGGTATGTGTATTTTGGGGTGCGGGGGAAGTTTCACACGCGACATCAGCAGGGCACGTGTATTTCAGGGGTGCGCGGGAAGTTCCACATGCGATCTCATCAGGGTACGTGTATTTCGTGGTGCGGGGGAAGTTACACACGCGACATCAGCAGGGTACGTGTATTCCAGGGGTGCGCGGGAAGTTCCACACGCGATTCCATCAGGGTACGTGTATTCCAGGGGTGCGCGGGAAGTTCCACACGCGATTGGGCCTGTGCGAGCAGGGTACGCGCATTTCAGGGGTGCGCGGGAAGTTCCACACGCGATTCCATCAGGGTACGTGTATTACAGGGGTGCGCGGGGAGCAGCAAACGTGAATTGCACGTGTGGGTCCTCCCTGGTGTTCCCTCTACACCCTCCACTGCCCCTGCAGGTGGCTCACACCACAGGGGACTACCCTGCACATGTCCTGCAGGCACACCATCCACCATGGCCATGACCCCCAGCCAACCCACATGTCAACTTGCACTACTGCCCACCCACGCATGTCCCCCTGCACCCCCAGCCACCAGGAGCACCCTCCACCAGGCCCCGACCCATGTCTCCCACCACCCCCAACCCCCAGGCACCAGGGGCAGCCTCCACCAGGCCCCCACCCATGTCTCCCACCACCCCCACCCCGCCAGCAGTGCAGGGGCAGCCTCCACCAGGCCCCCACCCATGTCTCCCAGCACCCCCACCCCCCAGCCACCAGGGGCAGCCTCCACCAGGCCCCGACCTATGTCTCCCACCACCCCCACCCCCCAGCAGTGCAGGGGCAGCCTCCACCAGGCTCCCACCCATGTCTCCCACCACCCCCACCCCCCAGCAGTGCAGGGGCAGCCTCCACCAGGCCCCCACCCATGTCTCCCAGCACCCCCACCCCCCAGCCACCAGGGGCAGCCTCCACCAGGCCCCGACCCATGTCTCCCACCACCCCCCAGCAGTGCAGGGGCAGCCTCCACCAGGCCCCCACCCATGTCTCACACCACCCCCACCCCCCAGCCACCAGGGTCAGCCTCCACCAGGCCCCCACCCATGTCTCCCAGCACCCCCACCCCCCAGCCACCAGGGGCAGCCTCCACCAGGCCCCGACCCATGTCTCCCACCACCCCCACCCCCCAGCAGTGCAGGGGCAGCCTCCACCAGGCCCCCACCCATGTCTCACACCACCCCCAGCCACCAGGGGCACCCACCACCAGGCCCCCACCCATGTCTCCCAGCACCCCCATCCCCCAGCCACCAGGGACAGCCTCCACCAGGCCCCCACCCATGTCTCACACCACCCCCACCCTCCAGCAGTGCAGGGGCAGCCTCCACCAGGCCCCCACCCATGTCTCCCACCACCCCTACCCCCAGTCACCAGGGGCAGCCTCCACCAGGCAGCCACCCATGTCTCCCACCACCCCCACCCCCCCAGCAGTGCAGGGGCAGACTCCACCAGGCCCCCACCCATGTCTCCCAGCACCCCCACCCCCCAGCCACCAGGGGCAGCCTCCACCAGGCCCCCACCCATGTCTCCCACCACCCCCATCCCCCAGCAGTGCAGGGGCAGCCTCCACCAGGCCCCCACCCATGTCTCCCAGCACCCCCACCCCCCAGCAGTGCAGGGGCAGCCTCCACCAGGCCCCCACCCATGTCTCCCAGCAACCCCACCCCCCAGCCACCAGGGGCAGCCTCCACCAGGCCCCGACCCATGTCTCCCACCACCCCCACCCCCCAGCAGTGCAGGGGCAGCCTCCACCAGGCCCCCACCCATGTCTCACACCACCCCCACCCCCCAGCCACCAGTGGCAGCCTCCACCAGGCCCCCACCCACGTCTCCCAGCACCCCCACCCCCCAGCTACCAGGGGCAGCCTCCACCAGGCCCCGACCCATGTCTCACACCACCCCCACCCCCCAGCAGTGCAGGGGCAGCCTCCACCAGGCCCCCACCCATGTCTCACACCACCCCCACCCCCCAGCCACCAGGGGCACCCACCACCAGGCCCCCACCCATGTCTCCCAGCACCCCCACGCCCCTGCCACCAGGGGCAGGCTCCACCAGGCCCCCACCCATGTCTCCCAGCACCCCCACCCCCCAGCCACCAGGAGCAGCCTCCACCAGGCCCCGACCCATGTCTCCCACCACCCCCACCCCCCAGCAGTGCAGGGGCAGCCTCCACCAGGCCCCCACCCATGTCTCACACCACCCCCACCCCCCAGCCACAAGGGGCACCCACCACCAGGCCCCCACCCATGTCTCCCAGCACCCCCACCCCCCAGCCACCAGGGGCAGCCTCCACCAGGCCCCCACCCATGTCTCCCACCACCACCAGCCCCCAGCACTGTGGGCCACCTGCCAGCAGGCCCCCACCCATGTCCAACTCATGTTCCCCACCACCCCCACCCCCCAGCACTGTGGGGCACCTGCCAGCAGGCCCCCACCCATGTGCAACTCATGTTCCCCGGCCAACATGTCATCACAATCTAGATCCCTGGTCCCTATGGTCAGCCTCCAAATGCAAAACACCCACCCGAGTATCGCATCCACCCACTCAGAATTTGCAATTACATCACAGAACACCAATTGCAAGTTCCGAAACAAACACATTTCCCTCACATACACCCAATGGGTGTCAGTGAATCTCAAAACACATATCATGAAATGCATGAAACCAATGAGATACCACACATTGAAGTTCACCAAAAAAAATATGTATTAAAGGAAACATAAATAGAATCAAAAATGAAGAAACAGAAATGTGAATGTACAAAAATTAAAAGAAGCATGTTCAGGAAAAAAAGCAAACCCAAAAATAAAATTCCAAAGTAATGTCGTCCAAAGTCAATGTCCACAAAACAAAATCCAATGGGAAATAAAAAAGAAAGCCATTGCTCCATGGTTAAAATGTGAAAAAATAAATACAATCCAACACTGAACTATGTACATGGGAAGAAGCCAGGGTCCATTATCCCAACAAAAGAAAGGAAACCTATCTAACTACACTAACTAATAAAATAAACTATATACAAAAATGTGGCCAATGTCCGAAAGGTCCAAATAAAAACAAAACAAAAATGAAACCTAACACTACCTACATAACTATGTACAAGGGCAGCGGGCTAGTTTCACGGCTCACTTGTGGATGTCCCGGGCCAGGGCATCATCGAACTCCTCCTCAATGTCCCGGAGGCGGTCCTCCTCCATGGCCCGAGGGTCCGCAGGGCCGTCGACGTGTCCACCTCCAAACCCCTACGGATTGCCTCGAGGCACTCGGCCTGCCTCAGGGCCCTCCGCATGGAGTTCTCCGCCCTGACCATTGTGAGCCGTGCCTCTTCCGCCCGCTGCCGCTCCGCATCTATGGCGTGGCCCAACCGCTGCCACACGGAAGACACTCTCTGTCCTGGGTCCTCCTGCCCTCCGGCCGATGCCTGCCCCTCCGATGGTGAAGGCCCCGAGCCTTCATGGTTCCCACCACGTTGCTGCTGCTGCTGTGCCTCTGTCCGTGCACTGCCTTCTGCTGCCTGCACATCCTCCGCCGGCTGGGGTGCAGTCGTAGATGTGGCCACCCCTGCTGGATGTCCGACTCCCGACTGTGGCAGGGATGCCTCCTCCACCAGCCTGGCCGCACCGTCAGAGGCAGCTCCACAGGGCACCCAGGTGACTGATGGGTGGGAAGATGGCACGGAGGACGACTGGCGCGTAGGGGGTCCAGTTGAGGAGGGGGTCGTAGCAAGCCCCATCAGACGGAGGAATCCGGCCTGGGTGACCTGTCCCAGCAGGCTGACGTGGTCAACGAGCCATTCGAGATGACGTGCAGTCTCCTCATGAAAAGACTGCAGGTCACCTCGCATGGCCCGTTGACGCAATGCCACACCAGCCAGGACAGGCTCAACCTGGACCCGGATAGCCACGTCCGCAGGCAGAGGAAGGCCAGTTGACGTGAGCTCATCCCCTGCCTGAAAACGGGTCTGGACGTAGGCATCCCTGCTGGTGCAAGATGATGCAGGGACAGGATCAGGGACAGGATTGCACACAGGCACCTCCGCGGCGGCCTGTGCTGCCTCCTGTCCCTGGTCCTGCACTGCACCACTAGCACCAGTGGGATCCCCACCTCCAGACCCCGTCTCTGGTGCTTGCACGGCCTCCTCCTCCACCAAACCCCCCACCAACCTGGATGCCAACTTCCCCTGTTGGGCCCTGTGGGGTCCAAGATGCCCCTTCTGCTGCCGAGGAGTCCAACTCCAACCTCCGCCTCTTGGACCTCCCCCCAGCAGCTGCGGCCTGGGACGCGGCACCGGACTCCTCACTCCCCGACGAGATGACAACATGGGAGGGGAGCCGGGCCTTGCGTCTCCGGCTGGCGGTGAGATCCCCGCCGCTGTGCTCCACAGCACCTTCTCTGCCCTCTTCATCAGTTGACGCTGCAGACAGGGAGAAACAGAACACAGGCATCAGGGCACTGTACAATGGACACATACACACATGACAGTTGTACATGAGTGGCATTGGCAAACCTCAGACATGTCATCACAATCCCCAACACACATGTCATTTCAACTCGCACACATGAGCCATACCACAGCCATATCGCAACTGCCAGCACCATCCATACACATACAACAGCATGAGCAGCCAAAGGTGAGCCAGACATCACATGCAACACAGGAAGTGCACCACACATGTACACACACCACCACACTTGCATGCATGTGTACACCTCTGCCAAGTGTCGCAGTGTTCAGACGGGCATCCATGTCACATCTGCCAATCAGGCTTCCACATACCGCTGTCACATGCATCCATGTTGCATCACTGTTGCACCCTTGTCAAATACACACACATGCACATGTACACAGTGCTGATACATGCAGCCGAAAACAACATACATGCGTGACATCACGGACATGTCTACTTACATACACATTCATCCAAACATGTGCCCACACAACTGCATTTGCCATGCAAGCCTACACACACAAGCACCATCCATGTCTCACACATACCAGCCCTCGCATGTGTTAGCCCCACGGCCCTGTACACCCCTACCCATACTCGACCCCATACAAACAGATGTGCAACCTGCACACTACTGAATAATCACCACACGCACTGCTCACAATCAGGATGCATGTACACTTACCGCTCGACTCCAGATGGGTCTGCCTCTCAAGGACCTGGATGTGGAGCGCTGGGGATATGCGTTCCAGGACCCTCATCTGTTCTTCCGACAAGTGGCCCCGGCGCCCCTTGGCATCCGCTGCCTTCAAGAGGCGCCGGGCCTTGTTCAGGGTCCTGGACCTGAAGTCCTCCCAGCGCTTCTTGACATGTTGTAAGTCGCGGACTGCCACCCCCTCCGCCTTGATGGCAGTCACGATGTCAGTCCAGATCCAAGTCCGTCCTTCCTTGTCGGCGCGGGAACTTCCGAAGAGGGCATCATACTGCCCCAGGACTTGCTCCACCAGGACACCAACTTCGGTGGCACTGAAGCTGGTGCCCCTCTGCCTCTCTGGCCGGGGGTTGTCAGTGGTCTCAGATGGTGTTTGCCCCGACATGACAACCCCAGAGGCAGGAGTGGGTGGGCAACTGGATCCTGGGGCTGGGCTGTGGAGCGATGGAATCCCAGTCGGGTGTCTTCGGTTCCAGCAGGGGTGGTCACAGCAACAGCACCCCTGGCTGATGTGCAGGCAGCAAATGGCAGGGCACGTGGGCAGCAGGCAGTCAGGCAGCAGCAGATGGCAGGTGGGAGCGTGCTCGGGGCTCTGAGGGGCAGTAGTTCGGCCTTCTGGGCAGGAGCGTGGTCTTCCGTGTGCTTACGCGTGGCCAGCTTGATACGGAGTGATTTGGCACGTGAAAAATCTGCACGTCAGCGTGTAATTCGAGGAAAGTCCCTTAGCGCGTAAGCGCGTCTGCACGCATACGCATTTTCATTGGAGAGAAGGCCCCTCAAGCGCAAGCGCCCCTGTGACGTGACGCGTACAGACGTGCATGGGCATTTCAGCGCGCGTGAAAAACTGCACGTCCGCGTGTAATACGAGGAAAGGGCCCATGCGCGTAAGCGCGCATGGAAAACTGCACGTCCGCGTGTAATACGAGGAAAGGGCCCATGCGCGTAAGTGACGTGACGCGCGCGTGCATTTCCCTCAGCACGGGTTAAAGGTGAGCGGGCCCAGCAGTTCGCTGTACGTGCCTTTCGTGGAGACCGACGTGTGTTGCTGCTTCCTGTTGTTTCGCGCGCCATCACAACTTCACAGCTATCAAGAACGTATCTCTTCTTTTGGCGGGGGTATTGGCTACGCGTGTTTTTCTGCATCGCGCTAGTCAGATGGTGAGTCGCACACGCTCTTTTTCCCACTGCGGGGGCCCCTGTGTATCGCACCCATTTTCAATGTCATAGTAGCCTGCGTGTCCCACGCGTACGCGTTATTCGTGTTATGGGTGCCACCGCGTACTGCGGGAGGTTGAATCCACGAACGTAGGCTGCAGGGTTGCGTGCACGGTTTTACTGCAGTTTTGGGGTGCCTGAGCGTTGCGTGACCCGTCACCACATCACCGGGGTCACATACAGCCTTGCAGGTGCAGGGGGGCTGTTAACATCTTGCTTCCCACCCCCTTCACCCCAATTGCCCAGGTCAATTGTGGTGTACACCTCCCATTGGCAGCACTACTACATCTGTGCCATGGTTGGGAGGCCACCAAAGGTGAGGGGCGCCTCAGCTGGGCGTACTCCTCATGGCGGGCGTGGTCGGGGACGTGGCCGTGGTGACCTGGGATTAGGGGGACTCCAGGGTATCCAGGGCAGCCACAGAGGGGGAAGAGGCAGGGGTGCGCCACTTGAGCACAATGTTGTGCCATGTGTCGGTGCAGCCATGCCACCACCCCCTGTGGTTCCGGGGGATGCAGCTCCTGCATCTGGCACTGGCACCCGTATGACCCGGCAGTCCGTTCCATCGACTGCCACGGGCCCAAGGGTAGTGGTAGCTGCAGGTGCAGCTGTGGACACCGCCACCCAGGCTCAGGGTCTGCCAGCGCAGACTGCGTTGGCACTTGAAGAGCCCTTGGTAGATCTCCAACAGGCCAGGGGGGAAACCATAGGGGCACGCCGGGCTGCTCAGACCAAGACACGTGTCCCTGGGGCAGTCATGTCATCTGCTGCCCCGAACAGCCGGGTGTTGGCAAGTGCAGGGGCAGATGCACCCAACAGCACCCCGGTTGTGAGTCTGCCAACCAGGACTGTTGCGGTCAATGACCCTGCCACAGCTGATGTTGCTGCGCAGGGTCCATTAGTGGGCACCCAGCTGCCACTGACACAAGTCAGGCCTTTGGTCATCCCTCCACCTGCCACTCCCTCGGCTCAATCCACCGAACCCACTGGCCATACTGGTCAGGGCGGCATTAGCCAGCCAGGGTCTGCGCCACAGTCCAAGAGGAGGAAGGTTGCACCTGCAGCACAGGCTGGGACCCCACACACAGCCACGACCTCCTGCACGTCGAGGAAGAAGCCTTTCTGTAAGCAGGAACTGGACTTCCTCGTGGACTACGTGGGGGGCCACAGCCGTGACATGCTAGTGGGTGCCAATAGTCAGACTACGGCTGCCCAACGTGACACCCACTGGAAGCATGTTGCGGAACATGTCAGTTCATTCGGCCATGAGGTGCGCACGGCGCAGGAGTGCAAAAAGTGCTGGAATGACATCAAGCGCAGCACTAAGGCTAAGCGTGCCTCAAATTACAACTTGACTCTGGTGACTGGCGGTGGGCCTGCACCAGAGGAGGAAGAACTCACTCCGCATGAGGCTCTCGTTGCCGAGTTCATACCACCTGAATTGGTCGAAGGAGTGGGGGAGATGCTGGACTTTGATGCCCAGTCCAGTGAGTGTTGATGCATGTTTGTTGAGGACGTGTGTGTTTCACTTGTGGGATGTGTTGTGCATGATTGCTGCTACATGTGATGTGTACATGGTTCTGATGTGTAAGTAATGCAATGCTACAGTCATGCATGTCTCCTCTGCCTGCATGCGGGACTCCATGTGGGCATGCTCCCTTGCCCCTCCTCCGCCACTCTGCACCCCAGTTCCACCTTTGCACTGGTCTGCTTCAATCTTGCCAATGTGTAGTTTCTTGTTCATGTGTCCTGTGTAGATGCTAACTTCCAGCGTAGAAACTGCCAGACATATGCCGTGTGGTACAGCCTTAGTACTCGATGCAGGGTATCCCACTTGTACTGTGCATGGGTCAGATGTCCCGCAGGGACATGAGCGCCCATTCATGCTCCATTTGCATTGCACGCATGCCCCTATGTGTCCTTGACTGGATGATCACTGTAATATGAGTCCTTGGTTACATACATTGCCTGCCATCTCATCGGCCTCCCCATGTCAACTGTGGCTCAGTCCTGCGTTGCACACATGTTTAGGCTCTGACAATCTGTGTGGCTCACAGGCCTCAGCCTGTTCAATGGCCAATGACTCTGTCCAACTCTTGTTGTGTCTTCTTCACACGTGGGCGGCCTCCGGATTTTTCATCATGTGTCCTGCCCACTGTCCCAGCATCATTTGCAGTGTTGTAATTTGAATCACATTAAGCTGTTGATGCCAGTCAACACTGCCTGTCAATACACAGGTATATGGTCAGCCTTTTGATACCATGCTAGGCATCCCTGCTTTGGTACTGGGGTGGAGGGGTGCTTGGCTTCTAGACATGGTACACATTGAATGCACAATGCACGTGATGTCTGAATTTGACATTGCACTGCCTTCACATTTCCTGGCACACACCATGGAGTGCTTGTACATGTAGGTAGTGAGTGGCGTACACATTTTCTGCACTGCATAGACCCACTTCCATGGAAACTGCCACCTTTCAACCGGTCTGATCACAGAAGCTATTCAAAGTAGACCCAGCATGCATGCCAGGTCATATGTTGTGTGTCACATGTCTGCCGGATGCCTTTGCTGTCGGGGTGTGTGTGTGTCGTGTGCTTCTGACATGTGTAGTGACCTTTTTCTCTCTATTTTTCAGGTGATGACGCAATGGAGGCGGAGGATGGTGTTGTCATCCCAGACACCCCAGACTGCCTATGAGTCCAGCCTTGATGACGACTCTGACGTCCATGTTGAGTTGGATGAGCATCAAGTCCATGTGTCAGGGGTGAGTGATTCTGATGTGGACACTCCTCTGTCTGCGACACCTGCACTGAGGGATCAGACAGTCTTGGTTCCTCCGCCCGTGGTGGATCGGGACGCAGGGTCACCCTCCACACCAGTCACTGATGTGCCTGGGACATCACGTCGACGGGGGCATGTTGTCGTGCAGCCGCAGGCGGTGCCAACACAGCGAGGACCCCCGATCCTTGGGTCCAGCAGGGGTCAAGCCCGGCAACGCGGTGGCCGCGCGCAACCGCTGTATACTGAGTGGGAGCAAGACATGACTGCCAATTCCGAACGGCAGAGGGCAGCAATGGAGAACATCGCTGAGAGCATGGAGCGTGTGGCCCGATCTGTGCTCCCCCCTGGTAGGCAGGTGCTTCTCCAGCAGCAGGCGGCACGGTCCACGGCCCGCTCGCTCAGGCTGGGCATGGCGGCCTCAGACAGGGCACGCCAGGCTGAAATGTCGTCTCTGCGTCAAGCAATTGCTGCTCACGCAGAGGCGCACATGGATGCCCTGAGGGAGGAGTATGCTTCCCTCAGATCCACTCTGTGTGTCCTTATGATGTCCCAGAGGCAGCAGGCAGAGGAGAGGTTTGCACAGCTTGAGCGTACCATCTCGGCTGAGCTACAGGCTTGCCGGGAGGTGCAGCGGTTGTCCAGCCAGGCCTTGCAGGAGGAACTCCGTGTTACACGTGCTACCTTGCAAGAGGAAGCACGTGTATCACGTGAGGTTCTGCATGCAGACCTATGTCACATCGCCACACAGAACCAGGCATACCCGTCGGGCAGACTTGCTGCCGACGAGGGGCAAGCTGCGGCTAGGCGTGGCCAGGCTACTGTGCCACGTCCTCCTTTACAGGATGAGCCAGACTCAGACGATCATCTATCTCCCACATAGGTCGTGCTGTGCAGGCGTTGAGCCCATGGAGGATTTTTTTTTTGGCTCAGCATCATCGCATGTGGATGTTGAGCAGCACCCTGTACCTCCCCCCTCCTGGGTGCCTCCCCTCCCCCCCGGGTCGTATGTGGCCATTTTTGATTTTTCTTTTAGTTTAGTTAGTTAAGTTTCTGTTTGATAGTTAGTTTAAATAGGTAATGTAGGTTTTCCATAGTTAGTGTAATTAGGAAATAGTTGAGTTAGTTTAAAATTGCTAGACTATTGTGCTTTCATGTGACGGTGCGGTGCTTTGTGGCTTTTGAAGGCATCCACTGTCTGTTCCAGCTGGGCCCTTCATGGTTGTCTTGTGTATGTGTTTGCTGCTTGGGGTCCTTGACTCACATATGCCACTCCTGCCTCCCTTATCCATGGGCTCGCAAGGATGGTTCGGTGTTACAGAATATTACACAAGGGCTTTGGACTGTCATATCTGTGGCATGTCTGGTGCTGTGTGACTTGTGTTGACACCCCTAGTGGGGATGATTTAGGTGTCATTGTCCACTGTTCAGCTTTTGCTAGATGGGGTGTGTCATGATCAATGTGTACATTGATTGCTATGCATTGTGTAGTATGTTTCATATCTTTCCTGTACACGTGCTTGTTGCAATTCATGCTGTAGATAGTGTTACACACTTTGGATGTGAAAGACGGACTGATGGTGTGATTTATGCTGTGACTCTCTGACATGGTCAAGTAATGAGATGCCTGAAGAGACACACACAGATGACTATGAAGCATTAATCATGTGTTTAATGCCCTTTCTGCAGGGGGATGAGCCTCCAGAGCACGTTAGCCAGCAGACATGGCCCATTGGACGACGGAATTCTGGACCCGTTTGTTGGTGCCCACATGCACATGTGTGCACAAGCAGAGGCACAGTGATTGCAGACCCACATCCTAGAACTGCTGACATGTCCCAAGGAATTCCAGGCAAGGTGAGCATCACAGGGGGGCCACGACACAGCAAAGCTTGCACCAGGCGAGTTGCACATGCAGGCTTAGTCACAGCACTGAGGGTGAGCTTAGACGAATATTGGTGTTGAAGCACACAATGCAGCTCAGATGTGTTTGTGGACTGATGGCTGTTGATAGTAGGGTTGTCTGGGACACATGCAGGGGCAGTGGCACATACCCTCCGGTACACCAAGGTCCATTGAGGCACTTGTATCAACCATGTAGCCTTCCGAGACATGGAAAGGGGCAGCTCACAGGGACATACAGCAAGGGACATACTAGGGTGCAGTGCATGTCTTTTCCACATACTTCATGAGAAAAGCACTGCCAACTTTGTTTCGGTCATGGTGGTACGCAACTTGCTCTGTAGTCATGGCTTGCTATATGGGTCTGTCTGCTTACCCAGGGAACATTGCATGTTGTGTGAATTGTGACACATTGGTGTTCCATTTGCCACGCACCCACCAGCGGCTGACTTACTGCATTGACTGTGTATGACCCGTCACAGGGGTGATGGTATATATGGGTACAAAGCATCGAGCACAGATTGTCTGTTTGTAGAGTAGTTTGTTGCTATGGGGCATGTTTGGTGTTGTGTTTTGGTATAATTGGCATGTACAGGGTGTTGACTGTGGCTCTCTTTGCAGCATTGCAGTGCTCCTGTAACCGGACCTGAGAGTGCGCAGGCTGGAGGCCAGCACTCAAAACCAGAGCTAAGTGTCTTGTTGTTTTTCTCTCGAACTGCTCTGCATAGGCTTGCTGGGGAGTGTACTGATGCATGGATGTATGTGTGGTTCAATTTGGTATGTTTTCTCTCCCTAATCACCCGTGATCCTATGCAATTTTGAAACCTGTACCCTCTACCCGGTGTTCCTGCTTCCCGTACCTATCCAAGCAACGTTCCCTGACCCTCTTTCCCCACTGGGGTTGCGGATGCCTGTGTAAGCCCCGAACTTGCAGGCGCCAAAACCCTAGAGGGGGTGGTTGGTTCGTACCAATCCTGAGCCTGGACTACAGAAGGCCATGAAAATGATGTCCAAGTTTGTTTGGATTGTGTATGTGTTCATGCAGGTTGTACATTTCCGTGCATTCCCTAGTTTCATGTGTCATTCCTCCTCCCCTCTCCTGCCACTCATTCCAGTCATCCAGTGTGTCAACACCTGTCCCGACTGCATATCCCTGAACCTCATTCCCCACCAGGGTCTCAGGGGCCTGTGTGAGTTTGACCTTGCAGGCACCCGGGACATGGTGGGGGTGGTTGTTTCATGACACTCCCGCGCCTGTACAGGGGACCTGTGACAGTACACATCCATTCATGGTGCATCATCCTATGTCATGTACCACACATGTCTCGCATCCTGTCGTGACATTGTTTTGCTGTGCTACCTTTGTTGTTGCATCATTGTGGTAGTACTTGGCCTTTGTGAGGTACTGCTACGTCAAGTCATCTACTGGAGGGTGTTCGGGTTCGTTTTCATGCCTTGGATTTTGTGATTTTGGAAATGAGGGTGGATTCTGGGGGTTCAGGCATCTTTTTACACACAAGGTGGGAGATGGTGACGAAGGGTAAAGGTGATCCTGTGGCCAGGTGGAATTGAGGTTTGGAGGCTCCATTACCCAGGTGCAGTTGTTCAGTGGGTCATGGTCATTTGTGAGGGAGGGGGTTGTTGTTGTTGATAGTTGCCTTGCCCTGCAGTGTGATTGGAACTCTGACATAGTAATGGTGGTATCCTATGTACATGTTGTGTTCTGCTGATCAATGCCTGTTCATGTGTTGTGTTTTCCTTTCAGGTGCGAAGGGATAGTTGTGGTTTGACATGCTGGGGTGTACACATGGTGGATGTTCACATGTGATGTGTAGGGAACACTGATGGTCACTTGAGTGCACATGCATATGTGGAGTGCATGTCCTTGCAGAACCACACACTTGCACTCTGATGCACTACATGTACTCCCACCCTTGCATATCCACGTGTACACTGTTTGCCTTCTGGTGCCCACTGTGTCCCGGCAGCACATGTTCTGTGACCGATTATGGATCCAGTACATGCCTAATTTGATGTTTGATGTGGTCTGTCACTTAGATGTGATGCTCAGGGTGTGCATCACACACAATGGCTGTTCACTGTGCTGTGCGCTGAGCAGTGTGATGCAGGAGTAGGACACTGCACACATGAGATGCAGTGTTGATTTTGCAATGCATAATGTGCATGTAGACAGGCATTCATTGTTATGTTACGTCTACGACTGTTGTAATGCATTTGGAAATGACTTATTTTGGGTGGGAGATTTTGTTGGTCTGTCATTTCATCAGATTCCGGGTCAGGCATCATTGTCCGATGCCACTGTACATTTAGGACATGGCAATGTGTACCTTATCATTACTGCGTTGGTGTATGAGTATTGCTTGCCATGTCATGTTGATGTTTGGGAGGGTTTGAGTGACATAACAGTGTTGGGCATGGCCTGTTTTGCAGGTGTGTGTGATGCACACCTTGCATGTCCGGGTCATCCGCTTCTCAGAGCAACTAGCTGGGGGTAGATTTCTCTCCGGAGCAGGGCCCTCCCCCTGGAACAGACTTCCTGCCTGACTTGAACTTGAGGGGAACCATCTCCAGTTCTGGTAGCACCTCAAGACCTTCCTCTTTGCTTCTGCTTACTCTCTGCCTCTCCCTTGCAGAATTCTTCACTGGAACTGCACAGGAGCTGCAACTGGGCCACTCTCACCGACCTCGGTCCCTGGCACAGCTACTCTCCACTTGCACTGCCTCCCTGGCAACCCCTGCACTGCAGTACTGTCTCTCTATCCCTACAGCCCTCCCTTCCCAGCACTTGTCTGCACTTACCTTTGCAGTTGCCACCAGGCGACCTATGTATTATTTTTTTGGGCTACTTCCCCTGTACTGGACTCCCCCCCACCCTTCCCCTTGCACTTTTCCCTTCCCCCTGCCCCTGCACTTGCACGATCTCAATGACACCTGGCCTAGTAGTACCGTTCTCTGTGTTCCCTTGTTCCCCCCTCCCTGCCTCATTGCGCCTTGGAATACTTGTGTATGGCCCATATCATGTCATATGTCATATGTGTGCCTTTTGGTCACACAGGATAGCTTGTGTTTAAGTAGCTAGGGATGCAGACGATGTGGCACTTCCATGGCAACTATCTCAGGGTGGTAGGGTTGTGACAGTTGACTGTCTCTTTGTCATCATCGATTGTCACCTGGTATGTGCCAGGCCTGTGTGCACTCCGCAGGGGTGGGAGTTTAGGTGAAAAATGTGGCCACAAGCTGGGTCCGGGCTTCCTCGCCACGTGCCCTGTCCCCTCCCATGGGCAGCGCCTGTGCCTGTGGTTGGGGATGTGGGGGCACCACCATGTCCACCGGGACGCCCTGCCGTGTTGCAACATTGTGCAGGACACATGCTGCCACAATGATCCTGCACACTACTGGTGGTGCATAGAGTAGTTGCCCACCAGAGCGGTCAAGGGAGCGGAAACGTGACTTGAGCACTCCGAATGTGCGCTCCACTATGCCCCTGGTTGCAATATGCGCGGCGTTGTATCTTACCTGGGGTGGTGTGGTGGGGTTCCGAATTGGCGTCATCATGTGGTTGCTCAGAGGGTAGGCACTGTCCCCTGGGGAGGTGATAATAGTTGAGATTATTAGGGTTTGGATATTTGTCTGTGTGTGACTTGCATGCATGTGCAAGGGCATTTGTACTGACCTAGGAGCCATGTGTCGCCATGCTGCCCAGCTTCCAGGGCCCGGCTCAGGGTGGACATTCTGTATATGAAACTGTCATGGGTGGAGCCAGGGTAGTTTGCATAGACAGAGGTTATGATTCCCTTTGCATCACATACCACCTGTACATTGATGGAATGCCAGTGCTTGCGGTTTCGATGGATGTGCTCAATGGCCCTAGGTGGACGTAGGGCCACATGGGTGCAATCTATGGCACCGAGCACTTTGGGGAAGTGTGCCACCCTGAAAAAATCCAGGACAACGGCCTGCCTTTCTGCGGGTGTTCTGGGCATGTATATGTGCCTGCGGACTGAGGGGCGCGCTGTCATGATTGCCAGTACCTGGTGTAGGCAGTGTGACTGCATGGCCTGTGAGACCCCCCCACTATGGCAGTGGTCCGCTGAAATGACCCAGTGGCCAAAAAATGCAGGACATTGAGCAGCTTCTCCAAGGGGCTCAATGCTTGGGAGCAAAGGGTGGGGGATGTGAGGTCATCTTCCCACTCCCTGACCAGGTCTAGGATGATATGGGGTGGAAACCTATACCTGCCGTAGACCTGGTCATCAGGCATCCCAAAAACGCTTGTCCGTGGTGCGAAAATGCGTGCCCTGGCTATTCTCCTCCTCCTGCGGTGTCCCACGATCAGTGCAGCGACAAATGGGGCATTCATCGTAGCTGTATATACGCGTTTGTTGTTTGCGCGCACTTTTATGCTGTGCGCGGGGACGCCTCCGCCTGCCTTCGTGTGGGCGGACGCGTTGACGCCTGTGCACGTCTTTTGCCGTGCGCGGGTTTCCCGTATTCGGATACGTGGTAAGACTGTAGGGCTGAGTGTCATCGCGTGTGATCGGAGGGGAGTGAGCGTACACGCGATTGGCCTGGGTACGTGTGTTTCGGGGTGCACGGGAAGTTCCACACGCGATTAGCCTGGGTACGTGTGTTCCGGGGTGCCGGGAACTTTCACACGCGATTGGTGGAAATCCATGTGTGTTCTGTCATCACGTGCAATGAGGGAAACACCCGCACGCGTCACGTCACAGACGCGCTCACGCGCTAAGGGCCTTTGGTCCAATGAAATCGCATATGCGTGCTGCCATGCATACGCGCTAAGGGCCTTTCCTCGTATTACACGCGGACGTGCAGTTTTCCACGCGCGCTTACGCGCATGGGCCCTTTCCTCGTATCACACGCGGACGTGCATTTTTTCGCGCGCTGATATGCCCATGCACGTCTGTACGCGTCACGTCACAGGGGCGCTTGCGCTTGAGGGGCCTTCTGTCCAATGAAAATGCGTATGCGTGCAGACGCGCTTACGCGCTAAGGGCCTTTCCTCGAATCACACGCTGACGTGCAGATTTTTCACGTGCCAAATCACTCCGTATCAAGGTGGCCACGCGTAAGCACACGGAAGACCACGCTCCTGCCCAGAAGGCCGAACTACTGCCCCCCAGAGCCCCGAGCACGCTCCCACCTGCCACCTGCTGCTGCCTGACTGCCTGCTGCCCACGTGCCCTGCCATTTGCTGCCTGCACATCAGCCAGGGGTGCTGTTGCTGTGACCACCCCTGCTGGAACCGAAGACTCCCGACTGGGATTCCATCGCTCCACAGCCCAGCCCCAGGACCCAGTTGCCCACCCACTCCTGCCTCTGGGGTTGTCATGTCGGGGCAAACACCATCTGAGACCACTGACAACCCCCGGCCAGAGAAGCAGAGGGGCACCAGCTTCAGTGCCACCGAAGTTGGTGTCCTGGTGGAGCAAGTCCTGGGGCAGTATGATGCCCTCTTCGGAAGTTCCCGCACCGACAAGGAAGGACGGACTCGGATCTGGACTGACATCGTGACTGCCATCAACGCAGAGGGGGTGGCAGTCCGCGACTTACAACATGTCAAGAAGCGCTGGGAGGACTTCAGGTCCAGGACCCTGAACAAGGCCCGGCGCCTCTTGAAGGCAGCGGATGCCAAGGGGCGCCGGGGCCACTTGTCGGAAGAACAGATGAGGGTCCTGGAACGCATATCCCCAGCGCTCCACGTCCAGGTCCTTGAGAGGCAGACCCGTCTGGAGTCGAGCGGTGAGTGTACATGCATCCTGATTGTGAGCAGTGCGTGTGGTGATTATTCAGTAGTGTGCAGGTTGCACATCTGTTTGTATGGGGTCGAGTATGGGTGGGGGTGTACAGGGCCGTGGGGCTAACACATGCGAGGGCTGGAATGTGTGAGACATGGATGGTGCTTGTGTGTGTAGGCTTGCATGGCAAATGCAGTTGTGTGGGCACACATGTTTGGATGAATGTGTATGTAAGTAGACATGTCCGTGATGTCACGCATGTATGTTGTTTTCGGCTGCATGTATCAGCACTGTGTACATGTGCATGTGTGTGTATTTGACAAGGGTGCAACAGTGATGCAACATGGATGCATGTGACAGCAGTATGTGGAAGCCTGATTGGCAGATGTGACATGGATGCCCGTCTGAACACTGCGACACTTGGCAGAGGTGTACACATGCATGCAAGTGTGGTGGTGTGTGTACATGTGTGGTGCACTTCCTGTGTTGCATGTGATGTCTGGCTCACCTTTGGCTGCTCATGCTGTTGTATGTGTATGGATGGTGCTGGCAGTTGCGATATGGCTGTGGTATGGCTCATGTGTGCAAGTTAAAATGACATGTGTGTTGGGGATTGTGATGACATGTCTGAGGTTTGCCAATGCCACTCATGTACAACTGTCATGTGTGTATGTGTCCATTGTACAGTGCCCTGATGCCTGTGTTTTGTTTCTCCCTGTCTGCAGCGTCAACTGATGAAGAGGGCGGAGAAGGTGCTGTGGAGCACAGCGGGGGGGATCCCACCGCCAGCCGGAGATGCAAGGCCCGGCTCCCCTCCCATGTTGTGCTCTCGTCGGGGAGTGAGGAGTCCGGTGCCGCGTCCCAGGCCTCAGCTGCCGGGGGGAGGTCCAAGAGGCGGAGGTTGGAGTTGGACTCCTCGGCAGCAGAAGGGGCAGCTGGGACCCCACAGGGCCCAACAGGGGAAGATGGCACGGAGTCATCCAGGTTGGTGGGGGGTTTGGTGGAGAAGGAGGCCGTGCAAGCACCAGAGACGGGGTCTGGAGGTGGGGATCCCACTGGTGCTAGTGGTGCAGTGCAGGACCAGGGACAGGAGGCAGCACAGGCCACCGCGGAGGTGCCTGTGTGCAATCCTGTCCCTGATCCTGTCCCTGCATCATCTTGCACCAGCAGGAATGCCTACGTCCAGACCCGTTTTCAGGCAGGGGATGAGCTCACGTCAACTGGCCTTCCTCTGCCTGCGGACGTGGCTATCCGGGTCCGGGTTGAGCCTGTCCTGGCTGGTGTGGCGTTGCGTCAACGGGCCATGCGAGGTGACCTGCATTCTGTTCATGAGGAGACTGCACGTCATCTCGAATGGCTCGTTGACCACGTCAGCCTGCTGGGACAGGTCACCCAGGCCGGATTCCTCCTTCTGATGGGGCTTGCTACGACCCCCTCCTCAACTGGACCCCCTACGCGCCAGTCGTCCTCCGTGCCATCTTCCCACCCATCAGTCACCTGGGTGCCCTGTGGAGCTGCCTCTGACGGTGTGGCCAGGCTGGTGGAGGAGGCATCCCTGCCACAGTCGGGAGTCGGACGTCCAGCAGGGGTGGCCACATCTACGACAGCACCCCAGCCGGCGGAGGATGTGCAGGCAGCAGGAGGCAGTGCACGGGCAGAGGCACAGCAGCAGCAGCAACGTGGTGGGAGCCATGAAGGCTCGGGGCCTTCAACATCGGGGGGGCAGGCATCGGCCGGAGGGCAGGAGGACCCAGGACAGAGAGTGTCTTCCGTGTGGCAGCGGTTGGGCCACGCCATAGATGCAGAGCGGCAGCGGGCGGAAGAGGCACGGCTCACAATGGTCAGGGCGGAGAACTCCATGCGGAGGGCCCTGAGGCGGGCAGAGTGCCTGGAGGCAATCCGCAGGGGTTTGGAGGTGGACTCGTCGACGGCCCTGCGGACCCTCGGGGCCATGGAGGAGGACCGCCTCCGGGACATTGAGGAGGAGTTCGATGATGCCCTGGCCTGGGACATCCACAAGTGAGCCGTGAAACTAGCCCGCTGCCCTTGTACATAGTTATGTAGGTAGTGTTAGGTTTCATTTTTGTTTTGTTTTTATTTGGACCTTTCGGACATTGGCCACATTTTTGTATATAGTTTATTTTATTAGTTAGTGTAGTTAGATAGGTTTCCTTTCTTTTGTTGGGATAATGGACCCTGGCTTGTATTTTTTTTTAACATTTTAACCATGGAGCAATGACTTTCTTTTTTATTTCCCATTGGATTTTGTTTTGTGGACATTGACTTTGGACAACATTACTTTGGAATTTTATTTTTGGTTTTGCTTTTTTTCACGGACATGCTTCTTTTAATTTTTGTACATTCACATTTCTGTTTCTTCATTTTTAATTCTATTTATGTTTCCTTTAATACATATTTTTTTTGGTGAACTTCAATGTGTAGTATCTCATTGGTTTCATGCATTTCATGATATGTGTTTTGAGATTCACTGACACCCATTGGGTGTATGTGAGGGAAATGTGTTTGTTTCGGAACTTGCAATTGGTGTTCTGTGATGCAATTGCAAATTGTGGGTGGATGCGATACTCGGGTGGGTGTTTTGCATTTGGAGGCTGACCATAGGGACCAGGGATCTAGATTGTGATGACATGTTGGCCGGGGAACATGAGTTGCACATGGGTGGGGGCCTGCTGGCAGGTGCCCCACAGTGCTGGGGGGTGGGGGTGGTGGGGAACATGAGTTGGATATGGGTGGGGGCCTGCTGGCAGGTGCCCCACAGTGCTGGGGGGTGGGGGTGGTGGGGAACATGAGTTGGACATGGGTGGGGGCCTGGTGGAGGCTGCCCCTGCACTGCTGGGGGGGTGGGGGTGGTGGGAGACATGGGTGGGGGCCTGGTGGAGGCTGCCCCTGGTGGCTGGGGGGTGGGGGTGCTGTGAGACATGGGTGGGGGCCTGGTGGTGGGTGCCCCTGCACTGCTGGGGGATGGGGGTGCTGGGAGACATGGGTGGGGGCCTGGTGGTGGGTGCCCCTGCACTGCTGGGGGGTGGGGGTGCTGGGAGACATGGGTGGGGGGCTGGTGGAGGCTGCCCCTGGTGGCTGGGGGGTGGGGGTGCTGGGAGACATGGGTGGGGGCCTGGTGGTGGGTCCCCCTGCACTGCTGGGGGGTGGGGGGTGGGAGACATGGGTGGGGGCCTGGTGGTGGGTGCCCCTGGTGGCTGGGGGGTGGGGGTGGTGGGAGACATGGGTGGGGGCCTGGTGGAGGCTGCCCCTGGTGGCTGGGGGGTGGCGGTGCTGGGAGACATGGGTGGGGGCCTGGTGGTGGGTGCCCCTGCACTGCTGGGGGGTGGGGGTGCTGGGAGACATGGGTGGGGGCCTGGTGGAGGCTGCCCCTGGTGGCAGGGGGTGGGGGTGCTGGGAGACATGGGTGGGGGCCTGGTGGTGGGTCCCCCTGCACTGCTGGGGGGTTGGGGGGTGTGGGAGACATGGGTGGGGGCCTGGTGGTGGGTGCCCCTGCACTGCTGGGGGGTGGGGGTGGTGGGAGACATGGGTGGGGGCCTGGTGGAGGGTGCCCCTGGTGGCTGGGGGTGCAGGGGGACATGCGTTGGTGGGCAGTAGTGCAAGTTGACATGTGGGTTGGCTGGGGGGCATGGCCATGGTGGATGGGGTGCCTGCAGGACATGTGCTGGGTAGGCCCCTGTGGTGTGAGCCACCTGCAGGGGCCGTGGAGGGTGTAGAGGGAACACCTGGGAGGACCCACACGTGCAATTCACGTGTGCTGCTCCCCGCGCACCCCTGTAATACACGTACCCTGATGAGTTTGCGTGTGTAACTTCCCGCGCACCCCTGTAATACACGTACCCTGATGGAATTGCGTGTGGAACTTCCCGCGCACCCCTGGAATACACGTACCCTGCTGATGTTGCGTGGGATACTTCCCCCGCACCCTGAAATTCACGTACCCTGATGAGATCGCGTGTGTGACTTCCCGCAAACCCCCGAAATACACGTACCCCGCTCAATCGCGTGTGTAACTTCTGCGCACCCCCGAAATACACGTACCCTGCTCAATCGCGTGTGTAACTTCCCGCGCACCCCCGAAATACACGTACCCCACTCAATCGCGTGTGTAACTTCCCGCGCACCCCCGGAATACTTGTACCCCGCTCAATCGCGTGTGTAACTTCCCGCGCACACCCGAAATACACGTACCACGCTCAATCGCGTGTGTAACTTCCCGCGCACCCCCGAAATACACGTACCCCGCTCAATCGCATGTGTAACTACCCGCGCGCCCCCGAAATACACGTACCCCGCTCAATCGCGTGTGTAACTTCCCGCGCGCCCCCGAAATACACGTACCCCGCTCAATCGCGTGTGTAACTTCCCGCGCACCCCCGAAATACACGTACCCCGCTCAATCGCGTGTGTAACTTCCCGCGCGCCCCCGCAATACACGTACCCCGCTCAATCGCGTGTGTAACTTCCCACGCGCCCCCGAAATACGCTCAATCGCGTGTAACTTCCCGCGCACCCCCGATGTACACGTACCCCGCTCAATCGCGTGTGTGACTTCCCGCGCACCCCCGAAATACACGTACCCCGCTCGATCGCGTGTGTTGCTTCCCGCGCACCCCCGCAATACACGTGCCCCGCTCGCACAGGCCCAATTGCTGTATGTTGCCACTTTTGTGATGCGCTGGGACTCTACCGCCTGCCTTCGTGTGGCGGACGTGTTTCAGCTTGTGCGTGTCTTTGGCTGTGCGTGGCTTTGCCCTATTCGATTCCATGAATACGCGTGGTTCGAGTGCGTGTGGGCATTCCTTCTGCTTCCCTGCAGTACATCCCCAGTTACGCCCTTATTTTCACGTGTTGTTCCCCATTCAGCACGTTACGCCCCGTGTCCCGCCCACTTTCTGGTGTATGCGCCGAGGTTGTGCGCTTTCAGTGTGCGCGTCGCGCACGCCTTTCGGGATGTTGCAGTGACTTGTGCGCCATGCACGGGTTTTGCGCACATCCCGAGGTGAACACGCGCAGGGACTTCCATGAATCGCACGCGTGCGCGTGCGCCTGTTTTTTTCCGCTTGCGCCTGCTTGCGCATGCTTGCGCGAAGATTTTCGGCGCACGTTTGTTCCATGAATCGGCCCCTAAGCTTCAATCAGCTGAAAATGAAACATCTTTAAAATTCAGTATTATCCCCATAGCATTGTAGAACGTGAAACCTCTTTAAAATTCCCTAATCTCCACATGGCATTACAAAGCGTGATTGGCACATGGTGCAAATATCAGACCAAATAAACCAAAGAGCATAAATACGCCGTCACAAACATGTGTGTGCCAGTGTGATCAGGATAGACACACACAATTCAAGTGAGTAAGAAAGCAGCAGCATTAACACTATAATGTTAATGAAGGACAAACTCATCCTGATTGTGCTGGGAAATCCATTGCAGTGTACTCTTGTAACACCTTACCGAACATCCCTTGATCCGTTATTTCGCTTGTTTACTCTCGTTTCTATCTATCTCCTGATGCTGCACCACTTCCTGATACTTGAATTTACAGCGCATGCCTAGAAAAATCCGGAAGTAAAAATAGAAAAAGCCCTTTTCGGTGTAATGTAGGCACGTTCATGGTGCCTTTCCTCCAACCGACTCCGATCCTTGTCAATTCAATGGAGGCGCTCACGTTGCCAGGCAACGTGGCACTGTTGGACTCCCGGCGACGTCATCACTTGAAGGCAGGCGTCGGAGAGCAAAGAGCTTCTTGCCCTTTCCGACACACTATCAGCCGACCCCCAAGGCTGCTGGCCCGGCTCTGCAGGAAGCACCTCCACGTTGCTTCCTCTGCCTTGCCGCAGCAATGCACTGGCCAGCCCAATCGACCAGCTGTCCTCCAGCAGTCTCAAAATGTCCCCTTTTCCTCAATTGGGGCGTGCCACCAGCTGCTCGCCACGGCCCCACTTGGTCACTCCGGGGGCATTCCCGCCTGTCTCACACATCCTGGACCACAGCGCAGCACCAGCAGACGGGTAAAGCAAGCTTCTGCTATTAATGCGATCAAGGAGACTGTTAGCCACTCATGAGTGATATCCTGCCCAGGGTGCCTGATCACATAATGGCCACAAAAGCCTGGGGTGTCAACAGCTCCTCCGGGGTGGGGCCTACAATGTCATATGAGTTCAATAAACCGGGTGAGGATGGAATGCATTGGACATATGGGGGGGAACGGTGGGTGACTGACTGTAGCCCCTGATGAAGTTCTGGTGACTATTCACTACATCCCGCAGAATGAAACATGTACGCTGTGTGTTGAATTGATCAAAAAACAAACCTCATCAATAGTGTGAGGATATTTTAATAATAAATGTTGGTTTGTACTATAGCGCACAATTGCACTTGATAGATTTTATAGATATAAGCACTTTAGGTCTGATTGTGTTGTGTGATTGAGATTGGTAGTGGGCACTTTTAGGACGTATTATCTAATGTTTTAAGTTGTTTGAGCATTAATGCTGAGTGCAGAAACTAAATATGTTTCTAGGAGAATGCTGAGGGATGTTCCATCGGACAAGCAACTATATAATAATGTGCTAGCTGAGCATAAATAAAATGTTGCTACTTATTGGATTAGAATGACTTCAAGTGGTTTATTGTATGTGAACATCCATTTACTTCACACTTTTATACACAACATACAATATCATCAAATTAATACATACACTTAAGATTAATTCTACAAAGAATCAAATGTGGAAAAAACAAATTGTTGGAATACAACATCAATGCATAGAAAGATCAAGTTACCAAGAGCAAAACGTGCAGTATGCACAAGACAATCCTGATTTACTGAAAAGACCATGCAACGGCCAACATGGATTTCAAAGCAATGCCGAGAAACAATGTTGTCAGTTTGTGACTTCCATCAAAGTGGAGCAGGTCGAATCAATCATGTACTGTTATCACACAGGGTTCAAGAGCAGTGGCGTAACACAAAATGTGGGGGCCCCCCTGCAAGCCATACTGAGGGGGCCCGCCCCAACTCGGCAACAAATCACTGTTCGCACCTCACTCTGGGCAGGCATAGATTATCATGCTTGCGCAATACGTGCAAACATGCTGCTGAAAGGATATGCTGCACACTGCACTAGGAGAAAGATATAAATATGTGTTTTAATGCGATATACAGCACATTTTCGAGAAAAATTGGCTAAAAAGCCATAGTGTTTGCAATTGTTTTGTAGGGTAACACCAATCCAATAGATGCAAGTCACCAACAGTGTACAGGAACATTAATGCGTTGCTATTAAAAATGCCATGCCACAATGAAAACATGTCCAACTGGCTGCACAATGTAGACCAGTGTAGACATGTAATAACATTACAGTAAAGGATGCCAGGACACATTTAGACATACCTAGACTGGCTGCCCCAAAATGCCAATCAAAGCAATTACACTCTTCAAGAAGAGAAAACACATTCAAGCCTATGGCCTCTAACAACACGGCCAAACTCTTTAAAATCTGCAAGGAACTGGTCAATCTTGTTGCAGTCTTTACCTCTCCTGTTCCCTCCCAGGCCCTCTGTATGGCTCTGTCATCTCACTTCTCCGCTTAAACTCAGGACATCCTGTCTCCATCTCCTCTCCCTCTCCCTCTTCCTCTCTCGGACCTCCTTAGGCCATCTCTACCTCTGTTCCTCCTTTCTCTTCTTTCTCTCTGACAACACCTGACAAGGTTTCTAGACAAGTCTGATCTTTGAAAGTGTCATCCAAACAGGTGCTCCCCTGCTCCTCCAGAACCATCAAGGACCATATTGACACCCTCGCTCCAGCCATGGCCGATTTCTGTAATCACTCTTTCGCGACTGAAACGTTCCCCTCTCCCTTTAAGCACTCCCTTATGCACCCACTCCTCAAGAAGCCGTCTGCTGATCCTGCCTGCCCGGCAAACTATCGCCCAATCTCCATCACTGCTTTCCTGGGCAAACTGTTGGAAAAGCTGGCCATCTCCCAGCTTACTGTCCACACGGAATCTGTTGGTTGTCTCCATGACCATCAGTCTGGCTTCAGAGCTGCCAGAGTCATGGAAACTGCTCTCCTGAACACCTGTGAAGATCTGATCTCTAACCTTAATTCCAGCATTCCTTCGGTCCTCATCCTCCTTGATATTTCCTCTGCTTTCGACACGGTCAACCACGCCTTCCTGATCAATCCTGATCAATCGACTCCATGAGAACCTGGGCATCACTGATCAGTACCTTGAGTGGCTGACCTCCTTCCACTTGGACAGCCCCTCCCAGGTCCAATTTGGTCCCTTCCTCTCCGCTCCATACTCTCCATCCTCTCACCCTGGTTTTTCAACCTCTACTTGGCCCCTTTGATCTCTACCTTCTCCTCTAACTTTCTGTGCTATGCGGATGACTCTCCGCTTTCCTTCAGGCTCCCCTCAGACTCCTCTCCTCTCTCGCTCATTCCTGCCTGTCTATCCGTGATTCAGGATTGTTGTGCCTCCAACGATCTCTGCCTTAATGTCAGTAAGATGGAGATCCTTCTCATTTGGACTCCTGCACCTGCTTTCCCTCTCTCACTCTGGCCGTCCGCCTTGGGTCCTCTTTCTTCGCCTTCCTGTGAGGCACTCAACCTTGGTGTCATCTTTGACTCCACTCTCTCTTTCTCTCCGCACATCTCGGATGTCGCAAAGAAGTCCCACTACCAGCTGCTCCTCCTCAAAGGGACTTTTCCCTTTCTCACTTCCCCCCAGAAGCTGTCGCCGGAGCCCTGGTTCTCTCTAGGCTGGACTACAGCAACAGCCACTTTCTCAATCTGCCTTCCTCTACTATCGACCCTCTGCAACTAATCCAGAACAGGACTGCAAGACTTATCCTTGGCCTCAAGCCCAGGGATCGTATCTCTCCAGCCCTGAAATCTCTCCACTGGATCCCACTTGCTGCAAGGATCAAGTTCAAGAACGTTTGCATTGCCCACAAGGATTTCTGGGCCTGGGGCCCGCACTACATCCAACGCTCCTTTCCAAAATATCTTCCTTCTCAAGCCCTTCGCTCAGCTACCTACAACTCTGTAAGGTTTAGACGCTTCTCCAGGTAGAGGGTGGGGGCTAGATCTCTTTCCTCTGCAGGTGCCTCCCTCTGGAATAGCCTCCCTTGCCCTCTCAAACTTGAGCCGGACCACCTGAAGGTCCGGAAGCAGGCCAAAACTTTCCTCTTATCTGCTTTCTCTCTCTCCCTCCCCTACTGGCCTACCTGACTACCTGTCTGCTGTACCGACTGGTTGCTTGGCAACCCTCAGAGTCTCACTGAGTCCAGACTCTTTCTTGATCAGTCACCCTTGCACTGCCTCTTGGGCCTACCATGCACTTAGGGGCTGTAACTGTAACCCTACAGTCCCTTGTTCTCCTTGCACTACCCAGAGCCCTGCTGCCCTGGCTGCACTTACTCAGAGCATTGCTACCCTGTTTGCGATTGATCGTTCTCGCACTTGCACAATCTGAATGACACAAGGTCTAGTAAGATTGTTTGTCTTGTTCTCCCTCTTTTTTCCCTCATTTGTCTTGTTGCGCCTAGAAACACTTGTGTACAGGTGCGTTATAAATTACTTATATCATATAATTTGATCACAGATGCCCAGAAAAATATACAATGCTGCAGTAAGAAATGGCTAGACTGGCAGCACACAAATGGCAGTCTAGCCATGTAATTCACTTAGCAGGACTGCTTTATCAGAAATGCCCAGTTAAAAAAAAAAGTCATACCAAACTGAGGAATGACTAGACTGGCTGCATCAACATGCCTCTCTAGCCACTAATACCACATATCATGCCTGCTTTGCCTGGACATGGACAGCAGCCATTATGATTTGTTGCACCATCCTGCCCCCCCCACACATCCCCTCTCCCTCCCAACCCTACCCCAGCCTCCAAAATCAGCTCCTGGGCCCAGAATTACCTTCACGTCCCTCTTCCTTGTCGCAGAGCTTACTTATGAGGTCATTTGCCTCATAGGTAAGTACTGGGATGAGGAAGAGTGGGACTAGGAGTAATGAAGATTACAGGTAGCTAAGTCAGGTATTACCTCCATGTACCTCTACCTCATCCAAGTACTTGTGTATGAGACAGAGTGCCTATACACAAGTACTGTCTCATACACACTGGAACGAGGAGGAATAGGGCTAGGAGTAATGAGTAATCAAGGCATTAAACACAAGTATTGGTGCAACACCATTGAGTTGACTGGGATTCAGCACTCCCACCACCCCCTGAAATTGTGGGCTATGTTGACTCGACCTGACTGACCATCAGAGCAGTTGCCAGACAGAACAGGACACAGATGTTAAATGGCACATGGGTTTCGCTGTTAACAAGAGCCCAGCAATTACTAGCATAAAGCATTTCACTGTTAGTACCTGCATTCAAATGCTACATTTTTTAGGCAATTGAAATTATGATGTGGGTTTAATACTTGCATGCCAGGGAAGTGATTGGAAGTGTAGAGGGGGAACAGGAGACCACTCATTCTCACAGCAGTCCATAAGTGGATGCTTTCAACCTTAAAGGAGAGAGTTAACTGCTTGTAACATTGAAGCTGCACAAGAATAGTCTCATTAAAATGCATAAAGAAATTAGATGCCCCAAAGAAATAAGTTTGCCCCTCCCCCACCGCAAATGGAGTTAGCGCCTCTCCCAGCATTTGAAGGGTTAGCCCCGAAATGTAGGTTTTGTTACGCCCCTGAACGCAAACACACACATCATTCACCATATACACACACGCGCACCCAGCCATCCATACATTTAAGTGTGCACCCTTTCACCATACACTCACACATGCACATGTCATGGGGTTGAGGGGAGCCCTAATACTTCAAAAAGAAATTGGAACTCATTACAACTATGCCGGTCTGGAAACAGTAGTGCCGGTAAGTTTACCAGCACCGTTGTTTCCGGACCGGCATAACACAGCTCTGTGGGCGGTTGTCATCCCGGCCGGCAGGTCGGACCTGCCGGTCAGAACGGCACCCACCCGCAGAGTTGTCGGGGGGGAAATTCTGCCGGGGTCGGCCGGGCCCTCCGCAGACCTCCGGGCAGGGAGGCCCCAACTCCTCCCGTATATCCCAGATGAGACAGAGTATGAGACACACGCAAGAAGCAAGGTGACTCTGCTGTTTATTAGACAAAAACGGCAGGGATGGGTCAAGGAGCGTACGCGTCCGTCCTGACACACACACAATCGTAGGGCTCGCAGGCCCTTTTTACCTTATTATGACGCGCTACTTGCGTCACCTTGGAAAGTTAGCAAAAAACCTATCGCCACTCTTAATTGGTTGCTCGAGTGGTAGGGTTAGTATAGCACACGTATAGAGAACAATATTAGTGGACAAGGGTTAGTCAGGTGATATATCTGGGTTGTCCCTACAATTAGATACATGAGAATTGTTACATGAAGACCCCTGATGATTGGTTAAAGTTAATGGCGTCAGTGATAGGAGCCCCATGTTCTGATTGGTGCGCCCGCGAGCTTCCCAGCCTGGGACCATCGCTGTTCCCAGCTCTCGGTGTACCTGTCATTTGCAACAATGTTTCACTATGGGTACGTGCAGACAATGTGAGGACTTATTCATAGCTGGAAGGCCGACTACTCCCACTGTCGCAGATGTCCATTGAGCCTTTTAATTGTATCTGCCTATGTCTTGTAGCGAGGGATCCAGACGCTTTCTTCCTCCTGGGCTTGGCATCCTGTCAGGTTCGGCTTGGTCACGTGAGGTGAGACCGTGTTTGAGGCAGAATTCTGCACAATTAATATTGTTTTTCCACTGTGTGCCTGGTTTAATTTGCAGGTGTGACTTTAACGTTGGTGAGCGGCGTGCGAGGTTGTAACATCGTGCCCTTGATGGTTTGCTCTCGGAATGTGGGTTGGCAACATTGCGACCTTGGCTGGTTGCTTCGCCGGGCTCATTCTGCAGGATCAGCAACTTGACTCTTGTTCTTTTAACGTCCATGGAAGCTCTTGCTTGCGGCCTACTTAGGCCTGGTGTATAAGTGGAGCCGTTTGGTGCACAGGCGCTTTAGGTTACAGTACCATATTGTCTTATGACCAGTATCGTGTCTTCATTATATTTCTCATTGTGGCAACTGGTTTTAGGAGAAGCGTAAGCAAGCTCTTTTAGATGAGTTCATGATGCGTCTTGCGTTTCTGCATTTTGAAAGCCTATGTGGAAAATAATAAAGATGCACGTCCGTGAGTATGTCTGTCGCCTACGTCATAGCACTGAGTATATTCTTCGTGTAGATTGGTGCGGGAGTGTCCAGTGTGTATATTTGTACAGGTGTGCTGACCGTTGGCTAGGTCGTCATGGCATCTCTAACGACGTGTAGGTTTTAGTCTAGTTGATCCGTGCCGCAGGTGTCGGCATGGCCAGTGCGGGCTGCTGGGCAGGCAGATGGACACATCCGTATGTTCCTGTACCAGGGTATTTGGTCGTCTGGTAGATGGGCAAACTCTTCTCGTGGCGGGTGTCTGGGTCGTGACCCTTTAGGCCAAGCGCGAGAGGTGAAGGATGGGAGCCTGGTCTTCCATTCTCCCACTTCAGTCCCCCCTCTGGTCGACTTGTCGACCACAAACATATCCTTTTCGTTGTCTCCTCTTACTCTCCATATCTTAGTTATTCCTCCTAAATGTCCATAGTGGTTCACATGATCTTCAAATGACCAATACATATATTCACAGGTTCCTCCAGGAGTACAGTATACCCATTTCCCTATGTAGCTCCTGGGGTTTCTTGGGTTCTCGATCTTCACCGATGGTGGGTCCAGATGGTTGGTGATGATCTGGTTGCGCAACTTCTCCCTCTCTTGTATTATTATGCCTGTGTGTTGGCCGTCATCTGCTGGCATCAAGGGGTGCATACCGACCATTTCAAGCAACTCGTCAGTGGTGCGTGCCTTCCGGGCCTTCCAAAATCTTATTATGATCAGTGTAGCTCCAGCCAAAATAGTACAACCAACTATAATCTTCAGTCCATCTGACAGCCAAGATGGCATCCATGACCATAATAGTGAAAACCAGCTCTTATCCTTGTTTGCACCGTTACTTTCATCCATCATTTTGGAGTGCATCTGGGCCAATTGTGAAACTGCTTCTGTCAGTGTACCATTGTCAGCATCGTTGGCAGGAATGAACGTGCAGCATGATTGTCCTATCTTTGCACAAACTCCTCCTTCCATGGCTGTGAGGAGGTCCAATACATATCTGTTCTGGAGTGCTGCCATCCTTATAGCTCGCAGCTCCTCTTTTATTGCGTTGAATCCATTTACTGTAGAATTGATGGTCATCATTAGTTCCCATCTAGTTATCTGGAGCCATTTTGCGTTTGCGTAGGCCTGCAGTCCCGGATGTATGATTGAGGAGAAGAACATTGCTGCTCTGCTGAATAGTCTGTGTTCTGGCGGTATTGAAGTGAGTGCCGTTTCCGACCTTCCCCACAGGTAATTTCCTGTCAGAGGTTCTCCTTGTCTTTTCCTTCTGTTTAGGACAGTATCATTGCTGTTGGTCCTGTTCCCTTGCTCCTCCTGAGGTGGTGCAGATCTCTTCCTTCTTTTGTCCCCTTCATCCATTTTGGGAAAGTTCGCCACATTCACATGCTTCCGGGGTACCACTAGTGATGGTACATTGACGTTCACCATCGTGCACACACCATTCCACAGGGGAGGCAGTGTATGGTATGCCTTTTCTCCACAGGCCCAATAATGGTCCATTATTACTGCTGTTCCTGCTCCCCCCTCAGGTAACTCCATCACGCTTGCACAGTTGGTGTTGTATCCTACGTCCACCTCTCCTTTATGTTGGTAGCATACCTTGGGCGCAGTCAGCGTCAGTATTGTTATTGGGTCTTCATCCGTCTCCACCCACGTGAGCATGGGTACGTACTTGATCCACGTCGTCCAACATCTGTGGTTGTGTGCCTCGATAGTTGAGATAGTTTCTTTTGTTACCATGTTGCTGCCAATCACTCCTATCTCCCAATTGTTGTCCAGGTACACCTTCCCTGTTATCGTCACCAGTGGCCTTTCCCAACATCCTGGTTTACCAGGAACTTCAGTGGCGTACCAATCACATGGTAGATACTGCAGTGTTACTTTCTTTGTTTCCCCTTTTGCAGGACCACTTGTTATGTATTTGAATGCTTCAGCATGTAGACTGCTCTTGTGGTAACTCAAATAAGTCTTGAGGAAGTTGTTTTCATATGGGTATGAGTCTCGTGTTTTCCACACCATATGCACCACTGTCCCTTGGAATCTTCCCTTCGTTTGGAACAGCGCCAAGTATATTATGCATCGTGCTGTCTTTTCATCTATTTCTGTGGCAACAAATGTTCGAGAAGCGCTCATGGCGTATGGTATTAATGAGCAAACGTAGCAGCTGTCCTCTGTTGTCTGCTTACCGATGCGGGTCATGTGTTGGTACCATATGTTGTTTGAGACGTGTGTTGAATCTTGTATATAATTATCAATACCTTTATTATCTGAGTATGTGCTGCGTTTAACTCTATTTTGCTTGTGTGCAATTTTACTAGTATCACCTGACGTAACACCTGTTGCAGCAGGGGATGGGGGTGTATTAGGTTTGGGTGCAGCAATAAGATGAATAGCATAGCTGTACTGCCAAACAGAGGCAGCCAAGAACCCGGTGATCATCAAAATCCCTATTAGTTTTATTACATATGCTAATTTCACCGGCATTTTGCTCTTACCTTGCTGCAGTCCTGGCAGCGTATTCTTGCGACGTTAAAGTTGCCCGCCTGAAAATTCTCAAAATGCTGGTTATTAAATGTTAGTTGTTGTTTTTCTTTAAGCTCTCCCTATCAAATAGTCATTCAGTGCCCAGGCGAAGAGCTGTTCCCACGCTACTCTAAGTGATCTATCTCTTGGGACAGGCAAGTATGGGTGGAGGTGGGGCATTGAATATTCTATGGCCAAGAGGAATGCTGTGTAGTAGACACGTACCCTTCTCCTTTTCAGGTACGTTGGCCTTTTTATTTCATATACAAATTGGTGTGACAATTCTTCCGGGTAGTTATCGTCTGGGGGTACCATCTACTCCTGGGCAGTGAATTTGTTAGTTATCTATTTTCTTAGTAATACAATAATACGCAATTCCTGCATGTGCGAGAGAAGAGAAAAGAGAGCATTCACGTGTTTACATGTGTACGCGTGCAAGGCAATGTCCTTCAGTTCGGTTATTACTGTATTGGGGGTAGGGGTCAATGGCAGGGGGTTTGGGCTCAGCTGGCGGAAGTATTTTTACTCTTTAAGCGTGTGACCATGGGGTGGGCAGTATGGGGATCACCCCTTTCTTCTTCAGTTATTGTCTCCGGGGAATCTGGGGAGTGACAGGGTATGGGAACAATTGGGTCGTTGGCTGTGGTAGAACTCTCTTCCTCCGTTGGTGATGTTGTTGTTGTTCTCCCAATGGACCTGTCGGTGGCGCTGGGGCGGGTCTGCAGTTTGTAGATCTTTACATCATGTAGGTGGTTCCAGGCACGCTTGTCCTGTAGCTTTACTGCCCTTGTTGATACTTCCTCTACCAGATGGGGGCCAGTAAATCGTGCATTATTCCACTTCCTGTTGAAATTGCGAAGTAGCACGTGGTCACCTTTAGCAATTTTACACAGGTTTTCCTTTTCCGATTCTTTATCCGCGTCTTCTTGTTGATTGCTGTTAGACCCGCCCCGTGTGCGCTCGAGCTGTTGAGACACAAACACTACACTAGTAATCAAAGAAGACACATATTGGTACATTTCATCACCAAGAACACTCGCTGTGCTTTCGTGGTCGGTAAATGCTCTTGATGTTGGCGCTAGGGGAAGGCGCATTTGACGTCCGGTAACCACCTCGTGTGGGGTGAGGTGGTGGTCGGACCCTGGTCTATTCCTTAGCTCAAATAGGGCTAATGGAAGGCAATATAACCAGCTTTTCTTTGTTGTTTGCTGTATCTTTGCAATTGCCTCTTTTAATAGGCCATTCAGGCATTCACATACACCGTTGGCCTGTGGGTGGTAGGCACATGCAAATTTATGTTTTATGTTCAGCAAGGATGTGATATGCTGGAACATTTCGTTTGCGAAATGTGGGCCATTGTCTGACCTTAACACCTCGCACACTCCCCACCTGGGGAAGACCTCCCTCACTAGGAATTTAGCTGCTCTAAATGCATCTGGGTGTGAACAGGGCCCTGCTTCAATCCACCTAGAGAATGGGCATACTACTACAATCATATACCTATTACCTTGACATATGTTGATCATATCAACATAGTCAATATGGAGATGCCGAAAAGGTCCCTCTGGCCGGGGTATAGTACCTCTTATTACTTTAAGGGTATGGCCGGCCGTAAACTGTTGACATGTGAGACAATTGCTGATAAAATTTGACACATGAGAATTTAACTCGGGGCAGAACCAATCTTCTCTAATTCGTGCTGCAATTACTTCCTTGCCTGTGTGGGCTGGATGATGTAATTGGCTCAGGGCGGTGTTCAAAAGTGCCAATGGTATTACAACCTTTCCAGTGCCACCCTGGCGCCATAGTGCGTCGGTTGGTGACATTGTGCATCCTCGTTTTACCCATATTTCTTTTTCGGCCATTGGTGCAGCCGCTTGTAGCTCCATAATCTGCGTGGCTGGGAGATGGGTGTACCCTTCTCTTATCAACATCTCCTTAGCCATTCCCCTCCCTTTCCCTCTCTGTGACTCTGGGGGGTTCCATATCTCACCAAAGTATGCAGCATACTTCGCATGTGCGTCTGCTGCTGCATTCCCCTTTGAGACGTGGTCTTCACCATTGGTGTGTGCGGTGCATTTTACTAGGGCTAATTCTTGGGGGTCATTTATTACTTCAATTAGTTCAGCCAATAAGAGGGCATGTTGCACTGGAGTGCCATCAGCTCTCCTAAACCCTCTTCTTCTCCATTTCGACAGCCCTGAGTGGACAGTGGATGTAACATATGCACTGTCGGAGTATATGGTTACTCGTTTGTCAAAGCTTTCCTTCAACGCCAAGATTAGTGCAACCAGTTCCGCTGCTTGAGCGGAGTAATGCTGTGGTAATTGTACACATTTCATAGCCACACACACCGGTACCTCCATCATTTTTACCACTGCTGCCCCAGTTCTCCTTATCCCATCTCTTTGATCAATAGTTGATGACCCATCAATAAACAAAAGCTCACCTCCCTCTAGTGCGTTTTCTTCAACCTTTCTAGTACATGAGTACATTTCAGTTATTTGCGTACAGTCATGGGCATAATCTCCCTCCTCAATTACTTCTGCTAGGAACCTTGCAGGGTTAACCGTGCTACATCTAACAATTGATAGTTCAGCTCTAGATAGAATGATCTCATAACCTGATGCCCTCTGCGTGGTTAGGGTGGACTTAGGTTTATTCAATATTGCAAATAGTGCATGTTCCACAAACAGTGTAGTTGGGCACCCCATGGTTATTGCTGATGCTTTTTCCACTGCAAAAGCAGCTGCAGCGAGACCTTGTTCGCAAGGGAAGTGACCTAACATCACAGGATCCAAGTGACCGCTGTAAAATGCTACTGGTTTGTAGCCCATGCTTGTTTTTTGAGCCAACACTGCTTTCATTACTGCTGAGTCGCAATGTGAAAATATAAAAAATTGTCGCTCATAGTCTGGGGATGCCAGTACTGGAGCAGTTGATATCGCATCTTTCAATTCATCAAAAGCCTCTTTCATTTCCATAGTCCACCCCAACTTTTTCTCCCCTTTATTAGCTTCCCTTAAAGCCTCAAGCAGGGGTCCTATGTACGAGCTGTAATCAAATACCCATGCTCTACAGTAGTTGCACAGCCCCAGGAATTGCTGCAGTTCCCTCACTGTTTGTGGCATTGGAGTGCTTGAAATGGCCTGTGCTCTTTGTGGTGCAATCTTTCTTCCATGTTGGGATATAAGTTGACCAATGTAAAGTACCTGTTCTTGACAGTATTGTATCTTTTCCATGTCTACCTTGTACCCTTTTTCAGCCAATATTGTCAACATCTTTAAGGAGTCCTCTCTGCATTTACTTTCGTTTGTACTGCAAATTATTATGTCATCCACATACTGCAACACTGTGCTTTCCACTTCAATGTTACCCAAATCCATCTGTATTACTCTATTGAAAATTGAGGGTGATTCGCAATACCCCTGTGGCAATCTGGTATGTTTCCACTTTGTATTTCGGTAAGTGAAGCTTGTCAGATTTTGTGAGTCTGGGTGCAATGGTATTGAGAAAAAAGCATTTTTAAGGTCGATCACTGTAAATCGTGATGCTTCTGTTGGAATGCCACACAATATTGTGGCCGGGTTTGCTGCTACGGGATATTCTGCTTCTACTATGTTGTTCAAGGGCCTGAGATCCTGTATGAAGCGCCAAGACCCCCCTTTAGCCTTGCGCACTGGGTACACAGCCGTGTTGCATGGTGATTCTGAGGGGACCAATATGCCATTGTTTATAAGGGCCGTTATGGTTTCATATATGCCCTCATCTGCCTCTTTTGACAGTGGGTACTGTTTCACTCTGGGGAGTATTGCACCTTTTTTCAATTTTATCCTTACTCCCCCTATGCTTTTTATGCACCCCACGTCATAAGGGCTAGTAGTCCACAATGATTTGGGTACCTTTGACATATCCTCCTTAAAGAAGGGGACTAGGGTGCATGCGGGTGCCTCAAGTGCCATCGTAATTTTCTGTGCTACTTGTTTGTGAGCCACTCTTAGCCATATTTCTACACTCATCATGAACACCATTTCACCTTCCTCCTTTTCTTCTGAGAACAGCTCCTCATCCGACACCTGGGTTAGCCTACATCCTTCTGCTAGTGCTATCACTGCCCTCCATGCTCTTCCTTCTTTGTCTTGGGCATGCACAGCAATATAATCAGCTGTTGCAATAATGCTCTCAATGTCCATTAGAACCACCTTTCCTTCTGGTTCATTAACAGGTGTTTCTGGTCTGAACAGATAGGCTGCTGGCCTCCTCCATATTTTCCCTTCTATCCCTGGCATCCATGCAAATGCCATATCTGTTCCATACTGGAATAGTTCGCCATCTACTGGCTCCGCCCTAATCACTGTCTGTCCGCAGTATGCTTGCATAATCTGTCGTGCTGTGAGCATGTTAATCCCTGGAGTAGAGCAAATTATGCCGTCCTCTGTAAAGGAGATCGTCATATTCAACCTGTTCATTATGTCTCTCCCCAGTATATTTACTGGTGAGGCACTATAATATAAAAGTGGAACTGACAGATCATAATAGATAAGGGAATGTTATCAGTAAAGGGAAACAACCCTCTAGCCCCAGAGAATCCTTGGGTGTTCATGGCTTCGCCTGACATCTTAAATTTACCTTCCCTTATGCAAGACCGGGTCGCCCCGGTGTCAACAAGGAATGATAATTTTTTGTCACCTATCGTTACCTCTATGCGTGGCTCCTCCGCACTATTAGGTGTTACTGACAGGATGGGACACACCAAGGCCGTCTGTGGGCTGTCCTATTGAGGGTACAATGATTGGCCATTTCCTGTGTAAGGGTTGTGTCCCAAGACCGTCACCCTACCCAATTGTGTTTGTTGTGTTTGGGGTTGTTGTGTCGTCGCTACCTGTTGTTGTGGCAGTGGATATGTCTGTGGCTGTTGTTGTGTTATTTGTTGTTGTTGTTCATTTCCCTGTTGCAACGTCTGCTGTTGTTGTAGGCCCTGCTGTTCTTGTGAGGGCCTTGGTTGTCCCTGTTCACTCCATGATGGTGTTCCTGGCCTAACTCTACACGTGCGTGACATGTGTCCTAATAATCCACAACTCCAACACACTGGTGGTTCCCTACTCTGCCATGGGAAGCTCCCTGTGTTGTCCTGGTATACTGGTTGCCCTGTGGGGTAGGGATTTCTAAGTCCTCCCACCTGCTGTTGGGTGTTATATCCGTATCCTCTCCCTCTCATAAATCCTCCTCTCCCCCTGTTATAATTATAATACCCAGCTACTTGCATTGGGTACCCTCCTCCCATGTTGGTTGTGTATGGTTGCAGTGGCGGCGCCTGTTGTGTTATAGTCTGTGAAGGTGGTATTTGGGCGGAATCTTGTGCAGCCACTACTTGTGTGGGGCTTTGGGCCATTGTTGTGGGCGTAGTTATTAGTGCCCCTTCCATTGTGTATTTAGTAAGTTTTTTCTGTACTAGTTTAGCCTCTTCCGTTTATCTGTCCTCTTCCTTTTGTTTCATTTTTCCTTGCCATGTCCTGCAGTGATGCACTATCGTCAGTTGTATTTCTGGCCATGGTTTTGCTTCCATTCCCACTACTTTCTTTAGTTGTTTCTGAACTCCTTCTGGGAACCCTTGTACTAGTATATGATAGAATATTGCTGGTGTTTTATCCCATTGCTCTCTAGTTTCCATGCGCCACTTCTCTTGGATCTCCTGGATATAATCAACAGGATCTTCATTCTCACGCATCTTACGGGAGGTAATTGCTCCTGTGTCTGATGTGTCTGGGTACTGTACCCTCAGTGCCTGCCATAGTGCATGTCTGCAGTTTGCGAATGGTGCCCCATCATGCGATGTGTTTGTTATTGTTACCCCATGGAATCCTGCTCTCTTCCAAATGTCATCCGCTCTATCCCCTAATATTGATATTAAAAGGCCCTTTACATCTCCTACTACCAGTTTCTGTCCTGCGGTGTGTTTTTCCATTTCATATATCCACTTACCCGCACCTCCACTTAATGATGGAAGCCTGCATTTTATATTTTCTTTATCTGTATGCTTCCAAGGGACATAATGTGGTCTAACTCCCCCTCTCTCCAAAAGTGGCATTAAGTTGTGTCTTGTTTCACCCTTTATGTTCCATAATATCGAGTCCTCACACCCTTCCTCCTCTTCCCTTTCTTCTACATCTTCAATTTCGTCCTTATTACCCCTGCTCGTAACTCTTTCTTCTCCATCTGTTCCCCTCCTTCCATCATTTCCTGTATTTAATGTGGGCATGTGTATTCGTCTGTCCTGCCTGCGACTAGGGAGGTCTCTAAGCCGACATGCATAGGGTGTCAGTTCGTCTGTGAAGGGCGCGAGTTTTATTTTGCGCAACGAGCGCGAGGTGGTTGAGCATGTAGGGTGCGATGGGGGAGGGCGTGATGGGGTTGGGGATGGTGTGGCTTCATGTGTCTGTCTTTCCGCTAGTCCTTGCTCTCCCTCCTCACTTCTCTCCAGCTCATCCTTTCTCCTACTGATCCATGGCGAGTCTATGTTGGTTCGGGTGAGGTATAGTTTGTCTAAGCTTTCCCTTTCACTTTTTCTTCCTTCCCTCTCCACTCCTTCTCCTTCCTCACTACAAAAGTCAGTCATAAACGGCACCCCCCACTCGGTCTTTTTCCCTTTTATTGTTACTGTTTGTAAGTCTATTAGGTCCAATTCTCCTTTTTCTCCTTTACCAACTGCTCCCCCTTGTGCTGATGTTGTTGCTACTTCTGTGCTTCTATATACATCCCCCCATCTTTCACTCTCCCTACTCCTATCTTCTCTTTCTCCTTCACTTCTCTCCTCCATCTCCCTACTATTTTCCTCCCTTTTCCTTTTTAATTCCTCCATCACTTCACTGCTCATCTGTTCCAATATTCTTTCATCCTCTTTCTTCCTTTCCCATTTCACCCTTTCTCTTTCTACTATACTCTCTATTACCTTCCCTTCTTCATATTTCTTAGTTGTTTCTGATAGTAACCTCCTCTTCCACATTGCCATTTCTTTTTCTTTTTCTTCTTCTTCCCTCTTCTTCTCTCGCAGCACTACTCTTGATACCCTTTCTGCTGCTGCTTTTACCCTTTCAGCTTCTCTCCTTTGCTCCTCATTCCGTTCCCTTATTTTTTCCAATTCGTTCTTACCTTCTTTCCTTTTCCTCGCTCTCTCTCTCTCCTCCCTCTCGAGCTGTTTGATCAATTCATTCTGCTCATCCCTTAGCTTCGCTAGTCGTTCCTCCAAAATCTCTTCCTTTTGCCGTAATAGCTCTTCCCCCCTCACTTCACTCTCCCTGGCACTATCCTCGTCTGTTTTCTTTACTACCTCCTTCTCTTCTCCAGTTAGTGAACCTCGTAATTTTAATAGTATCTGTGCAGCTACCCACTCATCATTTCCTATCTCCACAGTCTGCTCTTCTCCAGTCCTCCCCTCCCCCACTGGCATCTTCCTATGAGCCACATATGGTGGAGGGCTGTATGCCGGGTTCGAGTATCCCTCAGCTGCCCTTAACTGTCCTCTTTCTATTTCTCCTAATTCTCTTAAAGGGTACAGCCCCCCTCCCTCTGTTTTCACTTCCTGTGTTATGGGTATGTCGTTGCTCGGTTCCTTTTTTATGTCATCTAATTTATTATTCTTTTCTCCTCCTCCTCCTCCGTTCCCCGTGTTCTTTCTGCTTTCACTCCCCTTTTTCCCATCCTCTCCTTCCTCCTTAATCTCTTTTTCTTCCGGTTTTTCTCCCATAGTGAACATTCCATTTGGTCCTGGTCGGGACCCCTAGGGCATATGGATCGAAGCTACCATTAGGCGGCCACGGTGTTAGCATTTTGTTATCCGTCCCCTGGGTCCATTCTATGCTGTACTTAATTAGTTTCTCCCTATGGGGTGGCAGTGTTGTGCATATGTGTTGTAGTGGGGTAGTGAGGGTGTTCCCCCACCCTCCCAACCCTGTCCCGTATGACATAGTAGCGCTCCACTTGTTACCCTTCCCCTATCTGGTAGCAGTTTATCTCACTAGCAGTTTACAATATACAACCTTATATTGTTTACCTGGCCCCGTAAGTTTGGGGACTTACGACAATCCGCTAATGAAAATTATAAAAAATATGGTATTTTACATTTGTATATTTCCTTCTGTCTTTCTTTCTTTATACAACACCCTTACGGCCCCCTGCGGCCGAGGCGCACGTAGCCCCCTGCGACTGCGTACCCCTTATGACGCTCTTATACAGTCGTCCTATTTTCACGTGCTCCTCCCCCTTTTACACTTGCCGTGGCCGGCGTTCTCCGTGCGCAGCCACGCCCCCCTTTCTCCTTTCCCCGATCAACTCATTTACCTTTTATCTCCGTTTCCACTCCCTTACCATATTTCTCTTCCCCACCACTCTTAAAACGAAGATGCCTTGTGCTCGCGATATCCTATGAAAGCCCTACTGGTGACGTCACCGATCTCTTCGAGCTACTGGTAAGTTCTTCATATGTTCTTTAAGTTCAAAATACACTTGCAATCTACCCCCGTTAACCCTACAGCTGTCTTCCTGTCACTCCTGGAACAAAGTAATCAAATCAATAATATAATCGGACTGCGCACGCTGCGTCGCCTCGCGTGTGATACGCCCCTCAACAGGAGGGCTTAACCAGCCAATTATCTTCCGTATTGGGCAACTAACTAGCTACCGCCTACAGGGAAACGTCATCTACCTATCGAGTTTCTTGCTCGAACAATAGGGATCCTCATCTACTCATTGATCAATAAATGCCAAATCGTAGGAAACCACACACACCCACACTTACACGTAGTCGCGACCTAGGCCAATCAGTGTCTACGAGCGGCCGCACGTGATGTTTTCGTGCTCCGCCCCCCTCTTTCGCGTGACGTAGCCGACTGCTCTCGCACTCGTTTCACTACCATTCATTCCATTGCCAACACTATATTGTCAAACCTTCGCCGCGCACCTGTGCAACACCTCCCTCCTCCCTTATTTAATTCCTCCCCCCTCCCTCACAATTTTGCATCGCTTGTTGTGCGTGTCATGCTCACCAAGTTCTCTTGATGCGGGGCCGCTCGACTGCGTGCACCCCTCCAAGCGGCTCGTCACCTCCCCTCGTCTGGACCACGTCTGGACACTCGCCAACCGCGGGCGGGATACTTCTCAACCGGCTCCCGAGGGCCTATATCCGGATTGCGCTGTCCGGTCTTCTCGCAGCTCCGCGATGGTCCTGTAGTCCTCAGAAGGGGGCAACGGCAGAGGGGGCCGCGCCGCCGGGCCTCCTCGCAGCGGGAGTGCCTGGAAAAAGTAAAAATAAAAAGGCGGATCTTAAACAGATCTCAGCAGTGCCTCCAACTTGTCGGGGGGGAAATTCTGCCGGGGTCGGCCGGGCCGTCCGCAGACCTCCGGGCAGGGAGGCCCCAACTCCTCCCGTATATCCCAGATGAGACAGAGTATGAGACACACGCAAGAAGCAAGGTGACTCTGCTGTTTATTAGACAAAAACGGCAGGGATGGGTCAAGGAGCGTACGTGTCCGTCCTGACACACACACAAACGTAGGGCTCGCAGGCCCTTTTTTACCTTATTATGACGCGCTACTTGCGTCACCTTGGAAAGTTAGCAAAAAACCTATCGCCACTCTTAATTGGTTGCTTGAGTGGTAGGGTTAGTATAGCACACGTATAGAGAACAATATTAGTGGACAAGGGTTAGTCAGGTGATATATCTGGGTTGTCCCTACAATTAGATACATGAGAATTGTTACATGAAGACCCCTGATGATTGGTTAAAGTTAATGGCGTCAGTGATAGGAGCCCCATGTTCTGATTGGTGCGCCCGCGAGCTTCCCAGCCTGGGACCATCGCTGTTCCCAGCTCTCGGTGTACCTGTCATTTGCAACAATGTTTCACTATGGGTACGTGCAGACAATGTGAGGACTTATTCATAGCTGGAAGGCCGACTACTCCCACTGTCGCAGATGTCCATTGAGCCTTTTAATTGTATCTGCCTATGTCTTGTAACGAGGGATCCTGACGCTTTCTTCCTCCTGGGCTTGGCATCCTGTCAGGTTCGGCTTGGTCACGTGAGGTGAGACCGTGTTTGAGGCAGAATTCTGCACAATTAATATTGTTTTTCCACTGTGTGCCTGGTTTAATTTGCAGGTGTGACTTTAACGTTGGTGTGCGGCGTGCGAGGTTGTAACATCGTGCCCTTGATGGTTTGCTCTCGGAATGTGGGTTGGCAACATTGCGACCTTGGCTGGTTGCTTCGCCGGGCTCATTCTGCAGGATCAGCAACTTGACTCTTGTTCTTTTAACGTCCATGGAAGCTCTTGCTTGCGGCCTACTTAGGCCTGGTGTATAAGTGGAGCCGTTTGGTGCACAGGCGCTTTTAGGTTACAGTACCATATTGTCTTATGACCAGTATCGTGTCTTCATTATATTTCTCATTGTGGCAACTGGTTTTAGGAGAAGCGTAAGAAAGCTCTTTTAGATGAGTTCATGATGCGTCTTGCGTTTCTGCATTTTGAAAGCCTATGTGGAAAATAATAAAGATGCACGTCCGTGAGTATGTCTGTCGCCTACGTCATAGCACTGAGTATATTCTTCGTGTAGATTGGTGCGGGAGTGTCCAGTGTGTATATTTGTACAGGTGTGCTGACCGTTGGCTAGGTCGTCATGGCATCTCTAACGACGTGTAGGTTTTAGTCTAGTTGATCCGTGCCGCAGGTGTCGGCATGGCCAGTGCGGGCTGCTGGGCAGCCAGATGGACACATCCGTATGTTCCTGTACCAGGGTATTTGGTCGTCTGGTAGATGGGCAAACTCTTCTCGTGGCGGGTGTCTGGGTCGTGACCCTTTAGGCCAAGCGCGAGAGGTGAAGGACGGGAGCCTGGTCTTCCATTCTCCCACTTCAGAGTTTTCACAGAAGCAACGTTATTAACAGTGCCGGTGCTTCTGTGGTCCCCATTCCCATGGAGTCCGTTGGAAATGGGGACTTACCATTTGCCGGCGCCTTACTTCCAGGACCACCGGGGTTGTAATCCCCCGGTGTTACCGGGAAGTCGGGCACCAGTAAATTATTACGGGTCCGGCGGCAACCTGCCAGTAGCATTGGCACGGTTACCGCCAAACCCGTAATGAGTCCCATTGTTTCTTTTTGAAGTCACCCTGACTTCATAAAGAATTTTTTTCCGTTAAGGAGCGAACCATAACGGAAATAATTTCTTTGTGAAGGCAGAGTGACTTCAAAAATTAAATATTTCTTTTTGAAGTCATAGGGCTCCCCCAACCCCATGACATGGAGGCCTTCAGCCTAGGGTCTTCAATACCATGGGGAGGGCTCTGCCCTCAGACTTCAAAAAGAATGTTTCTTTTTGTAGTCTCTCTGCCTTCATAAAGAAATGATTTCTGTTACAGAAATCATTTCTTTATGAATACAGAGTAAATTCAAAAAGGAAAAAAAATTGTTTGGAAAGAATATATTTTTTCTTTTTTTTCCTCCAGTGGGGCCCCCTCCTAGGACATGTGCTAGCGGGGCCCCCGCACCGCAAGGGCTGCGGGGCCCCTGTTACGCCAGTGTTCAAGAGTAGCTCATATGTGTAGTTATTCTCATGCAGTGGTGCTAAACATCAGTGGTAGTTCATATGACTTCTACACCTTGATGGAAGCCACAAACTGACAACATTGTTGAAGGGCATTGTTTTGAAACCCATATTGGGAGCTGTATGGTCTTTACAGACTCCTTCATCGGAGGAGATTCACTGAGCCACTATGCATTAAAGGCAATTACTGTTCCACCAGAGAGGTAGCCTGATCTTAGACCTCGTGTCTGCAGTCATTGAGGGTGTTCACTGTTTGGTACTGCTTTCATCATTGGGAGCTCTACTACATACTGCACTGCACATTCCCCAGCCAGATCTAAATAAAACCGAGAGGTTGAAGGATATTCCTTAAATGTAGAATGTTGTACTAGTTGTGTCTCTAACAACTAGTTGGATAGTTGTTTCAATTGAAAAGATCATCCGCATATCGATATTATTAGTACCTATGTAGGCTTGCTTGAGGCAGGGAAATTACTACGATAGATTTCTGAGATAACCACAGAATTATGTGTGATTTATTATCTTTCTGAAACTCTTTCAATGAAGTCATTAAAATAATTGTTTTTGCCAGTGAGTATCAAGCTGTGCACTGCGAATAGAGACAAGGGTAACGCACGTTTCATTGGTTAAGCTCCTCACAACCGATATCCCACCTGAGAAAAGCAACCGTAATGAGAAATAAATGTGAACAAGCTGCAAGTAACACAGAACAATGCCCTCCAGGCTGCACCTGACATTAGCAAACACAACCATAATTCCATACCTAGGAAGTCGGCCCACTGGCTCCCGGTCAAGGATAGAATCAAGCTCAAGGTTCTGTCCATCGCCCACCGCGGCCTTTCGAAAGATGCACCTTCCTACCTCACCCAGAAAATTAAGAAAACACACCCCAGCAAAGCCCTTAAGAACAGCCCACAACCACCACGTCATCAACCCCAGATTTAATCGCAAACGGTCTGATGAATCCAGCTTCCCTGTACGTGCAGCCATCCTCTGGAATGACCTCCCCCTGCTCGTGCCAAATTAATCTTTCTACAAGGTCTTCAGGAAAAAGCTCACAACCCACCTCTTCAACTAACACCCCCCTTCTTTGCCGTGTCCCCTCCTTTCCCATACTGTTTTTTGGTCCTCTGCAACTAGTGCCTAGATGCCCATGGGCTGTGCACGCTTGTATAAATGTTTAAATACATAAATACAACTGTGGTGCCCCTTCCTCAAGCAATTGGAATGGTCCACCAATTAGGATGTTAATAGATGTCCTTACTTCATCAATACCCAAACTGAGCTTTGAATTTATTTAGATGTTAAAATTGTAACCGACATATTAATTGTTAACTCTGGTCAACTATTAGGAATAATTATGTTCATAGTTTGTGAGAAGACTGTAAAATACAAAACCTACACTTATAACTAAACAACTAAAACAACTACCAACTCTGGCACACAATTTAGATCATCATTGATCAATTTCATCTCTTTTATACTGGATAATTTAATAGGAATATATCAGAGGGCAAAGAGAACTTCACAAAACAGCATAGAAATGAACACAAGTTATCAAGTTTCACCAGTTTTCTGAGCAACAGTAAATAGATATTGAGGCCTGTAAAAGGTTCATGAGAAGCTCTTGAAGAGGGAGGCCTAAATTTAGCCCTTGTTGCGCCTATCCCACTCTGATTGTGGCAGCAGAGAAATGAAAGCTGTACATCATTCCTGGTGTGGGGTCCATTTACAACCCCTAACAGAAATTCCCTTCACCACAAAACCACATTTCAACACTTCACACAAAAGAATGCATTGGAATAATGCCACAGAAGTGGCTGCACTGTTCTTCCCTTGGTGCAGGTGTGGCGAGCACTGAACCCTGCCACTCAAAGAATGGCTCTGAATTGTTTTATTTTCAAAGTAAATCATCATAAAATGACCTACGCTAGGAACGGCATCACATCTGCTGTTCTGCATTTTGAAATACTAAAGCTGTGCATGACATTTGAGACGCCTTTGCAACTTGTTCTTTCTTCATGTTAAACCCCACAAAATTGTGCCTTTCCTGGAAACCCACCCCTGCATGTTTTATTTCTTCAAACTGCCAAGAAGTGAGGCAACATATCTCAGGAACGGCATTGCTACTGAAAAATCACTAGAGGGTCAAAGAATTCTGTGTTTTCATTCAACACTGCTTTTGTTTTCGTCTGCGGTGAACCATTGCGCTCAAATTACATTAAATGAAAGTAATGACATGGCGTTTTGTTTTTCCATGTCAAGATCAAAGAAATTCTTGGCAGTATCTCTCTGTGTCCTGAAACCGACCGTATATGTAAAAGCCCTCCAGAAGATTAAAGTGAAGCTGTGGGCTGCAGAAACTGCATTTGGGAACTTGACATGAAAGGAAATAAACACACGTGTAAATCTGCTCTTTTGCAAATCAGGAAAATGCTGTATGAAAGTTAAATGTCAAATGACACCCTGTGCTCTCACAGAAATGTGTTTGAATATGTGGGTGGGGTTTTGCTATAAAATGTATTTATTCCCAAAATACTTGGTTTCTGCTGGGGAAAAAAATTCTGAAACCAGCAGAACTGGTTTTTGGCCCAGGCACTGACTTCAAGGATGCCCGGCCTCCCATGGGAAAAAATTGCATCCAAAAGTGAACCAGCCCACAAGGGCGCATTAGAGGCCCAAGAGTCTGAACCTTCGCGGCCTCGTCAGACTGGCCGGCATCACTGCAGAAAGGAACAAAGGACCCGAACTAGTATTTCACAGAGAGGTGCAAGTTCCTCCATCACCCATTCCCAGGACAAACTGCAGAGCTTCGGAGGGCGTCATAAAAGTATTTTATGCAGAATGACCCAGGAGGAGACAATTTGGCTGTGGGGGTTGGCAGGACCGCCCACACATGTGACTAATCCAGCCCATTGACTTTAAAGAATTATTATACATTAAGAAATGTTTCCCAGCACCCTGAATAAGCAGTAATGTTATATTATGCCAGTATTTTATGTCAGTTGTGGACAAACATAAAGAGACCAAGCACATGTTTCTAGCACTTGGTGAACTGGAATGGCAGGAAAAACGCATTTCGGTGTGAATTATAAATGGCAAAGTCATGAACCTTGGTGAAAAGATGTGACATATTAGTGGGCATATGTGTAGCCATTTGCAGAATTTTAAATGTTATGCTGTTACTAAAAATGGCGGAATTGTGCCAAAGGGCGACGCGACATCACACAGAGTTGGCGATCGGACTGTCAAATTCCCTGTGACTTATGGAATCCGCATATCTGATTCTTATAATGTGGCTAGTATAAATGTGAAGTTTGACTCCATAACTCATTTCTGATCAAAAGTAGCTTTGTGAGACAATGAAAGGTCATAAATACACACACATAAATGAAGTCTCTTCCCCTGAACCAATCAGCCCAGGGAAAGGAGGGGACACTGGGGGATTGCCCTATCCCAGTAGAGGCGCAAGTTCAGAGTAATCACCCCCCCAGGTTGTAAATCCGATGATGGCGTTCTGGCCATATAAGGGGGAGACAGGGAACACAAGAGAATCCACAATCCACTGACAAGCCATCCAGATTCAGACTCAAAACCAGATCCAGAGGCAGCTGATACCATCCATTCATCCAAGCAGAGCCACCGATCCAGATCCAGGCATACACAAGAATTCAGGGAGAAAGGAGGAAAGGCAGCTGATCCCATCTAGGAGAGCCCAGTGACCAGACCTTGCCTAGCTGTCCCGCATCACATCCAGGAGAGCCCAGCTGTTTCAGTGATCAGATCTCTTTGCCCTGCTGTCCCAGTGACCAGATTCCTTGGCCCACTGTCCAGAGACCTTGCTGGCTGTGCAGATTCCCAAACCCAAGCTTACATTGTAAGTATCACATCACCCAGTCCCCAAACTGCATATCCCTCTATGTTGACTTGACCCTTGCATCCTCTTCAAATCCCATTCAAATCCCAGTCAAATACCAAATTGCCAGTATCATCTGTTCAACTTTTCCATAGAAGAATCTGTGTTACTCTATGTCTGTTAGTGTATTCCTTTTCTAATTCTTTCAGTTATCTGTGTAAGTCCCTAGTATGATTTGAAGTAAATCAATTCATTCACCCATTGAAAATTCATGTTCATTATTGTTGCCCTTCAAAAGCAACAATTTCATCTAGTGTTTGACTAATTATAACCATTAAAATATAGTCTCAACAGAAATAGTCTAGTGCAACAAAAACCGAATTTGAATGTGCATTGTGCTTTTCTATAAATTCCGATTTGCATCTTCGCCATAGAAAAACCCAAACCATTATCCAATTAAGAGTAATCCCTTTCCCTCAGAATCCTATCTGTTATGTGTCTGTGTTTCTGATCCTAAAAACTGATTTCCAATTTTGGCAGGTCAGCCCTTCTCTGTGGCTGCCTGTCATCACAAGTTCTGCGTAGAAAAGAATGTGCATTCTGCTGCGTGTGTTTTCCTTTGTATTGTTTTCTTCCCAAAATCGCCTTGTTTCCCTGCTCATTAGTCTGTAAGCTTCCTTGTCTCTTAAAGTGAAGCCACACACATTTCTGTCCTAGCTATCCAACTGTAATTGTAAACCGATGTACAAATAAGTCAAATCTGATGATGCTATTTTGCTCCTAAATAAGGTTTTCATTTCCGTTTCTGGCCTCCCATTGGGGTGGTGAGCTGGATTCAAATGTCCCTCTTCATACTGACTCCTTGCCACTACTTTCCATCCACAAAGAATGAAGTTAGCAGGTGTTTGGGGGAAGTGTTGCAGGGGGAGTGCTGAACTTGAATGCCATCTGTTGTTCTGAAAAAAGGATTTTGCTTCCGTTTTCTATTAAAGGTTTATGTAGGTTATGTTAGGAGTTTGAAGTAACTGTATTGTGGGGTTTTTCCATTTGTACTGCCACACAGTGGTGGCTGCTGCCCTATTTGATTTTGCTCTGATTTTTCATTGAACCACATTTATAAATATCTCATTGTTGCACACCGGCCTGGTTCATAGTCCATTGCGACACGGGGTGTTTGTTAAGGTGGGTGTGAGAAGGGTTGGTGGCCTTCTCAAGAAAGAACCCAGGGCTCAAATAAAAATAAAAAGCGTTTTTATAGTACACCACATTCATTTTCAGTGGAAGAAGTCCCTGGTTGGAGTGTGCTGTGTTATAAAACCGTTACACTGGGTCCCCTCTCAACATCATTGATGTATCGTAGGTGTGAAAAACGCTATTCACGCTATTGTGTGAAAGACAGCCATTCAGACCTTATCTTGATGACATCGTTGACGATACGAGCCTACAATTGATGGAGCAACTCGACTGACTGTAACTTCGAAAAAAGCTGATGACATCACGACTGAAATCATGACACAGATACGTTAGACATGAAGCACATAGGCACAGACACTTAGATTAACTGCTAGTACACACGAAGAACATGCTTATGACGCACTTTGATAGAGGACTGACACACTTTTGCTATGCAGAAACCGCAAGTCGCACAAGAAGCATATGAACTACTTGCTGATGCTCAAAGGCAACTAACATGGGCGGCCATGTAAATCAAGATGGAGGCCCCTATTACATTGGAATGAGTGGAAGGAGCTGAAAAAACTTAATACAGAGAGGAGCTGGCAGGCTGATTCCGCAGGGACGTCCAGACCAGGCTTCGAGTCAGGGGAGTTGCTAGGTCTGGAAAAGACCCGGGGCTACGCTGATGTCGGAACTGTAGGGACTGGGGGCTAGCTAGTCTTTTGGCTGTAGATCCTGAGATTCTATCCGGGGCTACAACCAAAAGATCAGGGGCTATAGCCCCCTTAGCCCCCCCCTAGCAACGCCCCTGCTTTGAGTGCAGACACTGTGCTGCACAGCCTTGTCAAGGACACAGAGAGAGGTAAGGTTTCAATTATTAGAGATAGGGTACCTGCAAGAGTACAATCTGAATATCCTCATAAATGCAGGCAGGAGAAATCAAGTTTGTGGTCCCTACACACGTGATCTGGACCTGGAAGACAATCTATTCATTCGAGCCAGCCTAAGGTGGATACAAAAGTAATACCAGGTTTAAAAACCGAATGTTCTGTCTCAAAGCCTACGAGATAGGAGAACATTGTTGAGAACATGTAGCATCCTTGGGGCCGTTCTCATCACCTTGAATAGTTGCCCTTGGCCTGGTAACTTTCCAAAGCTCCATGGCGGAGAAGACCCTCTTTGTCCAATTCCTATCCACCTTTCATGCAAGCTTAGCTTACTTTGTTGCATCATCCAATCGCAGCACACTAACCTGAAATGTCTTAGTTGCAACATTTAGGTGGTGGTCACAGAAGAAGCCACCAGATGTGTCCTGTCCAACCGATGAACTCCCTACAAAAATTATATGTATAGCCTATCTTACTAACCAATCCCGATTTTAGTTTTTTTGGGTGGATTTCTATTTTTGTGACATCACGCAGCATCAAAACTGGACGGCAGAGTCGAGATTGGAGAGAGTTCCGGCAGAATGTTGTGTTGTTTGTGTCTCAATTGATGTTTTTTATTTTTTTATGAAAACAGTAAGGCCTTTGTCGCATGGCTGGACTCTCCTGTTTTTGGTGCATGGGATTTCCTCCACCCAGTTCCTCTTGCGGATTATTAGGGAGACTAATAATTCCTCTGCCTTAATTCACTCTCGCACAGCCTTTGCAATAATATATGCTGCCTTAGATTGGGTGCCATTTTGTCCCCTGCATCCCTTGCAATGTAGCCTTAACTGTTTGTGGGACCAATATGGTGTCCCCCGTAACCCTGTTGCAGGTGGTGCCAAATGTGCTGCCAAAAATGATCACTCTGGGGGCTACAGGTGAACACCCCCAATGGCCGTGTCTATAAGAATGAGTGGCGACTGCGGGCAGGATCAAAGAGGGGTCAGCGACTCGTCACTGAATGCAACCATTCTCCCCTCCATATACTGCGACTGTAAGGCGGGTGGCGGGCTGAGCAGTGGGAATTCTCTGCCTACAGTTGCCAAAATAAAGGCGCGCTTAGCAAACACCTTCATGACAGTGATCTCAAATAGACTGCTGCCTCCATTTCATCCCCAGGACCAAAATAATTAACACAAAGGGTCTACTGTGGTCTGGTAAGCTCTTTGGGACGGCTTGTAAGGTCCTGGAGAGGTCTGGTAATCTCTTTGGGACGGCTTGTAATGTCCTGGAGAGGTCTGGTAATCTCTTTGGGACGGCTTGTAAGGTCCTGGAGAGTTCTGGTAATCTCTTTGGGACGGCTTGTAAGGTCCTGGAGAGGTCTGGTAAGCTCTGTGGGACGGCTTGTAAGATTCTTGAGTGTTCGGGTAAACTCTTTGCAATGGCTTTCCCTTAAGAGGTCTGGTAACGTTCTTGGGACTGCTAGTAAGGTCGCTAAGAGGTCTGTAAGGTCTTTAAGACCTCTTGTAAGGTTTTAGGGATAACTTGGTGCTTGCGAGATCTGGTAGGGTGGGGAAACCAAATAATACTCAATATTAGAAGAGCATGTGTGTGAAAAAAAACAACTATCACACACATCAACTGGATGGTAACGCCCAGGGGTTGACTGGCCTATAGGGAACTCTTCCCGGTAGGCCTCTGCACCCTGGGCCTCTTTTGTGTTTTAGTTCCAAATATTCTAATAGGAAAATGGCTGGACTTGCTGAAAATGTGCAACATGTGGGCACTTTGAAAATTATTATCAGGGCCTCTTTGGGTTCCCAGTCCACCCCTGTTTTTTCCTATGAATATATAAAATAACGCAAGAACGAATAAACTTTTAGACGGGCCTATTGTGCACAAAAAACACTTACATGCCAAAACATCACTATCAATGCATAAGTGTTACAAAATAATGTCAGATATGTTAATGTTAAAGTTAATTATTAAGCTCGGGAATATGGCATGGTCATATGTTTATTTCCACCAGTCAGCAGAATGCAGTACAGAGCTGTATAGAAAGATATAAGAAAAACGCACTGAGTCCATGCGATACCAAAGCCGGTCGCATTTACTATTTCATTGTAACCCTATTTATTTCACGCGTTTTAAACGCGGCTATTTCCGATAGGCGCATATCAGCAGCCTGTTTACTCGGTGTAAATTGGGAGAAAGGGGTCTGCTTTTCCTTCGCACCGACACGCTGCTGCGTTTCTTTGAAAAGTAATTGGAAGGTAAATGCAGCAAAGCTGTATTTTTCGGCAAAATGACAGGTTGCAGGCACATTACCTGTGCCTACATCGAGCTCTAATCAGCCCCCGACCAGCCGGTCACCCGGCCGCCTCTACCCATCAATGTCAGCGGCGTTACAGCGGGAGAGTTTGATTTAGTCACCTGATTTCACCCATTGCGGCGCTGCGTGCTACGTTACACAATATTCTCGTGTTCCCGCTCAAAGGCAGGAGGTAGGTTCCACGCCAGGCCTCCCCCACCACACTCCCGCCTTCGCCAGCCAGGGAAATGGGCCGGACGCGCCCATGCATGAGGCCGGCAGACGCGGGGAGGCGGCTCCCTGCGCCGCAGATTGAAAGGCGATCTGCCGTATGCCAGGAATTGGACATTTAACCCGAGAGTGCATTCACCATTAAATAAATGGTTTAATTATATGAAAAGTACAGTCTACCGTATCAAATGCTGATGAGCAGCGGCATAATCCAATACACTCCTGAGCAGGCTGTCTCTTCCCTATTACCTTTCCGGATAATATAGAACGTTCAACAGCAGTTTCACTTCTTTTTATGCGACAAATATATTTATATGTATATATATATTTCAAACCAACTGAGTCTGCAACGCAGCCCCTTAACTGTAGGACTGGCCTGCATTGCTTACACGTCTCTATTCCTCGCCCCAATGCTTACTTTTCAGGCAACTGCCTCCTTGATAGGAATCTTCTCTCCAGTCAAAGTCCACCCCACTCTTTCTCCTGGAGGTATAATACCTCCCTATTCCCACAATCTGTAGTTAGCATTTTCCTGTCCCTTGGACAGGGACCTGCATCTTATTTCTGCAAGGATTTTAAGGGCACAGTGTGAGTACCTTGGGTATGAGTGCACATGGTGTTAGGAATTCGACCAACCACACAGTGGGTGTAAGCTCCCCTGGGCTTTTTTGATATTTTATATGAAATTGAATGATGGGAGATCAACCTCTGGAAAATGTGTGGAGCTAATCCGCAACCTTTTTCTATGCTCACCGCACAACATACACATAGACCCGTTTACTCTGGGGGGACACAGCCATCATGCGTAGTCCTCCCTGTCCTTTTTAGTTTGGATCTGATGGGTGGTGTACATGATACATCTTAGAATGGTGAGGGCCAAAACCTTCCAGCTGCCATGGCCGCCTAATTAACTATCAAAGGCTCCATGGATCCGCCCTGTTCGTTTATATACCCTCTGCAGATGGTGGCAGCAATTAACATACTAATAGAGAATACTTCAAGTCCACATGGGGCCTGTGTTATGGCTAGACATACATGGTCTCTTTGGCATCGCTGGGGTAGTGGGAGGAGGTTACATCTACGTTCTCTAATCATGGTGCCCGGTGTGCCACTCAGCGGTGCAGCATTCACAAGGGAAGTGACCAACGTAACTATTCCCCTTCACCTGGAGCTGTACTTCTGACGCCGCATTCTGGGCAACAGTGCATTGCTTCTGTCTCAGCAGCCACGCTCCGTGAGTTTCGCTCTAATCTAGGTTCTCAAACCATCGGATCTGTAATTTGAAACTCTGTCTGTCATCATCATCATCATCTTACTTTACTTTCATTCACTTCCACGCAGAGATTCCCGACCACTTTGCTTTTGTTTCCGGAATCAGCATAGACATCTTCAGAGATAGAAATTGTGCACATAACGTAGGTACCTTTAATCTGACTCTCATTCATGCATTTAGTCTCATCAACATCTCTATAACACTTTCTTTTACAATTCAGAGTATGTGTGTCTATTAATTTCCTCAAACTAAATTATCCAGCATTCCTCACGGAATACCAGCTCTGTTTGCATTAGTTTGTTGTCACAAAGTCTCAGCTCTCGGTAGGAATACATTCTGTTTTCTTCTACACTCTTCTCTTAGTTCCACCCTTTCACCGTATTTCTATCACTACCACCCTTCAAGGTCTGCTTCCATTACTGAAGCCTTTAACTCCACCCACATTGCTTCAGTCCTATTCGGCTATGGAATACTGCTAAAGAGTACTTAAACACTCATCTCATTCTATTATCATTGAGACTATCCCGGGATATTTACTGACAACTCACCTCTCATTCCAGTACAGCTTCGCGGGAAGCAACAATCGGGAAGCCAACAGCTGACAGCAATAAGCGATGTCATAACCCAGCGCTCACAAGCTTCAAAGGGTTTTCTCCCCCACGACAGTTTCCCTTGCAATTTCACTCTGCTCCTGTTTATTTAGGCACTGAGAGAGACGCCAGGTGAACTTCTCTTAGCAACAAGCAGTGTCTGAAGATCAGGTTGATGATTGCTCTTTACTTGACTGCTGTTTTCTGTGGATGTCATTATTGCAAACAGACCTACCATAACAGCCTGGCTGCAGAGGTTTAACAAAGCAGACAGGAAACCCCAACAACCTTTGATATGCATCTGTGTCAACCTGTAGCCAGCTCCTGCATGTTAGTATCAAGGCAAGTGATCTGTGATGTCTGGAACATGTGTTTAGATTAGGCAACCCCCTCAGGTGGACCCCATTGAGAAGGTACAGGAACGTGGTTTTCAGGAGACAGAAAGTCTGTTCTCTGGCAGCTTCAAGGGAGACCTGCCCCTTTAATTAGGAACCACAGTGAGCTCCATTAACTAGAGAGACCCTTTGATCCATGACAGGAAGAACGATGGGATTCAGTATTACATGTTTTCACCCCTTTGCCTTTTCTGTTGCAAAGCACTCTGGCTATGACCTCATGCATACAGGAGATTGTTGGTGGGGACCCAGGATTGCCTCATTAAGGTAGCCATGGCCTACACCAATCACTGTGGCCCATTTGGCTTTAAAAGAGGGCTGAGCCCCTCTTTTGAGGGGATCATCTGAAGACTTTGCAAGGAGTAACAAGAAGAACTCAGCATTGGCCCCTGGCTGAAGATACAGTCTGCCTTACAACTTCCACCAGTGAATGACACACATGGATTTCAAAAGAGGGAAGCAAGATCCCTTCAATAAACATCTCCCAGGGAACAGAGGGAGATACTGAATCCAGCGCACCATCCAGCAACTCCAGAACCGGTACTCAGCCAGCCCACCGCGTTCACTGCTAGGCTCTGCAAGAAAGCCTCCTAAATCGGAAGTACCAGAGAATCTCTGAACCAAACCAAGGACAAAGGAGTTTCCTTTAACAATCTCCTCAGCTTGGGTGAAGAAGCCAGGAGGAGTGCATCGACCAGCATCAACCAGCGTCTGCCTTAAAGGACATTGTCAAGCCAGTCGAGCCCCTCAAGCTGCAACGGACTGCACCGCTGATTGTTTTCACGCCGCAGTCGCTAAAGTTGTCCGAGACCCATTGACCAGTGCTTCAGACCCACCAACCAGCACTGAGAAAACTATTCCTGAACCAGAGCCACCGTGTAGGCCAGCCTGCAGCCATCCGTCCAGCCTCCTCGCCGAACTGCCTGCTGCCTGATGCCCGCAGCTGTATCCAGCCTTGAACTCTGTCGCAGGAGCTGCAAAGACGACTCAACCCTGTTGAGCACCAAGAACTTCTACAAGTACAAGGTACATTGTGGTTCTGTCCCCCTGGTCCTTCTCTAAAGGCCCTAGTGACATTTTACGACCCATAGCTCGCTTTGTGCTGAAACCAAATGTCCTTGAACTATTGTGATTAATTATTTTACAGACTAACCCCCTCTTGGTATCCAGAGTGCATCTCTTTTCCTTCTTGAAACTGTCTCTCATCTGTATTCCTTTACAGGGTGGGTTGTATTTTGTAGTGTGCCAGAACTGTATGCTGTGATAATAATAAAATAGATATTTTTGTAGAACTTTGACTGGACAGTCCCTTTTATCATTGGGTAATAATACTATTTTCTCTGTGTTGCAACTAACCAACGATCTACGACCTTGAGGTAATAAGCCTGCCATTCTGTCCACGTTACCAAAATTGGAAAAGGAGATTTGTAATTTGCTTGTTGTTCCAATCTGTTCGGATTCATTCTGGTATACTAGAGGCGTGGGGCTGATTGATGGTTTAGAAACCGATATTCATCCCTGGACCACTGGTGCCCCGGGAAGTTGATTCTTCACACATGGGTGGCTTAGTTGAGGAATGTTACCTGTTAAGGATTTCAATCAGGCACACACCCGGGTCTTGCCAAGCATGTAAAACACAAATGAAATACTTATTATGTCTATACCACTCATATCACACCCGTCTCAAAATACCCCCCAGGTCACAGTGGACCAGGAATCAGGATGGTTGATAAAGGTAAATATTTATTTGTTTATTTAAAATTCAAATCAAACACACATTTTAATATATATGGGGCAGCAATCACCAATGTGGTGACAAAACTATTCAGAAATTAAGTAAAGCAATTGAATTCACTTATAGTAATGCAGAATAGAAAACACAGGAAAAAGAACAGTTTTGGCTTGTGAAAAGGTAGCGCTTAGGTTAAGGTTTCTTTCTGCAAAGTTCTCAATTCACAAATGAGCAATTCTACAGCGATGTAAGTAATCAGCAGGTGTTCAGGAACAAGAACAGAGTAGACAGTGTTTGAACATAATCTTCCCTCCCCAAACAAGAGAGAAAAGCGTTTTTGGGAAAATTACACTTTTTAAAATGACAGTTGAAAATGGCTTTGTGAAACAAGGAAAAGTGTGGAAAAATCCTTAAATTGATAGAAATTCCTATGAGAGCAAAACTAAACAGGTTCTAACCAACATGAGCTACGATATGATCAACAGAACACACTTTAAACCAGAATGGAATTTAAGAAACACTTTGAATGGGAATTCACATGTGCAAAACTTTTGCAAAATGCGAATTTGTGCCCAATTTTCACTATGCGATTTTAAATAAAAAACGGGTCAAATACACTGTTCAGCAATTTTGGTTGTGGGTGTAGCTACAGGTCTTGGGTTTCACAGAGAGTTGAAATTAAGTCTCTAGCTATAAAATTGAAGAAGTTATGTAAGTTTTAATGAGAGGCATTTTTTGAAAAGAATAGAACAGAGAAAAACAGAAATTTGGTTTTAAAAATGACAGATTGGTTTGATTTAAACTATACTAATGACTAAGAAAAAGAAGTATGCCGCCTGGGAATCTCCACAGTTAAGCACGGCCGCTTGTAACTCTTCACGTGGCGGATACTACATTTTCATTATGTGAATTACTTCGGGATTGTAAACGGGGTTGCAAGAATGGTTCTGACAAGGTTAAAGGTTCTTAAGTTAAAGATGGCATAGGTTGAGCTTGGGATAGGGCACCTCTGGTGGGATGGTCAGCTGGGTGGTTCTGGTCAATTGTACTGCACCTCAGATTGGATTGGCTCTTCTGGTCACTGGATACGGTAGATTAGCGGGATGGCGAGTTTCAGCGGGCAAGCCTTAATGGTAGCAAGCCAAACTGGATCATAATTATTTCCCTGAAGTTTGGGATGGTTGGATTTGGGACTAGCTGGAAAGAGTTCAGCAATTACTGAGGCCTGGGTTTGCAGATAAGTCTGGAATCAGATGCAAGATGAAGAATTCTGGAACAGGGCGTCACGTGGCAATCAGGATGGAGTCAGGAATCAGTGTGTGTCTGTGTGTGGTGAAGTTCCTATATTTATCATGCCAAATGACATCACAAAGCTTATGGTAGGGGCAGAATTACAGTCCACACCCACTCAGCTGTGATAGGTCAGAGGCACTTGCCTTGTTCTGGTTGGAAGCCAGAAAGAGCTATCAGATTTTATGAGGTGATTTAAGAACTCCCACAGTGATTTTGACCAAAACTTAACTTTTCTACAAATACACATTTTTATAATTATGCTCTCTACTAAAATCAGACACATGAATTACATATTTGATGGGTTATCTTTCCATTCAATTCCCATCCCAGCGAGAGCTGTATTTGTCATTCTGTGGAATTTTGTCAATTGTAATCATAATGGTTGGGCCTAACAATTCCTAATTCAGTACATATCTGGGCAATCATCACTAGAGCATGGGTATACAATATTACACTTGCAGCATTAATAGTTTTGGTGCAATCAGTGTTTTGGTGTATCTTTGGTTCCTTATGCAGTACAGGGTTCACTCACAACTCTCCAAAGAAAGAGCATGAAATTAGATTTACAACTACCAATTTTTAGATTTATCCTCCTTCTTGTGGCAAAGTTAAAAGTCTTTAAAGCTTAATTACACATAGGCATTTAAACATCAAAAGTTCTTGGCAGTTTTTTTTTACTTTCATTCCCTGGCAACAGCTGTCAAATTCCTTTGATCAGGGTGGGGTGTCCTCTTCCTTCAGAGGGAAGCTCCCGGCTCCTCTCCTGTAGGGATCAGTAGGCAGCCTGCCATTGTCCTTGGCTGGGCCCCAGACAAATGTCTAATCAGTTCATTGTTGTCAATATGCGAGAACCTCCAGCATCAATTAAGCCTTCCTGTAGCAGCAAGGTGTTAACATGAAGTGTCATCTTTCCCAGGCTGGGCACTGTCAAGTCAGAATTAATTTAATTCCAAACTGTGTTTTGACTTTAAAGAATTACCTACAGCTTTCATTACAACATATAACCTGAACACAGTTTATAGGTAGATTTTGATATTTAAAGAATTAAGCCCTTCACAAAAACATGCTTTTAAACAGGCACATGTTTGCACTTCTTCCCTGAAAAAAGCACATCTAAACCGAGTCTTTTAAATCCACTTTTCTTATACAGCACATACACTTTTAATTCAGCATTATTTCTGTCCTTGAAAGCTGGGCTTTGTTTTGCAATCTGGATATATGTATCCAGCCTTTGTTTGGAGTTTTCTCTGTACAGCTGAAATTGTTATATGTTGCCACTTTTAGCTGCATTTTTCCTGTGTAACTGAAAACAAACTGTTGCTAGACTGTTTTTTCATGAAATACATTTCTTAGCTGCTGTCAGTCAGTGAGGCCCGGTTTCTCTGAGCTACCTGGAGGATCTGTGATTTCAGTACACTTTTAATTTCAATGGTTCACTGGAAAATGAATGGATATAGTGCCAAAACAGCACTGTGAAGGTTGCAAAAGCTGCATTTTAAAAGGCATTTTCGGTTTTTAGCCCAATTCTGTGGCCTTGCTTCATGTTAACTGTAACAGCCCCCAATGGCTTTCTCCTGCAGTGAGAATCCTGTTGTCACCCCCACTTTGACTGTGTGGTAGGGGTGTGCAGCCTTTGGTGAGTGTGACCCATGCGTAGTTTTGCAGATTGTTGTGCGCACAGGGGTTAGCGCATCCATTTTTGGCTGTTTCTTTCCACCTGGGTAAAGTGAGGCAGTGAGGCCTATCGGCATGGATAAAAATATCACACATACCCAATGCACAGCCCTTAAAGAATTCTGGGAGTCATTGTTCCCGATAATGGAGGAGGTAAGGTGTGGTACGGAGACCAAGGCAGCTGTTGGTGCCTTTCTGGTCTTCAGTGTGCTTTTTAGGCTGCATGCTGCACTGTGTACGTAGAACAAAGCGGGCAAGGCCGAGTACCACTTGTTCTACCAGAGGGGAAGCAGTCCCACTCTGGCTGCAGCTCTGAGCCAGGAGGATGGCTCAGGGGCAACGCGTTTGTCTTGGAAGCAAGACAACAAGAGTAACAGGTGAAAATCTCGGTCCTGTGCTCAGAGACTGGTCTCCGCTTTTTAGCACATGAAAAATATTAATTAATAATTGATGCTCTGGGTGGGGTGGTGCTTGGACGCCTCACCTAGGAGGCAGTTTGTGCACAGTGTCTGGCAGAATGGGGTACTTTGAGGAAGCTCCTGTGACAGAAAACAGAGAGAAATGTGGAGCACTGCAAAACTTATGGATTGTCATCTACAAAGGCGTGTACTCCCCAGCCTTTTTTATTTTTATTCATATAACATGATGTGTGTAATTCTGTTTCTCAAAAGAAAGTCTGCTAAACAGACCCCCTTCCAAAACTGCTACATGCCAAATCTATAGTTGTGACAGAGTCAGGGATTTGACCCTGCCAGGGGAATAGGAACCCTTCTCATGGGGCAGGAAGCCTACCAGGTTTTCACACGAGCCACTGGCGAGGTGAGAGAATTGGGAGGTCCACATTCCCTGCCCACCTATATGTGCCTTGTTGCATGTGGAAGGTACCACCCAGTGCCTGCCGTACCCTATTGTGGCCAGAATTCTACTTATCTTGTTTCAAGACTACACGTCCCAGGAGGGCACGTAACAGATGAAAGTCGGCATGAGTGAAAACTCTGGCTTCATGAACAGATTGAAAGTGCCAGCAACAGTTCAGTGAGCAGTTATAATAACTAGGAAAGACTTACTGCTTATCTGCCACTGCAGTGTAGGCATAAAAACCTGCATTGGGAATATGGACCATAGGGCAATGCAGAAAGGGGGCAGATCTAAACAGAGGATTTAAGGTTTCTCACTGATATCGCAAAATCCTGGGAGAAAATGAAAGACCAGATTGGTCCTAAAAAGAAGGGAACAGACAAACCGAAGGGAAGGGCGAGATGGACAAAGGAAGTCAGGGGTATAAAACTGGAATGGAGGCAGAGAGACCAAGCAGACGAAGGATGGTGGAAGCCCATGAGAGATGAGGGATGGACGGCCTTTAGTGTGGCACGTCAGCTGCCTACAGTCTTCTGAATGTTCATAAGAACATCTGTGACATATAGTGTACACATATAGTGTAAAAATGTGCATTGGCTGTAACCAGTTTCCTGATACCTGCAGCCCCAGCTCTGCAATGACCCAAAGACCCAAAGCAGGTTAAAATGTCACATGTGCATCCCTGACAGCTGCTTCAACACAAAATCCTTGCAGGCAGAAATCATTTTTTTTATTATTCTCCACCTTTGATCTAAATCATAATAATTGTATGCCTTAGTTAGTCTGCCTTAGTTAGTCTGTTACAACTTAAATATAAGCCATGCTGGTTGTGGAATGGTGACTGGTAAGAACACACAATTATACAGCCATAACCATTTGATATCACACTAGTGTCACCTTTGACAGCTATGACAGCGATGATTTGTATTAACGTCTTATCTGACTGTCTTCACTACAGCCATATGGAAAAATAGCCAGGATGCTGCCTCTATGATTCACCTGCAGTAAGAGTAATGTATTTCCCCACAAAGTCTCCTGGAAACCAGTGCTTCAAGGTCAGCACTGACAAAACACAGCCTCTCTCACACCTGGGCGGTTACTAATTGAGTCTCTTTGAATTCAGGAGGCATGGGATTGGGCAGTCTTAGAGTAAACAGAAGGAAGAGGTATGCCAGGATAAGATTCACATCATCTTGATTTCTGTTAGGGCTATCTTTCTTTTCCTGTCCCCACTATTTCCTTCAGGAAATATATTCTTAGTGTGAAGTCATAAGTCAAATGGCACTTGTTGCACGAACCTTGTTTGGACCCCTAATTCAGCGGGCTTGTTTTGGCGTTTAAGCCACTAGTCATCCATGTGCTCCTGATGAGCAGTAGTCATTTCACCATAGGGGCAACCACCATAAAGGCAGCCAATGCTATAGCCATCATAGCTAGATATGACAAGGCGATGTGGCACCAAATAGTGCCTTTTCTAGAACACCTTCCGGAAGTTGAGTGTCATGAACTGATTGACATTCTTAAACAAAGGGGAAGAAGCATTCAACCATGCCATAAATATCACAGTTGACGTAGCAGAGATGGGTTTCAAACACATCTCTAATGGTGCTGTCTTGCACAGGCAAGGTTGGCTACAATGTACAGATTTTGGCTGGATATGCAAGCAAATGTGCTGGATACGCCCTTTGAAGGGGATGCATTATTTTCAATGGAAATTGACAATGCCCTCAAGGAATTCAAACTGAATACAGTCACCTAGTGCTCCAGATAAGATTTAGAAGTGGGAGTATTTTACTCGCTATTTTTTAAAGTTGGGAGTAAAATGATTTTTAGGGAGTATTTTATAAGTGAGTAAAAATATATTTTAACTGAAAAATCGAAATTATTTTGTAATAATTATTCCATTGCACCTAGTTATTCATACACATTAAAAGAGTCTTCTGATCAGACAATAATAATAACAGTTTCTTCCTCTGGTACTACATGCACTACTGGTCCAAACATATCCATGGAGCTGTGTAGGTGAAAACAGTGGCTCAAGGTCCAGTGTGTCTGTTTCCTAATTTTTGTTGGGAGTGTTTTTACTCTCCATTTTTATTTTCTCTGAGTATTTGCCTATTTTTAGGGAGTAAAAGTGGCTGATACACCACTTATCTGTAGGGTGTGGGATGTTCTAACCCACTAGTCCAGACCCTGCAACATTACTGTGCGCTGTGTGCATCAGAAACATCAGAAATAGCTGCCGGAAAGCATTGTGCTCGCTAAAAATCAGCCAGAAGTGCACAGGAGAACCTGAAAAATAGGCCGCCGATCCACTTTTGCCTATGTCAGTGGTAACACAGGAGACCACTGCCAAAACCCACCATTGGGCTACCCACACAGTAGCCCGAAACTACTTGAAAAAGCAATGCTGAGTGCCAAAAAGAAACACAGAGTTGTTTGGAAATCTGTTTTTCTTGGTTGTCAAATTTGCTAAAATCATGGTTCACAAACCACACAAAAGATCCAACCTCGTTGTTGGGTGTTAAACATCATTCTACCTCAAGAATCCACATAAATACAATGTCAGCAGAAGTACATTTTATCATAAGAAAAATCCACATTTAAAGATGCTTGCTGGAAAGAAATATGTCAAAACTAGGCCCACTACCGTTACTCACCTCTGCCAGAAGCTTGTGATCTCTAAACCTGTCATTTGAGAGATTGTACCTTAGAATCAAAGTATGCCAAAGAAGAGACGTCCTATCAAAAGCACGATGGGTTGTTACAATTCAAACTATATTTTAAAAAGGCTGGAATTAAGAGATTGGTGGATATATTTGTTAAAAATGTAATTTGTATTTTAGGACAAAACTGTTAAACTTGGTTTTCAAAGTGAGTAAAGCCAACTACAATGGGATTCAAAGACTTTCCACATCCTTTTACCCAACAAAGGAATCTTTCGCCCTGCTCTCTGCTAAGAAACTGGCAGGCTGGTGTGAAAGGAACTGGGAGGGGGACTTTGGCCTGTTGTTCTGCTAGCAGACAAAGGACTCCCTTGAACTGAATGGAAATGCTAATTCGGGTGTGAACTGAAACCAGCCCTGGCAGGAAGAAGCCCATGTGACTCTCTCGCTGAGCCAAGACCTTGGAGGTGGACCCAGACTGAGATGTGGATTTTGAACTGGAGAAATACATGTTTGAGGAAAAGACTTATAAAAAATTGTACCGAACTGGCAAAAATATGGAATTTAGAGATTATTAAAATGAAAATATTGCTCACAAGTAGAAACTACTCTGGAATGTATGCAATGTTCAGAGACTGAACTATCAAAATGTGGACTTTGTAGCAGTTGTGATTATGTGAAAATATGAAATTTTACAGGAATATGTCCAGAGGGTACGTGCATGTATGGGGAAAATTTTGTATAGATTTAACATTTAGAAACCAACCAAAAGCGCGAAAAATTGTCATTTGCGAACCAAAACTCTGATGAAGATGGGACTTGAACAGAGACGTGCCTTAATTAATCTGTGATGTGTACGTGTAAAATTAGCAAGTTGGGAATATTGTGAATATGTTTTTTAGGAAAAATAGATTTTCTGGAACAGAAACAAAGGGGAGGATTTTTTCTGGACTGTAAACACAGTGTCACTCTGACACATCATGACACTCTGTTCCTTCTCAAATCAGGGGAGAGGGAATTCTCTGACCTCTCAGATTCTTAGAGGGTTGGGCATAGTATAATCAGCCTCCCCACCCCTTTGGAAAATTGATAAATAGGGACTGCTGAGGACAGGCAAGACAGACACATTCACCCATCACTGATCGACTGCCGAAGCACTCTGAAGGAAGATCCAGACTCCAGAACCCATATCCAGACTCCAGAACCCTGAAGCAGAGGCCCAACCCAAAAAGCTGAACCCTTCTCAGTGGGCCTTTAAAATCTTGCAAACTAATTTTAACCTCAAACTTCCACAGTGCCTAACCCATTCAACAGCCTGGATGTGCTGTTTTGGCTGCTTCTGGCTAAGAACCCTTGCTAGAACCCCGAGATCCAGATCAGTAGAGCAGAGCTGTACCCAGAACCAACCCGTCAGATCCAAGAACCGCACTCCGATTCCTTATAGTTTTTCTGTAATCGCATTTCTCGCGCGCTGAAAATTTAGCCGCGATTCTGCCTTTGGCTCAATTTCACTCCATGTAAAACAGCTATTTCTTGCTTTCAACTTCTGAATTTCGTTTTCCATCTACTAATCATTCAACAATCATTGCTTGTGTTGGGAAATAATGGGCCGGATGGGGTTTGGTCCCCAGTTTCTGAGCTGGGTACAACTCCTATATGAATCCCCCGAGGCACAAATGAGATTGAATGGGTGTCCATCGCACACCTTTAAGCTCGGGAAGGGAACTAGACAGGGATGTCCATTATCCGCCATGATATTTGCCCTGGCTGTGGAACCGCTAGCTGAGGCATTGAGAACGTCACCGGCTTGGTGTGGTATCCAGTGGGAAGATGGGCGGGAGGATAGGGTCTCCCTATACGCGGACGACTTGCTTCTCTACTTAAAAGACCCACACCAGGCCTGCTCCACGATCGTAGCCATACTAGACAGCTACAGTACTTTCAGCGGGCTAAGAGTAAACTGGCCCAAATCAATACTATTCCCAATAGGCACCACTACTTTTACTCCACCAGCTAACTGTCCCTTCCGCCTAGAAACCGAACAGTTTAAATACCTTGGCATACAAATTACTAACGACCTGAGCAGGTACGTGGCTAATAATCTTCACCCGATAACGACCAGGTTCATAGAAGATGCTAGGGACTGGGTCTCCCTCCCACTGACCCTACTGGGAAGAGCGGCATTGTTTAAAATGATGGCTCTCCCACGCTTCCTATACATCCTACAAAATGCCCCGCTACACGTCCCGGCGGAAGAATTTCAAAAGATAGATAATACACTGAGGAAGCTCCTGTGGAACAACGGACATCCACGTATTGCGCTGGGCACTCTACAACGCTCCATCTGGGAGGGAGGGTTAGGGCTCCCCCGCCTACAGTCCTACTACTGGGCTAGTCAAATGGCAGTGGTCAACGACTTGCTGCACGGGGACACTATGTTGCCGCACAACAGACTGGGGGGGCCAGTGAACGCGCTAGACCACAAACTGAACTCCTTTACAAAGCGTCTCGTAACTCAGCTCCACAAACAATGCTCTCACACATTGCCCGAGTATGGACAGACACGCACAAGTTCCTGGGATGGGAGGGGAAGATCACTCCACTACAGCCCCTGTGGAACAACAGAAACTTACCCGAGGTAAACAAACTGCCGAGATGGCGTACATGGTTACAGTGTGATATCAGCACGGTGGGTGATATCGTAGAAGGGGGCAAATTGGTGTCCTTTGAAACACTAGAGTCCAGGTTCCACCTCCCTGACACTGAACGGTTCCAATATACACAGATGCAACATGCCCTACAAGCCCATCTCCCGGCACTTAAAGACATGGCCGAAAGCACTCCCCTCGAAAGAAACATAGTGGAGGCAAGCATAGAGGCCAAAGTAACGTCTACCATGTATACTGCCATCACTTCCTTTGCCACCACTGAACTAAACAGCCTAAGGGGTAAGTGGGAAAGGGACCTAGGACTCATACAGCCAGAAGACTGGGTGGGGGCCCTCATGTACCCCCGGGAGGTGGCCATTTCGGCCAGACTTAGACTTGTACAACTGAAAATTCTGCATAGAATTTACTACCCCAGGGTGGCATTTTATCGTTGGGGGAAGACATCTGACCCACACTGTCTCCGATGAAAGAGGGAAGAGGGAACCTTTTTTCACATACTATGGGACTGCACCCATATAAGACAGTACTGGCAAAAATGCTGCGATGAACTCTCACGGGTACTTGGGAGAACGATACACAGAGACCCAAAGCTACTCCTGCTCGGGATAGAGGAAGAGGGAGAGGCATCTAAATATGAGAAGCTGCTTTTATCGCCGGCCTCAGCAATTATTAAAAGGAACATTGCACAATTATGGGGTTTCGGAAACCACGCCACAGTACGAACAATGGGTGACGGACGTCAACATATGCATCGCGATGGAAAGGAGAGTATATGCGGCCAGGGGATGCCCGAAGAAAGTAGGTAAGATATGGAACAAGTGGGAGGAGGCCCAGTGACTGCAACAACCTGAATAATGGATGGTAGGGCACAATGTGCATTGTGCAAGAGTACTCTGATCTGGCACGTAGCGTGAGAAACAACGGACACCACAAGACCCTTTTCTCCTCTTTCTTCCTTTCTTCTTTTTCTTCCTTACTTTCACGTTTTCTTTTTGCCTGGCCAAGGACTGTTCCACTGGTCATACAGGTTGAATGTTTATATGAAGAATGTATGTTTTATGATATTAAACCGAAAATACAATAAAATGTGTTATAAAAAAAAAAACAATCATTGCTTGTGGATACCTGAACCAATCCAAAGCCACTCTCACTAGTCCTGAATCCTATTTAGTGAGTTAAAGTCATTTTTAGCATTTTCCCATTCATTTCAAATCACATTTAAAAGCATTTGACCTGTTTTAAAATCATTCCTGTTCTCTCTAAGCTTTCTGTGGGGAATCGGGATTGAAACTGCAATGGCTGATTGTTATTCCTGAAAGCTGTGTGCCCTCATTCCATCTCTTCTATTGCATATTGGGGGGAGTAAGTAGTATCAGGGGGAAAGAGTGATTACATTGTCTTTGGTTGAATTCATATCATTGCATTTCATTGAACCCACACAAAGTTGTATTCTCTGCTACATTATTCTTCTCACCCATATTCCTATTGATTAAAGAGATTGTTGATTATTGTAGAAATATTCATAAGTGTGATATTCAGATATTGTTCATATTCATAAAAGTGTGATATATATATTGTTCAATTCTTCAAATAAATCTTTTAACTTTGCAAAACAAACCTATTTCATGGTTCGGTGAGACCGGGGGGGGGGGGGGGGGGGGGAATTCATAGAGAGGGGCGTTATATAAGGGTACATCATCCAGAAATAAAAGAACTTTTGACATAAAAATATATAAATAAGGGTTTCAATTGGGCATCCCATACTAGGCATTGACTTAGGTGGAGTGCTGGGTTGAAACCACTTACAAGGGTTGCGAACACTGTTAAATCCTTGAATTCCTTGCAGCAGAGAAAAATATATCGGCCCTTTCCAGGCGAAACCCAAATATTCACCTCTATCACAAAAATAAGTTGGCTACCGCCAGCCCTAATATATGTAAAATTTACACAGGGACTACCAGCTCTATTGGATGGTGAAAGATTCCCACACAGCAACAGATTTAAGGGATTGACCCAGCCCAAAGGCCGAACCTTTAATTAGGATATTTAACTCCTGGTCTTCCCCTCTCTTTGCACATAGTGCTGCAGTGGGGGGATGGATAGCACAATTCTACACCCAGTGGGCGCATATAACAGACAAGTGGCTTTTAACAATCATAAGGGCAGTGACAAATTGTGGGAATCTATCCCTTCTCCCCAAGAGGGAGCACCCCTCTTTGAGGCCAGGGAGGTGAGCCCACTCTACAACACCCTCCGTAGGGGTAGAGGTAAGTGGGACCTTACCAGGGGAGACCCCCCCCTGTTGGGACAAGGACTCCCATTCCTGTGAGGAACTCCCCAAAGAACAGCACAGCATTACCTCTTTAGGTATACCCTGCAAAGACGTATATGAAGAAAGAACAAGCATGTGTTATTGTCTGCAAGAAACTAAATATCCCTTTAAATTGAAAACTCCATTTAACTGAGACGAGGATGATGAAGCAACGAGAAGAGAGTCCACAGCAGACACAGAGGTATGCCGGGGAAGGCTCATGGCTACGTAATCCCTGAGAGGAGAGGAGACTGTGAATTCGGAAAAACCAGCGAGTGGCAACACTGCTCACAGACCGAAACCCAGGATCCGGATACCCAGTTTCCTTTAAATTGGAGAGAGAGAGGAATGAAGAGTGGTGGCGTAACCACAAAGATAATGTGGTGAACTGGCTCTCAGAAACTATGCAGAAACCACTACCACTATGCCGCGCAATGTCCCGCTATCTGAAAAACCGGACGGTCATCCTAGAAGAAGATACGGAGTACGAAGCATTGACAGGATAAAGGAAGCCGGACAGGCAGAGAAGACCAATCCCGAACAGAGAGACACCCTGGCGACACTATCCCAGAGAGTATCAGGTAACGTGGAAAATGGGAGACAGGGGGGGCAGGCAGAGAATCATGATGGCACTACTCATATTCATGCTAGTCAGGATAATAAGAATATAACATTGAAAGCAAGAAAAGCAAATGAGAATCGTTATGGGACTACTCATAGTTTTCCCAGTCAAGACAATACGAGTATAACCCAAAAAGCGAAAGAAGTGGATGAGCATTGTTATAGAAATACTCATATTCATCTCAGTCAAACCCAAGACAGCATAATTAAGAAAGCAAGCACAATGCCTGAAAAGAAGGACAAACTGATATATATGTCCAAAAACAGATTCAATATAAGGAACCAAGATTGTGAATTACACAGAAGGTTGTCTCTTGTCTTTAGTTGTTAATAGTGATAGGGTCAGTTAGACTTAGTTTGGACAGTGGACAGATTGTTTAAAGACATTCGCTGATGACTGACGAGCACCTTAGCTAGTTTGTTAGGTAGGGAATACCCCATAGATGTAGGGTGAGGTAGGCATTCATTCTTTCCTTTAATAAATACACACTTGAAATGTCTTGTGAGAGTCTACGTCCTTCTTCTGACACACCACAGGGCACACATTAGAATTCAAAGATTCCACCCTCCAAAAGCACTCCACGCCAGGGAAAGCAGCTTCAACAAAAAGTGGCCATCCTCCTACAAAAAGGGACCATCGAGAGGAAGCTGCAAGCAGAACAGAACCAGAGAATATATTCCAAATACCTCCTGGTAATGAAACCAAACGATAGATGGCAAACCATATGAGATGCAAGAAGACCGAAGATGTTTATCAAGAAACAACAGTTCAAGATGGTGAGACTACAAAAAACCCATCACTGCCCTGCTGCACAACAACCATGTAGCATCACTTGAACTACAGGATGCATAGTTTCATAAACCAGTCCACAAATCTCTGTGAGAAACCTTAGGGTTTTCTCACATCTACTCCCCTTGGATCCTCTATACAGGTGGCCGGGGAAAAGCCATTGCTTTTGGATCCTGGCCTTGGGGGTGGACAAGCAAGGGAGGACCACCTGGATGGAGGGTTCTTGGGGTTTGGAGGTGGAATATCCTTAGGTAAGACACAGTATTCCACATCCTCCTTTCAGGAGGGAACCCCCATCCCCATCCCACTATCCCATAAGTAGTTATGGGATATTGTGCACCATGTTCCTGTATCTCTGACAAGAGCAGGAGATACTATCATCCCCGAAGTGTTAGACAGACAGGGAGAAAGACTGAGAATAAGGTACTGTTGACCAAAACACAGTATCCCCTTTGTCCATATAACAATCAGCCTAACCCTCTCCCGACCATTTTAGGTCACTATAAGGTAGTTCTCCTTTATTCCACTCTTGGGTTACCTAACAGTACTCAGACGAGTAGGAAACAACTGAGAGTTATGAATAATAAACACTTTCCCCACTCTGGTACTGAGACGAGGAAGAAGCAACTGAGAGTAATGGATAGTATTTCCTCTCACCACTTTGGTAGTGGGATGAAGAACATGCATGAAGGTCAGTCATGTCCATGTAATCAGGGTCAGACAGTACTGGTCAATGGTATACACCTGCAACCCATTAATTGACCACATGTGTATAAAAGGTGTAATGCTGAACCACAAGAGAAAAGCAGATAAAGAGCAAGACACAGAGCAAGGAGTCGTGCGGAAGCAGGAAAAGCTGAGATGGCAAGAAGCCAACCAAAACCCAGGAGTCCTGCTTGTGTGATTGTACAGGAGGCAGATCCCACAGAAGGGGAGGTTGGAGGTAAGCACTGCCGGGAAGCGGAGGCGAAGCGAGCGCATGAAGGCCAGAGAGTGCTGAGCGAAGCACCTGGCAATCAGGGTTTCCCGCTCGGGGGGGGGGGGGGGAGCCATTAACACGAGCAGAGCTGCCAGGTCCGGGTAAGTGTCAGGGACACTGGAACAACGGGGGCACTCCAAGGGACCGTGAATGTAGTAGCGGTTCACAGCAACAAAGTTATTGAGTACCGAACTGAATGAAACACGGAATGCAACCTCTGTTGAATATCGAGATGAATAAAACAGGCAAAGTGGCCTTTATTGAATACCGAACTGAATGAAACACGCAAAGTTGCCTTTCTTGAACATAGAATTTAATGAAAGAAGCAAAGTTGCATCTGTTGATTAACAAATTGAATGAATCTAACAAAGATGGATTTTTGGAATACCGAATTGAATGAAGCAAGCAAAGTAACATTTATTGAAAACCGAATTGAATGAAATATGCAAGGCTGCACTTATTGAATACTGAACTGAGTAAAATAAGTCAAAGTGCATTTATTGAATAATGAACTGAGTGAAACCATCAGAACCTACATCTATTGAATACTGAAAGAAAGGGAAAAACAAACCTGCTAAATGTTGAACAATGAACTGAAAGCAATTAAGAAGCTAAGTTGAATAAAAGACTCTGAGAGCGAAGTGGGAGTCAAGGCTGAGAAACCACTTTTATATTAAAGTTGTGGAGCTGCTTTGGAGAAATTACTTGTTTGGCTGAATACTGAACTACTTTAGGAGACCTGGAAGTTCCAGGTTGCGTGACCTGTAATGGGTGGGCCATGTGGTCTAAACTGGTCCAAGACCAGAGAACCCGTACATGCTAACAAGGAAAACAACTATTGTTCTATACCAAACTTGTCGGAGGGAACCTGGAGTTGCAAAGAATTGTTGAAATACCAAACCCAAGTTCCAAGACTTTTCTTTTTGGTATCATCGTTTGATATTAATCTTGGGGAAGGAAACTCTGAGACTGGCTGATTGGAAACTGTATTGAACTTGGGAAGGGCATCTTGACCTTTTACAAAAGTGTGGAATTTTATTGTTTCAAGTGCAAAAGAAGGTAAATTGAGCATTATATTAAACTTATTGACATTTGGGGAAAAGAAGCTGAAGAGTAAGCCCGAGCTAGAAATAGCTCAGAACTTTACTTTTGGAACACTGTTTGATTTATGGTTGACATGCCTACACATTGTTTTGTATCAGTTGTGAGAGCAAGTATAGGCTTTGGAAACAGACAAACTTTCAGTTGAACATATTGACACAGACTTTCCTTAGTTTCTTTACGTAGGGGAATCCCACTGTGAGGACCCGGACAACTCTTGCCCTGGTAAAGCTTCCAGAGACAAACTCACCACGGCAAGTCCAGAGGAAGGATGGTGGAACCTGCCAAACCAGGACTTAGTTTCCCATAACCAGCAAGACTTAATACCCATATGGGAGGAATGGCAGAGTCAACCCATTGAGCAATTAAGTCCTGCCCTGGAAGAAAGGAAATATGGAATGGGAAAGCTGCTAGGCAACCTTCCCAGCCTCGAGCAGCCAACAGTGTGCCGGGTGGCGGCTCTGCGGCTGTTCGGGAGAGCATGCCGGGGAATGTTCCATGGCTCCAGGCAGGAGAGGGCGGTCGGGCGCGGCTGGGTGAAGGCCACTTGTCAGACACGGACTCCAGAGGGAGCCGTGAGGAGGGAGAGACTTGAGCAGGAGGCGGAGCCGCAAGTCAGGTCCACATGGCGGACACAGACTCCAGCAAGAGCCGTGAGGAAGGAGAAGCTCGAACAGAAGGCAGAGACGCGAGTCAACCACTACCCACTGTTAATCACAATATGAATCACGGAACAGTCGAAGTGAAACCGCGGTATAGTAAAACCACACACAGTTTGCATGACCGACTACCAAGAACAACAAAGTATAGGAACACTCTTTGGAATACACGGAGATACAACCATACCCCCATTTCCCCGGTAATTACCCAAGCAGCGGGAAGGGATCACTCGACCCGGCCGTAGGGACTCATCAGACGCCATACTCCCAGAAAAAAGGGGGCGGGGCTTGGGTGGGTTCTTATTGTCTGGGAGAGGAAGTAGAGGCTGATTGGACAATTAACTGCTGCCAATATAAGGAGCATGGAAGGATGACAAGGTGTGCTCATTCTTGTTCTCTTCACAGAACGGACCAGACGTGGAGTCAGGATCTACAAGAAGCACCTGGGCATATGAGGACTAAGAAGCCAAGGCTGAAAAGAGGTCCTTACGTTGTGCCCTACAGAAGAAGGGGAGAAAACCTGGATCAACAGGCAGACAACTACAGAAGGAAATTAGAAGAACTTTGATTTGCTATTTTATTTACAGCCAACTCGTGAATCTGAAATAAAGACAAGTATTATTTTCCTATTAAAACACCGCCTGTGGGTCTCATTGTCACAAATTTGGTGGCAACGGTGGGATATGAAACACGATATGCAGACAATAATCAAAGCATTGGCTGACGGACTAGCTGCTGTAGTTGTTGTCCAAGTGCAAGGACATCGAGCCCAAGCAGATCGGCAAGCCCTTCAACAGGCCCTGCAATGGCAAGCTGCAAGCCAGGATGCCCTCAAGAAAGTCACGGAAGCCGTGGTTGCATTTAGAGGAGCAACGTCAGCTCCCTCCAACATCCTGCAGAAATATCAACCAGGGGAGGATCCGGGATATTTCTTTACAAACTTTGAAAGAGTGGCTAGAAATTCCCAGTAGCCCGTAGATAAATGGGATCATTTTATTGCCCCTTTGTTAACAGGGTCAATGCAAGGGGCCTATCAGGCGGCAAACCCCAATGGAGACACAGCCTACGCTGACATCAAAAGGACCATTCTAGAAAGGATGGGGGTAGACGAGGAGGCATATCGCCAGAAGTTAAGGGGAACCAACCTACGGAGTGGGGAGACACCACGACAATTGTTTTACCGTGCACATGATTTAACTGAAAGATGGTTAAAACCAAACAGCTCAACTATAGCAGAAATATTAGAAAAAGTGAAGCTTGAACAGTTCGTGGAAGCACTTCCCGCTAACATGCAGAGGGGGGTGCGCCAGCACCATAGACCCACCCTTAACGAAGCCATAGACATCGCTTCTGAGTTCCAAAAGGCAGGAGGAACCAGGAGCGGCCCGATGGAGACGATCAAACCAACCCTTCCTAGAAGCATCGAGCCAGTGGGTATCAAACCCACACGAATGGAACCCAAAGGAACAACATGGAACCCTACCAACAGACAACCCCAATGTTTCGATTGTGGGGAATGGGGCCATATAGCCCGATTCTGCCCAAAGAAAAACAGACCAGAACCTATGGAAATCGGATACACCCAGTGAGAGTTCTGAAGAAGGCGGGAACCCTACGTGATGGAAGTCCGGGTCGACGGGGTACCACGTCAAGGCCTGATCGATAGCGGAAGCGAGCAGAACGCCATAAGACCAGAAGTAAGTGACTATGGGACGAATGGGGATCAGGATATTCGCGTTAAGTGTGTTCATGGGGATGTCCGGGTCTACCCATCCAAACAGGTCACTCTAGAAATCAATGGAGTTAGTTCACCAATGGAAGTAGCCATCATGCCACACATACCCACACCTGTGTTAATAGGAACTGATCTACCCAACTTCGAGGACTGTGTGAAAGAGATAGAATGGTTAAAAACAGCACCGTTTTGTAACAAAGAAGTTACAATGAGACAACAAGGGCAGGTTAGAAAATCCAGGAGAGAAGTAAGAGAAGAGAAAAAGAAATGGGTGAAAAGATTTAGTGGTTTGGTAGACTGGATTCCAGAAGATAAAAAACTATCATTCAGACCCAACCCTTAAGAATGCCTGTGAAAGCGCCATGGTAGATCGAGACAGTCAGACCTTGTATCCTAGGTTTCAATACAGGAGGGGACTACTATACCGGGTCACAGAGGATCAGAATAACCAAGTCATAGAACAACTACTGGTACAGACCAGTTTCAGGCACTACATTATGTAGATGGGTCATGATAACCCAACCGGATGTCATATGGCAAGGGAAAAAACCCTAGAGAACATCCTAAAAAGGTTCTAGTGGCTGGGAATATACCGAGAAGTAACCAAACATTGCGAGGAATGTTCAACCTGCCAGAAAACGAACCCCATCAAACCATTACGAGCACCTCTGGTACCCATGCCTTTGATAAAGGAACCATTTTTCAGAATCGGAATAGACATAGTGGGACCTTTGGAACCCAGCTGTCATGGGTTCCAATACCTATTGGTAATAGTCGACTATGCAACCAGATATCCAGAGGCTTTCCCCATGCGGGGAATATGTGCGCAACAAGTCTGTAACCAGCTGGTACTGTTCTTCTCACGAGTAGGGATCCCATCGGAAATCATAACTGATCAAGGTAGAAATGTTCTATCTGGAATAATGAGGAACGTCTGTCAACAGTTAAAAATCAAACAACTACGCACCTCTATATGCCACCCCCAGACAGATGGTTTGGTAGAATGATATAACAAAACTATAAAACTGATGCTGAAAAGGGTAACAAAAAATTGGGATCGAGCAATACCTTGGGTTCTCATGGTACTAAGAGACACCCAGCAATTATCCACAGGTTTCTCCCCTTATGAATTACTATTTGGGCACCAACCAAGAACCGTACTAGACATCACAAAAACCGAATGGGAGGAACAAAAGGAAACCACCACTCTGACTGATTACGTATTGGAAATGAGAGAGAAACTGACTAAACTAAGAGAACTAGCCAGGAATAATCTTGGAAGGTCACAAATAGCCCAAGAAAAATACTATAACAAGAGAACCAGAGCCCGACAGTTCAAACTAGGAGGCCGGGTATTAGTATTGTTACCCACCAGCCATAACAAGATGCTGGCACAGTGGAGGGGGCCATACACTAACAAAAATATTGGGACCAGTAAATTACCTGGTAGAACAACCCGATAGAAAAATCCGCCTCCAGATTTACCACATAAACCTGCTAAAGGAATGGAAAACATCAGAACCTCAGACCACTAACATTCAGGCAACCGTTCGTGAAAATACATACATGGCCTTTTCGGCCGTTCAATGGGGGAACCAACTTACTCCCAAGGAAAAACAAGAAATGAAGGAGCAGCTCAAGCCGGTACAAAACGTGTTCTCGTATCTTCCAGGGAAGACTTCCCTCACCGAACACAGAATAGACACTGAAGCATGAAAAACAGTACGAATACGGCCATATCGGCTACCAGAGTCCAAAAGGTTGGCAGTACAAACGGAAGTTAAGGAAATGCTAAAATTGGGGTTGATTGAACCCTCCTGTAGCCACTGGTCCTCTCCCATAGTTTTGGTGCCGAAGCCGCATGGCAGCACCCGTTTTTGTATGGACTACAGACAATTAAATGCCATATCAACGTACCAGGCTTATCCTATGCCCAGGATCGATGAACTTATTAAACAACTGGGTTCTGCCACCTATGTCAGTACCATCGACCTGACTAAGGGATATTGGCAGATCCCGCTTCGTTCCGAAGATAAGATAAAAACCGCTTTTTCCACCCCTTCCGGTCTGTTTCAGTTCACTGTGTTGCCATTTGGGTTGCATGGAGCACCCGTAACCTTTCAGTCACTGATGAACCGGGTATTGGCCCCACATCATCAGTACAGTTCTGCGTATTTGGACGACATAGTGGTATTTAGCAAGACCTGGGAAGAACACAAGGAACATTTTACCACCGTAATTTCCTCGTTACAGACAGCAGGACTCCATATCAACCCAAAGAAGACAGTTCTGGCCACCAATCAAACCAAGTACTTAGGACATTTGGTCAGTAATGGAGTCATTCGACCTCAGCTAGACAAAATAGAGGCCATAGAAAAACTACCGATGCCCGGTAACAAGAAACAGGTGAAAGCATTCCTGGGCTTCATAGGCTATTAACGCAGGTTCATACCTCATTTTTCCTCCATAGCCAGTCCGTTAACAGAAGCCTTCAAATCTACCTATACGGGACCCCTGTGGAAAGACCAAGAGGCTTGTAAGGCTTTTCAGGAGCTCAAGAAAACCATTTCAGCTCAGCCAGTATTGAGATGTCCAGACTTCAACAAACGTTTTTTTGTTCAAACCTATGCTTAGGGAGTAGGATTAGGAGCGGTACTCTCGCAAGGCAAAGAAGACGAGTTACGCCCTGTGGTGTTCATCAGCAGAAAGCTACTTCCACATGAAATCAGTTACTCAACTATAGAAAAAGAGTGCCTAGCGATAAAGTGGGCTATTGAAACTCTCAGGTATTATTTAATGGGATGAAAGTTCACGGTTGTGGGTCTTATTGTCACACCCACCATAGTATAGGGCAAGTTATTTTAGTTAATAAAAGCTTTTGGTATTCTTTGAATCTGTTGTCTGTGTCTCATTCCATGATGAAAATCGCACACAACACAAAATATACCTTATGTTTGTGATCAACAAAGGCACTGTGACGAGTCTGAGGGAGTTTGTCATCTCTCCTCAAGGGGGAGCCAACCCCTTTGGGACTAGGGAGGTGAGCCTGCTATGCTTAACACCCTCCAAGCACCAGGGTAAGCAGATCCCTCTGGAGGTCACCCATCCACCCCCTTGCGGACAGGGAAACTCCAAAGAGAAGTATAATGTATCCTCCCCTCTCTCTCAGATTATAATACCTTTGTGGGATATATGGGATTTGCTAAGTGTAATAACACCAGAATCCATAGTATACTGGCTAATAAGGCTTCTGGCTTCTCCCCTCTCCAGTTGAGCAAGAAATCAGCTGACAAAGGAGCTTATGCAAGCCCAAGAGACACGACAGAGCCTGAGCCAATCAGAAGACAAGCATGGCACACCCCGTGCAGCTTAACTGAACCTTCATACAGAAAGGTGGTGTGGCTGGTTCAAGGAGGATGCCAGATGTGGTGCCCCAGCTCCTGCGGCAGTGGAAGGAAGAGCTGCAAGGTAGAGCAAAGGCCTGGGCAGAGCAGCACAGCTCTGAAGCTTCAATGGGGAGGAACCCCCGAACAAGCAGACCCCATGGAGGAGCCTCGGCCGAACGGCTCGAGAGGAGCAAAACAGCTAAATGAAGCAGCACATTCATGGAGCACGGCAAACACGCTGACAAGGTAGCTCCAGCAATACCAGACGACTTCCCAGAGGCCCTGTCAAGGACAAAACAGTGCACAGTGGCCACAGTGAACCGGGAGGCGGATGTAAAAACAAGTCTCTCGCAAGCACCACCCGAGGGTGGGGGAGTCACTGAGAAGCCCCAGACTAGGGAAGAGAAAACCTAGAGACCCCAGACCTGGGGGGAAAGTATCACAAAAGCCCAAAGTGGGAGAGAAGGAACCGGAAAACCCAAAGTGGAGTAGAGAGCTACAGGATGCCCACGCTGTGAAACAGACATCCAGAAAATACAACACAAGACCCCATGGAAAGGAAAAAGCATCAGAACGAAGGTCATAAACTAAGAGACTGTCTTATCCAAAAGGAGTGAGGTCAACCATGAGAAAAGAATGCTCCCTGCATGAGAAAGGCTATAAAGCTAAAGAAATGTAAAGACCCGAACAGGGACTTTGCTGGAACCGACAAAGGGAATCCTAGCACCCAAGAATTGGTTATTTGGACATATGATATAAGGGGGTGAGGCCCAGAAGAAGTCTTAGCCATTCCTTATCAGGGATGTTTCCCCAAAGTATTTCTGTTTGTTAATCTTTTTCTTTTAGAACAAGGGACAGCGTAGGTCAGAGAAGGTTCCTGTATGGAGGACTGTGTTTTTGATGTAATTGGACAACCTGACAAGCACTCTTCAATATTTTCCTTTGTACTAGAATAGGTCGTAGCTTTAGAGTTTAGGAACATAATAGGTTTCTTGCTCCATTAAAGAAATAAATCAACTCAGATAAAAGTATGCAACTGTGTCCGCCTCCGAAGTCTGACTTACCACAGCGCTATCAGTTCAAAGTCCTGCTGTTTGGCCAGCGTTTAGCTCCGAGAATGTTCACAAAATACCTGACAACCGTGGCTGCAAACATGAAGTGGTACGGTTATCCCATCTACCTCTATTTAGATGACTGGCTGGTGTGGGAAACAACGAAGGACCATGCAAGGAAGGCAATGTCAGAGACTATACACTCTTTACACTTCCTGAGATTCTCCATCAACCTCAGCAAATCACAACTAGTGCCATTGCAGGATATTGTGTTCTTAAAAGCCAATTCCTGCATGTATTACTCACTAGAAAGCCCTCTCATGAGAGGGTACAGTCCATTCCCTCCATGTTCTGCAGCCTCCAATTAACATCTGTAGTGTTCATCCGGACCTACATGTCACTACTGGAGAGGCTACCATCTTGCATCCTGCTCATACCCAGCTACAAGCTAAAGATGCAATCTATTTAGGAATTCCGCAGCAGCAGATGGTTGCAATGTTAGGGAAGATATGAAGACAAGATCCCAGTGCAAGACGTCCTTCTCAAACATCTACAATGGTGGAGCTAGGCTAGAAACCAGACGAAAGCGTCTCCCCTATAAGACCTAACACATCACAAAATGGTAGTCATTGGCTCCTCCCTAAAAGGATGGGACGGACCGCTTTGGAACTTTACTGCAAAAGCACACCGGTCAGATACGTACAACACCTCCACATGAGCTGTTCTGGAGCTCATGGCGCTTTCCTCCAACCCTTGAAGGGAAGATAGTCTGAGTTCTGATGGACCATACCTCTACAATGTATTATATCTGCAAGTCAGGAGGGACAGGGGCACCTGTCTCTCTCAATAAGCATAACAGCGGTGGCATTGGGCCATCCTGAAAAAGGATTCCACCTGCCAGGGGTGCAGAGCTCAACGAAGGAAGTTCTCAGCAGAGCTGCATAAGTGTGCCACAAATGGGAACGGCAGGATCAGCAGAAGTGAAGGAAATGGCGGGTGGACTACTTTGCCATATGACACAAGAAGAAATGCAAGCATTCTGCAAGCACGTTTCCTCAAGAAGGCTCGCAGGAGAAAGTATTCTCTTTTCCATGGAAAGGAATGTTTGCATACGATTTTCCTTGATACCACTAATCAGGAGACTTTTGGCCAACATGAGACGGTACGCTTGCTGGCTCAGCCTCAGTCTAGCCTGGGCCAGAGAACTGGGTCACTCTGATCTGATCTATCTGTCGCAGTGCAAACTGATACACCTTCTACCAACGGTGGATCGCCTCTCCAGAGGTGGGGGCCAGATATACCATCACAACCCAAAATCATCCAACCTGAAGGCATGGCTCCCGGCTTCCCCAAGCCAGAGTGGATTCTACAACCAAAACCTATACTTTCAAGTGCAAAAGTTTTTGATTTGGTGCAGGGAATACAAGCTGCAACCTTTCTCTACGCAGTCCTACCAGCTCAGGCGGTACTTGTCCCTGCCTCATGCATGCATATATTCAGTGTGTAGATGGCAGGTGAATGCCTCTGCAGGAAGTCCCACCCACATTATGCCTATATGTTGGAAGCCGGAAATTGCAACGTATGCAACGCCATTGATGGTGCCAATGTCACAAAGAATCTTTGAGACAAGGTATCCGCTGAGAAGACCCTATGTGATGTACCCTCACAGAGATGACAATCTCTTGGAGGAGGCTCCTGAAGGAATGTGAAGATGAGAAGAAAAGAGGCTGGTGACGTCACAAGAAATGAGCGTGACACACTGAGAAGAATGGTTGAAGAAGAAGATGCATAGATCGTATCGAATCTGATGACAAAGTAAAAAAATCAAGAAGACTTTCATATGCGAATGAAGAATGCACGTGTGAAGAACACTGCAGAAAATGTTAGCTGTTTAAAATTGTACAGATGCTGTAACGCAAGTAGGTTAAGTAATCATAAAAGGCTGGCTATACATAGTGAATAGACTGCAGGCGGTGCCGCCATTATATAGAATTTTTGGCATTGGTGTCATATATTTAGTAAGCTCAGACCCGAAAATAAAGAAGGATCTGAGGGCTGTGTTGCAGCAAGAAAACAGCTGAAGATCGAGGAAAGGCTGGAATAGCTAGCTGTCGGGCCTGGTGTCAAAGGATGGAGCAGCCAAGAATGTGTTATCTATCCTTGAAGAACAGTGGATGTGAGAAGCTGAATCCACCCTGGTTAAGGTGCGAGGAAAGAACACTACGAGTGCCAAGTTTATTAATTCAAGACAATTAAATGCTGTAAAACAGGCCGAAATACAGTCTCCTGTCACGTAAGTCGAGGATGGAAATAGGAGTGGATGTGCAGACCTGAGCTACGATAAGGATGTGCCTATACTCCCTTTTATTCTCAGGAGCAGTGATACTTTGCAAGGCCAAGTTCAAAGACAATCTGAATGGCAGAAGGCATGAGGGATGAGAGATGAGAGATGTAGGGCTAGTTGAGTGGGGAAACACAGTCAAGTCCACCCATCAGCACGTGGGGTACCAGCTTACGTGCTGCTAGTGAGCCGAGCACCTGGGGTACCAGCATATGTGCTGCTAGTGAGCCAAATGTTCCAGAAGTGCACAAGCATGCCAACCAATTGTAGAAGGCCATATAACAAGGGCCTTATAGTTTGAGAGCCAATGGTGTACCATGTATCTAGTAATTGATGAGGATGACTTGCACCAGGGGTGGGCATAAGTTGTCCACCTGACTGTAGAGACCCAATCACAAACCGATCCCCTAAAAAAAGTATACTTAGATGTTCCCCTTGAACCTATCACAATCCCACATAGGTTTTCTTAGTTTTTCACGTAGTATGACATCACTTATGATGAATAAGTGTGTTTTTATGCAAAGTGATTGAGAGCACGATTGAACGTCCGTTGATGTCGGTTGTAACTCCCTGTTGGAGACAATTGAAAATAAAACAGTCGGTCTTGTTATTTGGTGCAAGAGTTATTCTGCATTCCCTCCATCATACGATGTGTTACCTCAAAGGACCATAAGGTTTCAAGTGTAAGGAACGCATGGTGACAACAGTAAAGACAGACACAAGTGATCACAGTTCAAGCGTGTTTATTGAACAATGAATGCAGGGTGGAAAAATGCCTAACCGGAACCTAAATCTAAGATGGGAGCAAGCGTCGACCATCAAATGAAAAATAAGGCAGTCCTAGTGGCGTTGTGTCAAATAAAAGGGCCTATACTAAGAAAAACCTATTGCCAAGTCCGTACAACTAATTACAGAAGGAGTTTGGATAGGGTTTCAATAAAGAAAGAAGTGTTCTCAAATAATAAGTCAGGATGGCTTTAGCCAGGTCTCTGCCTTCCCCACGTTTTGAGCACGGGACAAAGTGGATCTCCTGAGCACAACACATGCTCAAGATTTCCCAGCTAGAGCCAACAGCTCCATATCAGCTATCAGGTTCTTCGATGGTCAAGTCTCTTTTTCACAAAAGTCTCTTGCCTTCGAGGCCTGATGTATCCAACAAGCACAAAGTTCTGCTTCACGTATACCTTGGGTGTTGGCTTTCTCCCTGGGTCTCCCTCTTCCAGACGTAGACCCTTCACAAAATAGTATGAAACAAATCGATTACACAGTTCCTTTTTCAATGCACTTTGGGTGACAACGCTCTACCCTGGATCTACCTCTTTTGTGCTTGGACCACTTTTAGATGTTTTCTTCCCTCTGCCGGGTTCACTCTTGCTAACTTTACAACACACTGTTCATAGGGACTTCAGCAAACAGGACTCATTTCATTTCCCTTAGCTTCTCAATCATCTGTCGGTCAAAGACTTTTGACTGTACCCTTTGCATTATCCACAAGGCCTTCTGGGGCCTGGCACCTGAATACCTCTCTTCCTAAATATCTTCTCTCTCAAGCTCTTCGCTCATCCGCCTCCAACTCCCTCAGGGTTAGTCGCCGCTCGCTTCTCCAAGCAGTGAGTTGGTGGTAGATCTCTTTCATCTGCTGGGGCCTCCTCTGGAACAGCCTCCTTGCCTTTCTGAAACTTGAGGAGAACCATCTCTGGTTCTGGAAGCACCTCAAGACCTTCCTCTTTGCTTCGGCTTTCTCTCCTCCTCTCTCCTGCTGATCTCCTGGCTGAATCTGAAACTACACTGGTTGACCTGGCTACCCTCTGATCTCGGGCCCAGACCCCCCATCACATGCACACTGGCACTGCCCCCCTGGCAACCATTGCACTCGGGGACTGTTTCTGTACTCCTACAGCCCCTACTAGCACTTGACACCGGATGTCTGCACTTACCCTTGCACTTGCCACCAGCTGGCTACACTTTTTTTTATTTTCTTTATTTATTTTACTGTTATCCTATGTACTGCACTACCCCCTCCTCTTTCCCCCTGCACTTTTCCACTTTCCCCCTCCCCTGCACTTGCGCAATCTCAATGTCACCTGGCCTAGTAGGATCACTGTCTCTGTCTTCCCTCTGTTTCCCCACCCTTACTTCGCCACGCCTTGAAACACTTGTGTATAGGCTCGCTATAAATGCCATAACATATCACACATACAGAGGATTTTACAAGACCCCTGTATGGCCACTTTGACCTTTTCTCGTCTCATCCCAAGGGCTTCTGGTTACGGTAGTTTCTACCATTGGGTAATCGCCCAGAGTTTCCTGCCTGAGCATCTACGTAGTGCCTGACTCCTCTGTTGCTGGATTTCCCCTCTCTCGTCAATTGTATCTTTAATTCTTTCAATGTTCAAATTAGCCGTTGGCTACTTTTCGTTCAACACAGTTCAGTTTCTTATCGGTTCTCCCCTCGACTCACCAGCTGTGAAGAACCGCTTGCCTTTCAAGGTTGGTACCACCGAGACCAGCGTCCTTCCCCGGCTTCGTTATCAGCAGAGGAGGGTCTTGCATCCCATAGACATCTGCTTCAACACACGCTGGCTATTGTTTGCAGTCTTGTTTTTCCTTCTGTGGAGGATTCAAAGGCCTTGGTCAGAAAGGGCAAAGTCGCTTCTCTCCTCATCACCCTCTCGGTCTGTGCCGTCTTTCTCCCCCTCTTGAACTGACGTCCTGAGTTAGCTCTCACATCGTGCAGTCTGCCTTGCTCATCCTGTGCTCTCATGCTCCACCTTTTATCTTTGTGGGTAAGGGAAAGGGCCGTTGGGTGTGTGTGTGATTCTGTTCAATTACCTGACTTTGCCGGACCCTTGTATTGGGACATGCCAGGTAAACGGCTCTAGTGTTAGTCTGTTGTCTTTCATGTTGCGCGAAGGTTTTTGTGTAGGAAGGGGGCAGTGTTTTGGAATATCCTACGTGGTAAGACAGGGAAAAAGTGTTGATAGAAGAGGCATACCTCATCTCACCTGTCGGTGTATCCCTGCCACTCCCCAAGGACCCCCATTCCCCATTCCAGGTGATCCTCCCTCACTGGTCCACCCCCAGGAACTGGATCGAATATCGATGGCCATGTCCTTGCCACCTGGATGACAGATCCCAGGGAATAGCTAGGGAGACAGCTTCAGGTTTCTCACATCAGGTACACCAGGCAGCAATATCCCACTTCATCCATAGACCAGTAAAGTCACCTTTTGTCTCATACGTAATCATTAAACAGTTTGTGAAAGGTTTGCTTCACACTTTTCCACCAATATGGCAGATTGCCCCGACTTGAAGTCTAAACACTGTATTTGCCATGTTCATAAAACTCCCTATCACTCCCCAAACCCACCCTCTTCCAGCTCATACATATGGCAGACATTAGGCATGTCTCCTGAAGGTAGCATTCCTGGTAGCTATCACTTCGGCACCACAGGTGGGGAGATCCAGGCTTTGGCCATTAAGTAACATTATTTAAAGATCTTTACGGATAAGGTTGTTCTCCGAATGAACTCAAGGATCCAACTAAAGGTAACTTCTGAATTTCACATCAAAACTCTGATAGTCCCACCAACATTCTTCTAGGATGTTCTGTCAAGGGCTGAAGTTACTTTCCACTCCCTATCAGCAAGTGTGCAGTAAAATACCACATTGACAAAACAAAGGTCTTTATCAAAACGACCCTGATATTTGTGGTATTCGGGCCCACGTGTGAATTTGACCACATCTATAAGCATGTTATCACATGATGGATCCCAGTCACGATAGCCATTTGCCACAGAAAGGCTAGCAGACCTCTCTCCACACAATGTCAAGCACACTGCACAATGGCAGTGGCTGCTACAGCTGCAATGCAGCAGGTGTTTCCCTCCAAGACATCTGCCGGGCGGCCACACCTGGCTGGTGCCACATTCCTTCACCAAGCACTACTACTTAGATGTGCAGTCCAGAAGCGAGGCAGATGTGGGACAAGTTGTGTTGCAGCATCTTATTCAATGAAGATGAGCCTCTGTAATCCGACCATCGTTCTTAGATTGTGGTGGAAAATGTTGCATGTGTACATGTATACTGCTTTTAAAGCGATTCAAAGCATGTACATCTATTAAAGACTCACTACTGGACTGTCATGCAGCCCTGCACGACTCCGCCACCTCCCACACTCACACCTACCTTGCAGGCCCAACGCAGGCAGGAGGGGTATCTGCCTTTGGGAGTCACTGCAACGGGCCGCATTCCGCTGTTGCCCTCGGTGGCTCAGCGCCGTGTGGCGACTCAAGCTTCACAGCATTCACGGCGCCAACATGGATGGGGGCAGCCGTGGTGCTTGTGGTCCCGTTGGACCTTCCTACATCCCGGCTGACCATGTGACCTCACGCGTAGTGTTTACAAGCTACGCTCACGCGCTGGTCACTTGATGCTAGCCAGAACCAATCAGGGGCAGGCTTAATCAGGTCACATGACCAGGAAGCACACCATAAAAATAACGCCCACGCTCATTCAAACGCTTCTCAGCTGTTTTCACGGCGTGTTGCCATTTACTGCTCCGGACCTGCTTTCTGGTATTTTGGAATCTTGGAAATCTGCTTTTGGATCTTGGACTGCTTTTGGATTACCCCTTGGATTTGGAACACTCGGCTTGTTGTTTACACGCCTTTGAACTCAGGACTTGGATTTTGGACTGCTTTGTTTTTTCCCATTGGATTTGGTGATCTAGGAACTTTCTGGACTCTTATGAACCCCAGTACCAATTCCTTTACCTTCTGAGTCTCGTACTCAAGTCTTGCAAACCAAGAAAGGAACCCACAGGTGGGTCCTGCTAGAATCATTCCACCTCTTCTATTCCCAGGGAGGGACATCTAGGTTTAAAGCTGGCATCGGTCTTCCTACAGGTAGGTGTCCTTAGCCTTTCTAGTGTTACTGCATTTGTCCTACTTACATTTTCTTGCCTAACCCTGTCCTTCTCTTGCAGCCCTCCGGGATCCGGTGTTCCTGTCCCCACCACCTGTGATCCCAATAATCGGTGAGCGAGTTACTATTATCTCTCTGACTGGTACTTGGGAACGGAGGTATTCCTAACTTCGTGGAGCTCAGACCGTGACATGGACAAGCAGTTAGTTACTTATTTGTAACTAGAGTTCTCCAGCATTGGTATCTTTCATAGATTCACATGCAACCCTTCCACCATCCCTGCACGAGGCAACACTTGTTCGTGTTATGGCAACCCAGCCAGTTATAAACTGAACATGGCCTCATGCGGTGGAGCTCAGCACTCGATGCCCCATTGTCTGCGGAGAAAATGGCTGAAAGAAGTTAGGCTGCAGTAGTGAATGCAACATTTACTTTTAACATGGAATTAAAGGTAATTGAGGATTCCCCGCTTAATGAGGGGTAATAATCAAAGCATTTGAATCTATGAAATATTACCACTGCTGGAGAACTAGAGTTTCGGGTAAATATCAAAAGCTTTTTTGCTGTTGGGAATCGTTGCTAATGCAGAAGCAGTATAGCAAAGAGAATTGGAATTCTATATTTAATAGAGGAGACCCTAAACATGATGAAAAATCCATCCTTATTTCTATGTGTTGCGGTTTGGAACATGTACTAAGAGAAACCGCGACATATCAGACACACGCCATTGGTTTTGATAAAAAGGACCAGGTGGCCGGATGAAGGTGAGTAGGAATGCTTTTTTAATGTATGGAGGTGCATATGCTTCTGCCAAGGATCAAGTATGCTATTCTGTTCCTTCAATGCACTGTCAATTTCAGGTGCAGCACCTGCGACACAATATACCGAAAGCCACCCGCTCCGTCCTGGACCTTACATAACAGTGGATAAGGGAAGGACTTTTGACTCCTTCAATTCCCCGCCGGGGGATTGAAGGAGCCAAAAAAGATATATAGCAGGCCATTCCATGGCATAACTTGAGTCCTTCCCATCTGAAAAGCCACTCAAATTTCCCCTTGGTTGTTGGTCAGCTTATATAGTTTACTCTGCTTTCCACTGACTTCCTCTCTTGTTCAGTATTCTTCAGTGGTTAAAGTGTACAAAAACAAGTAGTGGAGATATCTTCCCTGCTATTGTACCCCTTCCGCACAAACTCCATCGCCACAACCCCTCCCACTCCAAATCAAAACCCCCAAATGCATCTTCTGTTTAAGGGAACCTTCAGTGCAGTGCAGTGAAGTTCAAGTTTCAACTTCTTCATACACTTTAATTTTAAAATGAAACCATTCCGGAATGGTTTCTTTTTCAAATAAAAGTATAGGAATTGGGAGAAACCAGAAGATGTCTCACCCGGTAGTCCCCGGGGATCCGTCATCCAGGTGGCCAGGACACGCCCATCGCTTTTAGATCCAATTCCTGGGGGTGGACCAGTGCGGGTGGATCACCTGGGTGAGGGGTCTTTGGGGAGTGGAAGTGCGACACCGGATGGCGAGACGCAGTATCCCTCTCCCTGTAACACCTTTACCCCATCGCCAGTGAGCTAAAGACTTGGTAGAGTCTCTCCCAGGGGTTATTCACCGAAGAACAAGTCATTGGGCTGTGTTCATGCTGGTAGAGAGATTCCCAGACCCCACCTTTGTTTTGCATAAATTAACTTTTGGCCTCACCCTAAATTACCAGGGCGATCCAGATGTGGACTCCTTGCTCACTGTTCTGAGAGAGGCACAGCTTCACCTCACTGATGATGCCCAACAAGGCTGAAACACGTGTATGGGGTTGCTGTTGGTACTCTTCTTCAGAGGAGAATTACCTAGCATTTCGGTGCTGGACTGCTGCTGGTCAGGACAAAGGCTGACATGCGGGGAAATTTCTTCTCTGTAAAAGGGACAGTGAGCTTAAGACTTGGGAGAGTCTCTCCCAGGGGTTATTCACCCAAGAACAAGCCATTGGACTGTGTTCATGCTGGTATAGAGATTCCCAGACCCCCCCCCTTTGTTTTACATGGGAACTTTACCACACCCTTCCAATCACAAACACTTCACACGGACAGCCCGCTCTGGGAGAAAACAGACAAACCCAAGCAGTGTACCGGACATGTCCCGCTGCTATGGCTAGGCGAAGTCAAGCAATTACTGACAATCGCTCACACCTGACTGCCATTAGAATTCCCCACACTGACAATAGGCGGCGCACAAGAGCACACTCTGAGCGAGGCAAAGCACACGAAAGAACAGCAGTTTTGAGTCACCAGCTGAACAAGGGGAGAAAGACGGGAAACCAAGAAGGGTTTGCAAGGAGGGAAATACCCATGACCTTTACGGCAAGAAACCATTGCTTTCCAGAAAAACTTGAAGCAGAAAGCAGAAACCAGACTTAAGACTCCTGATTGTGTGTCGGAGATACTGAAGGCCCTTGCGCATAGCCAACCGAGGGTGGGAGGAGCGGCAGCCGGCGGGGTATCGTCCTTGGCTCCAAGAACAGAGAAGCATTAGAGAGATCAACACAGCCAGTGAGTTGGGGAGACCAATGCAAGACTGGTCTGTGTTGAAGTCAAGGTTGCAAGCAGCAACATTGTATAACGAGCCCTAGAATGAACATTGTTAAAACGCATGTGATGAAAGATGAGAGTAAACGTAAACTGCTGATGAAGGTTTGAACTTTAGAAGGAATGATACAATACTGTTAACATACTGGACCGGCACTGTGAATGTGCTCAGTCGAAGGTGTCTGTAAAGTATCCTACCAAGAGAAATTAAAGTAGAAGATTGATGAAAACAATTGTGTGAAGTGAATCGAAGTGGTCCTGCAATGTTTTAAACAAAACCTATCGCACATTCAAAAGTCTTTGATTTTGATACTAAGAGGATCCAAGCCCGAAAGAGGGAGATCCATATCAAGAGGGTCCGATCCCGAATGAGGGAGATCCATAGTCCAAGCCCGAACGAGAGAGATCAAGTGTGAACATTATGATAAAAGGGGGTATTCGCCTGAAGAAGGGAGACTCATGATGAACATTGAAAGCGAGAACTTGTGCAAGTGAAAATCCTGAGTGGAACTTTGAAATGTGTTTGTTACGACAAACCCTCTGCAGTAAGAGACTGTTATCACAAAAGAAGCTTTCACAGAAGGCCCTGATGTCCGTGCATTGAACTGTGTACTCGTGGACGAGAAGCCAGAGTGTGTGCTAAGCTCGAATGGGCCGCCTTGCCCTGTCCTGAAAACTTGGGGAAAGGAAGCCAACTGCTTAACCGTCCTGACACATTATTTCTTGAACACTTTTCTTTGTTGCATACATTACTGTCCCGCACCCTTTTGTATTTAGAAGTAAGGAGTGGCAATAGGTTTATTAGTATAGGCCCTTTTATTTTGACAGAGACTCGACTAGGACTGTGTTATAATTATTTGATGGTCGTAGCTTTCTCCCATCCTTATATTTAGGTTAGACAGGTGTTCAACAAACCCATTTAAGTTCAATAAACACCCTTCAACTGAGATCTCTTGCATCTGTCTTCAATGTTTGACACCATGCCTTCCTTACAGAATGGTAAATCTTAACATTAAAAAGTAGAGGAGCACTGCTCCCATCTGCTCATGCCCACTTCGACCACTGGAATTCTTTTATTTTTCTATCTCTTTCTAACCCTGCCATTCTTCATGCTCTATTTCCAAGTCTTCGCAGCATGCTCGGCTTCTCCCGGACCCAAGATGGTGAAAAATACATTCAACATCAGAAAACATCATTTGGCACATACACATAAACGTTAATGATGCTGTCCACTGTAAAACATTATTGAATCATGTGCCTGCACCTCCAAACACTGATCATTTTGGCATGAACAAAAAAGCATTTAACAAACCAAACACTCCTCATATCAGAATCAGTGTAATGAAATGCAAGATGGGTTATTTTCTCTTGCTTGCCGGTTTCCCTCTTTGCAGCTGTTCTCTCCCAGCTCCACCTTCTCTACTTTCACCCGGTGAAGATCTTGGACGGGGTCTGCCCACTGCCCTAGTTCTTTCACGTGCTTACTCATTGCACAACCCCTTTCTAGCAGTTCTGGTGATGCATGGAGTGACCGGAATGTCACTGGGGCACCATGTGATCATACCTTACCTCTCCTATAGTGAAGGGTTAAACTGTGCAGCCCGGGCATCCAAGCAAAGGTGATGGAAAAGGATGCCGCCTGTTTCCGGAATCGTCCTCCCATCCACTACAGCTAACTCCAAGCTGGAATCCAAAATGGGGGATGAGCAGGAAGCACATTTACACATGTATGCTCTTGCTTATATAAGACACCCCTACCTGCAGAAGACCCCAACATCAGCGTTTTGATGAATACTGCCTCCCACACTCACAGTTAAAACAAGGGCCTGGGACAAATCAACTTCCGGGGCAACAGTGGTCCAGGGATGAATATCAGTTTCTAAACCATCAATCAACCCCACACCGCGAGTACACCAGAAGAGATCTGAACAGAATGTAAACACAAGCAAATTATCAACCTCCTTGTCCAAGTTTAGACGGAACAGCGAAAATACATTTATTACACAATGATAAAAGGGACTGTCCAGTCAAGGTTATATACAAATATCTACTTCATTATCATCACAACAGACAGTTCTAGCACACTACAAAACACAACCGAACCTGTAAGGGGATGCAGAGGGCAGACAGTTTCAGGAAGCAAAAGAGATGCCCTCTGGATACTGACAGGAGGGTAGTCGGTATAGTAATTAAACGCAATAGTTCAAGGATACTTGGTTTCAACACAAAGGGAGAAATGGGTTGTAAAATGTCACTATGGTCCTTCAGAGAACGACCAGGGGGACAGGACCACAATGTACCTTGTGCTGGTAGAAGTTATTGGTGCTCGACATGGTCGAGTCGTTTTCAGGGTGCTTTGCAGCTTCTGCAACAGAGTTCAAGACGGGGGACAGCTGAGGGTATCAGGTGGAAAGCAGTTTGGCGAGCAAGGCTTGATGAACCGCTGCAGGCTGGCCTACACGGCGGCTCAGGGTCAGGAATCGTTGTCTCAATGCTGGTTGGCAAGACAGAAGCACTGGTCGAGGCGTCTCGGACGACATTAGCGACTGTGGGGTGACAACAGTCAGCAGTCGGTTGCAGCTCGAGGGACTCGAAAAATGTTCTTTAAGGCGGATGCTAATTGATGCTTGTCGATGCACTCCTCCTAGCTTCTTCACTGGGCTTGTGTCATCCTTTGAGGCAGATGGCCCAAAGCAGAGGAAAGTGTTGCAGGCAATGGCATTGCCCTTGGTTTGGTTCAGAGACTCTCTGGCAATTCCCACCTAGGAAGCTTGCTTGCAGAGCGTAGCAGGGCATGCTGTGTGCTGGCTGGGTACCGGTTCTGGAGCTGCTGGAGGGTCCTCTGGGTTCAGTAGCTCCCTCTGTTCACTGGGAGATGTATAGGGGAGCGATCTTGCTTCCCTCTTTGGAATTCCTGGCCTTCCTCACTGGCAGAAGTTGTCAGGCAGACTGTACCTTCAGCCAGGGTCCAAATGAGTTCTTCTTGTTACATCTTGCAAAGTCTTCGGATGACCTGCCCAAAAGAGGGGCTCCGCCCTCTTTTAAAGCCAAATAGGCAACAACGATTGGCGTAGGCTAAGCCCACCTTAATGAACCAATCCTGGGTCCCCACTAACAATCTCCTGTATGCATGAGGTCATAACAGAAAAGGTAAAGGGGTGAAAACATGTAATACTAAGGCCCACCCATCTTCCTGTCTGTTGGGGATCTAATGGTCTCTACTGTTAATTGAGCTCTCTGTGGTTCCTGATTAAAGCGGTAGGTCTCCCTTGAAGCTGTGGCAAGAACAGACTTTCTGTCTCCATCAATTCACATACTCCTACCATCAGAATGGGGTCCTCCTGTGAGGGTTGCCTACTGTAAACACATGTACCAGATATGACATTGATACTTTAGGGTGGGAGCTGGTTTCAGGTTAACACAGTGCATATGAAAGTGGTGTTGAGGTTTTCTGTATCCTTTGTTTTAGCCTCTGCATCCAGGCACCTTGTGGGCCTGTTTGAAGTATACTCAATTGGTATGTTAATTATGTTAATTGCTGCCACCATCTGCTGACAGTAACAAACGGATAGGGCGGATCCATAGAGTTAATTAGGCTGGCCATGGCAGGAGGAAGGTTTTGACCCGCCCCCTTATGAGATGCATCGTGTACTCTACTTGTCAGATCCCAACTAAATATGACAGGGAGGACTGTGTCTGTAGGCTGTGCCTACCCAGAGTACACAGGTCTAAGTGTATGTCATGCGGTCAGCATAGGAAAATGTGTGCGGATTAGCCCCACACATTTGATCTACCATCATTCAATTTTATATACAATTTCAGAAAAATCCAGGTGAGCGCAGACCCACCGTGCAGATGGTCAAATTCCTCACAAATTCCTCACAGGGGCGAGAGGGAAGGAAGAAGAGAAAAGAAGGGTCTTAAGAAGCTTCCGGAACTTAAGAAGATCTGGCTCAAGCCTGAGAGGGGCAGGGAGGCCATTCCAAAGGGAGGCTTCTGCCGGAGAGAGAGAGTTTAATTGCTTGGCCTAAGGTTGTCTCACTGGCATGCCATAATCCGTCTCTTACTTGCTCATTGTTTGTGTGGACCATTATTTGATCTCCAGTGGCTTCTTCCAGGATTGTCCCAAAGTTACACATCATTTTGATTACCCTGAGGGCAGCCACATAACCTTCTATGGTTTTTCCATGCCGTTGATGCACCATATAGAAAACATGTCTCTCTATCACAATATTGATTTTGGGCAGACAGTGCTTATCTCGTTTGGCCACTGTATCATGCAACAGGTCTGACCTTCACCATGCTTGCAGTGTATTGTGGGAAGGGGTCTGCACACTTCTTGGGGTTCTGACCCTAGGCAGTGCTTCCGCATCGCCTATTTATTCTCAGGGGCTTCTCCAGAACTGTCTATGGCCTCTATGTATGTAAGTAGGTTAGGATATCCGGCCTCCGTGGTATGGCTGGGGTGTCACTTAGTTGTACAAAGTTGAGAGGGTTCAATTTGTTGAAATGTAATTTTGGTGTATGATGGGTAAGTGGTGGTGGCATTTCCGATTGCATTAGCTTCTGCTGTTGGGGCATCACCTTGTTTAAGCATATTGGAGAGATGCAGGGTCCACATGGGGCTTGCCTCATTCCTCTCCCCCCTTTTTTTTTAGGGTAACCTGTGGTGAACATGGATGATGTTGATGTATTGTTCTTATGAGAGTTGCTGTGGCAGTGCTTAAGTTCATTAGATCTGTGGGCCACTAATGGTTAACCCTTTGGCTGCAGGAATGCTCGGCAAGTTGGACAAGCAAGAGCCAACTTTGCATGGTGAAGTCCGTTCCCTGAGCAGTGATTGGCAGGGGCTTTGGGCTTCTAAGTGAGGGGACTGGAGGAGTTGCCTGGGCATGCAGGTATGTGCAGAGTCTGCATATGGTGTCGGGTGTGAGTTGGCCCGCTGACTGCCTCATGGAGGCAATAATGGGGCACTACTGGCGTTGGTTCGCGTGGCCAGTCACACAGATAGAAGATAATGGTGCTATTGTTGTGCCACACTGGGGTTATCATGTAAGTATATGGGGCGCGCTACAAACGAGTGCCGGTAAACACAACAAGCATCTGGGGTCCTTGTGGTTTTAGGGGTTCCGGGCCATAGGAAGGGCAGGCGGACACCTTGAGATAGCAGGCAACAGAGGAAGTACTTACCGATCGGTGAGAGTACTGCTTCAGCGTGCTCTGGTAATAGTACGGGTTGTCTGGAGGTTGGGCACCCTGCAGGGGGCTGGAAAAGCTTGGCTCCAGATGTTGCAGCCCAGATGAATGTACCAACATGGATTATTTATGGTGCAATAGCTAACTTTTGCGATCAGCAAACAGCCACTAGCTGTCCCTCTGTGAAGTGGAAGGAGGGTAGAGGGACAGAGAAAGTTTAGAAGAGAAAGGTACAACATACACTTCGACATGAAACACTTTATAGTAACATGCTTATTTTATTGTGCATAGAGCCCCTACCAATTCCACTTACTTCGACCTCACAAGTTTGAGGACATATAGATATGACATAAGGGCACTGAAGTGATAAGTGCTAAATTAGACAGTTTCACAGTGTCCTAAAAAAAAGACTAGTGCTGCTAAATATTGAATTCCCTTTACTTTTAAGCCTTGTCGTGGGCAGGAGGCAGCATGACCAACATCCAAGCTTAAGGAACTGGTGCCAATGACATTAAGAAAATCATCACATTTCGGATCGATTCAACCAGGGATACACATTTAGCAATTTCATGCCCTTACCTTAACTTCAAATGTACTCTCAATACAAGAGTCCAGTTAGCAGAGGTTGGATCCTGGGTGAAGACGACAGGAGCCTACTGTCCATATAAGGACCACAAAGAGGCTGTCTCAAACAGCCAAAAATCCCACATGCCTACCTGCCCTCTCCACCTGGGCAGGCACCATCCTTATAGCTCCTGCAGTAAGGCTAGAACTTGTTCTTTGATAATTGAAGGAGAGTTTTAATGAGCATGATGAAAGCGCATCTGATCATCTGGCGGCGTGTCTGTCCAGCTGCCTTTTTCCGCAAATGATAAATCTATAAATTTCTCTTTCTTTTGATGATGGTGCCTCATTAACACACTTTCCAACCTTTGCAGGTTTTAGTTTCAGTTACTCTTCACCAAGACCATTTACTGTAAATTATGTTTAAAATTAAATGTCAGCTAACTCAAAAGGCCCCACTGATAAAAAGATCAGCCCCAAGAAGTAGGACACGAAAGAATTTGGGCATTAAAACCATCACGCTTGCCACAGTGGAGGCAAAAAGCTAGCTTGAGAGACAGTTCATATACAGAAAAGGATCCTAAATATGTTTGTAAGAATGCTTGCCTTCGCCCTATCTGAACGCTAAAAGGGTGCTGTGCATATCTCAACACTGGGGGTCTCCGATTAGGAGTCATTGCTAGGAATGTAGCTGTCTCAGACAAATGGACACTGTGCCGTCCCCTTCATTAGCTATTGGCTACATTTGCAGTTTTTAGGGGGCTTGTTGAACCATTTTTGTACCCTCTCTCCTGGTAGTGCCCTAGGCGGCGGCCTAGTTCCATCCTGCCCTACAACTGACCTATGATTCTACTGACAGCTTCAAAAGATAAACACAAAACATATTGCAGCCAGGTGGGTTCTGAGACGCCCGTTGCCCATAGGTGTTCTACACATGCAAGCAGGGCAGAGAGACTGATGCATCGTGCCCTCTCATTCGGGTATCCATTAAACCAATCTTGTTTGTCTTTCAACGAGCTTATTATGGCAGATCTGGTAACTCATCAAGCAGCTTTGGAGCGCGGCATGTCAGGGCGGTGAACTTTCTGCTTGGTAAATTCACAACAGTGTACTGTACTTGCCTCTGAATAATGGCCGTGTGTAATGCAACTGAAAATGCCACTGGCTCGGTTCCCAAAGATCACTCAAGCTCAACGCGCATCCCCAGTAAGTGCACATGGAGCGGCGTACCATGTCTGCTAAAGAGAAACACGACACTTTCGAGCTGCGGCAAACGGTTACGGCATTTCAATATCAATGCACCAGCTGTCGAATGACAATGCTTGGCAAAGTGAAAAGAATCAGTGAACGTGGCACTGTTGGAAGGCAAATAAACTCAACCGGGCACCATTCCAAAGAAGAACCTGTGGAGTGGGCTTCACTATTGTCCAAGCTAGAATGCGTCGAGAGGCCAAGACCCCGCTCAGCAGGCTCCAGTGGTCTTCATACCATGCTACTTGCTATGAAAAATGAGGTGATCATAGATATGCTGCATAATGGGTACCAAGCTTCCCATCTACCCAAAGATGTCCACAGTGGAAACAAAGTATGAGAGGAAGCCCGCGATTTGGGAACTGGCAGGGGTGTTGCTAGGTCTGGAAAAGATCTTGGGCTATGCTAATTTTGGGACTGGGGGTTATCTAGCCTTTTTAATTGTAACCCCTGAGCTTATATCCAGGGCTACATACAAAAGACCCGGAGCTATAGCCCCCTCAGCCCCTTCCTAGCAACGCCTCTGGGAACTCAGCACATCCACAGCCATCTTTACCCTGAGACGTGGCTCAAATTCAGCACAGGGAATGGAAACAACATCTGCAGACAACAATGGAGGGACAGATGTTGCACTCATTTGATCCTCACAGCCGAATGTGGAGGCTGTCCGAAGCAGTAGGTATGGTTCAATGTTACAGTAGGGCGAGTGTTGTGAAAAATGAAATGAGCACAACGCCTACTATGCAAACCTTCCATCACAGACATGTTTGCCAAACATACACATCTGTGGTCATTCTTATGTTTTTCCCTTCCCATTTTTCACAGAGGTATCTGTGAAGAATCCCCTGACAGTGTAACCAGACTGTCCAGGTTCTGGGTGATATATTTTGCTTAGTAGAAGAAATTAAAAGTTCTTATGATGACTAAATATATACTGTAGGTGATGATTAGAGCTGGAATTCGCAAATATATATATATATTTTTTAAAGTGGGGGGGGGTTACAGATGTACTTTGGTCTATACGGAGATGTCCAAACTTTAAAAGCATAACTCTAAAGATGTAAACAGATGAATTAGACTGAGGGGGCGGTGGGGACGGGGGCGGGGGGAGGCGCTCGTGTGGGCATATTAAGCCATACTACTAAACCAATTACAACACAAAAGACATTTTTAGAAAAAGAGCAAGTAAGATATATATGTAGATGTTTCGTTAATTTTACTTACTTCATTTGAAATGTTTATGTTTACAGAAGGCTCAATGCAAAACTAATTATTTGTGCCTCTTTTTTTTCTTCTTCATTATAAGTCTAGGTTATGTTTTGACAAGGCTGGTATTATATAAAGCCATGAACACCTCAAGTGTAAAACTTAATTTAAGCGCTCTGAAACAAATAAGCACCACAGCAGTCTTATTAAATTCGCGTTTGACCTTGCAACGTAACAATGTAATTGCAGCTTATTTAATCGTTATATGATTAAGTAAACTTAATTTGGGAAGCAAACACGAGAGCTGCATACGTTTCTAGGAACCGCGTGGCTCACTACCAGCTGGTCCGTGGGCCGGGACTCGTGGAGGAGGCTCTTGCAGACATTGAAGCCCTGAACAAGGATGCAGGCCCAGGGGGCCTAAAACTGAGGACCAATTACAAGGATTCCACCCAACATGTGCAGTTATGCAGCTACCCACCGCGTGCTTCCTCTTTTCTTCGAAGGACAGCGAGAAAGCTGAATAAATAAAACGTCGAGGAAACAGCCTTGACGTCAGCTGCGGAGAACAGCATTCAAACACGGTGCAGCTCAGGAAGAGCAAGGGTTTTTAAGAAGTCGGTTTATGTGGAGGCCGCCCGGTGGGGTCAGTCACGTGACGCTGCGCCCCTCAGCTCCCGCTGCCGGAGGCAGCCATGTCAGGAGTAGCCGATCTGAATCCGTGGACACCCACGGGCCCACAGCGTTCTGATCTTTCCTTTCCTGCTGGGCGGAAGAGCAAGGGAAACCAGCACCAGTTCATTTAGGATGTGCCTGTCATCTAAAGAAATCTAAAATGCAAGCAACAGAGCAAGGGAAACCAGCACCAGTTCATTTAGGATGTGCCTGTCATCTAAAGAAATCTAAAATGCAAGCAACAGCAACTTTTATTAGTGCGTACCGATCCCGGGAGTGATAAATATGTTTGTTTACTTACATGAGCTAGCAAAATTGGAGTTAAGAAGCTAAGTGATCAGACTATCACGTAGATACAATTTGTGGTACATATACAATGAGGGCATTATCTGCACCCATATTCTGTACATAAATCAAACCATTCCAAAACAAGAGACACAATAATGCTGTGGAGCATAACACTGATTGTAGGAGGCATGCGTTTCTACGCAGACATTGCTGCACATGACATAATGGCCATCATTGCCGTTAGAGTGGGATTAGCCACATTTTGCATGGAACATTTTGAAAGTGAGTAATTAAAACAGAGCACTTCAGTTTACTGAGGCCATGCATGAGAAGGCCATCCAGTCTAGGTTTTGCTTGAACTTCTGGAACGTGTCGTGTTCCTACATTTCAAATGGGAAAGACAAAAATACAAATTCCAGAATCCAACGGAAAACATGAAACGACCTTCTCGCGCATGGCCATGGGAAAGTTGAGAGCTGTATTATCCTTTTTGTCACAACATTTTTATATACGGGATTAAACACCCCCTACTGTACATTATGAGGACGTTCTTGTAATTTAGGAAGGAGTTCCTCAGCCAAACAAAAAGGCTGGGTGCCTTACAGTAAACCTTTTACGTACATCACAGGGTATGTTATCCTTATAGTACATGACAACACACTACCATCCCCTTTAATACCTAGCCTCCTGCTTAATCTAATGGTGGACTTCTTCCAGTTAGTCATACATATACACATTGTTGAATCTGTTCAGATTAAAAACACACTAATAGGCAGTTTGTACTGTAAGAGAATAGTTTAAGCTGTTTGATAAAATGCACCAAACTATATTGTAGTTTACAATAAAAGCCAACGTGCAGATGGGGGACACCGGGGGGAACGCGAAGCGTTTCCCCCCGGGGAAGTTTTTGGCGCTGCACACGGCCAGCGAGTGGCCGTGGGGGGCAGAGTGCCCCTCCGGGGTATTTAAGGGGCCAGGGAAGGTTCGGGAGGCAGGTGACGGTTGGACTTGGCGATTGTCAAGTCCCGTTGCCTGCTCCCGAGCCTTCCCTGAGGGAGTGGGGCCCAGGTTGTTGTGGTTAGAGCAGGTAAGGTAGGGTAGTGGGGGTAGTTAGATTGGGTGGTGGTTGGTATAGTGGCAGGCAATTAAAAAAAAAAAAATAATAATAATAAAAAGGTGGGGAGAGTTCAGTCTAGTTGGGGGTATCGTATATAAGTTACCCCCCCTCTTTACCTGAGCCGCCGCCTGGGGTTAGCTGCGTCTGGGTGGGCGGCGTGGGTTCGGTAGGCTTTTTCCTTTTCTAGGTGTCGGGCTTCGGGGGATCCGGGTTGTCCGTGTGGGAGCGGGGTTTGTTGAGCAGGACTCTGCGCTTTTCGGAGCCTGCGCGCGTGTCGGGTCCTGCGCTCGTTAGTAGGGGAGCGCAGGCACGGGCTAGGGGGCGGGCACAGGTAGTGTAATTAGGGCAGGGAGACATCCCTTCCAGTAGCACACGGCCGCGGGGCTGTGCTGCGCTGCACGGCTCCTCCTGGTACTGGGGTTGGCGGCTGCGGGAGGTTAGCGGAGACCAGTGGGCCCTTTATTGGGTGCGTGGCTCTGTGTGCGGTGGCAGCCTTCGGCCAGAGGGGGCAGAGCAAGCTCCTTAAAGGGGTCGCTCCATTTGGATGGTGTTTTCTGTTTGTTGCGGTGCATATCGTGTGCCACTAGGGGGCAGGGCGGGCTGTGCATTGGGGGATTGTTTCACCTGGCTGCAAAGGGTTTTTGTAATTGGGGATAGTGTTGATTATCAGCCTTTGGGGGGGGGGCTTGTGGCCTGCTAGTACTGTAGGGAGTGGGGTAGTTAGGAGAGGGGGTTTGTTGGTGGGGGGGTAGTTTTAGGTGGGGGAGCAAATAAAAAAAAAAATATATATATATAGATAAATAAATAAAATAGAGATTATAAGGGTGGTTGCAAAGCGGGAGTTATTTAACTCCTTTTGTTATTAGTTGTTAGCGCAATTTCTTTGGGGTTTCCCCGCTACTAGGGGTCCTTCTTTCCACGGGTAGGTCCCGGCTCGGGGGCTTAAGTAGCAGGTGAGCGACAAGGGGCATATTTGAGTGTGCCATTCAGTGTTGGTGCACGATGGTGGGCCAAGGTGCAAGCAGGAAGGGGTTGGTTGATGCGAGGGCTCTGAGGGAGGCACTGGCAATAATTAGAAGGGCAACTACGGCCCAGCTGGAGGGGGCGGTGGGGGAGGTCACAGGTGAGGGGGAGACAAGTGGGTGTAGGCCGCAGCGTAGAGGGCAGTTGATGGGGCTCTCACGGCAGTGGTGGCTTGCACCCCCGCGGCGGGGAGAGGGGAGGTGTGGGAATGCAGGGGCAGGAAGAAGAGGAGGGAGGTAGACAGGAGGGCGTCCGGGGAAGAGATGATTTCGGGTGGGCAGCCATGTGGGGAGGGAATGAAGGATAGCACTAAGGAAGCAGGGAGTGCTCAAATGGAGGTGGCTCAAAGGAACCACGGCGGGGCTAGGGATGGGGCACAGAAGGGGTGCAAGGGCAGCGGGGAAGAGGGGGGAAATACCTGCGGAAGAGTGCGGGTGGGAGAAGGAGGGAGAGGTCCCCATCAATTGAGGTGGATAGGGCGGGGCGCGGAACAGCCCCCCCAGGTAGGATGAGTGAGGGCGGAGGGCTCTGCGCAGCCCCCGCTGGTCAGGTGGAGGTAGAGGGTTTGAGAACGGCCCCTCCTCGGTCAGCGTACGGAGAGCCTAGAGGGTGCAGCACGGCCCCTAGCAATGAAGACTCCAGGGTGGAGGTCGGAACGCCTCGCCCGAGAGAATAGGACCAGGCAGGGGTTTCCACGGCCCCGCCGGGAAGACGTCAAAGGAGTGGCGGGTTGGACACCCCAGGCTCGCAAGAGGAAGATCAACTCGACTGGGGCACGAGCTCGCAGCCACAATGGTATTTGACGGGTGATGAAGTCGGTTTCGAGGATTATGGGGGTCAGTGGGAGGTGGATGGTTATAGGACGGTGGGGGAAAGGGAGGAGAAGAGACAAAGTTGGTGTTGGGATCTGGAAAGGCAGGCGCAGGGTGGTCGGGGGGCGAGAGGGCGGGGGAACGGTTGGCTGGGTGACATGTTTTGTCCCCGCAGTAGGAGCCCTATAAGGAAGGAGATGAGGAGCATTGGTGTGGACGCAAGACAGCAGATGGCAGGTGCGGAAAGAGGTGAGCGGGAAAGGGAATGGTCATCTGCATGGCAGAGAGGGGTCCGAAGTGGGGGGTCGGGAAATGAAGGGTCTGGTTTGCAAGGGCTAAGGAAAGAAGTGGGGGTACAAGCCATTGGAGACTTGGGGGTCAAGAAGGGTATCTGCTCAGTGGAGGTCCAAACGGACAAGGTGGGGGAGCCATTGGTGCTCGAGGGGCAAGCTGGGAAAGAAAAGGGGTTGGAAGTGAAAGGAAAAGAGAAAAAACTGCCATACATGGGGATAACGAAACCGTTGGGGGTGCACTTGATGGCGGCAACCAGGGAGAAGATTCAGGGGGGGGGAATTTGTAGATGTTTTTAAATTGCTCCATAGGGAAGTGAGAGGTAAGGAGGGGTCTAAGGAAGAAGAGAGGGAGCTAGCTGCGCGCCCAAGGGTACCGGTGACTATTGAAAATTGGACGTCGGCATTTATCATTTATGCCGGTGTTTATTGTGAAAAATTCCCTGAGCGTTGTGTGGCCCTACTTAAATATATGGACGTAATTAGGAAGGCTTTCACGAGTTTTGGGGGATTTGCCTGGGTAAGGTATGATGAGGAATTCAGAGCGATAATGGCGGAGGACAGTCAGGCGGTCTGGAGGGAGATAGATATGGATCTTTGGCTGCCCTTCCGACCCTTTCTTGGTCGCCCCACCCATAAAGGGGCGGGGGGAGGGGGCAGAGGGCAGTCCTCAGCAGCATGTTGGGCGTTTAACAAGGACGGCTGCACAAGGACCCTGTGTAGGTTCAGGCATGAGTGTAGCAAGTGTGGAGGAAAACACCCTCTTACTCAGTGTTTCCAACAGGGGGGCAGGGGGAGGGGGAGAGGTTCAGGCAGAGGGGTTGTGGGGAAAAGCTTTTATGCCAATTAAAGTGGGGGTGTTGCAGAAATGGTTGCAATTTTATCCAGACAGGGAAGGGGTGAAGATTTTGAGTGAGGGGTTTAGTCAAGGTTTCAGATTGGGGTACCAGGACCCATGGGTGCGCCGGTGGGCTGAAAATCTGAAGTCAGCCAAAGAAAATGTTGAAGTGGTAAGGCAAAAATTGAGCAAAGAAATAGCGGCAGGAAGGATCGTAGGGCCATTTGATGACCTGCCGGGTGACTTAGTTATATCCCCACTGGGGGTGGTGCCCAGGAAAGCTCCGGGGGAGTTTCAATTAATACACCATTTGTCTTGGCCGGAGGGCATGTCGGTGAATGACTTCATTGCCCCGGAAGAATGTAGAGTTGTATATGAAAGTGTGGACCAGGCAGTGGAGCTGGTAAGGAAAGAAGGGCGGGGGGCCTTCATGGCCAAGTGTGACATCTAAGCGGCGTTCAGGATACTGCCGGTGCACCCGGAGGATTTTCGGTTGTTAGGTTTGCAGTTTGAGGACCGCATATACATAGACAAAGCCTTGCCAATGGGGTGCGCAATTTCCTGTGCGCTGTTTGAAAGATTCAGCTCCTTCCTACAGTGGGTTTTTTCATTTAACTCGGGTTGGGAGAGTGTACTGCACTATCTGGACGATTTTCTGTTCATTAGCGGGGCAGATAGAGAGGGAGAGTGCAAAGGAATGCTAAAGTTGTTTCAGGACCTGATGGAGGAGTTGGGTGTGCCGTTAGCGGAAGACAAAACAGAAGGGCCTGCAGTGGTGCTGACATTTCTGGGAATTGAACTGGACTCAGTGGCTATGACCTCACGATTGCCGCACGACAAGGTGAGCAAACTGGTGGTGTTGCTGGAAAGGGCGATGGGGACCAAGAAAATGACACTGGTTGACATGCAGAGATTGGTAGGGCATCTGAATTTTGCATGCAAGGTGGTGGCCCCAGGGCAGACGTTTTGTAAGAACATGGCGAGGGCTCTGGCGGGAGCAAAGTGCCCACATCATCGGATAAGAGTATCAGGGTCAGTGAGGGAGGACTGCAGAATTTGGCTGCGTTTTTTGGAGAAGTTTAATGGGGTGTCAATGTGGTTGCAGGGGGCCCCGGTGACATGGGAAGTACAGATATTTTCGGACGCAGCAGGAGCAGGGGGTTTCGGAGTATTTTGGGGGGGAAAATGGTGTGCTGAGAAATGGCCTGATCTGTGGTTGAAGGAGGGAAGGAGTATAGCATTCCTTGATTTTTTCCCATTACTGGTGGCATTGGAGTTGTGGGGGAAGGAGTTGCAGGATAGGAAAGTGAATTTCAATGTTGACAATGAATGCGTGGTCCATGTGGTAAACAGGCAGTCAGCAAGGGATCAGAGGGTGGCAAAACTCATGAGGGAGTTTGTGCTGCGATGCATGGAATTGAATGTGGTGTTTAAGGCAACACATGTGCCAGGAAAGGATAATGGCATCGCTGATGCATTATCTCGTTTTCAATAGCAGAGATTCCGTGGATTGGCTCCAGATGCGGATCAGGAGGGGCAGCAGATTCCGGAGGAGCTGTGGAAGATAGGAAGATGAGAGCGCTGGCTTTGGTGGAGGGTTCATTGGCTGGGGCGTCTAGGGAGGCATACAGGAGGACCTGGGAGGATTTTATTGGGGGGGAGCGCGTAGTTGGAAGGGCAGATGGGATGCGGAAGAGAGGAGGAGGGATGATGTCATGAATTTCCTCCTGAGGTGCATGGACAAGGGCTGGTCAAGAGCAACTATAGCGGGGAAGTTAGCAGGAATTGCTTTTTACGGGAAATGGTTTTGGGGTTTCCAGCCGAGTGGGGGGGAATGGCGAGTAGGATGTTGGAAGGTTGGGCAAGGGTAAGTAAGAGGGACAAGGACAAGAGGAGGCCAATATCGGCCGAATTGCTCCAGAGGTTGGTTAAGGTAGTAGGGGGAGTTTGCTGGTCGCTATGGGAGGGGGAGCTGTTTGCGACCTGTTTTACGTGGTTATTGTTCGGGGCTTTTCGGGTTTCGGAGTTGGTGGGGGGAAAAGGGGGTCTGGAGGATTGCGGTGGGAGGATGTGCAAATTACAGAATTGGGTTTGGACATCAGGATTAAGAAGTCTAAAACGGACCAGAAGGGGGAGGGTTCCTGGGTTTTGTTGGGGCAGGGAAGCAAGGATTTATGCCCAGTGCTGGCAGGCAGGCTGTGGAAGGAGCGGTGTGGGGGGAAGACAGGCTTGGTGTTTAAGCATGAGGATGGATCGCCGGTTTCAGCGAAACAAGTTTTGGGGGTATTGCGGAAGGCTCTGCTGGTGGTAGGAGAAAAGGGCGAGGATTTTGGTACACATTCATTCAGGATGGGTGCAGCATCGGAGGGTAATAGGTTGGGTTTCACGGAGGATAAGGTGAAAAGTTTGGGGCGTTGGAGGTCTGGGAGATACAAGGGGTATGTCAGGGAGTTTCATAAAAGAGAATTTTAAGGAAGGGGGTAGAAGTTGGCTGACAACAGCGTGGGGGTTGTATGTATTGTGGTGGTAATTTTGTAATTTCTTTTTCAGATGCTGTGCGAAAGGAGGGGGAGTTGGCGCAAGTGTGGATTGTCGGCCATTCAATTGTTAAATGGGCTGGGAAAGAAGCGGAGAAAAGGGTTATGGGCAGGCAACTGGGGTGTAGCTATAAGGATGTGGTGGTAAGATGGCAAGGGTTAGGGGGCCTGCGCTGGGACCAGTTGCTGCCTATGGTGGCGGGGTTGCGGCAACGCTACGGGGCGCCGGAGGTGTTGATTATTCACGCTGTGGAGAATGACCTGGTTATGGATACGGGGGTGGCCCTGTTAAGGAAAATGAAAAGGGATTTAGTTTGGGTGCGGGAAATGTGGCCTCAAGCGGAGGTTGTGGACGAAGTTGTTGCCGCGCAGTGTGTGGAGGGGAGCGAGGGAGCGATAGAGCAGGCTAGAAAGGGGATCAACAGATAAATGGTGAAGTTTTGTGCCTCTGTGGCGGTGCAGGTGATGGAACATAAGGAAATAGTGTATGAGGGCTTTATGATCTTTAGGGAGGATGGGGTACACTTGTCGGTTTATGGGAACAATCACTATTTGGCGGACCTGTGCTCTTGGCTGGGAGATTGGTTAAAGAGTTGGAAATAAAGGAATGTTGTTGGGGGGGCAGAAAGAACACCTCGGGGGAGGGTTTTTCTGGTGCCGGGGGCATGGCCCCTTTTGATGTGGGGGAGGGAAGCACAATGGGGGAATGACACGGGAAAGGATGGGGTGGTGCTGTTTGCACAAGCTGGCCACCCCGGGGGAACAGGTATTGAGCCTGGAGGGGAATGGCCCCAGGGAGAAAGCGGGACGTCTGGAAAAGGGGTAAGGAGATGGTAGGGTCCAAGGGACAGTTAGGGAGGAAATGGCATTATTTAATTATTTAATTGTTGGGGGAAATGAAAATGTGTAATTAGTTAATTGGTTGTTTAAATATTTCGTTAGTCTGTAAGGCCATGGAGCCAGGTAAGCGTTTAATTGTAAGCTTTGGCCTGTCACATTAAAGCGACCTTTTCCACTTTTAAATGAGTCTGGGTTTTTGTGCAGTAAGCCAAAAAGATTCTTGTGTTAAACTCCACTAGTGCATTAAATAAACATACTATGAAAAACAGTTCCTTATCAATAAATCACTGTAAAGTGGGACTTTGTAATTTTTTTGTGTTCTCACTGTCCTCACCCACACAGCCCCTAAAAAGAGGACTTCTTGTAGCTCAAGATAACTTATGTAAAGTGTCACAGAAAGCTATTTTAGAAGGAAGGACCTTGAAAACGAGTCGAGGCTGGAATTCAGCTCTCCGCTGCCTCACGCATTGTGATGTCGCAACTCAACCAGAATCACCGATTTCAGTTGTAAAAGTGATGTCATTATCACAGGGCAGTAGTAATGTCACAACTAGTTTGTAGTAAGAACATTATTTACAGGTTTGTATACTGCTATTGCAGGCTGCCATGCATTGTAAAGTTCTACATGTGTTATTAGTACCCAATATTATAGAATTCCATTTGTAGACCTCAGAAGAACGAAGGGCTGTGTTAATCTGATGCTTTGTTTCTTATTGTCGAATGTGGGGTGCCCTCTAGATCCCAGCGGCTTTCTTGGCCTCACAGTCCAGTCATTTTCTCCTCCAAACAATTTCATACCTTGTATCATCATCGGGAACACCGTCTAGTTGATAGTCATTCCAGGAATGCAAGGTTAATACTACTGGTGCAATGAATTCTGGTACCTGTAGTCATTCCAGGCAGACGGGAAGCAAGCTTCTGTTGTTTCTTTAGTAGCGCAACCACATAGTAGGAGGCATGCATTTCTACACGGCCATGGCTGAACATAGTATAATGGCCATACTTGCCCTAAGAGTGGGATTATATTAAGGCCCAGACATATTTTCCATAGAACATTTTAGGGGAGTAGGGAAGTAGCTAGCAGTCAGCAATCTGGCACACCTAGGTTAGGTATGATTCACCTTGGTGCAGCCCCTCTGTGTCTAGAGGTCCATCATAATGTTTTGTCTTATTAGGGGGTGGGGTGCACTCTGGTTCCCAGCTCTGTTGACCTCAAGGCTTACGGATGTTCTTCGACAAACATTTTGATGCCTTGTGGAATCAAGGAGGCAGTCTAGCACCAAGTCATCTTGCAATATTATTGTTAGGGAGAATTCTCCAGAATGGCCAAATTTCCCTTACCTACTAAGTCCCTCAGCAGCTTTGCTGGATTTCTAGGATTTATTTATTTTCACCTGGTAAGAGTGTTAGCCTTTTTCCAACTCTTACATGTGTTTTGCTGTGTGTGTTTAACATTTTCTTGTGTTCATAGACTGTGGAGCCTTACCTACTCCATAGGCATCATCTTTTTACTGTGTGTTACACAGCACCTTCAGTGCAGTGACACAGGGTTGTCTTTTCGACTTCCCAACTCACACTCCATTTTCTGGGACTGACTACTGTCTCCCAGAACATGTAAAGTTGCCATTGACTTTATTAATCTTTTAAATCCACAGACCCAGTACAAACTATCTTACATAGAGTACTGGAAAGGGTTAATACTTATCCCTTTTTGTCCGTTTCTCTTGGAGCATTGTTTTGCTCCCTTTTCATTAAGACTTGACTGGTGGCAGTGGTACCTACCCTATTTTTCCTACCGTGGTTATCTTAAATAACCTTGGTATTGTTTCAGGCTATCTTGGTAGCCTCAAACTTAAACCCGCTAGACCATATAGGTTTTTATACGCTTCCGGCTGGGTTTATCCGCCATTTCTTTTTGAAAATGTCTTTCTCGTGTTTTACTTCGCGCACCAAACCAGGTTTGGTTCCTTTGTTCACCGTCTTTTCACGGGCTTCTGCACAGAAGCCTCCTTAGGCGCCTGAAAGTCTGGGTAGGCAGGATGTGAGGGAGGGGTTTTAAAACCCCTGACATGGGTTCCCTTGGTAACCCAAGTCGCACTCCTGTTTGATTGGCCAGGTGACTGTCCCGCCAGGACAGCCACCCCCTGCTGTGTGATTGAAAGCCAGGCTGTGTGAATGGGGGAAAACTGCATAAAAAGCAGGTCTCTGGGTCTGGAAAGGCAGAGTAGCCACTGGAACGAATGAGCCGACGAGGATCTGACAGAAGAGGACCCCTACGACGACTGAACCGCCCGGTGAAGGCCTGCTACAGGTCCGAATCTTCAGACTCCGACAGAGAAGATCTACCAGGAAGCTTTTTCCCCTGAGCGGGTGGGACCAACCAGTTTGCCCAAACTGCAAGCCAAGACTCCCTCCTCTGGTTGAATTTGCTGTACAGTGCTACAGTGAACCGGATAGCCAGGAAAGTCGGACCCTGCTTGGGTTTTAAGGAGCGCACCTTTTATTTGTTGCTTTGCTCTGCTGCTAGTTTCTTCCCTGTGCAGTGCAGGACCCTCCAGTCTTCCTACTTCATGTCATTCCGACAGTTGCTTCAGGAAGCCTGCAGGAACTGCCAGGAACGTCTGCCTCAGCTACAGCTTCTTCTCCATTTAAAGGTACTGTGTAAATCCGGTTGTTCGTTTCGTCCAGCCGCGGTGAAGGTGTGTGAAACCTTTCACCAATCCGAGGGCTTGTCCTTCTCTACTCTTTCAACTAACTTTTCTGCTGACCAACTTTGTCCGGAACTCTTGGCAAAGACTTAACAGCGAACTACCCTGAACTGTGTGATCTTGAGCAAAAGACTTTTGTCCTATTGACTTTGGCCCTAAGCCTTTTTGATTTGATTTTATCACTGCAGTTCCTCTTTCTAGATTGCCCTGCTTACTTACCTGTTGGTGCTGCTCAATTTTTACCTAACTTTGTTTTTCCTCCCTTTTTAAATTACTGGAGTGCCATTTTGCTCATACTTCATTTTTAGTTTAACTTGTCCAGAATCTATTGGGAGTAGTGTGGTGTATTAAGCGTGTGATTTTTCAACTGCTTTACTTTAGTGAAATGTTTTACAACTGATGTGTAAATAAATGTATATTCTTTTATTCAGAAACCTTAATTGTGTGTGGTGTTCCCAAAAGGATACTGCATATAATTCTGCCTAACAACTATCAACCCTGTTTCTCCCTAAAGGGCCAAAGACGTAATCTCAATCACTTGCACTTTCTTAACCTCTTTCGTGCCACTGGACTCTTCCATGCCTCCTTCAACTCTGCAACTGTCTGCAGCCACATAACTGACCCAAACGTCCCAGTAATCTAATGCCCACTTTCCCTCCTTCCCCATTATTCAAAGGTCAGTGGTTGTGGGTGGTCTTTAACTGGATCACTAAGTACCGTAGGTATGATCGCCTTGGAAATCCACTTCAATCTGGCTTCCGTAGTAAACAATCCACGGAGACTGCACTCATGCACATCCCCAACTTTCTCTCTGATGCTCACCACTCCAAACTCTCTTCTATACTCCTCCTTTAGGACCACATTGCTGCTTTCAACACTATTGACCCCGCACCTCTCCTCCTCACTCTTCAGGAAGTTGAGTCTCTGAAATCTGCTCTTGCCTGGATTGCTTCATACTTGGAAAGTTGATCCTTTAAAATCTCCAGGTACTTGCAGGTACTTGAAAATATTTGATCCTACCCCTCTCCCTGTCTGCCTCCCCCATGGATCAGTTCTTGGGCCTCTGATATTCATCTTCTATACCTCTTCCCTAGGAAGACTTATTTTGTCCTTTGGCTTTCACAATCACCTATTTGCTGGTACCACTCAAATAAGTTCTGCTTTCTCTCCTTCACCCCAGCAATCTCGGAACGGATTATGCACTGTCTCACTGCAAAGAACAGCAGGGTCTGCTGAGGATACCACAGGGATACCTAGCTGCATGTTCAACTTAGAACAAGAGGACGAGAAGGCAGGGAACCAACACACTTATAAAATGATTGGTTCTATGTGATAACAGAGAATGCCTTTTCAGCAAAAACAATAACAGTGAAACATTGATTTGTTTGGGGGGGGTTCCCCCGAATTCCCCCAATTCTCTATGTGCTTGAACCAACCCCAAACCCATTCCCAACTGGTTTACCCTCTTATCCCACCACCCATATCTATTTTTTTAAATGTTCGATGTTTTTATCTCTGTTTGTGTTTCTCTGTTCCAGCATTCTCTGTAATTATAGTGTCTATTATCACTGGATACCAAGACGATCATCTGGTAATCACAAAAAACAAAGCTCATTGAACAAGAAATGAAGGAGTGAAAAAGTCATTCATCATTTCTAAATATAAATCCACCAGAAGAAACTGCCCAGATTGGGTATATGGGGAGTCAACTGATTTTTAGATTTTTTAATTCAATTCATCACTCACACATTTATTTAATAAATGACCCTGCTAACTAGCCTCATGCTAGCATTGTTTTCATTGTCACATACAGTAAAATACCACGAACGATAAGAAAGCAGGTTGCATACAATTGTAGCCTGGGTTTCCCTACTGTTCAGTTCCTTTCTTTAAACATTTGACATTTGTTGTGTTGTGAATTTACTCATTCTGTGCATGCAGTGACTGGATACACAACTTGTCAAAACAATGTACTTTTGGTTTTCGCAAGACTGTAAAAATTAGATGTCTGAAATGTTACGACATGACAAAAGCTCTGTTTTGTTTTCACTGTTTAGTTATCTTCATGGGTACTTAGTAAAGGCGTAATCCCGCCTATACATAGCTCAGATTGTTGAACAGTACCTTAAACGACTGTCTAGCTATGCTATATGATGAAGTCCCGCGTTTGAGGTTAGAGAATGGGAATGAGGAAGCCATGGGCCACCACCCACTATGCGAAGTAGGGCCCAGAGGAAATAAATGGAGAATTCCCCCTATGTTCCCTAGTTCACCCTAACCTTTTATGTTTAGGTGGCTCTGCTGCTGAGGTGTCCCATTGCTCGGGTCAAAGGAACATGTTCACCTTTCCCCAGAGTTGTGTAATGGCGTCTTCTCACGAGTATGCAAATACACGTGTTCTATCCCTGCAATTCCTGGTAGCAGCGGGCACTGTCAACAAGGAAGTGGAGACCCATGCCCCCTAGCAATCTCCAGGGAGTAATGGGGGTTACTTGCTATGGACCAAGACCTGGCATTATGTCAGATGCATTAGAACCAGCCTCCTCAATGGATGTGAAGGAACCTGGCAAGTGCCAGCCTAACTATTTGGACTTTGAGAACTGTGCACGAAGGAACTCCTTTTCCCTGGAGACCCAGAAGGCAAGGAACAGCTTTGGGCCCTGATTTCCGCTTGTGAGCTACACAGACCCAGACATCGCCTGCCTACCCAAAACTGCTACGTGCCATTGCTGCTTGGACCAAACTGTGTGGTGGAACCAGTCAGCCGGCTCACTGAATCACTGAATCACTGCCTCCAGAAGCTCCAGAAGCTCCTAGAAGCCTGGCTCAATGCTGTTGAGCCTGTAAAGTCAGGAATAAAGTACTCTAAAGAGGCCCTGTAGCCCGGGTCCACATTTGGGCCAATAGTGACTTTTAAGCACTTTTAAGCACCCATATCTGCATTTTTCTTGAAACACATATCCTTTGAACAGTGACATTGCTGCAATTTCTTGCCTGATCATCCCTACTCAAGTACCCAGCATGTTATTCTAAACCAGTTTATGCTAGTGTTGTTCTTCTTTAGTTGTTTTCATATTTTATTGTTTAATTGGTGTTCATTTTTTAAGCTGGAAGGATAGCTGAGGGGCAATGTGTCTGTCTTAGAATCAAGACAACGCAGAACAACACAGGTTCAAATCCCATTCCCGCACTTAAGAGACTGGTCTCTGGTATTAAACGCATGCGGTGGAGTAAGGAGTCAGACAAAGGGGTGGCATGTTTGAATAAAGTTTTATTTAACATAATGAACAAAATAACCTACTTATCCCTATCTCTAAAGTGTTATCCCTACCTAAACAATGATCATCTCGGATGCTCGTCATCAGAATATTTGTCCAAAAAAAAGTGTCTGTCCTCTATCCAAAAACTAACTCTACCAATCTACAAAAAGGGTTCAGCACCCAAATGAAAATAGTACCAGGATAATGACTCCCTTCTTCCAACCCACCTTGCATTGCCTTGACAGCGGTCTTGGGATAGTCCTTTGCAATAGTCCTCAAAAGTCTCTTCCCTTCTTTCCTAGGGCTCCTGAAAGATTGCTTTACAGTTCCAGCAATTCTTCCCTGTCTGGGTCCATTATGAAGATTACTTCCAGACCTTGCTTGTTGTCTAGTATCCTCTTTACTCTTACTTGGATTACCACTGTGACAAGGGAGATTACTCCCAATGCACCCTTGACTCTTAGATCTTTGGATCTCACTACCGAGGCTCTCTTCATTCCTGGTTTCCTAGATTATCACTATCATGACGAGGGAGAATACTCCCAAGGCTCTCTTGATTCTCTGGGTGTCCCTACGGTGATGAGGGGGATTACTTCCAAGGTTCTCTTGACCTGCCCCAAGCCCCTAACGGGTCTCCTGCTACTCCTGTTTCCTGTTACATGTTGGGACATCGCCGCCGGTTCTTCCGCAGTCCTGACTCGTGTTGCTTCAGCGCTTCTTGCTTCCTTTATTCCAAACGTGGAAGAGACATTATCATAACAGACAGGAGTGTTATCAGGGATATCTGATAAGGACTTGGTCCCAAGGGAAAAGGGGTCAGGGAGTTCCTTCATGGAACGGGAGTCCTTATCCCCATCGAGGGAGTCTCTGCCTGTGAGGCCCTACTTTTCACCACCCTCAGGGGTACTATTGGGTAGTGGCCTCACCTTCCTAGCCTCACAGGGATGGGCTCCTCCCGGGGAGAAGTGACGAGATCCTGTGAATCGTCACATGCATTATAAAAGAATAATGAATTATTTATTTGTATAGAGCCTTGATTGGACATGGTTTTACTTTGGTGTTTTTGCACTATTTCTGTTCGGGTTGCTACTGTTATCACTTCACATCCCTCCTGAGATTGTAAACTTCCCTCAGTCTACGTTGCCACAAAAGGAGGTTTATCTGTCAAGCTGTGTCTGTTTTACCTTTATGGTTGGGATCACTGCTGGTTTGCAGAGGTGTATCTGTCAGGCTGTGTCCGTTTTACCTTTACGGTTGGGATCACTGCTGGTTTGCAGAGGTGTATCTGTCAGGCTGTGTCCGTTTTACCTTTATGGTTGGGATCACTGCTGGTTTGCAGAGGTGTATCTGTCAGGCTGTGTCTGTTTTACCTTTACGGTTGGGATCACTGCTGGTTTGCAGAGGTGTATCTGTCAGGCTGTGTCCGTTTTACCTTTACGGTTGGGATCACTGCTGGTTTGCAGAGGTGTATCTGTCAGGCTGTGTCTGGTTTACCTTTATGGTTGGGATCACTGCTGGTTTGCAGAGGTGTGAGAGCTCAGAAGGTGTTTTAGTCGCTACTCATCCCTGCACTCCTTCAGAGCAGCAGTCATTTCATCATACATTGTCTCAGCACATCAGGCCAAGCTAATTCTACAATGGTCTAAAACAGTACTTTCCCCTTTCCTTTACTTGAGCATTATTACCCGAGGTTGCGGTTTAAGTGCCTTCAACAAAGGCTGCATTGACGTTAATCGGGAAGGTCCGCAGCAGAGGCTAAAATTGCTGTGAGCACCTGCACATTTTTATCTTATCAACGTACACTTGGGAGAAAATATGTTTCATAAATGGAAAGAATGAAGCAATCTAAGCCAATCCTCGAGGTTAATAAAAAGGGAGCTAAAAATGAACTCTTTGCTAATTTAATGACTGTCAGTGAGCCGATGGGGAGTAGAGGCACTGAAAGGTAAGCTTGGAAACATATTTGGGTGTTTCTGGCAGAGGTGGATGAAGGCTGGGATACACAAGCGAGGCAGAGAACAAACGATTGCTTGGGACACAGGCAGTCGATCAGTGGATACAGCTTGGGCTTCCAGCAATCTGGTTGGTCATGGTACACCACTGGGGTGGTAAAACTAAATTACAATTCTGGACTACTGTTCCATGAAAACAATTGCCACTTCTAAATATTGTAGGAATTATTTTTGATTATGGAAAAAAACATCAAAATGCTTCACATATGATAGCTAACTGTTACAATGCCTAAACTCTCACTTAGCTGTGTGTCACGTGTAGCTAAATTTGCTCAGGTAATCACAAAAACCAAGATTGGCTACGGAAATATCGTGTATGAAAAGGCACCTAAAATATATTGGAAAGATCGAGATGGTTCAGAATACATAATGTTGCAGTGGGATCTAAAAAGGGTATTTGTAGAAGACTGATTCTAAATACTTCCCTATCACAAAAGAAATCTAGGTGCTCATTAGGATTAGTGCAACACTGCCGATGAAAACCATGATTATCTGAAGAAGACAATCAACCTTTCATCAAGGTACCTCTGGGCAGAAGGGTATGATACAAGCTAGAGGAATATACAAATCAAAGAGCCTAAGTGTTACCCTGCCACCCACCTCCCATGCATCTCCCTCTCATCACCATCTTCCCCTATCACCCACCTCCCAGGTCATTCCCATCATCATTGCACGTTATACTGCCACCCACCTCCAATGCAATTCCCACTCCCCCTCTTTGTATTCCCATGTTAGCCCATCACTGACTTCCATGGCATTTCCCTCTCATCCCCATGTTACCCTGTGACTAACCTCCTATGCATCGCCCTCTGCCTTTAGTTTAATTTAATTGGTTATTTTATAACACGCTTAATACCCAGAGATTTCTAAGCATGGACCCGGAGATCAAACCTGTGTTGATTCTCGTCATCTTGCTTCCAAGGCAAACGTGTTGCCCCTGAGCTATCCTCCCAGCCCTTGATAGCCTGCCCATGATACCCTTCAACCCACCTCTGTTCATCTCCCTCTTATACCCTCTGTATTTCCATGTTACCTTGCCACTAACATCCTATGCATCTCCCTCTGCCTTCTCATGGTACCCTGCCACCCACCTCCCTCGCATCTCCCTCTTACCCTGTGATGAATCAACTTCCGGGGCACCAGTGGTTTAGGGATGAATATCGGTTTCTAAACCATCAATCAGCACCACACCTCTAGTACACCAGAAGGGATACAAACAGATTGGAAACACAAGTAAATTATAACTTCCTTTTCCAAATTCTTTTAACGTGGACGGAACAGCAGGCTTATCTCTGCAAGCTTGTGGATCGTTGGTTGCTTGCAACACAATGAAAATACAATTATTACCCAATGATAAAAGGGACTGTCCAGTGAAGGTTGTATAAAAATATCTACTTTATTATTATTACAACAGACAGTTCTAGCACACTACAAAATACAGCCCTCCCTGCAAGGGAATACAGAGGACAGACAATATCATTGAGGGAAGTGATGCACTCTGGATACTGACAGGAGGGTAGTCGGTAAAGCAATCAGTCTTAACTTTTTAAGGTTATTTGGTTTCAGCACCAAGGGAGCAAGGGGTTGTAAATGTCACTAGCAGCCTTCAGAGAGGGACCAGGGGCACAGAACCACAATGTACCTGGTCCTTAAGATGATCTTGATGCTCAACAACGTAGAGTCGGTTCCAGGATGCTTTTCAGCTCCTGCGACAGAGTTCAAGATGGGAGACAGCTGCGGGTATCAGACGGCAGGCAGTTCGGCAAGCGAGGCTGGACGGATGGTGGCTCAAGGTCAAGAATTGTCTCTGTGCAGGATGGCGGATCTGTGAAAGCTGGTCGTGGCGTCTCGGACAGCTTTAGTGACTACAGCTTGACAACAGGCAGTGTTGCAGCCGGTCGCGGTTTGAGAGCTCGACTGCCTCGAAAATGTCCTTAAAAGATGGACGCTGGTTGATGCATGTTGTGGCACTTCTTAGCAGGGCTTGTGTCGTCCTTTAAGGCGGACGGCCCAAAGCTGAGGAGAATGTTTGCAGGCAACGGCCTTGTCCTTTGATCAGAGACTCTCTGGAAATTCCCACCTAGGAAGCTTGCTGGCAGAACCTAGTAGGGCATGCTGTGTGCTGGCTGGATACCAGTTTTGGAGCTGCTGGACAGGTCCTCCGAGTCCGGTATCTCCCTCTGTTCCCTGGGATAGGTTTAGGGGCAGGATCTTGCTTCCCTCTTGGACGTCCTGGCCTTGCTTCACTGGTGAAAGCTGTAAGGCAGACTGTACCTTCAGCCATGGTCCAAATGAGTCCTTCTCCTTACTCCTTTCAAAGTCTTTGGGTGAAAGTCTTCGGGTGATCTTCTAATTGAGGGGCTTAGCCCTCTTTTAAAGCCAAATGGGGCCCAGTGATTGGTGCAGACTAAGCCTACCTTATTGAACCAATCCTGGGTGACTCCTGATCAAAGTGCAAGTCTCCCTTGAAGTTTGTGGTGAGAACAGATATTCTGTCTCCATCAAATCAAATACTTCTTCCCTCTGAAAGGGGGTTCCGTGCAGGGGTTGCCTACTGTAAACAGTTGCTCCAGACATGACATTCACTGCCCTTCATACAGAGGGGTGGGAGCAAGCTTCAAGTTGACACATTTCATATCAAAGAGGTGTTAGTTTCCTGCCCCTTGTGTTGGTTCTGTGGCCAGGCTTCTTCACAGGCCTGCTTGCCACCACACAGTACATTGACAATAAAACAGGGTGGATTCATGGAGCCTTTGATATTTAATTAGGCTAGCCATGGCAGTAGTAAGGTGTTGCTTTCCCCCTTCCTGAGATGCTTTGATGTACCTGTGGCTGTCACATTCCAGCTAAATGTGACAGGGAGGACTGCGCCTGTAGGGTGTATCCCCACCGGAGTACACTTGACTATGTGTTTGTTGGGCGGCGAGCATAGGAAAATGTGTGCGGATTAGCCCGACACATTTTCTGAGGTTGATCTCCCATCATTCTATTTCATACAAAATTTCAGAAAATCCTGGGCGAGCACACACTCCCTGTGTGGATCGTCGAATTCCTCGCATACCCTCTATTTATTTCCATGTTACCCTGACACTCATCTCCTATGCATTTCCCTCTTATTTATTTATTTGTTTATTTATAAGGCGCCGAAGCCCGTGGGCATCAGGGCACTGTGGAAAAAGAGGAAAGGACTAGAAGAATCGGACAGAAGGCAATAGATTGTCCACGAACATAGAATGGTACCCTGCCACCCACCTCCCATGCATTCCCATCTCATCACCAAGTTACCCTGCCAACTCCCAGGCATCTCCCATTCACCTACTGTGTATTCCTATGTTACCCTGTCACCCACCTACTTTGTATATCCCTCTCCTCCCCCTCTGTATTCCCGTTGCCTGCTCACCCACCTCCTGTGCATCTCCCACTCACCCCTGTGTGTTCCCATGTTACCCTAGCAAAACAAAAGAGGTGATGGTTGGAAGGTTTAGAATTAATATTAACCTCTGGCATTGCTCTGGGAATTGTGTGTAGGAATGTCGCATTGTTTGGCACATACAGAGCCAAATGAGATGTGTACTGTAACACTTCTCACTCCACTCTCCACACCATAGCAGTCTTCTTTATACCGCCAAAGTGCCAACCTTGCTACTGAGGGTATACAACTGTCTGAGCTGCAAAAGCTCCCCCCGGCAGTGGAGACAATGCCTGTAGAGTAACCCGATGTAGAACCTGGCCGCAGGGCGACCTTCTCAGAGGCGCCCACAAATATAGTCTCGCCGTAAGTTCAACGTCGCCAACCGGGAGAAGTGAGGAAAGAACCTCACAGCGTCCACGCAATTCACACCCTATAGGTCAAGCCGTGACAAGAAACATTGGCCGCTTCCGACGTTAGGCCAAGCATTTGGTTTATATATTTGACTTTTCCTCCCGAGATTTTTCAACACTTCTTTAGGAATGTACTTACCTTCTCTTGAATTCGAATCGAAGTCTTCCAGACTCACAAATAGTTTGTTTTGCTTATTGTTGCTCTTTCACAGTACTTCGTGACTGCCTAGTACACTGCTACAATGGACTCAAAACTATCGTTAAATCAATCCATTGCAAGTAGTATCAACTATTAATGCTCATTTCACCTTATTTTTCATGAGCTAGTTTACACTCATAATTAAGGTGCTTCTGTTTGATCTTCGCAAGGTATGTTATGTTAATATTATGTTATTTTATGCTATGTCATTGGGATTAATACCGCGCTCCCTTGATGTTTGCATTGCAATACCCATCTGCGGGGCTTCCATTTTGTTCATCCTGGATTCGGACACTTTTCAAATTAATGTAACAACTTTTTTTTTCTAACTCTGCCAGTGTCCAATAAATAAATTTGCATTAAAGGTGCTTAGAACTGCTAAATTAGAACAAAACCAGAATCGGTATTTATAAACAAACTTCAAGAGGAGTGAACCATATATTTCGGCTGTGTGGGACAGACACCTGTGGTTACCATGTGAAGGAAGACATGACACAAAGGGGCCGTCCTTTGAACTGGAAAATAGGAATCAACTGTAATAGAAAGAGGGGGCTTTGGACACATTGTGGGTGGTCTAGATGCAGTCATGGAATAAAAGAGGCTTTGCGATGGGGGATATTAGGAGGATTTATCCAAAGCGTTGCTCTCGGCTGTATAGTGATGGTATGGGGAAAGCAGCCAAAACCTGTTTTTAAACTGTGGCTAAAGTGCAAGAAAGTGCCTGAAGAGAAGCGGTAAAGATCAGCCTCATTAGCATGGACGAAATTCCACAGCTAAGCAAGGAAAGAGGATTCAAAGTACCATGAAGAAGTCAAAATTAAAACGAGAGCCAGAAGGATGCACTCTAACAACTGCCTTTATCTGGCAGAGAAAGAAACCCCACATGTCCTCCTGCAGCTGCCTTCATAGTACAGACATTTCTCATGAAGCCTGCTACACACCCTAGTGCTACTGGGCTAGTGAAAGCATCACTTATGTTAACTAGGTGTGCAGACTGGTACTCTGTGAACCCACCTCCTGCCAGGGTGCGGGTGCAGAGTCGGCGACATGCTTGGGAAAGTAATAGGCTTCTAAAAAACACCAGGCACGAATAAAACTCAAGTCATGAAAATGACTTGAAATGCAGACAAATCCATAGTGAACGAAATGACAATATATACATTGTGTAGTAATTTGTAAAGCAACAAGCAGTATAACTGTAGCTTGAATTTCCCTATCCTGAACGGAAGCCTATAATTACCAGCCTGCAAGGTAATGTGAGCCAGACACAATATCCTCTGGCTTTTACAAATATACTATCAAGACCTAAAGAACCACACTGAGAGAAAATGCATACACAGTGTGCAGGTTTATGCACCCCATCCATTTCTGATCCCCCAACATTTGCACCTCTTAAGGGGCAAGCCCCCGAATCCACTCACTGCTTTATATGCAGCCATTTAACACTAATTGCGCTTTAATATGCCTAGATGGAAATCAAAAAAGCATACCCGAAGCAGGGCGCTTCTGAGCTTGGAGGTTGGTCTCTGAGTGCTGGGAAGAGCACATGGTTTGGACGTCGGCTATTGGTTTCCACAAATACCCCAGATCCAGAGTGAGAATTCTTGCTGCATTCCTGATTCAGGCAACTCCAGCCTTGTTCCCGCACTATCGAGCACAACATCACATACTTGCATGAACACTACAAATAGCTAGACATTTGGCAGCCAGTCATTAATTATAACAGGCTGCAGGCCCAAGTGAAAACACAACTAAATCACCAAGACATGTCAACCTACCTGAAAGACTGATGAATAGGTGTATGATTCACCACCATAAGGGGGAGCAAAGGTGTAATGGGGATCAAAACACTAGACACATATAAGAGGGCGTTGAAACAATATAAAGAAGGAACTCGAAGAAGTGAGATGAAAGAATAAAAAAGCTAGCATATCTTTTGAAGCAGCAGAAAAGGGCTATTGATCCATTTTGACCCGCTGCCAATTTAGCTATGTAAACTCTTGAGAATTGGTTGCCATGTCAAGATTAATGTTGGCCCGAGCCTTTGCGTTTTATAGTTTCAAAGGCTTTCCCATACTTCAAAATAGAAACCATATTTTATGTATAATCAAGCCCTACTGTTAGAAGCTGCTTATAATTCTTTATGGTCAAATCAAATTTGATGAGGGAAATGCAGCTGCACAGCTAGCATGGTTACCAGCTCAGCAATGACAGAAAAGTGCAAACCTCTCTGCTTCACAGCAAGCAAGTTTAAGGTTTTGATATGATGCCCAAGCAAATGCAGGATTACATCAATTCAAGGATCAAATATAAAACTGGAGCACTATTAAGACTGATCAAAAGCCCAACCCTCTCCACTTCAGCCACAAAAACATTTCTCTGATTTTTGACAAAGAGGCTGGGTTCACTATTTTGCTGGTCATATTTCAGAGACCTCTCTTTCTGCTCCCTTTGCCCCTTTTACTGTTCGCATGTCACCCCGCCCATGCACAGAGGGGACCCTGTGACCCCTATTTTTATGTATTTTTCAAAACGTGATCCGAAATCCTGTACCACGAAACATTACTGCGGTAAGGTGACCCGCTCAAGACATAACATGCAAACATAAGCAAAGCTTAGATTGTGCAAGGTTCAGCTATGAAACTGGAATACACGCCATCAGGACCATGATCAACGATCATTAGTGGAAGCAAGAGACAGAATTAAGAATCGCACCCCAGCAACGTTAGTGGATGCTGTCTGCAACTGTTTGCAACTGCATTCTGACAGAGAAGTGTTGAGATGTGCTAGCACAACTAATAACTTGTACCGAAAAAGTTGAGAATTTGGCTCCAGTCTTCTTGTCAAAGTTAACTCAATTTCTGTATGCCTCACAACCCAAGTGCATTGATGCCGTGTTTGCAGATTGCACTGCTTCATCCGCTACTACTCGTCCTCGCCACTTAAATGCACAACACCAAGCTTTATTTGGATCAATGGTGTGTACTTTGTGGGGTGTAATCAAAGGCCCCAAACATACGGAACTGAAGGGCCACGTGAAGAAGGCCTACTTGTTATTACCGAAGTAAAAGCAGCATTTTAATTCACAAAGGCAGAAGAAATTCAAAGGTCCCTTCCACATGAAAAACAGGATTTTTTTTTGTTCAACCAATCTTTTTATTTGATTTTATCAATAGGAAAAACAAATCAAAAACAGACATCTCAAGAGCATCAGTTTGATTATTGTGCGAGTTGTGCAGAGATGAAACATAACAAATCTAAAACATAGTCGGGTGGGGACAGGGGAGGATAGCGGGAACCGGGGGGGATCCAATAGGCAGGTGTGCTCTAGCTCATAGGGGTCCTGGCTTGTACTGTTGATTATTGCAGTGGGTTGGATGGTCGTTGTCTGCGGTGTGGGCGTATCGCGGGATGTGCGTTGCCCTCTCCTGCTCTGGTTCCTTGTTACCGGAGCTCAGCGGGTGAGTTGAATGTGGACCTCCGGCCGAAGTTTGGGGTTTGCTAGTCCTCTTTCGAAAGCCATTGGAGGGGCGGCGGTTTCCTCGCCATTCCAGGGAACTGCTCGGTGTAATCTAAGAAGGGGGCCCAGGTGTCTGAGAACTTGTTTCTGTTTCCCAGGCGGATGGCGGTTATTTTTTCCGCTGCTGTGATGTCCCAGCATTTGTCCCACCACAGGCTCACTGCAGGGCCTTCTGGGTGCTTCCAAAGTCTCGCTACCACTATTTTGGCTGCTATGAGAAGTTGAGTGCATAGGTTTGCCAGATTGCCAGTTAGCAGGAATTGGCCATCCCCTGTACTGCCCAGTAGGACTATTCCTGGGTCCCATGGATCGTCAGGCCTGTGATCTGCTTGATGAGGTTCAAAATCTCTTTCCAGTATTTTGCTGAGCTCGGTCATGACCACAGCAGGTGGAATAGCGTGCCTGTCTCTGCGCAGCCTCTCCAGCACCTCGGGGAAATCGCTGGGTTGCTCTTGTTCAGAGTCTCCGGGGTGAAGTACCACCTGTAGCAAGTTTTGATTGCCCCTTCCTTGTTAGTCACGCATCTCGAGCTTTTTTGGGCTCTAGTCCAGATGTGTCCCCATTCTTCCATCTCTATTGTTCTGCCGAAGTCCTTTTCCCACTTTTCCATGTAGGCCTCTTTTTTGTTGGGGTCTCCTCTGTCCAGTAGTCCGTACAGGGTTGCTATTTTCCCCCTCGGGGGAAGCGTCGTGAGCATTTGTTCCAGCGCCGTTAGGTCTCTGCTGCCTTGTGATTTCATTGGCTTGTGCGACAACCAGTGCAGGATCTGCGAGTAGCGGAATCTTTCTGTTTCTGGCACTCCAAATTTCTCCTTACATTCTTCGAATGTTAGTGGGGCTCCCTCTGCGTAGAAGTCCCCCACATACTTCAGCCCTCCCTCTTTCCAGCAGTTGAAGTTATTAGGTCCAATTCCGGGAGTGAAGTCCGGATTCTCCCAGACTGGGGACAAGGGGCCTGTTGCGCTCCTGCATTTCCACCGCCTGGCTGCCCTCCTCCAGCTTTCGACAGTGTTCTTGGTCGTGGTTAACAGCCCCTCTTTGTGGGGGGTCGATAGGCCTGCCGATGTACTGGAGTACTTCTAGGGGGAATTGGCACCAGTCCTCCTCCAGCTTCATCCAGCGTGGTCTGCCAGTGGTTAGCTTCCAGGTGAAGGCCGGTGAGAGCTGAGCCACCAGGCAGTACCTGTCCACCTCTTGGGCCCCTAGGCCTCCCGCTCCTCTGCTTCGCAGAATCACCCTTCTGGCTATTTGTGGTTTCTTTCCCCCCCCAGATGAATTTCATGATGTTTGTTTGGAGCTTCTGCAGGTCCTTCCTGGGGATGGAGACTGGGAGGGCCTGGCAGTGGTAGAGCAGCCTTGGTATCAGATTCATCTTTACCGCTGTTATTCTCCCCAGCCATGACACTTCTTGTTTCTTCCATCTTAACAGGTCTGCCCGCAGCTCCTTTAATAGTGGAGGGAAGTTTAATTTGTACACCTTCTCTGTTCTGCGTGGAATTTGTACCCCCAGATAGGTAAAGTGTGAGCTGGCCCACTGGATGGGGTGGTTGACGGTTAGTGTCTCTACCATGGCTTCTGACATGTTAATCCCAAGGGCTGTGGATTTTCCAAGATTGACCGAAAATCCTGATGCCACTCCAAAACAGGTCAGTTCGCTCCACAGGGCCTCAAGGGAAGATTTGGGACTGGTGAGGGTCAGTAGGGCATCATCCGCGCACAAGGCTATTTTGTAAGTCTCTCCCCTCACTACCAGGCCGTTTATTAAGGGGTTTTGGCAGACTCTACATGCAAACGGCTCCATGGACAGTGGGGAAAACTAGTGGGGATAGGAGGCAGCCCTGTCGTGTGCCTCTGGAGATCTGGATTATGGGCGATTTATTTCTGTTTATCCTCAGCGCCGTGGTTGGGTGTTGATAGTTGACCAGGGTCCATTTCTGGAACCTCGGGCCGATGCCTAAGTGTTTTAAGGTTTCTTCCATGTATCCCCAGTCTAGCATGTCAAATGCCTTGTTCGTGTCTAGTGACAGGACTGCCAGCTGCTCCCCTGACCTGCCCGTGGATTCAACGACGTTTAGGGTATGCCTGGTGTTGTCGAAGGTGCTACGGCCTGGGATAAACCCTGTCTGGTCTGGGTGGGTGAACTCTGGGACGTATTTCGCCAATCTGCCCGCTAGGATTTTGGAGAAGATTTTGGCGTCATTATTCAGCAGCGTGATCGGCCTGTACGACGAACAGAGCTCTGGATTTTTCCCTGGTTTCAGGATCAGCACTGTTGGGGATTCCTCCATTGAGGGGCTTACTGAGCCAGAGTCCAAGACGGAGTTGTACAGCGATGCGAGGTGGGGAGCTAGGATGTAGGAGTACTTTTTATAGAACTGTGCTGTTAGTCCGTCGGGGCCCGGAGCTGTGTTCATTAGGGAGCGGATTGTGTCAGACACTTCCTCGGTGGTGATGGGGAGTTCTAGTGCTTCCAGCTGTGGAAGCGGAGGGTCCCTTCGGGCCTGTCGCAGGTATTGGTCTTGTGCCTCTTGGTCTGTGGCGGGGCCGGACATGATCCCCTTGTGGTACTCTGTGATGATTGTCAGTTTTTCCGCGTCTGTGCAACAGGGCTTGCCTTTTTGGTCTTGAAGTGTTAGTATCTTGTTTCGGGAGTGTATCTTCTTTAGCTTGTGCACCAGCAGGCGTTTGGCCTTATTGCTGTTGACGTAGTAGTATTGCTTGGTGCAGACTAAGGCCCGGGCCGTCCGGTCCGCTAGGTGCATTTCATGCTTCGCCTTTTCTTTTTTGATTTCTATGCCCAATTGCCTGGCTTGTAGTTTTTTGAATTGCGCCTCTAGTTTGCCAACCTCCTCCTCCAACTTAGACAGTTGGAGGTGGTGCCTCCTCTTGTGTGCTGCTGTGCAGTTGATGGCTACGCCTCTGATGACTGGCTTCATTGCATCCCAGACCATGTCTTTGGATATACCCTTGGTTGAATTCTCTATGAAGTAGATCAGAAGGGCATCTTGGAGCTCGCTGCTGGATGCTGTGTCTGCTAGGACATAGTCTTGGAGCTTCCAGCACCTCTGTGGGGGCACCGGGAGGCCATCAACCCTCAGGTGGGCTATGACTGGAGCATGGTCCGATATGGCTCTGCTGCTGATTTGTATGTTTTCAATGCAGGGGAAGTGTGCACTGGTCACCAACAGGAGGTCTATTCTTGAGTAGCCCCTGTGGACATGGGAGTAGAATGTGTAGTCCTGGTCTCCATGATGGGCTAGTCTCCAAGTGTCAACGGTGCCTGTTTCCCTCAGAAACTCTGCCATTCCCAGCGCTCGGGAGAAGTCTTCCCTGGAGGGCGGGAGGGTTTTGTCCATATTAGGGTCTGAGGTGAGGTTAAAGTCTCCTCCGATTAGCAGATGACCTTCTACGAAGGCAGTGAGCGTGGGGAGGATGCTACTGAGAAAACGTTCTTGTGCGATGTTCGGGGCGTATATTGCTGCTATGGTAATCTGGAGGTCTATCAGGAGCCCCTTGAGTAGTAAATATCTCCCCTCCGGGTCTCGTTTGACCGAGATTCTTGTTAGCGGCACTGCGCAGCTGAGGAAGATGGCAACCCCCCTTTTTTTCTGGCCCGATGTGGCGAAGAATTTAGTTGGATATTGTCAAAAGTTCACTCTCTTCTCATCCGGCTGCAAAAGGTGCGTTTCTTGGAGGCACACAATGTCTGCCTCCAGGTGGGCTAGTCTCTGTTCCACGGTCTTCCGCTTCCTGGGTGAGTTCAGGCCCTTCACATTCCAGGTTACCATGATGAGCTCCTTAGTGGTCTCCATACTCCGGGTTGGTGTTGCGTGTGTGCTTCTTAGATTACTGATGCTTCTCCGATGACTCGCATCCCCTGTTGCTTACTGAGTTCCCGTCCCCATCCCCCCGCTCTTTCCCTCCCTGAAATAGTCCAAGTCTCCAGTTCAGCCTTCCGCCAACGGGGGGTCCGGCGGGGCCAACACAACCAACAACTTTGGCGGCAACAGTGCCTCAACTTCTTTTGGTGAAGCGATGGAATTCTGGCTTTCCGGTCCCCCGGCTTGTTGCTCCCAGGTTGGCCTGAGATACACCGTTATGGGGTATGATTCGTGTCATGGGTCTCTGCTCAGTCCCCCCATCTTAGATTCTCTTACGGAAAGTACGCTGCGTTCTAGCCATTAGGCTTGCTCTTGGCCGGCAGCCCACGGAGCCTGCAGCATCTCTCCACTCAGGTCCAGGAGTGATACGGATTTCTTGCTCGGGCTGATCGGGAGGTTGTGTCCCCCTTCTGCAGCCGGGTTTATCAGCATCTCTACCTCCAATAACGTATGGATTAGACGGGGCTTTCCCTCCCAGGTGAAGGCCAGGGCTGTGGGGAATGCCCAGTGATAGGTGGTTTTCTTCTCCCGAAGCCAGTCAGTGATGGGTCGTAGGAATTTCCTGTTTGCTAGTGTAGCGGTGGCCAAGTCCTGGTATAGGGAGATGGAGGCATCCCTGAAGAGAATGCGGGGTAAACCTCTGGCTTCCCTCATAATTTCTTCCTTAACTTTGTAGAAGTGAACTCTGGCCGGGACGTCGGGTGGAGTGGCTGTGTTTGCTCTGGGTCTCGTTCGATGCACACTGTCCAATTCCAGCGTGGCCTCATCTGGGAGGGTCAGGATGAAGCGGTAGAGGTCGTTGACGTAGGGGGCCAAGTCTGCGTCCGAAGACTGTCCTCGGGATCCCCCTCAGGCGGATGGTGTTTCGACGGGAGTGGTTTTTGGCATCTTCTTGCCTAGGCTCAAGGGCTTCGCATCTGGCGCTGCAATTCTCTCTGAGCCTTCCCCGATCTCATGGCTGTGTTCGCCTAGGGTCGATTCTACCTCCTCGGTTCGCGCCTCTACTTCCCCCATCTGCTTGTCCAGGACCGTGATCTTTTTCATCACCTCCTTTGTGCCCTTCTGGTATTCCTTTGTGAGGGCCTGCAATAGCTCCTATAGGTCTGACTTGGTCACTGTTTGTCCCATGGGGACGGAGTCCCCCTCTGCATGAGCGCTTGCGGCCATCGCTTCGGGGCGGTCTCCTCTCTTAGGCTTGTCAGTGCTTGGAACTGTTAACATGGCCGAGATGTCTGCCTGTTTTGTGGCTTTGAGGGCTTTGTCCATGCTGGGGAAGGCGAGATCTTCTGTGGCCCCTTGGGTGATTATCCGCCTATGTTCCTGTGGGGCTCTTTTGGCTCTGGTCTTAATCGGCCGGAGGTTGGGGGGGGTGTCTTCAGCTCGCAGTCCCGGGGGTGCCTGGCCAGAGGTTGTGGAGGAACTTGTGCTGATGGGGAGTGCTCTGAAGGTGTGGGGCTGGGGTATCTGCTGATTGGTCTTGTGATCTCCTGGGTTGCCTCTGCTTCTGGGGCCTGGTTGCAGGTGCTAAGGGGGGCCCTCCTTTGGTGGCATAGAGTGCCAAATCTTTGGGCCTTTTATTGAGCCCCGCAGCCACTCTCCATGCCCATGTGTTGGTTAATTGGGCTGGGGACAACGCTTATTCTGCCGTGGGAGCTGCGTTTCCAGCAAGGGATTGGCTTGTTACGATTTTCCGGTTGGGACTCTCTGTGCTCCCAGGTTGTCTCCCCCTCTCAGCCCTGCGTGATGCTTTGCTTGTACTGGGCACAGCCGTAGGTGTACTGTATTGCTCTACTGTACTGATCGGGGGGGGTCGAGCATCGGGGGCCGGGCAGCTTCAGGCTGCAGGGCCGTGGTCCACTCCCTCCACAGCCCTTTGTCTCGTGACAGTCTCTCCCCCCCACACCGCAGCCCGAATCTGAGTAGGCTTCCCAGTCCGATACCGCGGGTCTCCCCCGCTGCACACCTCCCACAGAGCGCCTCCTTACTTTGCTGGGTCTCCTCTGCGCTGGTTGCTCTGGCCGCGAGAGGATACGCTGACTGGAGCGGGGTCTCGGTATGCCGGACGGGTGTTAATTCTCCTCCTCAGATCTTGTGGGGGAGGGGTTGCCTTCATAGCCTCTGCAGGCCTCTGCACAGGTCGCTGTGAGCCTGGGATACCTGGGGGTGGTGGACCCGCTCCTCTGCGGTGGGGACTCTCTGCAGGCTTTGCTGGTGGCTGGCGGGCCGCTAGCCTCGCTGGGACCTCTTCCCCGCTCCCGGTCTGCGGAGGACCGCCATCTTGCCCTCGTTGTAGGCGAGAGAGAGCACCCCGCTGATTGCCCCGCAGGATCGGGCGGCCGACGGGTGAGTGGGGCACCGGTTATGCTCCTGCGATCGGGGACCGGAAGAGCTTTATTTTTGCCTTTTAGATCACCGCTTCATAGGGGATTCATCACAGGTTGCGTGGCGCGAGCCGGAGCTCCTACGGAGCCACTCCAGCCATCTTGGCTCCAAGCCACGCCCCCCCCCCAGAAAAACAGGATTTTTAAACACGGACACCAAAACGGTTTTGCATCTGTATTTGCAAGTTGAAGTAAGACAAGAGAAAAATGTTCCTCTGCCAACATAAAGATGTCAGGGAAAAGACATTGTGGAGCTAAGTCACAGAAGCGGTTTATAATGGCAAAACTCCATTGGAAAACGCTCTGTGAATAAGGGCCTATGTGTGTGTTGACAATAAGCAATGTATATTATACTTCACATGCAAAATACTGCAAAACGTTTGAAAAGAAAAGCCCACTTTGTTGCCTGAAAAGTTCCTGTAGGCCCGAGGCCGACTATGTGGATGTAGTTCTGCAGTGAAAATCCAGAGAAAGCTAAAACAAAAATGTAATCCAAGTGCAGATTGGAAAAGCACACCACATTATTGGCTGAGAAATAAATGCAGCATTTTCACTGAAACTGCCACCCATTAAAAATTGGTGCTCTGGGACAATTCAGACCCACTTTCAGCAGAAAAACAAACAGCAGATAATTAAAAGTGTATTTTATTAATACATGAAAGAAACAGCCCTGCACTTTCAGCGCAAAAGTAAAGTGAAACCTGGTGAGTAAAACACACTGCATGTCAAAGAATCAAGGCTGATGTTAGAAAATGCAATGTATGAGTTCCTTTCAGATAAGAACAAATGATGGGTCTCTGGGCAAAATTCACAAAGGACTTCCCCACTGAAAGCCTGGCTTGCATCCTAACTGTTTACAACTGCAAATAAAATATGGCCCTTAGGGTGTTGAAAACCAAGTTTCCCTAGACCTGCTGTCTCCGAGGGCAGTTCTGAGCAGGCCAAATTCTCTGGCTGGTGCATGACTGAAATGTAGGGGGGGAGGTGTGAACACAGAGGCCATAAACAAGGCTGAACCCTGGAGATAAAGAATACAGGAAAACAGAAGCTTTTCAGATCAAAAGGTGGTCCCCTTCAGCTAAGAGGACAGGGTCCCAGATGTCTGGAGTGGGGGATCTCTGTGTAGCAAATGCATCCCCCATTTACGATATGCACCCTATACTTCAAACACCAAAGAGACTAATAAAAACACTGGTCCAGAGAGGCAAATGGCGCTGAAGACAGGAAGCCTCAGACTTGCATATCCCAAAGATTTCCTATTAATTTAAAAGGACTATTATCATTTAGGCCGTTTTCTCAGCAACCATAAATTGTACTTTCTTGATTGTGGTGTCATTTCTTAGGTAATTTTCAGGCGATTTTGTTGATAGAAAATTCATCCACCTGCGACTTCGGGAATTGTAATGGAAAGCTAATATGTGTTCCTGGCTGCTTTTGACATGTCCCGAATGTGAGAGTTGGTGTGCTGCGTTACATGTGATTATATCGAATGAGAAAAGAAAGTACGAATTTTGAATGAACAAAAAACATCTTTAAAAAATGCATTTTAAATACTTTTCCCCACCCCAGAAACTACTATTACCATTCCCAACCACATATGTATATTTTTTTAAAAATGTGTTCTTTTTTTAGATGTTTTGGGTTCGTACAAAAATCCATTCTTTGTTTTCTATTCGATAATATCACTGCATACCGGCTTGCTGGTGGAGGGTAAAACTAGGAATATGGGTAATAAATGACATGCTCCTAACTATTATGCCTTTTTGTAAAAACGGCAGAAAACTGCCAAATGTCCATGCAAAATGGTGCAGACCTGGCTGTCATTTTATTTAACACCCCGTGAATAGCTGATGCGTATGTATATATATAAATACAGTAGTTATTCTACAAAACAAAGTTTTCCCCAAATGCTGACTTAGAAACAAAAGGGGATTTCAAAGGGAAGTTGCCGTATGTCTGTTCCAGACTCCTAAACCAATCCTTAGAGAGAGACTGGATTTGGGACGAGAGAGAGAGGGGTAACTGTCCAATCCTATTTGCAAGAACTTGTGTCCTGCACAATTGATAAAGGATGCGGCGCGTGAACTTGCACCTTTCATCACCAAATTAATAAATGCCTCCTTCACCACCAATACTATCCCCAATAACCTGAAACAAGCGTGGGTCCTCCCCCTCCTTAAAAAACCTAGCCTAGATCCTACGTCTCCTACAAACTACCGACCTATTACTACAGTACCATTCTTACTTAAAATCCTTGACAAAATAGCATATCAACAAATTCAGTATTACCTCGAACACTTTCACCTTCTAGGAGTCCGACAGTCCGGCTTCAGGCCACGGCACGGCACCAAAACTGCTCTCCTGGATCTCAAGACCCAGATAGACGAGCTGAGAGACAAAGGAAAGACTGCATTACTGCTACTTCTTGATCTCTCAGCCGCCTTTGACTTAGTTGACCACGTGATTCTCTGTAATCACCTACAATCAGCAGCCCACTTCTCTCGAGAGGCAACCGACTGGATCCAATCCTTTCTCAAAAACCGCACTATGAGAGTATTCTCCTCTTTACCAGCTGCTGACCCTACACCTATTACCTGTGGCGTACCCCAAGGCTCCTGCGTCTCCCCCACCTTGTACAACATCTTTACAAAGCCCCTTTTCAATGATCTAGATGGTCTGGGTATCACCTACACTAACTATGCAGATGATACCCAGATCCTCATCCCGCTGACGGGGGACTACGACAAGGATTTGGCCTTTGTAAATAGAGTGTACCTCATCATTCAGGCATGGATGGCCACACACGGTCTATGCCTGAATGATGACAAAACAGAACTCCTCATTCTTGGCACCTCCTCTAACCTTACCAAACCAGGCCCAAATTACTCCTCCCTTGTAATCGACAACAAGATTACAGTAGCCAAAGAGGTCAAAACTCTTGGCTTCTACCTAGACTCGACACTCACCTTCTCAAAACAAGTAAATGCTATGGCATCCGCCACAGCATATACATGCAAACTTATTAGAGCAGCAAAACCCTTCCTCTCATTGTCCAACTGCATTACACTAGCCAGAGCCTTAATATTGTCCAAACTGGATTATTGCAATGCCTTATATGTAGGTTGCAATAAATATATCACCAATAAAATCCAAATCCTCCAAAACAATGCTCTAAGAGCCGCCTTGAGCATCCTGAAAAAAGCACATATCTCGGATACTAGAAGATCTGTCAACTGGCTATCTACCAAAGACAAAATCTTCCTCAAATATGTGTCCTTGACGCATAAGTGCCTCCACCAGGCAGCCCCTCAATACCTAATAACTAGATTTACCAGACCTATCTCCTCCCGACCATCCAGAAAGGCCAATTCCAACCTCCTCCTTGTGCCCAGATTCAAACGGATGATGTCTGGGGGGAATAGTTTCCCCGTCAAAGCAGCTCAATGTTGGAACTCACTACCCCCATCACTCAGGGATGACCTGCCGTACCTACAATTTAAGTCCATGACTATCCACTGGAACATGATTTTTAATACACTACTAGGCTGTGCCTTACCACAAATCCCACAAATCTCGTACACTAATGCTTACCTTGGCCTATTAGAGGCTACTTGTTTGATTACTTATATGTATTGTATACCTTGTGTGTGTTACTTGATTGTCCATAAATGTCAAGGTGCTTCCAGCAATGTAACCTCTGCTGGACCTACCTCTGTTGCTATGTAACTAAGTTTTTACAATCCTCTTGTCACTTTTTGCGCCTTGCTACCCTTTGGGTTAGGTGCGCACTATAAATAAACAAAACAAACTAACAAACTCTTGCAGGGTACTCCCCAAGATTGTAAACGTGATGGTGTCATCACTGCTATGTAAGGTGGATGCACTATGAGAAGAGAAAAAAAGGAGAGCTCATGTAATTACCATCGTGAAGGGAGAGCTGCTGAAATTTACCACTTGACAGCTGCCAGGAAACACTAAAAGGAGATTTTGCTATGATTGCCACCATGTGGAGCTGTCCATTCGTGCTGTCTCTTGCTGTGGAGGCCTAAAAGCTGACTGGATTCTATGGTGAAGAGCTGGGGACCATCCTTGAGAGTGAAGTGACCAGACCCCTGCCCTATCCTCCGAGAGGGGCCTGAAATGCAGCTGGCCTTCCTGAACTTCAAACAGAGGCTATCTATCTGAGTAGAACTGAGCCGTGGGGGAATCTGCTGGCCTTAAATCCTTCCCCTTTATTGTGGGCGGAGGAGGGCAAAACTGTATAGATCCTTAGCCTATTTAACTACAAAAATATTACTTTAATTAATTTCCCTTTGCAGAACAATACGGGGTGATTTAAAAAAATCTAATTAACAAGACTCATTCCCGGTGTGCACTAATAACTATAGACTGTAATGTAATCAGATAATCCTATTTTGCCTGTTAAACCAAACATCTTTTAGGAAGAGGATGCCTTTGTTCCTAAACCAAAACCAAAACAAATCCTCCCCATTTTACTGTCTAGCTTCCCCAACACAGGCCTTTAAGTGGAGGGGGTGTCTGATATCCAACATTCTTCAATCATCCCAATTTTTGCTGTCCGGCTTCCCCAACACAGGCCTTTAAGTAGAAGGGGCTGGGGGGTCTAAAATCTAACATTCCTCAATTATCCCAATGTTTGCTCTCCAGCTTCCCCAACACCAGCATGTAAGTGGAGGGGGTCCGAAATCCAAAATTTCCAAATCATTCCAATTTTTTGTCCGACTTCGCCAACACAGACCAAAGTAAGGGGGGTTCTGAAAAACAAACTGCTAAATCACCCTGAGTTTATTTTAAAGCAAAAGTATGGGTGAAATAATAATTGCCATATGCATTTGCACAAATTTGTAAAACTAACTGCTAGCCTTTTAAGCGTGCAGGAAAATCGAAAAAGCACAGCATTACATATGTAAATGGAATTTGGTCATAGATCAGTGTCGATTGTTTCTTGAAGTGAACTATATAGAAAAATATTGTAGTTTGTGTTTTTCCACCATTGATGTGATATATTGTACAAGAAGTTAATTGTGAGCCACAAAGAAGGTGGCATGTGAACTTTAGTGTGATTTCTATTACCTATAATTCAAATAAATAAAAATATATTTCCTGTACACCGGCCTGATTGGTAGCTCAGGGGGAGGAATCCAAGGGGCATGAAATGAGACTGAAATAGGACTGAATAAAAGAACTAACTTTAACTCTTTATTGTGTGACACTTAGCCTGGTGTGGGAAGGAACTCCCTGTGCTGAGGGTGGCCTCTCAATAAACTGTTACAAATTGCTGGCAAGAGAAATATTACCTGGAGGCGCAACTTAGCTTTGTGACCAAGTGGTTAGCGGATGAGTATACCTCAGAGACGCCTCTGCTGCAACCCATGATATCCCCGTTGTACTTGAAGGAGCTCATTTGGGCCCCACAACAACTTTTGAACGGTGCCCCCTTCTTGGCCGCCCTGGGAAGGAGGGTCTGGGACAGAACAATGGCCCTTATACATGTAAAGCACCCTTACTCCCTGGATATGCCGCTGTTAACAGATATGTGCAAAAATGAATCGGATCTGCAACACCTTAGGTACTGGGAAAAGTGGGGAGTGTACTCCTGGGGAGACCTATACGAGGGCGGCTCCTTTAAAGAATTTGAGAAGCTACAAGAAGAAACCGATATCCACGCAGGACAGTGCCTGTGGTACCAGAGAATACACACTATACACGCAATAAATGGGAAAACTGGCCAGAGGAACCAGAACCTAACCCCTTTACCACGTTGTTGTATAACCTGGGTGAAGGCTGGAAGCCGGTTTCACAGATTTATAGTCAACTGACCGACACCCCTAACCCACGTAATGCGGAATTGAAAGGTGAATGGGAAACTGATGTAGGCCGAGAAATAACTGACAAAGAATGGGAAAGAGCCCTTACATTTCCAAAATCAGTCTGCAGAAACCATAGGTTTCGACAAATACAACTGAACTTGCTGTATCGAACATATTTAACCACGTTCAGGATGGCGAAGTTTAAAACCTCAACACAATCTACTTGCATCTGGTGCAGCGCAGATGGGGCAGACTTGATCCACATGTTTTGGTCCTGCGCCAAAACACAGTCCTTCTGGACTGTCATACGACAGACAACCGAAAAGGCTGGAAACTAGATACCATTGGACTCCAGACAAATTCCTTCTAGGGACATACCCCAGGCCGGCCAAACTTAAACACCTGACCAAACTAATGGACATTATGTGCATCTTGGCAAAAAAGACAATTGCAATGTCCTGGAAAAACCCGCCGGACCACAGCACAAGTTGTGGTTCAGGGAGTTGAAACGATGAGTCCATGCCGAAACAAAGGCTTGGGAAAACAGCGTTGTCGAGTCCACAGATGCCTCGAGCATGACTCTGGAAGCTTGGAAGGAACTCACAAGGTCGTTGATCCACCCTTCGGACGACAAGCCCCCATGAACAAGGGAAATCCTATAGACATCGGTTAGTGACCCATAGTTGTAGAACTGCCGAGATGAGGGGTCCTGGTCATGGGGGATTCTGTGGTTGCGGGCCCCCCGGCAGTCCCCCCTTGCCTGGTTGACGAACCCTCCCTTCCGCAGCCGATACTGAACTGATACACTTGAAGAAATATTCGGAGACAGTTAAAGTTAAATTGTTATAAATGTTAATGTCGTTATTTTGAAATGCTCACCATCCTTGAATTTGAGGCGCATCTGTTGCCATGTAAGCGTAAAAAATGATAAATGCCAATAAACAAATTTTAAAATAAACAAATTGCTGGCAATTGCAGAAATCAGAGTCTAATCAAGACAGATGCATGCTGGTCCTATCATATGGCAATTGTGATACATCTAATGAAAGTCTGCAGTTCCTTTTGATGTATATTTCTGCTAGATTTCATCAGAATTGTGCAACAGGACTGTTACTGCATTATTGGGCTGATAGATACAGTTTGTCACAGGCCATCTGTTTTCCAGTGTCTTTGTTTTTTCTGTGATGCTTTATGTCTGTCATGTCTTCTGAACCACAGCTGTCTATGAGAGTTAAATATATATTGATCCCCAAAGTTTAATCCTCAATCCAACTGATCGGACAGACTGGTTCACATGTGCACTTAATATGTGTATTTCACACTTCCTCATCACCTGCTACTTGTCAGTTGGTGTCAACCTTGTCTCTTTGGCAAACTTCCTAATGACTTATTGTGTACACTAAAGGGCAGTACGTTTCTGTTTGTCATTGGGGCGCCCCATGAACCCTCAACACTGCTGTTATGTATGACCCTCCCATGTGTATTGCCCCTTTAAGGGGATGTGTCCCTCCCACGTGTATTGCCCCTTTAAGATGGGCCATGACTGTGTCATGGCCCAAACTAATAAAAGGAGCCCCTGCAGGCACGTGTAGCAGAACAGCTGCAGAGTACAACTATGGAATACCGTGTCCATCTCTCATTGTGGGCCTGCAGGCCTACACCGTGTGATCACGGTCCTGCGGCCGTGGCCTGCAGGTCCCATGCTGTGTAACCACAGCCCTGCAGGTCCTGGCTGGTCTGGGCCCCACAGACCAGCCTGGTGCCCTGGGTCCAGCCCAGGCACCCACCACCCTGGATGATCTAGGCATCTCCGGTGCTCTGGCACCCAGGCTGTGCCCCACAGCCTCTCAGGGCCTTGCCCTGCAACATCATTTAAGTCCGGGTGACCCCGGCAAACCAGCATGGTGCTGGGCCCCCCAGCACCACTGAGGCTGGTGCGTGACCGCTGCCGGCCCCACAACAACTGCGTGGCTCACATGCCTTTATTTCTGCACTCAGCACTCCCCTCTGAGCCCCCAATCTGAATGACTCTCGCCCAAAGTGTTTAAACCAGCTCTCCATTCCCCCTCCATGAGCCGTAGATGAAACAGCTTCCTGGATCATACAGCATAAGCTCCCTATCTCGTGCCCCAGCCCATACCTGCTTCATTTCGCACTGCCAGCCCAATTGCACATACGCCTGTGAGACGGAAATGTTGCGCTAGGTCTTAGAGCCCGCCGAATGCTGTCAACCAATCTGGCATTTTAAGGGAAAGGTACAGGTGTTTTTGATTAGGACAGCTCGTGTGAATAAGTGTGAGTGGCACTGGCTTATTTAGTTGCTAATACTATGTTCAATGAGGAGCAACCCGATGACGACTTCTGCATGGCTAGCAGAGGCACATCTCATCACTTTAGCTAAAAAAAAGGAGCAGGTCCATTGTCAAAGGGCATCTGAATAGATGCCTCTTCAGCGCATTCAAAAGCACATAACAAATTCACAAACAGGATGAGCTTTTAAATTGCGCAGAAAGGAGGGTCATCTCCTGCACCTGTTGGGAACTGGCAAAGAGGGAATTGCAAATCATGACAGGGTCCCTTCTGACTCTATCATCCTTTTTTTCTTTAAGTGCGACAGCAGTGGTTTAAACCTCCAAATAGGATGGAAATGCTATTTTCCTTTTCGAGCATTTAACAGAGACGAGGCGTTAAAGGGTCAGTATCTATGAAATGTGCCCAGAGCAACCATGTGGTTGCTGGGAGCCATTCATACACTAGTGTCAGGAGCGCGCTTGTGGCAAATTGACTTCTGCCCTGCAGGAGTACAAGGATGAGTAGAGGCTAAAACACCTGCTCAGCCGTCAGACTGCTACAAACCAAGAGCCAACACAATCATAAAGGTAAAGCAGGCACAGTCTATTGATATTGATATTTTATTTGTATCGCGCTCGTACACATGTGTTTCAGACCGCGACAAGGCAAGGGAGGGGAACAAGGGAGAACAAAAACAACGATCTTACTAGGCCCAGTGACATTGAGAACGCACAAGTGCATGGAAGGGGGAGAAGCGGAAAGTGCTGAACAAAGGAAAAACAGATAAATAATAAATAATAAAAGGCAACAAACAGCGTTGGTGCAGCCAACACGGGCAAGTTCTGGGTTTAAGGCAACAGACAAGGTGTGTCTGGTAGGTGCAGGAAAAAAGGGGGGGGCTGTATGGTTACAGATACAGACCCCAGTGCAAGGGATTGCAAGGAGGCAGTGCGGGTGGGTGGCAGGGTGAGTAGGTATCTGGGCCAGGAAGTCAGAGCGTAGGCCAGCTGCACAGTGCCGAGAGTGAGCAAATCAGCAGGGGAGAGGAGAGGCAACAGCAGAATCAAAGAGGAAGGTCTTGAGGTGCTTCTGGAATTGGAGCTGATTCTCCTCATGTTTCAGGGAGGCTATTCCAGAGGGAGGCCCCAGACGAAGACAGAGATCTACCTCCAGTCCGTTTCTTTGAAAAACGACTGACCCTGAGGGAGTTAGAGGTAGAGGAGCAAAGAGCTTGAGAGGGGAGGTAATTACGATGGGGCAGCTGAAGGTATTTTGGACCCAAGCTCCAGAAAGCCTTGTGGACAATGCAAAGGGTTTTGAATTTAATCTTGCATCCACTGGGAGCCAGTGGAGAGATTTCAGGGCTGGAGAGATACGATCCCAGGGTTTGAGGCCAAGGACAAGTCTTGCAGTCCTGTTCTGGATGAGTTGCAAAGGGCAGAGAGTAGAGGCAGGTAGATTTAGAAAGAGGCTGTTACAATAGTACAACGAAGAGAGAACCAGGGCTCAGGAGACAATGAGTTTCTGGGGAAGGAGAGGAAAGGCAGAGTACCTTTGAGGAAGTGCAGTAGGAATTTTGACTTTTTAGAGACATCAGATATGTGGGCAGAGAAGGAAAGCGTGGAATCAAAGATGACCCAAAGATAGCCTCGCAGGTGGGGGTAACAGGAGGGCCAAGGGAGGCCAGCCAGAGAGTGAGGGGAAAGGGTGAAGGTGTGCCGATGAGGTGGATCTTAGTATTGCTGGCATTCAGGCATGGATAGTTGGCGGCACACCAATACTGAATGGCAGATAGGCAGTGAATGATGAGAGAAGGAGAGAAGGTGACCGTGGGAAGTCTGAAAATGAGTTGAGTGTCGTCCGCATAGCACTGGAAATTGGAGCAGAAAATAACAATGCAGTGGGAGAGAGTTGCCAGGTGTTGGTTGAAAAGCCAGGGTGAGAGGTTAGACCCCTGGGGAGCACTGCAGGTAGAGAGGGTGATATATCAAAGGAAGGACCCAAGTTAGACTTGGGAGGGTCGATCAGAGAGGAAGGAAGTCAGCCAGGCTAGGGCCTGATCAGTAATACCCAGGTTGTCACAGAGACGGTTGAGCAGGATGGTAAGGTTGACCGTGTCGTAGGCAGAAGATAGATCGAGTAGCATGAGGACAGAGGGAATGTTGTAGTCCTGGTTGGAGAGCAGATCTTCACGGATGTTCAGGAGAGCAGTTTCCATGCTTCTGGCAGCTCTAAAGCCAGACTGATAGTTGTGGAGACAGCCAACAGAATCAGAGTGAAGGTTGAGCTGCGAGATGGCCAGCTTTTCCAGGAGTTTGCCCAGGAAAGGAGTAATGGAAATTGGGTGATAGTTAGCCGGGCAATAAGGATAAGCTGTGGGTTTCTTGAGAAGAGGATGGACAAGAGAATGCTCCAGAGGGGAGGTGAAGGCTGCTGAGGCAAAGGAGAGGTTGCAGAAATTGGCCAGGGTCAGAGCAAGGGTGTCAATGTGGTCCTTGATGGTTTTAGAAGAACAGGGATGAACCTGTTTTGACGAGCCTTTCATAGATCGGACTTGTCTAGCGACCTTGTCAGGGGAGAAAAGAGGAAAGGACGAGAAAGAGGATGGGAATGGCTGAAGGAGGGTCAGAGTACACAGAAGGAGAGGGGAGGGGAGGAAGGAAAGGATGTTCTGGGTTTTTTAGATGAAGTGAGAGGCAAAGGCCATGCAAAGGGCCTGAGAGGCAATAGGGGGGTTTGAGACTGTAACAGGGCTGGGGAGCTCCTTGCAGATTTTAAAGAGTTTGGCCGAGTTGTTAGATGCCGCAAAGACAAGGGCTTGGATGTGGGCTCTCTTCTTGGTGTGGACAGAGTCGGTATTGCCTTTGGAAAGGGATATACTGTGACGAATTGCCATCTAACAAGGGTGTGTAAGCCCTGGCTTTTTCTTTTTATTAAATAATAAAATGATGCAGGTAATTCCATCTCTAAAAGGGACATCTGCTAATCAGGTTCCCCGTTCATAAGCTCAGTGCCAAAAGCATAGTGTGTACCTGTGCTTTGCTGCATCAGTATCCTGATTTGCAGCACCTGCTCGACCACTGGCACAGAACCGTTTGAGAGGTCACAGGTGCCCTCGACAGCTGCAGTGTCAGCCAAGTCTCTGCAGTGTAGAGGATGCATTTAAGATATGCACCCCTGTTCCAAAAACTACATAGCTCTGTGGGATCCTGTCCTGGTGGCACACTAAACTGTAAATATAAGCCATACCTGAATTAGGGTATGGTGGCAGCATCTCTCAAAAGTAATCCCAGGCTGATTCCAAAATGCCCACCGACAGGAGAGCACTGTAACTGATGCTCTCCTGCCCCTCGACACCAATTCTAGGGATTTTTGTGTGAAACACCCTCCCATGGCATGTAAACCGAAAGGACTGTGATCTGTTAGCAGATGGTGAAGTAGGAGCTGGACATTGGTCAAGTTGATGCAAACATAATGGAGGATTGGGGCGGGTTCCATTGAGAAACGGACAGCGGGCCATCTACTTTGGGGCGTCGCCCAAGGATCCCTGTATTCGTCGTAGAACCAGCCGAGAGCCCTGCAGGTGGGCAAAGTGGTCTGGCTGTGGACAGGAATCCATATGCAAGGCAGAGCGGGACCCAAGTCAAACTCCGAAGAAGGGGGACCCACTGCGTTGAAGGCGATAAGAAAGCCTGGCCGGTGAGGAGGGCATTGGAGCACCAGGAGTGATAGACTGCAGGCAGCGAGGGAGAGTTAATTCTGGTCCAGTGACAGGAAAGGCTGTGTCAGGCTTTCCCCCGCTACCGGCATTGTGACAAGGGAGTTCGGAGCAGAGGCCGTAGCCTTCAAAGGGAAGAAAATTGCAACCACAGAGGGAGCATCAGGGGACAGGCGAGTGGTGGCGGAGTGCTTGCCCTCCCCCCAGTCAGAAGGGAACCGTTGAAATACTAAGTCTGTCCAGGAGCTATGTGACGAGTTGAACAACCTAGTAGAAACTCAACAATGCGGTGGCAGTTGATCAGGAGGGGCAGATTGCTGAAGGGACCTGATAGGACCCCTCTACACTGCAGATATAGCAAACAAAGCCCAGTGTATGTGCAAGGACAACAATAAGACCATTACTCCAGGGTCTGAATATTGGTATTGGCATAGTTGACCTAATGCGCTTTACTGTTTGCTCTGAACTGTGGTATACTAGGGTGCTTTTTCTCCCCTCGCAGGATTCTCAAACTTAGGTGGCCCGGTACCTAATACGCTTTACTGTTTGTTTGCTCTAATTGTGGTAACTTGTTCTTGCCGCTCACTTCCTGTCTGCGTGCTCTCGTTTCGTCTGTCTTCCCCCCCCCCTCCTACTCCATGGTGCTCTCTGTCTCGCCTATCTTCTCGAACTGCTTCTCCATCGACTATCCTGCTCTCCTCACTAAATCTGGTAGGAAAAAGTTCAAAAAGGACATCCTGGTCTCCAACCCAGGCCTCCCTATCGCTGACACCTACACTAATGCCTGCTCTAAGGAAACTCTCACTGACATCCTCTTTTTCGTGCCTTCGCCTGACCTATGGACCCTTCATATGGTCTCTGTGCTCTCTCCTTTCTCCTCCTCTCCCATTAATGGTGGCACCCGTTGGGATGTCCTATTGGCCCCCTTCCGCTCCTCTAAGGCCATCATTAATGTCTACGCTAATGGGACCATCTTGGTCCAAGGCCCACAGGCCAACCTTCACCTCTTCGATAGACGCTTCCCACACCTCATCAACTTCCTCTCCTCTCCTCTCCTGCTGTCCCCCCTCCTCCTCTATCCTTGGCTACCTTGCCTCTACCCTCCCTCCCTGCCCCCTCTCGTGCTCCTTCTTCACCTCCTTCTTCAATACCTCCGCAGGGCGTACCTCTGATCTGTACCCCTCCCCGGAAGTTCTTCAAGGATGGCAGCCTTCTCCACATTGCCACTCTAAACACTCGCTCTGCCATCAAGCACTCCTCCGATATCTGTCACCTTCTTGAGGAATTGGACCTCGACGTCCTCTGTCTCACTGAGACATGGTTCACAGCCAGCTCTGCCACCAGCTTTGACACACTCCTACCTGACGGTTACAAGATCCTCTCCATACCCAGGCCTAACCGTGCAGGGGGTGGTGTTGCCCTTATCTTCCCTGAGTGGATTCCTGCCACTGTCACTCCTACGCAGACCTACTCCTCTTTTGAATGTCTTGTCTGCCGACTCTCTCTCTCTCCTAGCCATTCCCTTACCGTGGCTACTATCTATCGGCCACCTGGTCAAATTTCCTCCTTCCTCTCTGAGTGGGCTGACCTCTCCTCCTCACTCCTGTCCTCAACCACTCAGCTCCTCTTTCTTGGCGACTTCAACATCCACCTTGATGCCTCCAGTCCCCCCACTGGTCTCTTTCGTGACCTCTGCAACTCTCTCTCACTCTCTATTCTCCCGTCTGGGCCTACTCACTCTGCTGGGCACACTCTTGATGCTCTGATCTCTTCTGACCTTCCCCTCTCCGTCCCTCTCTCCACTCCTCTCTCCTGGAGTGATCACTTTCTCCTATCCTCCCACCTCACCCTCCCTACCCCACAGGCAAAGCCACCCTCTTCACTGCCACCCACCTTCTCGGTCATCCGACCCATGAAGCGGGTGTCAGTTGAGGCTTTTGCTGCTACCTTCTCGCCCCCCCCTGCCCCTTCGGCTGACTCCCACCCTGACACAGCCCTCTCGATGCTCCACTCTGCTATATCTGTTACTCTTGATATCCTTGCCCCCGTCATGAGAATCCGCCTGAAGCCCAAAGCCAAATGTAACTCCTGGTATGACTCGGATCTCGTCACCCTAAAACGCAAGTGTAGGGTTGCAGAGGGGAAATGGCGTGCTTCATGTTCATCCTTTGACAAACTGGCCTGCCGCCTGCTCCAAAGGCAGTACCGGCTCTCCGTTCTCACCAAGAAGAGAGCCCTTATCCAAGCCCGCATCTCTGCGGCATCAAACAACTCAGCCGAACTCTTTAAAATCTGCAAGGAGCTGGCCAACCCTGTTGCAGTCTCTACCTCTCCTGTCCCCTCCCAGGCCCTCTGCACTGCACTGGCCTCTCACTTCATCTCTAAAACTCAGGACATCCTGTCCTCGCTCTCCTCCTTTCACCTCCCTCCCTCCCTACCCGGCCCTTCCTCTGGCCCTTCTGCGGTCAACCCTCCTCCCTCTTTCTCTGCCTTTCCACCCTTCTCTGCTGACGAGGTTTCCAGACAAGTCCGATCAATGAAAGTCTCGTCTAAACAGGTTCACCCCTGTTCCTCCAAAACTATCAAGGACCACATCGACTCCCTGGCTCCTGCCCTGGCTGACTTTTGCAACCACTCCTTCACATCTGGAGTCTTCCCTTCCCCCCTCAAGCACTCCCTTGTGCACCCTCTTCTCAAGAAACCCTCCTCCGACCCCTCCTGCCCGGCTAACTATCGCCCTATCTCCATCACTCCCTTCCTGGGCAAGCTCCTGGAGAAACTGGCCATCTCCCAGCTTAACCTCCATGCTGAATCTGTTGGTAGTCTTCATGACCATCAATCTGGCTTCAGAGCTGCCAGAAGCACGGAAACTGCTCTCTTGAACATCCGTGAAGACCTGCTCTTGAACCTTGATTCCAACACTCCGTGTGTTCTCATTCTGCTCGATCTCTCCTCCGCCTTTGACACTGTCAACCATGCCATCCTGCTCAACCGTCTCCGGGAAAACCTGGGTATCACTGGTCAGGCTCTGGCGTGGCTGACCTCTTTCCTTTCAAATCGACCCTCCCAGGTCCAACTGGGGTCCTTCCTCTCCGACATATTTTTCTCCACCTGCGGTGTCCCCCCGGGGATCTAATCTCTCTCCCTGGCTGTTCAACCAGTATCTGGCACTCCTTGCCCACCGCATCGCCGCTCTCTGCCCTAATTTCCAGTGCTATGCGGACGATACCCAGCTCATTTTCAGGCTACCCTCAGCCTCCCCCTCTCCTTCCCTCATCTCTGACTGTCTGTCTGCTATCCAAGAATGGTGTGCCGCCAATGACCTCTGCCTTAATGCCAGTAAGACTGAGATTCTACTCATCGGTACTCCCACTCCCTCCTTCCCTGCAGCTCTCTGGCCTGCCTCCCTTGGCCCCCTCCCTGCTCCTACCTGCAAGGCAAAAAACCTTGGGATCATCTTCGACTCCACACTCTCCTTCTCTCCTCATATTTCTGACGTCGCCAAGAGGTCACACTACCAGCTGCACCTCCTCAGAGGTATTCTTCCCTTCCTCTCCTTCCCCCAGAAGCTCACTGTCTCCCGAGCCCTGGTTCTCTCGAAGCTGGACTACTGTAACAGCCTCTATCTTAATCTGCCTGCCTCCACTCTCCGCCCTCTGCAACTCATCCAGAACAGAACTGCGAGACTTGTCCTTGGCCTCAAGCCCAGGGACCGTATCTCTCCAGGACTGAAATCCCTACACTGGCTCCCAGTGGCTGCGAGGATAAAGTTCAAAACCCTCTGCATTGTCCACAAGGCCTTCTGGGGCCTGGGTCCTAAATACCTTTAACTCTCTCTTCCCAAATATCTTCCTTCCCGAGCCCTTCGCTCATCCGCCTCCAACTCCCTCATGGTCAGCCGCTTCTCGAAGCAACGAGCTGGGGGTAGATCTCTCTCCGCGGCAGGGGCCTCCCTCTGGAACAGCCTTCCTGCCTCCCTGAAACTTGAGGAGAACCACCTCCGGTTCCGGAAGCACCTCAAAACCTTCCTCTTTGCTTCTGCTTTCTCTCTCCCTCTCCCCTGCTGAACAGCTAATTAATCCTTCACTAAACTGCACTGATCCTGCAACTGGACCACTCTAAACGGCCTCGGTCCTGGGCCCAGCCACTGATCCCCTGGAACCCCTCTGCACTGCGGGACTGTCTCTGTATCCCTACAGCCCCCCCCCTTCCCCAGCACTTGTTCTGCACTTACCTTGCACTTGCCACCAGCTGGCCCTTTTATTTATTACTTTACGCCACTTACCTTACTGCACTTCCCCCTCCCCTTCCCCTTGCACTTTTCCCCCTCCCCCACCCCTGCACTTGCGCGATCTGAATGACACCTGGCCTAGTAGGATCGTTGTATGTCTCCCCTTGTTCCTCCCCTCCCTGCCTCGTCGCGCCTTGAAACACCTGTGTATAGGCGCGTTACAAATACCATATCATATCATATCATGCCAACTTGACCTACTCCGATTTGACCTAATCTTTTTGGTCAAAATCTGGTAGGTCAAATGGTATATTTTAATAAATAAATCGTTGTGGGGTGGGGTAAGGGAATAGGTTGAGGTGGGGGCAAAGTCAGGTGGGCGATGCAGGGGGTATTCCCCCTGCATTAGGGAGAGTTTTTGGGGGTCTATCTCCGCAGTAGGTCAAAAAACATTCGACCAAACAAATTAGGTCAAATCAGCAGTAGGTCAAGTTTTTTAGGTCAAACAACCCATTTCCTGAATATTTAGGGCTCTGGAGTTAGCGAGTGCAATAGCCACTTAAGCCAGAGCGAGGAGAATGGATTGAGGAATACATATGGGTAGGTGTTCTCCTTCCAGGTTTGCGGTACGAAGCTGATCAGTGAATGAAGCAGAGAGAACACAAAGGGGGTGAGAGAGTCTGTGGGTGGGAGCAGAGTACAATAATGAACAGGCGCCATATCAAAGACAGATCCCAGGCTCTCTGGACCTTGTGGAGGGCTAACAGAGAGGCGATTTTACAAGTAGTAAACGTCCTGGTGAAAGATAGGCACACTGGAATATTTATGATCCTAAAACCCTTTGCTAATAAAATAGGGAAACAAACTTGTAGCTCTGAAACCTTTTTTATGTAAAGGGGAGAGAATTCAAGAATGTCAAAAAGCAGAGGAAACGAGTCACATAATCCATCTAAAGTTATTAAGAAGCTCCAGGTAGAAACTATTCAAAAGCAATGGAGAAGGGATATTGGAACCCCGTATGAGACAGAAGGAAGCCCGGAAAAAGAGGAACACATGGGACTTCAAGGAGACTCTGGGCAAGACCAGGCAGTCACATACGACATACTCAAACAATATTTTCAGGATTTTGGGGATAGAATCGCAGGGACTGGACAAGTAGAGCTGGACAAGATCCGGGAGGACCTGGCATCAGCGCTTCATGAGATAAAAGAAGTGAATAGGTTAGAGCAAAGAGTCAATAGAACTAGACAGCACTCAAGGAACTGGCAAATGATGCACAGAAAATGGACGTATTCGTAGAACATCTAGTGTGTGTGACCCACAAACTGGAGCTGCAAGCAGAAGATCTTGAAAATAGATCCAGGAGATTGAATGCCTGGGTAAAGAGCTTGTCTGAGGATGTACAAGATAAAGACCTCAGGGCAGCGATCCGACAAATATTCATAGATTTATTGGAGCTGGACCGTGACGATGACCAGAAATTGGACAGAGAGCATAGAGTGGGGCTGCTGAAGAAAGAACCGGGAGCAAGGCCAAGAGACATCTTTGCAGCTATGCATGATTATGGTAAAAAATAAGAGGTCTTAGAAGCAGCAAGGAAAGTGTAACACCTCAAATATAATGGGTCAGAGTTACAACTCTTCCAAGACCTGTCCCATATAACTTTGGTTAAATTGGGAAAAATTGGTCCAGTTGTGCGATTTCTTCGCAAAAAAGATACTCAATATCATTGGACATTCCCCTTTGGCTTGGTGTGTTCGAATGGCGGGGTGGGGGGGGGGGTGGGCGGCAACATCACATTTCATCTTGTTATGAAGGTGCGAGTATACTTGGAATAGAGGAAGAAGAAGCAGGGTCTATTGAATCCACAGTGAAATGACAGGAAATAAAGAAGAATTGGGAATGGACTGCAGTGAAGTGGAGAAACTTTAAGAGGACTTTGAAAGAACCCACAGCTACCTGAGAGAGTTCAACCGATCCAGAGAACGCTCTCACACGATAGCCCGGGGAGGGCAATTGTTCTAGTATTGAAGGTGTCGGGGGGTTGGGAATGGTGGTATTTGGGATCGTTACATGGGCTTGGGAAAGTCTGCATTTGGAGGCACTGGGTTGTGGTTTGGGCTTAATCCCAGAGAGGGTGAGACGGGAGGGGCTAGAGGCTGGTTAAATCCACCCAGTGAGGGGGAGAAGGGAGTGGAGCGCAGGGGACAGTTGGGGCAAGAGGAGGGGAGGATGGAAGAGGGAGGCATCCCAACTAAGAATTCAATGGGCCTCATTACACGGTAGGCGGAGGACCAAGGTGCCATTAGCACCTTGGTCCATGCCGGTAAAATACCGGCACCGCCTTGGTGGAAAGGGGAATTACCGCCCTATTCCAAGGTTGGCGGGGCGGTAATTCCCCCTTCCCCCATTGCCCTTCCCCATTCCCATTTTTGCCCCATAGGGCTCTATGGGAATGGGGAAGGCGCTAATTACGATGCCGCAAATTGCGGTACTGTAATTAGCACCCTGGTCCCTTTGCGGGTTGGTTTTTAACGCCTGCAAAAAGCAGGCGTTAAAGTCTCCAACCCGCAAAGGGACCTCGTAGTAAGGCGGTAAGGGTTAACGGTCACCGGTACCATTAACGGTGACCGTTACCCTTACCGCCGTCCGTGTAATGAGGCCCAATGTGTGTATAATTAGCTTCAAGTACAGCTAAGACAATGGCTACAACCAACAATATAAGCATTATTTTGCTGAACATTAATGGGTAAAACTCCCCCCTGAAAAGAAAGAAATTAGAAAGATTTTTACAAAGGGAAAAACCAGACATCCTGGCCCTACAGGAAACACATGTGCAGGTGAGCCTTGAATAGGGAATTGACTAATTTGGGTCAGTAGCAGGGTTAAAAATTAACATTCATAAATCGGAGGTCTTGAATTTGACGATACCAGGGGAGAATGAACAGGAGCTCAAAATTATCTTCTTATATAGATGGGCGGGAAAGGCTATAAAATATTTGGGGGTTAACATCACTAAAGATAGTGAATCACTATTCGCAGCAAATTATTCCCCTCTATTAGGGTCCATTAAGAAAATGTTATTAGATTGGGGTCCGTTGACAATATCATGGATAGGAAGGATTCATGTTCTGAAGATGGTTGTTCTCCCGAAACATTTGTATTATTTCGTGACACTTCCAATAAGGGTACCCAAGTCCTTCTTTCGAGCTATCCAAAGGTACACTGAGAAATTCTTATGGGACAATAAAAAACCTAGAATTGCACGACTAATAATGACCATGCCAAGGAATAGGGGTGTGATGGGGAACCGGACATCAGGGCATATTACTTGGTGGCACAGACCAAGGTAATTAGGGACTGGCTAAAAGATGACAGGCAAAAGGTATGGAGACAAAAGGACAAATCAGTAGTGGGAGGACACCTTGAGGGAGTGCTCTTGAAACCTAAGAGGGATAGACCACACAATATCTATTGTAGTATGATTAGATCTCTAGTGGGGGACTCGTCGGACGAATTGGTAACCAGAGCGGGATCCATCGCCATTTACCCCAATATTGCACAATCTTCAATTTTCTCTGGGGGAGAGAAGGTCAAGTTTCAGCAAATGGTAAAAGGGCAGAGGTCTTAAAATTCAGGGTATGTTCGAGGAGGGAGGGATCAAATCCTTTAATCAGTGCAAACTAGACTTCCCACTGGAGGAGCAGGACAGATTTAGATACACACAACTGAGAAACTGGCTGCTGAAATTGGTGGCCCAGCCGATTGATGAGGGTGCGTGGGTACAACTATGGGACAATATGCCCAAGCTCACGAGGTTGGTCCAACTACAGGAGATATGGGTAAAGCTGATGTTCGATTGGCATCTTACTCTGGTTAAGCTCCGTAGGTTCTTCCGGAAGGTACCCAGGGCATGTTGGAGGGAGTGCTGGGTTGGAGGGGTTGTGGAGTCACATCTGATGGGAGTGCCTGCGGATCCAAAGGTTTTGGGGAAAAGATCAGGGAGGCTATAGAGGAAATTGGGTGGATCACGGGAAGGGGAAATATGGGTCTTACAATACAATTTTGGGTCTAGGAGGAACACTTGAAGACCTATCTTCGAAAGCACAACACAAGGTGTATTTGATTTTAAGGACCGGTGATTACCCAGAAGTGGATGTCAAGGGAGCTGCCTACTGAGAATGAATGGGTGGGTAAAGTGTGGCACTTCGCGGCTTTAGAATGGGTATCTTACTCCTTGCAAGGGAATCATCAGGGATTTGAGGCAGATTGGCATTTGGTAATGCAATTCCTACAGAAGGATACCAGAGGACTATGGTGCCCGAGAAAGATTAAACTTTTGGGTCTGGTTTAAACTGTGGGTACCGGCTTTGAAGACTGAGGAGTCAAAAGAGAAATTTAATGGCGGGAATTAACGGAAATTTTATGGAAAGTTAGTTGACTCATAAGGCAGGGGGAAAGGAAATAAGCTCTCGACCAAGACTGGGATGAAGGTGAGGAGGGTGGAAAAGGGGAACTAGGGAGGGAGAGAGTTGTAAAAATGTTATTGAAAATGCCAATAAAAATGTATGTGAATAAAAGAGCAATCCCAGCCACATTAAATTGATTTGTCACATGTGTCAGCCTTGTGGGCATAGTTCAGCTGTGGAAGGATTATGTGTATTCCTCCCACACAAGGCACACTCCTGTCCACTGACAGGACTGTAGCATTAGGGGATTGCTTCCCTTTGTTCCTTTTTAAGGGCAGGTAACACCCCTTTTCCAAGGACAGCCACTCCACGGGACGCTGGCCTTGGAAAAGAAATCAAGAGGCACACCCATTCACAGAACACCAGGCATAAAACCAGGGTGCTGCATTTCTAAAGGCCTGTGATCTTAAGAGAATGTAAGGGGTAGAGTTAGAGTAGCCAGAGGAACTCTGATCAGGGGAAGGAGACTTCGAACATTTTGAACCTCTCTGCCTCACTTTCTCTTTCCTGACCCCTCCACTTACTCAGGAGCGAAGCACTTTGGGTGTGACATCAGATGGGCAATATCCACTCACTTCAAGAGCAGAGATTGGACCCCTAAAGCAGGTTAGCTTTAGTCCAATCCCCTGAAGACCTTTGCCTATAAAAGAAGGGAAGGTGTCTCCCACCGCTCCACTTTTTGAGTCATCTTCAGGATTATCACTTGAGACGATTGTGTTGGACCCTGCTGAGAGAGCAGCACTTTCTAAAGTCCTCCAGCTGTGAGGTGAAGGCAGGAGTTCCAAAGACAGAGGCAAACTATGTCTCCCAACCATCCCCATGGACCATTGGATGCAAACACTATTACTGGACTATAGGCCTGCCTCTCTGCGAGCCACCCTGTTGCCTAGGACCACACATTATTGCATGCTCTGTAAAGGTATGAGCAAGCCTCCCCTGTGTGTGGGAGCCTGTGGAAAAAACTGATATAGGGCCTTAAGAACCTGGAGTGGAACTCACAACACCTGAAAGCCAAGACAGCCAAAGCCCCAGTTATCAACAACGACCCGGTCCGAGCCATGACTCAAGCATGCTCGACCCTGAGAAATCTAGCAGAACCCTTTGACCCTGCCTTTGGTGTACATTGTTCTCTAAACTGCCATCTGCTTGTCACGGCACAGCGCCAGAAAAAGTAGGTTGTTGCCTCGGCCTGAACCACGAAGTAACGCTGCCTTGCTGTGCTTGAGTAGCTGTCTGAATCACCAGTTTCTGCATTGCCATGCCTGTATGTTGATCGACCTCTCTGAACAGCCACCTAAGAGCCTCTGAATACAATCCACTTGCGTGTGTACCCTGGTACCAGCACACCGCCTTCTAAGTACGAATGATGGACTAAACATGGGGACTGCCTGATCTGCACAGTGCGAGTAGATGATTCAAGACCACGGCCACATTCCGTTTGACCTGCTGGGCTATCGCCACTGCTGTATCCCCGACCTGCACCGACTCTGATCGACGCCGAGAATCCTGCTTCGACGCTGTTGAACCACCAAGACATTTGCAAAGGTACTCTTGATTGATATCTGCCCCCATGGTGCATATTTGGGCCCTAGAGACTGGACAGGTAAAGTTAATCCCCTTTTGCAACTCAAAGAAATATCTTTTTGAACAATGTGGTCTTCTGGGTGCTTTTTTACCCTTGTCTCATCACCTGAAGTGCTGCATCTATTCTATCTGTGAATGTTTTGTGTTTCTTCCACAGGGAAGATATAGAACCTCGATTGGACATTCCTTTGGTTTGGCCCATTATAAATTGCTGTTTAGGTTGCTACTGAACCACATTCACACCCCTCTTAAGAGTGTAGCCTTCCCTCGGTCCACATTACCACAAAAGGTGAAGGAGGTACATATCTTGACTGTGCATGCTTTACCTTTATGATTGTGTTGGCTCCTGATCTTTAGGTGTGCAAGGGATGAGTGCTCATTTTAGCCTTTACGCATCCTTGTACTCCTATAAAGCAGAAGTAAATTTGTCACATATACCTCCTTCGCCTTTTGTGGTAACCTCGGTTAAGGCAAGGCTCTGCTCTTAAATGGGGTGTGCATGTGGTACAGCAGGAACCCCAAATAGCAAAGCATAACAGTCCAATATAAAGGAATGTCCAATCAAGGTTCTATAACAATAAATACTTTAATCAAGCACATCATGGATGACAACTGAATAGAGAACACTGTAAAAGCCCACCCCTGTAGAAGAACACAGAGTGCTTCATTACGAGTTTGCCGGTCCGGATACAACAGTACCAATAAGATTACCGGTACCGTTGTATCCGGACCGGCAAACTCTGAGTTGTGCTCGCGGGTGCCTTTCATTCCGCCAGGTCTGACCTAGCGGAATGAAAGGCACCCGCGAGCACAGCTTTCCTGTAGCACCGGCACTGTAATTAACCGTGCCGGTGATACAGGCATCCCCATTGAGCCCTATGGTGCTCAAATGGGAATGGGGATGAACCGATTCCGGCACCTGCGAAAGGGCAATTACTGGGTTCGGTGTGCAGGAATACCCCAGTAATTGCCCATTCATGGATGCTGGATATGTTCGGAAGTTTGGCGGCAGCCTGCCGGTTTTACCGGCGAGGCAATTGCCAAACTCCTAATGAGGCCCAGAATATGCAAAGATAGAATATATGGAGCACTCTGGGTAGTAATACTGGGAGAGAAAAGGCAATTAAGACAACAATGTTCAAAGAATGTGTTCTTTAGGTTGTAAAAGGGATTAAAATGACCTTTCTAGTCTCAAGGGCCCAAAGATGGACATGGGCAGCAGATACTAGTCAATAATACCTTTGCAAAAGTCTCAGTGGTTCGCCGGCGTCAGACCAGGCTTCTTGGCATCGATTGCAGGTTCTTTACAGTTCAAAGATGCAGCAGGCGCAGTGTTTCAGTGGCATGCTGGCAATGAGTCTGGGTCAAACGGAAGTTGGCTGCGGTCTTGAATCGTATATTTGAACTGTGTGAATCCGGCGGCCCAAGGTTCTGTCGGTGTAGAAGTTTGATGGCGGTGAGCTGGTACCAGTATGCGCAACTGAGTTAATTCTATGCAGAGTCTCGGAGGTCGCTGTTCGGGAGACACCAGGGCTGGACTGATAAATTTACAGGCATGGTGATGTATTTTAGCATGCATTTAAGAAGATTAGCTGGTAAAAAGAGGCTGGCACTAACCGGATTAGAGGCACCAGCTGGACATTTTAGAGAGATTCCCCTGGTCACCCTGTCCCCCCATCGTCCTGGAAGACAGGAGCTAGGAGGACAGGATACCCAGGGAAACCCTCTGGGGAAGAAAACCCTGATGGCTGGAGACTTCGGTCTGGACAATTGTACTTCTTCTATAGGTGTATCTGGATGACGCTAAGGTAGTATGCAGTCTACCCGAAGATGACTGTTCTGCAAGGAAGAAAGATAGGAGGTAAGTGAATGTACTGACCCTTATGTGAAATGGTTGTAGAAATTGCTAGCTATACCTGTTATGTTTCTCTGCAGGCTTCCGGTTGGCTGTGTCTGAGAACTCTGGAGATTGCTGTCTCTGGACTGCGGATTATAAAGCGGCAGAGTGGGAAAAAGAATCTGAGCGAGAGACATGAATGGGAAGGAAAGGGTAACACACCTGGTCGGATGGCTATGAGATCACCGGGAAAGCGTTCGTGGGAATATGCAGTGGTCCGAGCCATGCTGTCGTGGGAGGAGGTTTTCCGCACTACCGGGAAGGAAATAAGAGTGAGAGGGACTCCTGCAATCCACGTCTGTATGGCGAAAATGAAAGCTATGTGCAGCACGTAACGGTGGGGCCGGGATGAAGACAGCAGTCGGGCGCGAACCGTGGAATGACAGAAGGAAGAAAAGGGAAAGGATTCGGAGCGTCTACTGAGGAGAGTAGCGACACGCTGCTCCTTTGCCAAAGGTGGAGGATATCCTCTGTCTGTGACCAATATGGGCGGAGCCAGGAAGTGATTGTGCAAGCAGGGAAACACTGAAAAGATGTGTGTCCCTTTCCAACGCCATCTTGGGGGGAAGAACGGCAAACTCATACACTCCTCTCCTTCTCCAAGGCCAGCGCTGCAGATGAGATGTGACAGGATGACAAGGTTGGTGCTTCGGAGAGAGACTTCAGCAATACAAGGCAGCAGTACTTCATTAGTTCAATTCGAGTCAACAACGCACTTCAGCTGGAACGATGTGGCGGTGAACGGAGTCGAACAGGTAAGCAACATTTTGAAGAACAATTAACACCAAAGGCAGCGTCGAAGTGTCTGGATAGTTGAACACACTCAAGTAATGGAATCTCGGCTGTTCTGGCTTCGAGATGCTGTGAGTCCCACTCTAGGGTCTTATAGGACAAGGTTAGTCCTTTTCTCGGGCTCCGAAACACAGTGGAGGCTGGCACACACCTTCAGGGGTGCCACAACACAGTGAGGTCCCAGGCAACAGAGTGGCTGGCAGAGATGCTGTCTTGGTCCAGCAGCAGAGGGCAACCCCAATTGAAAATGGAGATGGTTAGGGGTCAGAGTTTGCCTCTGCATTGAACACCTGCCTTAGCCTCACAACTGCAGGACTCTGGAAAGGACTGCACTCCCAGCAGGGTCCAATGAAATCTTCTTTCAGATTTTGAGTGCAAAGGATGATTCAAAGAAGTGGTGTGAGACCCCTTCTTTTAAAGGCAAAAGTCCACTGGTGATTGGACTAAAGCTAGCCTGCTTTAGGGGTCAAATCCCTGCTCTTGAAATAACTGAACTTTACACTTCTGACATTACACCCAAAGTGTTTTGTGCTACAGGAAGTGGATGGGACAGGAAAGGGAAAGAGAGGCAGAGAGAACCAAGATGGCAGAACCCTCTCGAAACTGTATGGTTCACTCTGACTACACTAACCCCACCCCTTCCCTTCTTAATGGAATCAAATGCCTTTAGATATGCAACACCCTGGTGCTAGGCCTACCCCTTGGTGAATGGGTGTACCCTTTAATTCCTGTTGCCAGGCCAGCTTCCTGTGGAGTTGCTGTATATGGGGAAAGGGTGTAACCTGCCCTTACAAAGGAACAAAGAGAGGCAATCACCCAAGGTTATAGTCCTGATGGTGGGCAGGGGGAGCCTTGTCTGGAATGAATATACATAACCCTTCCACAGCTGAACTGGGCCCACAGGGCTGACACATGTCTGATATCAATTTATGGTGACAGGATAACTATGAGAGTTGCTGGCCCCCATACCCTAACCCTGGTATGGATTATATTTACAGTTGACTGTGCCACCAGGTCAGGATCCCCAGAGTTATGCAGTTTTTAGAACAGCAATGCATACCTTAAATGCAGACCCACTGCGTCAGAGACTTGGTTGTTTGGTTGTCACTGCAGCAGTTAACAGGCACCTGTGACCTCTAAACCTGCTCTGCGGCACTGGTAGAGCAGGTGCTGCAGATGATCAGGATACTGATGCAGCAGGGCACAGACACACACTATGCTTTCAGCATGGAGCTTATGAAAGGGCAATCTGATCAGCTTTCCCTTTCAGAGATGGATTTTTTTTTATTGAAAAATCTGTAACCCCCCCCTACCACACCACCACCCGACCCCCTTCCCCACCCCCCCCCCCCTAAATAACGAGTGTTGGCATGTATGTCTTTGAGGATAAGGTTACCTGCGCCTTTCTGAAAGATTTGTGCTTCTTTTGTTTTCGCCGTTACTCCCTACTTTGGATGCGGCAGTTTCGCCACGAGTAGACGGTTGCACAAATGTGACCTTTACAGTTGTTTTGGAAATGATTTAGTGAATGGGTAAATTCAGAGAATATCACCTCAGCCCGCCAGCGAGCTTGATTTTCCAAAATTGCCACAGCCAGAGCGGCAGCTCCTGCAATAAACAGCATTACCCGTTTGCTGGGATCAGCAAACAAAAGCGACTTGTTGATTTTCAGCCCGTATCGTCACGAACCAAATGAATTTAGTTTCCCAACCGTATCTCCAACAAAAAAATGAGCCCTAAGCCTTCTTTCAGCAACACTGTTTTCTTTACAGATTAAAAAAAAAGACTTCAAAACGAGCTTTACTCTCTCCACACGAGCCTGCTCTAAGGCCAGTGTTTACACGAGGGCACTGCCGTTCCCTCTCAGAAGAATTAATTCGCCAGTTGTGGCACCGCAGGTGGTCTCGCGCACACATGACTGCGCCACGAACTGTCAACATCCTGTGCCCGAGTCCTGCTACAAGAGGGATTTAACCTCGCAACCCCAAGGTCAGTGGGCGGGCGCGCCTTTCCCCTCTAAGAGCATGTGCGGGGGAAGCCGTCCCTGTAGTTAACGCCTTAAAAAAAAAAACTGTAATGGTAGTACGTCCTAGTTGTTAAATTAGAAATACCGCTCCAGTGTTTCTTTTATGTCCAATCAGAACACCGATTAACCATGACTAAATATGTGTTCAAACTGATCAGTTATCAATAGTTAAATCATTGATTCAAACGCCTTTTCTTTGCCGTCCAATCTTGGTGCACTTCTGATATATTGCAAACACGCTGCCCATTTATCAAATAAATTCAAACTAGATGGAAAAAAAAGCATGACCAGTCCACTTGAAATATGAAATGCAGCCACGAGTAAGATGCATGAAACATCCCAATTTAAGACTTTTGACTTGCCCAACAATTTCAATAAAGGGCCTCCTTCGGCCCAACCGAAATGATCCGTCTCACGCAACAGTCAGCGTGAGTTTGGCGTGATTTGTGCAAGGGCAGATGATATACGGTCTCGTTGCAGCAAGTGTCTACTTGGAGATTAATAATGAAAGCTGTGATTGGATGAGTCGTCCAGGGCGCATGAGGAATTGCAAAGATTGTGGACTCTGCTGCCATGATGCGAACATTTACATGGAAGATTTACAGCTCCTGAAAATGAAGTCAAAGTTGGTTTTCCAACCGTACACTGATGTTATAATAAGCTTGCGCCGGAGGAGACGCGTGTTTTGAATATTATGAGGCGCCGCGCGTTGCGTGACCTTTTGAGAGCCCACAGTGAACTGCTGTGACACTGCTCAGCGAGGTGGTCCAATTGGCAAAGGCAACAGCTGCCGAATCAGCAAAAACCAGAATGCCACAGATTCAAGCCTGGCAAGACAGTCCGCTCTTTTTTTTGTTGCCTGAATTTGACAAAAACAAATGTAGACATTTTGATTTGGTTGCGAAACTTGTAATCGGTTAGTGTCAACATGACCAATAAACTCTCAATTAACACTGACAAAGCAAAGAGGGCTAGCTCTATTTTAGGACAGGTACAGCTTAAAAAGGCCATTTACAACATTAACTGGCCAGGCCTTCATTTAGAGAGTGCGTGTTATATAAAGCGCTTTAAAGTAGTAAAAAAAAACAGTACACATTTAAGTCTTAAAAATGTTGCTAAAATTAACAAACTGGCAGCCAATCACACAGATCACATAACAGATGCAAAAGCATAAATTAGCAAAGGAAAAACAAACACATAACTGCGATGGGAGGACATTCCACCATTTAAGAGCGATTCACTGAAAAGTCCAGAAACACGACCAATAGCAAGGAGAAGGTACTGTAGTGAACATAAGTGACACAAGGGAGTGAAGTGACACAAGATCTGAGCGGCACATTGGCGCTAAAGCTTGTATGGATTTAAAGGCAATACATGGAAATAGCCAATCAATGAAAATGTAGAAGATACAGCAGAAAAGAAGAAGACGAGCAGCAGTGTTTAGGATGGACTAGAAATGCAATAGTGCATATTTAGGGAGATCAACATGAAGAAGCATCAATAATGTAATCATGAAAGCCCTAAAGATTCAATAAGCAAATTAGTAGCTGAAAACGGAACCAGGGTTTCAATTGTTGTGAGTGAATAAGGGCAGAGCCCCTTTAAGGAAAAGAGGACACAGGACAGTGGGAGGCAGCGGGAGGAGGGAGAAAGGGGAAGGGAGGAGGGCAGTCATGGAAAGGAGATAATAAAGTGAAGTAATGGAGTACCTGACTCCCGTGTGGTTGTTTGGGGGCCTATCGCACGGCCTGTAGAGGGGCCAACAACTGGCGACGAGACCGATACGTCCCACACCGTGAGGAAGGGGGACTGGGTGAGCCCAGCAGAACGACAGGCAAGGTGCCCTGCAGTGTGGAGAAGTGGCAGCCGCACGGGGCCAGCAACACTGAAGAGGAGGGTCGGAGGGACGGATGTGCCCAGCAGTGAGGAGGGTGAAAAGGTGCCCAGCGGCGTATAAAAACGACAGCCGTGCGGGGCCAGCAGCACGGAGGACGAGGAAAGGAGGGTGTGCAGAGCCCAACAGTACGTGCCAGAAAGCAACAAGAACGAGTAACAGCAAACATGTGTCATGAGGTACAACTTCATATGCCCAGCTACTGCAATTTCACACCCGGCACAGCCACATACATTTGACTACAGCAATTATATGCCTAGCTATATCTTCATATAGCTATGCAAAGTCCACATACTTAGTTACTGCCATCATGTACATGTACAGTCTCATATGAAGACATATATCAATCATATGCCCAGGCATATCCTAATATGAATGGCTATAATCAAGCACACTCAGCAAAAGCCTCACTCGCCCAAGTCCACGCACAACATGCCACGTAAACTTTCAACGTTTCTAAGCGCTCCATTGGCTGCTAGGATAATTCAGAATTAAGTTCCTATGAGCCATGAACAACATAACACTCATTAGTGCAAGGGAAAGGAATACCTCCAGTAGGTGGCACCTCATTAAATGCCTTCCACGCCACTAGTTCCACTGCTTCTAATCTGATGCACCAACAGGCTTAGACACGCCTCAAACAGGGAGGCGGGTCATTAGGATGAATGGGCGCTAGTCTCTGGAATGCTTCTAAGCCAACCTTGAAAACTACTGAACACAGAATCTTTCAAACAGGCTTCTTTCTGATTGATCATTGGATGTTAAGAAGCAGCAGCTAAGGAATCCCAGAGAGGGGAACACCCTCCTCCAAGTGGCACAGAGATGGCACACCTGTTTGTCCGTGGTCATCACTTAGTGAGCCAGGCACCCATGCTCGCGCTGGCAGCGCACTTTCACATCCGAGTTATGAACAATCTATTATTAAGACTTCTTAACCGAGCCCAAAAAGTACAATAGAAAAAACATCGTTTTTAAAACGGGTCAGGATTGAGGCAGTTCAATATCTACCCTATAATTTGGTGGACATAAAAGCACTCCAGGAATTTGTTAAAGCTGTTTTTTCAAAATATGAAGCACACAGCTGGTCACATTTTCCGCAGTAGTGACAATCGGAAAAGCACTGATGGAGTCTGCCCTCCGCACCATTCATGCGACAAAGGTACCCAGTATATAAGCAGAATAATTTTGACTGCACATCTGTCTCCAGCACTTTTTTTATCACATTTTTTTGGGTGGAAAAAAAGTTTATGGTTGGTTTGGGTGAAGCTATATTCTATGGGGAAACGTAGGGGATATGAGGCGATGGGGTGCAGGTCTCCCAATGCCTTTTGCTTGAAAAGAGGCAGGACAAAGGGCACACAAAATGATCTGCAGTGAAAAATTGGCTGGTAAAAAAATACCACACTGAAACGTGAAAACAGACATATGGACCAGTGGACAGGCAACAAACTATGGGCCAGATTCCTGGAATTAATTGCGTGGAAAATCGGGTAACTGTGCGCAAATCCGCCTTCGTTGATTCATGGAATCAAGCGCGCAGTACTTTTCCTGGACTTGCTTGGAGTTTGCGCTGGGAAAGCATGTCTGTGGGAGCCATCGACAGCCTTGCGCAATACTTCAGGCAGAGGGTGGCCATGGCTTGGGCAGAGAACTGGGAAGGTAAGGGGGACACCAAAAATGGAGAAGTCCCTTTGCACGGCACGAGACGTATTCATGGATTTGATCGCACAACATTTCGGGCGGGAAATGGCCATGCAAGTCTTTCATATGCTGGTGTCCAGTGAGTAGTGTTTACAGGAGACCAAAGGAGTGGCCCAAGTAGCCGCCTCGCTGATGGCATCCCAAGAAGCATGTCTCTGAAAAGCGACAGCCTTGGCATTGGCTCTGACTGCATGGGCATGAATACTATCACTAATAGATCTGTCCATGGCCATGTACACCTCTGAAATGGCCTGAACCATCCAATGGGTGATGGAAGACTTGGAAGCCTGAGATCTGGGGGAGGAGCCCCCAAAAGTTACGAACAATGCCTCGGACTTCCTGGAGGATTCTGTCTGAGAGAGATAAAACTTGAGGACCTTCTTGAGGTCCGAGGAATGCAGGGCCTTCTTTGCCTCTGACAGCGGGTTCAGCAAGAACACCGGCAGGCAGATCCCTTGATTCAGATGAAATGGAGAGATCACCTTGGGCAAGAAGTTTGGGTGAGCTTGCAAGATGACCTTGTCATTGCTAAATGTGGTGAAGGGCTCGCACGAGGACAACAACTGCAGCTCACTAACCCTGCATGCAGAGGTGGGAGCTACCAGTAAAACTGTCTTTAGTGTCACCAAGCCGATGTCCACAGAGGCCATCAGCTCGAAAAGCTTGCGCCGCAAAGCTGCAAGAACCACATTGAGGTCCCTGACCGGGTGCGGCCTATGCACTGGTGGAAAAACCCTAGACAACCCCTTAAGGTGGGCCTTAACCACGGGTTGGTCGCAGAAAGCACATGCTCTAGGTCTGGGGGAATTCTTATAAGCCCGATGGCCACCAAATAAGTGCGGCAAGTATCCAACTGAACTCCAGAATGAGCCAGGTGTGCTGAAAAAGCCTGTGCGCCATCCAGAGGACAGGTTGAAGCCTCAGCTGGTCAGGAACCAGGCCACCAACGCTAGCTAGGCTGGGTCTGGATGTTCCACCGCCCCCACCCTGCTCCGTCAGGAATCCCCTGCTGGAGAACGGAAGGTAGACGGGACCCTGGGAGCACAACTCCAGCAGATCTGAAAGCCAGGGTCTCGAAGGCCATTGGGGGCAATCAGGATGAGGCTGCACCCCATCGAAGCCTGAAACTTGCAGAGGGTCCATTGGAGCAGAGGGGTGGGTGGGAACGCATAACACCTGTGGCTGTGCCAAAATATCTGGAAGGCATCTGCAGAGACCCTCGGCCCTGCCCATGAAACAGACTGGAGTCACTTGGAATTCAGAGGGGATGCAAACAAACCCAGGTCTGTGAACCCCCAACGCTGGAACAGGGGCAACAAGGAGTAGGTTTCCAACTCCTACTCGTAGGTGTTGAACGCCAAGTGGCTTAGCTGGTCTGCTTCTGCATTGCTGTTCCCGGGGAGGTGGACTGCTGAAATCCAACCTCCCTCCATCAGGGCCCATTCCCAGCTCAAAACCGCCTCCATGCAGAGGAGGCGGGAACGGGGCCCACACTGCTTGTTCAGGTAAAATATTGTAGTAGAATAGTCCATCCGGACTAGAACAGACCTGTCCCTGATGAGGGGCAAAAACGCCTTCAAGGCCAGGTCCATTGCTCTGAGCTCGAGCAGATTGATATGCAGCAGGGCCTCCGACCTGGACCATGCTCCATGAATCGCGTAGTCCCCCAATCCGAAAGCGAGTAGTCGGTCATCCCCACCAGGGTAGGGTCCGGTCGGGTGAAAGGGGTTCCCACTGAAACATTGCCATCCATCAGCCACCAGCCAAGATCGGGCAGTAGGAGTGGTGGCATTGGAATAATGTCGGGCTGAGACCCCGTCTCCTGATCCCAATTGGCCGGCAGGTGGAGCTGGTTGCGACTCCTCTTGAGACAAGTGTGCTGTACAGTGAGCACGCAGGAGGCCATCAGGCCCAAACATATGTTGGAACCACCATGAAGAGGTGGTCGAGTTGGCAGGAAAGTGCCCCTCCACCTTGCTTAAGGACAGGAGCCTTTCGGGGTTAGGCAACACCCGCTGAACCATAGTGTCCCAATGCTCCCCTAGGATAGTTCCTTTGACCTTTTCGACAAGGAACTGTTACTTTCCAAAAACCTTAAGAATAGAAAGTTTAAGACCAGGAAACCAGACTGAAGAATCCTGCATTGTGTGTCAGAGATACCCGGGCCCTCACCCATCAGTAATAAAGTGTGGGGAGAATCGCCAGCCGCCATGGTTCGGACCTTAGCTTCAAGAACAAAGCATCCGTCAGTTCAACACAGCCGGTGAGTTGGGGAGATCGATACAAGACCGGTCTGTGTTGAAGCCAAGGTTGCAAGCAGCAACATTGTATGGTGAGTTCTGGACCGAACATTGTTAAAACGCGTGTGATAAGAGGCTTAAGCGAAGTTAAACTGCTGATGAGTAATTGAACTTTGAAACAAGCTACAATACCTTTGACAGAGTGCTCTGGCACCGCGTGGGTGCTCAATTGAAGGTATCTGTAAGGTACCCAGCTGATGAGTGACAAAAGTAGATAAAGTTGGTCCGCAAGTTGGTAGCTCGGCGGAGGGAGATCAAATGAAAGAGGACGAATACATGTGAATCAAAGTGGTCCTGCTACGGGTCAAGCAAAATTCTGAGCACAGTCAAAAGTCTTCGATTTTGATGAAATGGAGACGATAGGTAAAATACATGAATCTGGTCCAAGCCCAGCAGAGGGAGACCAATTGAAGGTTTTACGTTACAGTGGATCCGAGCCCGGCATAGCGGGATCCAGGGTGAATTGAAAAACACCCAAGAAGTTGTACATGAGAATCCTGAGGAGAAAGGAACTTTTGAATGTTTGTTTGTCGCATCAGGCCCTCTGTAGGAAGAGACTTTGAAAGATAAAGAGATTTTGGCACAGTAGGCCCTGACACTGAAATCTGAACTGCAACCACATGCTAGAGAAGCCAAAGATTGTGTTAAGCTTGAGTTTGCTGCCTTGTCCCGTGCTGAAAACATGGGGAAGGGAAGCCAACAGCTTGAATATCCGCACATATAATTTCTTGAACACTTTCTTTTGCATAACATTGTTTCTCACACTATTTGTATTTAGAAGTAAGGATTGGCAATAGGTTTATTAGTATAGGCCCTTTTATTTTGACAACCTCGACTAGTACTTATTATTATTTGATGGTCATAGCCTGCCCCCATCTTTAGATTTAGGATTAGATGGGCGTTTTTCAAACCTGATTGAAGTCCAATAAACACCCTTGAACTGTGATCACTTCTGGCTGTCTTACTGTTTGATACCATGTCTTCCTAACAGTAGATTGGTACATGCAGGCACGCATCCTTGAGGTCCAGGGAAAACATCCAGTCCCCTGCACACAGAGACTCGGCTATGTGTGCGGGAGGAATCAACTGTAAAGCGGTAAAACAGATTTAGAAATGACAGGTCCAGGACAACCCTCAGGCCAGCCTGGTTCTTCTTGGGTACTGCAAAAATCCTGGAATAATACCCGGAGCCCCTGTCTGAAAGAGAAACCGGTTCTATCGCCTGCATCTACAAGAGCAAAAGGACCTCCCATAAAAGAGCCGGGGACCCGATCTGACGAAGAGGAACGAGAGGATGGTAGAGGCAAAGGAAGAGGAAGAATGAAGCCTTTGGAGACTATGGATAGGATCCGTGGGTTGCTGAAAAGACGCTTCCAGGTTTCCTGGAAAGAGCCAAACGGTCCCCGAGGCGAGCTGTGTTACCCGACCTGACATCACTGCTTCTTGGCATCAGAGGCGGGGGCAGAGGAAGGGGAGCGGAAAAACCTGTGCAAAGTCCTCTGCTGCTTCCTCCTGTTGTCGCTGGGTAACCTGTCAGGACCCTGTGTATCGCGCTCCCGTAACCCCTTGAAGCCGAGAAAGAGCAGGGTTTGAACTCAGTCCTGCCCTGGGACTGAGGGAAGAATTTCTGTCCAGGTTTTGTCAGGATGGTCAAGGACTTGGCGGTTTGAGTAGAGGATTTATTCTTTATCAACTCATCATCGGTTGATGAATGAAAAAGGTCCACGCCCTCGAAGGGCAGATCCAGGATCCACTCCTGCACGTCAGATGAAAACTTAATGGCGTGCATCAACGTCGTCCTTCTCATCTCGACACCAAGGCATAGCCCTCTTCTGGTTGTGTCGATGTGGGAGACCGAAGACTCCACGAGTTCCTGCGCAATGGCCCGGGCATCTGTTAGACCGGCCTTGAAGGAGGCGTACTTGTCTGAAGGGAGGTCAGGCAGAAATTCCCTGAGCTCCCGCCACAGCTTCTATTTTGCAGCAGCCAAGAAAGCGTCTGCCACAGATGCAGTCCTGTGATGGAATAACAGCACTTACGCAAAGACTCGAGGACCTTGGCGTCCTCGGAAAGACAACTGGAGGTGGCTCCCGTGGAGGAAGAGGATGAAGTTGATGGATGAAGTTGATGGTTTAAAATGTAAGGAGGTTGCAGCCACCACTGAAGAATGTGACTGTGCATGGGAGGCCAGGAGGATTGGCTCCCCGTCCATCAGCCTAAACCTACTGTCCAACTTCTTTTTCATCTGGGAGTTGGCCCAGGGCTTCTCACAGACCTTTCGCGACATCGTTCTGGAGAGGGATGCCGGACCGGATTGGAGTGCACTTACTCAAGACATCTATCCGGCACTCCTGACTCCTGGGGGGGGGGACTTACTTGGGCAGAGGGACCCCAAAGAACTCTGCCAGGTCCTGAAGGTCGTCATGAAAAGCCTTAACGGATGCCAAGGGTTCATCGTCCTGGGCGTCATTGTCCTCTTCACCCCCCCTTTTTTACAGACCGAGGGGAGTCCGGGCCCTGGGACACAGGTGCTAATGGGGTCCCCCCCCTAAATCCAACGGGGTCCACCCCTAAGTCCGGTGCTGAAGACAGGTCCAATGGCTGGTGAGGGGGAGGCGCTGGTGGTATCGGAGGAGGTGGAGGGGTCTGAATAACCGTTAGGGCCTGGACAGGGGGAGGGCCCAGCAGTGCTGGAGGAACAGGAGTACCACCAGAGGAGGGGGCAGTGGAGGCGTCACCTGCGGGAATTACCTCCTTCACTATATCCTTCAGGAGCCCCTTCATCTCAGGGGAACGCACAAGGAAAAGGAATCACTCGAAGAAGCGGTCCTCGCAAGCTGCTGGGTTCCTAGGAGCCCGGCCTTCTGAGACGCTGGGCCTCCGCTCCTGGTTAAAGCGATGAGGCGCCTGAGGCTTGTAGCCGTAAGGCTGTGATGGGTAGATATATCCCTGAAGAGACCAGATGCCTGTAACGTACAATCCAATTCACTGCGGCTTCCAGGGGGAAGGGCACTGGGATCATCACGCAGAGCCCATTCAATGGGCAAAAGCACAGGCAGGCCCTGAGTTGGATCCAAGATGGCTACCGGCCTTGCAGGCTCCACCATGTGCCTCTCTGCCATTTGGAAGCCTTGCGTCATGCCCTGGGACAAGGGGGTGCAAAGGCCCTGAGCCACAAGAGGCCTAAAACACAGAAGGAGACAGCTCAGGTCCTGTACCCAAAGCTTAAGTGCCAACCTCAGAGATCACTCTGGTAAGCCAGCTGGCCAGTAGTCTTAACACCCTGACTCACAACCTTGGAGCAAGCTCTGGTAGGCTGGACGCACTCGGCACCTGTGCCGGCAGCCGTGCTGGATCGAGCCGAGGATAGACTCTTGGAGGTCGCACACAACAATCCCATACACCTTGAGGTTGAAGAAAAGGACAAACTTGATCGCACCTTCTGAGGACAGCCTGGTAGGGCCCCTGAGCCCCTCAGCTTGTGTGCCGGTAGCCTTAGAGGCCTTAGGCTTGCCATAACCTGAATCCAAAGAACCCCTATCCGTGAGAACCCCGGGGAAGGAATCTCTGCGCTGTGGAGCTGTGTTGTCAGAGGGCCTACCTTGTCTTGACGAGAGGTCCTGGAGATAAAGTCCTTAAGGTAGGGTGGAGGAGAAGTATGGGTGATCTCCCTCCACTGCGACAACCGATTCGTCAATGTCCTGTGACCGAGAGCACTGCAAGCCAAACATGTGTCCCACTGTGGTCGGGCCCCAAACACTCAAGACTGAATACACAGGGATCCGAGTCCGGGAACTAGCGGTCGCATGAGGCACATCCCATAAATTCTCCTGCAGCTGACATGCGCCGGTGGGGTGAAGCACTGAAGGGAAGTTAAATAAGATTGAAAAAACAAAACAGGGAGCGAGCAGAAAGCTAAAAAGTCTTGCCGCTGACTGCCAGGTCCGACACGGTCTGTGTGAAAAAAGGGATTGGGGTAAGGCGCCATAGGGCGGGGCCTCAGTGGGGGGTGTTCCCACCCCCGAGGCCACACCCTGCGCGCTATACTTAATTTAAAGGGGAAGCTCAATTTTTCGCTGCCAAAGGTTCTGTTGTCGTCCCCGTGTTGGGGGACATCCACAAAGATGGAGTAAATGGGACAGGACGTATGACTATTAAACTATACAGTTTATTTAAAGTGTAGACTTTAGAGGTTACCGAAATTAGAGTTTAATTCGGAAACTTAAGTTAAAAGTTATAAGAAAATACACAGATGTTACAATGACCCTGCTCTCAGTTACTGCCACCTTCTGCAGGCATGGGTTTCACAGCCTCCTATACCTGCATGGGCAAGCTCGCAAGCAGGTTGTCTCCCAGAGTAATGCAGTGCACCCACCAGCAGCAGGCCTGTCTGGTGGTGCATTTGACTTCAGTTGTCACCTCCATTTTGGTGACCAACTTCGCCCCTACCTTACTGGCAAGGGGTATGCCCCCCAGCCCACTCCAGCATTGGCGGCACGTAACACTCTATGCAGTGTATTAAGCTGGCCACCTCCACCTCATTAAATGTTGTACACCTAGCACGAGCCACCTCCAAATCTACAAACACCAAACTCGCAAAGACAGTGACAAGCAGAAAGCAGTAGCCAGGCTAATCTGAAATTCATGCATGTTATGCACATACTGGGAGTTGCACTTAGTCTGCCTACATCAGTCACAAAAACATTTCTGCAAATGTAGAGCTGTGTGTCTTGGTTTCCAGGGATAGTCGCAAACGTGGCTATATGTGATTTCTCTGTTGCAATTAATGTCTGAAATGTCTCAATTCTTCAGTACATTTGTATTTTTGGGAACTATTACATATACATACATGTATTCAATGATTTGTAGTCGGCCAGACATTTGGTGGGAAATTTCAACTGCTAAATGAATTAAGTGGGCAACAAAAATGTTGCTGTGGAAGCAGGTGGAAAAATGTCTAACTTTGCATAGCTGCAAAGCCACAAATGTTTGCAAAATCACTCCGGCAAAAATAAATAACTTTGCACACCCCTAATTTAACATACAGGAGGGGACTTCCAGACCAAATATGCTAATCCTTCGATCATGCAAAGCTGTCTTACCGTAGGGGGGCTGTGCGGGCTATAGCCCAGGGTATTTTGGTTGTAGCCCCAGATAGAAGCTCAGGGGCTACAACCATAAGGTTAGCTAGACCTGAGTCCCAACAGTCCCAACATTAGCGTAGCCCGGGATCTTTTCTAGACCTAGCAACACCCCTGCTTACTGTGAGTCTAAGTCTGATGATGATAATCATCCGGGTTAACCAATCACAGTTTACAGTCACTGCATATTAAAAATATGTACATGGAAATATATTTGCATATTATATTACAAGGTTGTGTGTAAAGTTTCTATTTTATGCAGTTATTGCCACCGTGGTGTTCTCTCGAATTAATGAGGATGGCGTATATGTGCCCTTTGGAAAGAATACTGATCTAAATGTTTGAGACCCCTTTAGGATTACAGCATAGGCATAATTATCATGCACCAATACATGTATGACTTGCACTATGAATGCAAACCGCAGAAATCTAACCTTCACATGCAGCGTCTCCTCTGTGAACTAGGGATGTTCGGGTTGGATGTTGTCAATCACAGTTACAAGGAACACGTAGGGTAGTGGGTATACGTTAAGTGAAGAAGTGAGGGGATCTGGGTCCTGCAAAATATATATCCCCAGAGTTACCCAAGTGGGGAAGTAAATGTCTCTTTGCAATACCTTACTGAACTACAGAATTTAGGGATGCTAAAGTCAATTATCAATGACCATTTTCAAACCCATATAGAATGTGACCCAATATAAAAAAACAGAACACGGCGACAGTATCCAATGATTTCATTTTGGCTAAGTAGTTGATAGTTTCACAACCATTTTGACTCGTTTCTTGATGGGAAGATCTTTGTTAAACATGTGGCTTACCGAACTTGTACTATTAGTGCAACTAAGTCTGGGACTGCCAACTCCCGGCCAGCTGTGTAAATAAGTGCCCCAAAGTATACAGCAGTGCAAGATCTTGGATTTATGTGCGACACCCTTCCTGTCACTACACCAGCAGTAAATACTGTTGTGAAAACCAGCATCTCAAAATCTTCCTCCAAGCAAACTCTACAGATCACAGCTTTCAAGACAATCCTTTACACTTCAGAGACATAAAACATCTATTACCATTTATAGTGTATACTGTGACGAAACTGGAGACTTTGTTCCTTCTCCCATAGCGGGACCCTATTGAGGTTAGGGAGGTGGGCCCGCTAAGCAAAACCCTCCCTAGGGGTTTGGGAAAGTGGGACCTCAATGGGAGTGACTCCTCTTCAAGGAATAAGTCCTCCCATTCCCACGGGCAACTTCCTATACCAAAGAAATTATCTTCCTACATGTGAATAAGAGAGATTGATAGCATATATATATGTGGGACTCAAAACAGCCCTGACATTTCCCCTATGTGTTTGGCTCAAGGTAATGATGAACTCTCCATAGGCTCGACAGCTGACTATGAACAATACGCCCCTTTGAAGTCGCGGAGCGACAAGAGCAAAAAGACCTTGAATGGAGGGATAGAAACCATGTGAAGAGGCGTGCCTTGGATGTGGTGGCACATTGGCGATGGGTGGAGCCACACTTAACAGCAGAGCTGGCTGTGGCACACAGCAAAGTTGGTGGCAAAGGGAGACGTCACTGGCCCAACACAGATACGTGCAGGGCCTTAGAAGCAAAGGCTGCACAAAACAAAGCTTACCTGGAGGTGCGACCTCACAGAGGAAGTGATGACCCTGATGCCGAAACCAGAAACCGAGTGAGGAGTGAATCCTTGGCTCCCAACACGAGAGCAAAAGAGCGACAGAGCGTTGGTATGAGCGGAACCCGATAACCGCTCGTACCCAACCCATGGCAAGCCGCAGAGAACGCCACCACTGCCAGAGAAACTAATCCTCCCTGGAGCAAACTATGCAACACTAAAGGTATGCAGGCTGCCCAGGTCAGGGGGAGGCAGAGAGAGCAAAGAACAAGTGGGGAAGAAGGGAGGATTGCCCTATCCCCATGCCAAGGGCACAAAGGCCTGTAGAGACAAAAATGAGATGGTGAAGGTTTACGGGAGCCTGAGAAACTCGAGTAGTTTCAACCTCCAGAAGGGTCACAGGAAGCTACAAGAGCTAAGAGAGCCACAAAGAAAGAGGGGTTACCCATATCCCCAAGAGATAAGTGGGACATAAGAACCCAAGGGAGCCAGATGGGCCCAATAAGCAAAGCGAGGAACAGATACAAGGGGAGCATGGAGGCTCTCAACATCTGAACCAAGGTTTGAAAGAAAAAATAGAAAAGGAGGTCACCAATGCCCCAGAGGGATAAGTGAAAGAGCAAGGGGTTGGGGAGAAGAAAGGACTTCCCTAACACCCCACGAGAGTCACAGGGGTTTGACAAGAAAGAGAACACGAGACAATGAAAAGGGTTGTGGAGACCCGAGAAACCCGAACAGTAACAAGCTCAAGAAGAAGCATAAGGGGCCAGAGAATTAAAAGAACCAGATTGAAAGAGGGGTCACCCCTATACCAGAGAGATAAAATGGGAGACATTTTGTGCAGAGAAACCCAGCAGAACCACCGGGGGCCCATAAGCAGTGTTGAGAGCAGACTGACAAAAACCCAGGCAACCAAAACTTTAAATAGGACAGAGATGGAGAGGGATTTGTATTTGTATTTTATTTATATTTTATATAGTGCCTTAAACCAAAGCGCTGTACATTTTAAAACCAAAGTGCGGCACAAAAGAATGATAGGCAATAAACATCAATCCTGGTAGTAGACAATCAGGGATATTGGAGAAGGTGTGTTTTCAAGGAGAGACAAAAAAGAGAGTAAATAGTAATGGAGCAGAGAGAGAGTGGGAGAGCATTCCAGTGTAGAGGAGCAAGAAGATGGAAAGATCAGAAACGGTACTGTGCACATGGAGGATGGGTAACATTGATTCTAAAGAGGGAAGAAGAACAGATAGAGCGAGACAGGATATAGAAAGATACAAGTGCAGCAAGGTAATCAGGGGCAAACCCTAGAGGGATTTAAAAACTAAAAAAAGAAAATGAAATTTGAGTTGGAAGTGAAAAGGTAATCAACCAAGCGAAGCAAGTGAAGAAGAGATAGAGGCTCGATAAGAGAAAAGACAAAGTGGACGAATAGAAGAATTATAGATTGATTTTAGAGGGGAAAGACGAGAGCTCAGGGGACCATAAAGAGTGTTGGAGCAGTAAAAAATTAAACCGACAACAGATTAGGGAGGAAATAAGAAGTTTAGAAGCTTGGAAAGTGAGGAAGGGACGAACTTTATGAATGTTAAGAAGGAAATGACAGGAACGAGAGGTAAGAGAAATATGGTGGGCAAAGGAGAGATTGGAATCAAAGTTAAGACCACGATTACAAACTGTGGGAGAAATAGAAAGATTTGAGAGAGGAAAGTATATGAACGGAGTGGACGATGAGGAGGAAGAGTGCTAGCAGGGAAGAATAAGACCTCTGTCTTCCCTGCGTTAAGAGTGAGAAAGTGAGAATCCATCCAGGATTTGATAGCTTAGAGACAAGCTGTGAGGGTGTGGTGTATTTCCGAAGTGAAGTAAGAGAAGGACAGAAAAAGTTGTGTAATATCAGCATAAAAGTGATGAGAGAGAAAAGGAGGATATTATAGCAGAAAGTTGTGAGGTATACAATGAAAAAAGGAAAGGACCCAAGACTGACCCTTGGGGTACTCCGTGCTCAAGGGGGAAAGTCAAGGAGTCCTTGCCTGCCCAAGAGACTGAAAAAGTTCTATTAGACAGATGGGAGGAGAACCAAGAAAGAACAAAACCCTTAAGACCAAAGTAAGACAGGGATGCCAGAAACAAAGAATGATCCACATTGTCAAAAGCAGCAGATAAGTCGAGAAGAATAAGAAAAGAGGAGTGTTTGAAATAACGAGCGGAGAGAAGAGAATTAAGCACACAGATGAAAGCAGTCTCAGTAGAGTGAAGAGAACGGAAACCAGACTGAAAACGAGGAAGAAGAGAAAGATCAATGACAAAGGATGAAATCTGAGAATACACAAGACGCTCTAAGAGTTTAGAGAGGTAGAGTAGAAGGGAGATAGGACAGAAATTAGAAACAATGAGAGGGTTAGCTTTTTTCAAAATAGGGATGATGGTTGCGTGTTTAACGGATGTAGGAAAAACCGAGGTACAAAGACCAGTGTTAAAGAACGAAACAAGAAAATGTCCCTCCACCTACAGACATTTGGAGAGTTCGTTTTGCAGGAATGTAAGTCTTTTTAATGGTTGAACTTGGGAAACTTGAACAACTTTGATAGATTGCCAAGAACTGTTAAATAAGGAGAACTGTTAATTATGGATAGTCAGTGGATCCAGAGCCAGGAAGAACTCCTGGAACACCCGAGAGAGAACGCCATAGCTAATTTCCTTTTACATTTCTTTGCTAAGTGGTGGGTCCAGTATAGTGACTTGGATTGTTTTTCTTTTGACTATTAATGAGCACCTTAGTTTTTGTTTTGATAGGAAGGGAATTCCCTTTTAGCATTAGAGTTAGTGAGGTGTTTTCTTTTAAGTGAAATAAAGTTATTTGGAACCCTTATCCTCTGGTCCGAGACCTTCTTCTGGCTTGTTACAATACTCACCTTGTGTTTTGCACCAATTCAAAAATAAAGATCTTCTGCTGGATCTAGAAAAGTGGAGGAAAAAACATACATCCCCTGTGTTGGCTACACTCCACAGAATATTTGTAAAACGTGTGTTACCTTCAACCTCTTTGTTTCCCTTTTGAACGGCCCACAGGGCTCTTGAGCAGATTCTTACACCTTCTCTGATTTCAGTGTTAACTCCCTACAGTCCAAACCACACCATTGTGTAGTATTCTTATGCCTAATGCCATTTTATTGTTAGAAGTGCCGCAGCTCCCCGCCTACGTGTGTTAGAGATTGTTGGGTTAGAGCGTGAGGGCGGAAGTGATTCGGGAGAGTGACGGTTGAGAAGGATGTCGAATGTATGATGCGGTTGCAGTGCGGGGCGCCGGCTTAGTATGTTTATTCAATAAAGTGAATCTCAATTACTTACCGTGTCGAGCATAATTCATTTGGCGACGAGGATGCCGGCGTCCTGAGGACCCACGGAGTGAAGAGGAGTTGAGAGCAGATGCTCCGAGCCTAAGTGCTACGCTGCGCAGGTTCGTGCTGGTGTTTCCCCAACAAAGGAAAGGACTAACGAAGAGCAGACGCTCCGAGCTAACGATCACTTAATGTTGGCTTGTGCTGTTGTTTCCGAGACTTAAAAGGAGAGCGTGTGCTCCGAACCGGCGCACACTGTGTGTTGGTTTGTGCCGAGTCTTTGTTCTGGTCCACGGGTGGACTGGAAAGGAGAGCGTGTGCACCGAACCGGCGCACATCGTGCGTTGGATGGTGCCGAGTCCAGGAAGTCTTCTGCTCTGGTCCAGGAAGTTTTCCATGAACTGCAAGTAACGCTGTATTACTGGTGGGTTGAAGGAAAGGACCCGCCTTTAGCTCGTAGGTCACATGATCTGCTTGACTTAGAGCCAGGCTTAATGAAGAGTGGACAGTGATTACCTCATTTTCGTCACAGTACTTGTACTAGTAGTCACAGACTATACATCCTGCACTTAGCAGAGTCAGCAAGAGGATTATAAGGAAGTGGTGTGCAATAAGACATTTCTCAGTATAGCAAAGTAATATAATGCAAGGTATCAGCATCCAACCACCGGCAAGTTTCCTTCCAACTCCAGGCCAACCTGTGGTTTTGTGGTCAGAATGGAAAGAATTTTGGCTGAATTACATTCAAGCCGTAGAACAAGAAGAACTCACATCCCGCAAAATGAAGTTACTATTGCTACATCCATTAGGATTAGAAGGACAAAGAAAGTTCAGAGAATTACCAGAGTTGACTGTAGATGAAGCTGGCGATGCTGATGAGCATGATAGGGCCATAAGACAATTGGACAAGTATTATGCCCCAGAAACATATGTAGCCATAAATAGATACAAGTTCTATACACGGGTACAGAAAGAACACAAAAGCATTGAAGAATATGTTTCAGCCTTAAGAGTGTTAACACGAATTTGCCAATTTGGCAATGGCATTACCCTGGATGAGTTGATCAGGGATCAAATCATCATTCAATCGAAGGATAATTTGGTACAAGACAGGCTATGGATGTTTGGGAATCCATCTTTACCAGAAACTATTGCAATTGCAAAACGTGTGGAACACAGTCAGTTGTGCTCGAAGGAAATGAAAAGCAAGAAAGAAGAGGCTGTACAAAGTATGCAAAAGCAAAGTATCAAAGTGATACAGGAAAAAGAACAGATGAACAGGCTCAGGTTAATGTTCAGAACTGAATCTAATGGTAGGAGTAAGGATAAAAGTGAAATCAACGCAGGAAGAAATAACAGGGAAAAATCTTTTGAGCAAAAAGGAAGTTCTTTTAAAGGAAAGAATTGGGCGAAGAATGAACCCAGGATCCAAAATGATCAGAGATTTCAGAAGACTCAACCAAGAGAGGGAGACAGGTGTTACAATTGTGGCAGAATTGGTCATTATGCATTCTCAAAGCAGTGCCCAGCGTTGGGGCAGAAATGTGGAAATTGTGGCATAAGAGGTCATTTCGCGGTTGTACGTAGAAGGAGGAAGAAAATTTCAGCCATTTTAGAAGAAGAAGAGGAATCGGAAGAAGAACGGGTGTTCCTGATACATGAGCCACCTGGTGGAGAATGTAAATGCCCTAGCTGTGAAGTGATAGTTGACAATTGGAAACTTAAGGTGAAGGTGGACAGTTGTCACCATGGACGATTATCACTAAAAGAACATGGCAGAATTTAGTCACACGTGGCCTCAAAAGCAAGATGAATACATCAGACATACGAGATCCTGGTGGATTTGAAGGATCCAAGATCAAGATGATCGGATGGTTTTCTTGCATCATTCAATTTAAAGATAGACGTGCTCAAGTAAAGGTTTATGTTGCAGAGAAGGGAGTCAATGTTATAGGTTGGAGGGATCAAGCTGGATTGAGGATCAGATTGGATCCATGTGACGAAGAACAAATTCTGGTTGTTAACTGTAGTCAGGAGCACGAAGATAAAACTATCAAGGTGAAGAGAGACAACCGACTCAAATTAGGTTTACTAAAAAATTTGCACACAGAATTTGTCTCAAGAATGGAGCAATACCAGTTAAGCACACAAAGTCCAGACCAGTCCCATTTGCCGTAGCCGACAAGGTTGAGAAACAATTAACAGAGTTGGAATCTGAAGGAGTGATCGAAAAAATTGAGTCCTCCGAATGGGTGAGCCCCATTGTTGTTGCGTTGAAGAAGAACGGCAAATTAAGAATTTGCGTAGATTTGAGAGGTGGAATATCTTGGTCACACTGTGAATGGAAAGGGGTACAGGCCTAAAAGAGATGTCATGAAAGCGATTAAGGAGTCGCCCAATCCTAATAACAAAGATGAGTTAAGATCATTTTTGGGGTTGTGCGAATATTACAACAGATTTGTTAAAAATTTTGCGAGTGTAACAGAACCATTAACAAAGTTATTGAAAAAATATGCAAAGTTTATATGGACTGAGAAGTGTAATGAAGCGGTTGAAGGCATAAAGAGAGAAATTTGCATCTCTTTTGAGTTAGGAGGTTTCGAATTTGGGAGATTGACCAAGATCACCGTTGATGCCAGTGGGAGTGGTGTAGGGGCGGTGCTATCGCAATTAGACGAAGATGCTAATGATAGGATAATCAGTCATGCTTCAAGAGCTATTACAGAAACAGAAAGCAGATATTCTGTCATTGAAAAAGAGTTATTGGCATGTTCATGAGCAGTGAATTATTTCAGAAAATATCTGTGGGGAAGCAAATTTGTAATTCAGACTGACCATAAGCCTTTAATTGAAGTTCTCACGGTGAAAGGAATGTGTAAAGCCTCGGCGAGATTAGCAAGACTTAGCCTCAAGTTACAAGATTATAACTTTTCAGTGAAATACGTACCGGGAAAGAGGAATGTTGTTGCTGATATTTTATCTAGATTACCATTGAAGGGTAAGGAAACAGTAGCTGATGCAGATGAGGAGATGGTGGCTGTTATTTTTGAGGTTACGTCCAAGGACACATGGATTGAGGAGCTCGGTAGGGATAGTGTGATACAACATATAAGGAGATATACCGAATCGGGTGGCCTTAGAAGAGGGCAATTAGTGAAGAATGTATGAGGTTTTGGGAAGTGAAGGATGAATTGTCTATTGAGGATGGATTTTTAGTGAGGGGAGATAAATTTATTCCTCCTTGGAGTTTATGTAACGAACTCGTTGAAAAAGCACACATAGGCCATCGAGGCATCAATGGCACAAAGAACAACGTGCGGTCGAAATATTGGTGTCCAGGTATGGATTTGATTATTGAAAGATTTATCAGGAATTGTTGGCCATGTCAGAATAGTGACAAGAGCTGCAAGGTGTTCAAGTCAGAGCCAATTAATATTTGTAAGGGTGAAACACCATGGGAGATGGTAGGAATTGATATTGTTGATATTGTACGTGAGATTGTTTGGGGAGAAGAAAATCTTGATAGTTTTAGTCTATTAGTACTCAGGATGGTTGGAGGTCAAAGCGGTAAGTAAAATGTATACAGATGAGGTGATAAAGTTCATTATGCAAATCTGCAGAAGGGAGGGATTTCCCAAAATAATGATTAGTGATAATGGTGTTCAGTTTAGAAGTAGAGAGATGAGAGAATCTTCCAAAAGATCTGGAATTGAATGGAGGTTTTCATCATTACTACACCCACAAACCAATGGGTTAGTGGAAAGATATAACCGAGTTATTGTAGAAGCAGTAGAAATGGCTTTAAGTAACAACACGCCAGTGGACGAAGTTCTTGAGGATAGGGTTTGGAGTATTAGAATGTCTATTAAAAGAGGAATGGAGGTCTCTCCTTTTGAATTAATGAGGGGAAGAGCCCCAAATACCTTGCTTAATCCAGCATTGGTAAATCGTAGGAGAGGTTTAAGTAAAAGGTTACAGAGTTCAGACAAGCAGCCAGAAATACATAGTATGTCTCTAGAAAGGTCAAAGTTGAGATTGTTACCGGGAGATTCCGTGCGAATCAGGTTGGGACGAAATGTTAAGAAAGGTGACTCAAAATACAGCAGTCCTGTCAAAGTGATACAAGTGTTTAAAAGAGCAGTAAAGGTTACAGGAGGATCTGTATGGAATTTGGACAGGGTTAGTAAATGGATGTGGAGAGGTAAAAATGAAAGAGATGAGCAAGTCAATTTGGAGAGACGAACGTGCAATTTGTTTGGTGATGACTGTATTCTAAATAGAATTGAGAATGTGAATGGTGACGGTGGGAGACGAGTCAGTCAACGGAGCGTACGACAACTACAAGGTGATGAGGTGTGTGAAAGGAGGATAGTACGCAGTTCTAGAGAAAAAAAATTACCGTCCTGGTCCAGAGATTATGTCATGCGGAGTTAAGTAACAACTTGATGTAGGGGTACTAGTATCCAATGTTATTTGTTGTGTTTGCAATATTGGTTACAACTTTATGTAATCTCATACACATGTTTTCCTTGTGTATATATGTTTTTTTCCTTCTTTCTTCTTCAATTTTGTAAAGGGGGAGGTGATCTAGTATTCTAATGCCTAATGCCTTGTTATTGTTAGAAGTGCCGCGGCTCCCCGCCTGCGCGTGTGAGAGATTGTTGGGTTAGAGCGTGAGGGCGTGAAGTGATTCGGGAGAGTGACGGTTGAGAAGGATGTCGAGTGTATGATGCGGTTGCAGTGCGGGGCGCCGGCTTAGTATGTTTATTCAATAAAGTGAATCTCAATTACTTACCGTGTCGAGCATACTTCACATTGGTCATCCAGTCTTCAGCTCTTTGTAGACCTTCAGTTCAGTAGAGGTCAGAAAAGGGGAAATCTCTCCGTTTTGGTCCATGCTGCCACTTTGTGGAAACCTTTTTCTTCAGTGATCTGTCTGATTGAAAAGCACGCCCTTGCAAGCGTCCATAAGTACTTGGTTACTCATATAATATCCCTGCATGCTGTTGCTTTTGTTCCCGCTAGTTTATGGTATTCAGCAATTACAGACTAGCTCCAAGAATTATCCACTACACAAAACCTTTCACATAACAGTAAGCACTTTCTCTTCTCTTGGTGGAGCGGAATAAGATGAGCCCAAGATGGTTTCCCCATCTTTGGGCTATGGACTGAGCTCCAGTCATAGGACTTTCCGGCTGTAATCCTGCTGCATTTAAGCATCCTGCTGACCGGTCCCAGTGAGGGGAGGGGGGGGGGGCAATTCTTCCCTGTAATACATCAGATCATAGCAGGAGGATTTTTATGCCTCATACACTGGGTGCCACGCGGGGCGCATTATGTGGATGGGAGCTCGTCTGAAGAGGTGGGTAACCTTGCGCATGTGGTTGTTAAGGGTTCAGTACAGTGTGCCGGTCCTTTGGGGTGCAAAGAAGACGACTGTAGAGAGGTGGCATCTTTGGGACGCAGAGAGTAGAGACAGAACAAGGAACGGCAGACATGCAACTGTGTGGGATGCTTTCTATTTGTTTCTGGGAATGATGGTGACTGTCTTGTCATTCTATTCTTCAACTCTGTGAGACGAATTTAAATAGTTTTTCACCTTAGGCACGACCGTGGCAAAGAAGAAAAATAAGGGTAAAGGAGACCATAGATTCTTTAACCCTCAGAGGGCTACACCGGGACCAGCCTATTATTAAAGAGGATAATCCAGGAGAGCGACCCAAGCTCTCCCTCTCTGATGCAAGTGTACTTTTCTAGAGTCACTTTAATGGCACCATAAAAAGTTGGACACAAAAAAGGTGATATTTGTGTCTCTGGAGTTCAAGATGGAGGGCTTCTCTTTCTGCTAGAGAGTGTATCAGGGGCCCTCCAAAAGCGCATAATAAATAGTTACCACATGTAGTCCAAAAAGGAGTGCACATCGGGCAAGAAGTAATGCTGTTTATTACAGCTGGGCGAGTACAAATCAAACAGAACAGTGGGACAGAACTGGTTGATGAGAGCTGACAAACTGGCACACAGCAAACATAATTTTTATACTGTCAATACAATGCTCTTGGAGTTAGAAACAGTTAAACTTCAACCTTCACATTTTTGCCATTCCCACAAAGCTTACTGGTTAAAATACATCATACCCCTATAGCTAGCCATAAGTTAGTCAAAAATGATCGGAGCACTCAGATCTGCCCTCTAGCAGATCATCTCCTCCCATGTGGTGCCACATTGGTTCCCACTCCTCCTGAAAACAGTTTGCAATTAGTAAAAAATATTTGTGCTGACCTGCGGTCCTTTATTCATCTGCCATTGGTCAGCACCACAGTGGAACAAACAGGTGACACCCTGAACTAGTAGGAAGGGAGACATTCACACGGAACCTGAAAAATAGCAACCTTCACAAACACTGTAGTGGACACTCTGAGGGCTGGATTCTTCCCAGGGACATCAGAACTTACCGTCTGATTGGTTCTTCAAGGAACGCAATGCCATTCAACCTCCCCGCTCCCATACCCGCTGGCCCAAAGGGGAACTAAGACTGTGTGAGTGTTCTTCTGGATCAGGTTGACTTCCCCAGCTGCCACAAGCAGCTGTGGGACTGGCTCGCCGACCTTGAGAACATCACCAAGTGCTGTTTTGGCGATCATGGTCTGCTTCAGACGTGCAGCTTGAGTTCAGCTTCCCCTCTCCCTAAATTGTGGTGCACAGGTCATGTGTTCGAAGTGGGCCTTTGGGGTGAAGGCCAACATGTGGCATCCATGCTGAGTGTGTCTACCAGGGGCTTTCGTTTTTCCCGTACTTGTGTATACATGTTCCTTGTGCCGATGTCATATACAAGGTATCCCCACCCCCTTATTCTCTTCCAGGCCTGATTCGAAAGCTGACTACAGCTCCCAGAGTCCCCTTGTTTCACCTCTATGAGGTGTCCCAGCCCATCACTGTCATTCCCACAATAGGTTGGTGCACCCCCCTGTCTGACGCTGAATCAGCACCTTCATTACAAGAGTCTGGGACTAGGTACATTGGATGCAATTGTGGTGGTTGCCTTGGAAAACAAACTGCAGACACAAGGTTGTAGGAAGGGAATGGGAGCAGAGGGTATGGTTTTTGACATGCTACAGAATCCTGGTTTAAGTGATTGTGTTTTGCCTGCAGCAGCCAGAAAGAAACAAGTGATCCACAATTGCAATAGGGTTTTGTTTTTCCTGGACTTGTGCCCTGAATTCAGAAGAAGAGGCAGGCCCTTCTCAGCGATACTGAAAGACCAGCTCAATTTGAATATCCTGTCGCCTGCCCTCCTGCCAGCCAGGCGTAGAGTAACCTACCAACAGTTGTGCAGTCTCTTCTCACAAGAGCAGGCTGCGAGGCTCTGTCTTACAGAAGAGAAAGAGGAAGACTGCTGGGTGGAACCAGCAGGCTGGACAGTTAGTAAATGACATACTTCCGTTGACATGGATCTTGTCCTCTGTAAATTTGACAGACTTGGTCTTCAGCTTTCTTCGTGGAGTATTCATTGGTTGTCCTACTTTATTGATGTCATATTCGAGGGGCTGACTGGCATGACTCCTTGAATGTTCCTGTGGGGAGGGATCCCTCTATTGTTCATGTACAGTATTTTATATAGTGACCATGCACTCTCTTGCTTTCTACCTTTCTTCCACTCTCAGTTACCACATCCCCCTGCCCCCTGATATTTTGGCTTGTCGGATGGTTGGAGGTTTATGGTGGTCAATATCCAGGGTTTTTCCAAAAAGAAAAATGTAGTGTGCCATATGGAATTTACTCTTTGCGTGCCTGTGGGGAGTTTTCCTTGTTGCCTATCTACGTAGGCCTCAAGTTACAGGTTTTTTAATAAACAGTGTTTGATAAATTATTTGACTTGCAGCTAAAACAATACAAAATCTGAAAATGGAGCACATTTGTACCGGTTTTGAAATGTCATCCAAATGATTTTAAAAAACTAGCATGTGGCAGATGATTTGCAGCCAATCAGGTTGCTTGGGGCACAAGCCGAATCTAACTGTAAATGCCTGTGTTTCGAGTGAGCCGTTTACTTGTCTTGTTGACTCTTCCTGCTCTGCGCCTCCCTTTGTGCCTCATAACATTTGAAATGAGACAAATGAACTGCCGACTCCTCTCCTCTTCTGCCCTACCTCTGCCTCCACCTTTACCGGACAATCACCACAAAAATAGAAAACAGATTCTTCCGGAAGCTGCCTAACCTATTTTCTCGTTGCCCAGTTTTGTCCACCCTAAGCAATTTTCCCCCAACAGAAAAATAAACCGTAAGCATTCAGGGCATTACACTGGGTGCTAATATCAATAATGCAGCAGGGATAAGGGTCTGAACTATGCCCACTACATGCTGCCACCCCTAATCCTGAACACGCGAAGCACCCCGTTCACCTAGCCTCGGGTCCCAACTGCTGCTTCAGCTTCTGTTCTTCTCAATGTGTCATATGACATGGTTGCGGCCTCCCATCACCATTTTGCGTGCCAGTGTTCTGCAGCCGGTGCTGAGATGCACAACAGGCAGGAGTAGCACATAATATCCTATATCCCATGTTAACAGCCCATAGTCTGCATTAAATGCCCTCACAACTCTCTGACCTGTTAACCTGGGCTGCCATTACCACAATGTACATCCCATCAGACACAGAGGGACGTCATTTCACCAAAACGCCAGAGGTAGCAGAAGTGACATCACATGACCTTTGACCTCTGATTACATCACAGGACGTGATGTCATTTGACCCCCCCCCCACACACCTCAAAGTGACATCACGAGAAGTGATGGAACACGACCTTTCACTCCTTGAAAAAACAGGAAGGGACATCACATATTGTTCCTAAGTACACTATGAGAAATATGGTTGCGATATTACTATAATGTTAGATACATTTCATAGAAGAAGGAGCACCATATGTATCATTAATATCAGTGTGTATAGGACCATATTACAAATTACTGTGAATGCAAGCAGACATTCAAGGCCAAATGAGAATATGTTATTATATAGCACTTACGCTTAAGCACTCATACATACAATATCCCCCAACCTGTGTTAGTTCTCATTTGTCGACCTCAGAAGGGTCAAACACTGAGTTGAGGTGTTTACGAACAGGCTAAATCAGTGACTCACCACCTGAACTGTGCCTGGAAATAAACCTTATGAGTCTGGCAATTATTGGATAGATTTCCAGAAAGTCAAATTATTTGTTATTCCTATTCTCCCTTATTTAGCATCACTGCTCAAAGTGATACACTTGTGGATCCCTGTTTTTTTGAGAGGCCTGAACAAGAAAGTCAGACACTCCAAAAATAAAGAGCCACATGACACTGGCCACAGCCCAGGAGCTTACATTAAAAAAAAGTTTTAAAAACATTTAAAAAATAATATTTTTTCTAGGGGTAGCAAAGGAGACTTCAGTGCAAGGAGACCTAAGAGGTCGCAACTGCGACCTCTTAATAACGTCCCTGACATTATTTTTATATTTTATTGGTGTTTTGTTTAGCGCAACAAATACGAAGCATTCATTCCACAACGGCTGAAGGGAAAAAAGACAATGGGAGGAGATAGAAGCCAAAATGGCCCTATCTTTGGCAGGGTAAGAGGAAGTACAGTCGGCCAATGGTTGTTGACCACCCAGAGCCATACATTGCTAGTAAACACATTAACAGTGCATCACACGGGGAGAGCAAATGAACAGGGGTGCAACCTTTCAAACATGTAACCACAGTAGTGATGATGCAAATATAACGTACCGAAGTAGGCTTGGAAGCGAGAAAATGAAGCAGGGCGCTGTGCTAAAATTGAGATAAACATGCACCGTTTCATATCCACAACAGGTGTTCTGTGCCCATTTATGATAAGTCCTTTTGCAGAATGCGTATTTATGTTTGGAAGATTTCTCGAGCTGAAATGATGAGGAATTCAATATTAGTCCTTTGCTGACTGGCATGGCTCAATAATGCCTACTCAATCGAGCGGTGCTCTCATAGCACCTGCATAAACCCACCCAAACAACTGCTGGAAACATTTCAGTCTGATGAATTCCTCCCATCCCAGAGTCATTTGCCATGCTACAGTAAGAGCAGCAGTACTCGCAGAGACTGAAACGCACAGAACCGACCCAATGCCAAGACAAGCTTTCGCTTTCAGCACTTTCCAGAAGCTATCGAGAAATGGCACACCTGCTCAATTTTCACGCAAATGTGCTAATGTGAAATGGGGTACAGCTGGCAAACGAAAATACTAAATCCGTGCATCACCGGAAATACATAATCAGAATTTGAGGCACGCCATTGCACAAACAAAGCAGCACGTGGGAGTGCATGTAAACACTGCTCATTATGGGGTGGAGGAAATAAAACGTAAGCTGTCTGACGATCTACTCATATTGCGGACAGGGTCGGACTATGACAAGAAATAGGCCCGGTCACCCAAACAAAAGTGGCCCACCGCTCGCCTCAAAAAAGTGGCCCACCCCTTGCCTCACGACCCTTGACCTCTGATGACATCATTGGAAGTGATGTCATTTGACCCCACCCCAAAGTGACATCCCGGGAAGCGATGAAACACAACCTTTCACCCCTTGACAAAACAGGAAGTGGCACCAAATAGCATTGTTCCTAAGTACACTCAATTACTATGAATCCAAGCAGACGTCCAAGGCCAAATGATAATAGTAATTGTATAGCACTTACGCTTAAGCTCTTTTTTATAGAACACATATGCATACAATATCACCCAACCTGTGTCGGTACTCATTTATCGACCTAAGAAGGATGAAAGGCTGTTTGAATATTTTTTTTTTCCAATTGTTTTTTCTTCCAGACCGGGCCAGGCATGGCCAGAAACCAGCCCCACTCTCCAGGGACGATTTTGGCCGAGCACAGGCAGAGGGGCTGACCCGACCCTGATTGAGGAGGCCAAAAGAATATTATACCACTGCCCACTCTCCCACCTAGAAGGTGGCAATGATGGCCTTTTCGGTGATTGTGACCTGCATGCTGCAGCATGACTCAATAAAGGACTCTGCAAATTCGACCACATCTCCCTGACCCGCATCCAACTGCACTGGCTCACGCTGCAAGCCTGTATCATCTTCAAATACTGCTTCATCATCTACAAGGCTGTCATCAAGAAGTCACCAAGCTACCTCACTGAGAAACTCTGCATCTCCGGAGGCGTAAGATTCACCAGAAGTGCAGGAAGGAAAGATCCAGAAGACAGACCTTTTCCGTCTATGCCCAAGACGCCAGAACTACCTCCATGTCAACATCAGAATCACCCCCTCAATTCAACAGTTCAGGGAGGAGCTCACAACATCCTCTTCAAGGAATGGCTCCTCCCTAACACCTAGGTCCACACACCCTCTACTCCCCATACTACCTGAGAATGGGCGATCAGCTCACCCTTGGCTTCCTCCCCTGATTGCTTACAGAACCCTGGCTGCCAAATAGCCCCGCCTCCTCCTCCTCCTCCTCCTCCTCTGTTGTTAGCTGCCCGCTCTCTTGTTTCTCTACTTCCCTCAACGTGGTCTCACCCTTATGATTCTAAAGCCCTCTGTTGCTTCCCAAAGTTCGGTATGTGCTCAATAAATACTCCAGTAGTAATAAACCACAGTTAAGTACTCTAAATCAAAAGGCCATCCGACTTCCAGTGATTATGTGCATTTTTAAATGTGACGCCACATTTCTAAAATGCAGCTGAACAAACGTGCAATGTAACATTTTACTCATTTGACACACTTTATTTAGTGGAAAGGGCAAATCAATGTCAGTTTGTGATATCCAATGTCATATTTGCCAACATGAGCCATTCCAATCTGTAGGTGCATATTGTGACGAATCTGCAGATGTCGTCACTTCTTCCCAAGGGGGAACCGCTTCCCATGAGGCCAGAGTGAGGAGGCCCGCTACCTGATAGTCCACCTGGTGGTGGTACACAGCAGGAGGATCTCATGGGGAGAGACTCCCCCTCTGGGGACAAGGACGACAATCTAGGGAGAAGGCGGTATGACACCCCTCACCTAGCACCTAATACATCCCCTCCCCTATGAACGACACTTCTATATCACCCACCTGTATGTATGTCTGTAAGACTGAATTTTCAACATTTACTGAGACGAGAAAGAGTAGGAAGGATCTAACAAGGACTTCCTTGAGATATAGTGGGATGAGGAGGAGGTACAGAGCACCGAAGAGCACTTGAAGGAACGTGAATGAGAGTCCTAGTTGTCAGTGGCTCTTCCGAATAAAGATCCCTGCCTGGAGGAATCGAGAACGAGATGGTGGTTCAGTGCAGGCAGAAGAGGCTGATGACCAGGATGCAGAGAGAGAGGCATCTACACATGGTCCTACAGTGATGGACTGGGCGAGAAGCTGGCAGAGCAGAGGTCCAGGCGAGTGCAGGAGTCTGAGATCGCAGATGAAGGAAGAGACACCACCTGCAAGGGACCAACAACTGCAGGGCCGCCAACACGCCAGAGAGCCAGCGAAGCCGCGCAAGACCTGAACACATAGAGAGACGATACTGAGACAGACCAGGAAATGTCAGGTCCAACCATGAAAGTACAGGGGTTACCGGAATGGTTGGTGGGAGCGCAAAAGGGTCGCAGAGGCAACATGAGGGGAGCCAAAGCAAAGTTTCCCAATACAGGGAAAGTCCCCAGAATATTTCAAAGGCCACTAATAACCAAGCATAAGGAAGCATAGAGAGCTGGGTCTGGGACAGTCAACCAAATATGAAGATCGTCGCCAGTCATCATCCTCTTAGCAGTACTTGGCAAAGGAGTGACCCAAGTCTGACAGAAGAAAAACAAAGAGAAACATGAGTCTGGGCCTCCACACCCACTTAAGAAGATCAGCATAATTTATCTTCTTTGTGGCAGTACCTGGAAGGAGAGTGAACCAGGTCTGCTATACTGGATATACAACGAAAAGCCGCCAGGGGCAAGGAGTCATTCCCCCTGGTGCTGTGAACTGTCAAATGTAGTGTAAGACGAGCTAGAGGAAGGGAGCCATTCCACCTGGTTTTGTGAACTGCAAAGTAAGCCAGAGAAATAGCCATGGGAAGGGAGTCATTCCCCTGGCACTGTGAAAATACTGTGCACAAGACACCTGTAGAAGGGAGGCGTTCTCCAGGATCCCAATGGTGAAGAAACAACTATGGGCAATAAGGAATGTTGATGTTGGTAGCTGAACTTACCTTTTGAGTTGGAACTGAGAACATCACTGCGTTTTAGCATTTCAACCTGGAACTTTGTTTTGTGCCTTGAAAGGGATTGAGACCTGGGGAAGGGAATCATTCCCTCAGGTAAAGATCCCACCAAAGACTTGGAACAGTGATCCGTTGTCCAGAAAAAGGGAAACATTTTTTGGAGCAAGAAAATCCTCTACTTCATTAGTTTAGTTATACGTGTAAGGGAAAAGAAAAAGGGTTTTTGACACAGGTTGCTGGGCTCTTGATTTACATGGACATCCTAACTGAATCCTTAGCATTTTAGTTGAGGTAGCGAAACCCCTCTTAGAATTAGGGACAGGTAGGTTTTCTCTTATTTCTGGTATAATAAAAGTTTATGTCAACAACCATACCATCTGTGTGTCAGTCTCCTCCTTCTACACCCTTACAGTATCCAGTTCTGGTTTTTCCTTGCATTCTGGGACTTGTAGTCCAAGTTTAATAATGAGAAAAGTGGAACTACAAGTCCCAGATTGCAAATAACAAAAGCTGGACTGGATGAGCACCTACAGAATGGAACGGATCATGTTGGCAACTATGCAATGCCCAGAGCACCATAGTTCCTCCGGTGCCGCCTATCATTAAGTAAAGGAACTCCCTCTTTAAGAGCTTGTTCACAATCAAGAGGCATAAGGAGGACATTAGCAATGGAATTCTGTAATTTTATTACCTACATTACTATTTTAAGACACCATACACATTTCTACCACACACATTTTTTCTTTGCCACAGCATTTTAAAATCAATGCCACTATATCATGGGGTGGTCGGCCTAAAATAGCACTGCATAAACCAGTGGGAGCTACACTGGTCATTATTTGGCTGCATTATCTTCTGTGCAGAGACCAACATTCCAGTGTTCTAATATTGCGTTATAGCCCTCAGTCGTGGCCTCACCAGTTGGAATTAGACCGGAAGGCCGAGTTAACACAGAGTAAAGCATGGACGTTAATGTGTGCTTCGGACCATGAAGATACAATTTAGCCGGCGGGTAAAGGCTGCAAAGCTATCAATAGCCCCAGATAGGCTGTGTTCAGTGCCATTGCCCTGATGTATTAATGTGTAGAGGAGAGGGTGTGCCAGCAGTGGTCAAGAGAATACAAAGAGGCAGGGCAGCCCTATGTGTCACTGGCATGAGTGAGTGAGCCAGCACCATGAGGCAGAGGAGATGGGCTGTTAGGGGTTGTGTGGAGTCATCAAATGATGGTGACCCCTGGGAGAAGCGAGCCCGGTGACAACTTTAATGACCCAGACAGAGTAGTGAGAAGATTGCCAACGAGTTTCACCAATCAGTGAATACCACGTCACTGGCAGGGGTACTAATAAAATATAAACCTTAATAACCAATCTGTTAATCAATACGAGAATTATATTTTCAGGTACAAGGAGTTACCTTTATCAGTGACCTCGGTCACGCATTTACATCACATCTTTTGTTCTCAGACGATCCAAATAAAGTCCTTCTCAGTAGAGATAGGAAAAGTAAAATGATATGCATTGATGATTTCTTAGAGTGGTGTTTGCAGTGGGTAAGTGTCGTCTCTTATTAATGTGGAATGGAAAATGTAATCTGCTGAAAACTGGTTCTACCCCATAACAGCTTTATCTAGATGGGACACAATAAGGGCATTTACAAGGCCGCCAATTGCACTGGGAAACACTTGTACATACTTGCGCAGATACTTCAAAGGGCTTATGTTATGGAGTACAATATATATATATGCATATATATATATATATATTACACAGCCTGTGGTAGCGGCCGTGTAGTTATGGTTAAGTTGGTCAACTCAATGGAAGTGCACTTTTTGGGCGGCTGACGAATCCTTACCAAACTTTGCAAAAATAGTATATGGCCCGTTCTCCTTTTTTTGGCAAGTTTGGTGAGGTTTCGCCAAGGGGGGGCAAAATTATAGGTTGGGCCATAATGGAATTTTCTTTTGCTCACGCCTACATCCCAAACCGCTGGACAGATTTTCACCAAATTTGCGCCAGGAGCTGCGGCTTGGTCCTAAAAGCGTGCTTTTGTAAATTTGGTGTAAATCCGTCCAGTAGTTTTTTAAAAAATGAGCAAAAAATAGGTCAAAAAAAATGTGTGATATCTGGCTACGCTTTGCTGACACATTTCCCTGTTCGGTCCGCAGACAGGCATCCGATTGGCCTAGAGGGTGCCATGATGTCCACGGATATCGGACGTGCCCACTGATTGGATGGTAAAAAGGGTAAAGTGTGTCATATTTTTGGAAACGCCCGCCATGTTGGATTCGAGGACATCCGCAGGTGTTCGTGGACACCGCGGTAGAAACATAAATAAACACAACATTGCACTTGTCAAACTTATCACACAATCTCTGGGGAGGTGAGGGTTGATGAAGATGGGATATGGCCGTAAGAAGCCCAGAAATTGGTGGTTTTCACCCCCAAAGTCCACTAACAGTCCGGATGTTCCGGGAAATTCCTGTGATGTTTGTGAACACTTCAGATGTTCTGGGGGCATCTATACCTATTTCTGCCTTACAGTGTTGGTGAAAAGCAGTTCTTGGATAGCTTATAACTTTGGCGCCACTCAATGAAACTGCATGAAATGTTAATTCTATTCTAGACTTGATTCTGAATGGTTTTCGAAAGAGTGGAGCTGTTTTGCTAAGTGGGAACACATTTAGATGGGCAGTCCCAAAATATTGTAAAGGCTTATAAAAGTGGTGCCATTTGACGAATCTGCACAAAAGTTTCCAAAACAATTTTAAATCTAGATATAAATGTTTTTGTAAAGTTTGGTGGGATTTTCTCAAGTCGGGGGCTAAATTAGAGGGAGGTGGGAACATTTTTAGGTGGCTTATAAGTTTGTTGCCGTTTGTCGAATGTAGACAAAAGTTTTCAGAAAGCTTATACACCCAACGTTCAATGTTTGTGTACAGACTGAATGGATTTTGTCAAGTGGGGGCCAAGTTATATGATTATTGTATGTACATACATTTTGACACTTTTGAAAAAATAAAACATGGGCGGATTTCAAGCAAACTCGTGTAAGGAGCATTGGCAAGGCCCTTAAAGCATGGATTTGCAAATGTTTCATAATGTAGGCACACAAAATAGTGATATACCTTTGGTGACTGAGGTATAGCCTGTGGCCATGGGCAGTGGCCAGATTGTCCGGATCATGTTATCAGGTCATGACCTGGACGATCTGGCTACTGGCCATGACCGCAAGGGACGAAAAATTGTGTTAAAGTGGCCATGTCCACCTGGGACCGGCTATGTGGTAAAGTTATTTGAAAGTAGGATAGGTTTGAACGGGAAAACAAATTTGCTTGTGGTAATATGGTCATAGAGTTCTGACTTCCCCATCTGCAGGCTGCCATGGAAAGGGGAGCAGGGCTCTGTACGTAGCCCTGCCTTTAGAAAAGGATTTTCTTCCTACAGCGGGACGCCACAGGCATCCTGTAGGAAGATAAATCAATTTTTTAGCACCCCAGGTTCCCACTTTGGGAACCAGCGGTGCTAATGGCCTTTATCCCTCATTGCAGGGGCTGCAATGGAGGATAATGGTCCAGAGCCCTCGTTATTGATTTATTTATTTATTTATGACATGCTGAAGCTTGCAGGCATCAGGGCGCGCACAGACACACTTTGCTTGGGCCGATAACTTGGGCTACTGGGCCGTTATCGTCCGTTTTGGTCCCTGGTATGGGAGATGAATGTTACATTATTGCCATAAGCATAACACACAATGCTAATGGAAATGTTTGAAAAATCGTATTGAGTCTATGTATTTTACTGAGAAATGTAAAGAGATGGAGTCTAAGATTTATTTTAGTTCTATTTTTTAACTTTAACTGTGAAAGGTGGTTCCTAAAGGAACGTTTTTTTGTTGTATTAAAAAAAAATGTTTGCAGGAGAGGTTAGAATATAAGGTGATGAGGGAAATGAGGAAAGAGGCACCAAGCACTAATATGGAGGGGCAGGTGGACAGGGGAAGATGTTGCGCGTGTGTTACTTCTAAGGTAGTGGGCAGTGTTTTCTCATGCTCCTTGATTACAGCTTCAAACGCACGTCGAAATTGCTTCCCTCCTGCAGAGTGGTTTGTTGCAGTCTATACAGAGGACTGTTGTCTTCAAAAGATATGGATCAACAGCCTCCTTTATTGCTTGCAAGGTACCTGGTGGGATTTTGTGTCCTACAGAAGTAGGCTGTGTGGTTACAGTATTGGTTGAGGAAGATGATGTGCAAGAAGACAGCCTACTACTTGCTAAGAAAGGAACAATCTTTCTGAGAGCATTGCAGTAGTTGGATTTAGTGTGGCGGAGCCTGGAGGTGGTCCCGTAGGAGTAATGTCCAGGTAGTCCGCGACTAGTTGCACTCAGTGCATTTCACTTTTGTAGCTTTAGCCTTTGGTACATTTTCAACAGAGGGAAAGAACTGACACACGCATGATTCTCTCTGGGTGCTTGAGGTAGGCACTTCCTCTACCTCACCTTCATTGTCTTTGGAAATACTGCACTTTTTTGTTATGTTGGTCCTCCAGCTGGTGGTGTTGGTGGCTCTTGAGGAGGAGGGATGGTAATAGCTGATGCCATTTCTAAGATAAATAGCAGTTTTGCTACTATTTTTCCAGGTATGTGCTTTGTATTAGATTGTTAATGGATAATGAGTAAGAATAGGTGTTGGAGCTGTGCAAAGGTACACATTTGCTGAACTTTAAAGTTCCTAGAACAGCAGAAAATGCAGTTCCGAACTATCCTTGAAGCAAGGACCCGAACGCGAAGTTCAAACTAGTTCACGGACACGTCATCATGCTGCACGCAAGCGCATGCTCACGTGGCACTGTCCGGAAGGTCCACAATTACGTCAGACATTCACAGATGGGCTGAGAACAGAACAAGCAGATGCCATCGGGTAATCTCCGGATGGTGACCTGGAATGTACGGGGCCTAAATAGTTACCTGAAACGTAACAAAGTGATGCTGTATCTAAAGAGGATGCGCATAGACGTAGCTCTGTTGCAGGAGACTCATCTTACCAAAGAGAGGCTAGAGGTGGCCAGGCGAAAATGGAGGGGAGTGTGGTGGGGGCCACGTACTCAGCGTACTCTAGAGGGGTTATCACCTGGGTGGCACCGCATGTACCGTTTCAGGTGCTTGACACAACGGTAGATCCGGATGGCAGAATGGTGGTCGTGACGGGGCTCCTGGAGAACAGGGAGGTGCACATTGTCAATTTGTACGCCCCTAACCACGATACTGCAGCCTATTTTAGGTCCCTTTATGGCAAACTTAGCCCCCTGGCTGGTGGTACGGTAGTATGGGGAGGTGACTTTAATTGTACCCTGAACCCCGAGCTGGACAGGTCAGTAGACAAGACCGGGAAAATGGCGCTGGCGGCTAAAGCGCTGGGGACATTACTGGAAGACCTGGGCCTTGTGGATGCGTGGAGAAGGCTGCATCCGACGCAATGGCAGTATTCGCACTATGCGGCGCCACAGGACCTGCACACCAGGTTGGATTATGTGTTCGTGGCGGCTGAGATAGCGACGGAAATAGTGGGGGCGGAATACAGGGCCCGGGTACTGTCCGACCACTCACCTCTGGTGGTGGAATGGGTGCACCAGCCCCCCCGATCACAGATCCCGACATGGAGACTCAGGACCGAGGCGTTACAGGATGAGGGGTTCCGAGAGGACTTGAGAGTTGCCATCGAAGAATACTTCGAAATAAACACGGGCAGTGTACGCTCTGTGGGAACGCTATGGGAGGCGTTTAAGGTGGTAGTGCGGGGTGTAGACATTTCCAAGTCTAAGGGGCTCCATGGGGGTATTGTAAGGGAGCTGCAGGAAACGGAAAGGGAGCTAGAAAGACTGGTAAAACAGGAGGTCACAGGCCGGGATAACAGGGCAAGGATTAAGGACCTGCAATCAACCTGCGGCGCACTCTGGGATAGACTTTGTAGACTGAACTACAAGAAATACACGGCAAGGTTACACACAGGGGGCGACAAACCGGGCACATTGCTGGCCTGGCTGTATAAGAGCGAGACCCCTCGGGTAGTGATCAGCGAGATTAAGGGTGAGGGAGGTCGTATTTACAATACCCAGGAGGGAGTGAACGGAGAGTTCCTCAAGTTTTATAGACATTTGTATGAGGATACAGGGGAAGATGTGTCTCAAGACATTTGGGACACATTAGAGGACATAGAGCTACCCACTTTGAATGACCTGGAACGCGCGGAGCTAGACTCCCCAGTCACCTGAGAAGAGCTGGAGATGGTGATTCAGAACCTGCCTACTTGTAGGGTGCCCAGGTCAGATGGGCTGCCTAGTGAGTTTTATAAGACTTATGAGCAGGAGCTGCTCCAGCCACTGCTTGCCATGTATAACGAGGCTTATGAGATGGGAGAGCTCCCGTTGTCCCTTCGTGAGGCTGTGATCATCCCGCTCCTGAAACCAGGCAAGCCGGCCGTAGAGTGTGGGTCCTACAGACCTTTGTCCATGCTTAATCAGGACAGCAGGATACTTACGGCTGTGCTTGCGAATAGGCTCAAGAAGGTGATCAGTAAACTGATACATCCAGATCAGATGGGCTATTTCCCAGGCAGGAATATCACGGATAACCATAGGAGGCTACACCATATTATTGACCAAACTGAGGGGAACACGGGTGAGTTGGCCATCGTGTCGTTAGATGCGGTCAAGGCCTTTGACTCGGTATGGTGGCCCTGGCTGAAAGCGACCCTGAGTGGATACGGTATGGGACCTGGCTACATCAGGTGGGTCCAGTTGCTGTATAGCACCCCAATGGCGAGGGTCAAGACAGGACCCATAGCTCAGACATCTGGCAACTCAGCAGGCGGACCAGGCAGGGATGCCCTTGGTCACCCATGCTATACATACTGGCACTGGAACCACTGGCGATATGCCTGCGGCAGCAATATGGAGAGGTGGGCATTAGTACGGCGAGTGGGAGACACCTGGTGTCACTGTATGCGGATGACATGCTCCTTTATCTACGCTACCCGGAGGAGAACTTGCAGCATATGCTGGAGGTGATGGACCATTACTCCACCCTCTCGGGCATATCTGTAAATCCTGGTAAGTCTAGTCTGTTCCCCCTGGGTCGATACAAAGACATCCCGCTGCAGCAACTGCCCATCTTGCCAATACCTTGGCGAGTAGAGACGTTCAGGTACTGGGTGTGAATATTTATCACAAGATGAAGGAGGAGCATAAACATAACACAGAGAAGGCCATCGAGGGGGTCAGGAACAGCATGGTGTTTTGGTCTAGACTGCCCCTGGGTATGATGGGGAGGGCGGCCTTGCTCAAGATGGTGGTCCTGCCCAGACTCTTGCATTTTTTCGTGAATGTCCCCTTTCTGGTTCCCAGGAGCCTCTTCGCGAGACTCCATAGTGTGTGCAGGGGCTTTGTGTGGGGCAACTCCAGAAACAGGGTAGCACTGTGGAAACTCCAGAACCCGTGTGACAAGGGAGGTATAGGCCTGCCAAACTTCGAGCTTTATTATCTGGCGGGGCAACTATTGTATGTAGCCAGGTGGCTGTCAGCTGAAGACTCGGAGGAAGCTAGGCTTCTGCGGATGGACCCAGCTCCATACTTTTTGGGGGAAGTGGTGTGGCTGCGAAAGGACAGATTGGCGGGTTGGGGGCGGTTATTGCGGCTGGGCTGGGAGGTTTGGCACAGAACATGGAGAATGATGGGGGAGCCGGAACCGTTCTCACAGCAGGCCCCACTGGCGGCGCTGTGCGGGAGCGACTCTCAATTATTTGAGTCGGTCCGCAAATACTGGGAACTGGTGGGCCTAGCTACCCTCGAAGACATATGGCAGGAAGGGGAGGCACTGGACTTTCAGAGGTTACAAGATGAGACAGGGGCACACAGGGGCCAATATATAACCCACGTTAGGCTTGTGAAACGGGCTAAAGAGAGATGGCCCGAGACGGTGCTAGCTGATGACCCTGACGTTTCCCTGGAAACTATGTATGATGTTTCAGAGGGCGGGCACGAAATATCAAGGATATACGTGCTGCTGAGTGGGAGGGCTGGGAAGTTAAGTCAGAGTTGCTCCAGTTAAGACAGGATTGGGAGGAAGAGGTGGGTGGGCCCCTGACAGATAAGCAATTGGAGAGAGCCCAGAGGTACCACAAAAAGGTGTCCCGGAACGCTAGACTCCAGCAGCTCCAACTGTATGTCACGCATAGGGCTTATCTGACTCCCCGGAAGATCGCAATGTTTGGAGGGTCAGTTACTCAGACATGCCCTAGATGCGGGGAGGTGGAGGCAGGGCTGCTGCATATGTTTTGGGCTTGTCCGGAGGTGCACAGATTCTGGGACGAGGTGAAAACGAAATTGGCTGGAGGGGGAGTGGAGTTGGACGTGGGATCAGCTTGGGCATGCATGCTTGGGACGTTCCCCAGGCCCCGGGACCTATATAAGTAAGATGAAGGACCTAGCTTATGTCCTGGCTAAGCGCAGGATCGCCATGGGCTGGAAGGCGGCTCATAGACCCAGGGTGGAGTTATGGTGGGCGGACCTCCTGAGATGGGCGGAGGCGGAATCCGTAGCGTGGTTCGAAGCAGTCACTAGGGGTGGTGAGCAGGAAGTGGGGCCTTTGCTGGCCTGGCGACAAATGGTGGCTTCTATGGCAAGCCCTTACCTGGGCAACAGTGAATCGGAAGACTCGGAGGATGAGGGCACAAACACTGCACAACCTGATAATGCTCCTAATAAGGAAACGAGCGAGCCGGCTCTAGTTTGAGGGGGTGCGGGGGGTAGTTGGGGGTTTGTAGTGTGAATTGATTTGTTTTACAGACGTTTATTTGTGCTGAGACATTGGCTTTGTGTATGTTGTTTAAAAAAAATAAAATAAAAAAAATTTAAAGAGACATACACAGATGTCGATGGAAGCAAAAACACTGGAAAAAGTATAGAAGTGATAAATGATGCTAGAAGGTGGGGAATGGCAGAGTTTTATGGTGAAACGTTGTAAATTGGACACAAACTGTGCTTTATTGGGGTAAGTATGATATTAGTCAGTGGTAGGAAAATAGCATGCACTGGTAAAAACACATGGAATTCTCTGAAAAAAACTTTGTTAAAGAGACGCTATGATTAAGTTGCCCCAATAAAAACCTATGCATTTCACTGAAAAAACTTTGTTAAAGGGACGTTATAGTTAAGTTACACTAATAAAAACCTATGAAAAAACTGTGTTAATAACCTATGAAATTCAATGAAAAACCATTGTTAAAAGGGATATTATGGTTACAGGTAAAACTGAAAAACCTCAGAAATTTGCCAGTTATGGTAAACTAAGCAACCATAACTTGCGCAAGACTAACACTCTCTTCTCTTAAAACTCCTATTGTGTTTCAGGCAGTGATGTTTACAAAATGGGCACCCCTTTATTCAGCCCGCATGCAATGTACTTGGATGCTGCTTGTGAAGGCCCGCATCAGGAAGGAGGCAGACAACTGAGGAAGTTTGAGCTACAAACCTTTATTAGAAATCATAAAGAGGTTGGGTTATGGCCTATCTTGCCCTACGCTGAGGTGGGATTTCCATTCCTAAAGTGTCAGGAAGTCCAAAGTAAATGTCTTGCTGTGTCTGAAACCTATACTTGCTCTCACATCTATTTGTTCAAACTGTGTATGAATGTCAGCAACGTGTTCAAACAAAAGTTCAGAGCTTCTTCCAGCTTTAGGTCAGAAAGGGGTTCTCCCTTCATATGATTCCAAATAGTTCACTTTTAATCACAAGGGGCTCCCTTCCGCAAGCTTTCCAGTCTCTCACTGTTTTCACAACAACACAATTCCTCTGGATTCTTCCAAGCTTTCAATCTTTCTGACTCTTTCATCAATATCAAAGTTCACCTCTTTTCCTTATGGCTTTTGCCAATGCTTGCTTTTCTCAGTTTGCACAATTCACAGTTCTTTATATTTATTACCAATGCTTAATTTCTGTGATTCACAGTTCCTTTGTATCTGGGAACACTTTTTCTCTGCTTTCCACACATGTGGCATTCACTCATTATTACTTTACTTTGATTCGGTATTCAAAATGGCAGTTCATTCGTATCCAAAACAACGTAATCACAAATTCCCAGTTCACTCTCCTGCTGGGAATTTGCACCCAGCAACACTTTTAAATGTACTGCTTTTTTGGCTCTTCCGCAGCCTTTCCAATTGCACTACAGTTCTGTATTATCAAATCTCTCCGTTCATCAACCTTCACATTTAATAGGCCTCACGTATGTGTTTTACATTTCTGGACTGGCAATCACATTGCCCTCGCTGTCGCTTGCTCACTCGCGAGCAGTCCGACTTTCCTTCAGCACGCAGCTCGCACCACAGCGTCCTGAAGTCATTCAGCCTCACTTGACTCACCGGGTACGATGTATTTGTGTGCCCTTCTCCGCGTCGGTTGGTTCCTCGTGGCTGCTGCTGTTCCTGGCTCAGCAAGCCCCTCTTCCTCGTTCTCCGACACCTCGTGTTGCCAGAAAGGGAGGCCTCTTGACTCCAGGATGTCGGCAGCCTGGCCCTGCCACTGGAGACTTTCCGACAATGCCAGCCACAAACCGCTTCAGCGACTCAGCGCTTCCGACACACGTCTCCCTGCCTTCACCTCTGGCTTCTCTGTCTGCAAGCACTCAACCAATTCGCCCTCTCCTTAGACTCACCCCTACGCCTGATTGCTATCAGCCTGAGAATTGGATTATTTTATTGTAACAACCTCCTTCCAGCTGGTGACAAGATAATGCAGTGGGACTAAACAGAATCAGTCAGTGGCTATGTCCTTCCTGTACATAATAAGACCTAGAATCAGTCCACGCTGCCAAAGCATTACTTGGGGAACTAAGCAGGCCTGGACTATTTGACAGCAGCTGTCGTTTTTAGGAAAATAACACACACCTTTGCACAATGCGAAAAGAGATTTACAAACTGCCACAAAGTGAACAAAAAAAGGAAAACAGAGAAAATTTAAGATATTAAATCTTACAAATTAAGTTTCATGCGTATAATTTGATTTGAACACTTTATTTTAACATGAAGAATAGTCTGTTCAAATAACTTTTCATTTCTGTGCAAACCAAGTGAGTCATTGGGCCTCATTACGAGTTGGGCGCAAAGGGATACCGGGCACTGGTAAGGACACCGGTGCCGGTAATCCCTTTGCACCCTATTCCGAGTTCCCTTAGCGGTCCCTTCCTTAACGCCTGGTCTTACCAGGCGTTATGGACGAGACCCGTTAAGGGACTTTAGAGCTAATAACGGTACCGCAATTTGCGGTACCTTTATTAGCGCCTTCCCCCTTCCCATTGAGCCCTACGGGGGCTCAAACGGGAATGGGGAATAGCTTTTTCAATGGGGACTTACCGGTCCCGCAAAGGTCGGAATAGACCGGTAAGTCCCCATTGAACCAGGGCGGACTCGGTACCGGTATTGGAGGTAGTCATGGCACAAACAGCGCCATGATTACCTCCATACTCGGAATGAGGCCCATTGTGCTGAAAAGTTCTTGGATAACAATGCTTGGGCACATATACCAATCGACAATGAGAAAGGGCAAATACTTTTTGTAAAACTGTTTACTGAACACTTTTAAATGTGGTTGCAAGCATTGGCAAGTTTAGTAGTTAAGACAAACACATTGATTCTAAATTCAAATGAAAAGTTTACTAGACTCTTTTCCTGCAAACATGGTTGACCCTAGGATGCTGAAATATTGACCCACAAACTCTGCAAGACACTTGAAACAGTAGAACCTGATCAGGACTTCCATCAGACCAAGGAGAGGCTTCTATTTACTTCCAGTTCATCCGTTAAACACCAGATATTTTAGGTAGGAAATCAACACAAAATATAATTGACAAGAGCGCCCCTGCCAAAAAATGGGCAAATGGGGTTACTAAAAACATGATGCAGTGGTAGGATTGTATTTGGAGAAGACTATTCTGAAATAAGTAAATGATCAGAGCAGCTGTGCTAGATTATGAGACAAATGACATGTGATATTTGAACTTCATGTCGAATCTGGGGAAGAACAGATTGCAGTGATAGAAAGCCAAGGCAGGAAATTCAAACAGGGAAAGAAAGACAGGAAAATGGGGATTACACACAACAGTGACCCATCTAAGACCATGACGGCAGGACACGACTGATGCATTCTTTCTAACTGACCGACCTGATTAGACAAGACCAACTTTTGATTTACTTTAAGGACAAAGCAAACTGTAGTTCCTCAACTTTGCTATATCAAAATGCAGTCAAACTTGCAGCATCACCCTAATAACCCATTGTTGCAGGTCTGAAACATATTTCAAAGAATTCAAGACCGTTGGTCACCTCAGATGTCTATGCTGGAAATAACTGCTAAGTAACAGGAATGCCCTGGAGTTTTAACTTTGTACTCACAAACGTTGGCATCAGAACCTTTACCTTTGAAACACAACGAACCACAATAGCTAATATGTCATCAAGCTGAATCTGCTATGTCAAATTAAAAGATGTTCCTTTATTGGACTGAGAACGCACAGGTTGAGTATTCAACACACATTTTATTCAACTCAATTTCCAAAGGCAGACACGTGTATTTTTGAGTGTTGATTTAGCATTTTGCTTTTGTACTTTTTAAATTGACTGGCCTCTGGCAAAACATTACCCCACATCTATAATTTAAGGTAACCAGACCTGCAGGAGACTTCATTGTTCAACGTAAACGTGATTTTTAACGTAAATCTGAACTTGAATATGAATATGTTTTGTGCGCATTATTTTTTAAACAAATAAGTGTTAAAAATCAATTTAATGACACATAAAAAGCTCTGTGTGTTATTACAGTGCATTGGCTGTGCTGACCACAAACGTTTCTAAGGAAGGGGGAGCTTGATGGAAAAACTGATCCCTGCGCTGATCTGGTTAGTAATTCTATAATGCCTCCTGCTGCCGTTCCGGGGTTCCTGCCGGGCAAAGCTCCTGGTGTCCCGTGGGGCTGCAGGAAAAACTTGTGTTGGATCCCTGGTGATATTGGCACTGGATGAGGATATTATCACTTATTTCAGTGGTGCCTCCATGTTGGGCATTAAATCAGACTGAAAACTGTTTGGTGCTCATAATCTTTTAATCGGCAAATGATTGCCAGGATCTTGAAAGCAACAATGTTGCCATTGGCATGAAAGAAGCCAAAACGTGTTTCGACCAATTGGTCTTTATCAAGGCTGTGATTTGGTGTAAGTGCGAGGGTGCGAGGTGGTGATGCAGTGAGTTTCCGTGAGTTGTCATGTGATAGTTGTAAGCATGGTAGGCATTGAGGTTATACATTTCAATTTTCATAGGCACACATATAGTTGACAAAAAAGTTGTGTGTGGTGGTTGTGAGGTGATATATATTTACATATCCATGTACATACATTAACATCATTATTTATTATAGGGTAACCACATATGGTTGGATAGGATTGACATAGGCAGAAAGTTGCAACAAGGGCGAGAGAGAAAAGGAGATAGCGTTAGATAAGGCAGGCATAGCGCCTGGACTTGATATATTAGAATTGGGGGCTGGGGGTGGTCCTTACCGAAGTGGTGCAATGCTGAAATGCGTCCTTGAATAAGGTGCTGGTTAGCATCTAGAAGGAGAAGAATGGCATGGGGTCAGGGTCTGTGGGCACAGCTGGATTGCTGACTGGAGGTTCCATGCTGTTGTTCAGTGCATATTGTGGTTGTGGGATGCCTGTGCCCAGTCTGATGTCATTAGGTCATGGTCTGCCAGTGGCCGGGCAGGCTTTGTCAGGAGTACTGGCAATCCCGAGTAGGTGGATTGCTAGTGCATGTGAGGGCTGTTGGGGCTAGGGCCTTGGCATGAGTGTGTTGTTGGTGGTGCACATTTCCAAAGTGTAGTGTGTGTGGGAGTGCAAGTGCTTGCGCAAGAACATTGCAGGCTCTCCCCAGGCTGGGGGTGAAGGTGTATCTAGAGAGCGAGCAGTCAGGAAGTCTTTCAGTGCCGTCCCATAAAGGCACTGAGAGTAGCAGTGTTGCTATGGTGTCGAGCTGACAGTGGATGAAGGCCATTAGCATCAGCAGGGGTTACAGTGCGAGATAGGTAGCCAGGAAAGGGTGAGGCGTCTACGGCCAGGTGGATGTGATTGGGGAGTGCAGGAGTCCATGCAGTGAGTTAATCCCTGCTGGTGGGATGGCACGATTCAAGTGTTTAGTAAGCATCTTGAATGATAGGCAGTGTGAGATCAATGTGCCGTGCAGTGCTGGGTGTCCGCAGAGTGGTGGGGGCTTCTCTGAAGGGTCAGGGAGGCGCTGATGTGGGCAAGCCAGTTGACGCTTGTGCCGTGCTAGGTTTGTAGAAGACAGACATAAATAGGCGGTTGCTCAAACAGGGTGGTGTATGGCAAAGCCTTGGATAGGTAAGAAGTTGATGAATTCCCTGGGAATGGGATGGCGCGATCCGATTATATTTACAAAAGAAAAGGGGTAAGGGAGGGCTTCCCTGTGGGGTTGTCAAGTGATGATCGTACCGCGCTGGGTTTATAAGAGACAGACATAAATAGGTGAGTGCTCAAACAAGGTAGTATGTAGCTTTAACCTTGCATAGATAATAAGTGAATAAATCCCTGGAAATGGGATGGCGCGATCTGGACATTTACAATTGAATAGACGAGTGCGGGACAATTGGCCATGCAGTGATAAGTGAGCACAATGGGGGTGGGAGGAGGCTTACCTGTGGGGCCAAGGGAGCCTCTGTGAACAATTTGGGCTCACAGCGATCTGTTGATTCCAACCGCCATTTTGTGGTGCTGTTAAAATAGGAAGGTGGTATTGATTGGACAGGTGGCAGATTCACAGGCGTGCTCTGATTGGCTAAGGAGAAGTAATGGAAACGTATTGTCAGAGGTGTGTGAGCCCGTAGCTAGCATTATATAGTTGGTTGATTGATGTGCATTACGTAATGCAGGGGAACAAGGGATGTTGGTTACAAACCCAGATTACCTAAGAATTAATTGTTGTAAAACCAGTGTATAAATTTAAAGCAATGAGTTAGTGTGCACGTTGCTATTGTGCTGTGTTATGCATGGGCGCTCAGTGCTCAATGTTGTCTCCTAGGTAGGTAACGTTCACATTGAGGGGCAGGGCGTGTCCGGCGCATGTCTTATCTTGGGGGCAGGGGGTATTGAACCAATTAGTTCTGTCATGTATGAAGCTGAATCATGCGCAGCTGGCCAGTGTATGAACGCTATGGGCAGCTGCCGGACCGTGTGTGGCCTGAGGGTGCATGGTGTGCGATGTGATTATCGCAAGACCATGCTGGTCTGATTCCGTGGGCATTACATGGTGTTGCATTATCAGAGAGCACTCAGCCATGCGGGGGCAGGGCTTGACAGACAGTTTGAGATTTTAGTTATTACTGGTGGAGGGACCATTGGATGTGCTAACATTACCTACATTGTGCAAGATACAAAGATATGAATTGCTTAAAGGAAGACATTAAGCTCATGGTCTGTATTGAGACCAGGCCGGACACTCCTATATATTTGCAAATTAGCTTGACCTCTTGTTGTTGTAGTATGAGTTCTCTATTGCCACCTCAGGTCACATTTGACAAGTTCGAGCCCCATGATTCGAATATCCACTTTCTTGTCCATTTCATGTTCTCCTGCCAGTGCATTGCCAAAGGGTATCTTGCATCTTGTGACTTTAGTAGACCCAGATGTTTTCTTATCCTGGTTTGTAGTTCTCCGATGGTGCTGCTGATGTATTTGAGGTTACAAGTACCAATGATGACATAAATGACACATTTGGATTTGTAGTTGATGAAGTCTGTGTGTGTGATTGTGAGGGCCCATGAAGTTCATCGAGTTGGCATTATTTGCATGGGGGCACATGGAGCAAGTGCCACATTTGTGAAAACCTGCTACTTTGATTGATGAGAGCCATTTGTGTCTTAGGAATAGCCTCCGTTGGCATCTAAGATGGGCTCAGCATGGTTCGCAAGGTTGGCGCTTTGGTATATGGCATTTGGAGGTTGGCTGGTATCCATTGTTGAAAGTCTCTGTGGATACCCAGGAGGTGCCAGTGTTTACTGAGTATTTTCTGAACCTGGTGGCAGTCCCAGTGAAATCTTGATACATATATGATGACCTCATCCTTTGGTCTCACTCTGGTCTTGGGGGTTAATAGTGTTTCACAGGCCGTTTTTGTGGCTATGCTGATGGCTGATCCAATTGCCTCGGTAGTGTACCCTCTTTCTGAGAATCTGTTGCATAGTAAGTTGCATTCTGCACCAAATGCATTACTTGTGCTGCAATTTCTTTGCACTCTGATAAATTCTCCTTTGGGGATGTTGTTGATTACAGATCTGCTGCGGCAACTGGTTGCAAAAAGCACAGAGGTGACCTCCGTGGGTTTTCTGTAAGTGGTGGTTTTCAGTATGTGGTTGTCCACTGCGATTCTTATGTCCAGAAAGTCGATTGAGAGGTCACTATGTGTCCCCGTGAGTTCGATGCAGAACTGGTTAGTGTTCAAATATTCTTTGTAGGCAATAAGTTGGTCATTTGTTCCGAACCATATCAGTACGTTGTCAATGTAATAATACCATTTGTGCATCAGATGGTTGAAGTCGGGATTCGAAAGGGTATGTACCTGTACGTATTGGTTCATAAAAAGGTTAGCCATGGCTGGTGCATATGTGGCTCCCATGGAAATTCCTTTGATTTGTTTGTAATAGATCTGGTTGCAAGTAAATACGATCTTTGTCAATGAGAACTCCAAAAATGCTTTGGTTAGCTCCAAATGGGGATAAAAGGATGCCGAAGCCTTAGCATAATTAAAGTCCACAGATTTTAGTGCTAGGGTGTGATCAATTTCTGTGTATAGTGCTTTGACGTCCAAAGTCAATAACAAAAAGTGGGATTCCCAGGTGACTTCTTTAAGAATGAGTAAAGTATGCATCATGTCTCTTAAGTAAGTTGGGATTTTCGGAACCTCAGGGACGAGTATGTTATTGATATACTTTACAGAGGTCTCATGATCCAACATATGGCACTGAGGATGAATAGGTCTCTCATCAGGTATTTTATTATTATAAGTCTTGTGTACTTTTGGAAGAATGTATATTGTCAGCATCCTTGGGTGTTTAGGTTGTAGATACTTGTGCTCCTCATTAGTAATTCACCCGCGTTTGTGCCATTTTGTAAGTAGCTCCTTTGCTTGTCTTACAATGGTCTCACTGGGGATGGTTATTAGGTGTTCATAGCAGCCTGGAGTTGACAAATAGAAGGTGGCCATTTCAATATAGTCTGTTCTGTCCAGTATGACTATATTGCCACCCTTGTCTGCTTCCTTCATTGTGGTGTTCTGTCTGAGAGTTTTTAGTGCTTCTAACTCCTCTGCGTTGAGATTACTTTGTCTCATTTCTTCACAACCACCACACACCACTTTTTTGTCAACTATATGTGTTCATACAAAAATTGAAATGTATACCGTCAATGCCTACTATGCTTACAATTATCACATGACAACTCACGGCAACTCACCGTATCACCACCTTGCACCCTCAAACTTACACCTAATCACAGCCTTGATAAAGACCCATTGGTCGAAACACGGGTTGGCTTTTTTTCAAGCAAATGGCAACATAGTTGCTTTCAAGATCCTGGAAATCCTTTGCCGATTAAAAACCAAGATTAGGAGCACCAAACAGTTTCCAGACTGATTCAATACCCAACATGGAGGGACCTCTGAAATAAGTGATAATATCCTCATCCAGCGCCAATATCACCAGGGATTCAACACGTTTTCCCCACAAATATTTTTAGTATGGATTATAAGTAAGTCTAATTAATTAAAATCCTAACTTAAATCAATTAATTAACTCTCAAGGAGAGGGAAAAGGCTCTATTTAAACACAAGACAGAATTTACATCACTCTTCCCTTAAAAACACCATGCACACATGAAGACCAATGCAAGTGGAGCTTACAAGCCTCCTCTGAGTATATGAATTGGACACACTAGGGAAAACAATCCAAGGGGTACTGAGAAGTGTGTAATCCTGTTATAGAAGAGGGGACCTCTGTGCTTGATTTAAGCATGCGTTTAGAGTTGTAAAATGATGCATACTTTTTAACTTTTCATTATCTGAAGGTAACACCCTCATTTTTTGCAACTGTTTAGAAAATGCATGTCATGTGTAATTGAATATAAAAGTGATTACTTAATACAGTGTATGTGCATGCTGATTAGAAATAACTCCAACAATAATGCAGAGTGACACCAATAAAACCAATGAGGTTTTGACTGTTTTGTATATTAAGGAGCATTTGGAAATTCAAGAATGACCAAAGAGATTTATATCTGTCAGATACAGCTGAACGCACGACTGAATCACTAAATACATAATGCATTCTGGGTTTGGTACGCTTTTCCTTTATACAAAAAAAAGTCACCCTAACTATTGTAAATACAAAGCATATATATATATATATTCAGTAAAAAAACTTTGTTAAAGGGACGTTATGGTTAAGTTGCGCTACTAAAAACCTATCAAATTCAGTAAAAAAACTTTGGCATTTGGAAGGATGTTCATTACTGCTTGAACCAAGTGTTCCAAATCTGCCAACAAAGTAAGGGCACTGACATAGCCCAAATGGAAAGCACCATAGTGCAAAACTACCACATGGGGACTGTTCATCCTGCCCATATCTTCACAAACTTGTACAATTCCCTGTACATTGCAATCAGGCACAGTGCTCCACACCATCTCCACTCCTTTAACATTAAAATGCTTTGCAACATGCCTGCATTGAGCATACTGTTGTAAACCATGCACAAACATATCTCCAACCACCAACACCCTGACTTTCTCCACTTCTGCCATCTTCACTACACACAGTCTCTTTGAACACAAATCCACAACCTCAACATCTGATTGGCTGATCCCTACAGTCTTCTTTCCATGCTGGAAAACCCCGGATGTAGCACGCCCTGTCAGCGGACTGCGTAACTCTTAGACAGCCCTACCATTTCCACTTCACTCTCTGTGCCATTCCCTCATTGGATACAGCTAAGCAGGCACACAATACAGAGAACGTCCTCAGAACATCCCGATTTTGTTTATTTTCGAACATTTCAGGACACCGCGAGTGTTCTTAGAACACTTTCAGCTTGACAACGAACAATACAGACAACGTTTTCAAGACACCCCCTGCGAACATTTCAGGACCCCATGAGTCTTCTTAGAACACTTTCAACTTGACACCGAATCCATTCTGTTTTTTTACGAACATTTCAGAACAGCCGTGTTGTCCGCAGAAAAATCGAACACAACAAAAGCATTGAACCTATCTCATACTCCTCCACCCTCCCCAAACACTCTTACACACCAACACACTCCACTAAATACAATTTTTAATCCAAGTTTCACAGCGCTGTCCGCGGTCGTCGGCGAATGCAAGATGGCGGGCGCCACAAAAAATCCGATGCGCTCCACGCCCCACGCCGTTCAATCAGCAAACACGTTGCATGTCCGCGGACATCACGCAAGCTGCCCAACCAATCAGGGCACTGTCCGCGGAGCGAACCGGAAAGTCCGTCCGCGAAGCGAACGGAGATATCACTAATTTTTTTGCCTTACATTTTGGTCATTTTAAAAAAAACTACTGGACCGATTTACGCCAAATTTGCAAAAGCACGCTTTCGGGAGCAAGCCCCTGCTCCTGCCGTAAATTTGGTGTAAATCCATCCAGCGGTTTGGGCTGTAGGCGTGCGCAGTTTTTTCCCATTATGTCTATGGCAAAAATCAAAAGTTTTGGGACCCCCCTATAACTTTGCCCCCCCTGGACCAAACCTCTCCAAACTTTGCAAGAAAAATTCAGAGTGGGCCATATACTTTTTTGCAAAGTTTGGTGAGGATTCGTCCAGAGGGAGCGAAGTTATAAGCCACCCAAAAAATGCTCTTCCTATGGAAACACCAACTTAACCATAACTACATGGACGCTACCGCGTCCATGTAATATATAAATATATATGTTTGCCTGCAAAGACTTTAGCTTTCAGAGTGGAATGACTGCAAACAGCTTGAACTCACTGACACATTGTTGTGGATCAGCAGGAAAATTAGCTTTATATTTAAAAGAAATGATAAATATATTGGAAATAAACTGCTATAAAATGCCACTCCTGGCCTGGCTTAGTATTTACAGTCTCTATTTAATTCCAAAAACATGAATATGTACATTTTCATACATATATTACATAGAATAGATTTGCCACTTTATATATGTGACAGCAGGAATATAAATGCCAATATGCATGTGGTGCACCTGCGAAGGGGTACCGGCAGCTTCACAGCTCCATCCCTAGCCTGGAATGATAGCAACTGTTTCAGTCAATCACACTAACAGCTTTTTACTGCAGATTTTTCCTTAGTATAGACAGCAATAAATCATCTGGTAGTGCCACAGGGCAACCAATGTATGATCAGAGAAGAAGATCTGAAACCCCAGACTCTTTCTTTGCAAGCCCTGCGAGGCGGTCTTGCTAAAGAGCTGCTATAAATCCCACTGGCGCAATGATAAAAAGCCATGGGCAGGCAGAGCGGCGGCATTAGAAAGAACACCAAGCAGAGGTGCACACCGCCTTTTAAGATGCTACCGCGCTCAGAACTTGAAAATAGTTCTTGCCAAAGGGGGCCACAGCAGTGAATTCATTCCATAGGGAATTAGAGAAAGTGCTCGCTGACATAGACAAAACAGTCCATGCGTTGTAAAGAAAATGTGTCAAGAACACAGAGTGACTCTGGGGGTCCTTGTCGCAATCAAATGCTTCCTGAAGCTCCCCATTTTCTCTGTGCGAAAAAGCCGCACTAAAGAGCATAGACCTGAAAATCTAGGCTCACAAAATTGACAGAATAACATTTGATGGATAAGGGGGACCTTTGATCAGAGAGCAACAACAGGTGGTACATGTTTCTCTGCCCCTTCTTCTGGTTCCAAGCCTACCACCTTGTGTCTGCATACCATGCACTTAATTTAATAAATATGCCTGGAAGATTGCCTTGTGAGCATAGGTTCCTGCATACGTGTGATATCACTTATGAAGGACTCCCGCAAGATAGCCTTGCATGCAGACATTAAGGAGAGAACTCATTGCAAAAAGAAGCTTTAAGTAAAGCCAGCCCACAAAGCGAAGAAACACATGCACTGTTCACTTGGTACCTTTGACAAATGTGAATGACCAAGTAGGATTTAAAATAGACCATATGCCACAAATTCTCTAAAAGTTGGAAAACCGAAGATGCTGCTGGTCCATTGAAGTACAGTAGGGGGGAGCGCCACCAGATTTGATTTCAATGATCACTTTCACAGTTTTGCCACTCCCCATATCCATGAGCAAAATGGGAGGCAGCCAGAAATGGCCTGCCTCCTCCTTCGACACAGTGAGCTAAATTGCACAGGTGGGGTGGGGGCGTACTCCTGAGCCATCCCCACTACACATATGCAGTTTATGTTCACGTTCTGAAGGAGTCGTCGAAGGACCATAACTAGTCCTAATTTGCAGCCTAAGGGTGCTTCAATTGCTGCACCCCCAAGAAATACAGGGCACTTGATGCCACCTCCTTACTCTGTCTCGCACCGGAGGGGCTGGCATCAGTGGTTGCTTGACACACCTCAGCCTCTGAGAGATAGGGCTAGGAGGTGGGATATAGGGAGGGAAGGAGATAAGAGTCAGGAGGTAATGTGTGGGGAGAATTAAAGGCAAATGAAGACTGCCCGAATTAAAAGTGAGAGGAGCTGAAAAGTTGCATTGCTTCTTCAAGTGTGACACATATGGTTCAATTGTTTGGAGAAATATTGAGCCGACAAAGGAAATTAATAGGTGCCACCTTTTGTAATAGATAACACCTAGGAGACTGCCTCAATGTAAAGTTGAAGGTGTGAAAATGAGGCAGTGTGTTATTCATTCACGTCTTCCCCAGTCACTTGCCTTCTTGAGAGACAGCACTCGACACAAGGTGCGTATAGTAACACAAATAAAACCACCCCAGGAACAATATTGAGCCTCGAGTACATTTTCCCCCAAACACTAAATTTTAATAACTTGAAGTGGAATCTGTATTAATGGAGAACTGTGTCTGTTGCAATGGAACTGTACATCCCAAAATACCAAGGACCAAATGTGCAATTTCAATCAGCAAGGAAATAAACCCAGCCTGTGCTGTAGAAATATTTATTTCAAACAATACATATAGCCAATGTATTTACCTGTTATTTTCAAAACCAGCCTATTAATTGCTCCTAAATGGAGCACAGTTTATTGATATGTGGATTGTATCATGCAATGCATTTCATTCAATTCATATCAATGGATGTCAAGTGTAAAAATGATAGCATTGTAAATGAAAGAAAAACCAATGGTTCTGTTGGTTTGAATAAGACTTGTATTCATGTCGGTCCTATGCTGTGCTGACTTCAAGTTGGCCTGAGTTTCAATTGTGAGCAAACTAGCCCACCTTTGGAAATTCCCTCCAGAGTAGGTGTACATAAATAAGTTAAAATACTGAATAATGGAGATTTGCAGTGTAGGTATTGTGAGGGGCCAGCAATCACAGCCAGATAAAGGTAGTCATGGTTTCAAACAAAGACATTTATTAAAATAATATTAGGTTGGGAAACTGCCTATCTGGCCCTATTTTCAAAAGGAATTTCCCTACTTAGAAAGCAAAACTATGGGCCTGTCAATGTCAGTAACTAAAAAGCCATCTTTGTGTTCAAAACGTCCTATCCCGACCTTGACACTACAAACAAAACAAAGGATGCAAGGAAATAATTTTGACTTGATGTTGGCAAAAGTGTTCAAAATCATAAGTATAAGAATAACACCAATGAAAATGTTCTCCAAGGTAAAGACCCATGGTTCCAGAGGGTGGTTCCCTTCCCCTGGATTTTAAATAGGATGACAAAAAATGTGTCTCTAACTAACCGTTCCATGTAACTGGACTCACAAAGTTCTTGTTTAAACAAAAAGTTCTGTAATTGGCTCACAAAGTTCTGTAACAGTCTTTCTGTATAATTCCTTTTAATTATGTAGATTACCTGCTATACCTCTCTGCCTGGAATCGTCATTCAATCTCAGCTAACTTGTGAACTACCCTGCCAGGACTGCTTTAATGGTTCTTTTCAGACCCTGTGGTATACTCTCCTGCCAGAAATCTATACATCATTTCATCTGCCTAGTGTACTCGCCTGCCAGGACTGCATTTCACAGTTCTTTGGTTATAACACAATAACATATACCTTGAGGTGCTGGGTATCTCTATCTATGGTAACATTTGTTCAAATATCTCCCCCACACTGGCATCTCATACATCTGTACTGGATTGGTATTTGCTTTTGTACTTTGTCTTATCTGCATTCAAACATTCTTCTTCTTGGGTGTTGAATCTGTACTTTGCATTGAAACCATTCAAACTTTGCGTGTTTTAAGTATTAGAAAATTCTTACCATTCAAGCACTTGCTGGCACACTTGTCCGAATGTCCCAGGCTCCCCAGCTGCTTTGGGTAGACTTGCCACTTCCTTCCAGCATCTACGATGTCACTCGCACCTCTGCGGTGTGACTCCTTCACCCGTTTTCCAGTTCAGAGTGTGAGACTAGTCCTCCAGCTTCCTTCTTTGGCCTGGACTGGAGATTGATGCTTCCTTGAGGCGACCAACCTCCAGGAGCACTTATGTGTTTCTGAGTGTCTCCTCTGTCCCTCTTGCTCATAGGTGGCATCTATCTTCCTGTTCCAGCTGCCATGTCCGTTCCTGGGTGCTTTGCGTTAGTGAGCCTCAGCTTGGTGATCACAGTCTTCTGCCGCACTGCTTCTACCGCCACTGCTTTCTCTTGCACTGCCCTCTCGCATAGCTCGGATGCTATCTTTAAATGTCCCGCACACTGAAGTTTTTAAAAAACAACTAGCCTGCATGTTGTATTTTTGGCTTCGGTCACTTTGCACAAACTCTCTTATCTTCCTACTTGTCTCAGTACCTGAGTGGTTATGCAGTTTCTACCCCCATCTCTTTCTCCCCCTTCCATCTCTCTGCTCTCTCCCTCCATGGTGCATTCCATCTCCCCTATCTTCTGTAACTGCTACTTTATCACCAATCCTATCTCTCTTTCAAAGTCTGGAAGGAAAAAGTTCAAGAAAGATCTTCTGGTCTCCAGTCCAGGCCTGCCCATCACTGACACCTATGTCAACAATTCTTCCAGGCAGACTGTCACTGACATCCTCTTTGCTGTTCCCTCCCCGGACCTTTGGACTCCCCATATGGTATCAGTGCTCTCTGCTTTCTCTTCTTCGTCCATTACTGGTGGAACCCGTGGGGAGGTTCTCTTGGTATATTTCCCATGCTCTAGGGGCATCATTATGGTCTACCAAAACGGTACTGTCATGGTTCAAGGCTCTCAGCCCAACCTCTTCCTCCTTAATAGGCGTCTTCTATCACCCATCAAAGTCCTCCCTTCTCCTACAACTCTTCCTTCTGCCACCCCTCTGACCCCTGCACCACCACAGACCGGCGTACCACATTCCTGTACCCCTCTTCGGAAAACCTTCAAAAGGTGGCAACCAGCACCACTTGGCTGCACTCAACTCTCGCTCTGCTGATAAACACTTCTATGACATCTGCCAGCACCTTGAAGACTTCATCCTTGACGTCCTCGCTCTCACCGAGATGTGGTTCACAGTCAGCCCCGTCACTGCTTTTGACACACTCCTCCCACAGAGCTACAAGATCCCTTCTAAGCCCAGGCCTAACTGGTCTGGGGGCGGAGTGGCCCTCATCTTGCCTGAATGGGTTCCTGCTACTATCATACTCACTCAGTCCTACTCTTCCTTCAAATGCCTCATTTGTAGGCTTAGTGTCTCCCCAATTGTTTTTATTAATATTTTTATTATTTATCTGTTTCTCCTCTCCTCCACACTTTTCCCTCCCCCCTTTCATGCACTTTTCCCCTTCTCCTCTCCCATGCACTTGCGCGTTCTCAATGTCACTGGGCCTAGTAAGATCATTGATTTTGTTTCCCCCCTGTTCCCCTCCCTTGCCTTGTCACACTCTGAAACACATGCGTACGAGCGCAATATAAATAAACTATCAATATCAATCCTCTCGCTGATTCTTGCCACCATCTACAGGACCCCTGGACTGGTCTCCCTCTTCCTCTCAGAGTGGTCTGACCTCAACTCTTCTCTCCTGGCCCCCACCTTCAAGCTTCTCTTCATCAGAAACTTCAAAATTCACCTCAACTCCACTGATGCAGCCTCTGGACTCTTCTGCAGCCTTTGTGACTCTCTTTCCCTCACCATTCTTCCCTCTGTTCCGACGCACTCCACCAGACACACCTTGGATGCTCTCATCTCAACAGACCTCCCCATCTCCAACCCTCTCACGACACCTCTCTCCTGGTCTGATCATGCTCTCCTCTCCTGTCACCTGGAACACTTGGGTCCTCTGGCTAAGGCCTCCGCCCGCACTGCCAGTCTCCTTTTCCATCATTCGACTGATGAAGCAAACTTCAGTTGCTGCTTTTGCCGCCACTTTCATTCCCCCTCCCACTCCGGCCACTGACTCTCACAATGACACAGCCCTTGCTAACCTTCACCTCTCCATCTCCAACACTCTGGACATCCTTACCCCGTCATGAGGATCCGCATAAAGCCTGTCTTCAAGTGCAACACCTGGTATGATTCTGACCCAGCCTCTCTAAAACGCAAGTGCAGAGTTGCTGAGCGGAAGTGGCAGGCTTCGAGCACATCTTCTGACAAACTGGCCTGCTGGCTGCTCCTAAGCCAATACAGACTCTCCATCCACTTGAAGAAGACGGCCTATATCCAAGCCCGTATCTCTGGGGCAACTAACCACATGGCTGAATTGTTCAAAACCTACAAGGAGCCCGCCAATCCTACTGCTGTCCCTGCTTCTCCTCTGCCATCACTGACCCTCTGCAATTCACTGGCCTCTCACTTCACAACCAAAACTCCGGACATCCTGTCCTCAATCTCCTCTTCACCCCTCACTTCTTCCCTCACCCGCTCTCAGGCCCTCCTTGGCCTCCCTCCCCTTTCCCTCCAACTCTCCTCTTTCTTGCATAGCTCACTGGATGAGGTCTCTAGACAAGTCCTCTCTAGGAAAGTCTCTTCCAAATAGGTTGTGCACTAGGACCCCAGCCAGCCCATAGAGCTGGGGGTTTCCCAATAGCACTTTAAGATGAGCAGCAGCACCCGTGAGATGGATGGGGATGCAGATTAATACGCTTGCATCAAATCAATAATGACAACTCAATAGTTTGGCAAAGGGAGTCCGTTTAATGACGAGTACAAAAAGTTAATGAATATCAGCAATCGCTCGATCTTCCTTCTCGCTTCAACTCCAATTAATTTCATAAAAGACACATAATTTATGCTAAAAACTCATCATCACTGACGTGCAACACTTAAAACTTTGGCATGCAATTCTATTGGTTCTAAGAAGGTAACTTAAATATAGGTGCTATATCTGTGTATGGTAACGGAGGGTGGGGATAGGACAAAGACCGTTAGGTGGGGCATCTAAGCCCTTCCTTCAAAATGGCTACTGTAAATGTCACTAAAAGTATGACGTCTCATTGGTTCTACTAACTATAGGACCCTAGATTACTTGGTCCACTATGATTGGATTGGCAACAACCCCACTCATACTTTTCCACTTGCTTAGCAGCGTGCAGAATAGCCGACCAGGTGCAGGGAGTTCGTCTGCACCCCCAGCTTCCCACTAATTATTGCTACAATCCATCATCACCTCAGTGGTCATGTGTCAATTATTTCTTTGTGGTTGGCCTCGAGACTGGTTCTTGGTCTGGAATAGTTAAGACATCTGTGCGTGGCACAAGTCCATGCGTAGGTGTGAACGTTTCTTCCCTTCTCGCTCGTCTGGTCATGTGATTCCGACACTATGAAATTGTCTTATTCTTCATGCAATTCGTGTATTCGATTTAATTCTGCCAGCCATCTGCCTTTTGTGGCTTATCTTGACCTTTCTGAACAGGATACTCTGTTCTCCTTTTCGTGAATTGTATCCACTGTTGTTCTATTTCAGCCGATACGGCCTTGGCATCTTGGCACGATTTGCCTTTGTCCGAGTTTCTCTCTGTCTTTAATTCTTGATTTTGTTCGCTGCGAAGCTCTCCTCTTGAGACCTTTAGTAACCTTTAGTTGATTCTGCTCTTGTGCATAGTGGAAGTATACTTATATAAAGTGCTCCATTTCAGGTAGATATGTACAGGTGGCACTTGTCGCAATCTATCTTACTACTAAGCATAAGCAAGCCTCACGATTTCTGTGCACGATTTCTGTGCATCGTTCCTTGCATATGTACACGTTTAAACTACCTGAATATCTTCATTGCGCTTGTGGCATAATTTCTGATATCTTTGAAATTAATTATTTCACTTGGGGCTCAGGATATCACTTATCCATGGTGTTTCGTCCCTTTTCATCATTCTCAAGTCATTATATCTTCTATATGTGAGTCAGTCCAGGTTCTTGTGACGTCACCATTTGTCTTACTTTAGTATATTTTTTGCCTCTTCAGGGATTGCATTCTGACAATCGTCATTCTGTCTTATTTGTCAATATTGTTTTCTCAGTGGGTACCTTACTGTCCAGGTTTTCTTAGGTGTTGGTACTTCACAGATGCTGTTCTTCTGATAGGTACTGGACAGAGCCCAACTGCGGCTCTCTGCTGGTTTATTTGCTCATCATACGTCATATATTTTGGCATGAACATTCCTGGTACTTCAAAATGGACGGCTGGAGTGTGAATCGAGCTTGGCACTTCCTCTACAAGGTGATCCCCTGCTCTTCCAGAACTATCAAGGACAGCATTGCCTCCCTTGCTCGCCAATTTCTGCAATCACTCCTTTGCCACTGGCTCCTTCCTGCCACTCCTCAAGCTCTCCCTTCTGCACTCTCTCCTCAAAAAGCCCTCTGCCGACCCCTCCTGCTTGGTTAACCACCACCTCCATTATCCCCTTCCAGGGTAAACTCTTGGAGAAGCTGGTCATCTCCCAGCTGATCCACCACACTGAATCTGTTGGTTGTCCCCATGACCACCAGTCACCAGAGGCACGGAAACTGCACTCCTGAACACCTGTGAAGACTTGCTGTCAAATCTTGATTCCAATTCTCCCTCCATTCTCATCCTTCTTGATCTTTCCTCTGCCGTTGATATGGTCAATCATGCCACCCTAATAAACCAGCTCTGTGATACCCTCGGCATAACAGACCTGGCACTGGACTGGTTGAACTCATTCCTCTCTGACGGACCATCCCACGTTCAACTGGGCCCTTTTCTCTCCTCCATCACACTCTCGACCTATGGCGTCCCTCGGGGCTCTATCCTCTCAATATGGCACTTCAACATCTACCTTGCAGCTCTAGCCCATTTGATCATCGCCTTCTCTCCTCACTTGCAGAGTTATGCGGACAACACGCTGCTCTCCTTCAAGCTTCCCTCCACTGCCTCCTCTTCTTCCTCTCTCATTCTCGACTGACTGCTATTCAGGCATGGTGTGCTGCCAATCATCTCTGCCTTAATGCCAGTAAGACTGAGACCCTTCTCATTCGTACCCCAGCTCCCTCCTTTCCTCCTACTCTCGCCTCCATTGGACACCCGCCTTCACCCGCCTATGAGGCAAAAAACCTTGGTGTCATCTTCGACTCCTCCGGCTCACCTTCTCTCCTCTCCTCACATCACAGACCTTGCCAAGAAGGCTCACTTCCAGCTTCAACTCTTCAAAGTCATTCTTCCTTTCTCCCTTTCCTCACCTTCCTCCAGAAACTCAATGACTCCAGAGCTCTGATGCTCTCTAATCTGGACTACTGCAACAGCCTCTTCCTCGATCTCCCTAATCCTCCCTTTGCCCCCTTAAACTAATCCAGAATAGGACTGCAAGATTTATCTTTGGCCTCGAGGCCAGGGACTGCATTCTCTCCAATCCTAAAATCTCTCCACTGGCTCCCGGTTGTAGCGAGGATTAAGTTCAAGACCCTCCCCATCATCCACAAGGCATTCTTGGGCCTGGGACCTGCTACATCCAACTCTCTCTCCCTAAATACCTTCCTGCTAAAGCCATTTGGTCTCCTAGCTCCAACTCTCTGCAGATCAGATGCTTTTCCAAGCAGACAGTGGGAGGTAGATCTCTCTCTTCTACAAGTGCCTCCCTCTGGAATGGCCTCCCTGCCCATCTCAGACTTGAGCCGGATCTCCTTAAGTTCTGGAAGCTTCTCAAGACCTTCCTTTTCTCTTCATCCTTCCCTCTCCCTCTCCCCTGCTAATGTCCCCCTTTGCCTCTGTTTGACTGGCTGCCTGTTTCCTTCTGATTCATACAGGGCTCCAGGTTCCACTCAACCAGTCTACCCCAGCACTTGGTCTCCCCATGTCCCCTAACCTGCACTTGTCCTACCAGGCTCCCTCCCCCTGCACTAGCCTGCACCCCTTGAGCCTATCCAGCCCCGTTCCTTGCACTTATCACATGGACCTTCTTCCCCTGCACGCTATGCATTCCCCTGGCACTTGTCCACCTGGCTTCCCCTTAGCACTCACCTAATCCATGGGCCGTTTTCCCCCTCTTACCTCCCCTGCTTTTGCATGACACTCCGAATTGCACTTCCTTTCCTCCTTAGCATTAGCGCATTCTGCTCTGACTGGCACCCCTATCCCGTGGACCTGATGTTACTGCACTTGCACGATCTGAATGACACAAGGCCTAGTAGGATTGTTATTGGTTTTCTTCATTCCTGCCTCCCCCCGCCTTGTCTTGTTATACCTTGAAACACCATTTGCTGTATAGGCGCTTTATAAATACCCAATAAATAAAATAAAATTATGGGAGTTGGAATCCTTGTATGTCATTGGACCTTTAACTTATAAATGGGTTTCCTGCAAGATCTTCCTCATCTCAGTACCTGGGTGGTTATGGGAGTTGGAGTACATGGAAGTCATTGGATATTTAACCTTTAAATGATTTTTCTTAGAGATTTCACATAAAGGCACATCAGTAATAAAAGGTATTATGGGTGATTTATGGGCGTTTGGGGGATATTGTCATTTATACAATGGAGTCAAAACATAACCCCGGTAGTTTTCCCTTCCCATGTGTTTCTCCCTCATAAAAACACCCCAGGGTCAGGATCAGGTATCGGCTGCAGTCCCCTGACCACATAGGAGGAGATCACCGCTGGGTAATCTGTGATGACCACCGGATTCATCACAGTATATGTTAACACCTGCTAGTAAAAACCTATTCCCTTTGTTTGCCAGGTTCAAACAATTTTCATTGCACTTAACATGTCATGTTGACGCATTCATCATAAAACCAAACATATGCGCTGGTCTAATGCGAGCAGAACAAAAGAACCCTGTCATTTGACTCACACTAATCATTGACAAGTACCACTTATGAAGGTCAGTTTACTTGAGCCATTGTAGTGAAGCAGAAACCCTCAAATTGAAACGCACGGCATGTCCAATCATGTATATATTTCCCTTGGTTTAAACATCACATGTTAATTACCATTGCCACTATATGTAAAAGCAATTAATCCCTATACTTTTGGAATTATAAGACTCAGAAACATAGCACTTCATGCATTTCCAAGCGCAGAGTCTCCTCTTCGATTTGACATCAAATGTGCATTCTCTATGATTTGTAACAAATAATACAATTATCAATAGTGATAAAATTCTGAATATTCATAGCACAAATTAATGTTGCATATGGAGGCATGCATCAGCAAGGACAGCTTTCAGAGATCCATATAACATTAAAATAGCAGGTTGCTGTCAAGAATTATGGATGATGAAGTAAATGGCATTTAAGCAGTGTCGGAGTGAAATAAGTCCCCTCCTTTGCTCATGTGAAAAATATAGGAATTCTAATCATCCAATATAGATTGCAGGGTGTATTCTCTGGGAGTATCTGATTATTGAACAAGCCAATGGAAAGAGAAGCTTTATGAGGCAAAACATAGGCGATAAGGGAATCTATCTCTCTGACAGCCAGACAGATAGAATTATGATTAATAACAAGCTGCCTAACCAACTGGAGGGGTGTTGTGCCAAGAATATCTGGAAATTAGGAGCCTTGTCCAGGAGGGAGACTGAATGAGGTGGTGGCAGATTACAGCCGTGTCGCCTAAATGATGTCGCCTAAATGATGCTGCATCCATGAACTCCAAGAATTATCCTGAGGTAAGTATACAAATTCCCTGAAACAGATCAGATTTGCCCTTCAGCCTTTTCTATGCTAAGTCCCAGGAGGGTTGATATGGAAGTGATAGAAGATACTGATTCCCAATATAATACAGGAATGTTCTAATGTGGAATGTAGTTGGCTTCTCACTATATTTAAGTGCCAAGTGAGATTTCCTGTCAAGAACACCAATAGCATTTTGTGCTGTTAGCATGGTGTTAAATGAATAGAAATTCTGTGCAATCTAAGCACAGTTTATTTTTGTAAATCAAGTCCAATTAAGTTGAACCCTGTGTGTGTCCACGGGCATAGTTAGTAGTTCAGGCTGTGAACCGAGGGCCTGCGAATCATAGCCTGGCAGAGAATATATTAGTAATGTTCAGCCTGTGGATGACATGGATATTTAATAAGCTATTTAGGGAAGGAAAGGACCTTAGAGGAATCACTTCTACAGGGACGCCATTTCACCAAAATGCCTGGGGTAGCGATAGTGACATCACACAACCCTTGACCACCTGATGACATCACAGGAAGTGATTTAATTTGACCTCACCCCCAAGTGACATCACAGGAAGTGATGGCAAATGACCTTCAGATTTTTTAGATATATCTAACACCCGTGTTTCCAGGTGCTCTCATTTCAGCCAGATATAAGAATCGAGGCACAGAGGGAGGCATTATTTGTCCATGATTACACATTTGGGGAATGCCATTTTCCAGATTCAACGTGGGGTGTATATGTAAAACATACATAATGCAGTATTTCTAACAGGGTAACCGGAATCTGCAACACAGGCTACAGCTAGTGTATGAAATATCCATAGATCAATGGACACAGAAGTATGTGTTATCTGTGGCGTTGCTATGTTAAACACGTCAAAAAAGCCCCGACCTGGGGAGGCGTGTGCTGCTGTATAACCAGGAGAAGAATGCTGCACGAGCAACGCCTGAAAATGTAATCATTGACCAAGATTTAGTATCAACAAAATTCCCTGGTTATAAATGTATATATGATTCAGCTACCACAGAGGGGAGTGCGCCTGATAATATTTTCTTTGCTGTAGTATAATACCTGGGAAAGTTTCTTTAAATATACCCAAAACCCTGCCATAGTTCTTATTATGTAAGCGTAAATCTGGGTGAGAGAGGACTTTAAAAAAAAACTCCATTTAATGTAATATCATTGCTGCACACATAAATTCATAGCACCACACAGTTATTAAAAATTGAAAACACCCACAAGTTGTTTCTCACCCAGGGACTCACTGGCAAACTTCAAGGCGCGCACTGCACACTACCCCTTTGTCAGACCTAGTGGTGCCCAATGGTGTAGCACAAAATTTGACAGCTCCCCTGCGAGCCATGCTGTGGGGCCCTCTCCCCCAAGCTCCTCAACAAAGCACAGGGCACGCCACACCCCGGGCCGGACCACCACGTGTGCAGAATGTCCATGATGATTATGCCGCAGCAGGGGCATGTACTACTGCAAGTGAAAGAAGTAAATATGTTTTTCAATCAAAGCTTAAATATTTTACGTAACAGAGAGAAGGGGCGGTGCCTGGTCGACAAATATACCAGCCACCAGTGGTGGCAGGTGAATTATTTTTTTGGAGAGTGTAAATATTTGCCACAAGTATGTCATTGCGACTGAGCATAACGAGGGAGCCTGAACTAATGAAAATGGGTAGGGGTGGGTTGCGGGGGTTTCTTCTCCCTCCCCAAACTGAATCTTTTGAATAATGGGTTAAAATGGTGCATTACAAAGCACACTTTCTGGGAACATTTGGGTAAAAGGACAACAATGTGGGTAAAAGGACAACAATCGGTTTTGTAGGGTGTAGGGTAAACCATGAAAAAAGTACAATAGATGAAAGTCACCAAAAGCACACAGGGCATTTCCCAATGCATTATCATGCGGGTCCCTGCAATATATGCCAGTATAAAAAACATTTGTATGCTGGCTGTGCCCATACATTTCCATATTGGCTCCACCAACATATGATAGTGTTCCCATATAAAACCATACTTATGTTTGCTTTAAGACGTTTTTCTATAGTGTCTTTACTGGCACTGGGCACAAAACTGGCTCTGCCAATATATGCTAGTACTCCTTTGTAAGTACATACCCCCGTTGGTTTGGCCATCAAAAGTGACATGTCACAACAGGAAAACCTGTCCAAACTGGTACCAATGTCCAGTCTAGACCCATAAGAACACTTATCTTGCTTGATTCATCATAGTTTCTCAGTTAATAAAATGTCATGCTACAGTGAAGAATTTATAGGCCGCTGCGGCAAAATATCAGTCTAGCGAGGTAACACTACTTATCATGCTTGCTTTTTTAAAGATGCCGAGTAATAAATGTCAATGGCTAGACTGACTGCACCAAAATGCCAGTCTAGCCAGGGAATGGCACACATGAACTTTGCCCAAAAATACCAGTAAAACATGCAAAGTCAAAGGATGAGGCAAAAATGCTCCAGTGATCCCCAGTCTCCCAGCGCCTTACACACACATGCATCCCCTTTCACCCACCGGTCACTCACCCATACATCTCCCCTCGCACTCGCTCACACTGAATTCACCACAGGCACAAACCAAACCCCACCCAGAACATTCAAACATACACTACCACACGTAGGCTCATTCACACACCAGTCACTCACTCACGCCTTCTCTTTGCATGCACTCATTGCATTCTCTACACAGGCATACACCCAAAGAAGATTCAAAAAAGACCATCACATTCATACTCATTCACCGACCAGTCACTCACACACACATTCTTTTACATCCAGTCATTGCATTCTCTACACAGGTACACCCCCATCCACTCATAGCATTCTCAACACAAGCACACACCCATAACCCAGAACACTCAAAAACACACATCACAAGATATCACTTCTCATTCACCCACCCACCACCAGTCACTCGCACCTTCTCTTACACCCACACATTACATTCTCTGCGCACAGGCACCCACACACCCACCCAGAACTTTCAAAAACTAACATCACATTACTTCGCATTCACCCACCATTCACATACATACATCTGACATGCACTTCACACATGCAAAACACACATCGTATTACAAATAAAAGTCTTCTTACCTTTCTCTTGAAGCTTCGGTCCGTCCTTCCAGGCTCCCTCGGCTCCTCCGTGCTGCTCACAAACAGGAACCAGGAAGCTGCAAGAGCTGCAAGAGCTTCCTGGTTCCTGTATGTCAGCTGCAAGGAAGCCAAGGGATAAGGGGCTGGATCTGAACGTGGCATGTGACATGTGCCACATGTCACAGTCAGCTCCAACCCCTACTGAGAGCCTCTTGATAGGCAAGGACTGGGCCGTGAGACCCACCAGACCTGGTGTGGCAGGTCACCCTGCCCCAAAGGAGGGCCCGCTACACCACGAACACACTTTTTTTGGGGGGCAAAAGAAAAACTTTTTTCACACATTTAAAAAAAATGTTTATGTTGGGGTCGCAATTGAGTCCCAGGGTTTGCAACTGTGGCCCCTAAGGGTCGCAGTTGCGACCTCTGATGTCCCCCAAATGACGTCCCAGCATTTCTAGTCTCCTAAAAATAGTGTGAATGTAAATCACACGCAACCCCTCCCTCTGAAACTGAACAGTGAAATTCATATGCAAAGAGAAAGGGATGGGGTATTAATAACTTTTCAATAAAATATGAAAACCAGTCACCCAGGTTGGGCTGGGTGGGCTGAAACTGTGTGCTTTCTAAATCGGTGACACTGCAGGGGTCTGCTGTGATTCACTAAGAGCTTATTTTAAATCTCTCACACACACGCGCCTCAGCATGCAACAGTTTCCTGAAAACAGCACTTGTTGGTCATATTGGGGAAAGCACATGCCCTGTGTAGCATGTGCAGGTGTAACCTTATGTGCAGTTTAAAGATGCTGGCATATTAGAGAAAGTAGCATGTTTTGAAGGGCCATGTTATTAAGACCCATCTGCCGTCTTGATTTTTATGAGGCACATTTAAACCCAATGGCGGGTAAACAGCAGAGTTACGAGTAGAATGTTTTTTTTATTCAGACTTCAATATGTATACAGAATTGATTATGGAAATGAATGCTTGCATGTGAGAAATAGTGGGATAAATGCAGGCAAGTCAATGTCGTTTTTGTACACAAGCTGCACGTGGTTGTGTATCATTGTGGTGACCTCCCCTGCATAAAGCTGGGAATCACCTTTGCATTGATTTTATTTTAACTAAACAAAATATTGTTTATTCGAAAATAGCCGGTTTTTGTCCCCAGAATTGTGTGGTGGGACTGTATGTCAGGGGGCATTATATCAGTGATGCATGCTTGATGTAGTAGACCTACATTGACCAAAATATATCTTACAATGGTAAGGTTTAGCTGGGAATGAGCCTTCTTGCCACCTCCACAGAATTCTGACCTATGGGTTGACAAACCGAGCCCTAGCGGGTGCCTGTAAGCCAAATCTTTGGCTCTTCACTCCTGCCTTATCCAGACTCAAGGCAGTGATCTTGTTGATTTAGACCAACATCTCCTTGGGTCACCGGCATTTGCCAAATCCCAGCCTGAACCAATGAGGAGAAAGGAGCATGCTGAACCAATGGTGGCATCGAGCCAAGTGAGCCATACAAATGATGACTAAGCCACTAAGATGCTGTGTTGAGTACTATTCCCCAATCACCAAAGTGTATAGTCCTCATACACACTACATAACTCCCGCAGGAACTCGTCCGGCAGGTATTCATATGTCATGCTACTGCTCTCATGATCAGGGGTGAGGGCAACTGGATTCAGAATAAAGGTAAGCTGGCTCACTCCAGTCGTGCTCCCTCGCCTCCAGGCAGGAGCACAGCGATGGCACAATTAACTGGGAGTTCCCGTTTGACTTCCATTTTACAGGTTATGCTGGAAGTGTGTTGATAGCTGCCGGTGGAATGGAATCAAAGTCACTGTCTCAACAATGTGCATTTACAGAGGGTGGGACTGCATTAATGGACATATTTGGTTCTGAAGCAGCCGTTTTTTAAATAATATTTACATATTGTGACACCTCGCTGGCAGCTCTTTTAAGTCAAATGTCATTTGTTTAGTGCACATCTGATATGTGCATGCAGGCAAAATGTAAATGTTCTAAGAGGCAGAAAGGTGATGAAGCTGTACACGGACGGGGTAGCTCAGCGAGAGAAGAATTTGCTGCAGAATCCATTTTTGCTGCCAATTGGCAATTTTGAATCCCGGCAGAGCTGACTCTGCCCTTCATCCTTCCAAGTTGATTAATTCAGCACGATCCAGTTAAGTAAAGAGAACACGTGTATTACTGCACTCAGAACTGGGGAGATTCGGTCATGAAGGGCTTTATTGAAGTAATACTATTTTGTTTTTAAATCAGCAGAATTCGAATCTAGCGATTAATAAACAGCACACATACTCAGATTGGTTAACCAATGTAGTGACCACTGTCCGGTTTGCAGGAAGGTAAATGGACGACAGAGGTTTATTATAATACCCCCTGACGCCATGCTTCACTGGCTACAGAGAGAGGGCACGGGCCATAAGTGGTGTACATTCCTCCCTACCTCTTGAGGAATAGGTGGGGACGGTCTTTAGGTGTCACAAACAGAGAGAGTCTTGGATCACATGCTTAAGAGCGCCTGAAGGGGTGGGAGGTGTGGCAGTGAGGGGCACATCCTAACAAGTTTCAATTTTTCAGTTTCTGAAAGAAGCCCTATGAACAACAGTCGTGCAACAGCCACAGGAGCAGTTTTCGAGGTGACCACCCTCTGCTGGGTTGGTTTCTGATTTCTGCGATTGTGTAATAAAAGTACATATGCGATAAAGAATGCAAACCCATCCTTTCTTTAATCAAGAAAAGCAAGTCTGAGCTATGATAAGGTGCTGACACATGAGACCGCTGTGATAGGGTGCAAGTAACAGTAATGTGTGCTGCAACAGGCTGGAGTTTTAAATGTTTTTGCAAAGCAGCTAAGAGAAATCCTTGGAGTCAGTCTAGGAGCATGTCCATATTCACGTGTGTTGCGCAATCATTACTTCCTTTAGTCCTTCCTGTTGTTTTATTCAATGCTTATTAATTGCATAGCCCTTTTCTACAGTCTTCTTGAGGAATTGCCTGTGGTCATGCTATGCTAGCCACTGAAGTTTCACCAGCAAGTAGTTTCCAACCACTTCAGAAAACATAATTGGAAGGCAACTAAGGGTTTCTACCACTCAATGAATCACAGTTGACCAGACAAACGTTTTAATGCAGGGTATAGAGAGAAAAGTTAGGGTGCAATTCATGGCTACAACGTTATAAGTCTTTGGATGACTAGCAGGCCTCCCCACCAGAAAACCCATATGCTGTATCTCCTGTGAGTAGCAGGGTTAAGTGTAGGCTAGGAAGTGGGCTGGAACAGCTCTGGCAAAGTTGGTCTTGCCGGAACACTGTTACATCGCAAGGCCCTCTATCCCATGGTCCAAACCCTTTGGGCCAGGCTAGCACAGCAGTCCCTAAAATCTGCTCACGACTACTCTTATTATGATTTCGTGAACAAACAGCCTCAGCCTCGCATCTGTAGATAAATCGTCCAAATTGGTATATATACCTTGGGATTTACAGACTTTTTTTGTTACGGTGGGTATTGAGACAAACGAATTGAGCATACAGCCCAATTTGGCATTACTTGATCAGAACGGTTTCATGCTGAATCGGTATGCAGACATATTTTAAAATGTAAAAGGTGGACATTCTTAGGTTCCCAAAATGCTCTTTGTTTTTACGCAAGTCACCAGGATTGTGTTCCTGAAGCAACAGGGTGCTGCTCACCTTGGTTTTGGGCACAACCCATTAGTCCCGCCCACATTACCCCTGGTGCATGAAGGGGAAGTAGGCCCCAGGGTAAATTTTTTCCAAGTGAGATTTTTGAGAGTATTACACACATTTCTGTATGGCAGGTACATAATCTGTTGCTGCAAAAAACTTTTCCTGTTTGTGATCTGGCATCTTAAGTTTTGCAGTGGAATATTCCATGCGCTTCCTACAGAGTGGCTTTTTTGTCCAATTTCGCTCTTGGAGGGAGAACCCACACTCCTCTGGGAGGGGTTGATCTCGTTTTCACAAACTTAGTAAAGGTATTTGCATTTATTTATTGTTTATGAAGCGCCTTAAGCCAATGCGCTGTACAGAGAAACAGAGCGCGTTACAATAAAATGAATACGCATAGACAATAAAAAATCAATCATTCAAACATGTTGGAAAAAATTAGAACTTCAATGACTTACGAAATAGAGAACAGACAGAAATAAAACAAAGAGAATAAGGGAGGGTGTTCCAGTGTAGAGGAGCTAAAAGAGTGAAAGTACGAAAACGAGATTAAGCACATGGGAGGACGAGGTGCTGCCAAGAGACATTGAGAAGAGAAGCGAAGAGAACGAGAAGGGGTATAGAAGGATACCAAGACAGAGAGATAGAGAGAGTCAGGAGCAAGTCCATAGAGGGGCTTGAAGACGAGGCATTGAAAACTAAATTTGAGTTGAGAGTGAAAATGTAACCAGACAAGAGTAGCAAGAGAAGATGAGATAGAATCTCGGAAAGAAAGAAGGCACAGAAGATGAATAGATGAGTTAAAGACAGATTTTAGAGGGGCAAGATGAGAAATTGGAAGCCCAAAGAGATCAGAGGATCAGCAAAAGGATTGGGAGAAAATCAAAGAAGAGATCAACAGTTTTGAAGCTTGAAAAGTAAGAGATGGGCGAGCTTTGCAAATATTGTGTAGATGAAAGCAGCAAGCACGTGATGTTAGAGAAATGTGGTGACAGAAGGATAGGCTAGAGTAAAGATAAAGCCCCAGATTTTGAGCCATAGGAGAGATTGGAAGCTGGGATGGTGGAAAGGAAATAAAAGACGGAGGAAGAGGGGAAAGAGGGAAGTTTGTTAGCGGGGAAAAAGAGAACCTCTCTTTTCCCAGCATTAAGTGTGAGGTAGTGAGAAGACATCCAAGATTGGATAACTAAAAGACAAGCAGAAAGTTTCTGGTGAATAGCAGAAGAAAAAGAAGAAAAGGAAAGAAAAAGTTGAGTATCATCAGCATAAAAGTGGTGCGACAGACCAAATGAAGAAATAACAGCGGCAAGAAGGGACCTGTACAGAAAGAACAGAAAAGGGCCAGGACGGACCCTTTGCGGAACACCATGGGCAAGCAAAAAAAGATTCAGATGATTTGCCAGCCCATGAAACAAATAAGGTTCTTTGAGACAGAGATGATTGAAACCAGGAAAGAAACGAACCAGTGAAACCAAAGGAAGAGAGGGACGCTAGTAGAAGACAGTGGCCAACAGTATCAAACACAGCGGACAGGTCCTAACGAATAAGAAGGGATGAATGTTTAGAATAGTGTGCAGTAAGTAGTGAATTCAAAACAGAGAGAAGAAGATAAGTTTCAGTAGAGTGATGAGGACGAAAGCATGACTGGAATTGAGGAAGACTAGAGGAATAAGAAACAAAAGTAGAAACTTGAGAGTAAAGCAACCGTTCAGGTAATTTTGAGAGTTAGGGAAGCAAGGAGATAGGATGAAAATTAGAGACAAGCAATGGGTCGGTGGTAGGTTTCTTTGAAATTGGAATGACGGAGGCATGCTTGAAAGATGAGGGAAAAGTTGAAGTTGAGAGACAGATATTAAAGAAAGAAGTGAGTTGGGACACCAGAGAAGGGTAGATTTTCAGGATGAGTGCAGAAGGAATTGGGTCAGTAGGAGAAGCACTAGGGTGGGCTTTAGCCATTAGAAGAAAAGTATGAGCATTGGAAATTAGTTGAAAGCAAGAAATAGAGGCAGAGGAAGCAGGAGTAAAAGAAGTCACGAGTTCGGGAGAGATGGAAGCGTCAATATCAGATCAGAGAGAAGCTGCCTTAGAGGAGAAAAATTGAGCGAAGTCAGGGGCAGAAAGAGTAGAGTTAGCATAGAAGACAGGGGTGAGAGGAGACAGAAGACGAGAAAGAATTTGAAAAAGAGGCCTAGGATGGGCGAACTGTGTATGCAGGAGATCAGAGAAATATAGGCGTTTAGCAGAGAATAAACAGTCATCGTGGAGAGTATGATAGGTAAAGTATGAAGAATAATCAGCTGTAGAGTTATTCTTGAGCCAGTGTCTTTCAAGACGACGGAGAAAGTGGGCATAGAGCAAAGATGGGGAGAAAGCCATGGTTAAGAAGGTTTACGAGTGGGAAGAAAAGGCGATGTGGGGTATAAGGAATCGAGAGAAGAAGAGAGAGTGAAGACAGCCTCATCAGCTGGTAGAGTTGCAAAAGAGAAGTGAGGAGGAAGAGCAGATATACGAGTAGAAGTGAAGAGTTAACGTTACGCAAATCATGCCGATAGAACAATGACGCGCAGGAAAAGACAGGGGAACGTGAAGAAACTTGAGGAAAAAGTGACAAAGAAAGGAGATGGTGATCGGAAAGATAACCTGAGCATGAGGAAACAGAAAAGGAAGAAACAAGAATGAGATCAAGAGAGGAACCGGAAATGTGAGATGGAGGAGTGGGAAAAGGATAAAGGAAATGGGAGACAGAAATGGAAAGGAAAAGGAGAGTAGAGTGTCGACAAGCGGTGCAGATTGAAGTCACCCAGCAGTATCAGAGGGGCGGAAGAAGGAAGAATATAAGAAGATGATCAATATCATCGCAAAAGGCACCAACATGGCCAGGATATCGACATTATGATAAGCAAGAAGGAAATAGGATAGGGTTTAGCAACAATATTGTACGAAAATTCAAAGGAAGAGTAGGTAGGGAGAGCCACATGCTAAGAGATAAGTGAGAAAGAGGATTGATCAAGTAACTCATCAATTTAAAATTCAGCTGTCACCTTTAAAAATGTATCAGCTGTCAGCCCAACTGATTCTCCTGTCTACGCTTGTGTTTGTTGTGGTAGTACAACCGGATTCACACTGGGGCCTGTTAACCCTGTAATCATCTCCTAAAATTAAGATTTAATTTGCACCTTCATATTTCGTTTACCTCTGGTTACACAAAGTAGGTTTTAGATTGTAGATGCGGGGCTAGGGGATTTGGTTTGAGCATCCTGCAGTGTTCCTACCCAACAAAAGTCCAGATAAAGCGATTTCCCAACACAGGCGCCGATTGCTGCCAACTAGGCGTTGTGCTTAACATTCAAATTTAAAGTTCGCAATTTTATTAAAAAGAATAGATTGTCTCATTACATTACACTTTAGCAAAGAGCCAATAATTCACAAGCTAATTCCACTCCAACAAGAAAGTCTAAGATACTGGGCCTCATTACGACCCAGGCGGTAAGTTACCGCCTGGGTCGTACCTTTACCAACATGGCGTAAACTATGTTTACGCCATGGTGGTTGGCGGACTTACCGCCCCATTCCGAGGTTGGCGGGGCGGTAAGTCCCCAATCCCCATTTACCCTTCCCCATTCCCATTTTTGCCCCATAGGGCATAATGGGAGTGGGGAAGGCGTTAATTACGCCACCGTAAATTACGGTGGCGTAATTAACAACAAGGTCCCTTAGCGCCATGGATTTTAACACCTGCTAAAAGCAGGTGTTAAATCCTCCATGGCGCTAAGGGACCTCGGAATCAGGCGGTAAGGGTCGGCGCTGTTTACGCCGCCGTAAACCCCTTACCGCCTGGGTCCTAATGAGGCCCACTGGCAGAGAAATGCCCACAGTCATTTTGACGATACTCTGCAGTTCTCCAGCAAGGCAAGGCTCGAAGGGCCTTCACTTTCTCCATTTAATCATTTACCAGATATTTTAATGAAACTCTATGCAAACATCCCATGGATTAGATTTGTTTATCGGTAGTTAATCACTGCAATGGACACCATGCCCAGAACATTCCAAAATAGGATCATACCATTCTTTAAAAATACCATTTAAAAAGAAACCTGTTTTGAAGGGGTGAAATCTCTCCCATGGAAGAGGAAAACCAGTTTGCATTGAATAAAAACTGTTCTGAGCAATGATGTTTAATTTGTGCAGGTTTGCACCATAATTCGAGCCAAGGATGACAGAGTGGGCGCCGCAGTTGACATTAATGAAGCAGGTACCTGGCGGATAAAGAGAGGAAGTCAATCAGCGAGAGGAAATGGAGCAAGAGGAAGTGGATCAAAGAGAGGAAGGCTTGAGGAGAGGGTTCAGCTTCTAGTTGAGGGTGTGGCCTGCTTCAGGCACCAAAGTCTTTTCTATCTCAGTGAATGCAGCCGGTCACTTCCCTTGGCTGGAAGCATCACACGAAAATACAGCCTGTTCCTGCAGTAACATAGCCAATATCATAATTGTTTATTTATAAAGCGCTTCATACCCAGAGGTTTCTAAGTGCGGGCCTGCGTTGCCCCTGAGCTATCCTCCCAAGACGAATATTAGCCAGCTAGCCTTCCCGCTTGCCAGCCCAGCCCAATCTCAAACAAGAGCAGGTTCCTGCCGATGCAGCTCTGGAAAGAGTAGGCACTTCTGCCACCCACAAGGGAACTTCCTACTACTTCCACACAAGCTCAGAGCTAGAGGCAAAGGGTTCCAAAAACATTTGTTTTACAGTCATCAGAGACACATATGTTGGGCTAGATCTGGCAACAGGCAGCTATGCCCTGCTTCATCCCACCCCAGACCGAACAAATGTAGCCCCAACCGCTGGTGGAGGCTACCTGGAGGCCTCTGTGTGAAAGCCTACCTCCCACGACAGTCAAGGTTAGGATGCATGAAGCAGCTGGGAAAAGGTAGAAGAAACAAAGTTCACAAAGAAGTGAGCCATCTCTGGACCAGAAATGGCAGCTTCGCCCAGCGCTTAAGGTGACAGGAGGAGGGAGAGAAGCTCAAGGACATTCTTCAGGTATATAATTTGGGCGAGGGGAGGCATTGAAAGAGATGTCGAGTGAGGATAATTATTCATACACATGGGTGAACCCCACTGCCTGGCTGTCCAGCATCTGTGCTGGAAGTGGAGGATCTGCAAACACAAGCAGCAGAGGCAGCTCCCTATTAAGACTATCAGACAAAGCCCCACAGTCCAAGCCCTAAAGAAAGACAGCTTGGCCAGGTGGGACAGTTGCATAGTACATGGAAGTCAGACCCGAGCAAGGAGGCGAGGATTCCGATGGCCTCTTTGGAGGTGTTAGATAATGCATTTGATAACTTAAGAAGCAAAATGACCAATTTCGAAGTCCAAATGGAGGATAGAGCGTCCAAGGTTACAGCACTGGGACCACAATAAACGAGATGGAACAACTACAAAGAAACTGGTGGGAGATTGGAAGCATTGCAGAGCTGCAGGGAAAATACAGAACTTCATTTCCAGTAGACAATTGGCAGAAAGGCCTACACAACTTGGCCATGGCAACAAACAGGTCTCTAAAGGAATACTTAGAGGAAGGAAGTTGATCTGAAGGTCTACATACATGGGATCACTCCCCTGAGCAGTTTATGCAAAAAGAGGATGGGCAGGAAATGAGACATAAGGCTACTAACGTGTGGGAGGGGAAATGGAGAAGGCAGGCACCGTTGCATTGGACCCGATAGACTCAAACGACAGAGGAGCAGAAAACATCCAAAACAGTGTCCAGTTGATGGAGAAGAAAGCCACTACCCCGACTACCCCCTCTGCCAAAGGTGGCAGAGGGATGTTCAGCCTATAAGAAGGCCACTGGGTGGGAGGTCACTAGAAGGGGAAACTGTTTATGTAGATGCAGCACTGGCCTGAAAAGGTGCCCAGGTCTATTTTACTTTTTCGTTTTTAACCCAGACGAGAGACCCGTGGCATTCATTTGGTCTGACGTGTCAGTTAAGGTCTAACTTTTCCTTGATAGTTGTGGCTTGAGTGACACCCTGACTACAGAGCATACTTGCTCTGCAAGGCAATTTCAACCCGCAGGTTTATCTGAAGGGTGTTTCTACAATGGATGGCTATATTTCTTTTTACCGAAGTGCTTTGGCTCTGTCCTTTCTCCACCACAACCCCTTCTGAGGAATGATTTCCTTTGAGATTGATGGATGTTGGATGGCTTGCAATGTTGTTGCCCGCCTTCTCTTCATGCTTGCTGTTTACAAGACACAACGTCCTGCAACATGTACTATTGCAGGGCGTGTTGACAGGGTACAATGTCTTCCTTCAAAACCTATACCACCTTCATTGTAAACTTCTTTTCTTCCAGTAATCAGAATGTGGACAGAATTTATTTGAAGCAAAGAAAATATAATCGTTCTAGGACATTATCCACTGCAAGGAAGACAAGGAAGGGACCGTGACAGCAATGACGTGGGTTGCCTCCATTTTATTCTTTGAAGAGTGAGTGTCCTTAATGAAAGCCAACATTTAAAATGAATAGCCTCAAGGTTTACCAGCACGTTAACACTTGCAAAAGTGGCACAAGAATAACAAAACTATCCGCAGCCCTAACACACACTACCTTCTTCAGTCATGCAAAATGAACTATGTTCCATGAAACACACACGATGATCGGACCCACCAAACATGCGGTATTGCCACAGAACATGCACAGTGGGGTTGGAGGGCTAAAACAAATTCAGGCTTTAACCTTGGTTTGGTTTTCTTTTATGTTCAGTGTTCAATAATACGTGCAACCTTAACATTGGCGTTTCCAGAGGATATAGACAAACATTGTATAGATACTAACCTTAATTTTAAATATATATATATTTCCTTTTCTGCAGATATTATATATATTGACATATATAGATAGATACATTGATGCCAATCACTGTGGGTCAATAAAATCGAGTGTAGCAAGACCAAACAGAATAAACTGTCGCACAGAGAATTCGAAATAGCTGAGGCGCATGTGTTATGGCAATGTAGAGCTATAAGATGCGGGTCAGGGAGGACAAAAAACAACAGATTTTTAACAAATGTAGTTTTCCCATTCAATGGTTGCGGGCTGCACACAAAACAGTTTTAGACTGTGCCTTGCAGGACAAGCATCATTACATTAAAGAGTTGGCTGATCTGGAGCACTATGTGTCAGTGTGACTCTTCATACGATATCTGAAGAGCTAAAAACCCTTGAAACTGTATATCGCGGTTGGGAAGGAAGTTAATTTCTTGCCCATCCTGGGAGGATGGGGCCAACAAAGGCATTTGTATATTGTGCCAGCCGAGGGATCCCCAGTTAACTCAAAAGCATACACTTAGTTTTATATCATATATTCATATTGGAGCTAGGGTTTTGGCTGAGCTCAGTAAGGACTGATGGTTAGTTCCAATGCCAACCTAGTTCTCTTTAGGACTGTGGTCGGTCTCTTAGTCTCTCTCTCTCTCTCTCACTCTCTCTCTCTCTCTCTCTCTCTCTCTGATTTATAGTGGTTTTGCAGATTTATTGTTTAAGCCTAGTGCCTCGCTCAGTCTCTCCCCTCTGCGCCCTCTGTTCTTTCTTCTCCTCCTCCTCTGTTGCTTTCTCGTGCTCATTTCTCTCCACCTTCTCGTCTCCCATCTGTCACACTCTCTGTCCTGTGCAGCATCTATGATCCCCATCTGTCGTCTGCACAACATCCAATACCCTCTTTTCCTTTTCCATCCACTTAGGCATCCCTGACAGATGTCTAATCTTTAGCGGGGAGACTATGGTCTCGCAGTACAAATGGATATAAAGGTAAGTAACTTTAAATGACTCCCATATCCCCTTTCCATACTCTTGGGAGATTACTGTTGAGTTCAGGGTTTGGCCACAAATGACTCTGACACTCCAGTGAACTGTTAACTTATTTACTTAAGTTTAGGTACACCAAATACAGTTCTTAGAGTCAGGTAAGTAAAAGGGGACATAGGACACCCACCGGCATCCTCTCTCAGGGCTTACATCCTTGCAACTAACAAACCTGGAACTCACTCATAGATATACATTCTAAGCCCTGCATTCCATCTCAAGATTCTAGTCACTTGCACCAGATGAATGCAAAGTTAATCACAACACATCTTTCCCCTATAGGGACAACAACAAGAACAGTAAAGTATCGGTGGCAAGATCAATATTTCATCAAAAGATTTGTCCAGTAAAGTCCCACCTGAAAAACAAAAGATTATTCAAAGCATTTCATATATAACCACAACCAACTCCAAAAGGTTTAGACCCTGTCACCACTTCAAAATCTATTAACATTAACATCAATGTCCATCTGTGGATTAAAATTAAAAGTCCACCTGTGGAGAGAACATATTAATATGCCTACATAGAACAGCTAATGATGAACACTGTTATCAACTTAATAACTCTAATGAAGATTTAATAAACACTCAAAACCTTAATATCTTATTTCACTCACACATCACCGCATACATGTCTACCAACATATGCCAAAACAATGGCACCAAAGTCTAGGAACAACATTTCCCTTTTTATACAGACAGTGTAATGGACAGTGGTCCGCTCAATGGTTCACCACAACCATTGCACCTTTTCACACATGCAACACATGTAATGGACAGTAGTCCGCTCAACGGTTCACCTCAACCATTGCACCTTTTCACACATGCAACACATGTAATGGACAGTAGTCCGCTCAACGGTTCACCTCAACCATTGCACCTTTTTACACATGCAACACATGTAATGGACAGTAGTCCGCTCAACGGTTCACCTCAACCATTGCACCTTTTCACACATGCGACACATGTAATGGACAGTAGTCCGCTCAACGGTTCACCTCAACCATTGCACCTTTTCACACATGCGACACATGTAATGGACAGTAGTCCGCTCAACGGTTCACCTCAACCATTGCACCTTTTTACACATGCGACACATGTAATGGACAGTAGTCCGCTCAACGGTTCACCTCAACCATTGCACCTTTTCACACATGCGACACATGTAATGGACAGTAGTCCGCTCAACGGTTCACCTCAACCATTGCACCTTTTTACACATGCGACACATGTAATGGACAGTAGTCCGCTCAACGGTTCACCTCAACCATTGCACCTTTTTACACATGCAACACATGTAATGGACAGTAGTCCGCTCAACGGTTCACCTCAACCATTGCACCTTTTTACACATGCAACACATGTAATGGACAGTAGTCCGCTCAACGGTTCACCACAACCATTGCACCTTTTCACACATGCAACACATGTAATGGACAGTAGTCCGCCTGTGGAGAGAAATATGTTAAACTACATAACTCAATTAAAGAGAGAGACATGCAGCACTCATGCCGAACTCCAGGACTCCACTCAAGCCAACCGCAGCAACCTTCGGTTCCAGTCAAAGGTAAGCGCTGACATCGGATAACTTTGTCAGTGATCTCAGCTGCCTTCACTATGACCAATAGCTTGTAGCCTTGGCGCAACAGATGTTTGCACAGTCCATGGGCCCCAGGCCCCTCCTAGATCCATTAACAACTTCCAACTCTTCTGAATGTTTGTACAGTCTCAATTCTCTTAAATGCTTTATGAGAGACTGCCACCTTGAACTTCACCATGCCAATTAATGAATGAACCTTGCTGCTCCAATGAACTTCACAGCTCCTTCTAATAACCATAAGTCTCACAGAGCCCACTGCACTTTACAGCACACCCTTGCCACTGAAGTGCCCCTTCACTCCCTATGCAGTGCCTCTTCACTGCCCCGTGCAGCACTTCACTGCCCTCGCAGCGCCTCACCTCTTCACTGCACCATGCAGCACTTCACAGCCTCTGCAGCGACCACTCACTGCCTCTTGCAGCGCCTCTTGACTGCCTCTTGCAGCACCTCTTAACTACATCTTGCAGTGCCACACTGCCCTTGCAGAATCTCTTCACTGCCTCATGCAGCACCTCTTCACTGCCTAACGCAGCACCTCACTGCCCCTGCAGCGCGTCTTCACTGCCTGTTGCAGCACCTCACTGCCCTTGCAGCACTTCTTCATGCAGCGCCTCACTGCCTCTGTAGCATTTCACTGCCCCTAGCAGCGCTTCACTGTCTCTGCAGCGCCTCTTCACTGCCTGTTGCAGTGCCTAACTGCCCTCGCAGCACCTCTTCATGCAGCGCCTCACTGCCTCTGCAACATCTCATTGCCCATTGTAGCGCCTCACTGCCCTGGCAGAACCTCTCCACTGCCTCATGCAGCACCTTTACATCCATAGCTGCTCTGTTATTCGAGTGCCTTCGTAGCGCCTCTGTCTGGGCCTTTCCTGCCCCCTCTGCCTCTGTAGCACCTCTGTCTGGACCTCAATTGCCCGCACTGCACTTGCAGTGCCTCACAGCCATCCAGCGCTCTTACCTGAGAGAGGATCACTTCTCAGAGGGGGGGGGCGGTGGGTGTCTCCCTTTGGTGCTGTCCCCCCAGCACAGCCAGATCCCATCCTCGTCGCCAGTGTTGAGTTCAGGGTTTGGCCACAAATGACTCTGACACTCCAGTGAACTGTTAACTTATTTACTTAAGTTTAGGTACACCAAATACAGTTCTTAGAGTCAGGTAAGTAAAAGGGGACATAGGACACCCACCGGCATCCTCTCTCAGGGCTTACATCCTTGCAACTAACAAACCTGGAACTCACTCATAGATAAACATTCTAAGCCCTGCATTCCATCTCAAGATTCTAGTCACTTGCACCAGATGAATGCAAAGTTAATCACAACAATTACCAAGCAAGATAATCCAGAGGGGAGTCGGACCTGTGCTACCTTAACTAAAGAGGTTTGCCAGCACTGTTTGGCCAAATCAAGCATCATCCCGAGAGCCTGTGACAGTAATGCTAACAAAAAGCTGAAGGTTGAGGTCCACTTTACAGCCTCAGTAATCACGTCCCAAGTGATGTGCATCTGGCAGACAACTGAAGCTGCTTTCACCCTCCCTGCTTGCACACAAAGCCCTTTCAACAGGGCCAATTTCTGGCATGGATCGCTATCTGAAATAGATGAGATGATCCATCTACCAATAGCCGTCTTAAATTGTGTTTTAGCTTTGGGTTTTTAAAGGAATTTGTATGTTGTGTTTTTTCTTCTATTTGCATATGGTTTGTTTTACTAACCATGTGTGCAATAAAGATATAAATAGCTGTCCTAGAAGCCACCTGAGCTCAATGAGAACCACAAAGCAGATGAAGACCCTCTGAGAAGACTAAAAGGATGGAGTCCTAGTGTGATACAATCTGAAAGCCCTTGTAACTTCCGAACTGTACAGAGCCCTTTCTGCCTCCATAGAAAGCCTCAGAAAAAAGGTGGGTAAGGAGATCTCTTGAATGATAAGAAAACCGGACCATCACTTTGGGATAAAAAAAGAGATAGGTAAATAGCACTAGTCTGTCCCTGTGGAAGACTGTGTAAGGTTCAGAGACAGAAAGGAGCTGTAACTCACTCACCATGTAGGTAGACATAATAGCAACCTAAAATGAGATTAATGCAAACAGAATCCAGGGGTTCGAGCAGAAAGGACCCCATTAATGTCCCAGAAGGGGTAAGGGCCCCAACGCGGTGGAAGAAAGCTGCACGACTATGGAATTAGAGAGAGAAAAGGAAATTGCCTCTGAATTCCTGCAGGTTGCTATGGCCGAGATACAAGTATGACAAGTAGAGAAGGGGGATCCAGCATTCACTAGTTCAGATATGAAGCCGAGAACCAAACAGACACTGTAAGTAAGGGGATAAACTTGACGATCCAGGAACCAGTGGCAGAAACGTTACCACTTGCTTCTCGATCAATCCCTGGTAGAGGGCTTCCTAGCAGACATTTTCACTTTGAATTGTGTTCTGAAAAGCCCAGCTCCCACATTTCAAGTAGGCAGGAACAAAGCAAACAAGCGCCCAGACCAAAGGGATGGATGGGGAACACACCCCTGAGACAAAATATACAGTTGCTGAGGAAGAATAAAGGGAGGATCTCTCAACATGCTTTTATAGGTGTGAGAATCAGAAATTGGCCAAACAAGAGGGGCCAGCAGTATCAACATGCTAGAGTTTGTAATTAGTGTGGAAGAGAATTGCAAATGCAATGTATATTGAGAATATAAATGGGAAATATAACTGCAAGTTGACATAATGAATTTATGGGCATGTGGGTTCATTTGAAAAACTAGGTCTCAAATCAGTTTGAGAAATGAAAGGAGTGCGGCGAGTGTGTTGTCCGTGTTGTTTCCCTGAGGAGCTGCAGTCTACTCTCTCTTTCTACTGGTGTGGAGGCGGAGCGACCAGTACAAAACATTAATTCATACGCGGAGCGTCGCGGAGTGCGGCGAGTGTGTTGTCCGTGTTGTTTCCCTGAGGAGCTGCAGTCTAATCTCTCTTTCTAATGGTGTGGAGGCGGAGCGACCAGTACAAAACATTCATTCATACGCAGAGCGTCGCGGAGTGCGGCGAGTGTGTTGTCCGTGTTGTTTCCCTGAGGAGCTGCAGTCTACTCTCTCTTTCTACTGGTGTGGAGGCGGAGCGACCAGTGCAAAACATTCATTCATACGGGGAGCGTCGCGGAGTGCGGCGAGTGTGTTGTCCGTGTTGCACGTGGACACGGGGGCACTGAGCTCGGAGCCCTGATGGTAATTCAGTATAAACCAAATTCCGGGAACGGAAACACTCCTGCTTCACAATTCGTATCTATGCAGGGACCCAGCACCTCTGGTCTAGAACACACGGCATTCAACGAAGCAGTGCTGATTCAGAACACGAGTTCAGATGGTGGAGTTCATCCCCTAACACGGCAGCAGCGATGAATGTTAGCCGCCGGAGGAAAGGAGTCACCGGAGCAAATGGGCCTGCCCCCACCGGTAAGTGCCCGTGTTGTACGAAAAAGGACTTGTGTTTCAACCATGTCCTCTAACTCTGATGTTTTTTTAGACTGCTTGGGTAACAGCTCCCCAGTATCCTTGACACCCACCCCGTTAATTCCAAATATAATTATCGATCTGGAGGGTAACAAGGACAAGGAATCAGCGATAGAGAGAGGTATAAAAATGTCTGTGGATTTGACCACTGGGGCAGACTTGAGTGGGGCTACGTGCACAGGAAATGTGGAAGTGGAGACGATTAAGTCGACCAGTCCAACGCACGCTGGCATCACGCGGACTAGAGACACATCTGGTCTACCCCTAAGCAACGTGGGAAACGCCGTCCAAAGCTTCCCAACTCTCCAATCCTCAGCTTGTCAAGAAGCTGTACTTACCAACAATCGTGACATCAGTGGCACAAACGTGCACAGCCCTGAGACTGAAAAGTCGATAATCTCCGTAGATCTACCAACAGGAGATTTGAATTGGGAAAATGTAACGTTGGAAAACAAAATGACTCAAGGAACTGAGCCTGACAACTTCCTTGATGAAGGCAACAGCTTTCATCTCCCAAGTGGAAAATTGTCAACAGATCAAGCAGGAAACCTACAGATTTGCCCTGATTGGGATAACGTGAACTGCCTGTATGAGGAAGCGGGCAGTTTCACGACTGGTGCTAACAGGCGTAACTCTATTGTGGTCGTTGACAAGGTTTTAAGCGACCTAAAAGAGCTCAATGCAAAATTTGGAAACCTACATCATTCTGAACCAAACTTAGAACAACCTACAGAACAACCTTCAGAGTACCCAAATACAGATAACCCACATGATCAGCCTTGTGGGGCTCAAGGTATCAAACCTATGAATCTAGCACAACCACAAACTCCTGACGGCAGACAGGATGAAAAACTGTATTCGTGGTTGCGCCCCCTGGCAAAAAGGAAGAGATTGGAATCTTTAACGGAAGAGAGTGTACCGCATTCACAAAAGAGAATAACCAAGGAATCACAAACTGGATCTCCTTCCCTATTCTCCGCTGCTAATGACTTCTATGATCCACCAACAAAGTCCCAGACATTCTAGGGAGCAAGATCTAAACGGCCAAGCTATAAACGCCAAAAGCCCACCCAAACACTAGCACAAACTCTTGCCAAAAAAATAGCTGAAAACTTGAATACCATAATAATGGCGGCTAATACTGTATCCTTGGCACCTTATATGAAACTTTATGAACATCTAAACGAGAATGCCAAGGACCAGACAACCCTGTTAGCCATGATGAACACCAAAATGATGGCAATAGAACAAGAACTAACGGCGACTAAACACATTTTGACTAATGAATATGCAAAATCTGATATGAATGTAAAGGTAATATTGGAGCACACCAAAAACAGTGCAACAGACAAGCGCCTGTTTGCTGAAGTTGCCAGAGAAGCAATTGCCCTGCTGAAATCATCTAATGCGAAAATGCCAACACTGGATAAACATCACGCGATTGATGATCAGAGAAGAACTGCATGTGAAAAGATGGACACAAATCTCAAAGAGAGAACAACTACAACTGAAGGAAACCATGGAAGCGAACTAAGCCCTATGGCTGGAAACACTAACGATACCTTACCTGCAAACTCTATCACCTTTGCGCCACCTCATAAATGCAAACAAAAGGTGAAATACAGTAAGGAAGTGGAAGACAAACAATCCTCAAAAGAGCAACATAGTGAAAGTAGTACATACAAGGCGATCACGGGAACATTGCCGTTCGAACAAGCGGCAGATGAAGCAATATAGTCCACACCTTCCAAAAGTATACCTATTACGATCTCTGATCATGAACTGAGTCTGGGTTCACCATAAAAGGAGCAAAGGGTGATATCCCCGGTCCAGCTGATACGGCAAATCAAACAGGCCACAATAAGACTCAAAGCCTACCCGCTCAAGGTCCAGCCAACGAACACGACCAAGTGGGAAATAGTGCAAAAGACAGCTGTCTCATAGAAGAAGTATTTTCAATCTTCAACCGAAACAAACAGAATGCGGCCACAAAGAGTGGCTCAAATCACATACTGATAGAAAAGAAATCTAAAAACATGAGAAAAAGGAAACCTCAGCAAAGATCGCAGGTGCGAACGTTTTTAAGAGACATCAAAGGCTTCAGTATCACAACAACCTGTGATAAAATACATAAAGGACCAACAAATCCCAACACGGAAAAGAGTGATAAAACGAAAGCCGATGAACAAAAAAATCACGATATGCCAGGTGAGGACCATTCTAAGAAAAATGATAGCATCCCTGGAGAGCTGCTAGACGTCTCGACATACGAGGATTACGAAGAAGATCAAAGCGAAACGAAGCTGGCCACAGCTACGGCTTCTCAACCGCCCTTAGCAAATTTAAATATAGATCTTTGTTTGCCTACAAACAGCAACAGGGAGTCGGCTGAGTCGCCACAAAACAAGTATCCAGCAACAAAATCGACTGCCCCGGAAACAAGGGCTTTCACATCTAACAACCAAAGGACGGTAACTGTCGATGTAAAGGAGCAGAAAGAAATCATCTCTAAACCGTCAATCATTAGCTGTGACAAATTTCTCACCTTAGAAGCTAAAAGAACTCGAATCGCTAATGATAAAAGTTCTATGACCAATGAACCGGATGGAATATCACCCAATTATGATGCAAAGAACGATAAACAGGAATTCCATACATTAGAGTCAAAAAGAACTCTGATTCACGCAGTGAAATTTCAAGAAAGCCCAAACGCACGAGCAACGAAGCATAACAGCGAATCACCTAAGCAGGAGATAAACACAAGAAGGACTGGCAAATGTCACTCCACAACAAGAAAGATAAAAGTTGATTGCTATAAACGAGGGGCAGAGTCATCAGATGTATCGGCCAACAAACAAACGACGCGTCGATCCAAAACAGACAACGATCGAAAGAAATTGGGGAAATACCTCATACGGCTTGAACAAATTGAAAACGAAAAAGAGGCTCTGATACTGAATCGGAAAAATGTGATGCTGTTACTTCATCACATACCGCAATTGAGGACGGTGACCTCTGAGGACATTCAAATTGTGGAATTTGAAGACGAAAGTGAGCACGACCGTGTGATTTTACACATAGCATCAAAAGTTATCTGTGACTCACTATTAAACAGTAGCATCACTCTGAACTCCTTGGGATTTGACATCACCGAAATTAATAAGAGCAATGAGCCGGAGGAGCAGAAGAAACGTATATGTCCCTCAGATGGCTGCTTATTTGCAATCAAAAACCCCCTCAAGTCAGGGGGAACATGTAAGGCCACGTGCAAGATAAATGAGTCGCCCCTTCGTTTGAGTGAGGACAAGCAGATTTTTGAAGATGAGCAGATCAAAATAACGATCAGTAAGACCGACAAAATCGTTCAGCTAAACTGTCCCCAACCCAGAGAGGAACAAGACTGGACCTGGGTTGTCCAAACCATCAACTGTTGCAACGAGAGCTAATGCCAGAGACCATGTCAACAGGAGGAGATCTGTATTGCCTCGTGGAATACTAGAGGCCACAGACATTTATTCAGTGAAATTCCAATGAGCTTAAAAGACGTGGATATTCTGTGCCTACAGGAGACCTGGCTCTTGCATCTGCCTGTAGCTGACGGCTTCGAGATTGCTTTTAACACTGCAATCAAAGGAGCCAAAGGACGTCCTATGTCGGGGCTGCTCACACTTGTTAAACTTGAAAGTGGGATACGTATTTTATCTGCAAAAAATGTATCAGCATATATACAAGTAGTTGAGATTAAATTGCCGACACAGCAACCTAGAAATACAGATCAATTAACACTGATAAATGTCTATTGGCAACACACGGCTATGCAGACGGAAACATTTCTCGGAAACAATCTCGAATATCAAAGACAATGGGACAGATTCCAAGATCCTGATTTGTGGCGATCTTAACATAAACTGCCTAAAAGATGACACTAAAAGTGACCTTGCAAATGGGAAAGAGTTTAGAGATCCAACTATTTCCGCTTGGTTACAAGAAATGAAATCATGGAATCTGAAGATTCTTAATGGTGAAACGCCAGGTGATATACCAGCAAGTTTTACATGGAAAAGAGACCAACAACAGTCTACCATCGATTACATGTTTGTGTCAGAGAGAATGAAACAGGATGTTGCTCGCTTGGACATTATTGAAATAGAGGCGAGCCATCACTGTATGCTAAAAACAACTCTGAAGATTCACCGTACAAAAGAGAAAATCTCTTATCAATGTACAAATCTGACAGTGGCGCCAGGGCGCAATCGATTAAAGCTTACCCAAAACAAGTTAGAAAAGCTGAAAAAGATCGCTGGAGAATAGGTCTGCCACAGGGAAAATTGAATATGCCTCTTTATTGGAAGCATATCGAGAGAAGCAAACTGTGAAGCCAAAACCTGACTTTACAAAATTACATACTTGGGACCGTGAGATTGTCACCAAAAAGAAAGAGCTGAGCAAAGCACTGAGAAAGCTGAAAAGAACCAACAATTGTGCTATTTGTGAAAGAAAGATGAAACAAATGAGACAAACCTACAAGAACTGGTTGATTAGTCATAAACATGTTATGCTACAAAGAGACGCAGAAGTAATGATGGAAACAATAACCAAAAGGAACACCAGCGCATTTTGGACCTATCTGAACAGCATAGCGACACCACAAGAAGCTATAATAAAAAACATGGTGTCAGAAAAAGATTGGGTCAAACACTACTCTGATACATTTTACAACAATAACATAACATGCAGCAAACCATCCAACCTGAGCAAAGACTGGTCTATCAAAATAGATAAAGAAGACATACACAAAAATATCATGAAACTCAGCACATCCAGAGCCCCTGGACCGGACGGGCTTACAAATCAGATGCTAAAACAACATCCTGATTTATGGACAGACTTGTGTCACACTTTATTTTCCTCCATTTTGCAAGAGAAAAAGATTCCGACCACTTGGCGAAGCGCCATTACTGTACCAATTTTCAAAAAAGGCGCACGCACTGATCCAAGAAACTACCGCCCAATAGCCCTCCTAGATGTGCTGGGGAAAATATTTGCAACTCAACTCCAGATTAAACTGCTTAAATGGATTCAAGAATCTCAAAGTTATGATGTTCGACAGGCGGGATTTGTCAAGGGTGTCGGCTGTGGCCTAAATTTGGCAATTATAAATTTCCTTAAAATGGAAGCCATACGTCAAAACAAGAAGATCTATATTGCGTTTGTCGACCTGTCCAGTGCATTTGATACCATCGATCGTGGAATGCTCTGGGATAAACTGGAGAAACGGAACTGTCCAGGTAACTTATTAGATCCTATTAAAGAGCTACACACCGACACAGAGATCAAAATCAGATTATATGCTGGAGGGACGCTCAGTGAATCCATAAAAACAAATCAAGGAGTAAAACAGGGTTGCCCGTTGGCAGCGACTCTGTTTGGTTTCTACCTGTCCGATATCGGAGAATCCATCGAAGCAGTAAACTCCAATCCTCCTAGAATTAATTGAACAAGCGTAAATTGGTTGCTATATGCAGATGATATCGTACTGCTCGATTTAACCCCTATTGGACTGGCAAGAAAACTAAAGAGTCTGGAAGAATATGTAGACAAAAATAAACTGAAAATCAATCCTGCAAAATCGGAAGTCATAATTCTACAAGATCTCACTCGAAATAACAAGCAAGGCAAAAGAAATAATTTGACCTGGAAATTGAACAAAGAAAAATTGAATTGCGTCAAAAAGGTAAAATACCTGGGAATGTGGATCAACAGCAACATAAATGATGCTCCGTTGGCCAAAAACGCAAAGCAAAAATGCAAACAACTAGCATGTCAAGGTCTGATAATAAACAAAAGATGTGGAAAGTTTTCCTTGCTACCTGTTTTAGCCCACTACAACCAAAAAACAGTCCCGAGATTGATTTATGGAGCAGAATGCGCGCTAGGAGTTGCCTCGAATCTATGGGGACAACTAGAAAATCAATACTGGAGGCGTGCACTTCAATTACAAAAAGGCATTCCAAGCGCTTGTCTACGGTATGAACTAAATCTAATATCCATAAATGCACGAGTCTTGTGGAACATGCTATCGACTTACAGGAAAATAATTATTGACGAATGTACACCACAATTTGTAATATTACGAGATGCAATGGAAGGAAAACAGGAATCTGTATTGAAAAAATGGATTGACGCATGCCAAAACCATCTTGCTGAAATAGGCACTAACTCGGAAATGCTGAAAACTAACCCAAACTACGTGAAACAAAAGCTTGGGTACAAGATTGGTGTGCAACAGTGGACAATAGAAATCGCCATACACTGATGAAAGATGCGGCAACCGAAGCAAAAGACCAAAAGAAACAAATGCAATACGTGGTAAAAACAGCTAATGCCAGACACAGAAAGATGCTCCTAAAATTCAGGTTAAATCTGTTTGACACAAGATCAAGTTTAGCCCTGAGATATCGGAAGCCAGATGCGATAGAGAGTTGTCGATTCTGTAATGGCCACTCTGAGACATTAAAACATCTCACGTTATATTGCCCTGGTCTAACAGATTTGAGAACTGTGCAGCTGAGCAAGGTAATTAACCAATACGCAACCCTATCAGGAGAGGAGCTTTGGCTGAAATTTGCAAATCCACTACAGAAAGACGTTTTTGGCCTGACAAATTTCCTACAAAAATTGGAAATCTTACTATCAACGGAAAACTAAGAGATATCATCTCAAGAATTGGAAACCACAAAAGGCAGAGATGCTGAAACAGCAACCGGAGAGACTAACTGAAACAACATACACTGATGAGTGTATAGTAGCTGTGATAGACGTAGACTGAATCTTATTCCGTCGTGAATAGCCTCTCTCTTTTCTAGTCTGTTTCCGACACCTTTCTATGTGATGAATGGAACAAACTGTGCTAACTTAGGCCAACAGGGCTGTTTGCGAAATCTCTGCCTTTTGTAAATGTATATCGAAGGGAAAATATTTCAAAAAGTTTGTATAAACTAAATGAAATAATTAATAAAAAATATAAAAAAAAGAAATGAAAGGATATGAACAGATTTACAAATAATTATGCATTTATAAATGCATTTGAAACTGCTGCACCAGCACAATTGTTTAGAGTATAGCTTTCATTGCAACAATTACACAGATAGAGGATGCTTCCATGCCACTATGGCTAAGAAATGTCAATGCTTAATTGGACAGCTGCACAGTTATCTCACCTGGACTTGGTTTTTGGGATGCCCTGTCTTCAGAGAGTCACAAAGACCACATTTTAATATTCCACTTGTTTCACTGAAACTCACGGAAGGGAAAAGTACTAAAAAGGGGTCATTTAAAAGGGGGTGAGGGACCACGGATTGGAATTGTATGGAGTTCTGCATATCTCTTTGTTTCTCTTGTTTGCTTTTTCCTGCAGTAATGCTACTAAGGATTTGATGAACTAACCTCACCCTAACCCGAGTCTAGCAATTAATTTCCGATACACTAGAAATGTCTGCAAAGACACGTTAATTAACGTGAAGGGGAGGATGGATACAGAGAACCCCTCCCATGGAATGATCATGCCACTGGTCAGGTGGGATGCAAACCAAGGTCATTTGGGGTTCAGAGGTGATGCATTCTTCAATGGGGAACCCCACTTGGCAAACAGATCCTGGAACACCAGAGGATGACGTTCCCACTTATGATTGGAGAAACCCTTGCTAGCAAAGAGAGCTTATGATTGGAGAAACCCTTGCTAGCAAAGAGAGTTTGCCTTGTGATTCCACTGTCTTGAAAGATGAAGAGCCAGGATGTTAATCGCCAGACCAATGGCCCACTACCACAGCTTCACCACCAGAAAAGGCCAGCTGGGGGACTTGGTACTGCACTGTTAGTAAAACAGAACTTGGCTGCGGCATTGTTGGCCATAACATACAAAAACAAATAGGGGATGGCTGGAAGATTTAGAATTAATCCTAAACTCTGGCATTGCTCTGGGCAACCCTCCAGACCATCGTTCTTCGCTTGACAAGCTATTCGAGAAGGGGAAAGACCATATGCAAATTAGGCTTGGTCCCACCCCAAAATGGGCAGTCCAGCCAAACTGCTAGGTTACATCCCTTCTGCACGAGACCACAAGCATCCCCAGGCATGTTTCTGCCGTTTTGGGCCTCCTCAGTGAGGAGTAGCTTTGGGCTCTAGGACCAGCAGGCACAGGACCCACGTCTGGGCATACCCCACCGGAAAAGAAGCCCAGTTTACATAAGCAACCTCCTCCACCGTCCAGAAGCTCAAAGGCTTCTGTACCTTATGCAAGAGGGCAAGCAAGTGAAACTGGAGAGGACGGGGTCGGGTAGGAAATGGTAGCCAAACGAAAGATCATCTGGCCATGGTGAGGGTCTATGGGTCTGATGACACTGCCCTACAAGTCTCTCGATGGAGGGGAAATCCTGCCTCCCACTGGAGTGAATCTGAGCAGATCATCCTGTCATTTTTTAGGCTTGGGGTTCCATGCAACTGACAAGGAGCCTTAAAAAATAGGCGTGGGGCATAGCCCTCTGTTGCATTTTTCAGTACTGAGAAGGGGAGCGATTACCCTGTGTGCGAAACCTAAAGGTACTCTCACATATACTCCCCAGGTGTGATGCTGGAAATACCTTATTGAAGGACAGGGCCTCCTAATCCTTGCCCTACCAATTCTCTGTGTATGTTTTCTCTGTGTTTTCTTCCACTGAGATCCAGCCTGGACCTCTGGCAGTGTATCTCTTCAATTTTTCTTTTGGTGAACAACACCCGTGGGATACTCCTAAGGCACCCATGGGTGGGGGTACACTCTTGTACCCCTTATGTGTGTTTTTGGGCACCTGTGTGTTGCCCACAGAGAAGGATATGGGCTGGTGGCAGCTACATGCTGACTTGGCAGTGGCGCGGAGTGTCCTCCATTTTCGGGAAACCCAGGGCCTGCCATAGGAATCAATGGATGTGAATGGAGTTGGAAATCAACACACATTCTCTGTTGTGGGTGTCTGGTTTCTGTGTATGACACAATGAACGAGACAGCCCCAGCTGAATCTGGCATGAATTCAGTGTAGTGTGTTGAAAGGCTGGGTACTTGCCCCAATCCACATTCTTTGTTATGGGTATCTGGGCGGAGTAAATGGCCTGAATGCCTGTGAGCCTGACTGGCTGCCTGCCTGCATGAATGCTCTGCTGCGTGATTGGCTGACTGAACCTGGCTCAGCCAGAGTGAATGAGGGACAGATGTGTATATCTGGGGACCTCTCACTTACCAATTTGTTCAAAAGCTGAAGTTGAAGCTTAGCAAGAAGAAGCTGTTCCTTGATGCCCAGCTGGAGAAGAAGTCTGCTGCTTCAGTTTCTTCATGTAATCCGAAAGCTGTCATGTCTCCAAAGGACTGAACCAGAGAGGACCTGCAAAGGAGTCCTCTCCCTGAGCTATGAGGGACCATCGTGCAAACCTGCTACTCTTCACCTGAAGTGCCCTGGAAGCCAGTCCTGTGTGCCTACCGTCCAGAAAAGGGGTCTTTGTGAGTCCTGAAGAAAAGTGCCCGGACATCTTGAGTCGAAGAAGTCCATTGGTGCCGCCCAGGGTCCGTAGGTGAATTTCGTAACCACTAGAAGCCGTTGCTGTCTACCACCCAGAAGAGGGGGTACCCTGCCATAGTGCAGCTGGACACCCAGAGCTGCGAAAGTTCCAAACTGCCTAAGAACATTTCAAAGGACATCCTTGACATCAACACTGCAGGAGAGAGCCCAGAGTCGTTGGGTACCAAGGAAGGTCTGCTGGTGGGTCCAGGTTGCTAGAAGCCATCCACAGGTCCTTCCTGCGACTGCAGCACCAAAGAACCTAAAGTCGGATAACCGCGGAAATCCAAAACCCAACACCAAAAGTGACCTATGTACCCGTCCCCGCCCAATGTCATTGAAGGGCCCAAAGGGTCTTACTTGCATCCACCAAGCCCTTAAGGAGCTCACAGCAAATTTCATCTTCATGGTACTTCATGGTATTTCTGCAATAGGAGAAATCGTAGACCAAAGGAGAGCACCGCGAAGAGTAAAACGGCTGCACTTCAGAAATACTTTTCTTCCTTTTTATTCTTGGACTCAGCATCTCAGTGGCTCCTTCTTCCAAAGGGGGTTCATCTTCGGAGTGAATCATCGAGTAAAACCGAGAAACTCTGCCACTTCGCCTGCCAAGGCACCAAAGGTACTGTGACGAGGAAGAGCATCTTCTAGCCTCAGGAGCCGTCCATGGGTCCCAGAGTAATCTTGGATACTGTTCTCTTTTGGCCTCTCAGTTCTTTGGGGTGGCAGAACCTTTTAAAGAAAGCACCAAGGTATTGAACATTATTGGACTGGGCTGTAAAAGACAGAATAAGTTACTCCCTAACTTTTCCATTACAGTTTGCCCAGGTGTGGGATCCTCACTCAGAATGATCTATTTATCCAAAAGAAAGTATTCTGCCACTGTTCACCACTAACCTGCCTTTCTTCCCTATTCTATGCTGTTACACCTCACTTACGAATCCACCTGCCTATTTAAAAGTGTCTGCAGTAAGTGCACATATTACTGGATTTAGGTATCCTGTGGTACCATATAGAATGTATATATTTGCCATTCTTTGAATAAGTATTCCAAGTACAAAGTGTTATTATTTATATGTGCATACATTCCTGAACCCTTATTTCATATAAAGAAGCTGTGTTATCACCTAACATAGTGTGTGGACATTCCTTTGTGGGGGCTTTGGGGAAGCACTGTACTTAAGAACCTGCCTGCATCACTTCCTGAAAGCTAATGCCTCGCTGCTCGTCCATTGCTTCCGAATTGAGAGGCTTGATGGGGTGTTCTGTACCTTTACCCTACAATATAGGGGGCAGAAGTACAGATACCCCCATCCAGTCTTTACACCAGCGATCTTCTTTTCAGGTGGCCAGGGAAGGGCCATTGTTTTTGGATCCTGATCCTGGGGGTGGACAAGCAAGAGAGGATCACCTGGGTGGAGGATCCTTGGAGATTGGAGAGAGGGTACCTGAAGGCGAGACACGTATCCTCCTTTCACTAATACTGATCTATCCAACCCTCCCTCAGTCTTCATGTGATATTGTCAGTCCTTTCCAGTTTTTCCCTGTAATCTCCCATCAAGTAGTGAGATGAGGAAAAGGCAACTAAGAGTAATGCACACTTCCTATTGTAAACACCATTCTGGTACTGGGACGAAGAAGCGGGGCCTGCATGTACTTAGTAATGAAGGTCAGGCATGTCACAAACGGGCTTACACAAGGTCAGACAATTGAGTCTAACCTTTTCCACCTGCAGCATATTATTAATGATAAAGAGTATAAAAGCTGGAGCTCAAAAGCAGAGAGATGAGAGAGAGGTAAGAGAATCCGCCGTGTTGGGACCAAGCCAAGGAGCAGAGACGCCGGCAACGAATTCCAGAGACCTGCCAGAGGAGCTTTGCGGGATCGGGAATCCTCTACTGTGAAGGCAGGCAGCAGACGCTGCCAGGTAGCAGAGAGAGAAAAGCCGTCGGCGCCCAAGACAGGGTGCAGCTGGAACTGCAGAAGACACCGGGGACACGGATCACGTGTGGAGCAGAACAGAGGTGGCGGGCCACGTCTGGAGACGTACCCAGTGAATGAACTGAAGATTTTCCCATTCACGGAGAGCCGCTGGGAAGAGCCGCTGAAGCTGGTAAGCGTCAGGAGACACTGAGGAGACCGGAGTGCAGCAAAGGAACTTTAAATAAATAATGGTTCCCTCATTTAAGTAAATGCTACGTATATTGAATACCGAACTAAAAGAAAACCACTAATTGAGTAAACCCAAGTGAATGCTACCCATATTGAATACCGAACTAAAAGAAAACCTCACATTGAACAAACACAAGTAAATGCTATCCATACTGAATACCGAACTGAAAGAAAGATGCCATTCAAACAAGCACAAGTAAATGCTAGCTGTAATGAATGCCGAATTGAAACAAAGCTGCCAAAAGAATAAACTATGATATGCTGAATGGTGAATGAACACTTTCATAGATATGTCAACCAGCACTATCGATTAAGAACAGTACGGACACAATCAAAGGAATATGAAGGATTGAAGAGTTGTGGTGAGAGTTATGTGTGCAGATCAGAAAGACTGCCAATTAGAGTTGCAAACATGAGAAACCAATATATTACAACCCAAGAACTGGCATTAAAAAGGGTTACAAAGAATACAAGTGTGTAAAGTGAAAGCCCAAGGCAGAAGAGTGTACAAGAGGCCCAACAGCTTTGGGGAGACTTATGGTTGTGTGACCTGTGATGTGCGGACCGTGCGGTCTGACAACTGCGCCTGTACTAGAAAGTTTCCTAATATGCAGCGTTACTGGTTGCGTGAACTGTGATGGGTGGACCGTGTGGTCTGACAACTGCACCTAGAGCAGGAAACTCTGAACGCTGAACAAGATGTAAAGAACTGTGAAATACTTGGTGAAGCAAATCTGAAGGAAGGTCAATTAGATCCCGTTATTTTCTTTTGAACTATTGAGCAGATGAAACCCCAAATTAATTTTATATTAAAATCTTAGGGAAGGGAACCCTGAGAGTCAAACGTGCGAAGGACTTTGTCTTGGGGAAGGGAGTCCCAGGACCTCTGTTGTGCGTGAACCGTGCTACATTTGAACTTGAAGAAGGTTATTTCAGAACTTGATCAAACATTATTGAACTGAATCTTTATTGTAACTGTGTTGAACTTGAAACAGGGAACCCAATAAGAACTGAAGCTGAAATAAGCTCATTCTTTACTTTGGAACACTTCTATTTGGTTGAGAAAGATTCCCACACCATGTTGTGTTATAGTTTTGAGGACAAGCATAGGTTTTGGCTCAGACTGATTTTCATTTTCGGCCTTACAAAGACTTTCCGTAGGTTTCTTTAGGCAAGGAAAATCCAGCTGTGGTATAGGGCTAGTTAGGTGTTACGCCATCCTGATCATTAATAAAGTTTTGTTTAGAATTGCATTTCTCTTGTCTCTTGATAGCATGCCTGTCTCACACCTGTCTCATTCTGCACTCTTGGAAGCTGTTAAATCCTCTCAAGGAGCTAGACCGTATCTCAGAGGCCCTTTGGGCTTGGAAGGACTTCTGTGGGTGCTTAGATAAGACCACCAAGCATTTAGCCATTTGCATTGTTTTTTATCTATGACGTGATACAGATCAGATTCCTCAAAAGGGAGATCCTACTTTGTATCCCAAACTTCAGGATTACATTTTGTGGCCATCATAAAGGTTTCCATGTGCATGTTCACCTCTATCAGCTTATCTCTGGCTGAGGCATCAAGAATATCTGAACCTGACTGAAGTAGGGCCTGAACCACCTGTCACCCTTCAGACAATATTGTCATGAAGAAACCCCTCTTTCCTGGGGGGGAACATACTGTTCAAACACCAGCAATTCTTTCCAGAGCCCTTGGTTAGTCGAGAGTTAAGCAGCAGAATTATCCTCCCTAAACTGCAGGGAGGCTTTCTGGCATCTACTGCATAAAGAAGATTGTTCTCTTTACCAAAGACCACAGAGGACGAGACTACTGAAGATTTTGAGTGGACCACGGAGGAAAGAGAAAGAAGGTGCTAGGTCAAGCAGACTGTCACCTTTAGGAGCCGCAATGAAAACCTAGCCTTATTTTTTGCCCTTTGTAGGGATCTTTGGCTGTCTCCCTAGATTAAGCCCCTGACTAGGGAATCTCAGACCTAGATCTGAAACTAGCCCTGAACAGGGATGATCACGTCTATGCCCAGATGTAGCCCTTACAAGGGAAGCCCCAGAGAAGTCCATCATGGGGGAACCTCTGGGTTGACCCAAGTCTTAGCCACTGGACGGAGATCCTCAGACTCTCCTCCAGAAATAGAGAACGGTAATCTGGACCCTTCCTGCACTAATAAGCTACCAAACAGAGTCCCCAGGCTAGAGTGTGCTACACGAAAGTGTGCCATTCACCAGTTACTGTTTTTCTGAAAAAGCAAAGAAATTGAAAAAAGGAGAAAAAAGAGGAACAAAAAGCTTAGCGCAAGGCACCCCTGAGCTCAAAGCCCAGTCCCATCTGGGGCAGAGAAGAAGACTGGCGGGCAAGGCTGCGGATGGTGCCTCGAGGAGCACGGTCACAAGCGTTTGAGCATGAAGCTCTGATACCAACTGTAAGGAACTCATGGTGGCAACAGTAAATACAGACACAAGTGATCACAGTTCAAGGGTGTTTATTAAACTGTAAATGCAGGGTGGAAAAATGCCTAATCTAAAACTAAATCTAAGATGGGAGCAAGCTTCGAACATCAAATGAAAAATAAGGCAGTGCTTGTGGCATCGTGTCAAAATAAAAGGGCCTATACTAAAGAAAAACCTATTGCCAATTTCATACAACTAATTACAGAAAGAGTGTGGGATAGGGTTTCAATAAAGAAAGGAGGGTTCACAAATAATAACTAGGGGTCTCCCTTCCGCACGTGTCCAGCACGGGACAAGGTGGGATCTTGGAGCACAACACAGACTCAAGCTTTCTCAATAAGAGTGTCATGCATCATGTCCACATGCCCGCTAGACTCCCCGCAGCATGCCCCACAGCACGTCCAATCCCAACATCCGGTACACATGTAGGATGGGGGCCGCGTGAGCAGGTTGGGGTCCATACCTTACATCACAACAGAAGTCACATTTGGTCCCGGTTGTATCAATTTCTGCATTGGAAACTGCCGTGGCGCATTGGGTCAGGCGGTCACGTTCACTTCCGGATCACGTGACAAGGATATCCCGAACACGTGATTCTGTTTTAGGTCATGTGACTGGGAATCAAACGGTATAAAAGCAGAGTTCCCGCGACAACACATCGCTTCACAGCTGTTATTCACGACTCAGTTTGGTGTTTTCTCTTCAATCTTGATTCTTGGATTACTCGAACTCGGACCTCGAACTACGGACTTCTTTTGGATTTCCCTTCGGATTTGGCACATTTTCTTGTGGATATCTGGCTGTTTTTGACCTCAGGATTTTCATACCGGACTTCTTTTGGTTTTTCGCTGGATTGATGAGGTGGGCTCAGCAACTGGTGACTACTCTGACCACCATTCCAAGTCACCATTACCATCATCTTAAGGTGCTGCTCACGCGCCCCAAAGTTACTATATCTCAGGCCCCTGTGTGGTTTGCAGCGACCTTACTACTACACTTCGGTAAGCTTCTTCCTGAGCAATACTAGTCCGTTCTGTATACTGCAACTGTGATTGTTTGTACTAATAATTGTTTGCCTTACAGCGGCCTTGGGGTTTCCAGTGCTACGTGGTTCCGGTGTTCCAGCATCTCCCACCTGTGGCCTCAAGGATCGCATAGAGAGTCATATTATCTCTCCCTGTGTGCTATTTGGGGACGGAGGCCCCTCTAATCTTCACGACAATCAAGTGTCGACAATGAGCCGACAGTTCCATTCCAGCTATCAGGCTTGTGGATGGTTAAGTCTCTTGCCTTTGAAGGCCTGATTTATTCAATAACAAACAAACAAAGAGTTCCTTTCCAAATGGCCTTTAGGTGAGGACGTTTCATCCCTGGAGCTTCCTCGACCGGGCTCGAACCCACCTGACAAGGGGGGCAATTCACTCACCCTGGTCTTCCAATACTTCTTACTTTCATCAGTCTTAATGTCTTTTTAAACAGTTCTTCAGGCTTCGCCCCTTTGTGTTGGCTTCCCTCTGCTGGGTTCATTCTCGTCAACTTTTACCAAACAGTTCACTATGGGACTTTGGACTTCGCCCCTTCTCGTTAGCATCCCTCCGCAGGGTTCACTCTTGCCAATTTTTGGCAAACACGGTTCAAGCACTCAATTCACCAAGCGGATTCATTTCCCTTTCTTTCACAATCTTCTGTCGGTCAAAGACTTTCAATGATACAGAGGATTTTACAAGAAACCTGTATGACCTCTCACCTTTTCCCCAAGGCCTTCGCGTTATGGTAGTCTCTACCATCGGGTAATCACCCTGAGTTTCCTGCGTGAGCACCCACGTGGTGCTGGACTCCTCTGTTGCTGGTTTTCCCACTCTTTTCTAAATAGTTCCTTTAAACCTTTCAAAGTTCCAATTAGCTACTTGCTACTTTTCGTTCAACACAGTTCAGTTTCTTATTGACTCTCCCCTCGACTCACTGGCTGTAATGAATCGCTTCTCCTTCTTCTACTTCGAGTCAAGGTGGGTACCACAGAGACCAACGCCTCTCCCTGGCTTGGTTATTAGAGGAGGAGGGTCTTGCGTACCATAGACATCTGCTGCAACACACAATGACTATTGTTTCCGGTCTTAGGATATCTTCTGTGGAGGATTCACGGGCCTTGGTTGGAAAGGGCAAGGTCCCTTCTCTCCTTGTCATCCCTTCAGTGTGCGCCGTCTTTCTCCTCCTCTCGAACTGCCGTGCTGAGTTAGCTCTCACGTTGTGCGGTCTACCTTGCTCGTCCTGTGCTCTTGTGTGCCACCTTTTATCCCTGTGGGGAAGGGAAAGGGCCGTCAGGTGTGTCTGACTCTGGTCAATTGCCTGACTTTGCCTGACCCTTGTATTGGGACATGTCAAGTAAATGGCTCTGGTGGTAGTCCGTTGTCTTTCGTGTTGTGCGAAAGTGTTTGTGTTGGAAAAGTAGGGGGGCAGTGTTTTGGAATATCTTATGTGGTTGGATGGGGAAAAGGTGATGAAAGAAGGGGGATACCGTGTCTCACCCGTCGGTGTCCTACTCCCACTCCCCTAGGACCACCCATCCAGGTGATCCTCCCTCACTGGTCCACCCCCAGGAACTGAATCCAATAGGGATGGCCGTGTCCTGGCCACCTGGATGACAGATCCCCCCCCCCCCCCGGATTAGCTCGGGAGACACTTTCAGGTTTCTCACACAACCTGAGGGAATATTTTGTGCTGACATAAATGGCTCCAGTCCTGTTCCCGCAAGCAGTAACTCCCAAATGTATGAAGGAAGGAGAATGGGTTGTAGAGTAATACTTTCCAGTAGGAGTGTGTGAAGATAATATTCTAAAGCAACGGGGTAGAAATGCTTAATGAAAGGAGATTGTCAAGAGGTGACGAGGGCGCTCTATCCTAGAACTGCCAAAAACCAAGAAGGGCACCATATTACTGGGACTAAGTAGGGAGTCTAACACTCTGAGATTGTGTGTAATATGCAGGGAAATCTGAAAGGGACAGGGCGTCTTTTAGATACGCACTTCGCCAGTTCAGTAAACCTGTACTGATGCTTTTAGGATGGTATTGCCCAATTTGTTTGAATTTCATTGATCATATGGTAGAATTGGCCGAATTCGACCAGTACCATTAGTTCGATTACATTCTAACAAATTGGATAATCAATACCGAACATGGGGAGTGAGGGTGCCGGGGGTGTCCCCCACTTTCCATGTTTGGTAGTGATTGACTTGGGGAGTGGCATGGGTGTCCCCTGCTTCCTGAGGACTGGAAGCGGCAGACGCAGAAAAAAGAATAGAGAAAAGCAAGCCCTGCTGCATTGGATCCGACCCGCATTAGAGGGACCGAATCGACGCGAAGCTACAAAAGGTAAGTGGAGGGGTGGGGGATGTATTGTGGGTGTAGAGGTGAATGGTTTGCCATATTTAGCTGTGGCAAAATTGTATTTACGGTGGAATTGACCACGGACAATTCCGTTGTGAACAATTCTGCCACGGTCAAATCACGTATATCCTTTTAGGATTGCTATCCTTCTGGAATTTTAGATTCAAGTTGTTCCCCACACAAGACACTTTGACAGCAATCCTTTTCCCTTGTCTATGATCACCAACCACCTTGCCATTGACATCTTCTAATCAGGATCTCCTTCAACTGAAAGTTTCTCTCCATCACCACTGTCAATTTCTCTTGCACAGATTACAATACAATTTACTGCAAAATGGAATAATGATCTTTCAATAAACCAGTCACTACCCTCTTTACCGAGCGGTGGCTTTCGGTTGTTTACTTTCATAGGTAATATCATTCCTGTTCACGATGCTCATCACATTATTCCAGTCCCACACTGCCCAAAGAACTGGGATGAAGAAGAGAGATGCAGAGGCACTGGACTGCAAGTTGCAGTCTAAAAGTATAAAAGACCCCCTCAGGTGTAGGCCACAGAGAGCAGTAGTGGGAGGTGGAGTGTGATTGCCATAACTCCACGTTGCAGTTGAAGCTGAAGGAGACTGGAGACACCGGAGCTGCCATGATTTGCAGATCGAATGGCAGTTCTGAGAGGGTCTCTACCTTCCTTCAAGTACCCTGTATGCAGAGTTTGCACAGCGGGAAACTTTAAGTATACAAGCTTCCCACATTGTGAAATAGGCTCCAGTGGCAGGCGAGCACCAGCATGTCCTTGGAGTGAGGAACACCCAATTCCCGACCGGCGTGGGCCGCAGGAAGTGGAAAGAAGAAGTTTGCCAGGCAAAGTGCAGCAGAGAAGGTAGGAAGCTGCTCCAGCATGGAAGCAACTCTCCTGCGAATTTTTGCATTTAATTCTTATACTTTTATCCTTTTATCCTTGACTACTGTGCACGAACTAGTAGCATTATTGGGTGTTACACTTGTTGTGGTTTTATATTGCCTGCATGAAAGAAGGATCATTACGATCAGAATGATTGTCACGGGGCGTTAGGGAGCGCCATGTTCTTTTATCCCTCCTGTTACTCAGATGACTCCTCAAGTCCTCTTTCTCTGTGCATTGCCTATTGGCCCTGCCCTCTGCCTCGCTCCCAATCCGCTTAAGGCAAGCCCGTCTGTGCCCGTCCGTGCCAGGAAGGGCCGCAAGGAGACGCTAGATAAAGACCTTCTGATCTCTCTGGCTCCCCCTGATACTAAATGGCCTACTGGTTGGAGGACCCATATATCCGCCACTAGTCTGCCCCCCACTATCACGGAACCTTTCGAGCCGCCCATACTTTATGCCTCTTAAATACTAGATCCCTCCCGGCGCACGCTGGTGAGATCTGGGACCTGCTCTCATACAGGCAACAAGACATTTTATGCCTGACAGAAACCTGGCTCACTCCGAGCTCGGCACCTGTCATAGTCCAAGCTCTCCCCTCAAATTACCGTATCCTACACCAGGACCGTCCTCCCCCCAAGCGTGGTGGAGGCACTGCTGTTATTTTTAAGACACACACACGGTTACCCAGCTACCTTGTCCTTCGGCACCTAGTATGGAAGCTCTCCTGTGTCGATGCATACTTTCTCCTTCTAATAGTATTCACCTCCTGCTTATCTATCGCCCCCCCGGTCCCATTGGTCGCTTTGGGCTAGACTTTGCCGATCTCGCTGCCAACCTTAATATGCAGTACTCCAATCTGGCGATACTAGGTGATTTTAACCTACATTTCAATCTACCCAGATCAGATGAATTCAACTCCTTCTTTGACAGCATTTCTGATCTTCACTTCTGCCGACTGATCCAAGCCCCCACCCACCTTCATGGCAACATCCTTGACCTGATATTCGTAAAGGATACCCTGCTGGACCCCGGTTCGATTGAGCCTGTGACCTGGTCTGACCATCATCTGGTCACATGCTCACTTCAGTTAGTCCCCCCTCCCTGCAAGATTCTTCCCTCCAAGAAGCCTCTCCGCTCCTGGCGCCTGGTCGATCCTAAAGCACTTAGTGCCCTGATAGCTTCCAACTGCATCTCCCTGCAACCCCTCTCACTGGCCGCACTTTCTCAGACACTGACGACTGCTGCCAATCTTCATGCTCCATTGAAACTTACTCAAGGCCGCAGACTACCGTCTCAACCCTGGTTTACTGATCTATTAAAAAATGCTCGCCTCCAACTCAGACAAGCCGAACGCAAATGGCGGAGTAACTACGATCCAGCGCTTAGAGACCTGTACAAGATCAACCTCTCCACCTACTTAGCCAGCTTTAAACTCGCCAAATCAATATTTTTTGCCCAGAAAATTGAAAATGCTTTACTTAAACCAAAAACCCTATTTTCTATTGTTAACTCCCTTGCTTCCTCAGAGTCACTGACCTCTATGGTTAAGCCATCTCAAAAACTATGCAATGACCTTGCTTCCTTTTTCACCACCAAAATTGATGTGATTAGATCTAACATTGCTAAATCTCTGACGACACTGCCCCCTGACACCATTGACTTTGTCCCCCCCCCTACCGATTTGTCTCCTAGCTGGTCGACCTTCCCTCTGTTTAGTGAGGAAGAAGTTATGGCAGCCATATCAAAGATTAAATCCTCTTCCCCTGAGGACGCCATCCCTGCTATCATTATGAAAACGATCTCCCCAGAAATTCTGGCTGAAATTACTGCGGCCATTAACAACTCCTGCCAAACGGGACTGGTCCCCCCTGAACTGAAATCTGCCAGGGTCATTCCCCTCCTCAAGAAGCCTTCTCTTGATCCCACCGTCCCTGCCAACTTCCGCCCGATCTCTCTGCTCTCATTCTTGGCTAAACTCTTGGAATCCCTGGTTTCACCTCTTCTGTCTTCCTTCTTGGAATCTTCTAATATTTTTGACCATGCACAGGCTGGCTTCAGACCTGGTAGAGGGACGGAAAGTGTACTTGTCTCCGTACAAGATGATATGTCCAGACTGGTTGATGCGGGCGGAGTAGGGGCCCTAATCCTGCTGGATCTATCTGCCGCATTCGACACGGTGGACCATTCCATCCTTCTATCACGTCTTGCACAGATTGGGATCTCCGTTTCTGTTCTCGCCTGGTTCACTTCCTTTCTTTCTGACCGCACTCAGACCCTCGCCATGTATCCCTTTCTTTCTGCCCCCTGTGCACTCACATGTGGTGTTCCCCAGGGATCTTCTCTCTCTCCGATCCTGTTCAACATTTATATCTGGGCACTGGTCTGCCTTATCCGCTCTTACGGACTTAATTGTTATTCCTATGCGGATGACACACAGATCCTGATCCGGCTTGATCAGGATCAATCTGTGGTCGCAGCTCGTCTTCATGATTGCCTCAAGTCAGTCGGTATTTGAATGGACCAAAATTGGCTCAAACTGAATGGTGATAAAACGGAAGTAATGCTTGTTGGCTCCCCTCCTAATCCGTCTTCATGGACCACCGCTTTCTGGCCCACATCGTTGGGTCCTCTACCCTGTCCTGTAAACAAGGTAAAGAATCTGGGGGTTATCTTCTCTGCATCCCTTTCTATGTCAAATCAGGTTTCGGCTGTCTGTCAGTCCGCACACCACCAGATCAGGGTTCTAAAGAGGGTGCTACCTATGATCCCAGAAACCATGCGTCCCCCAGTGGTGGCGGCACTGGTTCTCTCACGACTGGATTATTGTAATTCCTTGTATTTATCTCAACCGACGGGTTTGCTACAACGCCTCCAACGTATGCAAAATCTGGCAGTCAGACTGGCCACTGGGCCCCCCTATGGCACCCACATCTCACCGGTACTTTGCCGTCTGCACTGGCTCCCGGTGGCACAGCGTGTTAAGTTTAAGTCATTATGCATTGTCCACCGGGCAGTTCATGGCTTAGGAGCGGAATTCCTTCAAGCTAAATTTTCCCGATATATCCCGGATCGTGACCTTCGTTCCTCTACAACCAACCTTCTTAAGGTCCCCAGGTTCAATCGGGAAAGACATGGCGGCAGAGCCTTCTCTATTACTGCAGCCAAGCTCTGGAACACTCTGCCACTATCACTTAAATCCTCAGCTAATCATCTGGCTTTCCGGAAAGCCCTGAAGACCACCCTGTTCTAACGCGTCTGTCCTTGTTGAGCTCACAGCTTCCCTACCAGCGCCATGATGCCTCTGGGCGACCGTGCGCTTTACAAATATATATATAACATAACAGAATACCCAGATACAGCACAGCGAGTGGACACGGTAATACCCAGTAAGTTCACTACTAGTGTGTGACCCCGGTACGCACCGGGAATGCCCGCTGGCCAAAAATAATGCTTTTGAATACTGTACTAATGTAAAGAACCTGAAGTGTCTGAATAATAATGCTTTTCAATGCCAAACTGATACAAAGCAGCTAAAGTGGCCTAATAAGAACTTTGGGAACAAACACGAAAGGTATTACACGGGTAAAGACCAGAAAGATTGCCAGAGTCAAAAGAGGGAAATATCGAGGCAATTTTATAAGAACCAAGATTACCAAAGCCAAGTGAGGGCAGTTAAGAAACCAATTGTTTGTAAACCATATTGCAAAAGTGAGAAAGAAGTGTTGTGAAAGACCTAATCAAGCATTGTCCAAGCCAAAGAAGAGCGAATTGGAACAAAAGTCATTATCAGCAGTTTGTTAATATAAGAGTGGGAAAACAAGAGTGGCAGGAGAGCTGCCTTACTGATAGAAAGTATTCAGGAAGTGAGGAGCAGAGCCTGCATTGCATGTGACAATCACAAGTGTGGAACAAAAAGCACCAATGTGTTTCATGTCTTCCAAAAAGAAGTAGTCAAACCTGATATTGTGAAAAGTCAAAAGACTTTGTTAAGTTGTTTGAAGTAAACATTACCACAGAAGCATTTGTAGTAGTGTTAGATGTTTTCATTAGTCCTGGTAGGCAAGTATACCAGGGCAGGGACTTTGTAGTGGTAAACCTAGGAGGTGAGCGGACCATGTAGAAGTCATTGAAGTACTGTGTTGTGGTTAAAGACTATGAAGAGGAAGTGGCAAGGCCACTAAAGATATTCTGAACTGTTGTGGAATCATCCGGGCAAAAAGCCTTTTGTTGATACAAACAAACTGTGAGATTATTCTTGTTTGCTAAGAAGTTGTTGTGTTGAGCTCTCTGCTACAAGTGGTGAGATAAAAACTTGCTAAACATTTTGAACTGTTGGCCAAGGTCCAAAGGAGAGACTTTTTGAAGCAAGAAGAATATTTATCATTAGAACTTTGTTGCAAGACAGAACTTTCCTATTTTTTAACTGTTCATTGAAAATCCTGTTTGAATCTGAGGAATGGGATTTCATCCAGGTTGCAAGAAGCAGTTATCAAGAGTTTTGAACATAACTGTCATTTCTGTTATATTTGAACTGCCATATATTACCTTGTTAGGTTTATTGTATGTACAAGTGTAAAGAACAGATTCCTTTTGTTTGAGTCTTTCCTTTAGTTTATTTTGTAGAGGTAGGGAAATCCTTATCAGGTTACGGATAGTGAGGTGTTTGTCAAACATCATTTTGAGTTAATAAACTGGCATCTTATGAAAAACCTATACAAAGTTGTCCGCCTCAAAATTCTGACCCATCACACCCAGCTATTGGAGGCGGTGGTTGTGTTTTCCTCATCTCCACTTCTTGGTCTTCAAATGATGGAAGGATGGAGGTAAGCAACCCCTTTTGGATAAATGCAGGCTCTTACAGATGCAAGGCGGTTTAGAAGTAAGAAGCAGTCGCATCAGGGCGATCCATGCTTATGTCATGCCAAGAAATTGAATGCACTCCATGTTAGTGAGTTTTTTTTTTTTTTTAGGGTTTTTCCTGTTGGCAAAGGATTTGTAATCATTGTTCCAATGGACTTGTGCTATATATGCAGATGAAAGCAGATATAGCACAAGTCAGCGAAAGTGCCAGTATGGATTTACTCAAAATATCAGTATATTCTTCTGCAAATTTTAAGAATTGTATGAACAAACAAGTCCTTGAATCCTCCAGATTCCCTGCAGGGTCCTTCTACTGCCTAGCTTAACAGATGAACAAGGTGGCAGCGTTCAATATGATGAAGAAACAGGAGTCTTAGCTCATCAGGGTATCACACTGAGGTTCTCACTCCATGTCAGTTAACCCTTTATTTTGGTTTTGCATGACCCTTTTTGCCAAAGATTTATGATGATATGATATGGCATTTGTCACGCGCCTATACACAAGTGTCTGATATTGCAGAAAAGCAGGATCACTGATGCTTCATCAATGGACGATGGCCTTCATCGGAGGACCTGCATCTGTGGAACACATAATTGTAGATCAGCTTCACTCCTCAGTTTCACTCTTTCTAAAAGAGAAGGGTTCTGAGTTCACTATTCATGGTTGCCAGCATGTTTAATCTTGGATTTTCCTCACTGACAACTCTCGGTAGCACACAAACACAAGACCCATACCCTGTATCCTGCTGAACCACCCACCACAACACAAGATCCATATCTGTCATCCTGCCTTCCCACCGCCACACCACATAAATCCTAGTTATGAATTAAACTTGGCTTGGGATCCGGTCTACACTTTACCACATACATTCTCTAATATGGCACTGACTGGGAAAGTACACAAACCACGTTATAGACAAACCTTAAAAATGTAGAAATGTATGTTGAGTAAAAGCACATCAATGCAAAGTAAACTCAGACTATAAAATGTCCTCTAGGTTTTGCAACTGTAATTTTAAGACTTAAAGAGACACAGAAACATAAAACCATGTTAAGATGACAAGATATCCCCCCGCCTCCACCCTCCATTACCATTGTGTGAAACAAGTAAGTATGTGTAATGTGAAGAACATGTTCCTCTTTCAAAGCACACACAAAAAGTTGCTTTCTGGGGAACTTGACAGTTTGCATGGAACGGGAAGGGGACACTGGATATCAGATTAAAGCCATGGATGGGATTTCAGGTACAAATGTGCCCAACGTTTGCACTTGGAGGGCAATGATCATTCCATGCTGCTTCTGCTGCCTAAGGACCACACCCCTTTATCAGCACTCCAGCTTAAAAAAGAGGGCTGTTTAATGGTGTTTGTGAGATTCCAACGTCCCGGCAATTCATTGCTGCCAGCATTCTTCTCCTCGGGTGAGAGAGGGCTGGAGGGATTTCAGGCCTTCAGAGGAAGGGAAAGAACGAAGGTAGACCCTGCCTATCCAGGCATGTTTTTTAACGTTATGATATGATAAGTCATTTATAACACGCCTGTACACAAGTGTTTCTATGCATGCCCTAGTACACGTTGGAATGTTGATTCAAGCTTGAGCCAGCCACTTCACAAATACCCCACCTGACACAACAACCTCTGCTCCCAGATAGTAAATTTAAAAGTCACGACGATCACCCTTTTTTCTAGGTTTTATATATTGCCCTGTTTAATATAATAAATATTCCCTAACCTTTTGGACCTTTTTTTACAATATGCAGATTATATATTGTTTTAAAAGGCTATAGCACCTTATTAACCCAATTAAAGACGGTTTGAGCCTTCTAAGTGGATTGGACTTTTCTGGCAGATTACTTTCACGTGCTTGTATAATTTTCTAACGCTTTGTCTGGGTCTATTAAAAAGCAAGTATACAATGGCTGTTCATTACATTTTACGATAGACGCCATGTTTGTTTATAACCCAGGTGTACAGGGCTTGGTACAATTATGTTCATTAACTCTGTAGCACTTTACAAGCTCTACAGAGATTAATATGGCCCCGAGCAGACCAGTAAGAAAATATACCCACCTTGTAGGACAAAGAACTCTCTGTACCTGGCGCAGTACAAGTAGGATTAGCGCCCCTATGTTTGAAAGCTTCACATCCCACAAAGCATCTGGCCCAGTTTAACAGGTTATATCATTACCTCATTTTTTGTGTAAAATCAGTTTATGTTTTGTGTAAATGACAAAAGTCCAAGTAGTGATCACTTTCAAATTCCCTCGTTAGGAAAATTGCATTGTATAAAGTTTCTCCAAAACTCAGTCAATCCATCTACTCCTGTCAGTGCCTTTCTAAATGTTCCTGAACTCGCATGGCACCTGCACAAACCCCGGGTCGCATAAAATGGGGATTTTAATGCGCACTCGATCAAAATAATTTCTTGCATGATCTGACAGATATATCCGTTCTATTTTTTATTTTTTTGTTAGAGGTAAATACCTGAAAAATAAACACGGAATACAGAAGTCCAAATGCTTAAATTCCAAGCCAGGAAGGATGACATGATGTCAAAATGTAATTGTTTAATATTTCATAAATGGAAAAATGTCTTGCTAAGAGGGCAATATGGAAAGCCCGCCCCCAATGCATGCACACGGAGGCCCAATTTATAAGGTTAGGAAATCAAAGTGTATTCAAGGCTTTTCTCTTTCTTCATAATTAATTTGCAATGGTGCCAAATTCGTCTTGCGAAAAAGACGTTTTTGTTCGAATCATTTCATTACACGCTCGGAAGATGAAGAGGCAGAACACAAAGCAAAGGCGGTTTCATTCTTGCCCGCAGAAATAAAAGATGCTATTTTGGTAAGTGAAACAGTTTATATCTCCATCTTCAGACCATAAGGCATTTCTTTTATGTCTAAAAGGAATGCATGTTTCATAGATCCGTACGGAAAATGATCTTTGTGACAGTGCCGGGGCCCACCCCAGATAACCCCAGCCGAACACTGGGGTCTGGATGCAGGCATGGCCTCCACCCACCACTTCTTACCGGCAAAGATGACGGCATTCGGGCCATGGACCAAGTGGGGCAGTCACCCCTTGACGAGTACGACGCTGGCAGCCGGGCTAGGGAGAGCCCTGCTGTTTCCAGCAGGAAGCCTGCGGCCGCCACGGTCTCACTGTCGTGGGGTATTAGTTAATAATGTCCCCATACATAATGTGCCAGGAAAAGCCATTGGCGACATTATATATGGTGAAATTACATATGGGGACGGGTTGCGGTGATGTCCCCTGCTCCCCTTGTAAATCTAATAATGTCTCTGCAAAAACAGCTGCAAAGGAGCATGGCTCCAGCTGATAAGGGTCAGCTGGAGCCTGCGCAGAAGCAAGTCACCACTAACCCACCAGGGAATATTACAAATAAAAAGACCCCGGGGAAGGTCTTGGAATTCCACTAACCCACCGGGAATTTTTATTAATGAATAAAGTCCCCATATAGGGCGCTGTTGAGCAGCTGACAAGATGGCTGCCTAGTTTTTTGGCTCCGAGCACTGCCGCTTTTCATCCGTGCACAACTGCGGTCAGCCACTTCTCCACGCCTTCATACTTGTCCCCCTGCCTTGTTGATATTCGGGACTACGTGTGGGTGAAATTTGGCCCTGAATCAGACCTCTGAAGTTGTCATACGGCCTGTTTGCCTTGCCTCTGTGCTGGGCCCGGCAGGCCCTGGTGACGGCGAGGGCATGGGGCAGCTCCTTGAGGCGTCTGCTGCCGTCTGTGCCCCTGCGCCTGTGTAACCTGTGCCGCCTACCTGTCTAGCCTCTTTGCTGTCGCTGCTGAGCCTAGCTTCCCGGGGACCCGGGCTGTGTGTGGTTCACGCGGTCCACCTGTGGGGCCAGAGCTGCTGTGACTGGGACGAGCTTCCGCACTGTGCCAGCGCTTGGGCCTGATGCCGCCGGCTGCTTCTGACTGAGCTCAGCTGCACACCGCGTGGCCGCTGAGGCCGCCCTGCGGCGCGGCGCCTGGCCCCTCCTCTTACTGAGCCTGGCGGTTGGGGAGGCCCCCTGTGACTCTACACCCGTGCCGTGGCTCCCGGCCCCAGCTTGTGGGGCCACATTGGAGGGGATCCTGCTGCCCGAAACGCGGGCCGTCCTCCAGGTGAGGCGGTGGAGGGACTGTTGCATGCTAATTCCCACCGGTGTGCCCCTAACCTGCCTGCTGCCTCACACTTCCTCGCAGGGTTTAATCTCTGTGGTCCCGTAGCCCAGATACTCTGCTAGCACATACTCACTTTGCGATCACCCTATTTACACACTGGATGTGCCATTCATATGTGTTACACTGGCTGGCCGCCATTTGTCTCCTCATGCGCGGCCTCCTCTGATCTCTGGCTACAGGTGGCGTCGGCTCTCGCCGGATGGAACTGTGCTCAATAGTTGTACGACTGACAGGAGAGCAGCTCCTGACAATGTGTGCCCCTACTGTGGTGTCCTCTCCTTGACATTTTACTCGGTTTTTAGCTCAGCATTTCTACATTAGTGTGGCCTTGAGAGGTTGTTTGATGTTGCCTGCATTCCATACATGTTTGGTCCTCCATCAAGTCAACCCTCGGATAAAGAACCGCTCATGGCTCCAAGGGCGAGTTCAGCTGCTCACTGAATGAATTCCTTGGGACAACACAGAAAGTCTGCTCCCTGAATAAATTCCTTGGGCTTCATGCTCTTTCTGCCTACCTCACTGGGAGCCGTGTGACTGGGACTTGCTCATGATTTGGCTGCGTTCACCTCAGTGGAACTATACTAGCAGCATGTCCTCACTTCTCAGACACCTGTAGCCTTGTCGCCCTTCTCTAAATTTTCCATACAGTCGCTACTGTTATTGACGTCTTCCTACTGACTTGCTTCTCCTGCACTGAGGTGCTTGCGGTGGATCTCCCCTTCTGCCTCTGCGCCTCACGACCCATTGGTGCAAAACACCCACACGAGATCCTTCTCCAAGCACTGAGTGCCCAGACACCATCCTGCATGATGTCCAACAGATCCAGGAACACCAACAAAACCGGAGCCATGGACAAATTCGCCAAAGCCACCCCAAGGGCTGACTCGGCCCATACATCAGGTGACCAGGAAGATGACACGCTCCCTGCAGAGGTGCCTCCCACAGACCTGACGGCCATGATGGAATCTATGGCTTGAGACTTCGCAGCCTTCCACGAAATGTTGGGTGACATTAATGCAAATGTGGCATCACTCAGAGCTAAATTAGATCAGCAGGGAACGAGAATCACAGAAGCTGAAAACAGGATCAGACTCAACAAGGATAATATAGCTACACTACAGGGCACAGTGTCCACTCTGGTCTCTGATATGAAGTCAGTTAAAGCCAAATGTGACGATCTCGAATCCAGATCACGGAGAAATAATATACATATTGTCGCAGTTCCGGAAAATGCACTAAAGGGCCGGCTCGAATTGGCAGTTGAGAATCTTCTGAAAGACCTATTGGGCAATCCTGATATGTCTTCCTTCTTTACTATTGAGAGAGCCCATAGGGCATTATCTCTGCGTCCCAAACCAGGAGACTTCCCGAGGCCCATCATTGCGAGGATTCTAAGCTTTAAAGACTGCAACCAAATCCTCTGCCTTGCGCGCGAGAAGGGAGAGCTCAGAATGGAATCACAGGTGATCAGAATTTTTCCTGACATTTTGTCACGCGCGGAAAGGGTACCAACATGCACCACATCATGCTTAATACTCAGGCCAATAGAGGTAGTGATACCAGCACTCCCACTGCCGGGGACTCCCCGACACGTAGCACCGCTAGGCTTTCCAATGTACACCCAGTTCATGGTCTTAGGTTACCTGTGGTGCGAGGGAGGCGTGAATGGCCCTTGTTTCGAGGCAGGGGTGGTGGTCGCCCTCATTGGGTTACTCGTTTGCATTGGCAACTTCCCTGGAGGTTGCGAATAGGCAGGAGGAGCCGCTTGCATTCACTTCCTGGTTATGGGACGCTTTCCCGATCACGTGCTTTGCCCTCCGCTCACGTGATCGGGAGCTGTGCATAAAAGCCTGTCAATTCGAATCACTCGTTGCTTCACAGCTGTTTCTCACGCAACACTGTTCAGCGTCTCGATTCAAGATTACTTGACCTCGGTTCACGGACTACGGATTGCTATCTCTCATTCCTTGGTACTGTCATTTTGGTCTGCACGGATACTCGGATTTCTGACCTTTGGATAACGAATTCTGGACTGCCTCTGAACTTCTCCATGGTTTGTCAACTTTATCACGATTACCCGAAATCGACCCTTGGACTGCTTTTGGACCTGCCTTCGTTTTTTCCGTGAACTGTTACAGTTGCTTTCAAGTGCTCCACGTCTTACCAAGTGCCACAAATCTTCCACGAATCATCCAGGTGTTTGCAGCCGGTACTACCATCTGGTGCCAGGCTTCAGGGACTGTTTGCGCGCCCCTTGCACCACAACTCCCGATCCCAGGCCCCTCCTTATTGGGTTTAGGTAAGCACTTTTTGGTATTTGATTTTGCTTGCGAGTTCAGTTACTGTGCCTGTTTGTGCTAATACTTGGCTTCCTTCCAACAGCCTTGGGGTCTTCGGTGGTGCCTGGTTCCTGTGAAACAACACCAACACCTGTGGCTTCAAGGCTCGCACAGAGAGTGTTCTTGTATCTCTCTGTGGAGAACTTGGGGACAGAGGCCCTAATACTCTCCACGACACAGCAAGTCTGACAGACTGTGAAGCCGTGTGTCCGTGTTGAGTATGGAGGCCGCAGCCGACGACCCCGTGGCTGCATTGGTGCAGGCAATCACAGTATTGAGGGCAGACATGGCAGCCGCCAATACGGCTATCCATCAGCACCTAGACTCTATCCAAAGTGCACAGCATCCTTTGCCCACTGATGCAGAGTTTGGGGACGCCATGGCTCAACCCCCGGCGGGGCAACCCGTTGCTCCTGCTGCCGCACCACAGGTTCATGTAATCATGCCCACTCCCTTTCCACTAGCAGCCCTGGAAAGATTTCATGCAGACCCCAGGAGGTTTTGTACATTCCTCAACCAATGTAAGTTACACTTTCTATGTAGACCACAGACGTTCCCTGATTCCACCACAAAGGCGGCATTCACCCTATCCCATCTAGCTGGTACTGCTGCAGCTTGGGCCAACCCATTACTCGAAAATGACAGCCCGGCTCTTTATGATTTTGATTTGCTAGTGACAGAAATGTCCCATGTGTTTAACACACAACATAAAGCCCAGTCCCGAGATCTCGAGTTGTTGGACCTAACCCAGGGAAGAGGCACACTCATAGATTATATCACCAAATTCAATCAGTTGGCTGTCGAGAACTCGTGACCTGATACAAAGAAGGCTGTGGTGTTCTATAGGGGATTAAGTAATTCCATGAAAGACGCTATGGTGGTCGTTCCCTCTCTGCCCACACAGCATACTGAATTAGTAGATCTCGCCTTACAGATTGACGCACGGCGTTCTGAACGCAAATCCGAGGCAGGGTTTTCTAATACAGTCCAGGCTTCCCCTTCCACAGATACAGGTGGTGAACCTATGCAAATAGGTGGAATCCGCAGCCGGATTTCACCAATGGAAAGGGAACGTCAAAGAACTGATAATGCCTCCTACTATTGTGGCTTAAATGGACATTTTGTAAAAACCTGTCCTCGATGTCCCAAACTAAAGAATCCGGTTTTTCAGAATGCTCGACCCTAGATCTGAGGGCTGGATCGAGCATCTCTTCCGTTCCCTCGGAACCAGTACCTGCCTTTGGACGTGTCCGGCCAGTGGTTGTGCAGGCAACGTTAAAACCCGCACCAGATGTCATTCATTCAGTATCCATCGTTATTGACTCGGGTGCCACTGGCAATTACGTTGACATCAAGTTGGCAGGATCTTTGAATCTCCCCTTGGTTAACAAACATCACCCTGAACCTGTACAGGCAGTGGATGGCACAGCCTTGATTTCTGGGCCGATTAGGCAGCAGACAGCCCCGCTCACGTTGAACATTCACAACATCCACCAGGAAATCATTTCATTTGACTTAATTTCAATGCCACAGTTTGGTCTGATATTGGGCATTCCTTGGTGGAAAGAGCACAACCCTTTGATTGACTGGAAGACTGGGCAAGTTCATTTTGAGTCCGAGCTGTGTCAGAATTATTGCCTCACCGCACCTGAGGGTATTGAGTCTCCACTGCTGGCATTGGGGGCCATTGCTCAGCTTACAATAGGTGATGACATTGCTTCCCCTGCAGAATCACACCTAGTGGGGGCAGTTGCAACTGGTATTCCTGCAGAGTATCAGGACCTCCAGTTGGTTTTTGATCAAGGTTCCTCTGAAGTCCTAACCCCCCCATCGTCCTTATGACTGCCCTATTGAGTTAATCCCTGATTCCGCTATTACCTCGGGTCGGATCTATTCATTATCCCCCTCAGAAGAGAAAGCCCTAAAGGAATACATCCAAAAGGCCCTGAAGATTGGTCACATACGCCCTTCCACCTCCCCGGCGGCCAGCCCTATTTTTTTTTGTTACCAAAAAGGAGGGCGACTTGCATCCTTTTGTGGACTACCGCCGCTTGAACTCCATTATTATAAAGAATCGATACCCGATAATCTTGATCACTCCGTTATTGGACTGGCTAAACCACGCCACCGTGTTTACCAAGCTCAATCTCTGTGGTGCGTATAATCTAATCAGGATTCGCCCCAGAGACGAAAGGAAGACAGCATTCTGCACTCGATACGGCTTGTTTGAATATGTGGTCATGCCGTTTGGGCTATGTAATGCCCCAACCATGTTTCAACGCTTTATGAACGAGGTATTCAATGACCTACTGGACGTGTGTGTCGCAGTCTACCTCGATGACATCCTCATATTTTCACAAACCCTAAAAGAGCATGTGACACACGTGCGCAAGGTATTGTCTCGCCTTTGCCAATATTCACTTTTTCCTAAACCCGAGAAGTGTCAGTTCCACACTGACAGTGTGGAATTCCTAGGGTTCCATATCACTACAGAGGGCCTAGCCATGAACCAGTCCAAGGTCCGAGCAGTGCTAGAGTGGCCGAAACCCAGTAACCTTAAGGCTCTTCAGTCATTTCTGGGATTCTCGAATTTCTATCGACGGTTCATTCAGGGTTTCTCTTCTCTTGTAACACCACCTACGGCATTGACTAGCCCTAGTGTGCCTTTCTTGTGGTTAGACGACCACCAGGTGGCTTTTTATGCATTGAAGTCAGCATTCACTACTGCCCACGTCCTCAAGCATCCTGATCCAGAACTCCCCTTCATCGTGGAAGCAGATGCGTCTTCTTTCGCTCTTGGCGCCGTGTTGTCCCAACATTGCCCTTCCTCTGGTCAGCTCCATCCAGTGGTGTTCCATTCTCGGAAGTTCTCCCCTGCTGAAAGCCATTACACCGTGACAGAGAAAGAACTATTGGCTATCAAGGATTCCTTTCAAGTCTGGCGGCATCACCTATTAGGGGCAAAACACCAAGTCACGGTATTCACAGACCATCGGAATCTCCAGGGCTTGGCTTCACTTAAGTGTCTCAATAGTCGTCAGGTGCGGTGGCATTTGTTCTTTGCAGCTTACGATTTCCAAATAAGACATCGATCAGGTTTATCCCACGGAAAAGCGAATGCACTATCTCGTTCCCCTGGGGGGGTTTCCTTGCCCGTTTTCCCCGAAACCTTACTGGATCAACATGTCATCTGTCTCTGTACCCCACCACTGCCGCTTCTCTCGTCAATCCGTACATGGGTATCACAACACCCTGAACAAATCTCCGAATGGGATCCAGTGATTCATGATGGGTTGCCATTTATCCAAAATAGACTGCTGTTACCCACAACGGACACCCCGCAACCTCGCTTTGGAGTGGTCCCACGACAGTGCCATTAATGGACATCCCGGTCAAAAAGGGACACTGGCACTCCTCAAGCGATGGTGTTGGTGGCCATCCATGAAACGGGATGTTGAATGCTATGTGAACACATGTGCGATCTGTGCTCAAGGCAAACATCGCCGCGGGCGCCCTGTAGGACTCCTACATCCATTGCCTGTACTCCCTAGGCCCTGGCACACAATAACAATGGATTTCGTGACAGACCTCCCATGGATCAAGGGCTTCAATACGATATGGGTGGTGGTGGATTCTTTTTCCAAATTGGCTCGCTTTGTTCCCTGTTCGGGCAGTCCCTCGGCCCCTGTGTTAGCTAACCTTTTCTTCAAGTCCGTTTTCTGTCTTTTTGGGTTACCCACTGTTATCATCTCGGACAGGGGGCCTCAGTTCACACCTCGGTTCTTACGGGCTCTTACTGGATTCCTAGGGATCGATTCCCGGTTCTTATCAGCTTATCATCCGGAAACGGATGGCCAGACCAAGAGGGTGAACCAGGCCATGGAACAATACTTACGTTGTCTCATTCTACAGCATCAACAGTCATATGTCAGTGTCTTACATCTTGCTGAGTTCGCATACAATAACGCACAACACTCATCCACCGGCTCTTCTCCGTTATATGTCCTGTACGGTCATCACCCTCGTACCTTACCTATTCCTGATTACACCTTTTATGACAATCCCGCCGCTGTGGCTTGTGCCGTGACCTTTCGGGCCTTCCATGCTGAAACGCTTGCTCATCTTCGTGAGGCTCAGCTGTCTTCGAAGTCTGCGGCTGATAAACAGATGGTTGAGGCGCCTTCCTATGCTGTGGGTGATAGGGTCTGGCTTTCGTCTCGACATCTCCAATTGCCTGGTTGTCAGAAGCTGCTGCCCCGTTTCGTGGGCCCCTATATGATTACCAAGGTGATCAACCCAGTGGCTTTTCGCCTGGCGGTTCCCGTCTCTTGGTGCATTCACCCCGTGTTTCATATTTCCCTTTTGAAACCCTGTCCCGCTCCTTCCCGTCTTCGGGATTCCCCTGGTCCCGTTTCTGTGGGTGGTTCTGAGGAGTTTGAGGTCGCTGACATTTTGGGTTCTCGTTTGGTCAGGGGTAGTCTCCAGTATTTGGTGGATTGGGTTGGTTTTGGCCCAGAGGAACGGTGTTGGGTTCCTGAGGTTGACGTCCATGCCCCGCGCCTTGTCTCTTGTTTTCACTTGTCTCATCCCTCCTCCCCACGTGGTCATGGGCCGTTAGCGGGGGCTCTGTCATGCGCGGAAAGGGTACCAACATGCACCCCATCATGCTTAATACTCAAGCCAAGAGAGGTAGTGATACCAGCACTCCCACTCCCGGGGACTCCCCGACACGTAGCACTGCTAAGCTTTCCAAGGTACACCCAGTTCATGGTCTTAGGTTACCTGTGGTGCGAGGGAGGCGTGAATGGTCTTTGTTTTGAGGCAGGGGTGGCGGTCACCCTCATTGGGTTCCTCGTTTGCATTGGCAACTTCCCTGGAGGTTGCGAACCGGCAGGAGCAGCCGCTTGCATTCACTTCCTGGTTACGGGACGCTTTCCAGATCACGGGCTTTGTCCTCCGCTCACGTGATCGGGAGCCGTGCATAAAAGCCGGTCAATTCGAATCACTCATTGCTTCACAGCTGTTTCTCACGCAACACTGTTCAGCGTCTCGATTCAAGATTCAAGGTTACTTGACCTCGGCTCACGGACTACGGATTGCTATCTCTCATTCCTTGGTACTGTCATTTTGGTCTGCACGGATACTCGGATTTCTGACCTTTGGATAACAAATTCTGGACTGCCTCTGAACTTCTCCCTGGTTTGTCAACTTTATCACGATTACCCGAAATCGACCTTTGGACTGCTTTTGGATCTGCCTTTGTTTTTGCCATGAACTGTTACAGTTGCTTTGAAGTGCTCCACGTCTTACCAAGTGCCACAAATCTTCCACGAATCATCCAGGTGTTTGCAGCCGGTACTACCATCTGGTGCCAGGCTTCAGGGACTGTTTGTGCGCCCCTTGCACCACAACTTCCGATCCCAGGCCCCTCCTTATTGGGTTTAGGTAAGCACTTTTTGGTATTTCATTTCGCTTGCGAGTTCAGTTACTGTGCCTGTTTGTGCTAATACTTGGCTTCCTTCCAACAGCCTTGGGTTCTTCGGCAGCGCCTGGTTCCTGTGAAACAACACCAACACCTGTGGTTTCAAGGCTCGCACAGAGAGTGTTCTTTTATCTCTCTGTGGGGAACTTGGGGACAGAGGCCCTAATACTCTTCACGACACAGCAAGTCTGACACTTTTCGACGGGAGTACAGCAGAAGCGTCGCCAATTTCTCGGAGTGAAAAAGCTGCTCAGAGAGAGGAATATCCCTTACACCATATTGTTCCCTGCGTGCCTGAAGTTCACTTTTAACAACAAATTGTATTTCTTTACGGTGCCATCGGAAGCGGTGAAGTTTAGCAGTGACACACGTGCGCAAGGTATTGTCTCGCCTTTGCCAATATTCACTTTTTCCTAAACCCGAGAAGTGTCAGTTCCACACTGACAGTGTGGAATTCCTAGGGTTCCATATCACTACAGAGGGCCTAGCCATGAACCAGTCCAAGGTCCGAGCAGTGCTAGAGTGGCCGAAACCCAGTAACCTTAAGGCTCTTCAGTCATTTCTGGGATTCTCGAATTTCTATCGACGGTTCATTCAGGGTTTCTCTTCTCTTGTAACACCACCTACGGCATTGACTAGCCCTAGTGTGCCTTTCTTGTGGTTAGACGACCACCAGGTGGCTTTTTATGCATTGAAGTCAGCATTCACTACTGCCCACGTCCTCAAGCATCCTGATCCAGAACTCCCCTTCATCGTGGAAGCAGATGCGTCTTCTTTCGCTCTTGGCGCCGTGTTGTCCCAACATTGCCCTTCCTCTGGTCAGCGCCATCCAGTGGTGTTCCATTCTCGGAAGTTCTCCCCTGCTGAAAGCCATTACACCGTGACAGAGAAAGAACTATTGGCTATCAAGGATGCCTTTCAAGTCTGGCGGCATCACCTATTAGGGGCAAAACACCAAGTCACGGTATTCACAGACCATCGGAATCTCCAGGGCTTGGCTTCACTTAAGTGTCTCAATAGTCGTCAGGTGCGGTGGCATTTGTTCTTTGCAGCTTACGATTTCCAAATAAGACATCGATCAGGTTTATCCCATGGAAAAGCGAATGCACTATCTCGTTCCCTTGGGGGGGTTTCCTTGCCCGTTTTCCCCGAAACCTTACTGGATCAACATGTCATCTGTCTCTGTACCCCACCACTGCCGCTTCTCTCGTCAATCCGTACATGGGTATCACAACACCCTGAACAAATCTCCGAATGGGATCCAGTGATTCATGATGGGTTGCCATTTATCCAAAATAGACTGCTGTTACCCACAACGGACACCCCGCAACCTTGCTTTGGAGTGGTCCCACGACAGTGCCATTAATGGACATCCCGGTCAAAAAGGGACACTGGCACTCCTCAAGCGATGGTGTTGGTGGCCATCCTTGAAACGGGATGTTGAATGCTATGTGAACACATGTGCGATCTGTGCTCAATGCAAACATCGCCGCGGGCGCCCTGTAGGACTCCTACATCCATTGCCTGTACTCCCTAGGCCCTGGCACACAATAACAATGGATTTCGTGACAGACCTCCCATGGATCAAGGGCTTCAATACGATATGGGTGGTGGTGGATTCTTTTTCCAAATTGGCTCGCTTTGTTCCCTGTTCGGGCAGTCCCTCGGCCCCTGTGTTAGCTAACCTTTTCTTCAAGTCCGTTTTCTGTCTTTTTGGGTTACCCACTGTGATCATCTCGGACAGGGGGCCTCAGTTCACACCTCGGTTCTTACGGGCTCTTACTGGATTCCTAGGGATCGATTCCCGGTTCTCATCAGCTTATCATCCGGAAACGGATGGCCAGACCAAGAGGGTGAACCAGGCCATGGAACAATACTTACGTTGTCTCATTCTACAGCATCAACAGTCATATGTCAGTGTCTTACATCTTGCTGAGTTCGCATACAATAACGCACAACACTCATCCACCGGCTCTTCTCCGTTATATGTCCTGTACGGTCATCACCCTCGTACCTTACCTATTCCTGATTACACCTTTTATGACAATCCCGCCGCTGTGGCTTGTGCCGTGACCTTTCGGGCCTTCCATGCTGAAACGCTTGCTCATCTTCGTGAGGCTCAGCTGTCTTCGAAGTCTGCGGCTGATAAACAGATGGTTGAGGCGCCTTCCTATGCTGTGGGTGATAGGGTCTGGCTTTCGTCTCGACATCTCCAATTGCCTGGTTGTCAGAAGCTGCTGCCCCGTTTCGTGGGCCCCTATATGATTACCAAGGTGATCAACCCAGTGGCTTTTCGCCTGGCGGTTCCCGTCTCTTGGTGCATTCACCCCGTGTTTCATATTTCCCTTTTGAAACCCTGTCCCGCTCCTTCCCGTCTTCGGGATTCCCCTGGTCCCGTTTCTGTGGGTGGTTCTGAGGAGTTTGAGGTCGCTGACATTTTGGGTTCTCGTTTGGTCAGGGGTAGTCTCCAGTATTTGGTGGATTGGGTTGGTTTTGGCCCAGAGGAACGGTGTTGGGTTCCTGAGGTTGACGTCCATGCCCCGCGCCTTGTCTCTTGTTTTCACTTGTCTCATCCCTCCTCCCCACGTGGTCGTGGGCCGTTAGCGGGGGCTCTGTCATGCGCGGAAAGGGTACCAACATGCACCCCATCATGCTTAATACTCAAGCCAAGAGAGGTAGTGATACCAGCACTCCCACTCCCGGGGACTCCCCGACACGTAGCACTGCTAAGCTTTCCAAGGTACACCCAGTTCATGGTCTTAGGTTACCTGTGGTGCGAGGGAGGCGTGAATGGTCTTTGTTTTGAGGCAGGGGTGGCGGTCACCCTCATTGGGTTCCTCGTTTGCATTGGCAACTTCCCTGGAGGTTGCGAACCGGCAGGAGCAGCCGCTTGCATTCACTTCCTGGTTACGGGACGCTTTCCAGATCACGGGCTTTGTCCTCCGCTCACGTGATCGGGAGCCGTGCATAAAAGCCGGTCAATTCGAATCACTCATTGCTTCACAGCTGTTTCTCACGCAACACTGTTCAGCGTCTCGATTCAAGATTCAAGGTTACTTGACCTCGGCTCACGAACTACGGATTGCTATCTCTCATTCCTTGGTACTGTCATTTTGGTCTGCACGGATACTCGGATTTCTGACCTTTGGATAACAAATTCTGGACTGCCTCTGAACTTCTCCCTGGTTTGTCAACTTTATCACGATTACCCGAAATCGACCTTTGGACTGCTTTTGGATCTGCCTTTGTTTTTGCCATGAACTGTTACAGTTGCTTTGAAGTGCTCCACGTCTTACCAAGTGCCACGAATCTTCCACGAATCATCCAGGTGTTTGCAGCCGGTACTACCATCTGGTGCCAGGCTTCAGGGACTGTTTGTGCGCCCCTTGCACCACAACTTCCGATCCCAGGCCCCTCCTTATTGGGTTTAGGTAAGCACTTTTTGGTATTTGATTTCGCTTGCGAGTTCAGTTACTGTGCCTGTTTGTGCTAATACTTGGCTTCCTTCCAACAGCCTTGGGTTCTTCGGCAGCGCCTGGTTCCTGTGAAACAACACCAACACCTGTGGTTTCAAGGCTCGCACAGAGAGTGTTCTTGTATCTCTCTGTGGGGAACTTGGGGACAGAGGCCCTAATACTCTTCACGACACAGCAAGTCTGACACTTTTCGACGGGAGTACAGCAGAAGCGTCGCTAATTTCTCGGAGTGAAAAAGCTGCTCAGAGAGAGGAATATCCCTTACACCATATTGTTCCCTGCGTGCCTGAAGTTCACTTTTAACAACAAATTGTATTTCTTTACGGTGCCATCGGAAGCGGTGAAGTTTATAGAAGCACATGTTCCTCTGCATCTTCCTGCTGATGACCTTATGGACAATGACTGAGCTCTGGGCTGGGCCTGTGTCCTCTAAATGTCTTCCTCATATGTAGAATTAAAAATCTCACTGGATGTTGGCCTTACCTACCGTTAACCGTGTTTCTATTTTACCTAGCTACACAGCTCTGGCTGTACACATGTCACCTAGCATCTTGGGATACACACCACTGAGCCAATGTGATACCGAAATGTCTACTTTGATCATACCTATTGTTGTTAATGTTTAAACTGCAACGCTCTAATGTCTCATTTACAGGCCCCTATTTCCAACTTAAAGATGCGGGGGCAAGCACTACACGACCGCTAAAACTGCTTGTTTTGTAACGGAACCATTTTGGTTCCAAGTGTGCTAGTGCACGGCAATAGCGCATCCCACTGTGATTGCACTGTTCTTAGATACACCACTGTTATGGGTTAGCCCCAGTTGGGCTCTTATACAGGCTGGGCCAAGTTGGGGAAGGCTCAGCTGTGTACGGGTAAGGTCCGGGGTTGTTCGCACTGCTAATCTCGAGTTGGTGGTGAGGGTGGCGGGAGGGATTGGGATGTTATTAAAAAAAGGCACACAAGGTTGCACGGCACGTGCATTCAAGGGGCACAAGTGCACTTTCAAATCCAACTTTCGGAGCTCATACAGTTGCTGGGTCTGGGAGGTCCACTAGACAAGTGTTATGGGATTAAATGTTGATTACTGAAATGCCTACTGTCATAATGTCCTGGAACATTCGGGGATTGATCAATCATACCAAGGCCTTTAAGATCATGGCCTATACCAATAGGCATAGCTGTAAAATACTATTTCTACATGAAACGCATTCCAACGGTCATATGTTAAGGACCACGGCGCCGTCGTGGGGCCCCGCTAGATACTTCACTTCCTACTCCACCCAATCCAGAGGTGTCCTCACGATGGTCCATAAATCTATAAAATTTGTACCACACAAGAGCTACATAGATCCCGAAGGGCGCTATGTCTTACTACATTGCACACTAGTTAATATGGAATATCTGCTTGTTAACACCTACTGCCCTAACGTGGACTCTCCTGAATTTTTTGACACTGTGGCCACCATATTACTTGGTTATGTAGGAATCCAGATTATGTGGGGGGGACCTGAATCTTATCCTAGACACTGTTCTAGACAGAACTGGGACTGCTATCCGAACCCTATCTAGTGCTGCACGCAGGTTACATGACCACATCAGAACACTTAACATCTGTGATGTCTGGAGGACGCTATACTCCCAGCAGCGGGAATATACTTATTACTCGTCAGTGCATGATAGCTCATCCAGGATAGACCTGTTCTTTGTGTCGAGTGAAATCATGGGTAGGGTTGAAGGGTCTCGGATCTTACCTCGCACACTGTCATACCACGCCCCAATCACACTATCTGTGGAGCTGGGAGTGCCTGTCCCGACATTCAGTACCTGGCGCTTTAAATCCGAAGCCCTCAAGGATATTGTGTTCAAAGCTGAAATACTGGCTGACATTGAGTCTTTCTTTGAGCACAACTCCCTACAGGCCACGTCTGCTGGGGTTTGGCGGGACGCCTTCAAAGTGTACATCAGGGGAATGTCCATTTCCAGGGAAGCAGGAGTTCTGAAAGCAATTAGAGCTGCCCTCGGCCGCTCCGAAGCCAAACTGCGGCAACTGGAGCTGCAGTGCTCCACTGGTGCTCACCCTGCCATACTCGCCCATATCGGGGAAGAACTCCAGACATACAATGCACTTGCTACCAACGAAGTCCAATACTTTAGTCGCCCACAGGCTGGCCGGAAATATGGTGAGGGAGATAGACCGGGGAAAACATTAGCGGCACTTGTAAGAAGGGAATTTGGCCGGACCCAGATTACCTCCATCAAAGATGAGCAGGGCAACACACAGTGGGTGGACCAACAAATCTTAAACACATCCACCAAGTTTTACAGGTCCCTCTACTCCCAGCCTACCGAACACACCGAACAACACATGTGTGAGCTCCTTGACCAGATCCCCACCACATGAATCTCCCCCATTACCCGGGACCAGCTTGACTCTCCAATCACACTGGACGAGATAGTTACGGCCATCTCAGATTTGCCCAAAGGTAAAGCGCCGGACCCTGATGGGCTTACCACGGAATTCTATCAGGAGAACATTGCTATACTGGCCCCTAGGTTGCTCGAAGTTTGGGACGAATCACTCCGTGCCTCCATTCTCCCCCCCTCCTTGCGTGAGGCTGCCATCACAGTATGGCTCAAGCCTGGTAAGCCCGACGATGAATGTGGATCATTTCGACCTCTCTCTCTCATGAACCTTGATACAAACATTTTTGCCAAAATCATTGCGAATCGCTTTTTGCCCATCAGGACATATTTGGTCCATGAGGACCAGGCAGACCATGCAGGCTTTGTTCCTGGGCGGTCCTCCCATAATATCAGGAGGTTGTTTAATATAATGTCCCGTATTGACCAGGATGCGCATGCGGTGGCGGTCACCCTAGATGCTCAGAAGGCCTTCGATATGGTCTTGTGGAGGTACATGTGGTTGGTGCTGGAGACAATGGGCGTTGGCCCAAACATGATCGGGTACATCAAACTGTTATACGCTTCCCCTGTGGCGCAGGTGCGAGCTAATTCATTGACATCTAATCTGTTCACACTCTTCAGGGGTACCCGACAGTAAAATCTGAGATGTTCCCGCTCACTAGATCTACCCAACAACCCACCACCGAATACCCTCTCCGCTGGTCCCCACATGGTGTCAGATACTTGGGCGTTCAGATATCCCTAACCATACCCACCCTGCTTATCGATAACTACCTGGCAGTAGCACAAACAGTCGAGACAACAATCTCACTGTGGCTTACTCTCCCATTATCTATGGCTGGCCGGCTCTCCCTCATTAAAATGATCATACTTCCTAAGCTCCTTTACACTTTTAGCAACATACCCGTATGGCCTGGGACTGAATACTTTGCCAAACTACACACACTATTTGCACAGTTCCTATGGCACTCTGGTGCAGTGCGTAAAAAGTGGACCGACATGGTGCTTCCATACAAACATGGGGGACTTATGGCTCCTGATCTAATGCTATACTGGACTGCGGCCCAAGCCCAACACGCTTTCACTGGTACCCTGGCTCTCCAACGCGCGTGCATGTTAAATTGGAGGGGCTGGCGGCTGCTGGCATCAACATAATGTCCCTTATACTGCACCAGCATTACGCACCTGACTCTCCTATTGACCCAATCAACACGACCCTTCAGGCCTGGACCCGTCTGCTGCACCCCATAGCTGAGTCCTTCCCATACTGTAAATGGCTCCCTGTGTGGGCCTTCCCTGGTCTGGAGCCTACGCATGACACTGCTCTGGCGCGACACTGGGGAGCTTTGGGATACCGGTCGCTGACTGACTTCTACCATGATGGCAGGTTCAATGACCCCCAGACATGGAAACGAGGGCACCAGAACAGCCTTGGAGACTCTCCAATACTACAGACTCCAGGCTGCATTTCGCAGCAAATGGCCATCCTTTCCAGAGGAACCCCCAGATAGCCCGGCGCTCGCATACATTGCCAACTCGGGCGGCGCCCGTGGTGTTGTCTCCTCACTGTACAAGATTCTACAAGACAATGGCCCGACTGTCTCTCAAGGCGCGCGATGAATGGGCGGCGGAGTTGGGCTTGGAAATAACCGATCAGATTTGGGAGAGAATGTGCCTACATACTCAAAAGGTCTCCTTCAACTTCCGCTACCGCGCCATACAGTATAAACCGCTAAACAGGCTTTATTATACCCCACATAGGACTTTGAGGTTCACCAACACCACTGTGCACCCCTGCCCCCGTTGCGGGGCGGTGGAAGCTGATTACCTACACATGTTCTGGGCCTGTAACAAACTGCATGAATTTAGGGAAAGCATCTTGCAAACACTGTAATTACTGAGACTGTGATTGATCCCGACCCCCTAGCAGTCCTGTTTAGAGCATGGAGAACTGATGATACCAGACACTTGGCTAAATTTCTGAACATAAGTTGCATGACAGCCAAAAAGTATATACTCCAGAATTGGAAAAACTCCTCCCCCCCGGTCTTTCATAAGTGGCTGCGCTTGCTCACCTGGTGTTCGAAATTGTGAGGAAGAATACCTGACCATGCTCCCCGCCCACTCTTGCTCCAAGAACATCTGGGTCGAATTCAACACTTATCTTAACAATTGGGGTGGAGGAGCACTCGGGTCAGGCTTGTCCCCTGCCCCACCAGGAACTACTCCTACATCATGAACTCCCATACCCTCTCCTCTCATGTGAGTATATGTTGACATTGCTGTGATTACTGTATTGTGAGCAATGTGTTGCTCCAAAGTATACCTACTATGTATATCTGATGCCTTATTGTATGTGCCTACTGTGTACCTCTGCCGTCAAAACTAAAAGTAAAAAAAATAAAGAAAGGCCCATAAAGGCCTTTAACCCTAGCCCACCAGGGATGATATAAATATTATTTTAAAAGACCCTGCAGGCCTTAAGGAATCCAGCATCCCGGGACTCCAGCAGGGTCCATGTTGGAATGGGGCGGGGCTTAAAAGCCCTTTAGGCCCTCCCATGGCCTTCCCCTGTCACACCCCTTGGAGGCAGGTAAGTGATTGGACAGGGTAAGTAGCCAATCCTGGGAGAGGGTAGGGTATTTAAGTAAGCCCGTGTGAATGTTTTAGTCTGGGTTAGTTGGGCGATGCCAGGAGGACGTCCGAGAGACCAGTGGAAACGAGAGCGTTTTTTAATGGGCAGAGTCTATTGTTAAGGAGGGGGTCTGCAGAGTGTTTGGGTGAGAAAGAGAGGAGTGTAAGCAGTAGAGGTAGAGTAGGAGTAGTGGAGTGGGGGTAGTAGTAGTGGCAGAGGTAGTAGTGGTTGGGAGTAGAGTTGATAGGTGCAGGGAGTAGCCAGCATAGGACATTAGTTGTAGAGGGGGAGGTAATACTAGAGGGGGAGTAGGGCACCATATTCCTGGGTGTCCATAATAGTGAGAGAGGTGTGCAGGGAACCACACCCCTGAGTAACTGGGAAGGTAGTAGAGAGAGGTAGTGGTATTAGTGGAGTGGGAACGTTTTAGTAGCAGGAGGAACAACAATGAGTGGGAGAATAAGAGAAGATATTGGTAAAGTCGGTGTGTGTATTAGAGGAACAGTAGGAGGCAGAGAAATAGAGTGAGAGGAAGGAGGGAGAAGGAGGAACAGAGTTAGAGGAGTAGTTGGAGACAGGTGCTAGTAAGAACATGAGTGGGAACAGGAAGTCAGATTGAATGGTGGAGGTGGAAAGGCAGAGTGTGGGATTGAAGGGACAATGCAGTGGTGGGAGGAGAAACGTTTGAAGATTCATTATTGTAGGGTCAGGAGTGAGAGGCTGTGAAAGGTGTGCGTGTGATGCTGGGTGAAATAAGGCACCATTCCCTAATCCCGGAGAGACTAACAAACGATAGGAGAGGGAAAGTTAGAAGTTCCCTAGAGAGACAGATAGACCGCGTCATAGGGAAAACACCTATAGTCATAGTTAGAAGAACAGATAGGTGTTAGCGATCGGTCGTGAATAACAGCCCGGTAGGGAATTCTGGGGCTGGGAGGTGGGACACAGGCCTGGAAAGTTGAGAGAAGGAAGGGCCGGCCCTAGCGCCAGAGTTCCCAGTCCATTAGACCCTGAGAAACCCAAAGAAGAAAAGAAAACAGCCATTCTGACAACTAAGTTTGATAAACACCCTTGAAACCTGACTTTAGGAGGCAGTGAGGTGCTTTGTGGCATGCCGCCCCAAAACATCTTGCTAAATGGAAAATGTCCATCATCTACGGAATGCACTCACATATCACCTTTTGCCAAAATCTGCAAAGCGTCCAGGCAGGATTCACAATGACACCTAACTGGAGCGGAGATTCAATGCTGGGTGAAAAACTTAACAAATGCACTCCACATACAAACTATAAAAGGGCCTCATTATGAGATAAATTCGACAAACTCAAATACTGTTACAGCCAAAATGCCACTTCTTAACAGGAGTTAAATCCTTCAGATTCCGAGGAGGTGTTATTGCCCATTGTGGAGTCTCATAGGACCCCATTGTAGTTTTGAGGGGGAATTCCTCCATTGTTTGGATGCAAAGTGGAGAAAACCCCTTGGGTGCTCTACTGGAGGTTGCTCCTACACTTTCCTTAGAAATTATGTATATCACGTTGCGACACAAATGGTGGTAATTCTATTACCCACTTTTCTACCGCACCACCATATTCATATTGAGGCCCAAAGACTTTAAAGACCTAGACCTTTCTTGACAGGATAAATGGCTCCTCCCTAATACCTAAGTCCACACACCCTGCTCTGCTAGCCTAACCCAAGACTGGGCAGTCTGCCCCCCCCCCGCTTACTCCCGTGGTTGCTTGTAAATCACTTGCTTTCAAATTGCACTCCCCCACTGCCTTTGTTAGCTCCCTGCTCCCTGATTCCATCAGGAAGGGGAAAAAGCTGAAATTGTATATATGTATTACGTTTTTTATTGAGCCTCTTGAACCACATAACTGTTAGGTGAAATCCTTGAAGCGAGGGCCTGCAAGTGGCTCAGCGGCCAGGTACCACTGACGCTTCCAACATTCTGATGCACCTGGGAGGGCGATTTCCCCATGGAAATCGGGAGACGTACATTTTCCCATAGGAATGCATTGGTGCTACAGTTATTTTAGGCAGGAGACTGTGGAAAAAAGCTATATTTTTAATTGAAAAATCGTGAATTTCCCGCTTAAATGGTGAAGGTTGGCATGTGTGCATTGCAACATGCTCTGTCTGTCCCTGAAGACTTAAGATACATCAAAGAACAGCTCCCAAAACTATTCATTTCCCCGCCACCTCTTATTCCACAATGGGCATGGTGGCCACTTCTGGCATGCATGGTTACATTTTTGAGATTTCCGATTCTCCTCCCACCAAAAGCATCCCATTCTGGCCAAAGTGGCTACTATTTCTGGAAGCACTCTGCTCCCGCTGTATTATTTTTCTCATCCACAACTAGTTTCCGGCATATGCAGCCACTATCCCGCCTTCTCTTCTCTTTCCTTATTACATTTGATAACACTGATGACACTGGTTATGTGTGAATCTGTGCACGTTTGTTAGTGCTTTGTGAAAGAACTTCTCTACTGGGTGCAACAAAGTCCCTGATTGGCCTCCCATCCAGCCAATAATAATAAAGCCACAACACCGGCAGGCGAAGCCGGCAACAAGCGAAGGCCAAGAGCTAAGGTCAGATTCACTCTCGGCAGCTCTCTGTGGCTCCCGAGATGCCAAACATTATCTGTAGGCCGCACTCACCGGCAAAAAGAATCTGCCCCCAGCTCACACTTGAAGCCGTCACTCGCTGCCTGACACAGCAGCTCCAGACTGCTCGCCCCCATCCCATCTCCATCCACCACCTTGCAGCCAAACCCTATTTCACCCCCAAGCAACCTAGTCACACTGAGCATCACCACCCGGAACGCCTTCCTGCAACTCAGGACCACCCTGGTGGCCCCACATTCACTCCTGCCTACCATCAATGTCTGTAATGCCTACCTGAAATTAAGAACCATCACATCCCGCATCCACTGCCCCCCAGCAACCCCACCTCGCACTGACTCTGCCAGACCCTCTCTTACCACACAGATTCCCACCCGCCATACAAAACACACACTGTTAAATGCACTAACCCCCTTCAGAACACTCCCCTGCAGTGTGCCCTTCTCAACACTCAATCCATCAAAGCTCACCCCCACGAAATCCTTGACCTCATGATATCTAACAACCTTGATATCCTCGCCCTCACTGAGACCCGGCTATCCCCTTCCTCTGGACCTATCCCATCCATTGCCATTCCTGACGGGTACGACACTGTCCGTAGCAACAGGCAAGACAGAAAAGGTGGAGGGGCCACCCTTATCTCCAAAGACTCCCTCCCACTCATGCCATCCCATCTACATCAATTCCCAACTGTGAATCCTTATCAGTCAAACTTAGATGCTCACAAAATAATACCATTGCCATTCACCTCATATATCACCCTCCCAGCCCTATAGCTACCTTCGAGGATGATCTTCTCCATCTCTTTACTAAAAAACTCAAACCCACCACCCAAACTTTTATTCTAGATGACCTCAACCTAGGATATAAAGATGCCAATGATGCAGATGCCTCTGCCATTACCTCTGCATTTGTTGCTTCCGGCTTATCTCAAACCATCTCAGGACTCATACACTCACATGGCCGCACTCTTGACTGGTTGCTAGACCACCAATGTAACATCACAGTCACCTCCAACCTGCATTGCCCATTGTCAGACCACCATACCATCACCTTACCATCCCAGCCATCAGCAAACCTCCCAAACACAGCCCTGAAAGTAGCGTCACCTTGGCTCGTAGTTCTCGTAACTTGACCAACTCCAACATCACCCCCTTCTCAACCTCCCTCTGCCACACAGGACCTCCTTTATCCTTGTCGACCACTACAACACATTGATCTCCAATGCTGTTAATAAACTTGCACCCCTTAAAATCAAGAAACCCCAGACAGCACAAGTCTTGGTTCACTCCAGAATTGCGTGCCGTAAGGGCAGCAATTCGTTCAGCAGAAGTCACTTGGTTCAAAAGCATCCTAGCCTTAAATTCACAGAAGTACAAACTACGGATCCTCACTACCAAAGCCGCCACTTACTATGAGAGAATCTCCAACGCAGCCTCCAGATCACGGGGACTCTTCACCATTCTTTGTGAACTTGAGACCCTACCTTACCCCACCTGACGCTGTCACCAAAGACAACACGTGGTGCAACAAGGTTCAAGACACCGTCACAGGGAAAATCAAACTTCTCCAAGCTAAAATCCACACAAAGGAAGCCACACTGCCTCCCACCCACCAGACACCATGATATACCACCTTTTACCTTCCAACCCATCACCGTCAATGCCCTTTCCAATATCATTGCAGGACTCAAACTCTCTAGATGCAAGGGTGATGCACTCTCAGCCTCCTTGGTCAAAGATTGCGTGAAGCCTTTACTCCCGCTCATAGCCTCCATCATCAACTTCTCCTTCAGATCCTGTTCCGTCCCTCTCTCACTGAAAGAATCCTGGATCTCACCACTCCTAAAGAAAAATCTCCCTTGACCCTGCCATCCACACCAACTGCCACCACATTAGGACGTCCCCTTTCTCTTCAAAATCATGGATAGAGTAGCCTACCTACAAATCCAAGCTTACCTCGAACTTCCCCACATTCTAGGAACCCACCAGTCTGGCTTCCGCCCCGATCATGGAACAGAAACCACCCTCCTGGACTTCAATAACCACCTGGACATGGCCATGGATAAGGGATCCCTATCCTTACTCCTTCTCCTCGACCTTTCTGCAGCTTTTGACCTCGTAAATTACAATCTCCTTTACCAAGTGCCAGTCTCAGCTGCCCACTTCTCATCTGACGCCACCAAATGGATCACATCTTTCCTCACTAACAGAACCTCTAGATTATTTGAAGGTGAGGCCAGTGCCACACCAATGCCCAACTCATACGGGGCGCACCAAGACTCATGCATCTCACCTACCCTGTACAATGTCTGCACTAATCTTCTCTTTGACCGTCTCGATGCCTTGGGTATCTCGTATAGCAACTACGCCGACGATACCCAAATCCTTATTCCCCTGACTGGCAATCATCACGCGATAGAAGCGCTTAAAATCAAACAAATTTACGAGACTATCCAAATCTGGATGGCTGAACACAGCCTCTGTATCAATGACGAGAAAACAGAACTCTTGCTCATCGGATTCCCTGCTTGTGTGAAGAGTGTTTCTCTTGAGTAGAGATCCTATTTCATCGATGGCCACAAGATCCTTGTCGCATCCCACGTCAAGACCCTCACAGTCTACCTTGACTCGACCCTATCCATGTCCCGCCGCCATGTCAACCCTTTTGCCTCCACTGCAAGCTATGCTACAAAACGCATCAATGCCAGCAGACCATTCCTCACCACCACCAACCGCCTGGAATTTACATGAGCCCTGATCAGCTCAAAACTTGACTACTGCAACTACCTGCTCAGCGGCACCACTCAAAAGAACCTTTACAAACTCCATCCACCCGGAACAATGCTCTCAGAGCCTCCTTGAGCATTGGTAGAAGGGACCATATTACGGCGGCTAAAAGATCTGCCCATTGGCTCCAGTCAAAGACATAATTAACTTTAAGCTCCTTTCCCTCACCCACCACTACCTTGCTAACGACGCGCTTGGCTACCTGGAGGATTGCCTAAAAAAACATGCCTCTCTAAGACATATCAGGGCAGCCTACAGCCACCGCCTCATTATGCCCAGATACAATCGAGTCAAAGCGGGGGCACAAGCTTTTCTGTCCAGGCACCTTCCTTGTGGAGCAGGCTGTCGTCATACCTGAGATCGAAACCATTGAACAACATGTTCAGTAGGCACATCAAAACCTTGCTGTATAACTGTCCATCTTCCCCTTTCTGTTCCCCCGCTGACTTTTGTTCACCCTTCTGCAACTAGCGCCTAGATACCCATGAGCTTTGCACGCTGCAACAAATGTATAAATAAAAACTGATTTAGCGCATTATGTATGAATCCTTGGAGAAGTGTTCACCTCTTTCCCTGAGAAGCAATTCTCATTTAAGCATGACATGTGTGTGAGAACCTCAGAGTGTCCATAAGATAGCTTCATCTGATCCTAAAACACAGCCTACCTTACTTTAAACCTAGATTAACAGAGTCTTCACAAGGGGTGGGAAGCGCCAGAGCTCTTCACTGGTCCCTACTCCGAGGAGGGGCTTTTGATTCTCTCTTCTTCCTTTCTTAATATCTACAGCATTTTTGTCACTAATATAGGACCTCTCGGCTCCAATCCGAGGGAAACGTCAGCCACCATTCCAGTCCTGCTTTCAATAGTGGTGCTGTCTCCCTGAATCACCCATCTTGGTAGGTGCTCCACTCTTGGGGCTTCCTTGTGGCATGGGAAGGAGGGAGGAGTGATGACACCCTAAGGCACGCCTCTAGCAGTCGTCCCTTCTTTTTACGGCCCCTTTAATCACTGACTCAACTGTCTCCATTCCGAGTACCGGCACCATTGCGTGCCACATGATTCCCGTCCCAAGAGGTTACTGTCAGCAGCTTCGGCACGCAGGTAGCCTTTCCCTCTTGGTGGTGATCTGTGGTCCTACTTGTTAGTCGGTATTAGCATTGTTCCCTGGACAATGTCTCATGAATCTTCTCATAACAGGTGCAGACGTGGTTATACCTGCAGTATATAGCCCATTTGCAACATGAAACCAGATTATGAGGCACATCACACACATATCTTCTAACACATAATGCCCAATGTGCCTCAGAAATCGGGTTTCACATTGCATACTTAACATATGTAAAATGTAGAACTGGGCAGGCATTATCAGCGGCTGAAGTTGTGACTGGATCTGAAATCACTCCATTGTCTTTGTGTGGAATACCGTGAATATGCATAGGGTTGTGGTCCGACCTCTAGTTCACAGTTTTGCAACCTTTCTGTCTTTCTAAGCCTCAATTCACTTATTCAGGGTTTCTCAGGCTCCCATAACCTGAATAACCTTTCCAGTGAGTTTTCAGAATGTCCGCATTACTCTCAATCCCCCTTTTATAGTGTATTTGGACACTTGGCTTTCTGTGGCTCTCATAACCTGGATGTGTTCCCCAGATATTATTCACAATGTTCTAGCCTTGCAGCAGTATGTTTTCCGTCAGATTTCTCTGGCTCCCAAAACCTTGTTGGCTTTCCCAGTGGCTACATATCTCTGTAGCTATGATCTGAAGTGAACAGAGCTCGAGATCCAGGCTCCCTCATATGGTCTGGTCTCGGCATCTGTTCTGCTTGGTCGCGCCACCAGATGTGATGGGTGTTTTTTCATCTCTGCTCTCATTCCGCCCTGGGCTTGTAGGTCTGATAGAATGCCAACAGGTAGGCATTCGGTTAGCGTTTGGCTCACCCTTCTTACTTCCGCAGGCTCCATGGCCTACCGTGGCTTCACTCCTCCTGGACATCAATAGTGCGGAGGCTTGACTCTGAAAAGCCGTCCCACTGCCGCCGTAGGAGTCTCCCTTTGCTTAACAATCTGTCCTCTTATAAACATCACAGAAACTATTTCAACAATGTCCTTCTTTGTTGACCATGGCATTCAGGTTGTGTTCAGCTTTATCTGCAGCCTAGAGAGAAAAAGGAAGGATCTTTGTAAAATAACGTGGTTGCAGGAGATAAACAAATTGTTTCCATATTCATATACGCAGGCAAGGTGATTTGAACAGGGAGTTCCATTCTGGAATGTGAGTCTTTGCCCCCAAGAAGGTAGTCACTTCCAGTGAGGTCCCACTTGCCCGGAACCCTAACGAGGGTCTTGCGTAGTGGGCTATCTCTCTAGCCTCAAGAGGGTGGCTCCGAAAAACGAATTCAAGGATGGGCTAAAATAAAATGGAGTTTGTTTCCAGTGTTGGTGGTTCAAGTCTTGTGAATTTAAAATTATAAAAGGTACAAATTGCTACTATTAAAGTCCTTGCCGCTGCACGGACACCCTATGCACAAAGTAATGTTCAAATAGACTGGCCAACAAAACAGCTCATCCGAACCTTAATGAGTCCATAGTCTCCCGCACACCCTAGGCTAATAACAAATGTTCCAATAGTGGGAAACTCATGATCTCTCTAAACATATATTTAAGACATTTTCCTCTTGCTTTAACAAAGGAATCCAACCATGCTTGACTAAGCGCTATGTTGCTTCCCAAAGCTAGGACTGCACACAAGAAATACCTAATAATAATAATAGCAACAGGTAGGCTCCAGCAGATGCTACTCACAGTCTGGACTGCTCTGTTGTACTTTCCATTTTTGTCTCCTGCCTCCAGGACCTGTCTTAAGTATATGTTTTGAGAAATCTTGAGTCGCCCACTATTGGAACATTTGTTATTAGCTCAGGAGTTGAGTGTATTCAGGCTGCCTTGTAGGCTGTGCCCCTGGCATGATGATTTCTAATTAATAACTCCCGATCCCTTCACAGGATCACAAGGAGGCTCTCTCAAGGTTGCGCATTCATTGATTCTAACAATGGCTCCCACTTGGGTGTTCACTTCATTATATTTCACAAAGGCACCCTTCTCAACCTTTCTAAGGTTCAGCCTTTACAACTGGTCCGCCCTTGGCAGTGGTTTTCTATGATTCACAGTTGGCCCCTCCTAGATACTGGGTTTGGTTGGTCTGGATTCATAACCAGTCCCGCCTGTATTTTTGTTTTCAACAGGATTTACAACAGGCCCCTCCTGGACCATTGGCTTTCTCAGGATTTACAACAGGTCAGGATCCACAATAGGGCCCGCCCGGACCTTGGTTTCCTCAGCCTTCACAGCACTTCAATGGGTATTTCACCACCCACATTTAGGATTCTTGTCAGGCAGTTATTAATTAGCCGCTCTTCTGCCACAGGTTAGATTCTACACTCTATTTTCCGCTGGTCACCAGTAATAAACACCAGGGCTTGGCAACAAATTTCCCTAGGTGCAAGAGTTGTTCTGGTTTACCTTTAGCAACAAACCCCTCCTTGGGGTCTCCAGGTACCAGCCACTTGCAGAGCTTCTCCGAACTTGGATGGGATGCACCACTTTCTTACAGATAGTGCTAGCTTTCAGCCTCTTTAAAAGTCCTGTCATTTCCCAGACAGATATCACCGCTTCAATTGCCCTTTGTACTAAAATTCTGCTCCATATGGACATTTCCCTGCTCGTTTTATGCATCAGGAGTTGGAGCAGTTATTCCCATGTGTTGAATGATTGGTCATATTTCATGCCTTTCTCGGGGTTGGGCAAAAAGAAGGCAAAGCAGACTTAACTGCATCAAGGCGCAGTCGTTAATTATACAACAGAAAGTGCAGCAAAAAGAAAATGGGGTTTCACTGCCTGTCTTTGGTCTGTGATTAGCAAAGCGTTACAGGGACTGAGGCCAAGAACCACAAAGCAACGGTCTAGCTGAGAATGGCGATTTGTGGTTTTGAATCTAGTGTTGGGAATAGTTAACATCATTGTGTTTTGTTAGACCAGTGAAGACAGATCTTTGCGACAAGCCATTTAGGGGCAAGGCCATGAATGCACTTCAAAACGTGGACTAGCACACTGAAGTGATTGTATGTGCTTACTGGGAACCAATTGAGGGATTACCTAAAGTAAGAGAATTAATTGGAATTGAGGAACTTAAAAACATGGTGGACCTGTGGTTTTTGGACAAATTACAGGCGGTCAAGTTGATACTCTGGGATTCCTGCACACAAAGCCTTCACATAATCCAACTGTGACTTAAGGGAAATGGCCACAGATGCTTTCTTGGTATTCGAAATGTAGGAGAAAACTGTCACCAAGTTGCCACAGTCTTAAAAAGGCAAATTTGACCACTTTACAAATTCAGGAGTTGGCACCAAATTCGGACTGCCAAAGAACATCCAATATCTAGATTTTCTCAGAATAGGCAGTGGACAAATCAAAAAGGAGAGGAGGGGAAGGGATACAAGCAGAATATTTGACCAGATGTGTAGGTCTCAGTAGAACAACTTCCATCTTGGATGAATTGAACTGCAAGTCATTGTAGGGCATCCAACACCACTGGTTTAGTTAGTTCAATGTGTGAGGGTTTTCTTCTAAAGTCCTATGGTGAGCAGATCAGGAAGACCAACCCTAGCCAGCGGCACAGGGTTTCAGCCCCAACCAGTAGCACATGTGTAGCACATGTGGCAGGGTTTCAATCCAAGTTAGTCCAAACTCTCACAGTGGTAAACATGTCAGAGAAGTCTGGCTTAAGTCTTAAGAGGGCAGTGGGCGGGAATAAAAGTAAAGATCCCATACACACATTAGGACACAATAAACGATTATCTACAGAGCATAATTACTGAAACTATAACTGCTTCATAGAAAAGCTGTATATTAATGAGTTAGTTACTGAAAGGTAAGTACGCTATCTTAGCAAATAATATGAAAGAAACTGACAGTGTCTCTGGATGACACACACTACACTTAAAAACACAAGTAAAATAGAGGCAATCAATATTATAGTTTTAGCTTGAAAGTCGAACGTTTTAAAAAATATGCTTGAAAACATAAAGCCTTTAAAAATAAAAAGTAATTAAAATGTCCCAGGAATTCCTATTCAATTACCTAAATGTGTGTTCATCACAGTTTCAGGGGTAAGTAATAGTTAAGAGTACTTTTAGACAATCTCAAAGCGTTAGCAGCGTTTTGAAAAATATTTCAAAAAAGGTAGCAGGATCTCCTCTCCAGAAAGAACATGGCATGATAACCTGTTATTAGATGAGAGTTTGCAGCACACACTTTTTGCTCACTGTACCTTTCACAGATGGGAAATTACCATTTGCATTTCAGTCTTTGTCCCGCCCACATGGGCAGTCCAGCACCGAAATGATATGGCAATTCCTCTCTGAACAAGAGTACCAAAAGCAACCCCACACACGTGTTTTAGTCTTGTTGGGCCTCATCAGTGAGGTGAAGCTTTGTTTCTCTGAGCACAGTGAGCAGGGAGTCCACGTCTGGTTGCCCCCAGGTAACTCAGGGTGACCAACCCCAAGTTCCTTTCAAATATTTCAAAAAAGGTAGCAGGCACTCCTCTCCAGAAAGAACATGGCATGATAACCTGTTCTTAGATGAGAGTTTGCAGCACATGCTTTTTGCTCACTGTACCTTTCACAGATGGGAAATATTCATTTGCATATCACTCTTTGTCCCGCCCACATGGGCAGTCCAGCACCGAAATGCTATGGCAATTCCTCTTTGAACAAGAGTACCAAAAGCAACCCCATACACGTGTTTCAGCCTTGTTGGGCCGCATCAGTGAGGTGAAGCTTCACAAAGAATGATATGCAAATGGATATTTCCCATCTGTGAAAGGTACAGTGAGCAAAAGGCGTGTGCTGCAAACTCTCATCTCAGAACAGGTTATCATGCCATGTTCTTTCTGGAGAGGAGCGCCTGCTACCGTTTTTGAAACATTAGCAGCGTTTTGGTCATAGAAATGAACAAAAAACAATAGTCAACTTTTGGGTATAATAAGTAGGTATGTATGTCCCAACAGGTAATAAGAGGATAATCATCTCATTGGCGAGCCGTGAAGTTCCGGCAAGAAGAGATCCAGGCCCAGTTTCAATGACAGATAGCTGCAGAGGTAGACCATCAATCCACTGCAGAAAAGAGTTGCAGTCAGGGGGCTTTGAAGAAAGACTGCACACAAACAGCCGAGACATGTGGACCTGCAACACCAAAGGGTCAAAAGAACAGAGGGCGAAGCCCATTCTGATGGATGCTGTGAAGAAAGTGGGTACAGAGGTCATTTTAGGTGTCAGGACTGGGTCTTACTAGGCACTGGTTTTGGTTCCTGTCTGATGGAAGTGTCTTCTGAGATGGCTGGCCAGAACAACAGAATCCTTGACTTTGAAAAATCCACCTTAATCAACCCAAAAAAAGGAGGATGGGGCAGCAGTAGTCACAGTGAGGCAGCCAAAAGATTATGGCTATCGCCCCTGCGTCCTGGGGCATACAAGGCTAGTACTGGCCCCGCAGCAGGACCTAGGCAGTCCCGTGCGGAGGGGGTGTATGCTATTCGCACCCTGCAGCTTCATCTGGGCTCCAAATAGTTCTTTTTTTATGGGAGACGGGCTATGCGCATATTGCGCAAACCCAATCTACCATATAAATAAAAAACAAGATGGCTGCCACCATAGAAAATGCATCCCTTTTCTATTTCTATGGCGCCCGTGAAGGGACAGAGCATGGAGCCAGAGCAGGGAGCCCCAGCAGCTAAATTGGTTGGGGGTTGTTGGGGTCTGAGGAGCAGGCGGAGGCACCCAGGGAACGGTAGTACCCTGCAAAGGGCTGCACATGTCTAGGAAAACCTGGCTGGTACACTGTGTTCTCAACTGCATTTCAGGCCACCAGGATTGGCTGAGTGCCCTTCCCTGGGTGTGAATAACATTTTAAGCTGGATGCAGACAGCTACAGTGGAGACAGAGGATTCAGCAAATGCATTAGGATCAATCCCATGATAAGCAGCAGCCACATGTGTGTGAGGAATGGTATTACCATCAAATGATCAAATTTTATAATCCAGAGGGAGACCCCCCACCCTCCTTACCCCCCTACCTTAACTATTACCCTTACCCTATCCAACACCTATATTTTCGTAAAATGACCCAAAATTTCGAAATTAATCTGTAAAAAATGCTGTAATTTCTCCATTCATTATTTTAAATTCGATCATGTCTACGGATTCCGTGAGGCAGGTTGTGCCACGACAGAGTAAGAAGATAATAAGTGAACAGCAAGGAATTACACTCATGTTACAGGGAGCACTAGAAGGCTGTAGATGCAGGTGAAATGAATGTGCCCATCGGCTCAAGAGGTTTCCCCTGGTGGATTGCATTGAGAGCTTTAAGTTCAGGAGGATAAAATGCAGCAGCAGAGATTCCAGTAGAATCTTCAGAGTCCCTCTTAGTTCTCTCAGCAGCATTGGAATCAGGCCTTGTGTCAGCGTCACCAAGTAAAAAGTGAAATACTACCACCAACCTACACAGAGCACAATGTCTTTGTGAGGATACTCAGTGAGTGACAAGAAAAGGGGGGTCAAAAGTGATCCCGGTCCTGGGAGTCTGATGGGGGTTACGGCATATACAAATGAGCTATAATGGTAAGTGTGGTTTAAAGGGAACCTAATTCACTCACTTATAAAATCTAGACACTACAAAAACCAGCTAAAAATACTCGGGGGATCTCACAAAGACTGAAATAATGGAAAAAAAGAGGACATATTTGCTAACAGTATGATAGCCTGATTGGTTACGCTTCACCTATTATCGTTCCTTGTTAAGCGTTATTCAACAATAAGTCTTACAGCAATACATTCAGAACAACTTAAATATTATAGATTAAAAAGGACACGGTTTTAGGCATAGTCCTTTAAAAAAACATTTGGTCAATATTATGAATATGTGCACAATTGCTGCTGAAGAATTCTCCATCCAGGCCAACCTCCCAGGCCCATCACTCTAAAAATACGCACTATGACGAAAATGTGAAGACGCAAATCGTACTTTTTTAAAAGATTGGCAGCAATACAAAATTTCTTTTGCGGCTCTGGGGTCGGCGGGGTTGTCCGACAAGCTAGTCCTCTCAAATTCATTATTGGCTCATTTGGGGCAGCCACAGAACAGGCATTTATTGTATTATAGTGGCAAGGAAACTATTATCAGTCTCCCTGTTTACATGCAAGAGGAAATGGGTCCTGGAAATACCCTGCCCCAAGAATGGAAGACCCAGCCATATGACAAAGTACACTGTCTTTATTAACAATTAAAATGACAGCGATCGCAACATGAACAATGCAAAATTCTACAAGTGCTCTCACTCTGGAGGCGCTTGTCATTCTATTTTGTTGACCAGTGACTTCACACAAACAAAGTTACATCCCAAAAACCTAACGGGAAGGGATTGGTTAATTAGGCGAACTATATATGTATTCCATAAGGGGCTAGTATGATCATTGGGTAAGCCGCATCTGGTGGCTCCTCCTAACAACTCTATGTGTCACAATACAAAGTTGCAGATTAGTATAAAGGTGATTGGCTGGTGCAACATAATGTAGGCTTAGCGTGGAAGGTGTTTAGGGATTGGACAGAAAGGGTCTTCTCAGCCTTGGAGCGTTGGACAGTTACTAGGCCAAGTGCAACTATTCAAGGTAATGGTGCTGCATGTTCCCAATGAGTTACCATCTCTGAACTCCTAGGCCTTGAGACAGAACATTCTGCTTTGAACCTGTATAACTATTGTATTCTTCTTCGTTTGGTTCGATGGGAACAACGTTCCCTGTCTGACTCAAATGAATAGGCTGTGTCTTGTAGAATCAGGTCATGTGTGTAGGGACCACGAAATGGAGCTCTCTTGCTTGCAATTAAGAGGATTTTCGGCTTGTATTCCTCAAAGGTGCCCTCTCTTCTCTGTTGACTGGAAACTTTCTATTCCTACTTGACCTTGACGGGGCTGTGCACAGTGTCTGCGCTGGAAAACATGCCTGCATGCTTCAGTAGGATCAGTTTGTCAGCCTTTCCCTGTGTTCTGAAGTTTGTCTTGCTTTCCCCATTCACTTCAATGTACCTATGGCTTCCATCTTCATTTGCATGGCTGTCCATGTTCGCTGCAATTAAGCATTGGCAGGCCATATTCTTAGGCATCTTGCAGTTTCCGTGTAGCAAATACATGTGTCAGTCCTCTATGTGAGTCATAAACATTTGCTTTGTGCCTATCAGCAATAAACTAAAGTGTTTGTGTAGCTTCATGCAGGGACTTCATCAGCGTTCTTAGAGGTTGCAGTCAGTCAACGTGTACGATAGATGATAGCTGTATCTCTTCAATATTGTCATCCGGGTATGGTCTGAATGGTTGTCTGAGTGAGTAGCGCTTCTCACACCTGCAATACATCAATGATGGGGTGGAAGGGCCCAGAAGCGATGTATATCTCTCGTTGCTTTGTTGCCAGGCCGAGAGTGGGATGGGTGTAGCCAGGGCCAATTTTGGGTCTCCATCTTCACTATAGCAGGCAGACCAGTCAATAACATGGATATTAAGCCAACATAATAGTAAGACTGGTAGATCCCCTATTTAAAAATCCCATCCTTGCCTGACACCAATTATCCATGCAACACTCTGAGGGCCCTCCATTGTGCACTCACTAAGGTTTAAATCACCCTAGATATGGAAACTCAGACACTCTTTTCCAAGCAAAATTTTGACTGTTTTAGCATGCAATAAACACATTTTATGCAAGTATTGTGGTGGTCTCACACACATCAATATATTAGCACAACATATAAAGGGGCCTGGTACTTTTCAATCAGAGGTTCATAACCATTTAGTCATCACTTGTCACAGTGTAGGTTGGCACTTCATATCACAGATTAAGTCGTCAGTTCACATACTAGTTCTGTGCTAATTAGCACACTTAATAATGACTTTAACTAGGTCAAGATTCAATTTTCTCAACATTCACAGTGTCACTTTCCAACACCACAATGGATAGTCTAAACGATGTCCCAACGTGTGCCCTGTTCCTACTGGTTTCTTAATTGCAATAACAATTAATTGTAGTATAAAAAGAAAGCACCTGTAGACTGTCATGCTCTTTTTCATTTGCACGTAGCTCTGCATGGGGAGGGGAGGTTCTGTGAGAAACCAGACGGTGTCTCGCCGGCTAGTCCCCAGGGATCTGTTATCCAGGTGGCCAGGACACGGCCATCACTTTTAGATCCAGTTCCTGGGGATGGAGCAGTGTGGGAGGATCACCTGGGTGAGGGGTCTTCCGGGAGTGGGACACCAGATGGTTTGACGCGGTATCCCCTTCCCATTAACAACTTTACTCCATCATACCAGGTAGGATGTTTAGGAACTCAACCCCCTCCCCTATAACAACACAAACACTTTTTCACGGACAGCCCAATATGACAGAAAACAGACTAACACCCAAGCGGTATACCTGACGTGTCCCAATACGATGGTCAGGCGAGGTCAGGCAATTACTGACCATCACACACACACCTGACTTCCATTACACTTCCCCACATGGATAAAAGGTAGAACACGAGAGCATACTCTAAGCTTGACAAAGTGAACAAGGAAACCACAGTTCCAAGATGGCAGTTTAACGAGAGAAGAAAGACAGCAAGACAAAAGTGGGTCACAAGGTGGGAAGAAGGTCCCTTGACCTTTTTGACAAGGAACCGTCACTTTTGCAAAACCTCAAGAATAGAAAGCGTAAGACCGGGAATCCAGACTGAAGAATCCTGCATTGTGTGTCTGAGGTACTCGGGGCCCTCCTGCGTTGATAATCAAGACGTGGAGACTCGCCAGCTGCCGTGGTACTATCCTTGGCTCCAAGAACAAAGCAACGCCACAGTGAAATCAACACCGCCGGTGAGTTGGAGAGACCGATACAATACTGGTGTGTGTTGAAGCCAAGGTTGCAAGGGGCAACATTGTATGGCAAGAACATTGTTTGAAGCGCGTGTGGTAACCGACGTGAGTAAAGTTGAGCTGCAGATGAGTTATTGAACTTTGAAACCTGAATACAATACCTTTGACAGAGTGGTCCGGCATTGCGTGTGTGCTCATTTGAAGGTCTCTGTAAGGTACCCAGCTGAGAGGTAGCAAAAGTGAAAGAGAGGCAAAGAATTGTGAAATTAAGTGGTCCTGCGAAGGGTCAAGCAAAATCCTGTGCACAATCGAAGGTCTTCGATGTTGATACAGTAAAGAAAGTGTATGGCAAAGTAGATAAAGTTGGTCTGAGCCCAGCAAAGGGAGATCAGCTGAAAGCTTTTTGTTAAAGCAAGTTTTTGTTAAAGTAGATAAAAAAATTGGTCCCAGCCTTGCTGAGGGATACTTATTGAAGATTTTGTTTCAAAGTGGATCTAAGCCCGGCAGAGGGGGATCCGAGGTGAATAGTGAAAATCCTACGAAACTTGTGTACATGCAAAATACTAAAAGGAAAGGAACTTTATTCGTTGTTGCATCAGGCCCTCTGAGAGAAGAGACTTTGCATGGCAAAGAGACTTTGGCATAGAAGGCCATGATGTTGAAATTTTGAACTGCACCCTCTTGCTAGAGAAGCCAGAGACTGTGCTAAGCTTGAGTGTGCCACCTGCAGCTTTAATATCCTGAGATATGATTTCTTGAACACTTTTCTTTTGCATAACATTGTTTCCCACACTATTTGTATTTAGAGGTAAGGATTGCTAATAGGTTTTTTAGTTTAGGCCCTTTTTATTTGACGAGACTCCACTCGCACTGTATTATTATTTTTTGATGGTCGTAACTTGCTCCCATCTTTAGATTCAGTAATAGCTAATTAGCTAGGTGTTTTTCAAACCCAATTGAAGTTCAATAAACACACTTGAACTGTGGTAACTTGTGTCTGTCTTGCTGTTGATACAACACCTTCCTAACAGTCCTCAGGTTTCATCTGCCCCACTGGGGCCAGCATCAGCAAGCTCTGTGGTCACAGAATGTGTCTGCTGGGGACTGGAAGTCACCCAGGAAGCTCATGCCTTCCTTGTGGATGCACAACAGTAAGCATGTGCCCAGAGGCAGGGCCAGACTCATTAACATGCCACACCCAACATGACTGCTACTCCTGGACACATAGCCACAAAGTGTGCCTTCACCCGCAAGTGTTCATGTCATTCCCACTTCTGTTTATGACCCCCAAGGGGTGAGAGGAGCCAACCGGGTTCCAAGTGCTACTCATGCACTGGTTGGACATGCACTCAGTGGCACTATGCAGCGTCATGATGCAAGTGCATTGGGTTGCACTGGCAGTTTTCTAGGTTGTGTTGGTGCTTCTGCAAATGTTGAGGTATCCGAGACGGATGTTGGTGCAACATGCCCTGACAAGGTTTATTTTACTTCTTTGTTTGATCTATTTCTTTACTTTGTTGAAGGTAAACTGGACTTCGGAGGTAATTGGTGTGCTAAAGAGCTCAGCTTTGCAAAGGAGGAGTTCATCAATCGTCACATTACATTATTAAGTTAGATAAAACATTCACATTTGTGGACAATCACGTTGAGTGTGCAAGGCCTTCCTTGGCCAATTCAGCTCTTGCTGAATGGCCAGATAGCCCAAAGGTGATCTTAAAATCATTTGATTTTAGCTTTATTTCATCGCCATAAAGGTTGAAACATGTTGGGAGAGAATGATGCCCTTCAGGAGGAGAATGCCGGCCTGGGTTAGGGTGAAATTCAACCCATAGAAGCGGGCTGAGAGAGGTGCATGCCCAGAGGATGGTGGCCATGAAGAAGGTCTCCCAGAGAGGAGTGAGGTTGTGTTGAACGTACCAGGAGTGTATGGACCACTGGCAAGATGGGGGTGAATTGCAGGATGTGTTGGAATGAACATGTTTAGATAGAAGATTAGATGCAGTCTTCAAGTGGATTCTGTATGCCACATTGTAGACTGTGCAGGAAGTCTAGCTGGGACTTCCAGGAGCTGGGTGTGGTGGCGAAGCCCATGAGAGGTTCAAGACAATGAAGGACATTACTTAAGTGAGAGGAGATAGACAGAGACTCCAAGCGTTGCTGCTGGAGAGTGGCGCATCTGACCCCTTCCTTGAGGTTGTCCAGGCAGGGGATCATGCAGAACTACTGACTAAAGCGGTTTGCGATGCCAGAAGTTCCCTGGCCCCCCTCTCTGCCAGGAGAGCAAACCCCACATTAGGCTTTCTCATCTGACCATGGAGCTCATGAGTCTGCCTGCTTTGGAGAGTCAACGGTTGTGAGCAGGGCTGGCCTTAGAGGCCACAGCGCCCTGGGCAGCAAAACAGAAATTTGCCACCCCCTGTCTCCCTGCGCCTTTTTCAATAGGCACAGCAGCGACCTATTCTTATTAAATGCACTCTGCTCCCGAGAGCGGGGCACATTTAATTTCAATAGGGCACCTGCAGCACCTTCTCTCACCATGCCATCTCGGGGAGACCTTGAAAGACTACCCCGACATGGTGGGGGGCTTATGGCGGTCACCCTGGTGGCCCTGCCCTAAGTCTGACCCTGTTTGTGAGCCTCTGGAAAGAATTTGGCACCTGCAGACATCTTGCTACTGGACTAAAGACAAATAGAGAAACAACTATTATCCTTGGTCATCCCACGACGCAGTGGTAACAAGCAGACCTTAAGAATGACAGGAAGAAGAGAATTAATGGAGAGTAGAAGAGGGACTGGAGAGGCATGATCATCCTCGTGCGTGTTCCCAAGGGCAGTCTGTGACAGATCACCCACGTGATCCATATATGGCTTGGTCTTTTTCCTCCTTCCATCTGGGTCACAGCTAGCTCTCCTTAGCCTCCCCCGGGTGTCTGTGTGCAGCTGTTTCCGTTTCTGACTAGAGGGTACATGGATAAAATGTACTGGTCTCACGATGAGACTCAAAACACTTTGAAAGAAAAAGAATGGCATTAACACAAATCCATGTAGAGAAACTAGTGCCTCAAATGTAAAATAATAAAGCATTCACAGAATATAGTTCCAATTGAGAGACTTTCATGTGTGGTAAGATAAATAAATGTATACAACTCATTTGAGTCCTGAATGCTTTTATATTTAATGCATCTCTGTATGCCCGAAGGGGACAGGTACAAACCTATAGTGCTTCAGTGAAATGATATGATATATGTTATGTTATTTATAACGCGCCTGTACACTAGTGTTTCTAGGCACGACAAGACCAGGGTGGGAAGACAAGACAAATGATCTTACTAGGCTTTGTGTCATTCAGATCATGAAAGTGCGATGACGAAGAGAGGGCAGCATTGCTCTGAGTAAGTGCAGCCAGGGCAGTGTGGCTCTGGTTAAGTGCAAGGATGAAGGGCACTGTGGATAACAGTAACAGTAACAGCCCCTAAGTGTGCGGTAGGCCCATAGGCAGTGCAGGGGAGAGTGATTATGGAGGAACCTGGTACCCAGTGGACTCTGGGGGTAGCCAACAACCATTCTGCGCAGGAGACAAGTAGATCAGCAGGGGAAAGAGAGAGAGAGAAAGCAGAGGAGAACATGAAGGTATTGAGCTGCTTCCAAAGATTCAGGTGGTCTGGCTCAAGTTTGAGAGGGGCAGGGAGGCCATTCACCGAATTATGCCCAGTTTATCTGTTTTCAATAGAGCATAATGGTGAAACAATTCTGGGGAAAAGATTGAACATTGCAGCAAACGACAGGTCTAATTACTCTCATGATGATCATCCATGGTTGATTATTTAACAATCAGGTAACCATACCTAATTTGCATGGGTAACATCCCTTTTTCTTTTCTGTCTTCATTACACCAACACGCACAGATTTTGGTAGTCAAACATACTGCAAATGCCACATCAACCAACCATGTCACAAACAAGGGACCACCATGTAATAGAGCGAGATAAAATCATATTTGGAGGTGAAATGTATTGCATCACTTATTCACACATACTGTTTTGGGGATGGCCACCACTGGCCCTTAAGCATTCAAACGGGCTGAAGCACATGCATGATAATATTCGCAATTGGTGGAAATAGCAAGTTTTCTCTTTTATTTTAAAAATGTATTTGCTAATACAACTAACTTATTTGAATGTTTTTGTTTTTGTCTTGTCCTGTCCCCCCAACCCCTATCTCTTCTCTTAATCCCTTTGTTCTTTTTCTTGCATTACAACCAGACAACATTATCTCTTTGGTATAGAATCAGGCTCAAACTGATGAAACTGTTTGTAGTACTATGTATTAGATAGGCCCAGCCTTGACAAGGACCCAAGTGGGTTGAAACACGCGTTGGCTCCCTGAATGAGCTTTTTGTAATACTTTTTTTATGCATATTGGTCATATCTCTGTATGTACAACTTGGCTCTCGGAATGGGGCTCCTGGAATGAGCCTTTTTGGAAAACATTTTCATGTACATTGGTCTTTGAATGGACCTTTGATATATCTTTGTATGTATAACTTGGCTTTTTGAATTGGCTTTTGTATTTGTAACATCTTTGCATGTACAATTTAGGTTCTCTTAATGGACGTTTGCAATATTTTTTCATGTATATTGGTTTTCAGAATGGAGGTTAGAAACTTTCTGTTCAATTAAATGAGTCACCTTAATCAGATACCATATACTTTACGTTGATATCTTCTTTACAAGTGATACTTTGACGTGACAGCGCACACTCTTTACAAAATTTTCAGTGCCAGCTTTTCCAGGTGTTTGCCCAGAAAAGGAGTGATAGAGATTGGGGGATAGTTTGCCGGACAGGTAGGATATTCAGAAGGATTTTTAAAGAGCGGTTGCACAAGAGAGGGCTTGAGGAGAGAAGGGAAGGATCCAGTGGCGAAAGAGTGATTGTAGAAATCGGCCACGGCTGGAGTAATGGTGTCAATGTGGTTCTTGATGGTTCTGAACGAAAAGGGAAGCACCTGTTTGAACGACACTTTCAAAGATCGGACTTGTCTAGAAACATTGTCAGCTGTTATCGGAGGGAAAGAGGACAAAGGAGGAGGAGAGGAGAGGCCACCAGAGGGGGACAGAGAGAGGTAGAGGGAGAAACAGAGGAGAGAGAAGACAGGATGTCATGAGCTTTAGTGGTGAAGTGAGAAGCCAGAGCGTACAGAGGGGCTGGGAGGGGACAGGAGAGTTGGAAACTGCAGAAGAATTGTCCAGCTCCTTGCAGATTTTAAAGAGTTTGGCCAAGATATTAGAGCCCAAATAGACGCAGGCTTGGATTTGGACTCTCTTCTTGGACAGTACAGAGTGTCTGTATTGTCTTTGGAGCAGGCAGCAGACCAGTTTGTCAGAGGATGCACCCAAAGCCCTCCACTTCCTCTCAGCCACCCTCCACCTGCGTTTCCAGGCGGCAAGGTTTCAGACGGATTCTCATGACAGGGGCAAGGACATCTGGAGTGTTGTAGATGGAAAGATGAGGGTTAGAGAGGGCTGTGTCAGAGTGTGAGTCAGCCTCAGGCATGGGAGGAGCAGAGAAAGTAGCTGCAAAGGCATCCACTGACACACGCTTCATGGACCGAAGGACCGAGATGCTAGGTGGCAGTGCTGGGGTAAGCTTAGCCTAAGGGACAGAGGGTTTCAGGTGAGGGAAGAGCAGAAAGTGGTCAGTGAAGGAGAGAGGAGTGGTGAGATAGTTAGAGAAGGGGATGTTTGAAGAGATGAGAGCAGGATGTATGTCCAACCCAGTGTGTCGGACCAGAGGGTAGAATGGAAAGAGAGTCGTAGAGGTTGCGGAAGAACCCAGAGGAGGGATTAGAAGCATCCAGCTGGATGTTAAGATCCTCGAGGAGAAGTTGAGAGGTATAGGCAAGGAAAGAAGAGGAGAGGTCAGCGCACTCTGAGAGTTAGAGGGCAACCTGGCCAGGTGGCCAGTAGTTGGTGGCCACAGTCAGAGAGAGGCTGGGAGAGATAGAAAGCCTAAAGACCAGGCATTCAAAGGAGGAGTAGGCCTGCAAAGGAATGACAGTATCAGGGACCCAACCTGGAAAAATCAGGGCTACTCCACCTACGGGTCGGGTGGTTCTGGGTTTGGAAAGGACCTTGTAGCCATCAGGGAGGAATGCGTCAAAACTTGTAACAGAGCTGGCCGTGATCCATGTCTCAGTGAGAGCGAAGACATCCAGGTCAAGTTCTTTGAGGTGGTGGCAGATGTCAGAGGAGGGTTTGACAGCAGAGCGAAAGTTAAGAGTAACGATATGGAGCAGGTTGCCACATTTGAAAGGCTTCCCGGGTGGGGTACAGGCTTGAGGTACACCCAGCGGAGGAGATGGAGGGGACTGAGTGTGGGCAGAGCAGCTAGCAGGAGCTGGCATAGTAGACATAGAGGAGGAGGAGAGTGCCAGAGAGGTGGTGGAGGAAGGAGGTTGCAGAGGAGTCCAAGTGGTGCTAGGAGGAGCTGCAGGAGAAGGAAGGAAGTTGATAAGATGTGGAAGTCGCCTATCAGAAATGAGGAGATTGGGCTGAGGACCTTGGATCAAGACGGTGCAGTTCAAATAGACATTAATGATGATCTTGCAGGAGTGGAAGGAGGCCAAGTGGGCCTCCCACCAAGTGCCACCATTAATGGAAGAGGAAGAGATAAGAGAGTCAAGACCATATATGGGGTACATGGGCCTGGTGAGGATACAACAAAGAGGATGTCGGTGAGAGTTTGTCTGGAGGAAGCACTGATGTAGGCATTAGTGATAGGGAGGCCTGAGTTGGAGACCAGGATGTCCCTCTTGAACTTCTTCCTTCCAAACCTAGTGAGAGGGATAGGATAGGAGAACGAGTAGCAGTTGGAAAAGATGGGAGAAACAGAGAGCACCATAGGGGGTGGAAGGAGGAAAGTAGGAGGTGGGAGTGAGAGCGAGAATGGAAAGAAGCAGAGCCCAGTGCCGCACAGCACAGGATACTCAGAGTGGGGTGGGGAGATCACAAAGAAGGGAGCACACAGGTGGAGCAGACAGGAGACATACAACAGTACAAACGGAATCCCCAGCTAGGTGGTGACCTAGCAAGTGGGAGAGAGCCTAAGGAACACAGTTCACAGCACAACAGTAAGCACAGATGAATGGGGATCTAGAGTGTGGGAGAGAGCCTAATGGGACACAGTTTACAGCACAGCATTAACCACAGATGAACGGAGACCTGGAGAGTGGGAGAGCGCCTAAGGGGAGACAGTTCACAACACAACATAAACCACAGATGAATGGGGACGTAGAGAGTGGGAGAGAGCCTAATGAGAGACAGTTGACAACACAACAGTAACCACAGACGAAGGGGCCCTAGAGAGTGGCAGAGAGACTAATGGGACACAGTTCACAGCACAACAGTAACCACTGATGAAGGGGACCTAGAGAGTGGGAGAGACCCTAATGGGACACACAGCAATAGTAACTGCAATTGAAGAGGACCTAGACAAAGGACACAAAATCACAGGTACACCTAACTGCTAAGGGGAGAGCCTAGGGTTTTACAGAGACAGAGTATGCTATGTCAGACGGTTAGGTGGACGTGCACCCAAAGGCCGGAAAGTTTGGTAGAGAGCAGTAGTGGCTGCTCCCACGTCCTGCACCGTTCTTACTATTTACGGTCACTGCTGGTCGACGGCTGCGCCACGTGCTCGCAATATGCGCTGCTACCACTTTGTTGCCAAACACATGCGTTGCACAACACTGCGGCCTTGTCCTGCGAGGGCGTTGCCGCAGAGGGTCCGATCCTCAGTTCTTAAAGGTTTGGATGTGTGGACGTAGGCGCAACGTATTACGTATCGAAATCAGCTAAAGCATTGCAAAAAAGAGTTAACATTGCCAAGAGGGTATTGAGGACTCGTTAATGCAGGGTGTGAGCACAGGAGCTTTGGCGGGCTTTAATCCTACAACCATTCTTATGTGAACACCTCACAGGTAGCCTCTAGAACTGTGAAAAATGGGTTGCAGACTGCTGGCAGGTATTGATTCAGAGCCTCAGAAAGGACTGGCTTACAAGGGGACAAGACACAACTGGGCGTATATCATTGTAAATACTATACTGTTTATATAACTTATAAACAGTCATGAATATTTAAGTGGTTGACTACTGATGATTAAATGAGACGAATTTTGCTTCATTGACAAAACACGTACCTGGATGATTAGACACAGTGAAGTGTGATTGTTGAATGCTTTAGTTCATTGTATATGGTATATATTCATGCTCTTTTAAAAATGTGTTGCTTTTCTGTCCGTTTCCACATATACATGATTAAGGAATGCATGTGCATGACTGAGTATGGAAAAGTGACTACATTCTATGCCATTTCAGCTGTTTCTGCTACAAAATAATGTGTGGGCTGTTAATGGCCGGATGCATGATAGTGACGTGATGCATGATAGTGACGTGATGCATGATAGTGACCAGATGCATAATAGTCATTTTTGACAGACAAATGGGTGTTGTCTGTGAATAGTTATGGCCACATTTGAATTAAGCAATATTCCTGTGTTCTGCAGGCTTCGCCAGCTGGTAATGAATCGGGGCACAAATTACAGGCCCAAGGAAAGCGAGGGCTTTAACCCCAGGCCCCGGTGCCGTTACTGGGATGGTGAAGCTCGCAGAACGTGGGATTATTGCTATTAGCACCCCGAGGCAAATCCTTGAGATGCTAATAGCAATTGAAGAAACAAACTTGGTGCACTGCTTTGTTCGCAGCAGCGACCGGGGAGAGACAGGGTTGCCAAGGAAACAGAAGGCTGGACTCCACTCGGAGCCCCTCTTCCATTTCCATGGCTTAATAGGAAGCCAATCTGATGGAGCGGAGCAGGCTGAAGAACATGCAGATAAGCCCATTTAAGGAAAGTTGGGTGGGGTGGGGGGTGTTGAGGGGACAGATTTGGGGGAGGGATTCAGGAGAGGAGGGAAAACAGTAGCGTTGACTAAGGGAGGAGGGGTGCGCAGAGCACTTGGGTTGCTCCGAACCCAGGCTTGCATCGGTAGATTCAGCCTGGGTTTGGAGCAACCTGATTGGCTCCTGCCGAGGGTGCCAATTGAAAATATTATCAGTTGCATTGCTGAACATTTACATTGACTGATGGCCGATTATACTATACTCAGTTCCAGTTTTCAAGAGGGACATGATTCAATAAAGAATAAAAATAAAGAATAATTCTTCCAAAAGAACATGAGTAATTTGTTCGCACACAGTTGCCAGTGAAAGAGTTAAGTGGCGTGGGAGGGGTTTTGGATAGCTCGCCCCAGACTTGACTAATTAATCCTGTTCCCTGGTGACACTACCAAAGCTGCTGCAACCCATAATTCTGACCCTATAAATGAGGGGGGAGGTGCTCTTGCCAAGATCTCCCGCATACATTCTTTATGATAGCCAATTCCCATCCATTTACTTGACCAGTTAACATAGCCCTCCCACTGTGGTCCTCATTCAGCTGTGTCTAACCACAGGTTATAGGGTAAACCTCCCTCGGAGATTTGCAGATCTCTAACAACCTCGTGCAGTACTTTCCCTTTTCGATGCGTGCCTTATACAATCCAATCTCCCAAATGAGGTCCAAGAAAGCAAATGTCTTAAAATGTGATTAGCAAAGGCAGGAAGGCAGGTGGGTGTTCCAGGCAGAGCCTGCATGTGCTGCAACTAAGGGCAGGTAAACAACAGAGTGGCTCAATGAGAAGAAAGGGGTGAATGGAGTGTGGTAGCCCCTCTTCTGAGAACGAACATGGGTCAAATACCCTGTTCTATGGAATGTCTTCCACTCAAGAGGGTCTACAACCAGGTGTTAGCTCACTGTACCCTTAACAAAGGAAACATATCCATTTGCATATCAGTCTTTGTCCCACCCACAAGGGCAGTCCAGCACCGCAATGCTAGGCTATAAAAGGTACAGTGAGTCATAACATGGTTGTAGCCCCTCCCGAATGGGCATTTTCCCAAAGACCAGATTATTTGTCCGTGTTCGTTCGCAGTAGAGGGGCGCCCAGACCGCTTTGTGTATGTTTAGGAACTTGGGGTCTCACCCTAAGTTACCCAGGGTTATCCAGACGTGGACCCATTGCTCACTGTGATTAGAGAAGCACAGCTTCACCTCACTGATGAGGCCGGACTAGGCCGAAACATGTGTCTGGGTTTGCTGTTGGTACTCTTGTTCAGATGAGAGCTGACTAGTATTTCTGTGCTGGACTGCCCAAGTGGGTGGGACCAGACTGATATGCAAATGAATATTTCTCCTCTGTGAAAGGTACAGCGAGCTAAGTCGTGGTTGTAGACCCTCGCGAGTGGGCACCTTCCCAAAGAACAGGTGATTTGGCCGTGTTCGTACTCGGTAGAGGGGCTCCCAGACCTCTTTTTGTACATATAATGTACATTTCTGTTTTGCTGCGTTTTGCAGCTGTGCCACATCATGCCATGCAACATGTGTTTAAAAAGGACCAGCATATGTTCACCTAGTGTTGGGTGGACTGACGGAGTTCACGCCACACCTAATAATGAGTAATGCATGCATTCAAGAAAGGTGGGAGAGGTAACCAGAGCCCTCTGCAAATGTGGCCCTGTCTGCCCACCCAGGTACATGAAGGCACTGTGACCACTTTTAAAATCCATCTGAGCCAGACTGGCAACAGGCAGAGGAGGGTCAGGTATGACAAAAGACATACCAGTTGCCTCAGCCCACAATCCAACTCCTGTTTTGGTTCTAGATGCAGGGAGCACCATTCCCCTTTTAAACCCAGCTTATATAGTCAATAACTTGAAAGTTATTGTGAAAAGTGCAACATTCTCCTTGTTCTAGTTTACGAATTCCAAGGTTCCGTTACTTCTGGGCATCTTTGCAACGTCAGTGAGAAATGTCGTCTACCACAATCATTTCATTTGCTGACCCAGAATTTAAGGCAACTTTTTTTATTAACTGTTGAGATCTATAATAAACAATTCGAAGGTGCCCAAAATAGACGTGACAGTGAACGCGGGTTCTGATTTAGGTGCAGGCAACAAGGAGCGTTTCCTCCTACTCAGCGCATTGCGGAGATGACCTGCACAGATCAGTCCACTCATTCATCTCGGGCGACAGCGGGGACCATAATAACAACCCGCGCGCTCCATGCTGACAACTAATTATTACCCACTTACACGTCTGCGCAGGTGGCCTTATACCAGCTCCACCTGTGTTATGAAAAGTCCCAGCACATTTGGATAGGCATTAAGAAATATGCAGAATAAGAAATGCAAGTAGATTCTTGCACCTGTGTGACGAAGGGTAGAGACACAGAACAAGAGTCGAAAAATTACTCAGATGAGCACAAAAAACAAAGAAACCTTGGCCCTTCAGCACAATTGAAGATGAACTCTATATCCCGGGAACCGTGTAATGTACCAGGCAGAGGGATTATTCGTATAGAAGGCAAATGCATAGATCAGTTCCTGGGATCATAGGGACAAAAGGGATAGGACTGTGATAGCCTGCATTTACCGCAGTTGCAGATGCAGATTTTGGTGGTGTGGCATGCAGCTCCTGAGGGGACACCAGCATTCTAAGTTATTCAAGGCCGGGAAGGCTGCTGAATAGGGAGACACCCAAGAAGAGAGTCTGGAGATGCTGGATGCACGCTAGATGCACGCTACACCCTCCTCAGGGGGCACCAGCATTCTAAATTATTCAAGGCCGGGAAGGCTGCTGAATAGGGAGACACCCAAGAAGAGAGTCTGGAGATGCTGGATGCACGCTAGATGCACGCTACACCCTCCTCAGGGGGCACCAGCATTCTAAATTATTCAAGGCCGGGAAGGCTGCTGAATAGAGAGACACCCAAGAAGAGAGTCTGGAGATGCTGGATGCACGCTAGATGCACGCTACACCCTCCTCAGGGGGCACCAGCATTCTAAATTATTCAAGGCCGGGAAGGCTGCTGAATAGAGAGACACCCAAGAAGGGAGTCTGGAGATGCTGGATGCACGCTAGATGCACGCTACACCCTCCTCAGGGGGCACCAGCATTCTAAATTATTCAAGGCCGGGAAGGCTGCTGAATAGAGAGACACCCAAGAAGAGAGTCTGGAGATGCTGGATGCACGCTAGATGCACGCTACACCCTCCTCAGTGGGCACCAGCATTCTAAATTATTCAAGGCCGGGAAGGCTGCTGAATAGAGAGACACCCAAGAAGGGAGTCCGGAGATGCTGGATGCACGCTAGATGCACGCTACACCCTCCTCAGGGGGCACCAGCATTCTAAATTATTCAAGGCCGGGAAGGCTGCTGAATAGAGAGACACCCAAGAAGGGAGTCCGGAGATGCTGGATGCACGCTAGATGCACGCTACACCCTCCTCAGGGGGCACCAGCATTCTAAATTATTCAAGGCCGGGAAGGCTGCTGAATAGAGAGACACCCAAGAAGGGAGTCTGGAGATGCTGGATGCACGCTAGATGCACGCTACACCCTCCTCAGGGGGCACCAGCATTCTAAATTATTCAAGGCCGGGAAGGCTGCTGAATAGAGAGACACCCAAGAAGAGAGTCTGGAGATGCTGGATGCACGCTAGATGCACGCTACACCCTCCTCAGGGGGCACCAGCATTCTAAATTATTCAAGGCCGGGAAGCCTGCTAAATAGAGACACACCCAAGAAGGGAGTCTGGAGATGCTGGATGCACGCTAGATGCACGCTACACCCTCCTCAGGGGGCACCAGCATTCTAAATCATTCAAGGCCGGGAAGGCTGCTGAATAGAGAGACACCCAAGAAGAGAGTCTGGAGATGCTGGATGCACGCTACACCCTCCTCAGGGGGCACCAGCATTCTAAATTATTCAAGGCCGGGAAGGCTGCTGAATAGAGACACACCCAAGAAGGGAGTCTGGAGATGCTGGATGCACGCTAGATGCACGCTACACCCTCCTCAGGGGGCACCAGCATTCTAAATTATTCAAGGCCGGGAAGGCTGCTGAATAGAGAGACACCCAAGAAGAGTGTCTGGGGATGCTGGATGCACTCGGAACCCTCCTAAGTGGCAACCAGCATTCTAGATGATTCATGGTCGGGAAGGCTGCTGAATAGAGAGACACCCAAGAAGAGTGTCTGGAGATGCTGGATGCACTTGGAACCCTCCTGAGGGGGCACCAGCATTCTAAATGATTCAAGGTCGGGAAGGCTGCTGAATAGAGAGACACCCAAGAAGAGAGTCTGGAGATGCTGGATGCACGCTAGATGCACGCTACACCCTCCTCAGGGGGCACCAGCATTCTAAATTATTCAAGGCCGGGAAGGCTGCTGAATAGAGAGACACCCAAGAAGAGAGTCTGGAGATGCTGGATGCACGCTAGATGCACGCTACACCCTCCTCAGGGGGCACCAGCATTCTAAATTATTCAAGGCCGGGAAGGCTGCCGAGTAGAGAGACACCCAAGTAGAGTGTCTGGAGATGCTGGATGCAAGATAGATGCATGCTACACCCTACTCAGGGGGCACCAGCATTCTAAATGATTCATGGTTGGGAAGGCTGCTGAGTAGAGAGACACCCAAGAAGCTAGTCTGGAGATGCTGGATGCACTCGGAACCCTCCTGAAAGGCAACCAGCATTCTAGATGATTCATGGTTGGGAAGGCTGCTGAATAGAGACACCCAAGTAGAGTGTCTGGAGATGCTGGATGCACACTAGATGCATGCTACACCCTACTCAGGGGGCACCAGCATTCTAAATTATTCAAGGCCAGGAAGGCTGCTGAATAGAGAGACACCCAAGAAGCTAGTCTGGAGATGCTGGATGCACGCTAGATGCACGCTACACCCTCCTCAGGGGGCACCAGCATTCTAAATGATTCATGGTTGGGAAGGCTGCTGAGTAGAGAGACACCCAAGAAGCTAGTCTGGAGATGCTGGATGCACTCGGAACCCTCCTGAGTGGCAACCAGCATTCTAGATGATTCATGGTCGGGAAGGCTGCTGAATAGAGAGACACCCAAGAAGAGAGTCTGAAGATGCTCGATGCACACTAGTTGCACGCTACACCCTCCTCAGGGGGCACCAGCATTCTAAATTATTCAAGGCCGGGAAGTCTGCTGAGTAGAGAGACACCCAAGTAGAGTGTCTGGAGATGCTGGATGCACGCTAGATGCATGCTACACCCTACTCAGGGGGCACCAGCATTCTAAATGATTCATGGTTGGGGAGGCTGCTGAGTAGAGAGACACCCAAGAAGCTAGTCTGGAGATGCTGGATGCACTCGGAACCCTCCTGAGTGGCAACCAGCATTCTAGATGATTCATGGTTGGGAAGGCTGCTGAATAGAGACACCCAAGAAGAGAGTCTGGAGATGCAGGATGCACGCTACACCCTCCTCAGCGGGCACCAGCATTCTAAATGATTCAAGGTCGGGAAGGCTGCTGAATAGAGAAACACCCAAGAAGAGTGTCTGGAGATGCAGGATGCACACTAGATGCACGCTATACCCTCCAGAGTGGGCACCAGCATTCTAAATGATTCATGGTTGGGAAGGCTGCTGAGTAGAGAGACACCCAAGAAGCTAGTCTGGAGATGCTGGATGCACTCGGAACCCTCCTGAGTGGCAACCAGCATTCTAGATGATTCATGGTTGGGAAGGCTGCTGAATAGAGACACCCAAGTAGAGTGTCTGGAGATGCTGGATGCACACTAGATGCATGCTACACCCTACTCAGGGGGCACCAGCATTCTAAATTATTCAAGGCCAGGAAGGCTGCTGAATAGAGAGACACCCAAGAAGCTAGTCTGGAGATGCTGGATGCACGCTAGATGCACGCTACACCCTCCTCAGGGGGCACCAGCATTCTAAATGATTCATGGTTGGGAAGGCTGCTGAGTAGAGAGACACCCAAGAAGCTAGTCTGGAGATGCTGGATGCACTCGGAACCCTCCTGAGTGGCAACCAGCATTCTAGATGATTCATGGTCGGGAAGGCTGCTGAATAGAGAGACACCCAAGAAGAGAGTCTGAAGATGCTCGATGCACTCTAGTTGCACGCTACACCCTCCTCAGGGGGCACCAGCATTCTAAATTATTCAAGGCCGGGAAGTCTGCTGAGTAGAGAGACACCCAAGTAGAGTGTCTGGAGATGCTGGATGCACGCTAGATGCATGCTACACCCTACTCAGGGGGCACCAGCATTCTAAATGATTCATGGTTGGGGAGGCTGCTGAGTAGAGAGACACCCAAGAAGAGAGTCTGGAGATGCAGGATGCACGCTACACCCTCCTCAGCGGGCACCAGCATTCTAAATGATTCAAGGTCGGGAAGGCTGCTGAATAGAGAAACACCCAAGAAGAGTGTCTGGAGATGCAGGATGCACGCTAGATGCACGCTATACCCTCCAGAGTGGGCACCAGCATTCTAAATGATTCATGGTCGGGAAGACTGCTGAGTAGAGAGACACCCAAGTGGAGTGTCTGGAGATGCTGGAAGCACGCTAGATGCACGCTACACCCTCCTCAGCGGGCACCAGCATTCTAAATGATTCAAGGTCGGGAAGGCTGCTGAATAGAGAAACACCGAAGAAGAGAGTCTGGAGATGCTGGATGCACGCTAGATGCACGCTACACCCTCCTGAGTGGGAACCAGCATTCTAAATTATTAAAGGTCGGGAAGGCTGCTGAATAGAGAGACACAGAAGAAGAGAGTCTGGAGATGCAGGATGCACGCTAGACCCTCCTGAGTGGGAACCAGCATTCTAAATTATTAAAGGTCGGGAAGGCTGCTGAATAGAGAAACACCGAAGAAGAGAGTCTGGAGATGCTGGATGCACGCTAGATGCACGCTACACCCTCCTCAGGGGGCACCAACATTCTAAATTATTTAAGGCCGGGAAGGTTGCAGAATAGAGAGACACCCAAGAAGAGAGTCTGGAGATGCTGGATGCACGCTAGATGCACGCTACACCCTCCTCAGGGGGAACCAGCATTATAAATTATTCAAGGCCGGGAAGGCTGCTGAATAGAGAGACACCCAAGAAGAGTGTCTGGTGATGCTGGATGCACTTGGAACCCTCCTGAGTGGCAACGAGCATTCTAGATGATTCATGGTCGGGAAGGCTGCTGAATAGAGAGACACCCAAGAAGAGTGTCTGGTGATCCTGGATGCACTCAGAACCCTCCTGAGTGGCAACCAGCATTCTAGATGATTCATGGTCGGGAAGTCTGCTGAACAGAGAGACACCCAAGAAGAGAGTCTGGAGATGCTGGATGCACGCTAGATGCACGCTACACCCTCCTCAGGGGGCACCAGCATTATAAATTATTCAAGGCCGGGAAGGCTGCTGAATAGAGAGACACCCAAGAAGAGTGTCTGGTGATGCTGGATGCACTCGGAACCCTCCTGAGGGGGCACCAGCATTCTAAATGATTCGAGATCGGGAAGGCTGCTGAATAGAGAGACACCCAAGAAGAGAGTCTGGAGATGCTGGATGCACGCTAGATGCACGCTAAACCCTCCTGAGTGAGCACCAGCATTCTAAATGATTCATGGTCGGGAAGACTGCAGAGTAGAGAGACACCCAAGTAGAGTGTCTGGAGATGCTGGATGCACTCGGAGCCCTCCTGAGGGGGCACCAGCATTCTAAATGATTCAAGGTCGGAAGGCTGCTGAGTAGAGAGACACCCAAGAAGAGTGTCTGGAGATGCAGGATGCACGCTAGAGGCACGCTATACCCTCCAGAGTGGGCACCAGCATTCTAAATGATTCAAGGTCGGGAAGGCTGCTGAATAGAGAAACACCCAAGAAGAGTGTCTGGAGATGCTGGATGCACGCTAGATGCACGCTAGACCCTCCTGAGTGGGAACCAGCATTCTAAATGATTCAAAGTTGGGAAGGCTGCTAAATAGAGATGTGGGATGCACTCATGACCCTCCTGAGGAGGAACCATTACTCTAAATGATTCAAGGTCAGGAAGGCTGCTGAATAGAGACACCCAAGAAGAGAGTCCAGGGGGTGCTGGATGCACGCTTGACCCCCTGCGTGGGAACCAGCATTCTAAATTATTCAAGGTCGGGAAGGCTGCTGAATAGAGAGACACCCAAGAAGAGAGTCTGGGGATGCTGGATGCACAATGTCCCTCCTGAGTGGGAATCACCCCAAAGAACAGGCTATTTGGCTGTATTCGTGTGCAGTAGGGGGGGCTCCCACGTTTTGCAAACATGTGGGTAGTCATTTATAATAAAGTTATAAAAGATGTGAAAAGAAAACCATGGATAGCAATAATTTTGTATTCATCTTGCATTTTGTAAATCTAGGAACCACTGGATTCAAATGTGACACTGCGCACTAATTTGAAGGAATATGCATTTAAAGGACTGGGAGAACAGGTCTGGCGATGAACAGTGGGACCTACGTTGCCCAGATGGACTGAAGGTGGATCAGGGTTGCCCTCACTCACTGTAGTTTCTGCACAGCATCCAGTGAAGTGGTGGAGGTGCGGGGGGTGGTGATGACAGGGAGCACCAGCAGAGGTGGCGAGCCGCAAGCATCTGTCCGCCAGGATGCACTGCTTAAGACACTGCTATTGCAAAAGGCATTACTAGTGACGAGGTGGCAGGTTGAGATGGAGGCCTTCAGATTTTCTATCAGAGTATTATTGCCCAAACCAATTATATCTAGTAAGTTGTGCCGTCAATATATACAAATGTTCTCCCAAAATATGTTTCTGCAGCATGTGTGTCCCGAAACGAAATCAGAACAATCTCAATGCATCATAGCATACAAGCTTGAGAAGGGACACTTAGGCGATAGCTACTCGAGTCCTGCTCGGAAGCTTCCAGAAGGAAGATAAGTCGCCATTTCTGCTGGAAGATGTTATCAACGACTCACAAAGTACAGGATGTTCTCAGAAGAAAGTACAACATTCGCGAAGACGCAAAATCAAGGTGCTCATATTATACAGAGTCTTGGGAGCTTTGCTAGCTCTCATCTGTGAAACAGTTTCTCAGCAAAGTGCATGTTAGGGGTTGTTATGCACTTTACCTTCCTTAAGAAGAAAGTAATGGCGTTCTCATTAATGGAGTGAAAAATCAAACATTCAGAACATTGTTCTCTCTCCAGTATCACTGGTATGCAGTAATACAATCACATCAAAAATGATGCATGTGCATAAAATCGTGGCTAAAATGCTGTGGTTTGACCTGGTAAAGGTGTACCCCGTTATACCATTTAAGGGGAACAGGGGTCGCGGGGTGTCCCCGCATCCTTTACATGGATTGCGGCGGCAAAATCACAGCCTTTTTGCCGCGTTTTTTGTGTAAACGGCCATTTTTGCCGTGATTTTAACACATGGAACCGTATCACTCTCCACTTCTCTCTGCAATCATGCTATGTTTTTCTCACCTCCTCCTTGCTTTCCTGTTTGGCCGCCTTTCTCTTATTGTTTGGTCTCGGGAGGATAGCTCAGGGGCAATGTGCTCGCCTTGGAAGCAAGACAACACGGAGCAACGCAGGCTCGATCCCCGGTCCGTACTTAGAAACCTCTGGGTATTAAGCACGTTATAAATAACTTATCATATCATATATCTCCCACTCATTTAATCACTTAGTTTCTCCCTTTCCCACTCCCTACCACTCTCTCTCTACTCTCACCTTTGCTCTGTCTTAACCCTTTTCACAATCCACCCTTGGTACCTCCCTTTCTCTGTCCCTCTCCCCATGCCTCTCTCTCACTCCCACTATTCACTCTTTATTTCTCCCTTCTCGGATCCATCTCCCTCTTTGTCTATTCTTCACTGGAATTTGCTCCCTCATATCCACGTGTCTTCTCCTTTGATCATCTTTAATGTCTACCTAGATTTCTCAATCTCGCCATCCTTTAATGGCTCAAACTCCCGTTCTCCCTTTCCCGCTGCCCAGCTCTCTCCACCCTGCTCCCTCTTATCCACTTGCTTTTCCATTTCAGTATCTTCTTCTCCCTTATGACTACATGTTTTGCTCTCATTTAAATACCTTCGCTCCCTTTGACCCTTTCCCTCCCTCTGATCCCTCTTCCCTCGATCTCTTTCCTTGCATCTATCACTTTTTCTCTGCCTCATTTGTAAGCCTTTCCCAACCTCCTCATCTCTCGCTTGCCTCTGTTTCCCCTCTTTCCCGCCCCCTTTCATTCCATCCCTTTCTCTCTCTTGATCTTGGCGTATATCAAAGCATTTGAATTTGCAAAATTCCCAACTATTCAGCCATTTATTCCAGAGCAATGTTTCTCTTTGGTATCACCAAGTTTCACTCACACCAAGTGGGACTAAAAGACTTCAGAGATAAACTATCCCACATTATGCTCGAAGGGGAAAAAGAGATTACTTCAAACCCGACGGTATTATCAGCTCCAGTGCTTTGAAAATGATTTGCTGTGTTAGTGAAATCAGATGTCTTCCTGAATTTCATCTCATTTTAAAGACATGCAGATGGATGAAACACTAAATTTTCTTTTCATCTTCTTGTCAACCAGTGACATGCCAGCTGCATTATTGACACGAAAAGCACTTCAGTACCGTGTTTTTAGAGACAATTTTCTGCCTGATGCCCAATACCTGATGTACATGTTCTTGTTGTGGGGAATCAAAGGCTTTAGAAATCTAACTTTCCAAACTGCTATTAGAAAATTACAGCAAACAATGATGCAGGTATGGAGCGAGTCAGCACCTAGCAGGCGCAGGCAGGCAAACAACCGAAGCCGGTGAACAAAAACATCCTCGAGTCGGCAAAGTCAGTTAGAGCACAATGGGGACGTGGTGTGTACTGTTCCATAATGTTCCACAGCCGTAGATCAGATAAGCCTCAGAACCAAAGACGCACAATCCTTCAAAGCAAGACACAACAAGAGAGCTAGATGTGACCATACAAAGATCGCAAGATAACTACACCCCCCTCCATGTCCTCACCTCTCCTGTAAAACAATACCCCCCCTCGCTTTATTCTAGCGTTGCATGCATTCAAACGCTGTCTACTATTATTGGCTGCTAGAAGTCTACGTACACAATGCCCGGGGTGGGGGGTTTGAGGGGGCTATAGCCCCTGGTCTTCCGGTTGTAGCCCCAGCTAGAATCTCAGGGGCTACGGCTACAACTTAAAGGCTACCTAGCCCCGCGCCCTGGCATTAGCATATCCTGGGACCTTTTCCAGACTTAGCAACTCCCCTGCTAGAGCTAATCAAATAGCCTTCATTAGCTGGGGGTCCAACTGCTGTTTGCCAACCTCCCCCGTGCCGATGCACTGTCTTGCTGCCTGCTAAGAGTGACTACTAGTACTCTGAAACTCTGCAAAAAGTACTGCAATCCCCTAACCGTGAGCCTGTTTCCACAGATTCCTCCACACCATGAAAAGTTGTAGTGAGCATGCCCCATGCTACTGTGACGAATCAACTTCCGGGGCACCAGTGGTCCAGGGGTGAATATCAGTTTCTAAACCATCAATCAGCCCCACACCTCTAGTACACCAGAAGGGATCCGAAAAGTTCGGAAACACAAGCAAATTATAAAGCTCCTTGTAGAAATGTTTGTAAGGTGGGCGGAACGGCAAGCTTATTTCCAAAAGATTGTGGATCGTTGGTTAGTTGCAACACAGCAAAAATGCAATGATTATCCAATGATAAAAGATACTGTCCAGTCATGGTGTATACAAATATCTACTTTATCATTATCACAACAGACAGTTCTAGCAACACTACGAAAATACAACCCATCATGTAAAGAAATGCAGAGGACAGAGAGTCTCAAAGAAGGAAAAGCGATGCACTCTGGTTACTGACATGAGAGTGGTCGGTACAGTAAATAATCGCAACAGTTCAAGGTTACTTGACTTCAGCACAAAGGGAGAAATGGGTCTAAAAATGTCTCATGGGTCCTTCCAGGAAGGACCAGGGGGACAGAACCACCACAATGTACCTTGTGCTGCAGGTGTTCTTGGTGCTCGACAGGGTCTAGTCGGCTTCAGTGCCCATTGCAGGCTTCTGTGACAGGGTTCAAGATGGGAGACAGCTGAGGGTCTTATGCCGCAAGACAGTTCAGTGAGCGAAGCTGGATGAAGGGCTGCAGGCTGGCCTACATAGCGACTCAGGGTTAGGAATCATTGTCTCAGTGCTGCTCGGCGGTTCTGAAGCACTGGTCGAGATGTCTCTGATGTTTTTAAGCGACTGCTGCGTAACAACGGTCAGCGTTGCAGTTGGTTGCAACTCGAGGAACACAACTGGCTCGAAAATGTCCTTTAAGCCGGACGTTGGTAGATGCTTGTCGAGGCAGTTCTCCCAGCTTCTTCACTGGGCTTGTGTCGCCCTTAAGGCGGACGGCCCAAAGCTGAGGAGTGTGTTGCAGACAGCTGCCTTGTCCTTGGTTTCGGTTCAGAGACTTTCTGGCACTTCCCACCTAGTAAGCGTGCTACCAGGGCACACTGTGTGCTGACTGGGTACTGATTCTGGAGCAGCTAGAGGGTCCTCTGGATTCAGTATTCCCCTCTGTTCCCTGGGAGATGTTTAGGGGAGGAATATTGCTTCCCTCTTTGGAGGTCCTGGCCTTCCTTCACTGCAGTAGGTGTAAGGCAGACTGTTCTTTCAGCCAGGGTCCCATGATGAGTTATTTTTGCTACTCCTTGCAAAGTCTTCAGATCTGTGAGAGAAACCAGAAGGTGTCTCACCCACTAGTCCCTGGGGACCTGTCATTCAGGTGGCCAGGACACGACCATCGCTTTTGGATCCAGTTCCTGGGGGTTGACCAGTGCGGGAGTATTACCTGGGTGAGGGGTCTTCAGGGAGTGAGATACCAGATGGCGAGATGCAGTATCCCCTTCCTTATAAGATCTTTACCCCATCCGACCAGGTACGATACATAGGAACTCTTCCCCCCACCCCGTTTCCTGCACAAATACATTCACGCGGACAGCCCGCTCAGGGAGAAAATAGACTAACACCTGAGCAGTATACGTGACGTGTCCGAATACAATGGTCCTGCAAGGTCAGGCAATTACTGACCGGCACTTACACCTGACTTCCATCAAGCTTCCCCTCACAGATAAAAGGCGGAGCACGAAAAAACACACTCTGAGCAAGGCAAAGCACACGAGGAAACAGCAGTTTCGAGACAGCAGGTGAATGAGGGATGATAGACGGCGAACTACGAGGGGTTTGAAAGGAGGGAAATTCCCTTGACCTTTCTGGAAAGAAACCGCTATGTTCAAGAGATTGCAAAATTGGCCAATTTAAAGGAATAGTGCGCTCTAAAATATTATTGCTTTAAAAGGTGGGCAATAGTATAAAACATTCTTTAAACACAATTTTAATGAAAGTTCCTATGTAAATGCTTTGAGCAAACAAGGCTCAAAGCGTTTACATGGGAGCTTCCATTTTGCCATTTCAGGCAGCCTCCTCAGCTCTGCCCTGGTGGCACTAAACAAGCAGCAAAGGCCCCCTTACTTGGAGCTTTTGCTTACTGCAGCCAGAGCAGAGCTGAGGAGGCTGCCTTCACTTTCATTTTACATTTTCGGTGCTCCCGAAGCCCAGGGAAGCACAGAAAACGTAAATGAAAGCAAAAAGCAAAGGCGCAGCAATTACAAATACAACTTTGTTGTATTTGTGATTGCCGTGGTTGGAAAACACTGTAGCATTTGGAAACCCAACCACGTTGTGTTTCTGCCTGCAGCGGCTGGCAGAACACAACGCAGTTGTATTAAAAAACGCTCTGGTTTTTCTTTCTATGTTTCTCGGGCTCCCCCGGCTCGAAGGAGTGCGAGAAACTTAGTAAGAAAACCGCAGCATTTTTAAAAACAACAACGTTGTATTGATGTTTGCGGTAGCTTCAGCTTGGAGCCTGAAGCCACCGCAAACATAAATACAAAGTTTTAAAAGCTGCAGTTTTCTTTTTAAGTTTTCCGGGCTCCTCCAGCCCAGAAAAGTTTTTAAAAAAACACAGCTAGTGAAATTAGCACTTACCCAGATGCAGCTTTCCAGCCTGCAGTCTCTGGTCTCCGTCCTCCGGCACCTATGAAGAAAAAGCCACCCAGTGGTAGCTTTTGTTTATTACAGCTGGCTGGCTCTTGCTTCATTAGTGCCGCAAGGGCAAACACAGGAGGCATCCATTTAACAAAATGGATGCCTCCGTGTGCTTCACATTTTTCAGTTTGAGCTTCATTTGCTCAATACTTTACTTAGGGACATTAAAAAAAAAAGTTTAGATATATTTTTGTTTATTGGCCATCTTTTTAGCCAATAATATTTTAGAGCACCCTATTCCTTTAAGGCCCGGAGACAAGTCTGAAGAATCCTGCATTGTGTGTCAGAGGTACCCGTGCTCCTCCTACGGGATTTATCGAGTCATGGCGAAGCAGAAGTCGTCGTGGTACCCTGCTTGGCTCCAAGAACAAAGTAGCAACAGAGAAATCAACACAGCCGGTGAGTTGGGCTGACCAATACAAGACCAGTCTGTGTTGAAGCCAAGGTTGCAAGCAGCAACATTGTATACCGATCGCTGGAGCGAATATTGTTAAAACGCGTGTGATGAAAGACGTGCGCAAAGTTAAACTGCTGATGAATGTTTGAACTTTGAAAGGATACGATATTGTTGACAGAGTAGTCCGGCAACGCATGCGTGCTCAATCAAAGATCTCTGTAAGGTATCCAGCCAAGAGGTGTCAGAAATGCAAGTAAACAATTGTAAAGAGAAAGATTTTGTGAATCGAAGTGGTCCTGCGGCGGGCCAAGCAAAATCCCACACACAATCGAAAGTCTTTGATTTTTGATATTGAAAAGGAAAGATTGGAAAATGAGATAAAATGGCCCCAGCCCAATCGTGGGGGATCAATTAAGAACATTGTGTTAAAGTGGGTCTGAGCCCGGTGGAGGGGGAACCAGGGTGAAGAGTATATTACCCGAGAAATTGTGCATGTGAAATCCTAAGAAGAAAGGAACTTTGGTGTTTGTTTGTCGTATCAGGCACTCTGAAATAAGAGACATTGAATGGCAAAGAGACTCTGTCACAGGAGGCCCTGATGCTGAGGATTTGAACTGCGTCCTTGTGCCAGAGAATCCAGAGTTTGTGCTAAACTGAAGTATGCCGCCTTGTTCCATGCTCAAAACGTGGGGAAGGGGAGCCAATGGCTCAAATATCCTGACATATCATTTCTTGAACACTTTTCTTTTGCATAACATTGTTTCCCACACTATTTGTATTTAGAAGTAAGTACTGGCAATAGGTATATTAGTATAGGCCCTTTTATTTTGGCAAGACTCTGCTGGGAATGCATTATTATTATTTGGTGGTCGTAGCTTGCTCCCATCTTGAGATTTAGGATTGAATAGGCGTTTTACCTACCTATTTCAAAGTTCAATAAACACCCTTGAACTGTGAAAACGTGTGTCCTTCTTACTATTTGATACCATACCTTCCTTACATATGGTGTCAGGAATGGGATGTGACTCAATTGAGACGAATTGGGGGCCCTAAAATTCCAGAAGCTTAGTCATAGAGCCTCAGATCCCTCTATCACCACGAAAGAATCAATAAGCTTTGATATCTGAAGCAGCAGAGAAGCTAATATTCCTTCAGGGAAAAAGAGGAATGATTCCCACAGACTTAGTCCTAATACCCCCTGCAGGGTGTTATAAAAGATTGGCTCAAAAATCTGGCCTGGAATTTCGGTCTGGATGTCCTAGCTGGCATCATAGATCCCAACTTCCGGGGAGATATAAAGGTTCTCCTACAGAAACATGGCGAAACTCCATTTGAAGTACATTGTGGGGACAAAAATGCACGGGGAATTTTTGAAAGGTCTCCATTTCCCCGTTTTACAGAAAGTGAACCAGAAGAAAGAGAGAGGTAGCTTAGGCTTTTGAGAAGCCGATGAACCATCTACCACTGAGGCAAAGACGGAAGAAGAACCCACAATCCTTCCCAATCTAGCCTTGGCCCAGTGAAATTATCCAGCACTTGCAGAGGCTTTCTTGCAGGTGATGCCTAAAGGGAAAGGATCAGAGAAGCAAAGTCCCTTTTTCTTCCTAAAGCAAGGGTTACTGTATAGAAAGAAAACCTCCAGAGAAGGCTAAAGTAAAGCTCAGTTAGTAATCCCCAAAACCCATTGGAAGATCGTGTTATAGAGTGCACATTCTCATTTGACAGCGGACACTTAGGACAATCTAAGACCCAAGCGCATATCAGTGGGAGGTTTTACTGGCCAGGTATCCATGCTGACATAAGGAATTTCATTCAGACATGTGAAATATTTCAGAAAACTGTTAAGCATATTCCTTTACCTGCCCCTCTGAACCCTTTACCAATAATAGAAGTCCCTTTCTCCTGAATTGTGGTGGATATCATTGGACTGTTGGAAATGCCTAGACTGGGTAACAGATATATCCTCATAATCGTTGATTAAGCTACCTGATACCCAGAGTCTTTCCCAAGGAAATTCTAATGGATCAGGGATCCAATTTTGTGAGCAAACTCATGGGCAAAGTCAAGGAATTGTTCCATATTTCCATTTTAAGAGCCTCAGTTTACCACCTCCAAATGGACGGATTGGTAGAAAGATTTAACAAAACCCTTAAGATGATCGAGAAACTTGGTAGACAAGGATGGGAAAGACTGGGATTGTACGATTCCTGGGGCCCATTTGCAGTAAGAAAGACCCCTCAGGCTTCCACCGGATTCTCTTCTTTTGAACTGCTTCATGGTAGAGAACCAAGATATGTTCTAGACATGTTGTGGGAGACATGGGAAGTGATAGAAGGGGCACCTACTCCTCTCTCACAAACAGCTACCTGATTGTGAGAGCAAATAAAACGTTTTTAAAATCTAGTTGTCATGATTCCTGCCCCTTATGTCCCCAGCCCTCCAAGATGTCAGGCTGGAGCTAGGCCACGATCACCTACATGGCCCTCAAGGGTCTCTCCATCCCTTCAAACACCCACTTGGAGTCAGACTTGGCGGATGTGGCACCAGACTCACTCACTCCAATAGGATAACATTGGGGATTGGACTTGTAGTGCATTGATGGGGACAAGATGGATGCCCCCACATATTTCGGTTCCCAGAACTGCAAGTGCAGTCCAGTCTTTTTGGGTGTGGTTCAGCCCAGAGACACCTGGGATACCCAGAGACTAGTTAAGCCACGCCCAGGCTGAGAAACATGCTTCGTGTTTTCTGCACCTGCACCGTGTTCGGATCGGTCTCCAGTAGGCCTGCATCTTTCTTCTGCGCTCAGCTCCTGCAAGAACAAGAACACCGTTAGGAACAGCCTTACCTTGCGGCGCTTCTGCCCATCATTCATCGCTCCTTCTATTCTGCGGGAATCTTCGGCAGTGTCATTCCCATCCCGGCACGCCGCTTCCTAAGGAAAAGGGAAAAGAACAGAAAAAAGGCATTAGTAAGCATTCAGCAAATCTTTGCTTATTTTTAAAGACTGTACGAACTTCAAACTCTTACCTGAATCCCAGCCCCTCTGGGGGAACCTTGTCTCCGGAACTTCTCATCCATCTGCAAGAGGGAAAAGACACTCCAGGTTAGCATGGAAACATCTAGAGGCGCCACATACCGCGCTTACTCACTGCATTTCTTCTTCATAACCGGCATCCATGCTGAAAACGCTGCGGCACCTAAAAGACACAGAAAAAGAACTCAGTTCAATACAAATACGAAAGGGTCGCATCACGGTCTCACTCAACTTCAGCGCTACTCATCTCAGCAGCACGTCGCCATCCCCGGACGCCGGCCATCATCTAAGGAAGGAAAGGAACGAAGTTAGAGAACTGTTCAAAAGACTCATTATACTTACCTCTTGCCAGTAAAGTAACTAGGCAGCAACGAGCCCGCATCAATCAACGCGCCCCTGCGCTAAAAGCAGGACAGAGAGCACACTTTCCAAGAAAACAAGGTGAGCTGTGGATCAAAGGGAAGAGTTGGACCCTGGGAAAGAAGGGGTTCAAGCACACAGAGACAACAGGGAGTTAAACTCTACCAATCCTGTGTTTCAGGCCCAGTCTCCAGTCGAGTAGACTCCGGGGAAGGGTTTGAGGTCGTAAGAGGTCAGAACAGGCTGAGTGACGTCCCCGTGGATACCAGGTGAGCATTACATGAGACTATACTCACATGGAAAAAGCCCAAGTGCAACAAACGATGACCTACAACAAGGTAAACTTAAGATCTTTTTCAGTAGGACAAAAGGTACTAGTCCTCTTACCTACCTCTGAAAATAAACTTGTCACAAAGTGGCACGAGCCATATGCGGTAGTAGAGCAAACAGGGACCCTTACCTAGAAAATAGAGCAACCTGATAGGAAGCAAAAGACCCACCTTTACCACGTAAATCTCTTAAAGGAGTGGAAAGAAAATCCTTCTGCAGCCACTCCCTCAATACTGTCGTGTTTGGTACCGGAGGAAATAGATAATTTTGAGTTGATTCCCCAAGAGCTATCTAGACAAAAGCAAGACTTAAAATATTTTGTCACAACATTTCCCAATGTATTCTGCGACAAACCAGGGAGAGTGCACTGCACTTATTATATCAGAACTCCAAAGGGAAAAGTGGTCCATTTGAAACCATACAGACTCCCGAAAGCTCAAAGATAGATAGTGGCAGAGGAAGTGAAAACAAATGCTGAGGGCAAACATTATCGAACCATCTTCAAGCACACAGTCCTCCCCAATTGTGTTGGTCACTAAACCTGATCGTTCCTGGAAGTTTTGCATAGACTTCCAGCAGGTCAACCCCATCTCCGACTTTGATGCTTATCATATGCCGCGCATCGACTAATTGATTGATAAATTCGGAAATGTCACATTCCTGTCAACCCTGATGAGGAAAATACAGATTTCTTGACGCCCTTGGACTATTCCAGTTCAAAGTCTTCCCCTTTGCCCTGCACAGGGCCCGCCACTTTCCAACGGCTTATGGACAGTATATTACAACCCTACTTCGATTTCTGTGGGGCTGATATTGACGACATAGTCATTTATAGTGAGACTTCTTGGGAAGACCATATTTTCCATCTCTTTACTATTATGAGATCCCTCAGAGAAGCCGGCTTAACTGCCAATCCATCCAAATGTAAGCTGGCTCAATCAGTTGTGAAATACCTCAGCTTGTTTGAAGGAAATGGCAGTGTCCAGCCTCAATGGGAAAAAGTGAAAGCCGCCCTAGATACCCCCAGGTCTAAGACCAAGAGAGACCTCAGAGCATTCTTAGGATTAATTGGTTATTACCATAGGTTTATCCCTAATTTCCTGGACAGAACAGCTAGGTTGACAGACAAATTAAAGAATGCTGAACCCCAAAACATTCACTGGACTGACAAGGACGATATATGTTACAACAACTTAAATCAAACCCTGTGCCTCTCTTTCACACGTGAACATCCTATCCTATTCACTAGTCGAAAACCCTTCCCACATGAAAATAATGACTCGGTGTTGGAATTAGAGGGCTTTACCATAAAATGGGTCATCACCCATCCAAGATACTATCTCCTAGGACGCCCTCTTTTAAAGTCAAATGGGCCACAGTGATTGGTGTATGCTAAGCCTATCTTAATGAACCAATCCTGGGGTCTCCACTAATATCATAACCAGGATGCTCCACAAAATATTCAAACTGTCGCTGATTAGCAATTTACGCTCAGGGCTAACTAAGAAGCTCAATGAGTTAGTACCAGAGTGGGGAATGCAATCCAAACCAAATACATCTCCCTTCAACAACACAGCCAAATGTATCAAGAGTTTTTGTTAACACCGTACATTCTGCAACAAAGATTCAGATTCTAAAAGGAGGAAGATGCTGAAGGGCTGCTTGCTATCGAGGACCTTAGGATGGTGAGTCTTCTGAAACATCATAAACTGTAAGTGGTCCGCCTCAAGTTTAAGCTATGACATTGCGAAGTTCAAAAGGGATCAGATTTGATGATGCCAAGATCTACCCCCAATGTTAGGACACTCACTCGGGAACAGGGACGTCCGTATCCTCGCGGGCGAGGAGATGCCTGGCGGCTGTACCCACGGTATCGTCTTGGCCGAAGGTGCATTCTCCGAGGTCCTCGCTTACTTGGGGTGCGTGCCAGCTCCGGGCGAGTTGGGGTGCATGCGTTCATACGCGGAAACGGCAGGGAACGGGCTTGTGGTTCAAGCCTCTTTTCCATGAATGCCTTGACTCCGCGCATGCGCCGACTCGGATTGCGGGTCAAGCCTCGCTTCCATGCCGAGTCACTATAAAGAGCTTCCTGGTCTTGTACTCGCCGCGTCTCAACGCGGTTTGGTCCTGACCTCCCGCTCGCTTCTGGAATACTTTGTCCTTTCTTGGTGACTCCGCTTGCCTTCCTTTGTTCCCTTCCTGTTGGCCCTGCCCTGCCCTGGCCTGTCCTGTTGGTCTGGTTCCTTTGGTTGGGGGTCTGGCTTCCCTGAGTTGGGCTTAGTCTGGTCCTGGTCCAGAGCTCCTCTTGTCCCTTCCTTGCCGCCCTACCCCTCTCCTGCCTGCCCTCCTTTCCTTGCCTGAATTATTTCCCTGCCTTGTGCTTGGGTGCCAGTGCCTCTACGGTGCCTCTACTCTGCCTTCTCTGCTGCCTGCAGTTGCTGCCATTACTACCGTCTCGGCTGCCTTCTTCCACCATCTTCGAGAGGGCCTTCTGCAGAATCAACAAGCAACGCACTCAAGCTTTCTGTTAACATCTACCAACCTTCCCCGTCAGTGCTTGCACTGTTCTGGCGCCACGTAAATACAGGGAAGTGTCCATCCGTGGCATCAGGAATCGGACCCATTTTCAATCCTGCAAATCAGGACGGGACCTGGGCCGGTTCTTGGCGTTACCCTGTCATCTTTCGTTCTACAATCAACGTCCTGGCGACCCCGACACGCAAGCCTTCAGGAAATACAGGTACGCAGCGTCCACGGGACGCACATCCTGACACCCAAACCTTCTGCACCTTGGCTGGCAGAAGAGAGTCTGTATTCAGAAGCCAACCTAATGCAGATCTTCAACTACTGGTAGCGCAAAAGCATGTTACGCATGTAGGTTCATGTAGTGGCATTTTACGCTTTGTGGACTGAGCAGACCATCTTTGAGTAAATCTGCTGCATCACCTGCAGTCAGTGCAGGAAGGTCAGGACCCTGAAGGCATGGTACAACTACTTACCACCAAAGATGAGTGGCAGCAAAGTTCTGGAATAGTAGAATTAGCATTGTTTTTTGGGAGCCCACTGCATACCACATTAAAGTAATCAGCAAGTCACCTTGCATGCTGGCACTGTATAAATACCCAATTTAAATAACTTAAAGGTAAAAAATCAACCAGGGACAAGACTACTGCCAGAATGACAATTCTATGGGGTGGTTACCGGAATGGGGGAATCTCCTCTCCATTACAAGCCGGAAGAATGTGAATTTGGGAACTGAGTTGACTGGGGCTTTAAAAGGATGGACTTGTGTTGAAGACCATGCCCAGGTTTCGGCATTGATGGTTTGTCAATGCTCTGGCTGAAGGTTAGCGGCTACTCAAAGGGAATGGACACCTAGCAGACTGGGCCAATGAATAATATTTTGGATTTGTATCAGAAATTGCCAAACATAATCCACTCAAATTGCTCTGAATGAACGCAAAACACAAGCACACTTTACAAATGATTTTGAAAATGTTATGTTCTTTAAAGAGCACTTTTTATTTAAAATCTCTATTTTCATTCTCAAAAAACATTATTTTAATATGTTACTATTGTGAATAAATCATAAGCTTCAGTTGTTTTTTATATGTTTTTCTAACTATTGAGGGTTCAAATATTTTAATTTCATACTTTTGGATTTTCAAGCTATTCATGTCAGTGAGTTAGTTTTACCACTAGAAAACCCGGTCAGTAGAGGCAATGCCTTTGCAGATGCTGGCCAGGGAAGAAATATACATGCTATCATCGAGATGGCCAACCTTTCTGGGCAGTTCTGCAGGTAAGGATACCTATTGCGCTAATTAATGATGGCCTTGCCAGGCGGCACCCAATGCGGACGTGCTTGCTGTAGGCTCTGTTGCATGGCACCAAAAACCCCTATAAAACCGCTGCAGTTTCTGTATTAATTCCCACCTACAATTTTGCTAAGCTGCTCTGACCGTAGTGATCGTACCGCAGAAGGATTGTGACGCTAGAAGTGGTGGTTCAGCTATGCGGCCCGATTTGGTTGGCATTGGGCTCTGAAAACATGGTAGCTCCTAAGTGGCGCTAGGTGGTGCAGAAAATTGCCCGTGCTAGTTCCTGAGGGAAATGGCTGCAAGAGTTTGAGCGGGTGAGGCCGTCAGACTGCTCCAGCAAGAAGAGTGTGTTTGGCGTTCAGGGGCTCTGTGCACATAGAATAGCTGGTGTGCGGTATTCCGGGTCGGTCCCTGCCCGGAGACCTTGTGGCTTGGAGGCCCTGAGGCTGACCGAGTGTGGCTCCCGTTGAGGAGCTTGGGATGCTCTCCCACGCTGCAGGGTGTGCCCCAGTGAAGCGGAGAGCGAGCGATCGCACGCCTACCCCCAGAGGCTACAATCTAGGCAGAACGGACTGACAGGTTTGTCCGACGTTCCCCAGGGGGGTGTGAGTGAGCGGGGGCCGGCCCAACCTGAGCGTGAAAAAGAGTGCTGTTTGTAGTTGTTGCGAGAGCGGGCCCCCTGCACAGATAATAGTGAGCTGAGATAAGTCTTTGCCGCCTTGTGTGAACCCTGCAGGTCGTAGCATTTGGGGGAAAGAGATGACACTCCACACGGCACGTATGATCTGGGACTAAACATGTCATGGCCATAACTCCTTAACTGTCTCGGATAGAGATTGCATGGAACTAAGCTTGCAGGCAGTAGAAAAGTTCCTGGGATCAACGGTATTACCTGTGAGCAGCTGCTGCAGATTTATTGCGTGAGGCCAGTTGCATCACTGAAAACTTGAGAATAGCATGTTAATAGAATTTAAGGGTCTCCAGAGCACTATACAGGATCCTGCGCCCAAAAATACAAGTAGGAGACCATAGGGCAGCGGCCAAACCACCTTCATTTTGAGCCTGGGCTGCTGGTGGTATTGGGGCACTCAGAGTAAGACTGGTGTCCTAAACTGCACTCCTACACTGATTATCATAACGAAATATCGCAGCTGGCACGGACAGGAAAGGGAATCTCAAGCGGGTCGGAGTAACTGTGGGCTAGGAACACTGATCAGCCCTTGAAATAATGGCTAAATCTGGGGCAAAAGCCAAAGTGGGAAACATCAAATCACTATTAGGCATGAAAGATAAGGAGAAGGGCGCTCCGAAGGTTCGCACTGAGGTTCATTCTCCCCCCTCCTGGGGCTGCCCATGCAAATTCTACATTCACTTTGGAAGACCTTATGGAAATGCTTGCCACCCTGAAACAGGATCTCACAATGGAGATCAAGTCTACGAAAACATAGCTCGTCAAAACATTGCAGATCTCAACTTGCACCTTTCTGGGGCTGGAATCACAGGTAAATCATGTGGGAAATATGCTATGCAAGCATGCGCATGATCAAGTGGAACTAACAAACATGGTGGTGGGCATTGAGGAACAGCTAGAAGTGATTTGGGCCAAACAGGCGGATCTGAAAAACAGAATGCAGAAAAACAATGTCCGCATAGGTGGAGATCCTCTACGCATAGAGTACCAAGACCTGACAGAATAGGTCCGCGATCTGTTCCGATTTTTATAGAACTTTCCGGACACTGCAGTGTTGGAGCTGGATAGAACGCATCACGTTTGCTCTTCGATGCAACAATGGCGTAATCTATTACCAGATGTGCTCTCGGCTGATTGAGTCATAATGGCGACTCGAAAGAAAGAGCCAGTGGAATTCCCGGGGGAGAAGCTCTCCTTGTATCAAGACATTTCGCCTCTGACACTCGCAAATAGGAGGAGGCTACATATAGTCCCGGCCTGGCTATAATCACAAAATATCAAGTACCGGTAGGGCTTTCCATGTAAACTGTTATTTGAACATCAGACTCAACGATACGCTATTATCTCAGAGGAAGAGGCAGCAGAATTAATGGATGCTAGCCAGGTCTCTAACCCAGACAGCGAGGGAATGGTAGCCAGTTCTAGTTGGGAATACAGAGGCAGCACCAGGAAACCTCGAAGGAGGAGGAATTCAACAAAGACATCACCAAACTGTGAGATGGGGCCGGCCTTGGGTGCCCCGACCCGATAACTCTGACTACCATTTGCTTGGTGGCTGGTCTGTTGTCTGGAGGTTATTTATGCTCTTCACAGGGTGACAGTTCTATTTTATGCCCTCATGCGGCCCGTGTTGGGTGCTACAAGGAAATTGCACCCGTTTACAAGTTGTGTGTAATTGCTTGTAGTGTTCTGTTGCGATTCCATTGTTTATTGGGTGGATTATCTTTTGTTTTCTGATCACACGAAGGATCTTTGTAGTAAATATGAAACCAGACTCCCTGAAAAGAACTCTTCTAAATACCACTGTTACTCACCTGTGGGGGTTTTGGCCTAAAATAGAACGTGGTGGCATCCACTGGCCTTCCCTACCTGACCCTGAATGTGAATTCACCAATAAAATGTAAGGCACTGTTGCATAGACTTTCCTCTATGGACGCAAACCTGGTTTTGTTGGAGGAGACCCACATGCTGGCGGGAGATGAAAAGCATCTCTGTAATAGGTTGTACCCAAGGGGATACTTTGCCAATAGTGGCCTTAAAAAGCGGGGGGTCGCCATCATGTTCTGCAGAGGCTTGCCTTTTAGGGTATTGGGAGTGTTGTAGGACAAGGAGGGGAGATTCTAACAGCTCAAAACTCTTATGAGTGATCGCAAAGTCACCTTAGTATTCATATATGATCCTAATGAAAAACAGGCAGAGTTCCTATCGGGATTCTCTGATATCCTAGCTGATTTTGCTGAAGGTAAAATAATCCTGGGAGGGAATTTCAATTGTGTCGTAAACCCGGTTATAGACAAATCACTGGCCCCTACTCCTAATGACAAGCAAAACATCTATGCCATGACAACATTATTGCGGGAACATTCGTTGATAGCGGCGGGGTGCTTCTTCATCCCCGGGGAGAGGGATTATACCTTCTACTCGCCTGTCCATAAATGCATCTCTAGGCTGGATATAATTTTGGTCTCCAACAACTTCATCACAGCAGTTAAGGGGATAAACATTCTACCAAAAGCTCTTTCAGATCACTCCCCACTTAGACATGTACTGGACCTGGCCCAGACCACCCCACAACATAAGCTCTCCTGGAAGCTGAATGACTCTATACTGACTGATATAGCTCTAAGGGCACACATAGAAGAAGCAATAAGGAATCATTTCCAAGATGATGATAATGGGGAATTAGACCTTCGGACAGTATGGGATGCTAGAAAGGCTGGGCTTCAGGGGTCATTATAGAGCAATCAGTGGCTTGGGGGAGGGCCCATAAACAGCAGCAGACCTTACTGGAAGGAATAGTCCAAGATAAGGAGAATGAACATACAGAGAAGGGTAATCGGTGGTCCCTCCGAGAGCTCCGGATTGCTTAAGCAGGCCTTAGAAGCACATTTGATGGGGAAAGCTGCCCAATCGATACTCCGAACAAAACAATAATTTTATTCCAGAGGTATGTTATGATATGATAGGTTATTTATAATGCGCTTAATACCCAGAGGTTTCTAAGCGTGGGGCTAGGGATCGAACCTATGTTGCTCTGTGTCGTCTTGCTTCCAAGGCCAGCATGTAACAAGGCTAATAAATTGTTGGTAGCTAAATTGAAGAAGGCGACCACTCGCAATTATATTGGGGCCTTAAGGGACACAGATGGGAAACAGATTATTACGGAGATGGGAAAGTTGCAGGTTGTAGTGGACTTCTTTCGCAGGGTCTCATCCCTGCACCAGGGACATCACACTCATATTCATGATTTTATTAATCAAGCACAGCTTCCCAAAGTCTCTGAAGAAGTAAGCGAGGCACTAGAAGGAGAGATAATCATTCAAGATGTATCTCAAGCTATTTGCTCCCACCCAACAGGCATGGATAGCTTCACTAACACTGTACCTCAATAAATATTGTCATTCTTTCTTAAGCTCAGGCAAGGTATCCGTCTCTATGGCTGAATCAGCTACAGCCTTACTTTTGAAGCCTGAAAAGAATCCTGAGGAGTGTACATCCTATCGCCCAATAGCCCTCCTAAATTCTGATGCAAAACTTTAAAGTAAAATCTTGGCTACTAGATTAGGGGAGGTCCTCCCACAGATAATTTTACCAGTGACCAAACTGGCTTTATTAAAAATAGAGGTGCCCATGATAATATTCGAAGGGTGGTTGACCTAATCGCTTTAGCCCCTCAAATTCCAGGCGGCTTGTCCCTCCTTTCCTTGGATGCACATCAGGCCTTTGACAGCATGTCATGGGATTACCTAAAGGCCATTTTTCCTGCATATGGATTTGGCCCATCCTTCACTAGATTGATTATGGCAAATTTCCAAGTTCCATCTACCAGAAATAAGGCTATCGTTCTCAGATCACCATTACTACCGTGGGCACGAGTCAAGGCTGCCCTGTATCTGCCTTAGTCTTTGCATTAGCAATAGAACCTCTAGCACAGGTGATACAAGGTAATCACCGCATTTCCGGGCCAACTTAATGCAGTCTGTATCTGCAACCCTACAGTCCCTTCTCTCTGCACTTATAAGTAAACTGCACTTTCTCCTTCCCCTCCCCCTGGAACTTCTCCCCTTCCCTCTTGCCCGCACTTACCCGATCTCAATGACACAAGGCCTAGTAAGATCATTGTGTTGTCCTCAATTTGTTTCTCCCTCCTTGTCTTGTCGCGCCTAGAAACCCTTGTGTAAAGGCACATTATAAATGCCACATCATATCATATGACGTATGGGGGGAATACACACAAAGTGGCATTGTATTCTGATGGCATCATCTGCTTACTCCAAAACACTCTAGTTTCCCTTCCGGCACTTTTTGAACTGCTGGTGACATTCGCCTTGATATCAGGCTTTTGCATTAACCATGGGAAGTCAGTGGGGCTGGCGATAACGGAACCTCCTGAGGTCCAACACGCCCTCCAAAACACTCTCCCATTTAGATGGGCAGACCGAGAAATCTTGTACCTGGGGGTTTGCATTACCAATACTTACAGGGCCCTCCTGGGGACTTATATTCCTGCTCTGTCTAAAGAGGACATGGATACGCTCAGGTGTTGGGAAATGTAGGAGATCTCGTGGTTGGGGCGAATGAGCGTGGTCAAGATGATCTTACTTCTGAGATTCCTGTACACTTCCTAGGCCTTGCCAATCATTGTCCCGGAGCGAGATTTACTGGAAATACAGAAGGCAGTGGAGCGATTCATTTGGCAGGGCAGCCCCCCAAGAATTTCTCACAAACTACTCCTCAGATCTAGAGAGCTCAGGGGGGTAGGGGTCCCATCGATTCAGCGTTATTGCCCCAATGTTAGACTGGGCATCAGAAGACCGACACCCTGAAATGGAAAGCACTGGAACAGGCTGGCTTACCTTTTCCCCTGGAACCATCTTCTGTTCCTCCCTAAAGCCATGAGACATCCAACAAGGCATCTTAGAATCCACTAACTCCACTTTGTACCATTCGGATAAACCTTGCACTCAATTAGGTTTTAAAATTAGGTTTTAAATCAGGACTAGGTACCCTTTAAATGAATGCATAAAAATATCTACCTGCCCTTGACTGCTGGAAAATCCTTCTCTGGAAGGTAGATTGCCTTATATGTTACGCTGGGAGAGGGAATTGGGGATTGACATCTCAGATTTCATGGGGAAAGATTTGGTATCCAGCCCAATAGAGCTGGATACCATGCTGCACTCTGATCAAAGAAGGAATTATTAAATTATGCCTTTTCTGGTATCTGACCACGCACAGGTTGCATGAAATTTGCCCTGACTACTCAGATCGTTGCTGGCATGGGTGTGGTCAGTTTGGAGACCTTGCACACACTTGAACTTGGTGGCACTGTGCAATTATGCAAATGTATTGGCAGGAGATTTGCTCCAGGATAAAAGATATCACAGGTAGCTTACTCCCTGTGTGTCCATTGACCTTGCTTTTGGGGGATGTCCCCGAGGATGCCACCTTCCCATTTACAGGCGCTCAGGTGGACCTAATATCACATGTATTGATGGCTGCAAGAATAAACTGTGCACGCTTTTGCAAAGCTGCAGAGGGCCCCTGCCTTTCATACTGGCGGGTAAAGGTGTGGGAGATTGTAGCCATGGAAAAACTTACTTCACACTTACCACCTATCATATGGCGAGATTCTCATGCAATTTGGCCCCCTTCTAGATTTTGTCCAAAAGAAAGAGACATGTTTTTTCAGCAGCAAATCTTGAAATATCTATTCCAAAGCTGACAGTGCAACTGAGAGCCGTATGGGTCGCACAAGGGGCTAGACGACACTTTGTTGTATCAAAGGGCTAGGGAGGGGGCCGGGTAGTAGTGGGATGGGCCACCAGACATCTTTTCTTTATTGGAGCACACAAGGCACACAAGGCTGACATTGTCCGTTTGTGTGACTGTACTTTAGTTTATTTGTTTAAGCTATCCTTCTTTCTTTAGTTGGGGGGGTTCAATTCTAAAATGTGAGGTTGAAGCGGTCTTCAAGACAGGATGAGGACTATTTTATGAGTGCGCTATAGAGACCCATGAAGCTTTCCAGCCAGTTAAGCAGAACTTCATGGTTTGCCATGTCTAAAGCTGCCGACAGGTGGGCAAAGATCAAAGCACAGGCAGACAATGATCAGCGAGATTGGTCTCTGGGTGTGTTTGCATCCCTGACTTTTAGTCGCAAAGGAGGGTGTGCGATTGAAGTTAAGTGGAGAACGGGGAGGGATAGAGGCTTCGAGAACTTTAGCCAAATAGGAGAGATCAGATATGGGCTGGTCATTTTTTCAAATATGCTCCGTCATGTGTCGCTTTTTGAGGATCGATGATGATCACATGTTTGAGTTTTGACAGCGGCATATGCAAGATAATGAACTCCGGAGAGGCATAAGGAAAGGGAACCCAGGTTTAGTTTCTAATGTTGAAGATGAAAAAAAAGGATTCTGTGTGTCTTATTGGAATAAGATGCCCTTTTGGGACTACGATGAAAGGGCCAGGACCGAACCTAGTTTAGATAGGATCTTTCAATGGGGCTCTGAGTTTTGGCACTACTGACAGATGAGATTCGGCCGACCATGTCTTATTCACATGCAAGCATGTAGCACTATTAAGATGCAAAGCGCAAGGAGAGCATTTGGCATATCTAATATGGCACTGTTAATTCCTGGAAACATGCAGCGGTGGCCCTTTATGTAAACAAATCCTAGTGGGTCATACCTCCTCATTTCTATTTCTAATTCCAGTTATAAAGCACACGTATATCACAGCATGGTTTCTTGCCATATATCTCCAGTAGGGGAAATTGTCTGGGTTCAGTCAAGGCAACAGAGGAAAGCCTGTGCATCAAAAGACAACAACATTTTTGGTGGTTGCTAATGATACAAAGTTTAAGATGAAGAGCATTTCATTTGGGGGAGGCTAAGAAAAAAAGGGGCTGCTGCGTTGTCAGCCAGGCACTACTTGGACATTCAGCGCAAACTTTCCACTAGAACAGATTGTCCCTTGTACTGGGTTAGAATATGTCAATAAGGTTTAAAAATATCAGGGTTTCATATACCTGCTTGAGAAATTCTTAATAGGCATTTGCAATACACAGGATCTCAGAAACCCATCAAAGCAGTTCTTGACTCAAAGCAAAATAGCTATCCTTGCAATTTGAGCCTCACCCAGTAGAGCGTACAGTTTCTGTATTCACAGGTATAGGTGCAGCCCAGAGTCACAAGGTGGCTTTATAATCCTTAGAATACTCATTTAATTAAAAAAATGCCTTATGACAGTCTTTCAGAACCTCAGCCACGTGTAAGGGCGTTGCAGAGGGGACTCAGCAGGCTGCAGATGTCTTGGTACTGCTGAGAGGTTCTGCAGTTAAACGTGTGGGACGGTGCAATAGAACATGGAGCGTTCCAAGTGCCGAATGGGATTGCCAAATAAATAATCTGAGGCCCGAATAACTGGACAGACTCAAAGAATATTGCAAAATACGGCTATTATCAATTTGATAAAGTAGGGAAACCTGGCGAACAACAAATTGTAGCTCACACACTCTCATTGCATTTCCATTACACAAAAGCCTTTATAACTCTGACGGCATCCTACATGGCAAACAGTAAAGGCTATCGGGAGGAGGGATTGGTTAGGGGAACAAGTATACCTATATTCTGTGTTAATAACATCATTGGCTGCCCCTTATCTGTTAGGCACGTTTTAAACATCCTGTAACTACGTAAAATAAAGATAATAGCACAATGCAAGCAGTAGATAGGCTTCTCAACAATGTATACTTCATCACCACACAGGCCCTCATGACTGGTTGGCACTCTCTTTCAACCTTGAATATTTGTCTCGTTAGCAGCACGTAAGCAACTAACCTCAGGTGCAGGGGAAAAAACTCAGACAGCTGCCTTTCTTAGCTAATTAACCTACCATCTCTATCTCTCTACAGTTAGGCCCGAAGCCAAGGCTTCTTGGTTGCAGTTGACCTTGCTGGCTGTTCTCTTCTTCAGAACTTTCACGGGAGTGAAGTTACATTGCTCTCTTCGTCCGGAGCTTTATAAATGGGTCTTGTTTTCTAGTCTTACACCACGTGTTAGGAGACCACGATTTTGTCCATTCTGACCTTTTATTTAGTGCTATTTAATTCAATTATATTGGGAGCCATTGCTCCTCTTCGACTCCAGAGACTTGGTTGCTCCATCTTGCATTCTCTTTCTGCATCTTTGATTGTTCAATACTTGGCACTCATAATTATTCACTCCTTAACTTAATCTAAGAGAAGTATGTCCTACGTACATGGCTTATCTTCTTTGACCTCTTTCGTTCCTTGCAGTTGTTTCTTGCTGTGGCATCCTTGATCCTGAGCCAAGCAAAAACGTCTTGTTCTCGCACAAAGCTGTATTCCAGCGCCTGCAGCCCTGCAGCCTTGGTCTCTCTCCTCGAGAATTCGTGCTTGCCATTATATGATGCAAGCTTCCATTCTCTAAACATGGCTGCTTTACTTGCATTATATTTCCTACTTCAGCAAGGTTTCTACGTTGTCTTAGCTGTCTTGCGTTTCTGCGTATGTACATCTACTGCATCTCTTGTCACTTATCTTCTTCATGTATTTGGTTTTCTTCATACTCCCATATATGTTTACATTCTTTTATCAGATTCAGTGAGTCTATTTCTCTTTTTTCTTTGTGACATCACTTCTCTTCTGTCCGATTTTACTTACAGCTCTTCTATATCCAGTAATGTCTGCATACTCATGTCTACCATTTCAGTTCGGGGATACATTTGGTACGGTTGTATGAGTGCATAACGTCTCTCATACCTTTGATGTGGTATTGGGATGATACCAGGTGTTACACACAGTGCTCTCTTACTGTTCTTCCAATATGACAGGCACTATAGATGACATGAACATCTGCCTCTCTACGGGACTGTGGGCCTACTGAGAGAAAGAGGTCAAATTGCACCATTTAGGATGCTTTGATTCTTTGAGTAAGGGTGCCGAGCAGAACAACGTGTTTTGCATGAAAGACTGGCATCAGTCAAGTACAGTGCATTATCACAGCAGAATCAATAGTAGACATGGCATCATACCCTGCACCCGACACCTTCATCTCAGCATCTTGCTAGTATAAGTAAGATGAGCAGAAATCACTATTTTAGTCATCTTTGACAACACTGTTGCTGGCATTAGGCGCTCAGCGGTGGCACTATGGGAGTATGCTAAGATCAATGGGTTAACGATTAACCTGGATAAGACTAAAGTTATAAGATTCACGAAGAAAAAAGTCTCACGTGTTGAGCTCTGGGTGCAGAATAATAACATACTATATTCCCCCTCCTATCGTTACCTCGGAGTTGAAGTTGAAATTGAACCACAGGGTGATTATTCCCTGTGTAGACAAGGTAGGAGAATAAGGGCACAGCAAGTAACAGCTTTCATTGCGTCATTTACCCGTAGGCAGGCTGGTTTCACATTATGGGGGACGAGACACCTGTACATACAGGTGTTTGCACCGATGATCACGTATGGGCTGGAAGCCCTGACCTCATTTGACCTAGCCTGGCTTCAAGTGGTGGAGGGAAAATTTTGGCGACGCATACTGGGGTTACCCCCGAGTGTCCCTATGGCCTTGATAAGACTTGAATTGGGTTTACCTTCACTTAAAGCAATGGTGCTTAAAAAAAGGGTGAGCTTCTATCTCAAGATGAAGAGCAGCTCTCCCAATCCGCTATTGGCTACCATATATTTAGAAGTAAGCAAAAAAGATACTTCTTCCCCTCTTCAGAAAAGTATGATCCAATTATTGAGAGATATTGGTTGGATAAATAGAGGGTCGACCGTTTCCCAGGAGGTTTTAGTAGCCCTGGGGAAAAAGGTAGATTTATGGGATTGGTTGGAGAACTTTTCTCATCTAGGATGTTTAAAGTCATGTGCTTTTGTAAAGTATCGACTGTATAGCTATATGAAACCTCAGGCCTATCTGCATTTATGCCCCTCCGTAAGGCTTAGACGGTTTATTATTCTTTTCCGTTTGGAGCAATTACCAACCTTCTATAACGTGGGATCGAGGGAAAAAATTGCAACGGTTGATAGAATATGTCGTCTATGTGCTCTTTCGAAATGCCTGGAGACGGCCAAGCACCTACTGACTGAATGCTCTATAATGAGACCCTCAATTGCTAAATACCTTGGAGAATTTGCTCACAACCTGGAATCTATACCCGAAAATCAATTTTGGTTATATTGCACTAATACATCTAATATGCACCTTTTTATTGCATTATACAATGTATGGCTACAAATTGAAAAAGTGCTAGGCATTATGATTTAAAATGACTAAAAGTGTTTTTATATGAAGGTTTTATTAAGATTTTGGATTCCGTTAAAGATGTATGTTCTTAGATATATTTATTTATATTTCACTTTTTCTTTTATCTACACAAATGTATAAAGTGAAATTTTAGTTTCTTTTTCTTTCTTTCTTTGGTTATGTAAATGTAATATGTGTAAAGTTTGAATTTTTTCAATCTGTATCACATTAAAAAGATTATTATAGATTATTATAAGTAAGATGAGCAGAAATCACTATACCAAAGGCCAACTTGTTTTGTTTGGCACATTCATAAATGTCAAAGGGTGTCCTGACTCCACCACAGTGGAATGGTGAGCTCATACCTCACGTTCATGCACCACGTCTTCACTGTGTTCTACAGTATCTGGGTGGTGATCAGTGTTGGGGGAGTGGTGTTACGCTCACCTGGCTCCCACAGGGGCGTCGGTCGGACCCGGACAGCTGCGGTCTCCACCCACGTGATGCGTAGTGCAGCGATCACTGAATGGATCTGCCCTCCTAATCTTGTCTGCTTAACCCGTAGAAATATTCTCCTGCAAGTGGAGAGATGGATTTAGCGACTTGTGGATTCAAGTGATGGCACCTCCACAGTCCTCCCCAACTAATCGCCTCCGAAATGCCCTCACAGCAATCTCACCTTATATTCTTAAAAGGTGAGCTCTCCATCCTGCGTGGATTTGCAGGGGCGCGTCGATTCCAGTTACTTCACTGGTTTGAAGGCTCGGGAGAGTTCCGGAGAGTATTGACTCTGAGGTTCCTGGTGAGGACCAGTAAGTATTAAGTTCATAGAGTTCAATATGTCCGATGTTCACTCTTGTTCCCCCCTTCCTTTCTTGCAGCTGGCTTGTGAAAAGATGCTCTTGTGGCAGCTGGTGGCGCTCAGGTAAGAGTCTGTATTACCCGGCGCTGTCCGGTAAATGTTGCACGTGGAAAACGTGTAGTTTTGTCTCTCTTTACAGATGCGGCACGTGAAAATATGGAGAGTCACAAAAGGATGCCTCCGGTGGTAAATCAGATAAGTCTATGGTGGTAAGAATTATATTTGTTGGTTCCCTCGGCTCACCTTGTGGTTTTCTTTTGTCTCCTAGGTGCCGAAGTTCGGCGAAGAAATGATGGAGGTAGCGCCGACCCGAAGGATGCTGTGAAGACTGGTGAGTATGGCGCGGTGCTGCAGCTGGAGGTGCGGCGCGTGCAGAAATGATGTTCTTTACAGGTCCGGAGTCGAGATGGATCCAGAATCAGGTGTGGAATAGAAATAAGTTTGTTTTCTAACCTTGTCCCTTTCTTTCCTCTTTGTTTTAGGAGCTCCGGATTCGAGGCAGGCGTGGCAGAAGACTGGATGCAGGCTGCAGGCACGGTGAGCGTTACGCTGCTGGATGCAGAATAACGCGAAGCGTGTGTTGCTGGTCGGGCGTGGTTTAAATAGCCTCAAAAGTAGTCCCAGGTAAGAAGTCCCTAGAACCACACAAGAGTAAAAAATAGTCCCTGTAGAAATATAGTCCCTTTCTGGCTTCATGTTGGATTGGAGTCATTTGCAGCATGGTCTGCCTGAGGTAAGTAATGACTATGAGCCTTGCGCCTTAGGCGCCAGGACTGATTTCTACTATGAGCCTGGCGCCTAAGGCGCCAGGACTGAACCCAGATAGCCCCTAGCTGCCCCTAGGGGCTGCTGAGGTTTTACTAAATGTCTAGATGCCTGCTCCCGGGGCTGATGGGCTTGGTCCGGATGCCTGGGGGTAGGCATCATGACAGCACTTCCCCCCCCAAGGCCCCTCCTAAAGTTGTTCTTCCCCTGGGCCCTGGTTTTTCTGGGAAGTTCCGATGGAATCTTTTCACCAACCGAGGTGCATGTACGTGGTCACTAGGTTCCCATGACCTTTCTTGTGGTCCGTAGCCCTTCCAATCGATTAAATAAAAAAGTTTTCATTTAACCATCTTTGAGTCCAGGATATTTTTTACCTCGAATTCAGGTTCTCCCTCTATCAAGATGGGGTCGGGTGGTTTGGTTTATCTTGTTCCTGGTTGAACTGGTTTTAAAAGTGAAACATGAAAGACAGGATGAATGCGCATATTAGAGGGTAATTCCAATTTGACGGCTACCGGGTTGATAATGGCCTTAATAGTGTAAGGTCCCAAATATCTAGGGTTAAAAGTCCGAGTTCCCTTCAGAGGTATGTGTTTTATAGCCAGCCAAACTTGATCCCCAATCTGGTATTATGGAGTTTCACTTCTATGTTGATCAGCATTTTTCTTATATTTCTCTTTTGCTTGTTTCAAATGTTCTGTTGCCTCTTTAAAGGCTTGTGTAATAGTAGAATGCAAATGACTAACTGCAGGCATTTCTAAATGCTGAGGCGAATCTAGTTCTGAGGTTCGAGGGTGATGTCCATATATGGTATAAAAGGGGCTTTGTCCGGTTCTTGAATGTACAGAGTTATTGTATGCATACCCGGAAAACCATAAAATATCTTTCCAATTACTTTTGGTCTGGTGTAGCATGCAACGTAGGTACTGTTCAAGGGTCTGGTTGGTCCTCTCCGTCTGACCATTGGTCTGGGGAAGGTGACTGGTTGATAACCTCACGTCGATTTGCGCCAGTTGACAACATTTCTTCCAAAAATGTGAAATGAATTGACTACCTCGGTCAGAGACCAATACAGAAGGAAATTTGTGTATTCGAACAATGTTTTCGAGGAACTCCTTGGCCAGAATTGAAGCAGAAGGTAATCCCTTTAGAGGAATAAAGTGGGCCATCTTGGAAAAAAGATCCACAATAACTAGAATGGTGTTAAATCCATTGCATGGAGGTAGATCTGTAATAAAGTCTAACGATAAGGTGTGCCATGGTGTAGGTGGAATATCCAAAGGTTGGAAGAGGCCAGCTGGTTTTTTCTTCTGACTTTTGTATTGGGCGCAAATGCCACAAGACATTACAAATGACTTTACGTCTTTTCGCCAGGTGGGCCACCAGAATTGTCTCTTAATTTTATCTTCAGTTTTTGCGATACCTGGGTGTGCTTCCATCAGGGTGTCATGATAATTGGAGATGACTAGTTCTTGTAGTTCCTTGTGTGGTAGAAATAGTCGCCTTTGATAATAAGGTAGGTCATTGATGACTGAGTAGTCCAAGCCTCTCTTCACCCAGTCCTGCAGGGCTGTTGGATCGAAGAGTTGTTGGATCTTTACTTGAATATCCTCTAGTGTCTGTAGAGTGGTTATGCCAAGAATTCTTTGTTATGAAATTTTAGGCACCAGTTCCGGGTTCGCATATGCTTCTCCCATCCCTATTCGGGATAAGGCATCTGCCTTGCCATTTTTACAACCTGGTTGATAAGTGATCACGAAATCGAACTCGGCAAAGAACAATGCCCATCGAAGTTGACGCGACGATTGGGCCTTGGCCGTTTTTAAATACTGCAAGTTCCGGTGATCAGTGATTACCGTAATGGTATGCCTGGCACCGAGAAGATAATGCCGCCAAGCCTTGAAGGCGGATTTGATGGCTAATAACTCTTTATCGGTAACCGCATAGTTTAACTCGGGTGCCGAGAACTTTCTGGACCAAAATGCTACTGGGTGAAGTTGACCAATCCTTCTGGGACAGGACAGCTCCCATGGCTAAACTGGATGCATCAGTTTCAACTATGTATGGAGGTTCGGGCGTGGATGCTTTAAGACAGGTGCAGACGTGAATTTTGCTTTCAGCTCTTGGAGGGCCTTTTCAGCTTCTTCGGTCCACAAGAAACGTTTGTTTTTTTCGCAAAAGTGCTGTGATAGGGTGTACAACATGTGAGAAATCCGGAATGAATCTGCGGTAGAAATTAGCAAATCCGAGCATGCTTTGTACCCCTTTAACTGAACTGGGTGATGGCCACTTGAGGATTGCATCCACCTTTCGAGAGTCCATTCGGACTCCTTTTGGAGTCAGGATAAATCCAAGGAATTCATCTTCCGTAGCATGGAAAACGCATTTTTCCAATTTTGCATATAACTTGTTCTGGCGTAGTTTCTCAAGGACTGCACGAACGTGCTTCACATGGTCTGATTCTGAAGAGGAGTACACTAGAATATCGTCTATGTATACAACAACACAGACGTCAATGAGTTCACGAAGGACATCGTTCATAAAATACTGGAAGGCTGCTGGTGCATTGCACAACCCGAAGGGCATCACCTGGTATTCGAATAACCCGTACTTAGTGAGAAAAGCAGTCTTCCATTTGTCGCCTTTCTTTACACGTACCAGATTATATGCCCCTCGGAGATCTAATTTAGTGTAGATGCAAGCGTCCTTTACTTGGTCTAGTAATTCGGGGATCAGAGGCAATGGGTATCGGTTCTTAACCGTGATCTGATTTAATGCGCGGTAGTCTATGCACGTTCTGAGGTCACCTTCCTTTTTAGGCACGAAGAACAAAGCTGAAGATGCAGGGGACTTGGATGGACGAATGAAGCCATTAGCAAGGTATTGGTCCAAGTATTGTCGTAGGTGAAGGTTTTCGGGTTCCGTAAGGGCGTAGATCCTACTACATGGAGGTTGTGCACCGGGTATGAGATCGATTTGACAATTGTATGATCTGTGAGGTGGTAGGGTGTTTGCCTGTTCCTTTTGGAAAACATCCTGGAATTCTTGATATTCCTGAGGTAACTGCACGACTGGAGTAGCGACTGTGGCCAGGCCTTGGTTCAAGGGTTTTTTCGGATAACAAGTATGTGCACAATCCGGGAAGGTTATTCTCTTCTCTCGCCAATCAATACAAGGATTATGTGTTTCCAACCAAGGTATCCCCAGTATTATTTGGAACTGCGGGGCTTTGATTAAATCAAACACAATAGTCTCTCGATGCCCATCCTGACCCAATAGTGTCATCTCTGCGGTGGAATGAGTTACAGGCCCAGAGGCAATTTCAGTTCCATCGACTGTGGTGATGACATCCGAAGTGGTCTTTTTGCAGAGAGATAGATTCATCCTAGAAGCCAACTCGTGGTCCACATAGTTTCCTATGGCCCCACTATCAATGTATGCCCTCACTGCGTGCATACGTGATGGCTGCCTTGGATCTATAAGGACCATTGGTATGATGAAGTGCGAGGTCTGAGTATCCTTCTTCAAGCTCGGCAAGCGGACCTCTACGCTTGTCGGGCGTGGTCGTTTCCCGAATCAGGCTCTGTTTGATTTTTATCAGCAACTCCGACTACTCTTTTAGATGTTTTTATAGGGCAATCCCGTAGAAAATGTCCTGAGGCCCCACAGTACAGACACAATTGCATCCGCCGCCTTCTTTCTCTTTCCTTTTGAGTTAAGGATCCCTTGACCCCCCCGATCTGCATCGGTTCTGATACATCTGTTCCTTTGAGGGTAACATTGGGTTTAACTAATACCCGATTCTCAAACTTAGCTCGATCAGGCTTTCTATTCTGAAGTCGGTGGTCTAACTGGAATATATTCTGCACAATCCTGAGGTGGGTTCACAACTTGGGCCAAAACGTCTTTGAGTTCACCCCGAAGTCTACGATGGAATAATGTAATTCATTTTACCTCTGGCCATCCGGTTTCCACCACTAACCTATTGAAAGTGACGATATAGGTTAGTAGATCCTGGTTACCTTGTCGTAATGATAAAAGTTCGTTATCCAGGGCCTGTCCCTGTGAATGTCTGGCAAATAGTCGTTCATGCTCAATTGAAAACCTTGAAAATCCCGAAGAAGAGGGTCATCCTGGTTAACTAATGGAATTGACCAATCCGCTGCGCTGCCACTAAGATATGATAGTACAAAGGCTTCTTTGGTTTGGTCGTTCGGAAAAGCTCCAGGTCTGCATAAAAAGTGCAAGCGGCATTGGTTCATAAACACGCCAAACTTTTTTGGGTCCCCACCAAAACGTTTGGGTGGAGCTAAAGGAATGCTCCCTGGTAGAACCACTTGCACAGGATTGCTCGACGAAACAGGAGTTGGATTCCCCCCGAATCCAGGTAATGGTGTTTGCCCAGCTTGGTTTTGCAGTAATTGTCTAGCAAGATCATCAGTGCGCTCCTTTGACACAATCAGTTCTCTCCTGAGGGCATTAGTCTCTTGGCGCGCGGAGTGCACTTCTGCCCTAAATTCCCCTAACAATAGGGCTAGTTGGTCGGTTTCTGAGGTTTCCATAACGCCCGGGTGGGGATTTGTAGATAGGCTTCGCGTTCTGTTACGCTCACCTGGCTCCCACAGGGGCGTCAGTCGGACCCGGACAGCTGCGGTCTCCACCCACGTGATGCGTAGTGCAGCGATGACTGACTGGATCTGCCCTCCTAATCTTGTCTGCTTAACCCGTAGAAATATTCTCCTGCAAGTGGAGAGATGGATTTAGCCACTTGTGGATTCAAGTGATGGCACCCCCACAGTCCTCCCCAACTAATCGCCTCCGAAATGCCCTCACAGCAAGCTCACCTTATATTCTTGAAAGATGAGCTCTCCATCCTGCGTGGATTTGCAGGGGCGCGTCGATTCCAGTTAGTTCACTGGTTTGAAGGCTCAGGAGTGTTCCAGAGAGTATTGACTCTGAGGTTCCTGGTGAGGACCAGTAAGTATTAAGTTCATAAAGTTCAATATGTCCGATGTTCACTCTTGTTCCCCCCTTCTTTTCTTGTCTTTCAGCTGGCTGGTGAAAAGATGCTCTTGTGGCAGCTGGTGGCGCTCAGGTAAGAGTCTGTATTACCCGGCGCTGTCCGGTAAATGTTGCACGTTGAAAACATGGTTTTTTTGTCTCTCTTTACAGATGCGGCACGTGAAAATATGGAGAGTCACAAAAGGATGCCTCCGGTGGTAAATCAGGTAAGTCTATGGTGGTAAGAATTATATTTGTTGATTCCCTCGGCTCACCTTGTGGTTTTCTTTTGTCTCCTAGGTGCCGAAGTTAGGCGAAGAAATGATGGAGGCAGTGCCGACCCGAAGGATGCTGTGAAGACTGGTGAGTATGGCGCGGCGCTGCAGCTCTAGGTGCGGCGCGTGCAGAAATGATGTTCTTTACAGGTCCAGAGACGAGATGGATCCAGAATCAGGTCTGGAATAGAAATAAGTTTGTTTTCTAACCTTGTCCCTTTCTTTCCTCTCTGTTTTAGGAGCTCCGGATTCGAGGCAGGCGTGGCAGAAGACTGGATGCAGGCTGCAGGCACGGTGAGCGTTACGCTGCTGGATGCAGAATAACGCGAAGCGTGTGTTGCTGGTCGGGCGTGGTTTAAATAGCCTCAAAAGTAGTCCCAGGTAAGAAGTCCCTAGAACCACACCCGAGTAAGAAATAGTCCCTGTAGAAAAATAGTCCCTTTCAGGCTTCACGTTGGATTGGAGTCATTTGCAGCATGGTCTGACTGAGGTAAGTAATGACTATGAGCCTGGCGCCTAAGTCACCAGGACTGAACCCAGATAGCCCCTAGCCGGGGCTGCTGAGGTTTTACTAAATGTCTAGATGCCTGCTCTCGGGGCTGATGGGCTTGGTCCGGATGCCTGGGGGTAGGCATCATGACAAGTGGGTAGACATGCAGCCCCTGATTTCAGGGATGTGCGCTGCCCAGCAAGAGCGAGCATCGTCTCTGCTCTCTAGAAAATAGGCAGTAATGGTAGGTGTTCATTTACTGTTCAGAGATATTTACCTTTTTCTATGGCAGTGCTTACTCATCTGAAACTGGACTTGACTGGAGCTTCCCAAAAGCACTATGGTGGACATGTGCTTCCTTCCGGTCATGTGTTTTCAAAGAATTATGTAAGGGACTGCCAACTGGATGGAAGAAGAATTGCAAGAACAGTTGTCTCCGCAACCATCTTTGCTGTGCCTCTTTTTTATCATTTGGACTTTGCTGCAGGATCTTCAAACTCTGTTCCATGATGAATTACTGCAGGCTGGATTCATGGGGTATATGCTGCGAAGAGATTGTTCGCGGGCCCGCTCGCCGAACAATCTCTGCCCTTATGTGGGTGGCATCCCCGCAATCCCAGTTATCTCCACCACCCAACTCTGCTTATCCCATCCCCTATCTTTTGAAGCGGAAACCCTCCAAACCTGGGTCGCCTTCAAAGCCCTGGTCAGTTCCCTTGCCTCGATCGACCCCCTTCCCTTGACATCCCAAACCAACCCACCGCCCCACACCAGATCCCAAATGAGACCCCTTTTACTCCTTTCCTCTTCCGTCACACTGTGGATCATCCACTCCCAACGCCCTTTAACCATGTGTATGCCCTGTTTCCATATATGCCACTGTTTGCGAAATAAACGGCCCGTCAGCAAATAGTTTGCGATGAAAATTAGCAGTTCTGTGTGGAAGACGTACATGCACAATAACTCCAAAAGGATCAAGTAAATGCACTGAGTGACATACCTGGACAAATTAAAAGGTATCGAGCAAAAATGTACAATCTTTCGACAAATATATGTAAAAACATTAATCTTGTGTCAATATTGAAAGTGGGAAAAACTACACAAAAGCAAAAGCCTTCCGGAAAGGTATTAAACTGTAATTTGCCTATGCCATTAACATAGCTCAAATATTTAACACCTGGCTAAAAACGAAAACGAATAAAGGAGTTTGAGTTCTAAATGTTGCCCAGCTGTGTGCTCCCATTATTAAGAGTAAGCAAAATGCAGCCCCCTGTAGCTCATATGGCAGATAGGCTGCACCAGAGATACAGTGTGGGCCTCAAAAGTCCTGTCACTGGCAATTCATATGCGATTGGGCACACAGAGCTGGAACACAAAACACAACCAGGGAATCACACAGTTAATCCTAGTCTGTGGACATCATCCATCAACTGAGCTAGATCTACAACACACATGGGTGGACAGGTTTCATTCATTCATAGCTTCCTCATTACTCTATAAAAATGTCCTTCAGGAAGGACTGAACTATCGCCTAATAAGGGGTGAGACTGGCCCTAGGGTACGCTGGTGGACCACTTATCTAAAAGGGATAGAAGGAGAATTGACCCTCCACTTTACTATAATAAAATACACTGGCACTCGCCTCTGCAGCATAAAACAATCAAATGAAGCTATCCCCCTATGATTAATGTGGCCTAGCTGCACACATAATCTCATATACAAGCACCACCTCCGCAGTTACCCCCAAGACAATTCAGGCCTAGCTGCTCACATACTACTGGTCTCACACAAACTTCACACCACTTCTAGCATTAGAATGCAGCTCCCACCACAATACGGCCTACCTACGCACATACAGAGTGCACACACACACACACACACACTACTTACTATCCCACTTTCTCCACTGAGCTGTGATAATACCAACGGGGAAAGCCACTATATAAATGCCCAATAACATAACATAACATTTCATTTAAAAGAAGTACCTGGATTTTCAGAAGCTTCTGTGCTCCTAGTACAAAAATGACTCCCTACACAAGGAAAGGAGTTGTACGCTAGTCTGCATATGTCCCACAGAGCGGAGTGAGCAATGAAAGGATATATCCAGGTAAATACCAAAAAATTCTGTTTCTTAGCTACATACGGGTACAGATTTTCTCTCTATTTATTATACCCTCACCTGAGTGTGTAGCCAACAGTCCATTCAGCACATCATTCAGTGCTCTGTGTATGTTACAAATATATATTGCAACATTTTCTTTCACATAGTATCCTACAATCGATTAAAAACGTACTCTCCTCTCTTTAATAAGATCAAGAAAGAGATCATCAAACTATGGCCGATTCTGAACACGAGGAAGGCTCTGAGTGCTGGCTCAACTCAAAGGGAATTATGAAATCTAAGAGAAATTTCAGGTCGCTCACCCTGTGGAATGTGCTCTGTCTGCGACCAAACGATACAAAGTTATGTTATGTTATGTTACTTTGCATTTATATAGCGCCATATGTACCATTGATATGGTCTGAAGGGGACGGTAGGTTGAACGTCCTTGGGAACCGAAGTTCAAGTCAGTAGAGAGAGTCAAAGGTGCGTGTGAGCACCGGATATGTGTACAGCTGGTATGGCATTTGTGTAATAGCTGCTTCTTAGTGGTAGGTGTGGTGGTTGAGAGATCAAGAGTATGTGTTGGTTCTGGCAGGATTTATCCAGACCGATTGTGGCTGCCTTAGGCCTGAGGAGAACACCAGGCTGGGGGGTGTGTAACCAGCACTGTTTAGTTAGAGTGATGGGGAGTATGAGGCAGATGTTGGTATGAGAACAGCTATACCGAATGGTGTCATAGTATCTCTGTATTCTAGTTGAATGGTGGTGTAAAGAAGCGAGTAAGCGTGGTGATGTGAATGAAGGGATACATGCTCTTTCAAACGTTCCATGCACTCCAAACCATTCCATATAAGTTGCGCAACTCTATGCGCTCCAGTCCGCTCCACGCACTCCAGTCCACTCCATGCACTCCAGTCCGCTCCACGCACTCCAGTCCGCTCCACGCACTTGAATCCGTTCCATGCATTTGAATCTGTTCCATGTACTCCGATCCGTTCGGTGTATTTCTAAGTTGTTTTATGCACTCCATCCACGTATTTCACCCGTACCATCCACATACTTCCCCGCACCTTTCACATATTACACCAGTACCTTCCACATACTTCATCCGTTCCATCCACATATTTCACCCGTTCCATCCACATACGACACCCGTTCCATCCACATACGTCACCCGTTCCAACCACATACGTCACCCGTTCCATCCACATACATCACTCGTTCTATCCACATACGTCACCCATTCCATCCACATACTTCACCCGTTCCATCCGCTCTACGCACTCATCCGCTCTAGGCACTCATCCGCTCTACATGCTCTCCGCACTCATCCGCTCCACACACTCATCCGCTCCACACACTCGTCCGCCCTACGCACTCGTCCGCCCTACGCACTCGTCCGCCCTACGCACTCGTCCGCCCTACGCACTTGTCCGCTCTAGGCACTCGTCCGCTCTAGGCACTCGTCCGCTCTAGGCACTCGTCCGCTCAAGGGACTTGTCCGCTTTATGCCCTTGCAGGCTCTACGCACTCACCCGCTCTATTCACTCACCCACTCTATTCACTCACCCGCTCTTACGCACCCCTCCGCTCTCACGCACCCTTCCGCTCTTACACCCTCAATCGTTATTACGCACTCGTCTGCTCCATACACTCGTCTGGTCTACCCACTCATACACTCTACACACTCCTCCGTTCTTACACACTCTTCCGCTCTGGGCACTCTTCCGCTCTGCGCAGTCTTCCGCTCTGCGCACCCATCATGCTCTGCGCACCCATCATGCTCTGCGCACTCATCCGTTCTGCGCACCCATCACGCTCTGCGCACTCATCCGTTCCACGCACTCATCCGCTCTATGCACTGGTTCTTTCCACGCACTCATCTGCTATATGCACTCATCTGCTCTACAAAGTCATTCGCTCATACGCACTCATCCGCGCTATACACTCATCCGCTCTATACACTCATCCGCTCTATACACTCATCCGCTCTGCACATTCATCTGCTCTATGCACTCCTGCATTCTACAACACTCCTCCGCACTTACGCACTTGTCCGCTCTACACACTCATCCGCTCTACACATTCATCCGCTCTACACTCCATCCGCTCAACACACTCATCCGTAATCAATAGACATAGGTTGGGATACCCCTTGGATTTTAAAAAGAATGTCACAAATTGTAATTCTGCAGGTGTTATATACTTGAAACCCATGACCAAATGATCTAAGCAGATGAGAAACGGGCACTACAAGGGCATGGAGACTGTGGGATGTTTTTACCCATGCATCCGAGCCCTACCACAAAAACTGTGCCTTACTGGCATTGAAAACATCATGATGGCCAGAACTTCCCAGAAAATGCACAGGGAAATGCATGAAGAATAGGCTGCCACCCATTTTTGCCTATGTTGTGGGCACAGAAGGGCACTGCCTAAAACCACCATTGGGCTACACACAGTAGCCTGAAACCATTGCAAAAGGGGCAATGCTGATTGCCAAAAGCAACCCATAACTATTGGGAATTCATTTTCTTCAGGTCAAATATGGCTAAATTATGGGCACAAAAATATTTTACTGCAGAACCACACCAGTGCCATGTGCTGAACCTGGATAATATACTTCCATGTAAAATCTCTTGTTTGAAATGCATTAATTCAAGACTGATCCAAAAAAAAAATGCACGCAGTACCCGCTTTGGACTCAAGACGGCGCTAGTGGTTTAAACTCTGACAGGAGAACTGCTACTTCAGAAGCTAATCAGCCTTCTGTGACAATTGGGACTTCAAAAGACTGTGGGTTAATTAGAAATCTAACCACCTGCTGTTTCCAGAGACAATCTTATTTGATTAACAGGCCAAAAGGCTGGGAAACCTTCTCACCTCAGAAAGCCCAGGATATCACATGGTCATGCTAACCAAATGCAAAGTGGCCCCCTGGTCTGTTGACCCCAGCTTGCTGGAGCCCACACAAAAGACCTTTTCTCTTGAATAGGATATGGTGATTTTGACTGTTTCCTGTCAACAAAGATCTGCCAGCCAGGAGAGACATGTGATCACTGTCATCCCCAAACTTTGGGGGCGGACTCAAACACTGCAGTACTTTGAATTGAAAGCAAATATATATTTTACAGAAATACTGATAACTCTTGGTAACCAGATGACAGAAATGTGAAATTTGGGGATCCTTAAAATGAAAACTTTGCCCACAATTCAAGCCCAAACTCCAATTTGTGTGATGTTCTGGGGCAAAACCCCACTATTTATTGATACTACATACTCTGTGTTTAAGCTAGAGACATGGGAATTTACTGGAGTATGTATGGACAGGCCGTGTATATGTGTATAATTTTTAATGAAAAACCAATGTTGCATAACCCACTAAAATCGAAAATAAGTTGCCATTTCTTTACCCAAGCTCCTAGAAACGCCAGAGTCGGAACAGTGCCTACCTCATGTGATATATGATGTGTGTAGGTGATGTAAAAACAACTGTGTATTTGGGAAAATCTGTATTTGGATCAAATATAGATTTGTGTGTAAAGATGACAGGGGAGGGCCCTCTGGCCATAAAATCTACCTCATCACTCTGACTCACAACTCAGTTCCCCCAATCAAGGGAGAAAGGAAAGCTTGGCCAATGATAAATTGAGAGAGGGGCTGGCTTAGTGATGCTGCACACACACCCACTTTCTAAACACATAAAAGCAGACAGTGCAGGACAAGTAGAGATCCCTTTTTCACTTTCCGCGGGACGCTCTGCCAGGAGAATTCAGACTTCAATCCATCAATCTTCAGAGACCAAGACTTTACTTCAGAATTTGTAAAGAACAGGCCTAACCCACAAGCTGAGTTCTCTTCAGCAGGCCTCAAAATCATTTGCAGGCTATTCACAGCCGGTCTGAGCTGTTGATTCTGGCCTGAAACCCTGCGCCAGAAAGATCCAGAAGCAGTGCTGTACCCAGAGAAAGCAGAGACACCCAGAAAGCAGACCAGAGATCCAGAGAACCACATGCCGCTGTATCCGGGGAGCTGACCCAGACGCTGTGAGCAGAACCGTTGCCTGACAGACCCAGCAGAGCGGAGCTGACCCAGGCGCTGCTCGCAGAGACCGTCCGTGGCGAGGGAACCGCAGCCAATCCTGACCCGATCCGTGGCGAGGTCCAGTCCTTTCAAAGCTAGGAGTGAGTACTTAGATCAGATTGTGACAGAAATAAGCTCTTAGTAAAAATAATTTAATCCAACTATTTTAATCTGATTAGAACTGTCTCCTGGAAATCGTGTCACCTGTCATTTTCAAAGCTGTCACCTGTCAATTTGAGTTACTTTAAATCCGAAAAACGACCTTTACAAAATCGTTCATATCTCTGGAACCGTTTGTCCTAGGAACTTGGTATAACTTTCCTCCTTATACTTTTGCCGCAATCACGATTCACACACTCGCAAATTTACCGCGATTTGCGATTTTGGCTCAATTTCTCCACTTGTCAAAATAGCAGCTCCATTCTTTCCTTTGTTAAAATCCGTTTGCAACTTGGTAATAACTCATAGAGCATTGCGAAAGTGAGCCTGAACTAATACCAACACGCATCTCCCACTCACCCTGAATCTCTAGAGGGAATTAAAATCATTGGCACATTTTCCCATCCATTGCCATCACATTTAAAAAGCATGTTGGGCCTGTGTTTCAAACTCCTACCTGTTTCCTCTAAGCTTGCTGGGGGGAACTGAATTTCGTATTGTATTTGATTGCATTCCTGAGAACTGTGTGCTCCTCTTTCCATCTCCTTCCATTTCTTACATTGCATAGGGGAGGGGGGTGAATTGCCAGAGAAAAAATGATTATCTTATCTTTTGCTAAAATCATATCAAGTATTTCTGTACTGCATTTTATTCCTCATTGCTTTTCCCTTGAAATCATAAAAGTATTTTTGCTACTTTATCCATCCTATACTAACTCCTCATTGATTGTCAAGAAGTGCGCTAGTGCCAGATTACCCATTGTTGATCAACATCATATGTCTAAGTGTACTGTCGGATATTAATTTATTATAAAGTGTGATATATATATATTGTTTAAATTCTCAAATAAACCTTTTAATTTGCAAAACAAACCTACTTCTTGGCTCAGTGGGGTCAGGGGGATTCTAAGAGTGGGGTGTTATACAAGGGTGGTCATCCAGAGTACTGAACTAGACATAAAAATACATTAATAAGGGTTTTCCTCAGCATCCCAGACTAGGCATTGACTTGGCTGCAGTGTTGATTGAATATCGCTTACAAGACAGTGATTGAGTGCTCTACACCATTTAGAAAAGTATGATAAGGAATAGAGAGCAACATCAAAGAAACAAGTGTAAAAGATCAATAAAATGCCAAACGTGCATTTAGTGCACATTTGGCTGCTACCAAAAATTAAACTCCCATTACACCGACCAAGGGGAGCGGGAGTTATGGGATGTCCCATGATGGAATTCCCTGACCCCCTCACTTTTGAGATTATGCAATCCTTGAGGTCTTCCAAGAACCAACCTGAGAAGTCTGTTACTGTAACACTCCCTCTTTTCCCTATATAAAGCAAGACAATACCAGAACAAGAAGGAATACACCAAGTGATCATGAGTCATCGCTCAAAAGTATTGAAAAGAGGAAGATTGAAGGAGTGATGCGAACTACTCCTTTTCTAAGTATTGACAGTACCGAGAAGAGCTTGCCCCAAGGAAGCATGAAGAATGTCTCATCGATGCAAAAGAGGGACTTTGGCTCTCTGCTTGGTTGGGCCCAGCTACAGACCATAACAAGGAAGAAGAGACTTACTGAAAAGGGAACCTGGCATGAAGCCCGTCAACCCAGGGAAGTTCAAACCCGGGAAACAGGAATCGAGCGCTTAGAAGCTGGTCCTCGGTTTTGGGGACGTCGATGAAGGCTCAGAAGAACTATCTGTCATAGAGCAGAGAACCGGCCTATGCAGAAGCTGGAACCAGGCTAACTGTGGTGGGACCTCAGGAAGGTGGAGCATGTGGTCCTTCAGCTATGCTGATAGCGAAAAGCCTAGTAATCCTCTGAGCCGATGCAGTACAGCAGGGAGCACAGAGAGAAGCTGAGGGCATTCATCAAGAAGACATGAGACCAATACCCTGGGAAGAGCCGGTGACATGCCCCCATGAGAATTAATCTAATTAGAGCCATGAGAGACCCAGTAGGGGTTTGGGCAGTGCTGAAGGGGGCTTTGGGAGAAATCTCCCTCATCACAGTAATTAATGAGAAGGTATTAAGGGTAAAGAAAGCCTTGGGAGTAATTTCCCTAGTCACAGTAATTACTGAGAAAGTATCAAGATTGAAGAAAATCTCCAGAGTAATCTCCCTCGATACAATAATTACCAAGAGAGTTCCAAGAGTGAAGAATACATTGGGGGTAATCTCCCCGATTACAGTGACTATAGAAAAGATATCAAGGCTGCAGAGTACCTCGGCAGCAATCTCCACTCTTAGAGTAACCGTGTTAAAACCATCACAAGTGAAGAGTGGATTAGGAGTGATCTCCCTCATCACAGTACTAGCGCCAAAATTACCAAGAGTGAGGAGGGCATCAAAAGTAATCTTCCTCATCAGAATAATCGAAAGGAAGATTTCAAAAGTGAAGAGTATCCTGGGGGAAATCTTCCTCATCACAATAATCATAAGAGAGACATTGAGAATCAAGGAAGTTACAAGAGTGGTCTCTTTAACAACGGTGCTGGTAAGGATAGTGGAAGAAGGCCAGGACACTTCAAGAGGGATCTTCCTTGTTTCATTGCTCAAGGAGAAGATGTCACGACCCACATCCAGAAACCCCCCTGGCAAGCCCATGGGCCAGGAGGGGTCTTGGCTCGGGTCTCCAACAAACTTAGGCATCCTTTGCCTAGGCCCTCTTGGGGCCAGTCCTGGCGCCTTTGGCACCAGGCTCATACATAATAAAGACTTGTGTTTAGGGAACTACTTTATTTCAAGTGCCAGCCAACATGGAGGCATCCACATAGCTTGGCTCCTTGGAACCAAACTATGCGGTATTGTGTTTTGGGTGTGGTAGCCTAGGAACTACCTTACCTGCACTACTTTCTTGAAGCTATTTAAACCACACCGACTTGGATAACCCGCTTCGCGTTACTTTGCAATCCTGCAACGTGACGTTCATCGTGTTCAGCTGTACCCGCGAACCTCAGAAGAACAGCATCTGTAAAGAGACAAAAGGACATTGTTAACAGCAGCAGCTTACCTGTAATTTCATCGTTAGCTGCCCACAGCTCCTGCGAACAGCATCCTAGGTTCAGCACGTCTCCTGGACCGGCGGATCTGCAAAAAAGGAAGAAACAAGGCATTAGACACTTTTATAACCTAACGAATTGTGCCGAAAAGCTTACCTCGCAAGTCGCCCCTCCACCAGCTTCGCCTCGGGATTTCATACACCGGGTGAGCACCGCAATCAATGGGAAAGAAAAGACAAGAGGTTAGCAAAGGCAAGGCATCATAGCGCTGTGCATAGCGCCTACTTACCGCATCAAAGCGCTCTTTATACGCCATCATTTACCGGCGAGACCCAAGTCAGCCAATGCATCAAATTGGACTTCTGCGCACCTAAGGAAGAGAAAAAGACATTATTTAAACCAAGAAAGGCATGCAAGAATAACAACAATATACAGCAGCAATAAAACCTACCTGAAAGACTCAAAACGGCCGGCATCAGTGAAGTAACTAGATCGGATTTGCCCACAAAGGACAACACGCCCCTGTCAAGAAGGCAGGACGGAGAGCACACCTGAATTAACAAGGTAAGGAGAGGTCCAGAGGAGCTGCAGGCATACAGGGTGGTGGGGGGTTGCTTACCCCAGTTGCCCAGTCTTGAACATTGCCCACCTGTATTCCAGGCAGAACTTCCCCGCTGGTCACAGCTGGGAACCGCAGAGAAGGATACCAGAGTCCCTACGGCTTGGTGGCGTCCCAGTGGATACCAGGTGAGCGTAACAGAAGACCAGGAAACCCTGGGACTGTACGTTGTGTTGAAAAGGACGAACTGCTGGACTATTGGTGAAGCCAAGGAAAGTCCTTGGGAGGAACTACGACGACCCTTGAAGGCTGTCATGAGAGACTATCCAAAAACAACCTTTAAATCTAATACAGCTTGACCAGGAGAAGGGAGTCATTCTCCTGGTATCACCCTTTGTTGAATCATAAGCCATTTTAAAAGGTTGGTAGAGAACAGCACAAAGGCTGAACCAGCTGAACCAGGAGAATGTAGTCATCATCCTGATGACATCCTGTTATTTGCTGACTACCTTTTGGTTGGTGGTAGGGTCAGAGTAGGATAGTTTTTGGACAGAGGACGGACACTTTAGTTTGACAACCACCCTGACGACGAGCACCCAGGGTATGATTCGGTTAGGTAGGGCAAATCCTGTAGTTGAAGGGAAAGAAGGGTCCTTTTCCTTATCGTTAAAAAAAAAAGAGTGCCACCCTTTTGTCCAACTCCTTTGTCCGACTTACTACACTGGGTAAACCTGTTTTACTTTGTATGTGAATATGGCAGGAAATCTACCAAGTTATTCCACATTGTTTTCCTGAACTAGCGGAGCATCTATCCAATGGCCCCATATTGTTTAGCTTATCTCAAGGTGTGCACTGTGGCCTAGCAGTGTATGTACCAAACCTAATGCCTCCTGGGACAAAGTACCTCCACAAACCATTAAAAAAGACCACTTGTTCCAGAAAATAAACCTGAATATACAGAGGATTGTGTTCATGTCCATGACAGCCAATACAGAAAGCGGGATAATCATTAAAGTAAGGGTTTTGGGAAGGAGGGAATAAGCATCAAGACAAAGAGCAGCCAGCCAAGGGCACGTGTGGAAGAAGCACACTGGAACTGTTGTCAGTGAACAAAGGGCCATAAAAGCTGCAGGGCAAGTTGTGGATGTCGTCTGCAGTGACAAAGTCTACTGCCTATGGCAGGAGGTTGTGGATGGGGGTGTGATTAATTCTGAGGAGTCATCACCAAACACCAGCCTAAAGTCTCCTCCTATGTGGCCAGGGGAAGGCAGCCGCTACCTGATCCTAACCCTGCAGGTGGTAGCAGGAGGAAGGATCACATGGGCAGAGACGGCTATCAGGGGGAAGTGGTGACTCCGCTAGCAGAGACGAAGTATTCATCTTCTTCTGAGGAGGAGTATAATATAATTCCCTGATACCTAATAGCATGTTATAAATGTACACGTCCCTCCCATATAACTACCCAAAGAACATATTATGGTAAATCATCTAGACAGAATAAGGTTTGTGCATCAGGAGTTCAAGAATTAAATATGAAAACCTTGAATTGTCCTAATTCTGCATTAGATAGAAACCCCCACTCCAATGTTAAATCACAAACCCTTTTCACAACCTCCCCATACTCTAATAACTCTCAGTACATAAAACAGTCAAAACTAAGTATAAAAAGATCAATACCATGATGGACTTCAGTACCCATAATCCTTATGGTACAGTGACGAGGAAGAAGGGCTTGGAGGCAGTGATGATTAAGAATGCTGTTAACCAAAAGGTGCAGTCTAGTTGTTACAGACCAAGGCACCTGAGCGGAACATTTAAATCCCATAATGAGGCACAGCTGAAGGAAGGAGATGTGGCAGGAGATGGAAAGGCAGTGTGGAAGGCGCAGCTGAAGCAGAAGTACAGGAACTGCTAAAGAGCGAAGAACATCAGGTGATGCTGTCGCCAACAGTGAAGGCGAACAGCATTGCAGAGTATGCGCAGCGGGAAGCGGCATGTGGAGATGGAGCCCAGTTGATGCAGAGATGTGCTCCCAACAGCACACAGCGTGTCGGTGAGCGAGAAGCCATGGAAGCTCCACAGAGCTGTCAGAGCTCCAGGGGAGAAGAGTGCAGCCCACCGAAGGTACAAAGAACCTGGAGAGAGTGGGCAGGGCGCAGGAGGTCTGCCGCAAAAGCCGACCGCGAAGAGGAGATGCAGAAGAAAGCCGGTGAGTTGACCAGATGCTACCGCTGACCCCGGGGTGCACCAAATAAGAAAATTGTTAGAACCACATTATTTAGAATACCGAACAAATAAAGAAGCAGAGCAGACATGGCAAGATCTTAAGTCCCCTTACATGGGACTACAATTGGGGAAGCTTATAAAGCGCATTGCCAACAGACAAAAGGCTGTGAGAAAAACTTACTAAGCCAACAAGGGCATAACTCCCCTTATTGGAGATACCAATTGGGGAAATCTTATAAACCGCATTGCCAACAGCCAAGACACTGTGAATCTATACAGAAGTGGCAAGGGTGCAACTACTCCTTTGTGGGATATTAACTGGGGGAAACTTGTAACCCAAACTGCCAACGTCAAGAAGCTGCCAAGTAGGAGTTAAGAGACTATCTGAGAATAATTCTTCTATATTGAATGTCCAGTTTGGGGAAAACTGGGACACACATTACCAAGAGTCAAGAGATTATAAGAAAATGCAGTTATTGTTTAGCCCTCCTTCCAAGAGATATTGGTGTGGAGAATCTTCGAATCAATATTGCCACCAGGCTTGATTGTAGTTGTAGGAACTTTCTTCCTGGTAAGTGAACATACCATTAAAGGGATCATAGTAGTTAGTCCTGGCAGGCGAGTATAAAAGGATAGAAGATAATGATTTGAAGAAGTATGTTTGTAGCAAAAAGGTGTGGTGGAAAGAACTTATTAACCTTATCATTTGTTTGACAAGCTGTGGCGTCACCAAAAGTACTTTGTGCTATACTGACAAAGGTATTATTACATTTGAAGAAGGTGGACATTATGAAAAGAATAATTGCTTTGGTTTTGAGCTTGTGTTTTTTAGGAAAAAACATTTTCCTTTTTATGAAGGATGTTGTGGAGAACAACAGTTGTTTTGATTTGTGAACAAAAGTTTTTGGAAAAGACATTTGCTATATCAACGGGAAAGACACAGTGGATGGAAAAGACAGTTTGTGTTATATTAAACAGAATTTTGTTGAATCAGAACTTTCCTCAAAGTATTCCTGAATTGGTCCAGGGGAAGGGAGTCCAACCCTGGTCGCAAGGAGTGTTTTCAAAACCCTTTACATTTTAATTGATACACTGTTTTGTTGAACTAAAGACAGCCATACATTCCTTGTTTAATTTTGTTATGTATATTAGTGGAAGTGTCAGAGCCTTTAGACACAAGGTCACTTTTCTTTAGTTTTAGTTTGCTAGGTAGAGACCTCCTTGTTAGGATATGGAAAAATAGGTGTTTATCCCACCTTTTTTCATTTAATAAATGTCAAACTTTGAGAAAACCTTACCTTTGTGTCCGTCTCACATTTCTGACCCCTAACAAGGGTCACACGACCTAATACTTGCTGCTCATGGCACGATGCTGGGCCTAGCAGAAGCACTTACGGACCCCCAGACCAACTCACCTCTCTGTGGTGCCATGGAATGGGATTGCTACGACAGGTAGGCACACCCTCTGTATTTCCCTTTAAGAGGTGCCCATGCCATAAATCAGAATCCTATTGCAGGTTAGCATATACCCAATTGAATGAGGTAGCCTGAGCCAGAGGAAACTAGATGTACATTTTACGGCACCTCAGAATCAAGCAGGGACAGGTTGATCGTGTTCTGCATAGCATGGTTGCTGCAGGAGTCCACTGTGCAATGGTCACACAAAGGAGGTTCACGTGGCAGTGGAACAGCTCTGAATACTGTAGATAGTGGATGAGCCCAAGAAATACATGGTCCATGGTGACGTGTAGCGTGGTGTCTCCCAATTGCAAGCAGATGAACAGAATCCCTGATCCCTGCTGCACCAATCCACACACTACCCCAATTATTGGATACAGGTGCAAGGCAGGCGTTCAGGGAGTAATGTTGAAAGGAGTTGGAGACTGAGTGGGGAAGGTATGCAGTGGTAAAATTGCGGCAAAAATGTCGCCTGTAAATAAAATCGTGGTTTGACCTGGTAAAGGTGTACCCCATTATACCATTTAAGGGGAAAAGGGGTTGTGGGGGTGTCCCCTGCCTCCCTTACATGGATTGTGGTGGCAAAACCAGGGCCTTTTTGCTGCAATATTTTGTGTCCATGGCCATTTTTGCTGGGATTTTAACACATGGAACCATGGGGAAGGAGTTTGGAGGTGAGGAGTGGTGTAGGCATGGAGAAAAAGTGAAGCAGAGATGGAGCAGATGAGAGAGAAGGGGAGAGGAGGCTGAAGTGACGCAAAAGGAGGAGTATGGTGTCCTGTATCTTCCTCCCACCTGTTTTCCTCTTCATCCATAGGTTGGAGGAGAGATTTGAGCGAGAGAGGAAGTTGGAAATAAACACCAGGAGAGGGATGACAGTGAAAATGCATTGAGAGGAGAGGTTGGAGGCACATCCCAGGGCAGCATGGACGTGCAAGCGCCTGAAAAAACATTGGAGGTGGTGTATGAGAAGAGGAAAGCTGGAGTGGATAAGTGGGGCAGGATAGAGTTCCTTACATATGAGTACATGGCGACCTATCGAGGAAGAGAACAAGAACAGGGCATTGGAGGACAGTGCCAGGAACCTCAGACAGTGAGGTGGTGAGAAAACAGAAGTAAAATCTCTAGACGCATTCAGATCCCCTTCCTGATAGTGGCCGTTCTATGGTTTTGGTGACTGCTGCCATACCCCACATTCTGCCCGTCTTCAGGTCTACGTGCAGGCACATGTGAGGCCCTGAGACCAAGGAAGATGGGTCACCCATAACCCCAGTGTATAGTTAGACGATTCAAGTTTGTGAGCCTAGGAGAAAAGGGAAAAGTGTGGGAAACACTTAAAAAACCCAAGTTATTCTCTACTCCAGGGACTGGACCCTGACTAATGTTTTCAATCTAAACAGACTTCAACCATTCCAAGCAAGGATAAGCCATCCTGTCGTACGGAAGATTTGAGCAACATTTTTCAAAATTTGACAAAACCTTGTAACTGCCCTAATAAACTTTATTTAGTCTCCCTCAGAGTGACTTTTAATATTGCTCCGGGAAGGGCAGGAAATAAGATGGAGGGTAGCTGGCAGAAGAAACAGAGGCCCTGCAGTTCTGGTCCACAGACACTGTCTGAGAGAACCCTAAGAGAGAGAACCCCAAGCCTGCTGTGGGCTAAGGAGTTGGCTGAGAGGAGGCCCAAACCCAGTGTACAGTATATGTGTCCTGTAGAGAAGAGACAACCCACGCACAGTGAAGTTGGGACCTGGATGGTAATGGATATTCCAAGCTGCATTTAAGGGTTGGCGGTGAATCCGCAGAAAAGGAGTCCCTGCCAAGGCGACTCGGGCATTAAGGAACGCAGGTCAATTGCAGCTCCACAGCAAGTCCCAGCAGAACTTCTGCCCAATGGCTCCATATTGTTAGCTTCCCCAAACTATTACACTGGAGCTCTACTCAATGATGTTGTGTTGTTTAAGTGCCCAATGGCTGTACTCTGGCCCAGCAGTTCTTCAACCCAAAATCTCCATATTGTTTAGCTTGTCTTGTACTTTGGTTGTGCAATGCATCTACCTAATAAACACAGATTTTGTAGCTTTCCCAAACGTTTGCACTTTGGCCTAGCGGCGCATCTACCCACTAACTCCATGTTACCCAGCTTAACCCAACATTGGTACGTTAGCCCTCCAGTGCACACTGTATTACTCCTCCGCACTACACTCATTACAAAATTGACTTACTCAGACGGCAATGCAAATCATTGTCACAGTACCTTTCTGGAGTGTGTTGGTTAATAAGTGTGGGTGAGAACTCATGTGTGAGAGAGCACCATAGAAATATGAAACACAATGAGAAATCGCACAGAGTGGAGATCAGAAAGACATTGACGACTCACCTGTCCCGCTCTGAATGCAAACCCTGCCTAGAATCACCGTCCCCCTACGACCACAAAAGATTTACTTTTATCTATTGCCCACCCTCACAAAATGAAACGAGCTTCCAGAGCTTCTAGTAATGAACATGAACAAAGAAATAAGACTATACTGCAAACTGCGAATGACGACTGATGAATCTAAACACGTGTAGCGTTCGGCAGAGCAGCAACTTCTAGTCAGAAACTGCAAGGTAGAAAACCCTGCCGAACGCGGAAAAAGCAGCATGACATCTTAAATTCACAGATCAGATCTCGAATGTTCTCAGCATTTAATCATAAGTATATGAACTTTCAGCCGTGACGCATGTCCTTTGTTGAACTGCGTTTACTGTGCTTAATATAAATAATTAATCCGTACATTTAAAAGATGTGTAAGAAAGGTCGAAACATGTTGATGGCATATAAACTACAATTTCTTTTTCTAGCGCTCTTACTTTCAAAGCGGTTTTCTTCAAACAATCCATTTATAGAAGTATTGAGTGACTTCATTAAATGAGCGACTTTGATGATAATTGTGATGGCAGCCTTCTAAGTGAGGAACCCGCGCTTTGCAGCGCATTGTGGCTCATCTCAAAGCAGAACGTCTGAGAGTCAAAAGCGGAAATCTGAAACCTGTACTTGAAATGAACTGCTTAACTAGCCGAGGCTTCTGGAAAACACTACAGCAAGGAGCCCAGTCTACCACGCTTGGCCCAAAGTTTAACACAAACAGGGGGTGGTAGAAAAGTACAGCCGACAATCTCGCTGACATCTTCAGGAAGATGCTTCATCCTAAAACAAGATTCCACTCTCAAAAGGGGCTATGATAAGATTCTCATCAATGCACAATGTCATATTTCAGCAAAAATCCCCCATTACTGGGGCAGTATCGGAGTAAGGTGTGGGCGAGGGGGGTAATGGCCCGGGCTCCATGTGGTTGGGCCTTTAGCAATGGTCCCTGTGCCATTAACCCCGGTCCAACACCTTGGAAAGATTGAATATTGCTATTAGCACTCTGAGTTTACGAACGGGGGTGATGATAAAAAATGTTGTGTCTCAAATAGCATGCCGCGGCATACACGACCTGCATTCCAGACAAAAAAAACTCAATGAAGTATACTGCCATAGAAATGGAAGGTGACCTTCTTACAGTTCCATAGCTGGCCAGAGCATGAGCAGAGAGAAGCATGGAGGAGCAGTATAGGGGAAGAGAAGGAGAGAAGTCCATGGCAAGCAGATAAATGGATAGTGTGGAGGAGTTGGTGATTCAAGGAACAGGTGCGCACCAAAGCAGGGCAGGTATACAAAATGGAGGGTGGATGTGTGGAATACTCAGCTTGCTCTGAACATTAGCTGTGATCGGTAGTTTCAGCTCTCCTCCACTGCCCAGCCATCTCGTTATGAACAATGCCTGGAAGAGGTTGTGGAGCGCACATGACTTTGGTGGAAGGGGTTTGGTCAAGAGATGTATGTGAAAGGAGCAGGAAGAACAAAGAAGTGTTTGCAACCCTCTTCTGGCTCCATCCTTCATTTACATGCCAGCTACCCACATACATTCCTGGAGCCGCTTGTGAAACACGCGACGAACAAGGAGAAATTCCACACGGGACAGTCTGCACTACAAATGAAAACAAATGTTTGATGCGGACTCGCTCCCTGCACAGTTGCCTGCCAGTCTGGAGCATGGCCATGTTGCAGGATTGCTGCTTCCACTTATTTCCCTTCAAGGGCCAAGAATGTCTACGGTGGCAATGTGATAAGCCCCCAATGCCCGTGATCGCATGGTGGAGGCTACCCAGAGATCTTCCCAATTCCCTCTGAGGACTGTAAGTGATTTCAACCCAGCACTCCAACTAAGTCAATGCCTAGTATGGGATGCCCAATGGAAACCCTTATTTATATATTTTTATGTCAAAAGTTCTTTTATTTCTGGATGATGTACCCTTATATAACGCCCCTCTGTTTGAATCCCCCCGGCCTCACTGAGCCAAGAAGTAGGTTTGTTTTGAAAATTAAAAGATTTATTTGAAGAATTGAACAATATATATATATATATATCACACTTTTATGAATATGGATAAGATCTGAATATCACACTTATGAATATTTATGCAGTGATCAGCAATGGGTAATATGACAATATCAACAATCTCTTTAATCAATTAGGAGTAGGAATAGGAAGATTAATGTAGCAGAGAATAACTTTGTGTGGGTTGAATGAAATGCAGTGATATGAAAGAATGCAACACGGAAATAAACTTGATATGAATTTAACCAAAGACAATGTGATCACTCTTTCTCTCTGTTACTACTCACTCCCCCCAATATGCAATATGAAGATATGGAATGAGGGCACAAAGGTTTCAGGAATAACAATCTACAATTGCAGTTTCAATCCCTATTCCCCACCGCAAACTTAGAGAGAACAGTAATGATTTTAAAACAGCTCAATTGCTTTTAAATGTGATTTAGTAATGTATGGAAAAATGCTAAAAATGACTTTAATTCACTAAATGGATTCAGAACTAGTGAGAGTTGCTTTGGATAGGTTCAGGTACACACTAGCAATGATTGTTGAAGGATTAGCAGATTAAAAACGAAATTCAGAAGTTGGAAGCAAGAAATAGCTATTTTATATGGAGTGAAATTGAGCCAAATGCAAATTTGCAGCAACTTTTCAGCGTGCAAGAAATGCGATTATGGAAGAACTATAAGGAATTGGAATGTCGTTTGGGGTTCGTTTGAAAGCTGAGGATGTTAGCTTCAAAATGACATTTAAATTACTAGGATGTACGGTTCAAAAGTTACAGAGGTTTTAGTAAATGTCGATTTTTCTCAAAAAGGGTCAGAATTCAAAATGAAAGATGCGCTTTAAAGATTAGGAACCAAGATGGATTTATGAAAGTGCAAGATACCCAACGGGACAGCCACCAGAACAGGGCGCCTTCCGCTCTGACTTTTGTGCACCAGGACACTTGACTTTCTTCAGAAAAATATCAGCGCACAGATGATTATCACTATAATTATCACAGACTATATAATGAGAAGGATTCAGGATGGACACAAGATTCAATAATGCAGTTTTGGATAGGTTGAAATGGATTGAATAGGATTACTTTAAACTAAGACATGGCTATGGACAGTTCTATACTAAATACTCACTACTATGGCTTTGGAATGGAATGGGCCCGTCAAAGATCTGGTCAAGGGTTTGGCTGGGATTCGCTCGCCACCGGACAGGTCTCAGGCACTTGGTTCTGCTCTCAGCAAGGCACGCTGGTCTGCACTGCCTCTTGGACTGGATATGAAGGGTTCTAGGTTACAGCACTGCTCTACCGGTTTGGATCTCTGGGTTCTAGCATGGGTTCTTGGCCAGAAGCAGCAAAACAGCTCAGCCAGGCTGTTGGATTTCGTGGTGCCCCTTGAAAGTTTGGGGTTAGAATCAGGTTGCAAAAGATTCTAAAGGCCAGCTGAGAAGAGTTGAGGTTTTGGATTGGCCTTTCTGCTTCAGAGTTCTGGAGTCTGGGTTCTGGGTTCTGGAGTCTGGATCTGGAGATGGGTTCTTCCTGCAGAGTGCTTTGCCAGTGGATCAGTGATGAGTGAATGTGTGTGTCTGGGTCCTCAACAGTCCCTATTTATCTATTTTCCAAAGGGGTGGGGTGGCTGATTATACAATGCCCAACCCTCTAAGGATCTGGTATGTCAGAGAATTCTCCCTCTCCTGCTTTGAGAAGGGAACAGTGCGTCATGTGTCAGAGTGACACTGTGTTTATGGTCCAAAGAAAAAAATCTCCCCTTTGTGTCTAACCAGAAAATCTACTTTTCATAAAAAACATATTTCCAATATCACAAACTTATTGATAATGCATATTTACATTACAGATTACTTAAGGTACGCTTCTGTCAAAGTATCATGTTCCTAGGAGTTTTGGTTCACCAATGACAGTTTTTCGCGCTTTTGGTTGGTTACCCATTTTCGGATCTATACCATTTTTTACACATGCGTACACATACCCTCTGGGCATATTCCTGTAATTTTTCATGTTCCTAACATAATCACAATTGCTAGAATGTGAATTTTTTCGTGGTTCAGTCTCCGAATGTCGCACAGATTCCAGATTAGTTTTAAACTGTGAGCACATTTTTCATTTTAATAACCTATAAATCCCATATTTTTATCAGTTCAGTACAATTTGCTATAAGTCTTTTTCTAAAACATACAGTTACTTTAGTTTCAAATCCACATTTTCAGTCTGGCCCACCTCCAATGCTCGGCTCAGTCAGAGAGTTACATGGGCTTCTTCCTGCCAGGGCAGTTGGTGTCAGTCACACCCGAATTAGCATTTTCATTCAGCTCGAGGGAGTCCTTTGTCTTCACTCAGAGCAACATGCCAGAGTGCCCCTCCCATTTCCTTTCACACTTGCCTGTCAGATACTCAGCAGAGCACAGGGGAAAAGATTCCTTTGTTTAGGGAGAAGGTGTGGAATGTGTTTGAAGCTCGTGTGAGCTGAATCAGGTTACCTTATGGTCAATTGTGACATTGTTTCTTGTGGAAATTAAAGTTACGAATTTTAAAATAAGCAAACATATCTTCAATTCCAGTCTTTTTCAACATGAAAATCAATGTGTGGCACCCTATATTGCATTTGATGGAAGTCCCTTCTTTGGCATATTTAGCTGTTGAGACACAAGTTTCACCTGTCAGATTTAGAGATCGCCAGCGTCTGACGGAGGGTAGTAATGGTATTGCACCCATTTCTGACATATTTCTCCAAGCAAGCAATCTTCAATGTGGATTTTCTTCTGATAAGTGTACTTCTGTGGACATTGTATTTATGTGGATTCTTGAAGTAGTATGATGTTTAACACCCAACAAGGAGGTTGGGTCTTTTCGGTGGTTTGTGAGCCATGATTTTTGCAAATTTGACAGCCAAGCAAAATGGATTTTCACACAGATCTGTGTTTCTTTTGCAATCAGCCTTGCTTTTTGGGCAGCCAAAAGGCGGGTTTTGGCAGTGGTCTCCTGTGTTACCACTGAGAAAAGTGGATGGCGGCCTATTTTTCAGATTTTTACTGCGCACTCCTGTGTGATTTTTAGCGAGCAGCATGCTTTCTCCAGTGGCCATTCTGATGTTTCTGATGCAAGAAGCGCACAGGAATGTTGCAGGGCCTCGACTAGTGGGTGAAAACAACCCACAGGACCAACATCACATGGTATTTTGCAGCCCCTTGTAACAATACCACCCATAACAAGGTCAAGCAATAAACCTTGGTTCAGAGGTTTAATGTTAAAATGATTGTAGTCATTTTTTTAAGTACATTGTCAACTCCATACTCTGGCACCTCCATCATCTGTTTGCCTGTTCGCCCTACAAAGCCGTCTCCTTCAACAACCAGGTAAGGTGTTAGGATGTGGGAGCACGGTCTGTGCTGTGCTTCTGAAATTCTGACACTACTCAAATCTCAACATATGTTGAATCTTGCTGTGCTCCACAGTTTACCAAAGTTAGCCAAAGCATTGAATTTAGGTGGATCCTAGGTATAGCCAGTGGGTTAAATTAAGGTGCTTATTTGAATGTAGCAACTGAACTAAAATAAGCTGAATCTTGAGTATAGCCACAGTATCGAATTTAGCTGGATGTTGAGTATAGTCACTGTATAGAATTGTTTAATACAATCAGTGTACTGAATTTAGCTGAATGTTCAATGTAACTGTCCACTACCCCTGCTAAAAACTCTCCAATATCCTGCATACTCAGCCTTAAACACAGCACAAAACGCACTCATACCGCAGAAAAAAACCTAAAACCCCCACAACTGCACAAACTATGCAACACTCAACAAGAAACTAAACCAATTACCCACAAACCTCCCCATACACGCACATATACACCAAACATTACACGTCTACCAACTAACAACAAACCAGCTCACAGTGACCGTTTATTCCAAACTGAAGCTACCAAAAGATCAAAGCTCTCTTGCGCTTTTCTCGCTCAATCCCACTAAGCCCCCCCCAGCACTCCTTCGTTGTTAGATCCGCCAGAGTGCCTGGAGACCATGAAAATAGAAGTGGTGCGCTGTAATAAATCACAATAGCCTAACATAGTTGATTCACCACTGTTATAAACCAATGTCCCCACCTCAACGTATGTCAAATCAGTCAGCTACATTACAGTGATGCGTCCAAGGAAGTTTGAAAGGACCAAACTTGCATTCAATAGCTGTTCAATCCTCGGAATCCAGTCTTTCTCAAGCGCAAGTCTTGGACGCAGAATAAAGGTGCATTCATCCATTATCTAAACAAGGAGAACTTGAAGAAAACAAATGTGTGATGTCTTATTATAAAATGTAAGTCAGTGTGTGCGGCAATGCTCTGTGCTTACAACAATATATATGGAAGCTGTTTTGCTGAGATGGAATGATGTGTGTGAATGGCACAGGGATTTATTAAACAAAAACAATAATATGTGGTAGACAATGTGCAAAACAGTACTCCATTGGGTACATTCAGTCCTTTCGGATCAGTCCTTCTATTTGGCAACTGGTTACTGATTTTTCTTCAGACAATTCAACCTCACTTTGAGCTATAGAATGGGTTTTGAATAACCAACTATTTCTACCAGTGTTTGTCCCATCACTCTCAAACTCAATCCCTCTAAAATTGAGTTCCTTTAGGGCAGCCCGACACATTCCACACTCCCTGTTTTCTTCCGCTCACTCATAGAATCCATCTTCTCCTGGTTCCCGAGGCACAGTCCCGTGGTTTTACTCTTGATTCATCACTGAACTTAAAGTTGCACGGGTTTGAATCAGTTCATAAATAGCTGTATCAAGTGACCATCCCTCGGCAGATCAAACCATATATTCCTTCCTCTGGCTTCCGCTCTGTTGACCAGGCCTTGTTTACTGTATCTCCAGGCAAGACTGTGGTTACACCGTGTTGATGGGATTTTCTGCTTTGACTTTCCTACCTCTTAAGTCAATTTTTAACTCTGCAGCCCGTGTGATCCCGGGCCAAAGAAGCTTGGTCAGATTGCTCACATTGTTTGAGCTGCGAAACGGCTTCTAACTTCTTATCAGGTCAAGCTTCCTACTATCACTTTCAAGACCTTGACTCTTACCCAGCCGGTATATCTAGCGGAAAAACTTCAGGTCACCAGGACCATGCATAGTAAACATGTCTGAAGACTGCATGTCGCCAAAATCAGGAGCCTCTCTGTCTCCAATTTATTTTCTGAGTATTGCCCACACCTTTGGATTGGAACATCTGTTACAAAAATAGCAGATGTTTTCCAGGCCTGCTCTCCTTTCTCACATTACAGAAAACTCATTTCTTTGGCCTAGCGTGGCACTCTGCCCAATAGCTATTTTTTCTAGCTTACTAGCACAGTCTCCTCTTTTTCTGTCCCATTTTATTTTGATTTACTTTTCCCTCACGTATTTTTATGAATTGCTGTTCTTAACAAGTTTTTGCCTATATTGTGTACAGGTCCTGCCGTAACCTTTTTTTCGGGGTTATGGCCAGTTTTACAAATTATATAAAATATAAATTAGAAATATAATTGTGAAATACATAGACAAATTATATAAAGATGCTCTAGGAAAACGTTAGGCAAAAGTTCAGACCCAATATCAATGCCTCAGTAGATTCTGGTGCTCAATTGGGGCCGACATCCCTGAATAAAGAGGGAAGCCGGAATCCACACAGGAATGTTTACTTCGGCCCTTAGGTCTCTCCTAATGCTTGGCTACGGCAGGAAACATCAGCAAATGTCATCCGTCATGTCCCCCACTTACATAAAGCTATTTGGTCACTGATCCTATTCCATCATATCCTAAAAGAAATTCACGCAAAAATAAAAAAAATCCCACCACCTTTTCTAAAAAGCATTTCAATTTACTTTACTGCCCTTACACATGCCATCAGTGCGAGCCTGCAGCCCCCCCTGGACGGCCCTATTATAGATCAGTAAACCTTGCTGGTTTGCCCCGCGTATTAAATATATGATACTCCAGTATCCATTACATGAATGCTGAACTCCGCTTTTGTAAGAATGTGGCTTGACACATTTCTGAAAGAATACAAGCATGTTAATTCGCTTTCCTGACAATGCTCAGGCAGCATCATTTATTTAGAGGAAATATGCTGTGTGGTAACTGCACCGGCTCCATCAATCATGGTGGCGGACCTAAGCTATATTCCGCTTTATCTCCTTGTAAATTCAAGGCGGGACTCTGTTTCCCTTTTGCCACTATCAGTAACATTTAATCTTTCAAAACACAGAACTTGGTGGCTGCCTTTGGCCTGGTGTTCATAAAGGATTCAATTTAAGCACTGAGACACCACAGTGGTTTGTTTTGTGGATGCTAAACATCCCCATTGCAGAAGCTGCCAGAAAGTGACACAATCATACCATGCACTGCGAATGAAAGTCAACGAGATCAATTTCAAAGGCTCACCCGATCAATAATTCAAGTTGCGGGCGTGCACATACATGCAAAAACTGTAATTGCTTGCAAAAGTTGATTCCTGGGTACTGTGAGTAGGAGAACAGGACCGCACAGCATTGTCTAGACTCCCGGGCAGGCGTGTCTAACTAGTCCATGCGTGCTGACAATTGGTCAGTTTAGCAAGACCAACAAAAACAAAATACACAAGACACTCATTCCATGCAAATTTACCTCATAAATATTCATAATGGACAAGAACACATCTACTGCAAAGAGAGAGGGCCCAGCCTGTGAGGTTTGCTAGAAGGGCTGGGATAGGTAAGCATTGCGGCGGCTCAAAATGCATACTGTTATCATTAAATTCTGTGTTTCTGATGAGGTTAGTCATTAAGAGAGTCATGCGCAGGTGTGAGTTGCATTTGCACAGCTGTGTCTGGTCTCTTAAATTAAACAGCAGGCGTGTTTCAAGCAACAAACTGATATACATTGGAAGAGTGATATTGCTGCCAGTACTGTGATGCCAGGTAGGCTGCATGCCAGGATTGATGTGGACCAACTCATTTCAGCCTCAATATCGGAGTTACTTTGAGAGGCAATGCATGGTTGATCTAACGCACAGAGGTAGAGCTGTGTGTTATTACCAGTACGGAAATACTGGAGGTCTGCATTGAGATGCGCCAGCGGAGCTGTGTATGGATCCCTGTCAGTGATCAAAGTGAGCGGGAGCAGTGTCCCACTACTTTTATTGGAACCTGTTTACCATTCCTCTACCTTTTACGACCATATTCACCATTGTATATAGAGGATTTGTCCAATCATGTCCCTGTTCAAGTGTAAAGTTATATTAGGAAACGTAGTTATTAGTCACTCAGACTATTGCAATGCCCCGGATGCAACTCCTTGTCACATGTTGCACTATGCTTCCACCTACCATCTGCCCTGCGGAGACCACAGTCCCACTACTTTACTCAGTACACTTCTACCACTGATCCCCGTAGTGTAACAGCAACGCATGCTAAAACCCAGGTTTGAGATAAAAAGAAAAACTGTGTGTGGTCTCCATGGAGGAATAGCAGGAAAAACCTGCCAGCCAGATGGGGAGAGCTTGGCAGAAGCTTGGTTTGCCACTGACTTTTCAAGTTTGAGAGTATGGTCCCTTTCTGATAAACTTACTGGCAGAATTCCCCGGGAGAAGACTGAGACGCATATGCAGCCAGAGAGCCCTAAAGAGATGAACTGACAACAATGTCTAAAATGAAGACATCGAACATGGCCCGAGAAGGGCCCAGTCGGCAGGTCATCCCTTTGTCAATTCTTATATGTATGCATGGGTTTCCATGCCCTACCGTCTCACAGGTTTCATGGCCTTGTGGACGAGATTCAGACACGGCTGGGCTACATGATGAAAGATTAACACTGCAGATCCGAAACAAGGGTACCTGAAAGCTCAAGTCTTAATTTGCAGGTGGTACTGCGTTGACGTCAGTTTCACTAATCACTGGTCTCTATGGACCCAATGACTATGGCAGGGAAGCATCATTTTATTGCACTTTAATCCCTACGGTTGTGTCTGGCTCGGGGGCACCTGGGCCAGGTACCCAGTTGCTGAGGCACCCAGCAAGACCGTTCATGCCACAATCATGCAGCCTTCAGATTATAGGGGAGACACCATGTCTGGATCTGGATCACCCGATCCAACCAGTGGGCTGGAATCACCCAGCACAGCAGTCCCATGCTCTGTGAGTACATGGGCCAGGGGAGACACTTGGGCTGTGGTCACACAGCAACATCATGCAGGGGGCAGAATTGCCACGCAGGGGCTCTGCCTAGAACACATGGACAGATGGCAGGGGCTCTGTCATTCAGAAGGGCTCTGCAAGGGCAGGCCCTCTGTCTGGGAGGCCCCGCTGACCCAGCACGGATGAGTGCACAGAGCTGGCAGGAGTCTGGTGATCTTGACGGACGAGCGGCTGTCTGTCTTCTTCTTGCTGATAGATTTGATCCATCAGCTGTGATTATTGGATACCGAGGCTTGAGCCTCATGACTCCATCTTCTCGGGTTGAGTATGCAGTCGTGGGTTAGGATTCTTCTTTGTCTGTGTGGACTTATCACAACAGGGCTGGTTTCACAGGGTCTTCACTATCATGGGCCGCGGGTAGCGGTCGAAAGGGTTTGCAGGGGTGGCAGTGAATCTTCTGATCAGAGGGTTCGGGTTCTGATCCAGTCCTTGGCAGAGGTTCTTAATCAGCTTCGCTAGATGCTCATCCAACATCTCAATATCCAGTTCTCTGTGAAGATCAGCTATCCTTGTGAAGATTGCAGCGCCAGAAGATATCCAAAGGGCCTTGCTCTGGACTATCTGAAGATTCCTCTGGTGTCGTTTATGGCAGGGGAGGCAAACGTCAGGGTGGGTCTGATGATCGCCTTGTAGATGTTCATCTTTATCTGGAGGGGCATGGACTTGGTCTTCAGGAGTGGGTACAGCACTGCCATCTTTCCTGTTGCCTTCTGCTGAGTATTCACGATATTGCTTCCTAAATTGAATTTCCTGTCCAGGGTCACACTGAGGTAGCGGCTGCTGCTCTCCCACTTGATGGTCTCCCTATTGAGGCTGATGTGCGGGTGCTCCTTGATCTTCTTTCTGGTGAACAGCGTTGCAGTTGTCTTGCTGGTGTTGAGTTCTATCCGCCAGTTGCTGTACCACATTGCGATGGTATCCAATGAAGCTTGCAGGTTCTTTGCCACTTCCTTTTCACTGAATGACTGGGAGCTGACTGCAACATCGTCCGCATACTGTGCCAGGTTGGTCTTGTCGAGATGTGTCGGGATGTCATTGGTGAAGATGTTGAACAGGAAGGGACCGAGGTTCGATCCCTGTGGCACGCCTGCTCGGATGTGATGCGATGAGGACATCTCAGACCGCATGGCGACATGGAAGTTGCGGTCTCCCAGGTAGCTTGCAATTGTCTTTACCACATAGTTCGGAAATCCCAGGCCGATTATCTTGTGCAGCACAGTGGTTACTGGAAATGTAAACACTGAACAAGTGGACATACTTCTGGGATAGTCAGCCTGCTATTTGTATTTGTATTTTGGTAGATCTTCATTTTCACTCGTGTTTATTTTGCTTTATTTTCAGAAACTGTAAAAAACTGCACCAAAAAATAAATCACTGTAGCATGTGTTTCAACGGAAACAACAATGCGAGGGGTCGCTTAAATACAGACATGATAGTTTGTAAGACACAATACTGTGCCACCTGAGCCAGGCATGCCCTGATTGCAAGAAACAAGAAGAATGGTGGCCCCTACCATAAGTGCCTGAACAATATTTGAATGTAATACAAAAATAAGAAGCAACTGATGACAAAATATAAAAATATAAAATAGTCTTTACATATAATGACTATTTGTTAACACATGATCTATAAAATTCATTGCGCTATACACAACGAGATCTGGTTATCCGCTCATGATAGATTTCCAGATATTCATATTTTTAAAAGTGTCTACAAACCTTGAAAAATGTTTTGTGCGTTTGTGTAGTAAATGGGGATAGACCATGAATAGGAGTTCCAATGTTTCATGTGACGATTCCTGTTTACAATATCTACAGAACTTTATGGCCTCCCTAGTATTAAATCTGTTACTACTGATTTCTCGAGTTGAAAGCAAATTTAGTCTTACCCTCAGGAAGTTATATCTCCAGTATCTAATTGGAGATTTCCTGAGATAGGTTGATATAAAGCCCAAAATCTTTTTATGCAAGAATCGAACAAAAATGTATTATAATTGCATTCCTCGTATTCATCCAGTCTCTCTGCTGGAACTTTTTTGACTTGAAGCGGTCATGCCATCTCCGCTAGCCTCTATATTTTTTAGGGTCAACTGCCACACGCCAACCCATTGGTTTAGAGCAGAACACGTCTGCATGTTCATAAACTCATGCAATGTGATGTCGTGGGAGCCGAGCCTGGGGAAGGCATCAACACATTATAGAGGAGTAGCGAGTTCCATCACCCGTAGGCCCAATTCATAACGTATGATTTGGATCGGAACGCCTTTGCGTAGGTTAAAGACAGCACTATGTAGGTCTCTTTAACCCCGAGCTAGATGGATGAAATGGAGTAACTGCAGTAAAAAATTATCAGAATGTAGTATTATCCAGTCCTGGGGAAGGATCCTAACAGTACGAAACATGCATACTGAACTCCACTCTTATGTAACATGGATACTGGAAGTTTACAAAAATGATTTTGTCAACAAATGCACATGTGAAGGAAAAGAAGGATTTCATGAAATATGACAAACGAGGATTAATTAGTCATTGTTAAATTCACCTATGCTGACTCACCAAAGTCGAGGTCACCTTTAGCCCCTCAGGGATCATCATAAACTTAATGCAGAAGCCAAGCATGTATTTATATTCCGCTGCCAACAGCGGGTACCAATCTGGTCCTAAAAGTAATCATTCAATATCATCTGAGAGGCTAGTTCCAGGTCTGTGCTTTGACGGCAGGCTGCCTTCCTGACTGAGAGGTTACATACAGCTGCAGAGTCGCCTTCCTCCTCAATCATCTTTTTAGACTTGCTAAATGGATGTAGCCGCCATTTCATGGCGCGTGCTCACAGCCGTCCAGATGTGCTGCTGTTGAACGTGCAGGCAGCGTGCGCGGTATTGGCGGGCCGCACCTCTCCTCTCTGCCACATATCCTGTCAGGCTGTCGCACACTGCAGGCACTCAAATTGCTTCCGCAGCCGCGCCACCCGTCTCAAAGATAGCGGCACACGTTTTTAAGTGCTATGCAATAAAGCATGAATGGCTACATTTCAGATTAAAGCTTTGCACAAAGTGCGTGGATGTGTTTAGATTGCTGGCACCTCCAAACAGTTAATTTCCCCAGGGCGCCATGTACTTTCCCAATAACCACCAAATGTGTAATAGCGTTTTGATAAGCAATCGGCCAGGACGACGGACTCTTAACTCCTGTTCTCCTGTGTGAGGCCTTTTACACCTAACCTTTTATTTCCGAGCTTCTGAGCGGCATAACCTTAATTTATTTATTAGTATTTTTTTAGCGCATGAGCGCAAGATAGATGAATGGACGGATGATTAGTGACAGGCTGTAAAAGAAAACGCAATGTGCAGGTGCTTTACATTCAAATGCAGCCAGCTTGTTGTGCAGAGACATTTCGGCAAATGCACACATCCATCACAAAGCATTCAGATGTGGTCCCCTTTAATTTAAGAGTTATGATCACACTGGGCCAGGTCTATTATTAGATTGAGAATTGCAAAAAAAATGCCTACATGCAGTCTGAACGTTTATGAAAAAACGCCAAAGTGTGGAAGCATACTTTTGCCCCCGATTACACCATTGTGATAGCTAGCCCCTTCCCGGCGTGCAACCGGCCCAGATTGCCTATCCTCACTGTCCGTCAGGAATCGACAGGCTTCAATCAGTGTAGATTGGTCTAACCGCAAGAGCCACTATTTATCCTCATCTTCGACACACTGTATACCTTGCCGCTTTCCCCACATCTTGCTTCTCACACCGGTAAACACAAGTCTGGAGCAGATGCTCAAGTTCTTGTTGGTGATTGCCCTTCTATAGGATCATCTCCATTGCATCACCTGGCAGGCACGCGCCACCCATTTGGATTACAGCAACATGAATTCTTCTATAAGACTCCATTGTGTTCAAAGTTATAGTACATGGTAAAAATGGATGGTATTGTGAAGTCCCAACATCTTTTGCTCTTTATCTTTTTTATGTCAAATTTCACAATTCTGAAAATGCACAAATTTTCAAGCACATATTTGGGATGGTAAAACATTGGGGCTAATTTACAAAGAAGGTACACTGAGAAACTCTGGTTTACACCGGACTTATACACAAGTAAGACAGGTAATGTTACTCAGTCTAACTTGTATTGTGAATAGCTTAGCCCTCCAGTGCTAGGTCAAGGGTGAGTTGGGAGTTATTTCATGTAACTTGTTTTGTGAATAGGACATCCCACTCAACAGTTAGGTCAAGTGTAGATCAGAGTTACTCAGTGGAACGTCTTCATACATTGGCCCCATCATGATATTTTGTGTTTCCCAAAAAGCAAACAATTGATTCAGCCACCACCCCCTTTTTTGCAGTGGAAGAGCTTCTCATTGAATGTCTGGAAAGTTCAGGTTTTCTGTCTGAGCATGCTCATTTGCAGGGGTGTTCTTTAGTTCTGAGTCTGGGATAGAAGCCTTTCAATATGTCAGCTGCCATTTTGGATTTATTCGTTTGTGGTTTCTGTGAGCTGCTAGGATGATACAAATGTCTTGCCTCTCCCTTCTGCCTGCCTGCAAGACTTCACCTTCACGGAGTCTGCTCTATCTGTGTTCTGAACTCTGCAACTCAGTTGGTGTGTTATAACGCCCTTTTGTGGGACTTGGAGTTTGAAAACCTGTTTCTTATGTATTGTGTCGTTTGAGGGTGTTTATCCCATTAAATTTTCTGGAGATTTTGGCTGCGGGAGACACTTTCTACTATGGTTGCAGCGGTATGGAAAACAGGAGTTTCCATTTCCTCATGTGTTCCAGCAGGGTGGGGGAGGCATAAAGTCCTCTCTATATCATGTTAATTAGCTTTTATACTGTACACCTCACCACCATAGTGGTCTTAGAGCATCAATACCTTGTCTGTGCGGGTGAACTGTGACCCGACCCAGGGCGCAAAGCAGACCATGGTCTGTCAGTTGAGAAGGAAATGAGAATAAAGGAAAGCAGGAATAGTGAACAGCGGGGTAAAGTCGATGATAGACCAGAAGACAAAAGTGACAAGGGCAAGGGAGAATAACATGAAGAATGGGTAGTAGTATTAGCTGGGATGCATGTACCGTACTATGGGTTTAGACCAAAAAGGTAATGAAAAAGAGTAAGGAACTGTCCATAATGGGCAAATCCATAATCCTACTGGAAAGGAGCATATACTTTTAAGCCACGTCCTGTATGATATGATAAGTTATTTATAACATGCATAATACCCAGAGGTTTCTAAGCGCAGACCCGGGGATAAAACCTGTGGTGCTCTGTGTCATCTTGCTTCCAAGGCGAGCACGTTACCCCTGAGCTATCCTCCCGAGACAACCAACCTACCTCTATCCCTTAAACTACAACTAAAGAATAATCCAACAGAAAGTTATTTCTCCAGGAGAATGACTCCCTTCTGCTATTCGGGTGATGTTCCCAAAATGTCTCTTGCACACAAAAATAATACTACTCCACCTTCGGGACTAGGAGAAAGACTCCCTTCTCCTGGTATTGGTCTGCACACTCAAATATAGAACATCACAAAGCAACAGGGGAATGACTCCCTTCCCCTAGCGTCTCTTGAGTATATTCAAAGGGCTTCAGTTTCTTCACTAGGTGAATGACTCCCTTCTCCTGGTGTTTGAGAGTTCATTTCTGTCTCTATCAACTTGATGTTTATTTTGCAACTCTCTCACAGTATTAGCAAAGTCCCAGATCCTTCTCAGGGTTTTAGTGGACTTCTCCCTGTCACTGCAATAAGGGTGTTTTCCTCTGATGTTCACTTTGCTTATGTTGGGGTCCCAGACCCTTCTCTGGTGGTCAGTGGGCTTACTGCTGCCAATGCAATGAGAAAGTTCTCCCCGGATTCTCGATTCACTTGTGTTTGGGTCCCAAACCATTCACTGGTGGTCAGTGGGCTTATTGCTGCCACTGTCATGAGGAAGTTCTAATCAGATGCTCGATTCACTCGTGTTGGTATCCCAGATGCTTCTGTGGTGGTCAGTGGGCTTATTGCTGCCACTGCAATGAGGTGAGGACGTTCTCCTCAGATGCTCACTCCACTCTTCCCAATAGTTTGGCTCTTACTACAGGGCCAGGGGGGAGCTGCTTGAGCCTGTCTATCTTCCACAATGTGTCCCCTCTGGGTCTCTTGTACCTCCCATTACCTTCTTTGTGCCTCTGATACGCCACCAGGACTTGCTGGGACTGGGGTCCGTCTCTCTGGCACTTTGGGCTTCTCTCCTCTGCTTCTGCAGGACCACAGAGGCTCTGCGCTCTGCTGTACTGCTCGGTTCTCTTTTCCTGCTTCGTGCTCAGGTAACTCCAGCTGGCCATAGAGAGGACTCCCTCAGCGATTCCCCTGCATCTTCGGTATCTCCGGTCAAACGACAGGATTTGAAACTCCCGCCCTGGATGGTTTTCACACCTGCATCTCCCAGCTGGGCTTGACAAGTTTTTTATTCCTTTGTCTCTTCTTATACATTGTTGCCAGAACTGCCCCGGTGAATTGTCAAAGTCCTTTGTTTCTTTTGACACCTTGATTGTCATGCCTCCTCTGGGCAACCTCGTAACAGTACTAGCACAGTCATTAATATTCATGTCTTCTGTGCTCTTCTTCATCCTAGCTTTGTGCTTTGGCTGTATCCCATGTACAACAATAATACATTGGCCTACTCTCAAGGAAGCGTTGTTGGAATGGAAGGGGTGGGGTTTAGGGAAGGTTGGGGTGTGGGGTTTTTCAATGGGCTGTAACATAGATGATCATCCTTGTCCCCAGAGGGGGAGTCCCTTCCCATGTGGTCCTCCCACATTAAATCACCCCCAGACGGACTAGGTGGTGGCTGCACCTCCCTAGCCTCATGGGAAAGGGCTCCCCCATGGGGAGTGAGTGCCAATACCTGGCGAATCCGCACATTACACAAATAGGATTATGAAAAACCTGAGTTTAGAATACATTTCAGCATTCTTTTGCATTTTAACTACAGACCTTTGTCCTGGATATACACAGTTGTACCATTAGCCTTTTATTGCCTTAGTCATAGTGAAGATAGTGGAGAATGTGATTTCCTGGTTTAAAAAAAAAGATACACTTCCATAAACATAAAGCTTAGGTGAACCAAAGTTCACAGATTCGGTTCACATTACATAAAAGCTGCATGTGATATGTACTCTATTTCATGCAAACGACATGCTATTTATCTTGTCTTTTTTATAACACACAAATAATGAATGTATTCAGTTCGTAACTATAATAAAACACCCATGTAATTTGCAATGAACCTTCTGTTTATCACTTCCTTTCAGAAAGCTAAAGTACATACGGAATACGTTTGAATGTTTCATTTTCACTAGCTAATTAAATTTTTCAGTAATACACTTGGACTTGCTATGCTTAACATTAATTACATGATATTTCAGTGTAAAGACATTCTGAATCTGGATTATTTAATGATGTACATTACATTCAATCTAATAATATTTTACAGTTGTAGACCTTGAACAAAGGCAGGTTCCATTTGAAGGGAGGCATATAGGTCTGCAGGGAAAAGTATACCAGCTGTTTCAGGATCTGGTTAAGACAAACATGAGACTCTGAAGAGAAAACCTACTCAAGAGGATATGGCGTTTTGGCTTTCATGGGAACTGTGAAGAAGGGAGGCCCATGGAATTTCTTAAAAACAAGCTGCCTGGGTTATCACACGTACTTTTGAGTTCAAACCTCACACGGAAGAGGTCATACATGTCTCCCACTCAAAAATCCTCCACCTGGCAAAGGCCATGGGTACTCCTTGTGAGACTTTTACATTTTCAGGTAAAGGAGACAGTAATGAAGATTACAAGAGATAAGAAAGAAGTTATGTGAAAGGGAACAATAGAAATATGTTCTTCAAGGGCCTAAACAAGAACCATTGGAGAGAAGAAAACTGTTAATCGCATCCAATTAGGCACAAAGGGAAAAGAAATATGAGGATTTGTGTGATACCAGCTACTAGATTAAAATAAAGCAGGGGCCTGCAAGGTGCGAGTTTCTGAATGTTTTGGACTACAAATGCCATGATGCCTCATCATTAACCATGATGGCTAAGGTAGATAAGAGTATTAGTTCAAAACATCCGGGGAGCCAAAGGTTTCAGACTTCTGAAAAAGAGGGTATAGTTCAATGTTTTACAGATCCCCAGCGAGTCAGGAACTATAAAGAAATTGAGTAACTGTCCCCCAATATTGGCATATCTGTTGGCAGAGCAGTTACATCATTCACTTGTCATAAACCTAGAAGTTAAATAGATGTGTTAGCTTTAGGGGTTTGTTTACACATTCATATTTAAGGGGTTATAAATTTAATTTTGATCTAACTTGGTTTGTTTTGGGGCCATTATTAAATCTTTTGCAAGGCAACATTTGGAAAAGGGTCTTAGGCCTCCCCGCTTACCTACCTAATGGAATTCTCCTACATGAATTGGGATTATATCCCTTGGCAGATAAATATGACTGGCGTATGGTAAATTCATTTAGTAAAATGATCTCGCCCCCAGCCAATTCTCTTTATGAGGATTTTGGGTCAATGCTTAAAGAAGATCATCCGGCATTTATTGTCGAATTTAAGCTACGCATGTTTGCGATCCTAAGAACTTTGAATATGTCGCAGCAGGACCTAATCGACTCTCCGGGGAAAGCCAAAACTAGATTCTTTAGGAATGCATGGGCCCGTAATTCCGACTTGATTTCAGGTTATTCCTCATTTTGAACCTATGCAAAATGCAACCATGCTATTTCTCCCCGCTTGCCCTATGTACTGTGTTTTCCTGATAAAAATGCTAGAAGGACATATATGAGATTCCGCCTGGATCTTATCCACACGGGATCTCGTATCAGGAATTAGTTAGGATATAAAGAGTTGGGGCAGTGGGACTGTTGCCGGTTTTGTTTCACACCTGGGGAGTCTGAAACTCTGGAACATTTGCTTATGTATTGCACCCATTTGGAGCAACAAAGGCTCTGCTGCATGGGACCTCTTCTGGTTTCGAACTCTAGCTTTGAACGCCACTTGATTTGGTTGCGTTGCATGTGGGGCCAGTCCAATTCTATCATGCTAGTAACTGTGAGACTTGTGAATATGATTGAGGAAGAACTCTCGCTATTAAATAAATCCATGTACACCGTGAAGGCCACAGAAGTCATCTTGGCACCTAAATAGCATTTATACCACCAAATGTAATACAACTGGCATCATGGAGTTTGGTTTTACATAAGGAGAGACAATTCTTCCTTCCTATTGATGAGCATTGGTTGACATTTTTTGAATGTATATGAACATTCTTCTAAACTGATGAGTTAGTAATTTTAATTGTAAAGGGTTTATTAGAGTGGTGCATGACATTGAATTTTTTTTGAAGATTTGAAATTGAAATTTGCTTCACATTGTACTAAACTCAAATGTCTGTTTAATGAATTTTAGATTTGTTGTATTATAAGTTCCGATGTATAACTGGTTTTATATCATGTCTTACAATGTGTTTTATACAAAAGTATACTTTGACTTTGCTATGAAAAGTGCTATTTCAGTTGACAACATTTTTTGTAAAGGTGTAAATTAATTTTTGCTACCAAAAACAAATTAAAAAACAAAACAAGATCTAACTTGGTTTGTTTTATTCCACAGTCACCTATTTTAAATGAATTATGTGCCACAAGGTGGCCCCACTCAGGAAACTGTTAAATCAGTTGACACCCATTTGCACTAAGGCATGCCAAATATGCACTGACGCTGAATGCTATTCCAGCACAATCGCATCCAGCGTCCATCAGGAGTCAGCCAACTCCTTCAACTCAAATGTCAGGAAGCACTTTTCAAGTTTGGGTCAGCAGACTCCTTGGACATATCATGCAATGATGGGTGGACCTCTGTTTGTTTTGCCACTTAATGATACACTAGCCTGCCCTCAAAAGAAGATGTTTGTCAGCCAGGATATGATATGATAAGTAATTTATAACGCGCCTGTACACAAGTATTTCCAGGCCCGACAAGGTGAAGGAGGGGAGACAGAGGGAGGACAAAACAACGATCTTACTAGGCCTTGTGTCATTCAGATCATGCAAGTGTGATAACGTAAAGTGCAGGGGAGGGAGAAAGGGGAAGGGGAAGTGCAATCAGAGCAGAATGCTCTGTGTAAGCGCAGCACATGGCAGCACGGCTTAGGGTAAGTGCAAGGAGGCAGAGGACTGTAGGGTTACAGTTACATCTTCTAAGTGTGCAGAAGGCACGGAGGCACTGCAGGGCGACTGGTCGTGGAGGAGCCTGGATGAGAGACTGAGGGTAGCCGGGCCACCAGTAAGTGCAGCAGACATGCAGGTCAGCAGGGGAGAGAGAGAGGGGAAGCAGAGGCGAACAGGAAGGTCTTGAGCTGCTTCCAGAACTTCAGGTGGTCGGCTCAAGTTCGAGAGGGGCAGGGAGGCCATTCCAAAGGGAGGCACCTGTAGAGGAGAGGGATCTACCCCCCACTCTCTGCCTGGAGAAGCGTCTGACTCTCAGAGAGTTAGAGGTGGCTGAGCGAAGGCCTTGAGAAGGAAGGGGTTTTGGAAGAGAGAGTTGGATGTAGTGCAAGCCCCGGTCCTAGAAAGGCTTGTGGACAATGCCGAGGGTCTTGAACTGGATCCTTGCAGCCACCAGGAACCGGTGGAGGGATTTCAGGACTGGAGAGATACAGTCCCTGGGCGTGAGGCCAAGGACAAGTCTTGAAGTCCTGTTCTTGATTAGTTGCAGAGGGCGAAAAGTAGAGGAAGGCAGACTGAGAAAGAGGCTGTTGCAGTAGTCCAGCCTAGAGAGAACCAGGGCTCTGGAGACAGTGAGATGTTGGGGGAAAGTGAGAAAAGGAAGAATACCTCTGAGGAGGTGCAGCTGGTAGTGGGTCTTCTTGGCAAGGTCAGTGGTTGACCATGTCAAAAGCAGAGGAAAGGTCAAGGAGGACGATGACAGAAGGAAGGCTGGAATAACAATTAGAGAGCAGATCTTCACGGGTGTTCAGGAGAGCAGTTGCCGTGCCTCTGGCTGCTCTGAAGCCAGACCGATGTTAATGGAGACAACCAACAGATTCAGTGTGGAGAGTAAGCTGAGAGATGGGCAGCTTTTCCAGGAGTTTGCCCAGGAAAGGAGTGATAGAGATCGGGCGATAATTTGCTGGACAGGTAGGATTGGCAGAAGGCTTTTTAAGGAGGGGGTGCACAAGGTAGTACTTGAGGAGAGAGGGAAAGGTTCCAGTGGCACAAGAGTGATTGCAGAAATCGACCAAGGCTGCATCTACTCCCTAGTTTCCTGCAGGTTAGTTTGAGCTGAGAAATTCAGAGACACCGTCCAAGGAACTGTAAGGGTTTTCATTTATGGTGAGCTAAGCATGTGCTAGCATCCTAACCATTTAATCCCAGAGGTATTTCACAAATATATGTAATTTTGATCAGACTGTTATCTGAATTAAAGTGCAGCGAAAACATTGATGTTCAACTTTTTGCATCATTCCACTTTAAGTTTAGGTAGAAAAAGCTTCCAGGTTACTTTGGTGTCAGCCCTCTTAGCATTATAGGTTTTGACACTGTTCTGACGATTCATTTGATAAAACTGCCTCTACATCAGATGAAAACCTGCAAAGTACAAATGTTCTCGCAGTCAGCAATAAAATGTTGCCGTGGTTAATAGCAATAACACTGCTGCGGTTAATGGAACTGCTCCGCTGTGGACGCGCTCTTTGCAGCACCTGCAGGCCATTCCGACAAAAGTGTAGAGCGATGAAGGAAAGTCACGCGACAATTTGATATTTTACTTCTATTGCTGGGATTAATCCTACGAAGTCCTGGGCCATACAGAAAGAAACATGCAAGATGTTACTTTTACATGCTCCACCTCTGCAAATGAGCATGAGGATTTGGTGCTCTTTTTTTTTTTTCAAAATCACACAAAGTTTGAAATTAAAATCAGATTTAAAATAAGTGAATATCCAGGGAGTGGTGAAATGTGGTAAAATGTTGGTGGTTTCCTTTGTTTACATATCTTGGCAGCAATGCTGCCTGGGAGCAGGTGATCAAAAGAAATGCAATGGGAAAAGCAGAACATAACATACTTCAGGTCTCCTGACACTGACTGGAAATAAAGGGGAGGATTGGTAAGGACACCCCCACCTACAGGAACCAGGTAAGAACAATGGGTGTAATCTAGAGTGGGGGGTGGGGGATCAATAACAAGCATAATCGCCCCCACGGTCATCCCCACACAGGATACCCAATGACTTGGGGGACTAGATGCCACACTTTAGATCTCTGTCAGTAACCCCTCCCATTTAAGGCCACACAGTTTTGGCCACCAGTTACTCCACACCCAAAGGGGGAGGCAAGTCTACACCACACTCACAACAGCGCATACCCCACCCAATGGCACCATCTGTACTCCTTACTACACCTCTACAATAGTACCTTACATGGGCACAGCACTCGTGTGGGCACAGCCCTTAGCATATCAGCCCATGGCACTACAAAGAGACGAAATGCCCCAACATGATCTGTTTGACATACTTTGTAGTCTTGTACATGCATGTACCTCACCTGACCTTTTCGTCAGGTTTCATTTTCATGCTTCAATTTGGGCATCACATGGCAGCACCTCAGTGTAGCGCGGGCATACCCTGTGTGCACTGATCACATAATGTGCTACTTTACAGGCATGCTCGCATGGGTTACACATTAGAATAATTACACTTTAATTCGACAAAGGAAATGCTCTGAACCCGGGCAGCTCCAGATACATCACTAAGATGGATCCAGCAACGTCTCTGGGAATTCCTTAGGTATCTGCACACAAATAGATACCGAAATTGGGGAGCCAGCCATCATGACAATACCATGCTCTCCATTTTAAGATGACTGCACCCTATGTCCATATTTCAGCAGGCTCCTCCAAAGTGTGCACTGCGCATGCGCCAACAACGCGTTTTGGCCCTATCCATAGTAACATGCCGCTTACCCACGCTTTGCGATAATGGGGACTTTACTTGGTCACCATAGCAATGGTCCGTGCTAACTTCCCGCAGCACTCGGCAGCTCCTGACAAGCAGAAGACATAAGGCTCGCTCTACCCCTTTCAGAGCCTTCGAGTGCACAATCACAGCCCAACACAGCAAACCTTTATGAGACTTTTTCCTTGGTCCCCACAGAGAGGTCTGATGATCGCAGTATGTACCGGCAGCAGGTGCACATTTGAGGCTGGAGCCGGTGCACATTTGAGGCTGCTGCCACAGCATCAGTTTCTGAACATATCTTGCAGGGGACCTACCCACCAGGAACGCGACCCTGGTAATGGCAAGAGAACAACCCCTGCTCTGTTCATAACGTTTGACATATGGCGACTATTAATTACATTTTGACACTGTGACCCCTTGCTTTAATTTCTGATTTACAGAGGAGACCATGCCATGAATATATTCTTCCTAAATATCAAGACAATAGGGTAACTTCAGGTTGGTCAATCATACAGGATGGATTCTTTACTTACCAATCCCTAATGCATCTTTCCAGTGAGTACACTGATTTTAACCTCCCTTTTATTCTGGATTCTAACGCTGAAGACTTCATTGAGTGCTAATTGATACACCTGACGCAACCCCAGTAGCCGGGTCTATTTTAATACAAGTGCAGTCAATTTAGTACAACCCATTGTTTTTAGAAGTTTGTATTTTTGTACATCGGTCTACCTCACAACCAGCAACCCTGCCTCCTAGTAATTAAGATGTTTGGTGTTTCCACTCCAGGGGGCTCACCGACCAGGTTCGTTCAAGACCTGCCGAAACCTCCATAGAAGGACACGATCTTAAGCATTGAGTCCTGCCCACACCCTTAACTAATAGTCAGGACGACCAGGATGGGTCAGGTGCATACAATGAGACACTATGCACAACCTTGAGTTGTAAATATTCCTAAACTCTGGTAGAAATTCAAGGAGTTATGTAATCCTTCTATGAGATCAAGGTGCGGGGGGAATAGACTGCCCAGGCACATGGAAAGTGAAAATATGTGCAATTGTGTGAGTTCCCTAAACAGGGAACTCCCATCCCCTGCGCACTATTTTGGGCTAATTGCCAACAATTGTATATATAATCCTTTCTATTCAAAAGGATGTTCTCTGTCTCAAATCAAGAAAAATAAATCGGTGCACCGGAATTAATTAATATTTTCAGGCATAAAATACAATTTTCCATACATTGCTTTTGATAGGACTTTTCATAAGTTATTGTAATGAAATGATCAAACATCATCAATAATAAACAGGGGAGTGATTAGGTCGCAACGCGTTTCGAGAGGTTCTCTCGTTATCAGGGGAATTCTTCTTATCACATTTCTATAAACAATTCAAAGAACAATATCAAAATTGTGTCCATATTAGCAAACCCAGTTGAATGCATAAACATGTTGAATTCAAAGCATGTCACTACCTGTATCTTTTGGAAACTTTGTGGTCTTCTTTCAGTCTATAAGGTTGGTGGTGTATTTCACAGGTTCGGCCGCTATTCAATCTCCTAATTAATGGAAGATAGCCCCAATTAGTGAGGTATATTCAAACGGACCATAGATGTGGGCACTCAACAACATGAAATGAGAATTCCAATCCTACCCGTCTACTTGGATTGAGCGGCCACAGCGCCCACTTACTTCAATTCCTTTTATATCTTGAACACCTGTTGGAGAAAAGGGTTTCTAAATAAGAGCAGTGTTCTATGGCTGCCTGGTTCTATCACCTCTATGTGATATACATGAAGTTCTATGTTTGGATTAGACACTTACCCTGCTAGTGGGTCAGTATTAAGTGCAGTTCTTTCGGGACGTGTCCTCCATCGTATTCTCACATGGGGATTTCTTTAAATATATAATGAACAATATGTTGGGGATTATAGGTGAAATGTCATTACTCTATCGTAATCACACAGTGCTCATGATGATAAGTGAAGTAAATACGCTCACCCCATCTTCCTCTTATCAAATGTTCTTAATCTGTCTTGTTCCATGCAATTTATGGGCACTAAAATAACATGTAATGTAAATATGTTGTCTCTGAAAATATAAGGATATATTTTCTCAAATTCCCTCTAATCTTGTCATGGATAGAATATCTCAAACTGGAGATGTACCAACTTGGAAGGCGAGTAAAGGGTGTGTAGTCAGTGTCTTTTGTGTAATGCGGGATCGAGATCCCACCAAAATGGCTGTAATTTGTAGTTGCGTGCCAAACGTGATGACATCATCGCGTCATGGCGCGGATTACATTACCATTGTAAACAGTCTCATTACATGTCTGTTCCTTAGGTGTGTATATATAAGAACATAACAATTCAAGAGTGTTAAATCTACCCTGAAAGCTAGTTAAATAATGGAAAAGAGATGAATGGAGATGGCTAAGGAGTCAAAAATATAATTAATTAAAAATTGATGATGCAGTTGGCGTCACCCTAGTTTTCAGTCTTATTAGTAACTCTGTGCCTATTCCTCAAGTGAGTATAGGAACTGTCAAGTTTGGAAGCGTAACATTTATTTTGCTAAGAGATGCATGGGGATCGCTCAGGGGCCAAAAATATAAAGGAATGAAAAAATAAAAAATAATAACAGAATTAACTAATAAGGAAAAACTCCCTAACTGACACTTAACTGGTCCAGAAAGCCGCTACTAAAAAGAAAAGATGTAAATGAATAATCCCCCTGTGAACATGTGTCGAAGGTAATAAAGCTAAATGTATGAGAGGGAATAATCAACAGGGATAATAATTTTAATTGCGGAGAAAAATCCAAGTTATGTGAAGGTAGGTCTGGTATCTGTTGCAATAATTATAGCACTTGCAATGTCCAAACTGGAATACAAAACAGAAGTAGGGAATTACTTCTCACTGGCAACTGATGTAAATCATAATATGCGTAATCTGTAGGGGATATAAATCCTATAGCATATGTAAGAGGCCATGAACAGAAGAGTGCCAACATTGGTTACTGGAGGCTATTCCTGACCAAGGTAGGTGCACAATCTAAAACCCTATTTCTAAAGGGTATACAAGATTTTTGTTCTTAAGATTAAACACATTCCGATCATAGTGATCTGATATATACATGTCTGCAAACCTGCTTCAAAATGTTAAGCATCCTTGTACAGTGTCAAGGGTTTTGACCCATGTTGAATCAATAGACTGGGTAGATGTGGGGATGAGCTGTCGCCGCCCATTATTCTATCCCAGAAAAAACTAAATCAATAGACTGCGTGGATGTGGCGATGAGCTATTGCTGCCCACATTCACGCCAGAATAGGAGAACTGCGCAGTTGGCACGAGACCACTCCAAAGATACAACCTTCTTGTGGGGGGTTCCACATCACCACTCTACTGTAAGGATGCCATCAAAACAATGTTAAGCAAGGGTCCTATATTATCAAGCAAAAGACCACTCTATTGAAATGCAGTAATTCAAGACAACTCAAAAATGGATGCAGTACCGACAAATTCCCCAAGGTGGCGCTAGCGGTCTAAACTCTGACAGGGAAACTGTATTTAGGAGTTGCAAGAGGGGGGCAGGGACTTCAAAGCTTGTTGGTTAATTGAAAATCTTAGCCACCTGCTGTTCCCAGAGACCAAGAGGATGGGAAACCTTAACACCTCAGAGATTCCCACACCAGGAGGCAGGATATCACATGACCCTGTTGATTGATTGAGGAGAGACTTCCAGGCAGCCTGCTGGAGCCCACACAAAAGGCTCTTTCTGTTGAATGGGGTATGTTAATTTGAGTGTTTCCTGTCAACAGCCCTCTCCCAGCAAGGAGAGACATGTGATCACTGACCCACCCAGACTTCTGGAGGTGGACCCAAACACTTTGGGGAGTTGAATTGCAACAAATATATATTTTATAGAAATTGTGATAACTTATTGTAACCCAATGACAGGAATGTACAACTTTGAGAGTCTTAGTTTGAAAAATGCCCTCACGATTTGAGTCCAAACTCCAATTTGTACCATGTTCTGGGGCAAAACCCCGCTAATTATGAATATTGTAGACAATGTATTTCAGCTAGAGACATGGAAAGTTACTGGGATATATGTGGAAGGGAAATGTACCTTTGTATAATTTTTGATGAAAATCCAATGTTGCAAAACCCACTAAAATCGAAAATAAGTTGCCATTTTTGAATGCAAGCTCCTAGAAACGCCAGAGTCGGGACAGGCACTATCTTTAGTGATATATGATGTGTGTATGTAATGTCAACCACTTGTGTACCTGGGAAATATGTATTTGAATCAAATATAGATTTGTGGGCAAATTGACCAGAGGAGGATCCTCTGACCCATAAACAGACCTCATCACTCTGACTCACAACCCAATTCCCCCAATCATGGGAGAGGGGAGAATTGGGCCAATGACAAGTAGAGAGGGGCAGGCTCAGTTATGCCATGCACACACCCACTTCCAAAACACATAAAAAGAGACTGCTGGGACAGGTAGAGACATTCAATTCCATTTGCTGCGGAGCATGCTGACCGAAGACTTCACATCCAGAGATCCAACACTTAGACTTCCAAGCTAAACATAGACTACAGAACTTTCAACCTAGAAGGCCCACTGCAAGCAAAAGTATTCTCAGCAGGCCTTCAGAATCCAGCAAACCTAACCAAACTATTCAACAGCCGGGTGAGCTGTTTGAATTCTTTGCCAAGAACTGTTGCCGGAACCGCAGACCAGACCCAGACCGCTGTGAGCAGAACCGGTGCCTGATTGACCCGCCGTATCCAGAGAGGCTAGACCAGCAGAGCAGAGCTGACCCAGACGCTGTGAGCAGAACCGGTGCCTGATTGACCCGCCGTATCCAGAGAGGCTAGACCAGCAGAGCAGAGCTGACCCAGACGCTGTGAGCAGAACCGCCCAGTCCAGTCCAGTTGAACAGATCCGTGACGAGGCCCATTCATTTCAAAATTAGGAGTGAGTATCCGCCAGAACTGTGCAGAACCCAATCTCTTAGTTAAAATAATCTAATCCAAACTATTTTAACCTAATTAGAACAGCCTCCTAGAAATCGTGTCATCTGTCATATGTAAAGCTGCACAACTGTCACCTGTCAATTCTGAAGCTGCAAGCGGTCACCTGTCATTTTGAGTTTTACTTTAAATCTGAAAATCTACCTTTATTAAATTGTCCGTATCTCTTGAACCGTTTGGGCTAGGAACGAAATTTCATTTTAAAGCTGTGATTCTAGGCTTTCCAACGAACCTAGAACTGACTTCCTACTCCTTATACTTTTACCGCAATCGCGATTCACACATTCGCAAAATTTACCACGATTTGCGATTTGGCTCAATTTCTCGACTTGTCAAAATAGCAGCTCCATTCTTTCCTTTGTTAAAATCCGTTTGCAACCTGGTAATAACTCATAGAGCATTGCTAAAGTGAGCCTGAACTAATACCAACAAGCATCTCTCACTCACCCTGAATATCTAGAGGGAATTAAAAGCATTTTTAGCACATTTCTCACTTCATTGTCATCACATTCAAAGCATTTTTGGGCCTGTGTTTCAAACCTCTACCTGTTTTCCTCTAAGCTTACTGGGGGGAACTGCATTTCGTATTGCATTTTGTTGGGATTCTTGAAGACTGTGTGCTCTCCTTCCATTTCTTACATTGCATAGGGGGAGGAGTGAATTGTCAAGGAAAAGGGATTACATTGTCTTTTGTTGAAGCCATATCAAGTTATTTTCTGTACTGCATTTCATTCATCATTGCGTTTCCTTGAACCATAAAAAGCATTCTTTCCCACCTTATTCTTCTGTTCCTATTCATAAGTTACCTCTTGCTGATTACTGTTCATATTCACAAGTGTAATATCCATTATCAATTTATTTATAGAAGTGTGATATATATATATATATTGTTTAAATTTTCAAATAAACCTTTTAATTTGCAAAACAAACCTACTTCTTGGCTCAGTGGGGTCAGGGGGATTCTAAGAGGGGGGTGTTATACAAGGGTTGTCATCCAGAGTACTGAACTGGACATAAAAATACATCAATAAGGGTTTTCCTCAGCATCCCAGACTAGGCATTGACTTAGCTGTAGTGTTGATTGAATATCGCTTACAACAGATTCTTAATAGGATCAGACCTTGCATTAACATCTCCTTCTTGGAGTGTACAATCTATTGTAGTGTGTAATTTACATCAAGATGACTGTCCCAATGTTCCCTATTAGAGGAGCGGGCCCAGATAAAAGTCTTCATTCATCCCTAATGGGGATATCATGTCCAATTGATGTATCCAAAACAATTCTCCTTGTGCCAGTCCTTTGCCCATATCACCTCCCCTAGGGAGAGAGTGCACAACTTCTAGGACTACACATTTAATCTGAGCTATTGTATGCTTGTTCTGCTGAAAGTGTGTGAATACTGGTGATCTTCAAGGCATTCAATTAAGCGGCTGCTGTGGCCGCTCAATCCAAGTTGACAGGTAGGATTGGAATTCTCATTTCATGTTGTTGAGTGACCACATCTCTGGTCAGTTTGAATATACTTCACTAATTGGCGCTATCTTTCATTAATTAGGAGATTGAATAGCAGCCGAACCTGTGAAATACACCACTAACTTTATAAACTGAAAGAAGACCAGACAATTTGCAAAAGATACATGTAGTGACATGCTTTGAATTCAACATGTTTATGCATTCAACTGGGTTTGCTAATATGGGCACAATTTTGATATTGTTCTTTCAATTGTTTATAGAAATGTGATAAGAAGAATATCCCTGATGAAGAGAGAACCTCTCGAAAAGCGTTGGGACCTAACCACTCCCCTGTTTATGATTGATGAAGTTTGATTATTTCATTACAATCAATTATGAAAAATACTACACACACACAGTTACACATGGGCACCGTCCCGTTATGCTGAGCTCGCGGCGCTCTCGATCCCGAAGAGGACGGCTGCCATTCCCTGCTTCCCCGTTCTGAAGGCGTTGGCGGTTGTCAGGGAAACCACGCCGCAGGAGTATGCTGCGTCGCAGGATCAGCTGACCTTGACGCTTCCTCGATCACATAAAAACACACGTGACTCAAGATACGGCGCTTCTAATTATCGTTGCTTTTCCTCGCCGTTATTCGTGTGTACTGAATTGGATCTTTTCCTGTGCTTGACTCCGGACTTGTTACCTGATTTCCCTTTCACGCGCCCCTAGTCTGTCAGTTGATTCACCGGCTGTTGACTGGAACTTTGGAACGCCTACTGACCTGCCTTCGGATTATCCTCCCGGCCAGCCCACTCGAAGCCCGACTTTGGAATGCTTATTGACCTGCCTTCGGATTATCCTCCCGGCCAGCCCACTTGAAGCCCGACCTTGAAACGTTTATTGATCTGCCTATCGTCTTGTCCTGATCTGCCATTGCTCTCCTCTTTGCTGTCAGTGTATTACGTTACACTCTTCCATCCAGTTCTTCTGTGACATTCCCTCCAACTATTGGCTGGACATATACCTCCATCTATCTTATTCTTATCTTCAGCCTACCTACGGTAAGAGTTGCAAACTACTTTTGGATTTGTCTTGTTCACCAATTGAGATCTGTTATAAAGGAGTATTAAGACAGGCTTATGATTGTGCAAGCTGGACGCCTTGCTGATTCCTTGCACAACCCAAACCTAGTTGCGAGCCTCGTGCCGTTCGGGAAGCTACCCTCTACTAACCTTACCTGTTTGTTATTTTATACCTCTGTTGTGTTTCTCTTTTTGGATATCTTCCAATCCATAAGGGGGTAAGAGTCTCTGTTTGGTTTTCTATCAGTATTACTCTCCTAACTAGAACTTCCAACACTAAGCCCTGATTTTCTTTCCTCTATTTAGAACTCTCAAACCACTAGCTGCCAACCCTCTTTCAGGTACTTACCCACTTCCTAGATCTCCATCAACCTTTAACCTTCTAATATTGCCTCTAACCTCTTTTCTTGTATTTTGCAGCTTGGTGTGGCAGTGTGGTTTTCCCCGCTCTTTTGGGTAATACACCAACCTGCCTGTTCTACTTGATACAGTTAAGGGGGTTCATTATCTTAAAGAGCCGCCTCAAGAGAGGCAGTCCGGTCTGAGGGGTCCTTTTTCGGACTATACTCAGCAGTGACAGAAGTTTCCGGTCCAGTTGGTGTTCCATTCTCTCAACGCCCCGGGCAGTCCTGCAGGCGGTGAGTAACACACACACACACCATTTTGGTACTCGGACGAAGAAGAGTACCAAACACCACTTTGGAACTGGGACAAGGAAGAGGACAACCCAAACAACAAAATGGAAAATGGACTCCAGCAAAGACCGTGAACGGTCTAGTTGTAAGAAGACCAATCAGTTTGGCTGGGAATTTAAAATCCCCAGGATCTGTGAAGGAGGAGTCGGAGTGGCTGATGCCAGCTGGGAGAGCCGGAGCCACAATCGGTGGCGTGCATGGAGCAAAGAGGCTTTCAGGTGTACCGGGGAGTGTAGAGTTGAGGCAGTGGAAGGATGAGGCGGAGGTCCATGCTGAACTGCTGGAGTGAAGCAGACAAGAGCCGGAGGACTTGGAGGAAGTGCCCATCCCACTGACAGCCTGCCAGTGAAAGAAGCAAAGCTGCCGAATGCCAGAACACCACAGATGCGAGACGCTGCTCAGAGAAGTTGAACAGTGGCAGGTGGGAGACTCGCAGAACTGATGTACGTATAATCTGGTGAGTCTGCCTAAAAAAGGGGGCCCAGGTACAGTGAGGGGGTGGTTGAGCCTGTATGGATTGTTGAACTTCAAGTCATTTTGAATACCGAACTGAAAGATTGAAAACTCAACAAGGAAGAAAGTTGATGTGACGAATGTGTTTGAAAGACATTGAACTTTAAGAATAAACATGGTCCAGCAACGAATGAATCAAAGGTGAATAAAGCAAGCATCCCTGTCAAGTTGAAGCAGCGGCATTGTGTTGGTGGAGAAGCAGCCAAGAAGGGGTATCAGTTACGTGACCCATAAGGGGTGAAATTGTGGTGCCGAGTGACCGAGTGCACCCCGGTATGGAACAGCCACTGAAAGCACCTATAAGGTAGCTTGGGTGTTGCTCTGCAATAGCCTCTTATGTGTTTTGAAGTCAAGAAACTGAACTGCCTATGATAACTAATGAAAAGGAACAATATCACAAGAGCTGGGATGTGCCCCAAGGAATTGTGTTGTTTGGAAAAGGGGGAAGCTGAGTGTAAGCTGAGAGCTGGAAGAAGCTTGGAACTTTGCTTTGAACACTTTATTTTGTTGCTGACAATCCTACACATTGTATACCGTTAGAGGTGAGGGAAAGTATAGGTTTTGGACACAAACAGACATTTACTTTCGACTTTCTGACGCAGATTAGTCTTAGTTTTCTTTATTAGGTAGGGAAATCCGCCCTTAGCATAGGGCAAGTTAGGCCTTACTCCATCCTGCATTTAAAAGTTAATACAACTTTGTGGAGCAAACTTGAACCTGTTGTCTGTGTCAGCTTCATGATGCCTTCAAATCTCTTAGTGTAGAGGTTTGAACATTCAAAGTGAAAAGGGAAGCTGCTATGGGAGCATGGTTTGAACATTTTCTGCCAGTGCTTTTTAAAATTAAACTATTATGGTTTACAAAGCCTATTTATTTATTTATTGTATTTCTGTAGCACTGGACCAAAGCCTGTGGGCATAGACGCACTAATAAAAAGACAGGCGAACAGAAAACATCAAGCAGTGTTAGTCAGGCAGGTAGTCAGGTTTCAGGCGAGGTTAGCCAACAAGGATGGTTTTTAGGCTGTGCTTGAAATCCGCTAGTGAAGAGCAGGCCCTTAGGTCAGGGGGCAGGGAATTCCGCAAGCATGGAGCTGCGGAAGGAAAGATCCTTCAGAGACAAATGGCAATTTGGATTTTGGGGTTTGGAGGCGGCAAGAGTTATTTTTTTATTTATTTTTTTTATAAATGTTTTTAATGGCATTTGTCAATTGTACAGATCAAACAGATGCATGATGTTAGCATTATATTATCTTGCCTTATTTTCCTTTAAACTGTCAACAAATAAACAACAACAAACATTAACTGTCTTCATTCTTCCAAGTCTGCCTCCATTCTGTCTAATGGGCGTGGGGGAGTGGGTCTATATCAGCCTTTTGCATTATGGAGGGTAGTAGTGTGCAAGGATTTCTGACCACATGTCCTCTTATGGTGTGTTAAACAAATCACATTGTTTCCCCCTTCAATCTCAGGGTGGCATATCATCAGATGGGAGAAACATGTCTCTTATCAGTGCTTTGCATGACTCGTATGTGGTGCTTTCTTCTCCCTCCCCTCCAGTGAGGCTCGTTCCCCAGGTTTCCATTTCCGCTGCAGCCCATCGTTTCATTTCCCTGCTCCATGCGGCAAATTGTGGGCCAGCCATTGATTTCCAGGTCATTGCCATTGTCCTTTTTGCCAGCACACACGCCATGTCCATGAGCTTCGCTACGTGTTTAAATTTACTTAGCCTGGGGTATGTGCCCAGGAGGCATTCCTTCGGTGACAAATCATATCTTTTAACTCCAGCTTTTTCACATGCACCTTCTATTTTTGCCCAAAAGATCGCCACTTTCTCACATTCCCAAAACATATGCATCAAGCCAGCTCCCTCTCGACCACACCATGGGCATGTTGACCTTGTTTGCTTATTAAAGCCTGCCACCCGAAGTGGGGTCATGTACGTTCTGTATAGGAGGTTTATCTGTATAAGTTGGAACCTAGCGTTCCTAGACACTTCTTTAGGGTACAACAGTGCCCTCACCCATTCTTTGTCAGTAATGGCTTCCCCTAGGTCTTTTTCCCAACTGGTCCTGAGTGCCACGCCCCGGGGGTTGGTCCTATCAATTAGCTGATGATACCATCTGGAGATGGGCCTCCATCCATCACTCAGGTTGTACAGTTCTGACAGCAGAAGGGTCGCCTCCGGTTCCTGTGGCCACTCAGCCCATTTCCCTTTGGCCACTTGCCTTATTCGTTGGTACCACAGAAATTGTCCTTTTGGTAGCCCCTCTTTTTCATGCAGTAACAGTAGTTCCCTGAAAGTGCTATCCTCATACATGTCTCCCCAGGTGCACAACCCCAGTCTTTCCCAGTGTCTCATGACAGGCAGGTCGGTTTCTACCTTGCCTACATCTGCCATAATTGGAATATCGGTGCATAGGGTTGTCTCAGTTGTAGCACAGTTTTGGCTCTGTTGCATACCCTCCTTCCCAACCCTAGCAGCATGGGGATACTCTCCAGGTAAGTTAACGGGATCCATAGGATTTCTTTTAGTAGTGCCGGGGCTATTAAGTGTTGTAAAAGCCCTGTCTCGGGTGTGGTCTCATCCGACAACCATTTGGCCAGGTGGCTGAGTTGCGCCGACAAGTAATACTTTTGCAAGGCTGGGAGTTGTATGCCCCCTTCTTTATAAGTTAGTGTCAGTGTGGCTAGTGATAGTTTATGGCAGGATCCCCCCCGTAGGAACTTTCTAAGCAGGGCCTCGGTTGTGTGAAAAAATGTTGACCTGATATAGTAGCAAACGTTTTGAAAGTAGTAAATGAATATCGGTAGGATGATCATTTTTGTAATTGATGCTCTGCCCATCAATGAGAGGGGCAGTCTGGACCAGAACTTCATTGAATTGCGCAGGCCCTTAATCCCAGCCACAGTGTTGTGTTCGTGCGTTAGTTCTGGCATGTGCCTAATTTTGACCCCTAGATATTTGAATGTGTCTAGTTGCCAATGTACTCCCACCCTCGGTAGGTCTTCGATTTTTATATTCCTTAGACCCGCTAGCGGGAATATGCAGGACTTCTGCCTACTGAAGTGTATCCCAGAATAGCGTGCATAGTTATCTAGCACCTCTCGTACAGTCGGGGCATTGTTTTGGGGATCCCTTAGGTAGAGCAGGACGTTATCGGCATACAGTGAGATCACGTGGTATCTCCCGCCCACACGTATCCCTGCATCCCAAAACTGTTGTCTTATGTAGATTGCGATTGGCTCCAGCCCCACAATGTAAAGCATGGGTGATAGTGGGCATCCCTGCCTAGTGCCTCTCCTTATGTCCCAGGTTGACTACACTGTTCCGTTCCTTTTGACCCTAGCTGTTGGGTCCTTATATAGTGCTGTTATTCATCTAACAAAACCTTCCCCAAACCCAAATTTTCTCAGTGCCTCTGTAAGCCATTCCCAATATATGGAGTTGAACGCTTTGATGGCGTCGAGTGACATCACCGCCGAGTGCTCTTCGTCCTCGCTCGTCTGTGCCATAATATGTTGTAACCTACGTAGGTTGGCCGTTGTGTTGCTTCCTCCCCGTTAGCCAAGTTATTATGCTCCAGCCACATATTGGCTGCCGCCGGAGTTTCAAGAAACACTGCTTGCCCCTTATAGATTACCTTCAGTCTGGATGGGTACATCAACATGTACTTTAGATTCAGCTGTCTTAGTCTGGCCTTAATCGGTATGAAGGAGTTTCTTGCACGTTGAACTGCGGATGTATAGTCTGGGTAGATGGATATTTTGGAATTGTCTCTTGTTATTTCTCCTCCTTCCCTGGAGTGCCGTAGCATGACCTCTCTGTCACGAAAGTTAAACATTTTGGTGATCATTGGGCGTGGGTGTGATCCCGGCAGGGGTTTCCTCTGGAGGGATCTATGGGCCCGTTCCACTGCAAAGCCTTGTGACAGTGAACCTGCACCAATTTCTTGTTGTAGCAGTGTCTCCACAAACCCAGTCAGATCTTGGCCTTCCATCCCCTCCGCGATCCCCAGCAGTCGTACGTTATTGCGGCAGGCCCGCCCTTCCGCCTCCTCCGACCTGGCCTCCAGTGTTGTCACTTTTTTCTCAAGTTCTTGTACCCTAGCCTTCAAGTCTATTGTTGTCTCAGTTGTCTCCTGTAGCCCAGCTTCCGTGTTGGTGACTCTCTCCGCCAAGTTGTGTGCGTCTTGGCGCATCAGCTGCATGTCTGACTTGACTTCCTCTATTTTTGTGTCGATAAAAGGGCCTTCCCGGTTCCCCTCTTATGGGATTGTTTATTTGCCAGGCGCTGCTGCTCTGTCGTGAGCCGCAGCGCACGGTTTGATTGTGGCGAAGGAGTCCATGATCGACACTTTGTTCTTATTTTTTGATGGGGACATGGTCCTCCCGCCCAGGCGTGTGCTGGTTGCTGGTCGGGCAGTTGTTCTCGCGGTCCCTAATACCTTTGCTGAGTTGGTGCTGCTTGGGGTGTTGTGATGACTATGCGCCCTTTCAGCAGTTTCGTATTGTGGGCTCTGCTCGTTGCGCCTCTGCACAGCTGCTGCTAGTCCAGCCCAGTTGCCTTTTGTCTTTAGAGTGGCTGCTTGTTCTCCTTACTGTGCTATTCAGAGTTCCCGGTTGCGCAGGCCTCAGAGCATTGCTTTTGGGTTTATTTTTATTTTTTCTCCCCCTGTGCCTTAGTGTTGGGGGATCCGTCTGCCAAGGTACTGTGCTCTCTGGTTGAGGTGCACTTTCTAGAGTATCCCTTTGCTGGCCGGCTGGACCTCCTGTTTTTCATCTAGCAGTGCCTCCCAGGATGCCCAGTGTCCCTGGCGTGTCAGGGCGGGTATTTTTCTTCTTTCATCTCTCTTTTTCTTCCTGGTGGGCAGCGTAGGAGGTTGTGTCCGGCGCGCCGCCTGTTTCAGGTTTATTCGGGTGGTGGGTGCCCGTTACTTATAGCTTTTTTTAATACATTTTTTAAAAAGTTATATTTATTTTATTTTGGGGGGCTGGTAGATCTGGTTGCCTCTGCTATGCGGGTGTGCACCAGCTCCGCTGCTTTTTGCTGTTTGCCAGCAGCCACCCAGCCTCTATGGCACGGTGAGGTCCCCGGGCCTCCCTGTTCGCCTGCCCGTTCTGTCTATGGGGCTGCTGGTGGTGGCGTTAGCGCTCCCAGCACAGGGACGCTGTGCTGGTTCCCCGGCAGCCTACCATGGTCCACGGTCATTGGAGGTCTCTCCCATCTGGACTCATATCTCCAGCGCCATCCCCTACCGTTCGTCTCTGCTTGCTTCGCGGCCGCTGGGCTTCCTGCTGGGTCTCCACCTCTTCAGAGCCGCGTATAGGTGCCACTGTTCCGCGGCCCACCGGCGTCCACTTTTCTCCCCTCGTTTCTTCTGCTGTTGGTGGCACTTCTTCTCCGGGGTAGCTCTTCTCCTCATGCTGCCTTGCCGCTGCGGTCTCGGGAATCTCCAGGAGCAGCGGGAGTACTCTTCTTCGTGATCCGCCTGCCCCTCCCCCTCACCATTGGCTGGGTGTCGCGGGCTTCGCCATTTTGCCTGCTACAGGGCTCAGGTTTGGGGGGCCGCTATGGCCGTTTCCCGACTCCGTTTTTCTTCAGGTTTTCTGTGCGGGCCCATGAAAGCGCTTCCCCCCAGTCTCGGTGGCAGTTTCTGACAGGATTTAACGCATTTGTGTGCAATTAAAGGATCGGAACGAAGGATCCCATTCGGAGCTCAGCCCAAAGACCTCCTCACTCCATGAGCTCAGGCCACGCCCCCCTCGCGGCAAAAGTTATTTGATATAAGTGTTCTCCTTGTAGGAAGCCAAGAAAGCCTGCTAGATAGATAGAATGGGCTTTTCCCATAAAGACAGGTATGAGTAATGTGATATGTTTGCCAATAGGCAGCCAATGTAGGGATCTCCTGGCGTCAGTTACATTATCAGATTTCCGCATCCCCAATACCACAAAAACAGCATTATTTTGCATGGCCTGAAGTCAGTTGATTTCACCCCTGCCAATGCCATGCAGAAGGCTACAGCAGTAATCAAGGATAGCTCCAATAATGGCGCAAGCAAAGAGTGGTGCAATAAGGAGAGTCAAGAAAAGGTCTAAGCTGAGCAAGTAGCTTAATGTAGTAGGAAGTGCTTGATACCAGGCTGTTGATTTGAGCCTACATGCTGAGCTCTTGATCAAGGACTACTCCAAGTGTCTTGACTTTTGGTAGCCTAGCCAGACTGAACTCTGTGATTCGAAAGGAACTATAGGCAGTGTCCAGCTTATGCAACTTGGATGCTGTACCGGTGATCATGATCGCCGGTTTTGGCGTTGTTTAGTACCAGCCCTTTATCAGTCATCTTACATGGATAAGGTTGTAAATGGAATTGATTGTAATGGTGTCAAGACTATGGTTGCCTGAGAGTGGAATGAGACACTGTGTGTCGTCGACATAGTTTGAGTAAACTATGCCCTCTGCATACAGCAACTCAAAAAGAGTAAGGGTGAAAATGTTAAATAAGGTGGGGAAACACAAGACACCTAAGGAACTCCACAAGATATTAAGTATCCATTTAGCATGGCATCCTTGTGGTAGACTCTAGCTTTATGATTCATCAGGAAAGAGTGTACCGATCTGGAAGCCTCACTAGAAAAAGAGGCACAATCTTACAGTCTGGCTACGAGAATGGAATAGTCTACTAAGTCAAAATCCGCTGTCAGGTCCAAGAGCATCAGGTGAGCAGTTTTCCCTTTGTCACAGTGCTGCATGATGTTTGCTTTAAGGTCCGATAGAGTGGACTCAGCACTGTGAGCACATCTGAAGCCTGATTTTTTTTGGACCTTGGATGTCGTGACAGCTTAGAAAGTCTTGTATCTGTAGGTGAGTGGCTTTATCCAGAATCTCTAACAGGAATGGTGTATTAGTAATGGGGCGATAGTTGGTTGCAAGGTCTGGATACATGGAGGGATTTTTCAGCAGGGGGGATACCCAGGCATTTGTGATGTCTGGTGGAACGTGGCTCTCGTGGAAGGAGGAATTTACACATTTTGTGATTAGAGGTGCGAGCGGCACAGCACAGGATTTGACAATGGGTGCCAGGGAGACATCAGCCCTACAATTTGTAGATTTAATTCTTTCAAGAATAGCTAGAATTTCCGCTTCAGAGGCACCACTGAATTTAAACTGAGGTCATAGAATGACAGGTATCACATACTTCTCAGTAGGGATAGATCCATCCAGGGTGCTCAGATTAGATGCAATGTCACTCTTCATTTTGTTTATGCAGCATAGCTTTCTGGAGAGAGGTGCAACAATTGGAATCTTTAATGATAGAAGAATCGAGAGGCCGAGCATCTTCCAACTCTCTCAAGATTTTAAATAATTCCTTGGTTGGAGGCTGCCTCTTTAATTCTTTTATCACAGGAAGATTTTTTTTTGATGCCCATTTTGTGTACCTTGGCGGCACAAGCATAGTTGATTCTTTCTTCTGTTGAGTTGGTCTTTTTCCAGAGACATAATGCTCTGTTTTTACTGAGTTTCAGTTTCTTTATTTCAGCTGAGTACCAGATTTTTGAGGACTGAGTTTTCACCATTCTTCTTTTCAGTGGTGCAAGACTATTCATGTCGTGGGACATCATATCTTGGTAGGCCACAAACAACTTAGAGGCCGAGTCATAGCGCTCCAAGTAATCCAAGAAAGGGGCAGAAAAGGGCACCAAAGAAGTAGGGGTAAGTTTGCAAATGGTACATTTTACCGATTTTGGTCAGTACCATTCTATCGAATTTTCAAAATACCGAACACGGAGAGCAGGGGTTCTGGGGGTGACCCCGCTCCCCATGTTCGGTATTTTGGGATTTCGGGGGTGTCCCCCGCTTCCTTAGTGTTGAAATATTGGAGGCGGGCCGAAAAAAAAACAGAAAAAGGGACCCTGCAGGTCAGATCCAACTCACATTCCTCTGATGAGCGCTTAAAAATGGACAGCACTGCCAGGTAACTCTTAATGGTACCAACCTGCAAACCTTTATGTGCCAAGGAAACCAGAAAGTACAGAACATCTGCTGTCTCACAATGAAAAGGATCAACATTCCGGTCTCTGCACCAGTCACAAAACGTATTCCAACAGCAATGGTACAGAGACTTGGTTGCTGGTCTCTTAGCCAAAAGCAACACCTCTGTCACGTCATCCGGAAGGTCCCAATCCTTGTACCGCAACCTGTTTGAAACCAAGCGTGAAGGTTGAGAGTACTGACCACTGGATGGAGAACTCGGCCCTCCTCTCGTGAGAAAAGATTCTCCCTTAGCGGAAGACGTATCGGAGGACAGATGGGCATATCCAGAAGGTCTGTGTACCACGCACTCCTGGCTCAATCCGGGGCAATGAGGATCATGCGGTTTCCGAACCTCCTCAACCGCCTAATTACTTGAGGAATGACGGGGACTGGAGGAAACACGTATAGCAGTGGGAATTCCCAGTCCACCGTAAACGCGTCTCCTAGAGCTCCTCTCGGAGGAAATTTCCTTGAGCAGTACAGCTTGCACTTCCAGTTGACACCGGTCGCAAACAGATCCACCTGAGGGGTTCCCCAAAGGGCGAAGATCTCTTGAAGGACTTCTTGAGCTAGTTCCCACTCATGGGAGACTGTGCTCTGCCTGCTCAGAGCGTTCGCCACTGTGTTCTCCTGCCTGGCTAGGTGAACCGTTGATAGGGAGATTCCTTCTTGAATAGCTTAAAACCAGAGCTGCATTGCGTCTCTGCACAGTGGTAGTGACCCTACGCCTCCCCTTTTGTTGAGGTAGTGCACAGCCACTATACTGTCTGTCATTATCAGGACATTCTTTCCCTGTAGAGATGCCTTCAGTGCAAGTCTGATTGCTCTCAGCTCCAAATGATTGATGTGTAGTTTGGACTCCGATGGAGACCAACGACCGCTGCCAATCAAGTCGTTGACGTGAGCTCCCCACCCCGTGAGTGAGGCGTCCGTCACTACAGTGGAGGTGTCCATCACTACAGTGATCTCCGGACACGGCTGCCAAAAGTGTTTGCCTTTCAGAACATTTTCCTCGCAGGCCCACCACAGCAGATCCCGTGAGATTCTGATCGGAATTTGGAGGCGGTCCGACATCTCTCTTGAGAACTGGCACCATTGCAATCGGAGAGTCCATTGAAGGGATTTTACCCTCGAGCGGGCCTCTGGCACCAGGAAAATGCAGGATGCCATGAGGCTGAACAACCTCAAGAACTTGAAGGCGAAAGATTCTGGGAATGCTGGAATTTCTTGACCATCTTTAGAATGTCTTGAGCCCTCACCTTGGGAGGCGAGCACTTTCCCAAGGAAGTGTCTAACACAGCACCGAAGTACTGGAGCTGTTGGGAAGGTGTCATATTGGACTTCTTGAAATTGAGGGAGAAGCCCAGTCTGTGAAGAGAGTGTCAGGTAAGGGTGAGATGATTCGGGGCTTGTTCTGGAGAACGTGCCCTGATTAGCCAATCGTTCAGGTAGGGGAAGACGTAAATCCGCCCCTCTCCAGAGATGCGCTGCCACCACCACCATGAGCTTGGTGAATAGCCTTGGGGTGGAGGTCAACCCGAATGGCAGGACTCGAAACAGCGAACCTCAGGTATGTCCTGTGCTTGAGATGGATTGGTACATGAAAATAAGCATCCTGAAGGTCCAGTGACACCAACCAATCCTGAAGCTGGAGGGCCTGAAGGATATGAGAAAGATTTACCATCTTGAATTTGTCTTTCCTGGGGAACTTGTTCAAGTATCTCAAATCCAAGATGTGTCTCAGTCCCCCGTCCTTTTTGGGAATAGAAAAATATGGGGAATACCAACCCTTGTTCCTCTCAGCTACAGGCACTGGTTCTACCGCGTTTTTCTCTAGCAGGGTTAAAATCTCCTGTACAAGGAGCAGATCCGGAATCCTCAAAGGGTGTTTACCCGGTGAATTGGTCTGAGGCTTCTTAATAAAGGGAAGGCAGTAGCCGTGGGCTATTCTTTCCAGAGCCCACACATCTGAAGTAATGGCTCGCCATTCTTCAAGATGCTGAGACAGCCTGCCCCCCACTGGTGAATTGTGACTGCAGCCTTCAGAGCAGGTTTGAAGCAGCTGTGGCAGAGGCCGATGGCACAGAGGCTCCTGCTGGAGCCATCTTGGCACCTCTACCTCGTCCACCACGCGGGAACTTACGTTGGCCCCTTTGACTGGCCATTCCTCTCGCCTTTCCAAATGAGGAGTAATAACGAAAGGATACATGGTTGTCCACTAGCACTAAATGGCTGAGGTTGCCTAACGGCAGCACCTAAAGACTTGGCAGCCACCTTAGAAGTCTGCAACTTCTCAAGGCTCTTGTCAGCCTTGCTGCCAAAAAGATGAGACCCATCAAATGCCATGTTGAGAAGACGAGCCTGCACATCAGGTACAAAACCAGACTTCCGCAACCACTCAAACCTGCGTATCACGTTGCTCGTGGCCATTGATCTTCTGATACTATCGCAGAATCCAATCCAGACTGGAGGGACTCACACAGGGCCTCCTTGCCGTCCTTAATAGCCAGGAAGCCATCCCTCTCATCCCCTTCTGGAATGTGCTCTGCTGCCATGGAGATGCACTTCCACAGAGTGTACAAAGGTTTTTCAAGCGCACAGGTGGAGGTACATGGCCTGCTTCGAGGTAGCCGTAGCTGCATGGACCACCAGACTCTTGGCAGTGGGGTGTTGTGACAGATTGCGCCCTGAGGCCTACGGGCATGTTGGTGCATTACAAGAATTAAAATAAATAAATAAATAAATCGCTACTGGAGGGGCAGTATTTTCTTGTTAGAGACTTGTCCACCGCTGGATTCGTTTCCGCGGTCTCCCAATTCCTGCCCACCCTCTTTTGCAGAGGCACATGGAACAGTAGCACAGGATCCGCAGACAGACCCTTGACCAAAATATCCGTAAGATCATCCTGATCATAAGTCACTGGCAGTCTGGACCAGCCCAAGTACTCCACCACCCTAAAAATAAGGTGCCTATATGACTCGGCGTGCTCCCCCAGGTCTGGCTTTCGGAACTCCAGCTCAGGAGAGGTATCAATCCCGCTTGCGTTATGCAAAGTGTCAGACAAGTCCTGCATCCTGCTCTCCTCTGAAATTAGGCCCTCCAGCACATTAGGTGCGCCATACTGGAGCCCAAAAGGGATCTCCCCCTCCTCCTCCGAATGTTCCTCCGCCTCAAAAATAGAAGTGAGGTTTCTAAAAGATTCTTTTTTCGGAAGAGGGACAAAGCTTTTCTCTGGTATGGAGGCCAGAGGTTTAGAATGCATCTAATTTGTCAACTGAGATTTAGCCAAAGTCTTCCTAGGAGGGTCAACAGGCTGAGCTGGTAAACTAGGCTCCATTGGCGTTGACGGCTTCGGCATCGGCATCGACAATGTCACGGAGGGCCTGGCAGGCGTCAAAGACGCAACCGGCACCGTCGATGACTTTGAGGGCTTTGAAGGCCTCGATGAAGTCAGAGACTGTAAACTCTCTCTCTGCTTTGAGTGTTCCTTCGAACCCTTGTCCCGAGGCTTTGAGGGCTCTCGATGGGAATCACTCCGAGTACCCAGGCTTGAGGGCACGTGAGTATCGGGTCGAGACCACTCCTTGCAGACTTCTACAGAAGGTTCGACAGAGCCTTGCCCTATCTCTCAAAAATCATAAGCATCTCCATCCGGAAAGATTCGCACTCCGCCGGTGTCAATGTTTTGGAGGGGCATGGCACCCTCTCGGGGGTACCACCTGATGAAGACGAAGAGGAAGGCGACCGGCTGTGCCTTTGCTTCGACCGCTTCAACGAGAACAAAGACTGGCGGGAACCACTACGAGACTGTGAGCGCTTGGCCTTCTTCCTATGAGGAAAGTCGCCCCTTGATTTGTCGGTCGAAGCCCCAGCCGGTCGGGATTTACGGGGCTTGGACACCTTGCCTACCTGCAATTTCCCCTTTCGTTCCTGCAAGGCCTTCCCTGTCATGGCTTGACACTTGGAACAAGCATCCGTCTCGTGGCCCTCACTCAGGCACCACACACAGACAGACTCGATGCTGGTCCGTTATCAACATCTTGGAGCCGCACTCCTTACACTTTTTGAACCCAGAACGAGGAGTCGTCGGGTGGAAGACGAAGACATTGTCGAACATTAAGCAAACAACAGTAGTTCAGAAGTACAAGGCGCCGAGTTTCACGAAACAAACACGTTTGCAGAAAATCAGAACTGAGGCCAACGGGCGCCGCATGTGCTACTTATAAAATCTGATGACATCACCCTCAACGCAGACCTTCGAGGGACATCGACTCGACGCCATCGATGCAGGGCGCCCTCTGCCGAAAATGTTTCAGAAGCAGCTGAAGCTGGACATTACATGTCAAAGATGAGGAATACGTTGGAGGACACAATCCATTCGAATACTGAGGTAGTTAATGACCCTTGCTCTCACATTTAAGCAATGATCACTGACTAACCCCGATCTGGCTGCCTGCGACAATGATACGTGCAGTGAAGGCGCAGATCGGGAGGCATCCTTTTCTTCAGCAGACTTAATGGTGTGGAAGGAGGGTCAGGAATGGCACCAGGCTGAGGAAGGGGATAGAATAATGAATCGGGAGCTATGTGTACACAAGTATAAAAACATACTAAGGAGGAACATAATGAATGAACAACACATATTGGCCTTACCAATGGTGAAGACAGACCAGGCCTAGGTAGCTCTAGCGTGTAACTAACCTTATGAATCAATGAGGGGTACATCCCATCCCTAGAAATGAGCAGAGCTGACTCTGTAGTACTCTGTCAAGTGAGTAGTTGCATCAGCACTCCTTATTTAAGCACTCCTTCCCACTTTTTACCCTAAACCTGAACTCTCGGGTTTGAAGAGGATCACAGTAACAGGAACATAAATAAAAGTAATCTGCCTAGCTATGACATTAGGTCTTCCTGACTGGCCCTAAAACGTATAATAACTTATCTATCTGATTTGGGATCAAAATGATTTTGTAGATATTCCATTGTCATTGATTTCTTGCAAAGACGCCGAGTAAAGCGTGTTCTTGCCTTTTATTCCAGGTGAACTGAAAGAAGTCTTCTGGACTTCCGATTCTGATCCGGAAGGCTCGTCTGAATTGTCCAGTGAGTCGCTATCTTGAGAATAGGCACCAAGCAAATTTCCATTCAGAGATTCTCCAGTGTGTTGAGAGTGCAATGCAACTCTGGCGAGTGGGCCGCCGGTTTTTCAGGTAACTGTGGGAGGTGGGATGAGTCCTGCAGTTGATTGGGTTTACAGCATGGTGCTTGGTCCTATGGCTCCCAGACATGGACAGTCTTCAGCAGTGCCAGGGAGGTGTGGACTGAAGTGTTTTCCCAACACCAGGTCACCCAAGACTTTCTCTTGTAACAGGAGGTGGAGCACTACATCTCCTCTAATCCACCAAGGCTGTCTACTAAAACAAAACCTGGACTGGACTAAGAAATCACAATCCCAGTCACAAGTACAGGAAGCGATGGTCATCTCACAATGGTGCTTCTTTCTAAGCTCCAGGGAACACACAACAGGGGAAGTTATGTTTTAAGACACATTAGCCATTTATCATACTACACTGAAGGCCACAAAACACTTGCATTATGCCATCACAATCCAATCTGCAGCAAATATTTCTAAGCAATTATTTCAAACTGTGAAAGATCTCCTTTCTCCTAGGCTAGCTTCTGCAGTGTCAGTTTCAGAGTTAATGTGACAATTTGTCCAACTTTTTTGTAAATAAAATTGAGGCAATCTGGGCCAACATTGGAGGCTCAGTCTATCCTGTTGTCATCCCGTCGGCTTCTCTGCTGCTTCCAGAAGAAAATATTGGCTTACCGGTTTTTACATCTCTTCAGCATACTAATCACTCTTCATCTGCCTGTTTGCAATGGCAGCACCGCGTGCACCAGCTGATAGCCACCTTCACTTCACCGGCTGGACCTCCACGCTTCCCCTGCATTTACTGTCGGTGAGTTTTGACCGTTGGGCTATTTTTACATCGCGTGCATAATTGCACCATTTTTTACATCAAAATAGAATTCCTAGCGTGATATGTGCAGCGCTCCATCATGTAACTTTATTATGCCTGTGGGGAAGCGTTTTTCTTGGGTAAAGGTATTGTGGTTTCTCTCCTTCTGCGCTTCCTTTGTGGGGCCTGCCACTCCAAGATGGTGGACCTCAGGAAAGCACTGGAGTGCTTGGGGCTCTTCCCTGCTACGTTCGCTGATTGGCTTGGTCTCCCTTCACATCAGCCAATGGCAAGCCGGCAGGCTTGGTTGGCCCTCCCACCAACAGGCCCACTCCTAAGGCCCCTGTCTGCTCCCTGTCTGCTACAGGGACGCTGCAGGCAGCCCCCTGCCCCCTCTTGCCCCCTGTGATGTGTGTATGTGCCCCCTGCCCCTCTTGCCCCTATGATGTTTGTATGTGCCCCCTGTTCCCTCTTGGCCCGTTATGTTTGTATGTGCCCCCTGCCCCCTCTTACCCCTGTGATGTTTGCATGTGCCCCCAAACCCTCTTGCCCCCTGTGATGTTTGTATGTCCCCCTTGCCCCCTCTTGCCCCTGTGATGTTTGTGCCCCCCTACCCCCTCTTGCCCCTGTGATGTTTGTGTGGGCCTCCCTGCCCCCCCAGGCCCCTGTGATGTTTGTATGTGCCCCCCTGCTCCCTCTTGCCCCCTGTGATGTTTGTATGTGCCCCCTGCCCCCTCTTGACCCGTGATGTTTGTTTGTGCCTTCTGTCCCCTCTTGCCCCTGTGAGGTTTTTGTGTGCCCCCTGCCCCCTCTTGCCCCTGTGATGTTTGTTTGTGCCTCCTTGTCCCCTCTGGCCCCTGTGATGTGTGTATGTGCCCTCTGCCCCCTGTGATGTTTGTATGTGCCCTCGTGCCCCTATTGCCCCTGTGATGTTTTTATGTGCCCCCTGCCCGCTCTTGTCCTCATGATGTTTGTGTGTGTCCCCTGCCCCCTCTTTCCCCTATGATGTTTGTATGTGCACCCTACCCCTTCTTGCCCCCTGTGATGTTTATATGTGCCCCCTGCCCCTCTTGCTCCCTGTGATGTTTGTATGTGCCCCCCTGCCCCCTCTTGACCCCTGTGATGTTTGTGTTTGCCACCCCCCTTCTTCAGGGGTAGTCTTGATACATTTTTACTCATTACCACTGTATTGTGGCCAATATTGGGATTCTGACTTTTTACTCATTGACTCATGGTGTTTCAGCCTCGCTCAACTTCATGCAGGACTTCCACTGCATCTCAAACTCATGTTGGCACGTGAATCATATTGTAAACTTCCTCATCTTGAATCCTGGTTTGCATTTGAGTGTCCTCTTGCATCATTATGTGTTATTTCTGACTCCTGAAACTGCATATCACTCACCCCTTTGGTCCCCCGTAATGTCCTTGTGCACTCCTCCCACTCCCCTGTTGCCCTGCAGTCTTGACATGTCTGCCCACTTGAATCCCTCTTCTTCTGTCCTACCCTCTCCCCCCTCTCTTCACTTTATCCTTCAGCACTTATGCTATTCAGATAGGTAGCTTGACCTATATGTTAGCTACTTGTTTGTCTCCCCACCCCCTCATTTTGACTTTTCCTCCCCCAGCACTATCTGAAATGTCGTCAGGTCTAGCACGATAGTCGCTTGTTTTGTTCTTCTCCTCCCCCTGTACCCTTCCCCCCCAACCCCCTACCTCTTGTTTAAATTCCAGCACTACCTCAATTGTCGTCAGGCATAGTAAGGTAGCCGCTTGTCTGTCTCTTTTTCCTGCCCACCCCTCCTTCCCTCCTCATCAGTGTCAATAGCTCTTACTATATCATTAATGTCTCCCGACCTGTTTGATAGCAGCTTGTTTGTCTCTCCCCCTCCTCATTTGCTCTCCTACCCCTCCCCCTCCAGCACTATCTGAATTGTGGTCAGGCCTAGTATGATTGTTGCTTGTTTTGTTGTTCTCCTTCTCCTTTGCTTCTACCTCCTCCTCTTGTTGAATTCCAGCACTACCTCAATTGTCGTGAGGCATAGTAATGTAGCCACTTGTCTGTCTCTTTTCTCCCTCCCCCCTCCTCACCATTGTCTATAGCACTTGCACTATATGAAATGTCGCCAGGCAGATTATGATAGTTACTTTTCACATTCTGATTGTATCAAGGAATTGTAAGAATATTCATTGTATTCTCCCTTGTTCCCTACCTGCATTGAAGCACTTTGAAACACATTGTGTATTGGCACTATATAAATGAACAATCAATCAAAGTAGTCAGTGCTATTATGAGCCTGAAATTGGCTTCACCTCTAGATCATGTCCCCCTTTCATATTTTAAATCCATAGTGAAGGGTATTGACGAATTTCCTGCTGAGGCTATTTGTTTGTCCCTTACACATGGTCAAATCCCTACAGCTTTGAAACATGCCTCTGTAATCTCTCTGTTGGCAAAACCTACTATCGGCCTATCTCTCTACTCCCTTTCTTTATGAAAGTGATGGAGGCTGTGGTCATCCCTGAACTCAGGTCCTTCCACGAAGATCATTATGCCTTGGGCCCTTTCCAGTTAGGCTTCGGCCCCCTCATGGGTACAGAATTAGCGCTGGTGACAGTGCTAGACGGCTTGACTTTGATTAGGGATCAAGGCGGAATCGCAGTCCTTATTCTGTTTTATCTGTCCACCCCTTCATTACCATCGATCATGCTTTCCTTTTGGCTAGGTTGCAAAAAGGCGTTATTACTGGTCGGTTTTCGAATGGTTTCAGGCTTTTCTGACATCTCGCTCGCAATCTGTTTCTCTGTCCCCTTTTCAGGTCCTCCCCAGTGGCAGTTTCATGCGCCGTCCTTCAGGACACCTCACTATCGCCCCCTGCTTTTGAAAGTTTACATTCAGTCCTTGGCCTGCCTTATACGCTCTTACATTTTCTGTTTATTCTACTATGCGGATGGCACGCAACTGCTGTTCCAGCTTGATCACGAACGTGAGGGTACGGCTGGACGTTGGAGAACTTGTCTTGAGGCTATTAGTGAATGGATGAGGTCCAACTAGTTGAAACTAAATTGTGAGAAAACAGAGGTCTTAGTAGCTTCATCCGCTCTGTGGACTACTGATTTCTGGCCATCGGCTCTGGGTCCTTTACCTAAGCCTGCCAGAACACTGAACTATTTGGGTATTAAGATCTCCGCCTCGTTATCTTTAGAGGCCTAGGTTAGTTCTGTCTGAAGTTCTGGCTTCTTCAGACTAAAATGGTTGAACAAAGTTTTTCATGCATCCAAGCCTATTTTCATGCCCCGGTCATAGCTGCCACTTTTAATGGCTGCTTTGACTACTTGCAACCCTACACTTCTCTCCCAGCCTTCTTATCTACCTAATCATCCTGAAAAACACTGCAGGTTGTCTGGCCAAGGATATCTCCTATGGCCAGCCGGTATCCTCGGGTTGTCGCGACCTTCACTGACTTCCCATTACAGCCCGGATTCAGTTTAAATCGCTCTATATCATTCATCCTGCCTATCACAGAAAAGGCGGTCAACCTCTACAGGATTAAATTGTGCCTTATTGTCTGGGTTGATTGTTACGATCTGCCTCTTCATTGCTTTTGGTGGTCCCATTCTACCATCTGGAACGCTTCAGTGGACAAGCTGTTTCTCTGGCCAGCCCAAAGTATTGGAACTCACTCCCTCTCTCTCTTCGAAGTTTCCAGGATTTTAACCTTTTCAAGGACTGATTGAAAAAAACATGTGAGTCCTGCAGGCAACAGACACACTGGGAGAGGCAGGGAAGGCTTCAGTGACAGGGTCGGGGGGTTGTCCCAGGCAGGGGGGGGGGAATCAGGGACACCTCCCACCCTAGGTCAGGAGAACTGTCAGGGTTCATACCAGAGCCCGTTCTGCCTCACAGGTAGGGTGAGGGTGTTGAAAGGGCCCCCTTTTCTTTCTGCCCCCTTTGCATGTTCCATGAGGAATAAATATGTTGCCACTATCAAGTAAACCATACATTGCAGTCTCAATGCTTGCCCAACTTCTTTTTGTCTAACTATAGAAATACCAATACCAGCATGCCTAGCGCCCTCAGCAAGCACCTCGCCCTAAGGGAAGAAGCCAGCAGTCGCATAAGCACCTGCTTTCAAATAGCTGAATACCATGCCAAATTAACTATACTCACCAGTGAGAGGAATAGCGAGCACAGCATTATCCAGGGCCCAAAAATTCCAATGTTGTGCAATAAAAGAGGTTGGGGCCTAGAAAGGTTTATCGCGATTTGCAATGTGAAAGCTAACCCAAGGATGAAGGACCCGCCATTGTGTCAGGTAAGGCGCAAGACAAATGGAAGGGACAGGGAAGGATAGAAACAGGAATGGAGTATTTTAGAAGAACAGCCCAAGACAAGCAGAGTGAGGGGTGTTGGGATGAGGCCAGGGGGAGAGGAGGTGGACTGACAGACCAAGTGAGGAAGGACGGTGGAGCAGAGCATTGAGGAGAAAGTGAGGGGAAGAGCAAAGAGGGGAGCAAGGACAGGAGAGGGAAAAGTGGAGAGGAGAGGTGGAAGAGGTGAAAAGGGGTAGTGGTAGGGGAGAGAGGCGAATGGAGAGTAGAATGAAGAAATAAGGAGGGAATTGAGTGCATGAACATCAGCGGGACAATGGGGCAGAGTGTGTAGAGACAGGAAAAGTAGAAGTAGAGAGAGAGGGACAGAGAAGGGCAAGAGTGGAGTGGAGAATAGGAACAGGAACATCGGTGAAAGAAAGAGGAGAGAGTGCATGAAGAGAGAGGCACGCAGGGTACCTGTTAAGGCACAACACTGAAAAAACAACATCTCTCAATCTGTGTTGTGAGGGCATCTCTATTTGGCCCTATAACATGGTGGCATTTCCCTCCCAAATCAAAGCTAAGGACAGTCAAAGTCAATAAGTTCAACTTAGGAATCCGTCTGTGTCCAGAACCTGTACTTGCCCTCACAACTAATCTTATACAACGTGTAGGGATAACCATAAAATAAGGTGCAATATAACGTTCAGAACTTGGTTCAATTTGCAGTGTTCTTTCAACTCCCTGCCCCAAGTATAAAGCAGTTCTTATAAAAAGACTGAAGATTGTCTTGAGTTTCCAAATTATGTAAATTTGAGCAATGCTCTCGGTTCCCTTCCCCAAGTTTCAAAACACAGTTCAAACACAAAATCCAGAGGCTCCGTCCTCAATAGAAAGAAACAACTCCAATCTCAGGAATCCTTTCCCCAAGAAACAATGTCATGACTTATTCAGATGTTTCCCCAATTTCTTTAAGGCTCTGTGCCACTCTGAGGCCCTATGGATATTGCTGGTCTTTGTAGCACAAACAAAGTTTGTCCTCTTTATTTTTGTATACAGTGCTTTTGTAGAAATTACATAGTTGAAAGTTAACTGCAATGTAAAGTTTCTTTCACTTTAAATGTTGCCATCCGATGTCCATAATTGTATTGAGAAAGCTTCCCATCTCTTGATTTCCTCATAAGTAAAAGATGCAGTATTCAAAATTGTACAATTTTATAAGTTGAAAGTTCTCTGCCCTTCAGCACCTTTCAAAAACGTGTTAAAGGTTTACTGTAAGTTACTTTCATTCAGTTTGTTGATAAATGCGGCATTAAAAAATGTTGCAGACTTTATAGCTTGAATATTCTCAGTCCTTCGGCGCCTCTGTGATATGTATAAGGTTTCAGTATAAGTAACTTGTCATGCTCATTTAGTTTGCTAAGTTTTAGAATGTTCATGAGCTTTTAAACTGTTCTCATTGTGCTGAGACTATGAGCCTTTAAATTGTTCTTATAGTGCAGAGACTTTCTATAACATTTTTTAATTTGCCTGCAACCACTCCGTTATAAATTATTCAGTTGGCTTTCATGAATTAACAACTCTTTAATGTTCGTCGGTTTTCGTAAGGATTCTATTCAGAGAACATCAACGTGTCTTTCAATCCACGCAACCACTCTGTAACAAAGTATCCTTATGCGCAACATCAACCTCTCGCATAGTGGGTTTCTTTCTATATAGAAAATCACTGGTCGATTTGATGCGTGTCCCAGCAGTGCAGATCTTCCAGCCTTTGCCTTCTGTCTTCAGGGCTCCACCTTCTGCCCCTCAGGTACTCCTAGGTCAGCTTCTGACCCTAGCAGAACGAGCATCTTGCACAATGGAAAAAGGTGCAGCCTTTCCGCACGGCTCCCTTTTCAAGCTTTTGCCGGTTCCACAGAGCCCCTGCTCGTGGGCCGCTCCTCCTTGAACTAAAAGCGTGTTGAATACGAAAAGCAACCTGCGTACTTCTTCTTGGTCATTATTAGGGAAAGAGGGATACCATGTCTCCCGTAGGTGCATCTCACTCCCAGTCCCCACAGACCCTTCATCCAGGTGATTCTCCCTCAACTGTCCACCCACAGGGTCTGGATCCAAAAGTGATGGCCTTTCCCTGGCCACCTGCGCAGAGGATCCATGGGGAATAGGAGTAAGAACACCATCAGGTTTCTCACAGTGTGAGGATCTACTGGCTGCCGTCGCTTCCCGGAGGGCCGGCAGCTTGTAGACCCTCCCAGACGTGACACGGAACAGCCATCCCCTGATCCACGATATACATTAAAAAGGCCTGAAGAAGTGCCTCAGCACTTCTCAATTGTTCCAACAGTAAGTGCTTTTGGCTAGCTGATTACTGCAATTTCGACCTCTTGCTCCGTTTTACTGGATTGTCTCCGGATTTCCCTTCTGTTTTTGGTGTTTTTGTAACTGCGCTCTTCCACTGACCCGCTTTTCCCACTACGGATCTGCTTTTGTTGCACCCTTGTCTGCTGTGTTGCTTTGTATTTTGTGAACTTATTGGAACTTAACCCTGCCTGCTGTCTGTATTGCCTGTGGATTACCCTTGGATTGTTGTGTTACTTTTGAATACTCCTTTTCATGTTTCTGGGGGATTCCTTCCCTGGAATTCGATGGACCTAAGCTTTTCCCTTAGTTGTCCAACCTTGTGTCGTTCAGGTCAGGCCCTTGCGTTCCCCTGTGACTCTAGCATCTGCTGGCTACCAACATCAGATGAGAGAATGCTCATCTGACCAGTGGACTGGTAAATACTGGTAGGAGCATTCTCTCATCTGATAGGTTAGCCTGCATTCCAAACATACAAACCCAGGTAGGAAGGGCAACAAGGCAGGTGAGGGAGGTGTTGTGTACTGTTTGCCCATTAACTGTGTTCTCAATTTTTGCTTCCTTCTTTAGCTCTGCTGGTTTTCGTGCTCTTCCCTTCTCGCCGGAGCCCCTAGCCCTGTGGTCTATTTTTAGGTTCTATGGGCTTCACTCCCAGGACGAAAGTCTCCCTGTGATTGGGACCACTGCCACTCTATTTGAGTTATGAGTGACAGCGATTTAGCCTGAGGTATAAGGGGCTGTGGGAATCTGGCCTTAGGATTGTTAGGATAGGGAAACCCTTAGAAGAACCCTGTAGGGAGCCAGACAGATAAGGCTACAGCCGTTAAGCCCTCATATTAGGTAGTTCCTTTATAGTAGGGGTTACCTATCGCTAATTACCACTCTGTGATTTAGGTATGCCTGGAGTAGGTCGTTCTCCCCCAGAACTGGCTCAACTGACACCTTATTTTGTTTTCAATGAAAACTCTTGAACCACACTTTGGAGTCTGGGAGTTCATAAATCCATCTGTGGCACCGGTGACATCCAAAATGGCTTCCTTCCCTCTTATAGCCTCTCTTTAATATGGCACAGCCACTGGAGAATTTCAGAAAGGAAGGTTCTGGAGCCAATCAAGCCCTCCCCTACAATCATAGCTGCAGCTTGTTCCTTTGAAGACCAAACATGGGGAGGGCCAAAGCCACGATACGGGCAAGTCCAAAGCCAGTAAGTGGGTGGGGAGCTGGAGAAGAGCACAAACGGTGGACTAGTGGGGAAGTTAAAATGTGGTGTGTGAGGAACCCGAGTGTGCGCTCACACCTACTCCCCTTGGATCCCCTGCTCAGGTGACCAGAAAAAGTCCATTGTTTTTTAATCTTGACTCGGGGGGTGGAGAAGCAAGGAAGGATCACCTGGGTGGAGGTTCTTTGGGGATTGGGGAGAGGACATCTTTGAGGGAGACATGGTATTCCCCCTTCCCCATTCCATAATTGTTACGCCTTTTCCTATGGCCAGGGTAAACATGAAGAATTATAAATCTTGAAGACACAGAATAAGTGTGAGAGAAGAGGTGGGCCACAGGTGAGACCTGGTATCACCCTTTCCCTAGATATGACCAACCTAACCCTTACCCGACCTTTAAGGGTTACTATAAAGCTGTTCCCCTCCTTTCATCACATGTAACACTTGACAGTACTGGGACGAGGAAGAGGCGACTAGGAGTAGTAAACACCAATAGGTACTTTTCACCACTCTGGTACTGAGATGAAGAGGAAGACTGCACAATAATACCATTGAGGAAGTCAGGCATGTTCCACAAATAGGCTGCATACAGGTCAGGCAATTAACCTTATTGACGCACACCTGTGGACCCTTAAGACACAAAGGGGGTATAAAAGGGGGGTTATGCAAGAGGGGAAGCTGTTGTCTCTGGAGAGAGGCAGAAGCCATGGTGTTGAAGGAGGATGTAACAGACCAAATTACGAGGCTGAGAGCACTGAGGTTCGAGTCCCTCTGAGGCTGGAGACAGGTCTCATGAGTGGCAAAGGAATAGCCGTTCCTTTCTGCAGAGGTCAAGCAGCAGACATCAGTGCAGAGTTAGGCCATTCTACTAAGTTTGTAAATGAATGCTCGTTATCTCCGGGTGTAGCATTGACACTGGAGTGCTTGAGGGGCAGCCAGGGACCCCCTTTCAGCACAGGAAGTCGAAAGGAGTAAATTGAGGCGACACAACCAAGAAGTCTGCATGATTGGCAGAAGCATGCTGGAACACCGGGGAGTCTCTGCAAGAAGGGAGACGCCGGATTACTTCACACATGAATGTGAAAACTTTGTGATACTGTTACAAGTGAAGAGAAAGCATTGTTAAAAACAACACACAACGAAAAAGCCCTGCGCGAGCAGAAACAAAGCGGCAAGGCACTGTTTCAGTGAAACTGAAGGTGCAGCGCGGGAGGAGCAAATCGCGGGTGAACTTTTTCCTTGTCAAATGATTGAATCTTTTTTATTTATAAAGGGTTTCATGTTGAATAAACGTGAAGGGAGGAAGAAAATGAATATATGCATTTCCCAAGCCAAGAGAATGTTGCACTAGTATAAAGAAGTGGAAAGGAAGTATTATTGGCGAGATACATTGGCTACGTAAAGAAGAGTGATAAAACTGCAATTTCAAAAACAGCAGAAATTATATGAAACAAGTATTTACCGAAGCCAATAGAAATCCGGGGAAATCTCTAAGTTGTGAGAAAACCTTAAAAACCAAAGCTGAAATACTTTTTGAGTGCCGAACTGATTGCAAATTTAAGGCACAGTGGAAATATAATATGGCAAGAAGTCTGTGACATTTGGTGACAAAGCCAAGAGGCTAACCAGGAGAAACCAGGAAAGTTTTGGATTACACACAACGCCATACGATTCATAAAGAGAAATCAAGTGAATGTGAATCTGGACACAAGGGCAAGGGCTGAAGAACCTGTTTGGGCTGGAGATCCTGGGGTTCCTGGTTGCATGACCCGTGATGGGTGGATGGTTTGGTCTGACAATTGCGCCTAGACAAGTGAGCCCTAAACGGTGAACACTAAAAGGCATTTTGTAATAAACCAAGGAGTGCTGTGAGTGAACTGGTGAAACAAACTATAAGGAGGGACAAGTGAACCCATTCTGTGCTGAACATTGAAATACTGAGATCAGTGCAAATGTTATGTTGGAGAAGGGAACCCTGGGATTTGAGCAACTAAAAGGACTGTCTTGAGGACGGCACCTCAAGACTCCTATTTGTGTGAACTGTGTTGCCTTGAACTTGGGGAAGGGAACCCCCAAAAAGTGTATGGAACTTTATCACCTTGAATTGAGAAAGGTACTCTTGGAACTTTTTTTAAAAAACTTTCTTGAACTTGGAAAAGGGGAGCTGAAAAGGAAGCTGAGAGCCTAGAGCAAGTTAAAAGGTATAAAAGCCGTACAAAACAGTGATTTCAACATGAGGTCTAGTGAAAGAACAAGAATGGGCCTCCCTCCATTTTGTTAGAATGTAGAAGCATTCAGCCGAAAAAGAGTGAGACTTAGAACTGGAATATTGTGAACTGCGGCCGATGAATTCCAAGTGCATGTGGCATTGCAGATGCTGACTTTGTGTAAATGCCCACTTTGACAGATTCTAAACTGCAACATTGCACATGTAAACAGAAAAGGACATTTGAAATCCTATGCTTCTGGAAGCTAAAAAGGAGGAATGATGTCTTACCTTTGAAAATTAAAGTCGAATGACAAATTGTCTTCATGAGGAATAAAGAGACAATTTCGGAAAGGCCTAATTCATTTTTGTTGTTGCTTAAATGAACACTGGTTTCTTCTGTAACTGAGGCCTCTTTATGAAGAATACCAAGAGTGAACTTATTTCTGTTTATAGAGTATATAAGGAAAGATTATATTGTGAACAACAGGCCCTAGGGCAGTATTTAAAGTTACATGTACACAGTGGGTAAATGCGATATGCTAGCCTTACAGAATTGTGAACGGCAACTTGTTTTTCTCGCTGAGCTGAAACTTTGAAGCAAGACGTTTCGGGCTGGGCCAACCAAGGAAACAGGTCTGGTTGTCAATTTTAATGCTAAGATATATAAAGAAGTAGATTGAAAGTTTGGGACTTACATAACATGACCAACAGAAATTATCTTCAAGGTTAGGTTTCACATAAAAAGTGCATTCATTTGAACAAAGACCCTTTGCAAATCTGAACTGAAGACCTTTGGCTAAGGACCCCACAGAAGGAGGTCTGGGTGTCAATTTAAATGCTAAGATATACAAAGAAGTAGATTGAAAGTATAGGATGTACAGATAACATGACCAACAGAAATGACCTGTAAGGTCAGGTTTCACATAAAATGTGCATTAGCTCTGAACAAAGACCCTTTGAAGCGCAGCGGAAGAAGGGTAGGATAAACACTGGTCCGAGCAGGTGGCTGGGCATAGGCTTCAGTAGAAATTAAACTACCACTCATAGCATGTAGTGCCTTTGATTAAACATTGAACTCATTTTCCTAAATAAAAAGAGCAACATGTGTCCTATCAAGCCCACCCCAGTTCATTTTAAAGGAGATAAAGAGCCAGTTGGGACTATCTACATTTTTCTTGTGATGTACATAACTTAAATTATGATCAAAAGTATAATTCTGGCATTTTCATAAATCTGAGGAATTGGAGATATTGATAGACAAATAGACCGTGAAATTACTGTTGGAAGTGTCTAGTGTCAGAGTTGTAACTATTTCAGAGCAGCAGAAAACCGCGAAAATATGGTTGCTCTGCCCAGGAAGGGCATGCCGAAAGAAGATTAGCAATGTTTGACGCACCATAAAATGTAGAACTCAAAAATATATATCTTCACGTGGTTATCTGAAAGATTATGGGAGTTGCCACATTGTGAGATTTTTCAAAACACAAAATGTAAAACCCAAATGTCACTTTGGGATGACAAATATTTCTCCTTCCTCAGCCTAAATCATACATATCTCCCAACGTCTGGTCTTATTAGCAGCTAGTGGGCATCTTGGTGGGATGTCAAGGGAGAGTGCTAGCCAATCCTTACCGTGGAAGCATGACCATGCTGGAGTCTCATCAGCGCTATAAAATGGCATGCTTGCATCAGAACAGGGCTTTTTCACTTGATTCCAGGAAATAGCCTGTGGCTGAACTCTAGTGAGGAACAACTAGCAGAGAGGCAAGGAGAGCTACCAAGACCATCAGGATAAACCTTGCCTGGAAACCTGGGAGCGTAATCTGAGAGAGGCCTATCTGGAGGGACCTTGCTGTGCGAGAGGCCTGGTGTGAGAAGCCTACCAAAAAAGGGTGCTAAAAACCGGTCTGGCGCCAAAATCAAAGCAAAGAGAGCTCCTGTGTAAGTATATATCACAAAGCCATAAATTGCGTGGGGAGCCATCTGCCTTTATCCCTTTCCATTAGTGGGTATAGGGGGCGGGGTGAAAGTGGGTAGGTCCTTCACACAATTTATTAAATCTCATTCAAATTATTTCCCCATGGAAAACCACCCTCTCTGTTGAAATTGAATTGTGGTGGGAATTGTCTGCCTTAAGCCTTTCCATTAAATTGCAGGGTAAAGGAGAGACACTGTGTAGACACTTAGCACATTTGATTCAATAATTGCTAGACTCATTAAAGGTTTATTTTAGGCACACTTCAGGAGGTAAGCCACTGATTTAGTCTGTCCTTAAACACCTCAACTCAGCCTTTCATCCTTCTGAAGTCAATAAATGAGTACCAACACAGGTTGGGTGATATTGTATGTATATTTGTTCTATATAAAGTGCTTAAGCATAAGTGCTACATAATAACACATCATTATAATTTGGCCACGGATGTCTGCTTGCATTCAAAGTAATTTGGTAATATGGGCCTATACACATTGATCTTAAAGATAAATATGGCGATCCATTGTTGTATGAAATGTATATCACATTATAGTGATATCGTAACCATATTTTTCGTAGTGTACTTAGGAACAATACTATGTGATGCCACTTCCTGTATAGTCAAGGGGAGGAAGATTGCATTCCATCGCTTCCCGTGATATCACTTTGGGGTGGGATCAAATGACATCACTTCCTGTGATGTCATCAGAGGTCAAGGGTCGTGTGATGTCCAACAATGCGTCCATGATACGCACAGAATACTTATGTGCCTATGATTGTTCTATTTGTGTGCCTTGTGGATAGGAGCTACACACACGTGTTTTTACCACAGCAAAATGATAAGGAGACACCTAGTGGTGAAATGATAGGCAACGTCTCCCACAGATGTATCAGCTGTGTATCAAGAATATTTTAGCATCAAAACAGTGGTGATATATGTATTTGAAACAGCGGTTTTGGTTGATAAAAAAGAGAGATTTCCAAATGTTGCTCTCAAGTATTTGGGTGGGAGACGGTGACACCAGAGAGGCATTTAAAAGTCAAGCAGAGGGCTTTCAAGCAGGCTCTTTAACTTGTTGTGAGCCAGAGTTCTTTTTTTTGAGGAATCAAAATGATATTTCTATGGAGTCAGGGAATTAAGCGACCAAATGTTTTCTGTACATTCTGGGCACAATACTATTCCAGGATCCTTGTAGCAAATTGCCCTGGACTGTTTGGAGCTAAAAAAAGGCACCCAAAACTGAATTCGAGTTACTGGGGCTGCGGGGTGAGGGTCTTCCTCACAATTTCTTGAGCAAAAACAAAATTGGCTTTGTGACAGAGCTGATTTGGGTGTCCATCTACAGGTCATTGTTGAGGTAGGGTCAACTGTTTTTTCTGATTTGGTAAATACAAGCAGAAGAAAGGGATTTGCATGATGGGGTCATAGCATTTCAGACAATTCTGGGAGTCCTAATAGCAGGGCCTTGGTTTTCAAATCATTGAATTTGAATCTGTGTAATTATAACATTGTGGATGGGATCGAAATGTATTTTGCTCAGAAAATGTCAGTATTTTGTGGGCAGTTTATTGGACAGCCCTTTTGTGAACCGGTAGTAGTTTTCCCTTGCTGCATTTATCCAAATTCTTTGCTTTGATTTAGTTGGTAATGGTACCGTACAGATTTATGTGTAACACTGGCCCTGTTATCAGTTTTTGATTTATCGAAGTAGTGTCTTCACAGTGAGATCACTTGTATAAAGCCTTTGGATTATTGTTTTGGGCAAACACAATAAATTGAGTTGATGAAAGTGGAGTTGTCATATGAAAGTATTCTGACTACTGATTTGCACCAATTAACTGCATACAAGAATTTGAACTTGAGAGGGGTCTATGCTGTCCCTGGAATCCCTGCATCATTAATCTGGCAAGAAAATATGGAGCTAGGATAAATACAAACAAAACCAAATCTAAAAGAAATACTGTGTGTTATAGAAAGCAATAAAGGCACTAATGGGGAATTATGGGAGATTGCCTGTGAGGCTGTGGCATAGCGGCAGACACGCTCCACATATAGCACTGGTGATTATATCCTTTAGTCAAGGTAGTCTAGTCGAAAAAATGAAAGATCATTTGTGCAAGAATACCGGCCTCACAAATAGTTTCCATTGATTACAACTTTCATTGTCACAACATGAGAGTAATCAGTATGTCCTTAGGGCAGCCTACTGCTAAGTGGTTGCTAAAGGCAGGCAAAGCTATGAAGTGAACCTCCATTCTGCAAATAACCACCTGACTTTCAGGAAACAGCTCAAGACTTGGCTTTTTAACCAACCATTTTGAAAGATATGAAAAATAATAACCGACTAAAAACTGTGCACCAGAAACCTTTGTGTTAATTTACAGCCAGCGACAGCGAGGCCAACATTATCGGCAGAAGAACGCCATATATGACCGCTTCACATTACATAGGTGGAAACACAAAATCCCTATATGGGAATGTGTCAATGTGGTTGCAAAGACACTACAGAAATGGGCACAGTGGGCTTAAGGTCTGTTTTAGGATCATTTACAATCCACTGTTGGCCGGGATTTCCCCATTGTCCATATCTGGGTTGTCTCGGGAAAATGGGATGCTTGTATAATGTATGTGCAGGAAGAATGCCGCCAAACGGTCCTGTTGACTGCCGTTAGTATTTAATTGGCTCTCTGAATTCCAGGTACAGACTCGGGCTGGGTGCTTATTACGGCACTGAGGTTTTGCGCGGGATCATTTACATGTATATGCCTGCTTCCTCTATTGAGCGCTTCTACCTTAATCCTTTTCTGTTTACTTGATATGAAATGTGAGCCAGCTGTTTGTTTGGCTTCCGTTCTTCTGTTCTTGTTCTAATTAGCAGCTTTCGCTTGTAAGTAGAGAAGACTACTGTGGCAAATATTATACAATGTGATTACCCTTTTGTCTTGGGATTTGCATTCGAATCAGGGAGAATTGAGGACTAGGGGGAAAGGAGGTGAAACTCGTATCTCTTCCTTCGGATATCGCATCCCTTTGCATCTTAGCCAATCATTCCAAGACTTTTTCAATGTCACTTGTGACAAATGAAAAGGTTGGCTTGGTTTTTTGATCATTTGATACGCATGGCTGCGCGGGGTCTGTCCGCCATAATTACCATGGCTTTCCTGAGGGTTTTTCTGTTCCTGTGCTTTGAACTAGATTATGAATTAACACGCTACCTGCCCCAAAAAATAGATAGGAGTTTTAAGTGCATAGTAAGAACGCCTCAGGAGTTTGTTCTAGCAAATAGTACATTCTTAGTAAGAAATAGGTTTACAGATTCTCGTATGGCGATTTGCATTTACAATCAGTAATGAAATCCCACTAATTTGGACTATCGTTCATCAGAATACAAAATCTGGGATTAAGAATTTCATAGTAATTTGCTCCCCATTCTGGTTCAAGAGCACCCGCTTGGGTGGTATAGACAGTGCGCCCATACTCCACTCTGGCTGTGAACGGTAGACTGCACAAAGGTCAACCTTTTATTTTTTTTCTTTATTTTCATTATTGTGATATTCATTTTACAGTCTGTGTTGAAGTTTAAGATTAAACCAAAACTCTCTTCCCTTTTATAAATGGGAGGTCACTTTAACAAAAGAAAGAATTCTCTAGAATCAGGCTTGAAAACAGCAAACCTACACAGAACACGTTTGACGACGTTAGACCGCAGAGTATCTGCAGAAAATATGGATCGACTGTCTGCGGCCTGGGTTTTCTAGCAGGCAGAGGTGATATGGAAAACGGTGTAATACACGAGAGCCTGGATGTGCTGACTGGGCAGCAGAGCAAATGCAACCTCTTATAAGGCCAGATAGCAGGGCCGAGGCTAAGCTAGGATCGCGGTGATAGAACGAAAAGGGATTACAGACCCACAGGGAGCAGGAAAGAACACACTGCAGGGGCACATGCAAGCATTTATTTCACAATCAGAATATTCCATACTTGCAGCACGCAATGAGTGGAAAATCGTTTTTATTGGGCACGGGAAAGGCATTGAAACAGAAAGAATTCACCACCACTATATTTACAAGGGCTCCCTGCAAGCAGGCGCAGTAAAACCCCCTAGAAATAAAGCTGCATTTTGTGCTATTAAAAATGCAAGCAAAATGATTTGTTGAGATGGCACAGCTGGTGCGGTGAGAGTATAATGGCCATTCTTCACATTTATCAACAAACAGCATTTCACAGAGCACCAGTCAGCCCAGGAGTTCATTGCACTGACGCACAGCAGTTCTGTGAAGGCTGTCCACCTGCACTTCTACTGCAGGGAACCATGGATGACTGCTCATATGTACATTGGCACCCTTCAGGGATGCAACGAAACATACTAACTGGTGATGGGAGGGGCTACTTCAGAAAACGGACGGGGCAAACTTGGATACTCCGGCCCCTCTTTTCTACCACAAGGGGTTATCTGGCGTGGGGCCCGGGTATCAAATGGTAGCGGTCCAGCATTACACATAAGCGCACGCACACACAATTACACCTTCACTCACTCATTTAAACATCCCATTCACGTACACGCGCTAATTTACATGCAGACCCAGCTCCCCATATATCATACACTCCTTGGCACACACCAACTCATTCACACCTAAATTACATAGACACTCCTTGCACCCATGCATACATACATAATGAGGTAACATGCAGCACCCTTTAACACTGCTAGTTTTAGAAAAGGCTTCCCTTGCATCTCTGCTTAACAAAAACCAAGTGCGCACATCAGCCCCTTCCCCTCAGATGGTTCCATGTGTTAATATCCCCGCAAAAATATCGCAATACAAATATATTGGTGATATTGACCAATGGACCCTGCGGGGGACACCCAGCAACCCCCTGCATTATTTTAAAATGTGCGGGGGACACCCCTGCAACTCCCGCTCCCACAAATTATCCCCCCCAAAAATATTGCCTATGGTGAGACAAACAGCCATATGTACAGTGATATTTTTGGTGGGGTATTTTGTAGGGATACCCCTCAGATGTGAAAGAACATATAACGTTGTTACATGTTCTCTCCCATCGGTGGAGAGGGGTCTGGTGCGTGCATTTGATTTTTGTTCAGCAGAGAGGGGAGGGAAGCCTTTCTTGAAACCAGCAGCTTTTAAGTTTTGCTGCGTTTGTGCAAATAATTGTTTCTGCACAAACACAGTAAAACTTGAAATCCGCCAGATTCAGGAAATGCCTCTCTCCCCTCTCTGACTTACAAAAAAGGATGTGCCCTTCAGCTCACATTTCGGGAGGGGGCTGAAGCCCGATTATCTCAACCCGTTATAGAACGTTCTGATCGTGCTGTGCTGTGCTAATAAAGAGGCCCGGCTTCGCACTCTTTTCTTTAGAGCGGAGCAGGACTTGTCTGACTACCATCAGTGTACATGTCCTCATTATCAAACGGCGATATGTATGCCAGGCCCCCTCCACAAGCTCCATGAAAATGGCGATGAGGAAGTCCAAGCGCACATCTGCTAGCCCAGCAGACCCGTGGCGCCTGGACTCCTGATTACCACAGCCTGCTGTCACTCAGCCTGCCACAAGCACACACTGTGTTAAGCATGTGCCCGTAAGAGACTCCGCGCCTTTTCTTATGTGTAACGCTCCTCACGCATTCAATTGCAGGTATCTGCCTTCAGTTTTGGGATATCCCAGGCTATGCCTGCACTCATGGTCCCAACATAGGGCCACCTCAAAACAAAGGAAGGCACAGCTCTCACCTGAGAATGCTGTGCGCCACCACCATCCTCTGCTTATGGCGGGTTGCAGCTCCCCTCCCCATGAGTGCCCGTGCAGCCGCTGTGTGGCAACAAGGGGTCAACCACAACAGAATCTGGGTTGTGGCTCCCCCGCAGTGCGCCCATCCTCATCGGCCCACTCCATTGACAGGCCCCACATCCCCCAGGAAACATGTCTGCCGATGCAGCTGCTGCACCTGCACCACAACCACAGGGGGGAATGCTGCATCAACGAGGGTCACTCGCGCCTCTGTGTGAGTTGACGTAGAGGGGGCCTCAGCCAACTTGAGGCCACGCTGGCAGCGGTGGCGAGAATGCCTGGACATGTACTTTAATGCCACACAGGGAAAGGATGATCTAACAAATAAATGCATGCTGCTATATTCAGCAGGCCCAGCGCTCCACCGATGACTCATACGGTGCCGCTGTCAAAGCACTGTCAGACTACTTCGCTCCCATGGTTAACACTGATTACGAAAAATGTGTTATGCGCCCCGCCATGTAGATGAGCGATAGACAAATACCACAGCCTCGACAAATACCACAGTCAACTGAGGCAGGTTGCTGCAACCTGCACCTGGGAAAACGAGGAGAAAGAGGTGGAGCGCCAAATCATCATTGGATGCCATTCTGTTAAACTGCAGAGGCGAATCCTTCACAAGCCGGGAATAACTCTCCCGAGGATCCTTGAACTTGGACAGTCCCACAAGATGGCTGACGTCAGGGCTTCAAAAATGTAGTCCGCGCTAAAGTCAGTCAATCTAGAAGAGGTATGCTCAGTGGAAAAACAGTCCCCGAAAAGCCAAGGATCGAGGAGCACCTGGCGACAAACACCGGGACCCCTCTATCCCAGCACACTGCCCACAATGTGGGTATGACCCCCCCCCATGAGAGAGACTGCCCCGTCAAAGGGTACACCTGTACTAGATGTGAAGTCCAAAACCATTTTTCCAGAGTGTGCAGAGCATCGGCCACAGCCAGCGTGTCGAGAGGCAGAAAACGTCGGAGAGGTGCTCTACAGGATTGGGCAACCCAAAACGCCAACACTGTGTCCATAGAAACTCAGATGGAGCCACCAGGAAGAGGCCCAGGGGATGAAGACGAAGACTTTTTTTCATATCCACCGTGCTCACAGTCAGTGGCAGAGGGAAGTGCCAACCCAGGTGCTCGGTGACCACCCTTAACACCTCAGTCCCCATACTTCTCTACACTGGTGCATCTGTCAGTGTCATAGCCGATGAGCAATACCGGAAGCTGTCAGGACCTGCGCCACTCCAAATGACCAAAGTGCTCATATTCACTTTTGGAAGCAAGACCCCACTACCTCCGGAAGACGTATTCATAACCACTGTCCAGCATGGTGATGTCTCCATATGTGCTTGCTTTTATGTGACCAGAGTAGGCACCCAGACCCTGCTTGGCTGCGCCGCAGCTGAAGCCCTTAGACTCATTAAATTCACAAGTGGAGTATTCATAGAAGATGTGCAAGCCCTGCTAAAGAAGTTCCAAAGCATATTCACAGGCATAGGGCAAATGGCAGGTCAGCCAATCCACCTCTACATCAATGACACAGTCCAGCTGGTGGCATTGCAACACAGCAGAGTGCCTTTCCATCTTCTTACAAGGTTATCATCGAGCGAGTAGAAGGGCTCACCCCCTGGGTGTCTCCTATCGTCAGTGCCCATAAAAATGTGATATGCGGCTGCCGAATAAGGCAATAAGGAGGGAGAGACATTTGACACCCACACTAGACAATATTATAACCAAACTGGAGGATGCAACCATTTTCTCCATACTCGACCTCCGCTGAGGGTATCACTAACTTCTGCTCCACCAGGACAGCCGATACATAACTACGTTCAAAACACATGTTGGCCTCTACAGATACAAGAGACTGAACTTTGACATCTCATCAGCGGCCGAGGTGTTTCAAAATGCAATACACTGGGCCCTGGCGGGATTGCCTGGAAATCTAAATTTGACCAATGACATCCTGATGCACGCGAAATCAGAAGAACAACACCTGGAGCCTCTGGAGAAGGTGCTGTCTAGAATTCAAGAAGCAGGGTTAACTCGATGCCGTGAAAAGTGTGAGTTTCTCAGAAGAAAAACAAGGTCTTCGTTTTGTCTTTCAGGAAGGAGGGCTGTCTGCCGATCCGGCTAAAGTTAGAGATATCCAGCCAGGAGGCCAAGGCACCAGGGTCCGTCTCAGAAGTCTGAAACATCTTAGGGATGGTCACCTACTGTGGCAATTTCATTGAAAACCTACCCACACTCTCAGAGCCCCTGAAAAATCTCACAAAGCAATCCACAACGTGGAGGCGGACAGACCTGGAACAGAACTAATTTGACAACATTAAGAACACACTTTCAGACTAATGCATCCTAGCTTTCTTTGCCCACGGAAAGATACTGAGCTCGTCGTCGACGCAAGCCCATCTGGCCTAGGTGCCAGCCTCACTCGAACTAACCAAGACGGCACCCCATGCACCATTGCGTACGCCAGCAGAGCCCTCTCCCTGACGGGACAGAGGTATTCCCAGATTGAGCGCAAAGCACTCGCTGTACTATGGGGGTGCCATCACTTCCATGTGTATATCCACAGAAAACCTGTCAAAGTGGTCACAGACCATATACCCCTGCTGCCCATCATGACGGGTGGGTCAGCCAACACACCACCCTGAATTGAAAAGTGGTTACTGGCGCTCAAAGAATACAGTGTCAACCTAATGTACCGGCCCGGACAGAACAATGCCACAGACTATGGGCCTCATTACACGGAAGGCGGTAATCCAGGGTGCTATTAGCACCCTGGACCATGCCGGTAAATTACCGGCACCGCCTTGGCGGAAAGGGGATTTACCGCCCCATTCCAAGGTTGGAGGGGCGGTAAATCCCCCTTCCGCCATTGCCCTTCCCCATTCCCATTTCTGCCCCATAGGGCTCTATGGGAATGGGGAAGGAGCTAATTACGGCACCGCAATTTTGCGGTGCCGTAATTAGCTCCGAGGTCCCTTAGCGGGTTGGTACTTAACGCCTGCAAGAAGCAGGCGTTAATTCCTCCAACCCGCAAAGGGACCTCGTAGTACGGCGGTAAGGGTTAACGGTCACCGTTGCCATTAACGGTGACCGTTAACCCTTACCGCCGTCCGTGTAATGAGGCCCTATCTGTCCGGGAACCCACAAGCAAAAAATAAAGCCGCCCATGACAAGCAAGGTCACCGAGGTGGAGGAGTTTGTGAGACTAGTCACAGAAAGCATGATTCCCAAGTCCATGGACGTCGCAGAGCTCAAGGCCGCATCGAGACATGACGGATGCTTCTGATTTCTATGATAAGCAATGGAATCAGGACTGTGGAAAGCCCTCAAAAACATTTCATATAGCGCATGGTCAGGAGGCCTGCGAGAGAAGAGCACTATGCCAATTCCTGCTCGAATATAGAACCACTGCACACTGGTACACAGGAGTGGCCCCTGCAGAGGCCCTGTTCCAAAGGTGCAATTCCAGGAACTATAGACAATGAGAACGTACGCGCCTGGAGGGAAACCACAATCCACAAGGAAAATACCTGCTGAGGCCGGTGGGCGGGGACACAATGTTGGTGAGAACTCGCCACCCAGCAGGAAAAACCTCACTCACCCATAAGCCATCGTCCCTCAAGGTGGTCTGAGTACAAGGCTTGCAGATAACGGCTGCAGATGACCGTCGGTGGGTAACAAGAAACTCCATTTATTTCCATAGGCTCTCTGGTCCACCCCGACTACAGGCTGACTGGTATGCTCGTCTCCCAGAAGGGAGAAACACTGTCTAAAGGAGCCACACCATGATGGAGGAACGGACCACACCCCCAGGAGGAAGAGCTATCAAGGGGGAGACCTCCCTAGCACTGAGCCCGAAAGGCTGCACCCCACCCATGAACTGAGAGGTCCCCCGATATGCCTACGGGACTATGTATGACATGGTGTCACGGTTCCTGTTCCCGGAACAGGTGTCCAGCGTTTCCTTAAGCAGTACACTCGAGCAAAGCATATACAACTCTTAAGTAACGGATTTGGTAATTAACTATCTGTCTTACTATCAGCGAGCTCTGAACTTTGGATGCCATGCTGTTTATTCACTGGTCCACTGTGTCCCGTTAGAGCGCCCTTGTGCCGCCTGGGTATTCAGGTCCTTACTAACCATATTAACTCCCTCCTCCTTTCGCCTAGGCATCCCCCAGTCTCCATATAGATGCTCTATTACTGTAATCCAGGATTCCCATCAAGAAACATCACCTTGTTAAGAGTTTTTGCAACCTGTTCTTAATCTTTCCTTCAAATAACCCAATTCCCAGCAGACACAGGTTAGTCTTGAGTAACTTCATTGATTTATGTTTTTAGCCAAATTCCTGCTCTAAAACATTCCCTCATTTCTTTTCAGCCTGGTGAATATCTGGTGGTATTTATGCTCTTTCAGGTGGACCTCTACTCTGTCTATTCACTTTTATCACACATGATCGCCCTCTTAGAGGAAGCCCTCAGTGGGCTGAACAACCATCAATCCAATAGCAGATCTTCGTCTTCGAGGGATTGGCGTTCCTGGGTAACGCGAGTACTGACACCTGGGCACTTGACCTCAGACATGAGAAGAAGTCAAAGACCCAGGCGGGATACCCTAGCCCTTGGATAGCTGTGAGTTCAGCACAATAGATTTACATTTCTAATACATGTGTTCTGTTTGACATGATACTAGCTAAAAGTTGGTTGGACTAAAAATTGGGAGGAGTGTTGTGTCAGATGATCGCACGTCACGAAGTGCTGTGCTAATAAAGAGGCCCCCCTTCGCGTTCTTTTGTTCAGAATGGAGCAGGGCTTGTCTGACTACCATCAGTGTTCGCGTCCTCATTACCGCACAGCGCTAAGCATCCCAGGCCCCCTCCACATGCTCCTTAACACTCAACCACTAAGAATAGAGGAGTTCTATTAAATTCCAGTCACTATTAGCCCATATTTACTTCAAAATCCGCCGTTCTGACCGAGTTGCCCGATTACAAGGTCCTTGGTGCCATGCTGCCTGCCCCTCCTGCTTCCCCTTACCATCTCCTGAGCTGCTACTTCATCACTGGCTCTACTAGCCCAGTTTCATTGTGGCTGAGGTGGGCGGGCTGGCTGTTCTCGTCCTTTGGGCTTCTTCCTTTATGTGACGGCTCCGCCCATGCAATCGCACGTACAGCCCGTTCACTGCGATGTGACCATGTTTCTATGGCTGCGCTGTGCAAAGGAAATGCCACAGCCTGTCCGTTGAGCATTTTTGGGGTGACACGACAGCATTAGATGCCTCCCTTCGGGTGCTGATAGCCTTAGCATACAGGGGTGGTTAGAATTCCCTGGCATTAGGTGCTTGAAGACCTATATAACACCTGCGCTTCACCCGGGGCATGAGTCGGGCTTCAGGGCATCTAATGCCCAGGAACTCCATCCGCCGTTGGGCACCAAGGTTTTATTAGTAGTCTTGGGCAAATTATTCCATCAAGACTAAAATGTTTCAGAATAGTTATCCCTCAATAGCAGCGTCCTAGACTTGGGAAATATTAACAATCAGTTCACCGACCACCAAAACACTCAAAACTGCGGTAGCTATTACTATATTATGTTTAGACATTTATACTGTGCCCATCACCAATGTAGTGGTTTTACTGTGCCTAGCCTTGTCCTGGTAATGGCGCATTGTGACCCTGCCAGAGCGCGTACAGACCATAGTCCATTGTTTGTAAGGTATAAATGAGAGGGGGAGAAAGACATAGAAGTAAAGATAGAAGCATAGTTAACAAACAGAGAATAAGTAGTTAGATGACGCACACGCAGTTTGATGGGGGGGGTAACGGAAATGTTTGTGATAGTATGGATGCATGTCTTTAGTCTCTATTTGTTTATAAAACAGCAAGAAAGCAATTATTATGACAACTAAAGTTAATAAGCCTCTGAGTCAGTCATCAGTAGTTTTGTTTTAGCTTATGTTTGGTATTTGCCGTGGTCTAATCTTAGCTCCAAGAAGCAACACTGTGCTTCATAGAGAAACTCTTGTTCTAACAAGAGCATAACAGACAATAGGTGGAAAAACTGTGAAACAGTGTGGTGTGCAATCTTTGGTAGTCAACACAATATGAGAATACCTATTGCGAAACTAAAAAAGGTCATCCAATCCAAATGTTTAATGCCTACATTTATTGAGCCTAAAAATCAACATCTGCACAATTAAAGAAGACAATATTCTCGCGTTTAGCTTCAAGGATACTGAAAAACAATTGTGTGAGTTGGGGTTTGAGAACAGTAACATATAATAAACAAACTGTATTACTCTACACAATTAATTATACTGAACAAACTACTGTTCATGTAATTAAAAGACAACATGGTAAGGATTACATATTCTGAAAAACACTATGCATAGAAAGCCAGTACTGTTTTATATAGTTTAGGAATATGGAGTTTCTCAGCAGCAAAGAAAATGGCATAGGCAGATGGAAGTTGGGGCACAGAAGGTATTGATGGGCATATGGGGTGTCCTGCATAAATGGCAACGAAAACTATGGAAACACTACAAGAGAGGCAATGTAAAGAAAACCCCCAGATCAACATATGGAAAGTTTGACATATAGGATTCTATTTTCAGGGCAAGCCGGAGACCCAAAGTGATAGCCACAGCAGGCAGAAACACAACACGGTTGTGTTTGAAAACGCTGCGGACGAGCCGGAGGAGCCTGAGAAACTTGGAAAGAAAAACCGCAGCGTTTTCAAACACAACGTTTTTAAAGCTGCGGTTTTATTTCTAAGTTTTCCGAGCTCCTCCAGCCTGGAAAACGTAGAAAAAAAACCGCAGCTAGTGCTTATTTTTTTTTTAAATAAATAGCACTTACCGAGATTCAGCTGCAGCTTTCCTGCTCTGGTCTCCGGTCCCCGTCCTCCGCGTACAGCACCAATGAAGGAAAAGCCACCCAGCGGTAGCTTTTGTTTACTACAGCTGGCTGGCTTTTCCTTCATTAGTGCCGCAAAAGCAAAAGCCAGCACAGGCGGGCATCCATTACTCAAAATGGATGCGCCCATGTGCTTGCTTTTGAGAATTTTTAGCTTGAATAGCTCAAAATTTTACATAGGAAGTTAAAAAAAAAAGTGCTAGTATTTTTTTAATGTTGTCTATCTATTTTTAAAATACATATTTTTACTGGACTATCCCTTTAAGTTTTAATATTTATGTCAAAACCTTCCCTGGCCCAATTAAAAATTACAGCCTCCCTTTTCCAATCATATGCTCATGACGCTCCAATCCACTTCCAACCAGGTAACAAACTACACTGTGTAATTGGCTACCTCAGTAATTTGCGATGTTTGGATGAAAAATGATTTGTGTGATGGTGTGTGATGAATTGGGGGAATTCGTCCATTCTTCCCAAGGGGAAGTCACCCCTGTGAGGCTAGGGAGGCAAGTCCACTACGCAACACCCTCCCTAGAGGTCGAGGCAAGTGGGACCTCACCGGGAGAGACTGCCCCTTAGGGGACAAGGACTCCTGTTCCTGTGAGAACCTCCCTAAAGCAATTCACTTGATGGCATAAATGGGACTATCTAACATATCAAATACTTCAAAGTACAAAGACTTGACTGAAGAGAAAGTTAAAATGTACTAAGACAGGAAGAGAAGTTGTCTCTTTAATTGGAAATCACAAATCCACTGCAACAAGTAGGTTAAAGAAGGAGAAATCGTCAAACGAGAGCATGAGGAGAGAGGAACGCATACCGAAGCAGGGGAGGTCCCCGCATAGCGTAACACCAGCAGGAGGCAGAGCCTCAAGTGAACGCAGAGCCCGCGAGATCCAGAGTTGTTCTGGACCCAAAAAGAAAACGTTGGAAGTCTGATGTGTATGAGAGACAGGAATCAGAGACAACTGGAGTTGGAGATTCAGTAGTACATGACCATGAGGTCATCGTGGTGGGCAGGCTGCCCATGCAACAACGCTGGCACCAACTCGGGGAAGCCAAAGCAAATGGTACGACTCCGAATCGAGCTGGAGAGAAGCCAGGAGACAGAGCGAGGGTTGTACGGCGAGGACGCTGGCGAGAACAATCCGAATGTGAGACGGAGAACTGTAGAAGATCCCTGGCCCATAAGAATCCTGCATATGTTCCCAAACAATACGGAAGCTAACAGTGAACATGGTAGGAATGAGAGGCGAAAAGGAACTCATTATATGCTCCAAGAAAATCATCCCAATAGAAGTGAGAAAAGCTTGGAACCAAAGTTAGGAAACTTGAACTGCCTTAGTTTAAGAAAGAGAATAATGAACGCACCTGAGAGGGAGAGCAATAGAATTAAAATACCAGGAGAAACTCATCTGAGTAGAAGTGAGAAAAGATTAGAAGCAAAGTTAATAAACTTTAACTGCCTTATTTTAAAATATTTTTATTGGCATTTATAAGATTGCATTTGTGCAATGAATCACATTTAGCCATTTTTAACATACAAGTATATAATGACTGGTTATAAACAACAAAACAATACACTAACAAACGAGAAACTGTCTTCACATTCCAAGTCCGTGCTCTGTTTCCAGTGTCACTTATATTCACCATTGTGTGGGGGTACTTTTTACAACAAGCGCTACTTTCAGGCGGGGAGTAGCTTTTTGGGCAGCACTACCCACACAGTGTTCACAATAATGTCGTAATTATCCTCTCATGTATTTTTGCTTGCATTCAAGGGGGTTTGTCATCAGATGGATGAAACATGTCCCAAATCAACGTTTTCCAGGCTTCATATGTATCGCTCACATTCTCCTCCGACCTGGATACCCCTTCACCCCATATCCTGGTTTCTGCCTCTGCCCAATGCTCAAATTCCCATCTTACGTATTGAGGGCCCCCCGCAGATTTCCATGCCATTGCAATAGATTTTTGGGCCAGTATGCACACCATGTCCATCAATTTGACCACATGCCTAAATTTGCTTATTCTGGGGTAAGCACCTAGCAGACACTCTTGCGGCATCCAATCATACCCTACTAGCCCAGCTTTTCTGCAGGCCTGTTATATTTTAGCCCAGAACTGCTGCACCCATACACATCTCCAGAACATATGCATCATCCCAGCCTCCCCGTGCCACACAAAGGGCACAATGGTTGTGCGTTACTGCTGAATTTGGTTATCCTGCTTGGTGTCATGTATGTGCGGTTTAAGACATTTAGTTGGATTAGGCAGAATCGTGCGTTTTTAGACACTTCTCAGGGGTACCCTTGTATCCTCCCCCACACTGTTATGTCCACTCGCAGATCAGCCTCCCATCTTGTCCTTAGTGTTGTGCTTTTGGGATTGGGTCTGTCCACCAGTTGGCCGTATAACCTGGACACAGGCTTCCAGCCCAAGTGTAGATATCCCATATCTCCCAGTGCTTTACTACCTGGACACAGGCTTCAAGCCCAAGTGTAGATATCCCATATCTCCCAGTGCTTTACCACTGTCAGATCGGTTCGATCTTTACAAACATCAGCAGCAATCAGAATCTCAGGTGAGTAAGGGTGTTTGAGTTGTAACATCGTCGTAGCTCTGTTCCACACCTGTCTTCCCAATACTACAATCATGGGGGTGTTCCCCAAGCAGCCCAGTGGGACCCACAGTATTTCTTTTAGGAGTGCCGGGGCTACTAGTTGCCGTAGCAGCTCTTTTTCCGACGCAACCTTATCCGAAAGCCATCTGGTCACAAAACTAAGTTGCGCTGCCTAGTATTTCTCTAGATCTGGCAGTTGCATCCCCCCTTCCCTGTAGGGCAGACTCAGTGTGGCAAACAACAGTTTGTGTCGGGTAGAGCCCTGTGCACCAGGACCCCCAACCGGCCCATAGAGCTAGGGTTTGCTCAATAGCACTTTAAGATGGAATAGCAGCACCCGTGAGATGGATGGGGATGCAGATTAATACTCAAGCATCAAATCAATAATGACAACTCAACGGTTTGGCAAAGGGAGTCCATTTAATGACAAGTACAAAAAACAGGGAGTTTCATGAATATCAGCAGATGCGTAATCTTCCTTCTCGCTTCACAACTCCAACAAACTTCATAAGAAACACAACATTTATACTAAAAGCTCGTCATCACTGACGTTTATCGCTTAAAAGTTGGCATGCAATTCTATTGGTTCTAGGAAGGTAACTTTAATATAGGTACTATATCTGTATATGGTAATGAGTAAGGGGATTGGGTAAACACTGTCAGGTGGGGCATCTAAGCCCTTCCTTCAAAATGGCTACTGCAGACATCACTAAAGGTGCAATGTCCCATTCGTTCTACTAACTATAGGACCCTAGATTACTTGGTCCATTTTGATTAGGTTGGCACCAACCCCACTCATACTTTTCCACTTTGCATAGCAGCAAGTGAAATGGTCGGCCAGGTGCAGGGTGCCCACCAGCTCCCCCGGCCTTCCTCCAATTATTGTTACAATCAATCATCACTGTTGTTATGTGTCAATTATTTCACGGTGGTTGGCCTCGAGACTGCATCTCTGTCTTGAAAAGTTCTGATATCTTCGCTTGGCCCACTGCCATGCGTAGGTGTGAAAGTCTCACTTCTTCTCGCTCGGCTGGTCACGTGATTCAGACACCGTAAAATTGCCTTCTTCTCCATGTAATTTGCGTATTTGATTTTTGTTTTGCCCACCACCTGCCTTCGGTTTCTTATCTTGACCTTTCTGAGCAGGATATTCTGTTCCTTGCTTCATTAATTGTAGCTACTGTTCGTCTATTTTAGCTGATACGACCTTGGCTTTTTTGGCACGATCTGCCTCTGCTGAGTTTCGTTTCTGCCTTTTATTATTGATTTGTTAAATATGAAGCTCTCCTCATGTGGCCTTCAGTAACCTTTGGTTGATACTGCTTCTTGTGCTTAGTGGTATATTTATATAACGTGCTTCTTTTGAGGTAGAAATGTATAGGTGGCGCTTGCCGCAATCTATCTTACTACTAAGCATAGCAAGCCGCATGATTTTCTTAGCTTTCTTGCGGTTCCAAGTATATGTACATGCGTAAACTGGTCGAATATCTTCGTCATGCTCATGGCATAAGCTTCTTACATTTGACATCGTCCTTTCATCTTAGGTTCACGATGTCCCTTGTCCATGGTGTTCCGTCTCTTTACGTCATTCTCAGGTCTTGTTTGTTTGTTTGTTTGTTTGTTTGTTTGTTTTATTCACTTGTTGTGCGCACCAGACCCAGGGGTAGCAGGGCGCAGTGGCAAGAAAATGCGAAACTGGTTACATCATAGCAAAATGTACATTAGAAATTACATTAGGGTCACACAAATAATTACAAAATATACAGGTTCAAATAGGTCAATCAGAGTTACAATTGTATAGAATGAAGGTCTAGTGATTTATACCAGTAGGAGGTAGGTAACACCGGTCAACTGAGGTCAGTCGAGGTAAGGAATTGAATTACTTTTTTCCTAAAACAAAGGTAGGGCAGGTCCGCTCTAAGGTCTTGTGGTAGTGAGTTCCAGGTTTTAGCCGCCTTTACCGGGAAGCTATTTCCTCCAATAGTAGTGAGTCTAAAGTTCGGTATTGTCAAGCAATTAGAATTGCCAACTCTAGTAGGTCAAGGAGATGTTCTCCTGTGGAATGTGTCAGTCAGGTAACTAGGGGCAGAGTTACTAAGGGCTTTGTGGGTCAGGGATAGCATCTTGAGTTTTATTTTGTTCTCCGTGGTCAACCAGTTGTGATGGCGTCTGGCGGAAGAAATATGGGACCTTTTATTAATGCCTAGTGCAGCTCTCAGGGCATTATTTTGTAATGTTTGTAGTCTTTGGGTTATTTTTTTATTAGCTCCAGAGTATAGAGCATTACAATAATCAATTCTGGAGAGAATTAAGGCTCTAGCCAGGATTAGGCAACTCTTATTGGAAATGAATGGTTTACCGGCTCTAATCAATTTGCACGTGTAGGCCGTGGAGGAGGCAAGGGATTTAAGCTATTTATCGAGTGTTAGGGTAGAATCAAGATAGAATCCCAGGGTTTTTACATCCTTGGATACTTGGATGATGTTCCCATCTATGTTGAAGGAGGAGAATTCCTGTCCTAGTTTTTTGATATTGGCTTGGGAACCCAGGATAATCAACTCTGTCTTATCATCATTTAGACAAAGGCCGTGAGTGGCCATCCATGCCTGGATGATAAGGTATACCTTCTTCACCAATTCCGTGTCTTTAGCATGGTCCCCAGAAAGCGGGATCAGGATCTGTGTATCATCTGCATAATTAGTGTAGGTGATACCAAGATGGTCCAGATCATCAAACAGGGGCTTGGTGAAGATGTTGTATAGAGTTGGGGATACACAAGAGCCCTGGGGAACACCACAAGAGATAGGGGTGGGATCTGCCACTGCTGAGGGGGAGAAGACTCTCATTGTTCTCTCGCTCAGGAATGACTTGATCCATCCAATGGCTTCCAAAGAGAAATGGGCGGCGGAGTCCAGGTGACTGCAGAGGACTTTGTGATCCACCAAATCAAAGGCAGCTGAGAAGTCCAGGAGTAGTAGGAGTACTGTTCTCCCTTTGTCTCTCAGCTCATCAATTTGAGACTTCAAGTCAATGAGGGCAGTTTATGTTCCGTGCAGGGGACGGAGGCCCGATTGTCTTTCTCCTAATAGGTTGTGTAGTTCTAGGTGCTTTTGAATTTGGTTGTATGCGGCTTTGTCCAGAATCTTAAGAAGAAACGGTACCGTAGTAATAGGGCGGTAGTTAGTAGGGATGAGAGGGTCTAATCTCTGCTTTTTAAGGAGAAGGAGTACCCAGGACTGTTTAAGATTGGCAGGGATGGTGCCTGAGGTGAAGGATGCGTTAATCAATTTAGCGATAAAGGGAGATAAATCTCTGGCAGCGTCTTTTATCAGCTGTGCTGGGCAAATGTCTCCTTTGCAATTTGATGGTTTAAGCGACAGGATAACTTTTTCTACTTCAAAAGTGGTCATTTTGGAGAAGTGGAAGGTATTACTGTGCGCCAGTGGGTTATTGGTGTGAGGCATTTTAGGCAAATCCTGAATTTTGATTACTTCTTTTTTTTGTTGGATTTTATTTTGGAGTTTGATAATTTTATTTGCTAAGGCTTGCTGGATATCCGTGCACCAAGGTTTGTCCTTAGTACAGGTGTCCTGAATGGCAATGGGAGACTCGAGTTCCTTTAGAATGGAAAAAAGCTCTTTCATGCTGGAATTAGATTTAGCTATGCGGTCATCATATGAGTTACGTTTTGCCTGGCAAACTTCTTTTTTATACAGTGAGGGGAGAGTGGATAGTTTAGCTTTGTTATCAACTGATGGGCAGAGCCTCCAGGTGGTTTCGCTCTTTCTTTTCAGAATGCGTAAATCTCTTAGCTGTGGAGTAAACCATTTGTTTAGATGAGCTTTCGGTTTGCTTGGTCTAAGTTTGAGAGGAGCCACTTTATCTAGGGTAGTGAGCATGATAGAATTAAATTCTTGTACTAGGATACTAGGGTTTAGATTAGCTGATAGATCGGTAAGGGTTGGTAATATAGCTGGGATCACTTTATCTACAGTGATACATTTTTTATTTCTAGTCAAGCAAGGTGGCGCTAGTGGAAGGGCCGTGGGGTTAGGTTTGACGGTAGCTAGGTTAAAGGACACCAGGGAGTGGTCTGTCCAGGGTAAGGGCATTATAGATGAAATAGTGGCTGTACAGTTGCAGTCAGCTATCCAATCTAATGTTCTTCCCTGCAGGTGCGTAGGCTTATCAACTCTTTGAGTTAGGCCAAGTGCATGAATAGTGTTGGCTATAAAATGTAGCGTTGGTATCTGTGGTGTCATGGAGACCTAAATTAAAGTCCCCAAGAAGGATGGATTGAGAGCAAGGTTTGAGGTTATTTGTGAGTAGGTTATGGAGATCCTCTTCAAAGCGGGCCAGAGGGTCTATATAAGAGGTGGATGATGAGTGTTTGATTATTGTTTAGTTGGAGTTTGGCAGATAGGGTCTCACAAGATTGAATCGATTGGGTGGGTACTAATCTGAGAGAAAGGCTTGTTTTAGAAATTATAGCGATGCCGCCACATCTAGCACCTTCTCGGTCGTGGCTAACTATTGTGTAGCCATCAGGGATGGCTAGCATGAGCGAAGGTCCTGCTGCATTGTGTAGCCAGGTCTCAGTGATAGCGAGAAAGTCAAGGTTGCCTTCTGTAATTATGTCGGCAATGTCTAGGGCATGGGCGACAAGCGATCTCACGTTAAGGAGTGCTCCAACAATAGTTGGGGTCTTAGTGACCTCTATGGCTTGAGGAAGTAGAATAGTAGACATATTGGGTGTTTTTGACTTATTGTTCTGAGTTAGGCAAGTATAGGAATTAGGTTGTGAAAGTTGTCCAGTATGACGAGGTTTACAGACCTGCTTGAGGTTTGTTTTAATGTTGGTAGAGGGCCGAGATCTGCAGAGGGGTTCATGCAGTTTAGAAAGTCTAGCACAGAGTCTGAGGTTTCTGCTAGGTGTATCGCATGGGTGAGATATCGCGGTGGCTGTCTCAAAGGACTCATACCTCGGACGTAAATATTGGTCAGGAGAGTTATCGTTCAGGTGTACTACAGACGTCAAGAGTGGCAAGCAGTTAGGTACATTAACATCTGGCATGATGAGTAAATGTAGGATAGTCCTCAGTAGGGTTGTGTAAATGGCTGGTAGATACATAATTGTATAGTGGTGACCTATCTAGAATACCACATTAGTAACCGGTACGTGTGCAGGCAATCAATAACTCAAAGGTAATTACTCAAATATGGCCGACTAGGTAAGTATATGTGCAGGCAATCAATGACTCAAAGGCAATTACTCAATTAGGTTGTCATCTCTTCTATATGTAAGTCAGTCAGGGTTCTTGTGACGTCACCATTCGTCTTCGATTTTGACCTTTTTGGCTTCTTCAGGGACTGTACTCAGATGATCTTCATTTCATTTCATTTGTTTATATGGTTTTCTCAATGGGTACCTTACTGTCCATGTTTTCCTTGGTATCGGTACTTCAATAGGTGCTGTTCTTCTGATAGGTACTGGGCAGAGCCCCACTGCGGCTCTCTGCTGGTTTATTTGCTCATCATACATCACATACTTCGGCGTGAACGTTCCTGGTACTTCAAAATGGATGGATGGGCAGCGGGTTGTGTCTGGGACCTCCTCTACAGCCCCACAAGAACTCCTTCAGTAGTACTTCCAGTAGGCGAAAGAATGGGGCCTTAATGTTTGTTTGTTTGTTTATTGAATTTCTAATGCGCACCAGACCCAAATGTAACGAGGCGCAGCAGAGGAAGGTGCAAGGCTTACAAAGTTAGATAATGAATTACAATACGACATAATAAGTGAAATACAGTTAGTTGGTATGTAGCAGTGTATGTTATGGAAGTAGTATAAACATCTCATCTCGGCAGGATGATCATTTTAGCAATGGCCGCACTGCCCATCATTGCCAACGGTAGTGTAGACCATAACTTCATGGATTTCCTTAGGCCCTTTACCACAGTTGCGGTATTACTCTTGTGCATCAGCTCTGGTGTGTGCCATATATGTACTCCCAACTACCTGAACGACTCTAGCTGCCACCGGCGTCCAACCTCTGGCAAATCTTTCTCACCCTTCCCCCTCAGGCCTGCCATCGGGAATATGCAAGACTTTTCCCTGCTGAAACAGATCCCTGACACCCTTGCATAGTTGTCCTGCACATTCAGTATTACTGGCACATTAAGATGCAGATCTTTCAGGTACAGTAATACATTGTCCGCCCATAGGGGTACCACATGGTTCAAGCCCCAGTACATCTAGTGAGGGTGACAGTGGGCATCCCTGCCTGGTACCCCTTTGAATGTCCCAGAGCAATGACAATACCCTCCCAGTTTTCACCATCGCCACCGGTGCAGTATAACATATCCTTATCCACCTGATAAACTGCTCACCAAACTCAAATTCCCTCAATACTGCAACTAACCACTCCCAGTAACTTGAACTGCCTTAATGTAAGAAACAAAATAATAGACTTCCATGAGGGGCGATCAATAAGATGGGAACACCACTACCCTGGGAAGAGGAGAAAGTGAAATTGTGGCGTGCTTCCCTACCCGTACTTGAATGTATGTCACTGTGGAACCAGATTGCTTACATACTTTCACAATCAAAGGCTCCAACGTCGTCTCTGCTCTAATCTGGAAGCAAGGCATCCTAGAAATGTTCTACCTTTAATATTCCTTCTAACAGAAAATGGTCATCCTTCTCTCCAATCGCCTGTTTGCACTGGTCTATGGCAACAGCTTTTATTGTGTACTTGTTGGGGAGGAGGGATAGCTCAGGGGCAACACGTTTGTCTTGGAAGCAAGACAATGCAATGAAACACAGGTTGGAATCCCGCTCCTGCGCTTAGACACCACTCATTGGTATTAAGCATGTTATGAAAGAACAATTCTAACATTAACATAAAACTAATGAACACACAAACTAAGGTGTCTAGAATTAAGCGGATTATGCCCTTTTCATTTATCCTGGACATGAACGCATCAAGCATGGCCTCAAGTCACTCTGATGCGTCACCATTGTAGAGAGAAAGCATTCATCATTCATACACCTGGTACACAAATCCATCCATGGAAATGACAACATCACAAACAGAGTGTGGCCTGCTGCAACCTCCTGCTCATCCCCTCTCCTTGATTTTGCTCGCCTGTCCTCAGTGCGTGTGCCCTCCCTGGCCTGGGAGAGTCAACTGAATGGCCTTCTAAAGAGCATGACCATCCACAAACATTTAGCCCTAAGGTCCTCCATGTTTTCTAAAGATTGCAAAATGCTTTCATTTAGCTTTGTTTTTTATAAGGGAGCCTGAAGCTGCTTTTGGCGCCGAGTTGACACTACGCAATAACTTTAATAAATCAATAAAATCAAAAACAGTACCTGCTATTTCCTTTAGGAACCTCCTCACTCAGCTTGTTTCCAGACAGTCCTCGTTTGTTTACATTTCATTCACACCATTTGCTCAGGCTGGCACTGGGTGTTACACGAGGGCTTAAGTGGTGAAGGTTGCCCATGGGGAAGCGAGTGAGAATAAGTGGATGAATTGCTCTGCGGTGCAGCCTTGTGATTTTTGACAAATGCTTCATATTTTGAACCCTGGTTTTCTACATAAATTTAGGATACTACACTCATCATTGATAACAGCTGAGTTCATATAGCAATCTAATCACTGTATGAACCTCCCTCCAATGAATTGGGACTGAACCAGATAGCACACTGTAAAGAATATTTTACACATTTACATTACACATGTGGAGTTTGAGACAGCAGAAAAGAATCACACAAGTGCCAAACGGCATTAGTACCCAGGTCTCCAAGTTCCAAATCAGGAATAGGTTCCCTATCTTCTGGTCTTGCTTCCAGAGCACAGAACATCACGTCTTGGCTACATGCCAAGACAGGCATGCATCCGATGCGATATTGGAAATAATTAGTCTATTTGCGCATAGTATTTTCTTCATGTCATGAAATGTCTGGAACCGCTAGAGCTTTAGCCAGGAAAGAAAATGCTGGCACAGCTTTCATCCTCATTGCCCTTCTGAACATGATCGGTCACCCTGTCTTTCAATATAGATTGCAAATGGTACTAACTCATAATTTGCAGGTTAGGCAGGACAGGAGTGTGGCAGCCAATCATTTTTGCCTTTATTTGATAGCAATCTTTCCAGACACAATAGGAGATGAAACTGCTGTTGCTCAAAGAGGTGAAATGATAGGAAAAACAGTTTAATTCAGCCCACTAAATGTAGCTAAGGTTTAAAAGGCCGGCTGTGAGACTGCCAGTGTTGCCATGGCACCCAATTTAACTTGTTAGGAAATACATGGCTTGTTTTAAATAAAAGATTTCCTTGAATTTCTACAACACCTCTGTTACACAACTCGGGATTAATCGCCAACCTCTTCTTAAACTCCTCTATTTTACTTCATGCACTTCTGGTCTGCAGACCTTAGTGGCAAAATATGGTGGACAGGCGAGGAGTTGCAAATACAGTACAAATACGGTACAGTAGAAATAGCACTGCCTCTGGGAGCTGTAAATCCCTGCATAATCCAGAAAGTGTGGAACAAATAATAACAAGAAAATTAAAGATTTCATTGATGAGGAGCATTCAGAGATGGCACAGGTGCCGAGTGCATGGGGCAAAAGGTATAACTACCCCCCTGTAGGGAAATCTATGAGAAAGAAAAGGATGCAAAGAAAGACAAATGACAGTTTTAAAACTATCAAGTGAGCGGCAGCCTGCACACAGCGTCTAAAAAATCACTTGTGCAAGGAAAATGTGAAATGTTTGCAGCCCATTTACAATAAAGGTATATGTCCAACATTATTTGTCAAGGCACAAATGGAATTGCTGTGTTACATAGAAGAATCCAGCAAATTTGTATTACAATGGAGAACTGTGGAATCTGATGTAAAAAAAAACACAGCATGTTACACGAGGAGGAAAAAAGTGAATTTAAGCTTGTGTTGTGTATATTTTCCCTTTCAGGACTGGAAATCAGCTTTGTATGAAGAAATATTGAAAGAAATCAAAAATAAGTTTTGAAAGGAGTTTAATTGGCGAGAAAACTTTTGAATGCTGTTCTGTTTAAAATATACAAGTCACAGGGAAAATAAATAACTGAAGACTGCATTGATGAATAAAGCCACTTTGGACAAATGGTATGCCCCCCCACCCACAACCCACAGCAACATAACAGGAATGGGTGAATGGCAGGCTGTTCTAGGAGAAAAGTGTGACCATTGGCTTTGAAATAGAGAATGAAAGCTGATGCATCTGCCTTGAGTTGGTTCTCAAGATGCCAGGTCCTGCAGAACTAAACCAATGGTATTTATTTACAACATCCTTCTGTCTCTGACCTTAGGCTAAAAGCCTTAAATATACACAAAAAGGCCCCCTGCAGCAGTCCTCCGTCAAATAATATGATCCCCGATCAGCCAGGGCCTTGCCAGCAGCCTAACTTCAAATAACCTGCACCATGACAACAGCATTCACTGCAGTCATAAAAGCCCCAGCCCTCAACACCAAGAGGAACTGACAACATTTTGCTGTTCCAGCAAGGAAATGGTATGGCATTTCAGATTGTGATTCAAGCCATTATATAAAATAATGCAGTAGGTGAACTCTACATCTGGAATCCTATGTTTGCTTTTAATTAGTGAATGGAAGGTCCTAGAAAGTGAATAAAAAAATAAAATGTTCACAGTGAAATGTCTATCAGCTGAATGAAAAATATTTTTTTAGTTTATATCAAATGGCACGTGCCTGTGATTTATTTATCCTAGCATCTGTGCTGGCAAGCCTGTTACTTCAAGATAGGAAAATCATTTTTGTGTAAAAGTATTAATTGTTAACACACCCACCATAGGACGTATCGAGATGGAAATTGCATTGATTTTGATTTGATATTTGAGAGCAATCTGATGAACCGACGAGTAACATTACATGTAAGGTATATGATGTTTTAGAAAGTTATAATTGTTTAATGTCAAAACTTTACAATGACATTACATCAAATGGGATGGAAACTGGGTGGAAAAGTGGGTGTAGAAGCCACTCCAATTAGGCTTCCCTGTTCATTGAAATGCCCAATGAGTATGAAGGGGGCGGTTTGTATGAGGTCACTTTTGAACCCCTATCCAATCACAATGACCAACTAGATTAGAGAAATTATACAAAACTCCAAAGAGGGGTTTCGGATCTATAAAAGTTCAAACCCATAGATTCTGGGAACACACATTAACTGACTCACTCCCTCACGATAAAAGAAAGAGAATGGAATAGATTGATTTCCTTTGGGAGCATTTGGATTAGTAGCAGGTAACATTACAAGAGAGGCATACCTGGAGTTAAAGTCCTAGGCCTCCTCCTTTGGTAGGGAAAACAGCAGACAGGCTCAAATACAGAAAGAATGGAACCAGACTGTGGATGGAAGCTGCCAACGCCTTGCTAACTGATGCCTACATGTTCCAGAAGGGGAGAGTTAAACAAGTCCTTAAGAGAGTGTCCACCTGCCTGTGAGACAGCCAAAGGACATTCTTATGTAAGAATAATGTCAAGGGGAAATATAATTCTGATGGGAAACATATTTTAAAGGGGAACAGACTAAATCTCAGGCCCTTTTATGTGTAAGTGCAGAGGGATGGGGTATATAAATGGACGGTACATCCCGAGAAGTTAAGCAACATTTCATAAGTGTATGTGCTTCTGGAATTATATATCAGATATAATGGGAGAGCTCCTGACTCCTTCTCTGTCTAATGATCAAACACAGAAGTGGTATTCAGAGAGCGAAAAGGACATCTCACTGCCTGCATACCTAGACAAATAAAGTAACTGAAGTCAGTTCCGGGTTACATCACCAAGCAGAGTCTTGCTATTGGTGCTGATCCATTTAAGAAAACTGGGAAAGGGTCATTAATCTCTGCCCATTTTCCAGCCTTTAGGTTGCCCATTAGAAATGAGAAATGCACTCTTTTACACATTAATGCAATAGAAAACAACACTGAAGGGAGTTTAGCAAACAAACATCATTTTGTAAGAGATTCACAGGTGGGAATGTTCGGTAGCTTGTCTTGGAGTTGGATTTTCTAGAACACAGTTTGGGATTCTGACATGTCCCTTGAGTGGGAGGGTAAAAGTTGTATTAGCAATAAATAAAAAGTAGAAAGATTTAGATAGGCACCGATTTTCTGATTTAATTTGGTTTCCTATTAAAAAAAATATATCCTAAGCCATCATACACTATTCAACGTATGGTGGATGTTCTCTCAGGATAAAGCAAATGTGCATATGGTGATGTGTGCTACAAAAGTCCAGATTCATTTAAATGTACTATACAAATGTGATGTGACCAGAGTATTGATCATTCTTCATTGAACTTGCAAATTCATTGTTGCATCATTTGTTTATATTTACATCTTTGTACTTATTTCTATTTTTATTAAAAAAATATATCTTCTCTGCAACCCTGTGTGTTTACTGTCCCAAAAGGGGAGGGAGGTTGTAGGGAATCAATATTATTAAATTGGCGGTCCCAGGTTCACTAAAAGAACTTTATTAAAGAAATGGAAGTTGTGCATGCCTGATCTGGGGAGGGTGGAAAATTCCCATGAATTAGATGTCACCAGATTAAAACAACCTACTCCCATTCAACTAATTAGCTACAGGGGCAGGAACTTCTCTCTGACCGGCATGGACCTTCGTTTTCAGATTATACATGTTCAATGAGATTCAGTTGTGTAACAGTTGCTGGAGCTGTTGCAATGCTAATGGGCCTCATTATGAGTTTGGAGGTAGCCATGCCGTTTTTAGCAGCATGACTACCCCCAAACTCGGGTCTGGGTCCCGCAAAAGGGGATTTACCAGGCCATTCCGACCTTGGAGGGCCCGGCAATTCCCTTTCGCGGGACCCGGACCCGGTACGCCCCCATTCCTATTTGAGCCCCCATAGGGCTCAATGGGAATGAGGAGGATGCTAACAACGTTGTTAGCATCCTGTACTGCTAGCGGGTCCCGCTCTGCACGTCTGGTCCGGTCTGCCTTCAGAAACCTGTCAGTCCAGTCCCGAGTTAACCTCTGAAAATTGCACACAGAAAATTAGAATGCCAATTTCATATCATCCCCTTAAAACGACACCCAGGAAACAAACCCATGATAGTTTCACATTCTGCCACAAATGTTATGTTGCCAGTTTCACAGTGCTACTACTACCACTCCCACACACCTTTCACTGGCATGCTTTGTGCAGGTTATATGCCAGTCAAGTACCTCACAATCAGAGACCAGTATCCCACACAGACTCATTCTAGTCAGACCCTGCCGTGATTTCTAGTGGAAGCCTGACCAGTCTACCTCCGTGGCCCCTTCTTGTCCCAGTGGCATGTGCAGGGAGCCAGGAGTGGGGCTTTCTACCACAGCACTCCCTGGGTCCTGCCCAATGAGTGCACCATGAACAGAAGTCCTCTTACTGGAGCAAGTACTGAAAGAGTCCTGCTCATGCACTGCCATTAACCAGTGGGGGTCAGAAAACCCTATAGCCCATAACAAGCCCCACTCGATATCCATGGAAAGAAGTATTCCGCACATGTCCATGAGCATGGACATGCACAGCATGTGTATACATTATAATCACATCAACACTTAATTATTTGTACATGTATGTATTTTTGTCACAGCAATACATGTTGAATTCTGATTCAATATTTGCATATATCCTTCACCACATGTAAATAGGGTCGATTTAATAACTGAAATGAAGGCGGAAATCAGACAGAGGGGTAGGCAGGCAAAAAGTGACGCGAGTGCGGTGGAGAGACCGCAATAGCTACTGCACGCACACATCAGATAAATGTCAGGTGCAACAAAAATACAGACTTCACAATTAGCTAAAAACAAACAGCCGTGGCGCAATGGGATTGATGCTAGCGATTCCCAACACTTGCTACCAGTCAACCCAAGAGAGGCGGCAAGGTGCAAATGGGGCCATAAGAGAGAGCGGGGCTTGATTTTAAGCCTAAGCAGCCTGGAAAGGAAGCGAGCTGAGACAAGAGGTTTTGGTCACACATGTGTTTGATGATGGCATGGACATTTGCTTTACTTTTATTCCTCACAGTCTTATTAAGGAACACTAAAGCTGGTGCTTGAAAAAAGTAAATTGGGCCAAGGCATACCACATGAAGACAACTGCACATGTTATCTCTGACCATTTGCTGTTACAACATTAGTATTTAGAACAATGCATTAGCGTAAGCACAGTAAAGTCATCTAAAATGACATCACATGCCAATGCCCCAGGTTGGACATGTGATGCTGACGTTCTAGGTTTTTCAAGATGCTGATGTGATGAAGGACTTCTAAAAGACTGAATGATCTTCCATGGTCTGATCTTACATTGCCCAGAAATGTTACTTGGTTCTCACTAGTGACTGCCACACATTTTATTTATTTATAATGTAGTTTGTACCCATTAGTAGTGTCACCATACTGTGTGATGCGCACAAGTGAAACCATAGAATATTCAACAGTAAAGCCCATAACTACAAACTCTTCTATGTTGATCCAGGGTGCTGTTGAGGCATGGGTATTAATCACATCATGAGGGAGGGCTGTTCAAACTCGTGTGCATTGACGTGTATTTGGCATTCCAAATGTGGATTCCCAGGCAGCGGGAGGGGCTGTGCGTTCTAGGGTCATGCCCCGTTGGCTGATGCCTCACACAGTCCACAGTGCCCTCAGGGGACTCTCGTGTACATGCACACTATTAGCATTGAGCCAAATGCCAGCAGATGGCGAGTAGCTGGGGTGGGTGACTGACACTGAAGGATCTGCCGCTAAAGGCAGTGTTCTTATGTCTAGGGATTGTACAGTGATCTCACCCATGATTAGTCATGGGCAGGCCCACATGGATAGCTCACAAGATAAGCGCTCGTCTCAATCCTGGGGCTAGCCTGCACCACGCAAGTTCGAGTCCCTAGGCAAGGCCAACCGAGCCCTTTATCCTTCCTAGGTCGATATGATGAGAACTATTTAATTGGCTAATAATATTATCTGTTATTACAGGGCTTAGAAGCAGGATGAATCCAGCATGAAGAACGATAAAAGAATCGCAACATTCCACCATGAATTACCATGGACACTGCTTATATAAAGTTATCAAGAGGAACGGCTAAAATAGAATTTCTGAGCACTGTGAAATCTAACAATGTTTATAATACCTTTCTCTACAGTATGTTATTTAACTAACTTCAGAATTTAAGAAAATATGTTATTACAAACAAGCATCATCATATGCTGTTCTTAATGGAAATACAATCCCTTTGGTAAAATAACGAAAGTCAGCAAAACCAGAGGGATTAATAATTCACTTGCTCTATTCAGTGGAGAGATGCTGCGCTCCACCAGTGACTACTTTTGGATATATCAGTTTGTTACAGTTACCCGATTCCCAAATCAAGTGTTCTTAATTTCACAAAGTGCTTTCCGGCCACGCTCCTCCTCTTCTCCTACAAAGACCCGGATTGATGCAAGCTGCCTGGCTGTCATCACGCTTCACTGTGGAATTATGTCCACACCTCCTAATGCTGTTTGTTATCCGACGTTTAACAAGACTGGTGGGTCATTAGTTAAATGATGCTGGTATTAAAACTACATCATGAATCGCTGCTATTGATTAGATACTTCAACAAGTAAATGTTAGACACTTAAAGTGAGATCAGCATCAGAGCAACTCTTGGCTTCCCGATATAGTTCAGGGGATTGTCCTGCCTTTTCCCACTGCTTTCTGTTCGACATGAATTTGATAAGTTTGTTCGGAACCAGGTTTGCATTTCCTGCCATGCCGATCTCCTTCTGTAGCCTCGGCAGACATTGACAAACATGATCTCTTAAGGACTTCAAAGGAGAAGCTAAAGTTGGCTGGAAGTCTGGTGGACCAACCATACACAGGTCCTGGATCAGCTGCCCAAATGATGAGATGTTGTGAACCTCTTCCCAGATCACACCCCAATCAGTGCGTGATGATCACCTGTGCAGGAAGAGGCAGTGGGGGAACACGTTGCAATGTACATTTCGACCATGACTTGTGCTGAGAAGCACGGGCTGTAATCAAAACCTGTGAAACAAGGAGAACAATGTAGGGGGGTAATCACATCCCAATCAGTTCAGACATCCACCGTCCCTGCAATGTCAAGTGATCTGTATGGCTACGAAAATCAGGCAAATAGAAGCGGCCAATCAAAATGTCTTCCAAATGCCTATGCAATCAGGAAAGAGGCTACTAATCATGGACAGGGGCTACTATTCATGAGAAACGCAGAGTGGTTGGGACCTAGTTCCGCAGCTAGTAACTATTCCATCATCTCAGAAGGCCATTAGATGCACCTCTCGGGGCATTGATGATTATGTTGGATGATGGAGAAAGTGGAATTCTTCATCGGGACGGAAGTGCTTTGGTGCCATGTCATTACCCTCCGGCAGCTCTCATCTGTAATCCAGAATTTCAATTCTGATTTATACTTCCATCAGGGGGAATGTAATTCATTGTGATAATCTTTTGTCGCATGCATGCACAGAGTAAGAAATCTATTATGCAGCATATTATGTTTTTACAAGTTTGGCTTGTGGGACGTAGGCAGCAATTAAAAGGGCCCAAAGCAGCGAAGACAGAGGTGATGATCATTTGTTGAGTGTATTGGGTGACAGCACAGTAGAAGCATGAATATGAAAACTTTGGACAAGATCAGAATAATGTGCCCATGTAATCCGTTATAGGTTGTGATGCTTAGCAATACCCAACCGAAGTGGTATGCGGATGGTGCAGTTTAGATGCTAATGTAGAACTTTATGTATGTACTAGTCTTCCAGCCTTAGATTCGAGCCATTAAGGGCCGTTAAGTACTGCCAGGCCATTGACACCGAATCCATACTTGTGGCTGACCTCAATGTCTTTCTGCCAGGCATCTCGTGTCGGCAGTGTCATAGCCCTGACCATGCTTGATTTGTTGGCTGCCTTCGACACTGTCGGCCATATCCTATTGCTGGATCACAAGGCAGGGGCAGGTGTCGTAGTAACACACTAAAGCCGTTCAGTTCCAGGTACCCATCCAGTACTTCGGTCTCCATTTCTACTCTTAAGCTGATGATACTTATAATAGCACATTTTTATAGAGCACTTCCTACTTTAATGGTACTCCATTCATAGACCTCGAAAAGGTTGAATAGCAGAGAGGGCCTGCCAGGATTAAAACATTTGTCCTGCAGGCTGTACACGGATGTGTAAGGTGAGCACTTGAGTCTGCGCTCTAAAACCCTCTCAATCACCCACAAATGCTTATCCAACACAACTCCCCGTACCTCACCTACAGAATCACCAAGGCACCTACCACCAGACCTACGAGGTCCCCTTACACTGACCGTCTAGTCGTGCCCAAAGTCCTAGAGATGTAAAGCCGGAGGTTCCAGCTTCCCATACATTGCTGCACAACTTTGGAACGACCACCCTCCCACCCTTAGAGCTGTGAAACCTCACTGGCTATTCCACAAAGCACTCAAAACACAGCTCTTCGCATAATAAGACCTGTATATGTCATTTCTATGCCCGCAATAACATGCATAATCATACTGTTGCTCTTGGTTTTTGATCCTACACTCTCATTTCTGATGTATCTCATGTGAACTGCATGACAAGTTACACTTACCTGATATGTACCTATAACAGCGCCTCAATGCCTCTTGGTTGTCTGGGCGCATTATAAATAAAATAAATAAATAATCTTACTCAGGCCTTCTTCTGGCTGGACGAGTAACTGCGTTCTAATAGCACCTGATTTGGGGAGTGCATGGTGTGGCCAGGAATAATGGATGCCCTGTAGCTGGCTTCAACTTTATTCTGCACAGACGGACATGATGAATGTAGGTCATAGGATGGACTTGTTGGACTCCAGCCTTTGGCCTTCAAGTCGTTTCCTTCCTCCTCCCCCACCAGTTTCAACTGTTCGTAACTCGATTGCAAGTTTGATGCAAACCTTTTTTTTGGCCCCATAGTTAAGTGCTCTTAAGCTATGTGAAATGACCCTCTTTTTGTCATTTCAATTTGAGGACCCCTGCAGTCTCCATTTTGTTCTACTCATTACTTGCCTATAGGAATGCTCTATGCCTTGGCCTCCCTGATCACCTCCTACATCTGCTTCACATTCTTTAGAATGAGTAATTTGAGGCCACCCTTGCCCGCTTCTTCACCCGCTTTCAGCCACCCTTTATTGGATTCCTACTAGATGGAGGATTCACTATACAATTCTGTGATTTGTCCATAGATCTTCCATGGTTTATTTAGCATCATCTTCACTGATCCTAAGGTGCCACAATACTCACATGATGTATTCTTCAATCAAACCACATGGGGCACATATTTTAGAGGGCCAGCACATATGGATGCACCTTCGCTGTTTTGGTACCCCAGTACATTCTAGCAGCAAGAAGCCATGACAACCATCACTGCCCGGTGTAGACCCTACATGCCCTTCTCTACAGCAGTCCGTGCCTCACCCTTCTACATGATTAGCCCCCAGATGTGCCAGGTGGATATGCACTTTATAGCTCACCATGGCTACACTGTGAGCATTGCCAAGTCTGTTTTCGAGTTACAGGTGGGCATATTCACAATTCGCTGGCAATCCCAATGCATTTTTATTAAGGCTTTACCCATATGAAATAGTCAGCCATAAACAAAAGCAGGTGCATTATTGTCCATTCCGTTTCATCGCAACAAGGATGTGGCCTTAAACATAGTATAGGTATTTGAACATTTTCGAAAATACATCTAAAGAAAAAGACTACGAAGATGGCCCTCACTCTCTTTCCTTCTCTAGGCCACACACGGTCGAGTTCTCCTAAAAGTATTATGTACACCCGACTTCAAGTAAACCCATGTCACTGAGGAATAAACAAATGAAATGTCCTTTAAGGTTTTTCCACACTAGTAATTCTTCAAAATACTCAACCTATCCATCCCTAGAGCTCATCTCGGCTTAATTCTTTTGATCTTCAATCAATATTACAGGGGGGTCAGGAGAGTGGCCAATCAACTAATTTCCCCCTTTTTTTTTCTTGACCCAGATTGTCCCATCTCTCCTGCTCATGCCATGTTCATATCTCCTCCATGGTCCTCAGTGAACTAGAAAGGGAGATATTTTCTGTGGTATCAGAATCAGAGCGCTCCATGTGCTTCTCCAGAAAGGCCCACCATTCACCCATAAATGTGCCCATCTCTTCATGAGCCATGTATGTGAGCTTCTCCATCATAAACACCTCCGAAACCCTGAAGACATTCTGATCTATCTGGGGAAGGAAGAGGGTGGTACCAACACTCTTTGAGCCACCACATGTCTCCCTGCTTTGAGCAATACGTCCCAGATTCTAGGAAATCTATTGTGCCCATATTCTTTTGAGGGAACACTGAATAGCATACTTACGCGGTGTAAGGAATAACCACCTGGCAAGGGTGTATAACACTGGATTTTTTTATTTATATCAAATAATACAATTATGCGAGTAATTCCATCTCAGAAATGGTGGTCTGCTAACCAGACCCCCCTTTTCATTAAGCTCCATGCCAAGAGCATAGTTACATGGGTGCCATGCTGCTTCATTCTCCTGATTGGCAGCCCTTGCTCTCCAGTAGCACAGAGCAGGTTCAAAGGTCACAGGTCCTCTTCACAGCTGGGGTGACAGTAAAATCACTTCAGCACAGAGGATGCATTTAAAATCTGCTCCAAAACTTCATTATTAGTGTTAACTATCATCCCGGTGGTAGTTTAATCTTTAGACATAAGTCATACCCGAGTTTCACGTATGGTGGCTAGTAACTCACATAATTATTAAAGCCACATCTGATCTGTCTCATACATATGTCAACATGTGAGCCCAGGCCAGCCATGGACAGGCTTTGTGTATTCTTCCTAGACTGGCTGTCTCCGCTGCAACCAGCAGGACAATAGCCAGTTGGAGCTGCCTCTCTTTTGATCCTTTGTGAGGTCGGGTAACCACCATCTCCAGCAGGACAGCCCTCATAAGGAGCTGTGGCAGGCAAAGGAGTCAAACTGCAAACCCTACAAAACGGGCAAGCCTCACTCCATGGTGTGGCATACCAAAGCTCCTTTGATGCTATGGGCCTGATAAGGGGAGAAGGGCAGTGTTGTCAGAGGGAGCTCAGCACATTTAGGGAAGGCTTCCACCATCTTGCTTTCCTCTGTATGTCCCCTTCATGTCTGTCTTCCACACATCCTTTTGCACAGAGCACTTTAGGTATGATGCAACCAGTCAAAAACCACTTGTCATAATGAAAGGGATTGGACCCCTTAAATCAGGCTTGCATTGCTACCAGGGACCTGCCACTCTGCTTTTAAACCTACCAACACTGGGAGAGCAGATCCTGAAAGGACTCACCCTGCCTTAGATCCCAGCAGTAGGTATTACAGCATCCCAAAGACCAGAATCACCAGGACCTCTGCTTTCACCACATTAAACCGATCAAACCACATTTGATAAGTGTTCACCACATTCGAACCAGAAGGATCCACTGTCGCTGCTTTTGGCAGTGCATCAAACTGCTGCTGTACATTCAAACCAGCTTGCCGCTGTATCGTACCAGATAGAGCACACCACCTGTTCAATTTAGACAACCAATTTGCTACTGCGGACAAACTTTTACATTGAATCTGACCATCAGGGCCACAGCTTCCAACCATAGGATATGGACTCCAGCTGCTGGAGCATCACATGTCAACACGAACCAGCGGTTACTGTAAGGAAGGCATGGTATCAACAGTAAGACAGACACAAGTGACCACAGTTCAAGGGTGTTTATTGAAATTCAACAAGGGTATGAAATGCCTATCTAACCCTAAATCTATAGATGGGAGCAAGCTACAACCATTAAATAATAGAAAACGCTGTCCTTGTCGTGTCGTGTCAAAATAAAGATAGCCTATAATAAAAAAAAAATATTGCCAAACCTTACTCTATATAACAAAAGGTGCGTTGGATACTGCAATGTATAAATGATAAGTGTTCAGGAAAGAATAAGTCAGAGGGCCTCATTACGACCCAGGCGGTAAGTTACCGCCTGGGTCGTACGTTTACGCCATGGTGGTTGGCGGACTTACCGCCCCATTCCGAGGTGAGTGGGGCGGTAAGTCCCCATTAACCCATTTACCCTTCCCCATTCCCATTTTTGCCCCATAGGGCATAATGGGAGTGGGGAAGGCGTTAATTACGCCACCGTAAATTACGGTGGCGTAATTAACAACAAGGTCCCTTAGCGCCATGGATTTTAACACCTGCAAGCAGGTGTTAAAACCTCCATGGCGCTAAGGGACCTCGGAATCAGGCGGTAAGGGTCGGCGCTGTTTACGCCGCCGTAAACCCCTTACCGCCTGGGTCCTAATGAGGCCCAGAATGACTGAGTAAATGTACTCCACTTCCCCACATTTTTCAGGCATGGGACAAGGTGTCTCATTGGAGCTCGGAACACACTTTTGAGTCTCTGGATATAGTTCAAGTAATTGGTGCTTACAACAGGTCTCCCTTTGTTGGGCTCGGACCTTCTTCATTTATTCACTTGCGTCAAAGACTTTCGATTGTGCGAGGGAGGTTTGACTCGGACCATCACATGACCACTTCGACTTTATTCATGACTTTGTAATGGTTTCTGGTATCTGTAGTTCTCATACAAAGTTGACTTTCACTTTGGTTCCTCTCAACCGGGGTTACAGCATTCAACTTTCACAATTTCTCTGGCTTCCCTCAGTTAGACGCAACCCTTTTAACATTACTTCTCTCCCTCTTCAATCGCAACAGAGTTCGAAACACATCTTACCAAGACTTTCGACTGGGCGGTTTCCCTTCGCCTGACCACTCTGTTGTTTTTTACCTTTCTTCTTTAAAGTATTTATCATTTTTCCTGCAAGCTTCTCTTTGTTGCATGCCCTTGCTCAGTCTTTCAGGGTCAACCTCCACTGGGTTCGGACCCTTTCCCAAAGTTAATAGGGGTCTCCCTCTGCCGGGCCTGGACCCTTCTTTAAAAGTTCATCCACCGGTCGTGTGCTGCCTCCATTTCCATCTGAACTAGCAGGGTCCTAGTGGCCCTGCTCCTCTCCCCTTTCCATCGGGATACTGGAGGATGCCTTACACACCACCCGCAACAAAGGTAAGGCATGGGGGTTACTTCAGGAAAGCGCGATAAACCGTGGGTTTTTGCTTTGAAATACCATCTGACCCTTACAATGTGCATCGAGCTGTGAAGAACCTGCTGCACCTTTAACAATTTGTTTGATTTGGTGCATACTGCCTCCTGCTTCTTTTTTGCACTCGCATTGCCTCTTCTATTACTGATGCCTAGCCACTCCATCATGGCCACTTGCACCGCACGCACCAGAGTGCCTAGTGCCTTTGTTCTTGTTGTTGCTCCTGATTGGCCGGGCTTTTAGCCATCTCGGCCTATGGGAGAGCCGGCAGGCTTTGCCGGCCCACTCCCAAAGCTCCTGTCAGCTACCAGGTCGCTCCAGGGCGAGTACCCTTGCTATAATACCTATTTTACCGACTGAATTGACTCTTACATTTGTGTGTGCTGCCGCCCTGCAAATGCTGTAAGGCTCTATGAATGTACCTACCTTGAACTTTGTCTTGCACTTTGCGCGTTTTGTATTACTTCCATATGTTCCACTATGATGCAATTACCATATGCGCTTCCTTGCTGTAACCTGAAGCAATGCAACCAATCTCTTAAGAACAAGCACCTAGATACCACTGGGTTTTGTGCGCTATACAAATAAATAAATAAATAAATACAAAACGAAAAAGAATATCTTTGGACTTCCAGTACCATAATACAGTTCTTTGCATTTTGCTCACACTTCCACAGCTCCTCAAAACAGCATTCCCGTGGTTTTAGAAGCCGCCGGAGCAGTAGGGGAAATTTATCTGGGGTCAGAGTCCCGCCACCTGCCCCCCGCAGTGGCCTAGGTCCCCTGTTTAGCCCAGGGGAGGAGCTTTATTGTGGGTGCCACCAGGTAACCCCAGCTGCCCCCTGGTTTAGGTCCTCTGGAGGCACAGCTTCCACTCCACACTGCAGCATCCCCTGCGCAGTCAGGACGGGTAGTTCTTTCTCCTCCAGGTATTTCAGGTGCATCTCAGCTCCACAGGTCTCTCTCTGGTGTCCTGGCACCGTCCAGCATTCCCAGCTCGCTCCAAGTGTGCTCACCTGCTCTGCCTTTTATACTTCCTGGGAGTGCCAAGTGGAGTCAGGTGTGAGTAGTTAGAAAGGGAGGCCTAACCTTGCCAGGCCTCATTAGCGGGACAGTCCAGTCTTAAGGGAGCATAGTATTTCTTCTGTCTCTCAGTGATGTTTTGAGAGATCTTCATTGTCTCAGCTCCCTTCTTCCTCGTCTCTGTTTGTAGAAAAAAACCAGTGTGGAGGGATTGTGGGAGTTGTAGTTTATCTGATTAATTAGGGAAAAACTGTGGTGGGTTTTGTTCAAATAAACAGGGTGAGTGTGTGATGGTAAATAAATGTGTGTGATTTCGCAGAAAAGTACTGGGGTATAAAGCAACTGGTTTGACAATATTCTATGTCAACTGAGTTGGTACTTTTTGGAATTAGTGAGGGGGCAATGGGACAGGACTTACAATAACCTATATAGGATGTGTCAGAAAGGGGGGAATACCGTCTCTCGCCATCGGATGTCTCACCCCCATTCTGCGAGGATCCCTCACCCAGGTGATCCTCCCACGTTTGTCCACCGCCAGGTTCTAGATCCAACAGCAATGGCTGTGCCCTGGCCACCTGAGAAAGAGATCCCCAGGGTTCAGACAGTGAGACACCTTCAGGTTTCTCACATTACCAACATCTCAAACTAACTTGAAATACGAACCCATCCTGGTCAGTCCTCCAAATTGCACCACTTGACAGCCACACCCAAACCACAACGAGCATCCGCTTTTAACCGACTCATTGCCAGTTAGCCGCTTGGACCAATACGACACACTGCACCCAAACCTAGTTCAACCCGCATCTGCACCACTTCAGAGCCCGGTTCGACACTGTCAGACCCCTTAAACTTGGAATCAGGCACTGTGAAGTGACGCTGCTCCCCGCGTCCTCCTTGGGGCCCTAGAGACGGGTTTAGTCCCTTTTGCACCATTTTCCTGCAAGACATATTCCTTCTGAACTTCTTGTTGCATTTCTTGCCTGTTTTTCATCCCTGCTTTGTACCCAGTGTGGGTTTTTGAAGTGTTATTTTATGCTGTGTGAGCAGTTTACCCACTACTCATCCTTGTACTTCTGCAGAGCAGACGTCATTTCGTCACAATAAGGTGTTCTCCAGCTTTTCTTGCATGATTTCTTTAATCTAGCTCAGAAAATCTGGATAAGGAGGTATCCCCATGACATATGGAACTATGTTCCTGGATTGCCAAACCCTTTTGAACATTTACGTGAACTTCCTGGGAACATTCTCAATACAGGGTCATACTGCCATCTATGCAATATTTTAAAAGTGGGGGTCATTGCATTACATGATACATTTCCTTGGATAGTTAAATTGCAGACCTTTTTCCAAAACTTCTCAGGGAGTGTCTGTATGAAGTCATTTTCTCATTGCTTTTTTAAATCTTGAACCTTCTTGGGATCTACTAAGTAACAAAACTTTATATAGGTTTGATATCATCCCGTTCATGTTTTGGGCTCCGTTCCATATATTCTCATCCTGTGTAAGTTCACCTCTTACTATGTCCTTCCATTCAGCCTGTAAGATTGTCCCTTTTCTCCTTAGATTCTGGAAAAGCCGAAACCTTATGTGGCCTAACAATTCCCTAACTTGTTCATTTTCCCTAAATTTTGAATCTAAAAAAAGGTGTCCCACCTTTTCTTGTGCTGCATCAGACCATATCTTAGAGGCTGTCCCTCCTACTACAAATCCATCCGTTTCCGGCATAGAAGGCTCATTGACGAGGGCCATAGGTGGTTATTCTTTGCGTCATCCTTTTATAATACCCAACACTAGATGGGTTCTTACTTTATTTAGCACAATTCTCCCAGGTGTCCAAAAATAATGCCTTGCCTTTTTTGGGTGTGTCACGCAGTATTTCAGGTATGTCCAATAAGTTCTGAAATTGTCACTCGTATGTTCCTAGAAAGCTCTGAGCAGGCGAGCCTTAAAGTATATCTCCAATGTTGATAGCCCAAAGCCTCCCTCCTACTTTGGTAAGGAGAGCATTGCTCTGCTTAGCCTAGCCTTCATACGGCCCCACATCATCAACACAATTTTAAAAATAATGGACCAAATTGCTAAATTCTACATAAAAGAAAATAAATAAAAAACGACTAAGTATTTACAAGCTGTTCTGTAATTGGGGCATGTGAGATATTCTGGTACTTCGGATGCCAGGTATGCAAATGTACACAAGAGTATTTCTACATGGCAAATAATGTATGAGCCCCTCAGAAAACATTGTGCCCAGCAAAATAAGCAATGCAAAATAGAAAATTATTTGTGAAACTTCAATACAGCCGTTCCAGATGCAGTCTGCCATTCCAAAATGGGAACAATGCTAATCATATGTCAGTAGAAAATTACTTGGGTTTTAAATATGTTGCCAGGCTATGCTATTATACCAGTTTTTTAATACCGTGCAATGAGATATTAAGCTTTCACTGTTCCTTTGCTAGTTCATAGAATATATACCAGAAAGGCCAAAAGATAAACAATATTGAATCCGAAATTGTTAATATATAGAGGTGTGTTGACATTACCCAACAAGATTATTACCATAGTATTTCTAGGTGGGCGGTTGTAAAGACTGGAGGGGGTATCTGTACTTCTGTCCTCTATATGTTTGGGACAAAGGCACAGAGCACCCTCGCCAAGGTTCTCTATACGGTAGCTTGGACGAACAACCACGCCTTAAGCACTTAGGAGGTGATGCAGGCTGGTTCTTTAGTACCATGAGTCCCCAAACCCCACAAAGGAATGTCCACACACTATATTAGGTGATAACACAGTTTCTTTTATATAAAATAAGGTTCAGTGATATATATATATACATATAAATAATAACACTTTGTACTCAGGCAGTTCTATTCAAAGAAAGGCAAATACATACACTGTATGTGATACCAATACTTAAATTCAGTAATAAATGCCCCAACTGCAGACAGTTTCAAATAGGCATGTGAATTCTTAAGTGAGGTCTAACAGCATAGATTAGGAAAGAAATGCAGGCTAGTTATGAATTTTGGCAGAATGCTTTCTTTAGACTAGATCCACAATTCTGTATGAGGATCCCCCATTTGGGAAACCTGTAATGGAAACGTTAGGGAGTAACCTATCTTGTCTTTTACAGTACAGTCCAAAAATGTTCAATAACCCTCTACTTTCTTCTTAAATGTTTTACCACCCCAAAGTACCTGAGAGGCCACAGGAGAACAGGATCCAAGATGAATCTGGGAACCCTGGACGACTCCTGAGGTTAGAAGATGCTCTTCCTCATCACATACCTTTGGTGCCTTGGCAGGCGAGGTGGCAGAGCTTCTCGGTTTCACTCGTCGCTTCCCTTCGAAGAAGGAACAACTGGGATGCTGAGTCCAGGAAGAAAAATTGAACCAAAGTCTTTCGGAAGTACAGCAGTTTGGCTCTTCGTGGTGCTCTCCGTTGGTCGATGATTTCTCAGACTCTAGAAGTCCTGCGAAGATGAAACATTCTGTGCGCTCCTTAAAGACTTGGCACATGAGAGTAAGACCTTTGGGGACCTTCAATCACTTCTGGTGGTGACTTGGCGGGTCTCAGATGTGTAGACAGTGGAATTTCAGAAGCAAGCAAACTCGGAAATGAAGAGATAGTTCAGTGTTCAGATCAAGGATGACTCGGCGGTTCCCTTGCAGAAGCTTTGACGCCATTACCTGTAACCAAACCAGTGTTGTGGCAGTTCGGAGAGGCAGGGGGACACAGGGGTCATTTTCTTAGTTCTGCATTTGCTGGGAATGCCAATCAGAGGCTCCAGGACAAGGTGAGTCATTTTGTTGCACTCACAGTGCACCAAGCTTGGCTGGAACCTACAGAGGTTCCTTAACCTCCAGTGACAGGTCCCTGGTCCCAATACAGGTACAGTGATGCCTTGGCCCAACAGTAGTCACCCCCACTGTGCCCTGGGGATGGTTATGTGGCAGAGCTCTCCTGTGTCTTGGATACCTTCTATCTTCTCTTCCCTGGCAGATGACTTTGGGATAGACTGTGGGCCTCATCACGAGTTTGGCGGTAACCCTTAAATCTGGCAGTCGCGCTATTACCACCGGATTTAAGGGTCCGCCAAATCAGGGCTTCGGCAGATTTCTCCCCAGCTCTGAGCTGGGGAAAATCCGCCGAAAATTCGCGCTATTACTGCCGGCGGGAAATCCGCTGGTGGTAAAAGCGCGAAAATTCCTCATTGAGCCCAATGGGGAATGGGGCATTCCCGAATAGGCTCAGTGGGGAATGGGGAATTCCATTACCGCCAAACCCGTGATCCGGCGCTAATAGCACTGGGGGTTTGACGGTAGGGCTCATACCACCGGCGTTACCGCCCAACTCGTGATGAGGCCCTATATCTCCAACAGAGATCCTGATAAATTCTTCTTCTGCTTGTGGAAGTCCAGACATGAATCAAAGATTGAGGAGGTGCCCCTCTCTTTTTAAAGTCAGGGCATTGGTCCAAAGAAATACGATTTTAAGTGGTCCAATCCCAGTTGTTGTAAAAATTGCTCTTTGCCATATGTGGTCACCCCCAGAGTACCTTGCTTGCAGGAAATGAAGGGGACAGGCAAAGCAAGAGAGCCCAACAGAAAACAAGATATTGGAACCCCCTCCCTTCCCTCTCTGGCTGCTCTAACTCCACCCCATTCCCATGCCTGCTGAATTCAAAGGCATTCCAGGGATCTGCATCATATGGAGGCTAGCTTTGTTATGTCAGGGCTGCCTCTAAAGCACCATTGCCAGGAGTCCTCCTGGGAGAGGTTTCTATGCCATGGGAGAAGGCGTTACCCTTATTGATGGAGAACCAAGGAGACAGCATCTTGCCTATTGTTGCACCTAGCAGCTGTGGAGACAGTCAGCCTAGACACCAATCCACATCTGTCCTGTCATGGTTAAGCCTGATCACAGATCAGACCCTGCTGTGATATCACATTCATGTGGCTTTATAACTGTTTGCTCTTAGCAGTTACCACGCCACCCCTGGCATGATTATTAAGGATTTACCTGCCACCAGGCTGCCTAAGGCATACAAGTATCAAAACGTAGTGCAGAGGTGCAGACAGTTAAAATGCTACCTTTGCCTGCAGAGAGTGTATCCCAGCAGTTGTCAGGGATGCACAGGTGGACTTTAGCCTGCTCTGTCTGTGCCACTGATGAACTAGCACTGTAAATGTCAGTAGGCACCTTTGTGCATTATCATATTGGTTTGGAGCATTTTATAAGAGGTAGTCTGTTTAGAAGATCTCCATTTCAGAAACAAAATGTCCTGCCTGCATCATTTTATTCAAAAAAAAGATTTAAAAAAAAGCCAGAGCTTTCACGCCTTCGCAGGTAGCAATCCATCACAGTGAGTTTCTACATCGCCACAAACCACTGTCAACTCTCCAGAAAAATGTCATGTCAGTAAGAACAGCACATGCCAGTGTTGCACCAGTGAAAGGCCCAGTCATGCTGTAGCCCATATTTCCTTGAAAAATGATCATGCCGGTTAACTGCCTCCTGAAAAATGTTCTGCCAGTTTCATCGCTGTCATGCCAGTGCTGCTCCAATTAATCACATTATTACGTTGTGTGTTCTTTCTAAAACAGAAAGTAGATGGTCATCTGGCGGTGGTGCATTTCTCTACGGGGCAAGCTTAGGTGGAAGTGGAGGTGGGCTGGATCTTGCAACTTTTCCCCCTCCCTTAATGGAGAGATGTGTCTGCTGGTTGTGGGCTTCCCTGTTGGACTGCAGCCAAGGAGTCATTGCCCATTCGTTTAAGGGTACTGTTCAAGCACTTCCATAAGGCAGCATTTGACTAAATATGAGCACCCCTTGCCATGTTAGAGGCTTTGTGGAGCTAGGGTCCTGCTATCAGAACTTAACCCCTTCGATCTCTCTCCCATACAGCTCCAAGAGGTGATCACACACTGCAGGTAAGAAGGAGTACTCGCCCCTATTGCACTCGGCCCACAAACACAACACTGGGACACACGTGTCATATTGTCCTGAATCTTAATTGAGCCAGTAAGCAAAAAATAAGCATCGAATTAAAATTGTACTGAACAAGTGACATGTAACATGAAATAGACTGGACAAGTATGCAAGTCATATTTACATACCCAAGCACATGAAAAACGCACACATTGTGGACAAGCCTCAACTTTTCTTTTTATTTAGTCCGATTTTGGATTTCCGACGCAGGCCCCATACCCCAACGTCCGCATCCTTCCACTTACTGACGTGGTCAACCGCTTCAGCGCTCTCACAGTGAATTTAAATGTGTTTGAAGGAACGGATTGTCTAAAACCAGTTCAGCGAGCAAAGGTCACTGCGGTGAACACAGAGATGGTAGCAATCGCTCCCATAACACACTTCGCATTGGTAAGCGCGCGACGCTTATCAACGCGCACCGGCATCTGGAATCGTGCCCTCGGCATTTATTTGACATCCTCGAGTAAACGGGTTCACTGATAGCAGAGGGCTATGCAAACATTCCAGAGGTGCTGGGTAATTGAAACCATCTCTGGGCCAAGGGGCCTTCAATTATCAGACTTGGGGGAAAAAGCGGCACACCAGGGTCCAGGCTCCTCGCGCGCAGGTGTTTATTTTTCCAACTGCCAGCCAGGCTACAGTGCTGAAATAACGTGGCCGAGGGCACACGATCTCTTCTGCAGTTTGGAGTCAAAGGAGGAACTCATTTTTGTTTCGCGCCAATTGTCGCAATTCTGATGGGATTATTTACTCAGGGCAGTGGCATCACATAAGAACACGGGTTTAGTTGTACGCCAGCACCCCCTTAATCCGTCCTGCGGTGCACCCTTCCATCCAGTCTGACTTCTGACATCCATTGCAAAAGCCTGCCATTGCCGGGGAAATGAGCTCCAAATTGCTTGCATTGGAGGGGCTGCGTGGGATCAGAGAGCGTGTATCGCGTTACAGCAGACTAATTATATATTGCACCAGTCAAGCTGGATGTCAACATACTGCATTAGTGCATTATCATTGATAATACATCTTTGACAGTAATCCGAAACATCTGCAAAGAGCCCATCGCTGCAACTGAATGCCCGATAACCCCGCCGAGTAAATCGGCTTCCAGTAAACGCTGAGGCGCAAATGTAGTTAAATGTAATTCAGGACAACATACGAGTAGCAGTATTCATGGCAAAAACCATGTTTCTTTTAATGTAATTAATCAGGGAAATACAAGAACGAAACGAAAGACGGAGAGTCCGAGCACTGGGCCTTGCAATCATGGGCGTAGGACATGGGGGCGACAGGGGGGACAAATCCCCCCCACAATTGTAAGTGGGGGGGTGGGATGTAATGTCATTTATACCCCCCAGAATATGTTTGGTGTGTTGTACAGGGATCTGTTTTTGAAGTGGGGGGAGGGGCTGCCCTTTCCCCCCGACCCCCAAAGCATGGGGGCAATACCCTCGGGGCAGATGGGTGATCATCTGCCCCCAGGGAAGGGGGCAAACAAAAAAAATATATATATATTTTTTAAACATAGTTTTGGGTGGGGGTGGGTGCGGGTGGGGCCATTAGCCACCAGGAATTTTTGCAAGGGGGTGGCCCTCTCCCCCACCCTAAGTGGATGGGGGCACCTTATGTAGCCCTCCCTGGGGGCAGATTTCTGCCCCTAGGAAGGGGTACATGAGAAGACCCCCATCCATTTGGGGTCGGGGGAGAGGCCACTGTAAATATTGGCAGAACCACCCCCCCCCCCCAAGATTGGGGCAGTACGTTTTGACCCCCCTGGGGGCAGATGGCCACACACATGTGCCCATCTGCCCCTAGGGAATGGGCAAAACTAAAAATGTATCTTGTTTGGGGTGGGGGGACCCACTAGACCACCAGGATTTTTTGTGTTTGAAAGGGGGGTGGCCCTCTCCCCCCACCCTGAGTGGATGGGGCACCTTATGTAGCCCTCCCTGGGGGCAGATTTCTGCCCCTAGGAAGGGGTACATGAGATGCCCCCCATCCATTTGGGGTGGGGGGGCAGGCCACTGCAAATATTGGCAGATCCGGCCCCCAAGCCTGGGGCAGTACATTTTGCCACCCCCCCGGGGGCAGATGGCCACACACATGTGCCCATCTGCCCCTAGGAAAGGGGCAAAACAAAAATAAAACAAATGATAACTTGTTTTTGGGTGGGTGTGGGGGGGCCACTGAACCACCATGGATGTTATTAGTGGAAAGGGGGTGGCCCTCTGCCCCACCCCAAATGGATGGGGGCATCTCATGTAGCCCTCCCTGGGGGCAGATTGCTAGATTGGGGTTATCAGTGGGTTAGCGAGAAGGAAGGACATCTGTTGTTGGCGGCGTGTTTCGGTGGGTGGGCAGAGGGAAATGTCTCTGAAATTTGGTGGAAAAAACCACAATTTTCAGACATTTCACGCCGCCAACAACACATGTCCTACCATCCTGCGTTCCCACAGGTGTCCCAACGAAAACGGTACCTCACATGTGTGGGTGCACCTACCTGGGCGCAAAGGGAAAAGGCTAACCCACTGGTAACCCCAAGCCTTTCGGCAGAGCAGATTTTGCTCATGTGGACAACATACAGATTTTGGCCTATAGTGTCGAAGCCACCAAGGAAAACAGGAAACCTCATGCATTTCCAAAAAGAGGACACCCGTGGGAATCCACAGAGGTCTGACTTGCGTGAATCGCCCCAGAATTTATTACCCACAATCCCTGGCAAAGTCCAAAACGTTACGACCGCCTACATTTGGGGAAAAAGGGGCCAAATTTGGCCGAGATATCTTATGTAACAAAAAAGTTACAAGGGATTGAATGGCGACATACCGAAATCACCAAAAAAGGCCTTGGCAGAAATACCCATGGCTGTTAAGGGGTTAAGACGGTAAAGCCCCAGAAGAGATATCATTTGTAAGGTAGATCAGTGAGTTAATGCTCCAAATGCAGATTGTGCACAGGAATATGTAACACCCATGTTCAGCACCTGCCTTAATCTTCCGGTGGGATAATATGCGGAGTGAATGCATTCAGCTTCCGATGAACACAGCATTTTCCAGGTCAATTTGTTCAGAAAAAGTTGTGGAAAACACTACTACTGTCGCTTTTTCTAATTGCCCGGATTTTCGTGCATTTTCTGGGTGGAGTTCGAGAGCCGAGTGGACACACCAGGACCCCCTGTATTTCCCGCTCCACCAGACAAATGCAGCCTTACTACCAGGATGGATTCTCATGCTGGAAATAAGGAAAGGGATTCCTTTGGGATCTCCTTGGAAATTAAACCTGGTAAAAGCGGGCAGAGTCCAGAGGAAGCCATTGTCAATTCCGCCAGCAATCGCTAATTGTGCGAGGTATTTACACTCTTCAAGAGTGGAAAAGCAATGTGATTTCACCTGCCTTTTACGCTAAAATCTTCAATTTTGTGGCGGAAAAGTAAAAAATTGCGCCAATGGAAGTGGTCCACTCCATGCTGTATACTTTGCGCCTTGATGCTTGTGGGTTTTGCGTGATGCTACACATGTAATAAATAAATAAATACATTTAACCTGACCCCAGATAAATGGCAATTCGTGATCAGGATGAGTGAGCATGGCATGTCGCTGATAAGAGGGTATCCTGTGCTTTTTGAGTGTGTTGGCAAATGCCCTTAATTGCCATCTCACATTAAACAGGTGCTTAAACCCATCAGTGTGGATTGCGCAATAATAATTCGACAGAGGTATATCAAATGGCCAATTTAGCTCTTTGGGTGACATTATCAAAGTGGGAGAATGTTGCCCAGAATGTGCCACTTTCTCTGTGGAGTGAATTGTGCCCACCCCGAGGAAGAAGTGTGAAAAACCCACAAGGGCACCGTGTCCTACTCTTTCTGTGTGTGTCTTCCCCACAGGGCGACAGATGCCGACTCAGACATGGGTAAGTCTCAGGTGGCAAGCCTTGTACCCTAGTTGATGTGGCAAAGGATTCCAGACTTCCGAGGCTGATAACATTAGTAGCATTGAGTTACATGCCATCTGACAGGTATGTGTGATAAAGTTGCAAAGCAGTGCTGTTAGTGCGCTAAAGCAGGAGGCAATGTCTGCCCACCCTCAAAGGGTACGTACGAACAAAAGTAATAGGCCCCTGCCCCCATAATGGCTGTAAGGGCCAGGCTCCAAACCAGGGCAAGAATGCCCTCCAATCATCCATGCCCACGAGTAGGGTACCCCTCATGCTCCAGGAACCCAGTTGAGCAACCTCTGTGCTTTCCAGGTGATACTACCATTATTTAAAGCCAGAGGTTTAAAAGGTAATCGCTTAATTGCAGCTAGAAATTAGCTCCTGGCGTGATCAAAATGTCTTAAACAAGTGTGACATCATCCCCTTCATTTATAAGCAATATGTGTGGTCTCGCGTTTCTTCATCCACTGAATTACTGTTAGAAACAAAGGCAAGAGTTGTGTCTCTTGTGTAGGCATTAGGAAGGCAGTTGCCAGCCTCTGGCATAATATGCCCACGTTCTTCCAATATTGGCTAGCTGTTTCCCTCTTATGGCCAGGTAGAACCATTATGGCAGTGACTGGCAAATGCCTTTCCCCGGCATACAGTAAAGCGGAAATAAGAGGCCAATTCAAGACACGGAACAAATAGCAGTTAAGACAGACTACAGCTGCCATTGCTGTGTTAGGGAGAATATGTTGAGTGGTCATGCAAGGAGGTATGTATTAAGCAAGCAAGCAGTGAGACAAGGGAGAGGCAAAGAAAGGCCAGAGGGGTTCTTTGAATAGCGTAACAGGGCAGAGGACCCATGCTCTGCCGTCCTAGTAACATATGAGAGAATCAAATAGATCAGGCTTTGCAGCAAATGTTAAACGAGAAAGGAACAGAGTCCAGCTCTGCATTCAGAATAACAAAGGCAAGAAAGGCAAGGCGCTAAAGCCAGCATGAGATGGAAGAAGAGGTACCAGACTCATCTTGAGTCCCGGCCCTCGCAGGGGCGCTAGAGGGGCAGCCTACATAGCGGGCTGCCCCTCTGGCCACCTCCCCCTGGGTGCACATACACCCCACTTACTAGGCATCCCCCGGGTCTGATGCATCCGGCCGCGGACCTGGGGAGTGCTTATAAGGGGGTGGGCTTGCGATCGCTCATCCTCCTTGTTTGCTGTACCCCCATCCCCAGAGGACAGTCAAAGCAGCAACATCACACACCTGGCCCCTCTACTCCAATAACAGGGCTTACTCAGAGGTACAAGCAAGATTTCCTCTTTCTTTGAAACCGCCATCCTTCCATTCTAAGAGACACATACGTCTCCTTGCCCCACCCAAAAAAAGTAGCAACTTGCAGTTGGTAGAAAAGGCTGCAACTCCTTTATTTGGCAGGAATCCACTTACAGGTGATCTGCCTCTTAACAAGCTGACGTCCTAGCTGTGGCCCACTGGAAGTAATTGTTATTTCCTCTCTCTTACCATGAGCTCATAGTCAGATGACAAATCCAGAAATGCAACATATAGACATGTTCTTTGCTTAATTTTATTCTGTTTTCTTTTCTTCTTTTCTCTTGTTTTATACAGTGATGATATTTGTAATTTAATATATACTGCTATTTTAATTTTAATGTTGTGAAAAGTCGAGTTCTTTGGCTAAAACACAATAAATAAAGAAAGAAAGCAAAGTCCCCAAGGTGTCCCCTGTCCCCTCCAGATTTTATGTGTCTCCTATGCCCCTGCTTGCAATGCTTGCTATGCCTTCTCTCTCTTCTCCGGCTTCCTTGCCCCCACCTCTGCCTCCTCCTTGGCTACCTTGCCCCCTCCTCCTTCCTCTTCTGCACCCCCCCAGGCTCCTTCTACACCTCCCCATGGGTACCTCTGATTTGTACCCACCCACGAAAGTCTTTCAAGGTTGGCAACCTCCATATTGCCACTCTCAAATCTTGCTTGGCCGTCAAACACTCTTCTGTTTTATGCCACCTCCTGGAAGAACTCGACCTCGATGTTCTCGGTCTTACCGAGACATGGTTCATGGCTACCTCTGTCACAAGCTTTGACGTTCTCCTCCCTGATGGCTACAAGATCCTCTCCGTGCCCAGATCCAACCCTCCCAGTGGGTGTGTAGCCTTGATCTTCCCTGAGTGGATTCCTGCCTCTGGCATCCATATGCAGGCCTACTCCTCCATCGAATGTCTTGTCTGCAGGCTTTCTCTCTCTCCTGGCCTCTCCTTCACTACTACTTGCTACTATCTATCAGCCACCTGGTCAGACTACCTTTTTCCTCTCTGAGTGGACTGACCTCTCCTCATCTCTCCTGACCTCGATCACTCAACCCCTCCTCCTTGGAGACCTCGACATCCACCTGGATGCTTCCTGTCCCTCCTCTGGACTCTTTCACAACCTCTGTGACTCTTTCTCTCTCTTTCTATTCTTACCTCTGGCCCGACTCACTCTGCAGGGCACACCCTGGATGTTCTCATCTCTTCTGACCTCCCCCTCTCTAACCCTCTCACCACTCCTCTCTCCTGGAGCAATCACTTTCTCCTTTCTCTCTCCTTCTCTACCCCTCAGGCCAAGCCAACTCCAGCACTGACACCTACCTTCTCGGTCACCCGACCCATGAAGCATGTATCAGTTGAGGCTTTTGCTGCCACTTTCTCTCCCCCTCTTCCACCTCTGGCTGACTTACATCCTGACACAGCCCTTTCCAAGATCCACTCGTCTATCACTGATACCCTCGATGTTCTTGCCCCTGTCATGAGGATCCGTTTGAAGCCCAAAGCCAAGTGCAACTCCTGGTACCACTGTGACCTCGTCACCCTTAAACGCAAGTGTAGGGTGGCTGAGTGGAAATGGATGGCATCTTGTGCATCCTCTGACAAACTGGCCTGCCACCTGCTCCAAAGGCAATAATGGCTCTCTGTCCGCACTAAGAAGAGAGCCCACATCCAAGCCCGCGTTTCTGCGGCATCTAACAACTCGGCCTAACTCTTTAAAATCTGCAAGGAGGTGGCCAATCCTGCTGCAGTCTCTACTTCTCCTGTCCCCTCCTAGGCCCTCTGTACGGCCCTGGCTTCTCTTCCTCTACTGCTCTTCCCGCTTTTCTCTCTGCTACTTCTGGCACCCCTGTGGCCACCTCTCTTCCTTTCCACTGTTCTCCCCATATGAGATTTCTAGACAAGTCCAATCTATGAAAGTCTCATCAAAACAGGTAGGTCCTTCCCTGTTCTTCCAAAACCATCAGGGACTATATTGATACCCTTGCTCCTGCCCTGGCCGACTTCTGCAATCACTCCTTCACCACCAGACTCTTGCCCTCGCCCTGAAGCACTCTCTTGTGCACCCTCCTCTCAAGAAACCCTCAGCCGACCCCTCCTGCCCGGCTAACTATCGCCCAATCTCCATCACTACTTTCCTGGGCAAACTCCTGGAAAGGCTGGCCATCTCCCAGCTTAACCTCCACACTGATTCTGTTGGTTGTCTCCATGACCATCTGTCTGGATTCAGAGCAGCAAGAAGCACAGAAGCTGCTTTCCTGAAACTCTGTGATGACCTGCTCTCTAACCTTGATTATAATCTCCACTCTGTCCTCATTTTACTCAATCTCTCTACTGCCTTTGACACCGTTAACCATGCCATCCTGCTGAACCACCTCTGTGATAACCTGGGTGTCACTGATCAGGCCCTGGCAGGGCTGACCTCTTTCCTCTCCAACCGACCCTCCCAGGTCCAACTTGGGTCCTTCCTTTCCTCTATCTCACTCTCTACCTGTGGTGTTCCCCAGGGGTATAACCTCCCTCCCTGGCTTTTCAACCAATACCTGGCACCTCTTACCCACTGCATTGCTGCGCTCTGCGCCAACTTTCAGTGCTATGTGGATGACACTCAGCTCGGTTTCAGGCTCCCGTCTGCCACCTCTTCTACCTCTCTCATCTCGGACTGTCTGTCTACAATCCAGGAGTGGTGTGCTACCAATGACCTCTGCCTTAATGCCAGCAAGACGGAGATCCTCCTCATTGGCCCACCTGCCCTTCCATTCCTGTCACTCTGGCCGGCCTCCCTTGGCCCTCTTCCTGCTCTCACCTGTGGAGCTAAGAACCTCGGGGTCATCTTCGACTCCACACTTTCCTTTTCTCATCACATATCTAATGTCTCTAAGAAGTCAAACTACCAACTGCACCCCCTCAGAAGTATTTTTCCGTTCCTTACCTTCCCCTCAGAAGCTCACTGTCTCTAGAGCTCTGGTTCTCTCTGGGATCGAATACTCCAACAACCCCTTTCTAAATCGGCCTGCTTCTACTCTCTGCCCTCTGCAACACATCCAGAACAGGACTGCAAGACTTGTCCTTAGCCTCAAGCCCAGGGATCGTATCTCTCCAGTCCTGAAATCTCTTCATTGGCTCCCAGTGGATGCAAGGATTAAGTTCAAGAGCCAGCCTCCCTGCCTCTCTGAAACTTGAGGAGAACCACCTTTGGTTCCGGAAGCACTTCAAGACCTTCCTCTTTGCTTCTGCCTTCTCTCTCCCTCTCCCCTGCTGATCTCGGTCTGTTACTGCACTGGGCACCTGGCTACCCTCTGAAATCGGGCTCAGGACCCTGCACACCCAGCTGCATATTTGCGCTGCCTACTGGCAACCCTTGCACTTGGGTCTGTATTGCAAACCTTACTGTCCCCTTACCTGCACTTATTAGACACCCGTTGTCTGCGCTTAACTCTTGCACTTGCCACCTGCTGGCCGCATTATTTGTTGCAGTTTTGATCCCGTGTTCAGCACTTTCCACTACTCCCTTGCCCCTTGCACTTTCCCCCTTCCCTCTCCCCTGCACTTGCGCGATCTCAATGTCACTGGACCTAGTAAGATTGTTGTCTTGTCCCCCCTTGTTACCCTCCCTTCCCTCATCGCGCCTTGAAACACTTGTGTATGGGCATGCTATAAATAAAATATCATATATCATATCATGTTATTAGTGCCAACTGGGGTTGACTCAATATGTACTGGAAATGGGCACAGAGGATCCTCGAGGATTATTAAAGTAATGCACCTAAATTCAATATGTTTATAACACCCAGAAGCACCCATCCTTACATTTTATTAAAACACCAGGGACCCCCCCCCCCTTTTGTTCCATTAGCATACGCACTTTCAGATTTCTAGAATCTTGTTCTGCTCTACTTTTCTTTCTTGCTTCCCTAAATAGTGAGGTTTATGTTCATTTCCACTGGGGCAAAATAGGACGTTTAGAACTCTTCAAACCCTCATGCAATAGAACTTACTCTGTTTAATTAAAATGCAGGCATGTCACCTGGGCTCCGCAGGTTAGCGGATTCTGTGCCACAGAAAATACAGAAACATAGAAAAGAAGAGGCAAATCATAGTGGTCAGAATATGTAAATGTACAAAGATACAGTGCATTAAATTACATGCTACTAATGTGACGTTAAGCACCCGTTCCAAGGGCTGAAACCGGTGACAACGTCCCGACAGCCCGAGTTTGCACCGGGACATTACCACCCGTTCCATCCCTTGAAACAGGTGCTTAACGCCATTAGCACCCGTGTCCTAAGGGCTGGGATGGGGCTCATTAAAAGTATTTTCGTTCCATAAACGAAACGCCTCGCTACATCCTGTTCGCAGAAGGAAAATACCATTCAAAGATGGCCACCATGGAAAGGGAAGGCGGGGCTCTGTCTGGAGCCCCTCCCCCCTTTTCATGGTGAGCTTCAGGAGATGAGAGGAAAGAGTGGCTGCAATGGTGGCACTCGCCGGCCGAATGAGGTAACTAAATGATTAAAAACAAAGGGGGTGAGGGGAAGATGGCAGTGGGGGTACCGGCCTTCAGGCGGCTTGGAACGTGGGATGAGATTGTCGATTCAGCCTGCGTTCCTAGCCACCTGATTGGTTGGCTCCCCCCATCAGGATGCTAATGATCCATTTGTCGGTCCTGAGAACAAATAGACAGGAGGGATACCTAAGCTACTAATAAGCAGGCTAATGTTAAGAAAAGTCATTGTGACCAGGACTGCTCTTGTTCTTCCCATAAACGTAAGCAAGTTGTTTTTTTATTCATTCCTAGATGCCTGTTAACAAGTGGAAATGTCACATCACATGTGCAAAGCCTGGTCAATTTAGCAAAGCAGAGGAGTTTATTTACTAGGTGGCTGTATGCCTTTGTGTCTGTGTGTGCACATGTCATGTGATGAGGTCCTGCATGCAGCAACAAGGTCTGAATGGCTTTTTGAGCCGGTGGATGATGGAGCTGAGGGGAGGACCCACTGGTCACCCTACCTTGGTCCCCGTCCCATTGCAGGGGAAGAGCCACTGAAACCCCTAGTATTGGCCCGTCTCCAACTAAAAGAGCCCGAAGCCCTCTCTATGCAGACCCAAATCCCTAGCAAGGGAAAACAAGAAGACATCTATTGAAGCCCTCAATGGTTACAATGTTTCAATTTTGTGGCTTCCCCACTGCATAATTAACCACATATGATACAAAGTTACCAATTCATTGTCACTGAGCAGAGCATTCCCTCGCCAAGGACTCAATGTAGCATACTCTGGCAGGAGACCTGGGCCCGGCACAGGAAACACTAGAAAGTGATAGGAAGGGGAGAGTTAAAACCAAGACAGCAGATAGGCTAGATGAGTTTTGGTTCATACTGCTAAACCAAAATAAAGACCAGCAACCAACCCAAAGGCTGCCTGAATTACATGACACATGTGCAAACACTCCGCACAAGCCCAGCCCAGGGGAAGGTGGGAGAGCCCCAAAACAAGAGACTCCAGTCATTTGGTGGGAGTTGTTGGTGGAGATTGTGTCAAGCAGATAAAGAGGGCTGGCAAGCGATACAAGGAACTTTAAAGAGATATTGGTGGCGAGAAGGGGCAGAAGGAGGACGCTGTGATAACATCAGTAGTTGGGTGTATTAGTATTTTGTATTTGGGTTTATATAGTGCCAACCTACCTAGGAAGCAAAGGTGTGCCATACAAGTAATTTGGGGTTAACAGAGATCAGTGGAAGGGGAGGTTAAAGATTAAAGTAGCTTGGATAGCCCATACTATAGGGGTGGTACATACCTAGTAGCAGCAGGTCGTAATTGACCCTTAGGCATTATTCCCTGAATAGTAGGGTCTTGAGTTGCTTCCTGAACTGCAAGTGCTTTGGAGCCACCCTGACTGCTGCCAGGATGGTGTTGCAGTAGACTGGGAAGTAGAAAATAGAAGGTGTCTTTTCTTTGAAAGCCAATTTGGTCTCAAGCTTCACAATGGTCTGAGTCCTAAAAAGAATGTGTCCCACTTGAGACAGTGAGCTCTGTAGCTATCTAGGTGGATGTTTGGGCAGTAGTTGCCTCATACGTGATGCATGCAGTTTGGAAGAGGATCATGTCCTGGGATGGGTAGCAAGTGTGATTGCCTTAGGATAGGTTTAATGTGGTCAAATGTATTAGTTCCCTTCATAAGAAATGCAGTAGCATTTTGAACGGCCCTAATGGAGGCTAGGTGTGTGGCTAGGATGCCAGTGAGGGCATTACCTGCATCGAGGAATGAGATTAAGAGGGCCTGGACTGTGATAAAATACTGGTGGGAGGATGGGTTTTATCTTCCTGAGGAGTGGTAGTTGATACTAGGCAGTTTTTTGTTGTTCATATGTTGCACGAAAGAGAGATTGCTGTCAATACTATACCTGAGTGGTTTGACGCATGGGGCAAGTGGAGGCATGAATCCATCAGATAGCTGCATGTAATTTGGTTACCCTTGGATGGCACTCTGTTTAGATGTATAGGCTAGTAGGATGATTTCCGTGTTGGTGGGATTAAGCTTCATTAAGGTAAGTGACACCAATCCTAGGTGGAGACGAGGCATCTCCTGAGGCGTGAAATGTCTGGAGTAATTTTGTGGTATAAAGGAGTATCACTGGTGTGTTGGGGAAGTTGCACACATTATATGAGTCATAGAGAAGTGACTCACACATTTCCACATAGAGTTTGAAGACTAGTGAGGAGAGCACTGATCCCTGGGGTTCTCCACAGTGACTGGGTTATGGTCCAATCTGAAGGTACTCATATGGATTGTTTGATATTTGTCCAAGAGGTAGGAGGTAAACCAATTGAGGGCTGAGCCACATTCTATCTGCGAGTAGGCTTGAAAGTTTGAATTGTCTGTGTCAAATGTGGCAGAGAGGTTGGGGAGAACATAGAAGCATGAGTCACCTTTATCCATGATTTGGAAAGCATGATCTATGACTTGGAAGGTGGCAGCTGTTGTGTTCTGTCTGAGTATGAATCCAGATTGGTGGTCATGGAGCAGGTCTTGTTGGTAAATGCAGAGTTGGTTGGCAAGTGGCTTCTCAATGAATGGAAGGTTAGTGATCAGCCATAATTAGCATTCTTGCCTGGCTCAAGAGTGGGTTTTTTCAGGGGTGGACAGATTAATCCTGTTTTTAAGGTTCTTGGGACGATGCCCCGATCAAGAATGGGATTGACTACTTGGAGGAGAAGGATACCGTTGGATCCCAAAAACTGTTTTTGAACAAGGAAGAAGGATGTCATTCTTGTATAAAGTAGGCTTTACTGGTGCAAGAGCATGAGCGAGTTCCTTATGGTGAAGGTGGTGCAGAGGAGGTCAAAGTGGCAACCTCTAATGGTGAAGGTGTAAGAGTGGAGGAGGAAGAGATAACAGGTGGTGAGAGAAGGACTGAAGTGAAAGAGGAAATAGTTCTGTAGTCAGCAACACCCAGAAGGTTCCAGTGAGCCAGGGTGACCCCAATATGAACTAGCAGCTGGGAGGAGGAACGATACATAAGCAGGAATGCCAGAGGAGCACTAGTGAGAACTACCAAAGTGGGGGACCCCACCTTTAATGGAAGAAGGGGAACCTGCCTGAGTGTAATCAAGGGGGGAATTCCTGGCTCCATCTCTTGCTGATGGCGAAGCTGTACCTCTACCATCGGCTGGTTAGTGAAACAGACAGACTCAGTCAGCGAATTTTGGCACAAGCAGAATTGAAACTCAGATCAAGAACACCAGCAACAGTCTGAGAGACAACCAATTGTTCTGGAACCTCTGAAAAACCTGCAACACAGGAGAGATGGTGTCAAACCCACGATGAGAGACTTTTGGGTTAATCATTATATTTGGATTATTCTTTTTAAATAGTTCAGGTTATTACCTATAACAAGTCTTTTAAAGTCTACAAATGTTGTACATGCCAACGTTAAGGCTACTATCAACAATCAAAGGTAAGACGTCACACTAGAAATTAAAACACAACATTACGCTACTGACAAAGCTCCAACAACAGAATTAAAGTAAGCTAAGTAATATTTAAACCCAGTGTTGTCAAGTAGTGGTGCAGTGCGAGCTAAGGTTTGATTTCTAGTTTAGTTTAGTGAACACTGTTGTAACCTTAACTTTGGTAAGTCCAACCCTACTGATAAGAGGTGTATCATCCACTTTTAATCCTTAAAAATGGGCAAAAACTCAACAACAACAAAAATAGGGAGTAAAGATACTCCCAACTAAAAATGGTAGACAGACACATATGACCTTGTACCCCTGCTTTCACTCGCACAGCTCTATGGATATGTTTGGACCAGCAGTGCAGGTAGTACCACAGGAAAAAACTGTGATTATTACTTCATTATTGGAAGAAGTAAACAAGTATCTTTTAATGTGCACGCGCATGCATAAGTAGAAGCAAAGAATTAATGATTCCGCAAACATTTCCGTTTCCCCGTTAGTTACTCGCTTATAAAAATATTCCCGTAGGGAATTGGAATTACATTTGTACTCCCTAAAAAATAATTTTACTCCCAACTTTAAAAAATAGGTACTAAAATACTCTCACTTCAAAACCCTATATGGAGCACTGGTTAAGTCCAACGTTTATAAACAACTTTTTTGTTCAACTTGAGTGTTGCTTATAACCTTATAATTCGCAATTAATTTGTTAGTAAACTTTACCTCATCGGTAGTAAGTAATCTTAACTTTTCTTTTAAAATATTTTTTCAAATAATCTAATCAGTTTTTGCATGTATCTTTGTTCAATGTTTCCATCCGGTCAGTGTCTTTGCATGTGTGTGGTTGTAAAATGCAAATGTCTGCATTGGTAAGAAGCATGAGTTGCAAAATATGCATCTGTCAATGGTACAATATGTTTTTCGCTTTTCGAATCTACAATAATAGCCAGATAAGTGTGCAACTTGTTCGTGTTTCTGCATTTCTTCGCACATCTGTTGTAATGTTTGCTTGTCCATCTGTGTACCCGTCACTAGCATACATTATTACATAGGTGGATTTTTACACATTGTGTACCCAAACAGTTAAAGACGACTAACAGCATGTGTCCTTCTGTTGGAGAAGAGTTTGTAGGGGACGTATTGTTTTGTGTTTTTGTGTCATTTGGGGGGGTTCTTAAATTATTTTCCAACTTTTTACACTCGGAGCTGCTTAAAGTTTCCAATTTTTGATGAGTATTTATTGCTTAACTTAGATGAAGTTTTGTCATTTGAATTAGTACTATGTATAAAAGCAGTAAACAAACAGACTTTGTTTTTACTGTAGGTGATGACGGATGTGCGTGAAAACACATGTCTGTAAAGTACTGATTGTTGGGATTCCTGGAAGTCTATGGTGACAACAGTATATTCTGTAGACCAGATTAGATATGAACCTGGGTTTACACAGAGGAGATATTTTGTGGCAAGGAAAAGGTGCTAAGATCGCAGACATGTTGGATTTTAATTGCAATATAGATACAAATGTGAATATAGTATTGCGCTCCATGTGGGGGAAAATTATTTGGGATACATGAAAGGTGTGTAATGCAAGATGGTCGAAGAAGGATGCTGACACGAGGGTGGCATGTTTATTGCTATAGACTTTAATTTACAGTAAAATAACCCTCACTATCCCTATATCTAAGAGGGGTTTCCCTGCCTCAAACTAATACTAAAGGATCTGTCAGAATCTCAGTACGAATGAAAAGCCACTGTCCTGTGTCACAACCTACTTCTATCGCTTACACTACAACTAAAGAATAAAATAATCCAACAGGAAGTTGCTTCTCCAGGAGAATGACTCCCTTCTCCTGGTATACGGGTAGCATTCCCAAAAAGGCTATCTTGCACAAAGATGTCATAAGAATGACTCCCTTGCCCTGGCTTGTAGCAATCTAACAGAAAGTTCCTTTTCCCGGGAGAATGACTCCCTTCTCCTGGTATACGGGTGGTGCTTCCAAAATATAATTGTAATAACTGTACACTTGAATAGTCTTCTGATTGTATTACTTTAGAGGCAGTGCCCATTTAACTTACTATATCAAGTTATTAAGCTTTTGTACAACTCCCATCCCCACCATAATGGTTTTATGGAGCTGAAGCGTATCTTGATTGTTGTGTATGGAGTCCCCGCCAGTATACTTACTAGCCATAACATTTAGACGTGCAAATGCTCTCATATGCACCTACGACACAGGCTCCTGTGACACACACTCTAATGACACACACTCATATTACAAGCACACCTACCAAAACATGCTTACTACACAATTTGTGGATGTACCACACATGCTCTCACATGCACGTAGAACACATGCACCTATGATTTCGGCCCGCTAGATATTTTTAAGGTCCTCCTGCTTGCTTCCTTATGCGTTATGGCAAAGGTACAGAAAAACTCTGTTTTATATGGTGGTGCATTAGAAATAATTTTAAGTGATATACTACTTTCCATAACTAAAAACCACAAAGATGTTAAAAGTGGTCGTACCTTTATCGGACCAACTATCTACAGGGATGGAAAAATATATGAATATTGTTGATCATCCAGGTTCTTTTTCTCTGATGCAATAACAGGCAGAGAATCCACGACTTCATAAAACACTATTTTGCAAAGCAGTTACCTTTCATTTCAAACACATGGCATTCAAAGAGTGAGGGAGAAGGCAGTTTGGTTTATAAAAGTCAGAGTACAGGGAAACAAGAATCTGCATTCCAAATCATAAACCCCACGTGGTTGGTCTTATGTTCATGAACATAACACATTTTAAATCCCTTCCATGGTGCACATTCTTGAAGGTTCTTCTCGATATTAGAAAAGATGTTTGGACATGAGTGGTCAGACGCCAATAGCACTACACACTGTTGGTGAGCACATTTCCGGGTTGGAAATGGTGTACCAGCAGAGACTGCTTCGGATATGCCGCGATGGGCTAGTGCAGACCAACTATTGTTCTGTTGACCACTTTTTGCATTTCATGAATTACAACTGAATGAACCCTATATGTGTGGGCTATGAACCATGCTATGTTGCTTACATGGTAAATCATCACTGTATGCTAGCATATTTGGAAAAACCCCCGTTTTAGGGGTCAGTGTATTTTTTTTGCAAAATTAGACATTTTATTAGGAGAAAATTTGGCATAAAGACCCTCGCTAGTCCTACTATATCAGGGGATTCCCTACCTGGTCTATAAACTAAAGGAATAACTCCTAACATAGACATACTGGCACTCACACGAAACAACAAAACATTCAAAGGAAATCATAAAGAACATAAAAGAATAAGCAATATGTAACCAGTATTTTGAATGACCTTCACCTGTCCTGGGTAGATCCCTTCCCCAGGGGTTTCAAAAGTCAATTATCCAAATGGTCAAAGGATAAATAAAAGTCTTGAACCAGTTCTTATGAGTTCCAAGTCAATACAAAAGTTCAACAAAAAATCACTAGTAACAGTTCTTCAGCTTTCAGTTGAAAAGATCCCCTTCCAACTTCAGACAAGAAAATAGCATCAATGGTAATCCTGGATAACTTAGCCGCAGTTCAAAGATTAGGTTAACAACTTCTTCTTCTACAAATGTATGCTTGATAAAGACCTCTGCAGTATCTCTAGTATAATTGCCAGGATGTTTCCCTTAGGTTGTTGCTTTCCTCTTGACAACAACCCTTCTACTACTGTTACCGTGGGAACAGTCTCCCGTGTTCCACAGTATTCTACTGCTTCAACCAACTGCAATGTGACATCCACTGACAGTTTATAAACCACCACAGTTCAGGTACTTCTGCTTCTTCGTCTACAACTTTATACTTCAGAATTGTAGGCATGTAAAGACAAGACACTTCGACATCTACAGGTAGGCATGGCACTCTTCTTTCCTATACTTCAAGAAAAGGCTAGCATCTTTGTCTCTTCCATCTGCCTTACTCCCACTCAGATACTTCTGCTTGACTCTTTACAAGCACCCAGCTCCCTTCCACAGCTTATTTCACACCTTCTTGGTACCAGTAACCACCCTGAAGCTGTATTGCCACTCTTCCAGCTTCAGGAAACAATGTCACACATGTATCAGAGGACACTGGACCTTTAACAACCTCGCAGATCAGGTGGAGAGCTCTTAATAGGATGGGTTTCAATATGGAAAGCGTTTGCCTCTTGGCTTGGGTAATGCGTGTTCTTGTAGTCACTGCTACAACTTCAGGAAATCATGAATAAATGTATCAACTACTACAAGATTCAGTCTTCAAAGGAAAACACGATTTAGGTATACATGATCACTCTATCAGATAGATCTTTAGCTTTAAAGAGATACCAACGATTGTATTTCTTGTTCATACCACAGATTCAGACTCCTGTAAGGAAATAAAGTTGGTCACACACGACCTTCCTTTGATGCTGATACTCTTGTAACACTTGTGGAAGTTAAAGTGAGGTTTTTGTAATGGCTATAACAAGCGTTCCCTTTTTTATGAGAGACACGCAACCACTCTGGCAACAGTATATGGCTCGGCAATGGAATTAACAGGCTTTTCTTCTTACGCGAACACTATTGCTCTGACTAATAGTGTGCATGTTACATTTCCATTATAAAGAGGGACTTCCACAACAACAAACAGTTAATACTTGCTTTTGAATTTACACAAGTCACTTCTGAGCTGGTAACAGTTACCAGCAATACTTGCTGAGTGAACCTGAACGCCGAGCTTCACTCACCGGCACCAGGAACACTGCGGTTGTGGGCTGTTTCACGTTCCTAATTCTTCAACTGCTACTACTGCCTCTGGCACTCTTGGGAACCACACCTTTCTGCAGTAGAGGTGTCTAGGTCTGGCCACATTAATTGGTGCTCTCCTTCCCTTCTCAGTCCCTAGGCTTGCCTTCTGCTACGGGCATCAGGCTTCAGCTCGGGCACGGCTCTGCAATCACAGTTACTAGGCACACATGGGGAAAGCTAGACTCTCATTACGTCTTTCTCAGTGCATTTATGACAATACAGGGTTTGGGACCACAGGACCCTCAGAACTTGCAGGTGAAATCTGCTGTCTCCATGCTGTGGTGTCCCCTTTGTGATCATACTTCCGTGTGAATTGCTAGCCTCATGCTCTGCTCCCACTACTTCTGCCAGCCTTCCAACTCATGTTCCAGTTCCTTCGGCTTCCGCTCTCCTGCTGCAGCTGCTTATGCTTCCCCGGTTTGCCAATTGGCTTCAGGTATGAGACATTAGTTTCAATTGCCTGACCTGTGCAGAGGCTGTTAGTCTTAATTGCCTGACTACTACATCTACCTCCCTTTTCAGCCCCTTGTTCATCTCAGCCCTATAGGATTCTGGGACATGTAGTTTACTTTATCAAAGTTAGGTTTTTCTACTTCTTTAGTATCTTTAAGGTTAAATTTAATTCCCTTAGTACTTGTAACAGAGGGGCTGTATGTTTTAACTGTGTTAGAGGAAGATGATTTAGAGAAGACAACATTTCCGCCATTCCTTGTAGTGTACCTTTGGTAATGAGGAGGGCATTTGATTTTAGGTACCAAAAAGATTATTTATTTTGGTATATGTTTTGGTGTTATAACTTTAGGGTTTTCTACCTTAGATTCCATAGAAGGTTTAGAGACATTAAAATGACAGTAAGCCATAACCTCGTCTGGTACAGTGGTAAAAGTCTCTCTATTAGAGGGAAAATAATGTGTCTCATCCTATGGAATCTCCTCACTTCCCTGGGCCTTGTATCCGGCATGGGGATCCTCCCGCAGTACACCGCCCCCAGGGCTGGAGTCAGGAAGCACCTGCCTTCCCCTGCCCACCTGGGAGGAGACTTTAGGCAGGGTTTCAGTGAGGGATCCACAGGATTCTTCACACCCGTTATCACTGCAAAGATGTGCTCCCATCTGCACCCTTTCCTATACCAATGGATGTTTGCTCTGTAATTTGCTCTGTGCCAACCTTGCTAAGTGTTGGTCTGTGGCAGCCTCGTCTAAAAATAACACCACCAAGATATGTGTTCCCCCACTAGTATACTGCTAGTACATAACACTGTCAGGTGGAAGAAGAGTACAATATGAGATCTGATATGAAACCTATGAAAGAGTGCTTGAGCAAGTATTTGCAATGAACCTTTAGTATTTAGTGGGCACAAAAGATGGAAGCCAGTGGAAATTACCCTGTACACTAGATGGTCTAAGATAGTGGGAGCTGGTAACTGATGTATGTTGGTACATATGCAGAAGTCACATATTGAAATAGACTTCTCTTTTACGGTTCTACATTGTTTTGCCCAAGCATATTACCTTGTTGTGATTTACTTCGACAACATTACTTTTTTTAATGTTTTTCCCTCTTCCTCACAACTACCACCCTTATTCCCCCAACCACCCACCCTCTCTATAACCCCTAACCCTGAAAAACATGTAATAAATTACTTCCCCACAAAGTAATGTCAAAGCAAACTACAAGGAATTTATTTACTTCAGCAAAACAACAGTGTACGCACTTTTACATCGTCAAATTGCCAGCGATTGTGACCAGTCCAAAGGCTGCTACTTTGTAATTATTAATGCTTCTATCATTCAGCCTGAATCTGGTGAAAGGCCATTTATTTAAAAAAAAACAGTTTACTTGAAAGAAGAACACGTGATATACCAGGTGACACTGCCCATGCCTGCACGTTAATTTAATACAAATAAAACAGAGACAAATTATGTATTCGTGAAACAACTACAACTAATCCTGAAAATAATCTAAATGCAGTCAAGCAGGGAACAAAGACCCGTGGATTGTGCAAGAGGTAAATAGCATAACAAAGGGAAACAAGACGACGTAATCACTGAAGATCATGGACGTGCTAAAGTAGTAATTCTGCGGATGTAATGGGAGGTACCATGGTAACAAGGAAGGTCAGGCGGAAACTGTACCCGGACTCCTTAAAAGGCCAGCCGTTTCAGATGGTATAAATTCAATGTCAAAATCTCAAATGAAACCTGTCAGGCATGCAAGAGCCCCACAGATGTTCTGGGGTTGCCAAACAGCATGTTTTTAATGCACTAGGTGAGGAATCGTTGATTGAAAGCAGAAAAAAGTTTGACAGAACTTCAGTATCCAAGTTCGTATTTTTTTTTTCCCAATCGTTAAGGGGAATGTCTTTGTAGATCACTCTTGAGACTGCAGAAGCAAGTCTGAGAACATATGTTTTTCAGTAGAAAGCAAGGCGTGAGAAGTAAAAAAAAACAACAAAAAAAACTCATGAGCTTAAAAAAAACAGGGATCTTAAGAAAAAAAATCTGCAAAGGAACTGAGGAGTCTAATCCTGGGTGCGTTTTGAGATGTTATACCCCTCGGTGTATGAGCAAGGGACATTCAAGTAGCATAAAGATATGTAAAAATACATGCCATGAACAAACGTTCTTCCGATTATGCCGTAAATATATGGTACCACACATAGGACACAAGGTTATCGCTCTCCATCAAAGCTCCAAGCACTTACTGATCACAAGGCCACTCAACACAAGCCTGGAAGCTTCCGGACAAGAAAGCTGCCCAGAACTGGCCACAAGTGGACTCAGTTCTTCAGAAGCCTATTTTGTCTGGAAACGGAAAGATACAGAAGGCAAAAAATGGAATAGTTCACTGTGGACTCCATTCCTTCCTGTCATGATGCAACGTGTGAACAAGCTGAAGGGGAAGAACTCAAAACACCATTCTTTAATACATACAGTACATGTCATCAACCTTTTAAAGGTTGGCTGACAGGAAAGGCGCCCTTTGTCTCGACAGAAGCTTGAGCTGATTTATTTATTTTATTCCCATCACCGCTAGGCATAAAAGCAAACTAACGGCACCTCTTCAGGGTATAGTGCTAGACACAAACCGTGCTGCCCATGTGCAAGGTTTTGTCTAAGTGTTAGTTTTTCACCTAACGCCTTTCAGCATGGAAACTTTCCCCTGCTGCCTCCATATGGAAGCTTTGGCAATGGCGTGGACACTGTCCCCTACCAAGATGACGCGTTGCGTACCACAGATCACACGCAACGCAGACGTCATGATGTCCAAGATGGCTGACACCATCGGTAGCACTGCAGCGAGGAGTCCCGGTTCCATCAAAGCAGCAGTCAACAGGTACTCAGCGCGTCACAGTTCTGCTCTATAGGCTGCATTGCACTCTGTTCCCTGTTACTCTGTTTTCTCTGTGCCTTTCTGCCGTTAATTGCGTTGTCGTCCATTCCTCATTTTTGTTTGCTATGTTTCTCTCTGGCATATGCTATGGCCTGATTCTTTCTGGTGCTCTCTCTGCTTACATGATGTATCATTATCCTTTCTCTGTCTTGGAACGCTTCATTGCCTGGTAGTTGATACTTTTTGTTGCTGTGATTCGGTATTCCAGTAATCTGTCATTCCTGTTGAACTATTCAATTTCACCTGGGAGTATTTGATGCTTTGTTCTGTCCAGTCCTCAATCTCCACCGGACTACATTCTCCAGAATCCTCACCAAGGAGGTTTTATCCTGCCAATGGGTTTCCTCCTTATTTTTGGGCTGTGCTCCCGGGGAGGTCCCCCAGCCCTCTGTCTATATTCAGAGAGGCAAAGTGGCTTGTCAGGGAGACAGGCCTTATCTCTTCTCATCTCCATCCCGTGACGCTTCTCAAGTAAGGCCCGTCGCTTAGAGATTGCAACGCCACCTGCAGAAGGAGGAGATGGCACAGTTACAGGAACTAACTGCTGCATTGCAGTCACTGACTCAAGAAGAACAGAACCCAAAGATGGAGAACATTGTTCTGCATCCGTCTATGGTAAACCGATACATGCTGATAGAAGCCTCTCAGTCCAAGGGGACAAACGTAGACAAGTATCTAGGTGATCCCAAAAAATGTAAAGAATTTGTGGATGCTTGCACGGTAGTATTCTCATTTCGCCGAAATGCCTTCCCCTACCTCTGGTGAGGTTCTTGGTGTTACATTTGGGTGAAAGTGCCCTAGCCTGGGCCACCCCCGGTAACCACAGGAAGAGGGTTTCTGAACAACTACAGGGGGTTTCTGACAGCGTGCCGGAACTCACCTATACCAGACAAAGCAATCTCTTGGACTTTGTATAAAGTACACTGGACGTACTAACATATACTACAAAATTCCAGCAGCTGGCACAACAAGAGGCCTGTCTCACGTTGTATCTTCATAGATTATGTAATGAACTCAAGGATGAGCTAGCACATGTTCCCCGCCCCGCCCCGCAAACTTCAATGATAAAATACAGTTGGTCCTGCAAATGGATTACAGGCTACAGGAACGGAACCAAGAGAGAAGGAAACAACTAACTTTTTCTCCACGTCCTCCCAATCTGTCCATTAATCCTGGGGTAACTGAAGATCGAGGTATAGAACCGATGCAAGATTGGTGCTGCCTGGGACCCTTGACTGAAGATGAATGCACAAGACAGAGAACCAAGGGCCTGTCCATGTATTGTGGGTCCGCCAATCATTTAGTACGCCTTTGTCCTATTGAACCACCCAGAAGCCGGGGGAAATGCCAGCTCCCTTTCAGAGAAAAAGACAAATGTTCGGGAGAAACCTACTAGTGCCTGTGAGAAAGCTGAAGGTGTCTCCCTGGCTAGTCCCCGGGAATATGTCATCCAGGTGGCCAGGACACGGCCATCACTATTGGATCGAGTTCCTGGGGGTGGACCAGTGAGGGAGGATCACCTGGATGTGGGGTCCTTCAGAGAGTGGGAGTGGGACACCGCCGGGTGAGACGCAGTATCCCCTTTTCTTCAATACCTATTCCCCAACCTATCACGTAGGAAATTCAAAACTACTGCCCCCCCCCTTTCCTGACACAAACACGTTCGCATGACACACCAAATAACGGACTAACACCAGAGCCGTTTACCTGACATGTCCCAATACAAGGGTCAGGCAATTGGTCAGAATCACACACACCTGACAGCTCTTTCCCTTCCCCACAGGGATAAAAGGTGGAGCAAGAAAGCACACTACCAGCAAGGTAGGCCGCAAAACGAGACAGCTACTGAGTTTCGGCAGTTCAAGAGGCGGAGAATGGCAGCGAATTTCAAGAGGCTGACAAGGAGAGACACAAGCTTGCCCTTTTTGTCGCTGACTCGCAAAACCATTCGCAGAGGGAATCTTGAGACTGAGGACAAAGTGTGCTGCAACAGATGTCAACGGTACAAAGAGCATGTCGATGCTGATAAGCAGGAGCAAGAGAAACTCCTGCTACCGTGGTACCAGCCACAACTCAAGTTACGAGGAACGCCAAGCGGTCCATAACATCCAGTGAGTTGAGGGAAGAGCCGATAAGAGCCGGGCTGTGGTGAATGAAAGACACAAAATGGCGAATTGAACTGAGTTCAAAGAGCTGTAGACGTATTAAGAGGAGACCAGCTGCAGAGGGAACCGGCACCATGTGGGTGTTAACTCGAGAGACTCTGGTCCATCCCTGTATGAGTGAAACTACAGAAACCAGAAGGCCGTAGGAGATCCACCAAGTTAGGTCAAAATGGTCATACAGGAGGTCAAACAAAATCCCAGTACAGTCGAAAGCCTTTGATCCAAGAACTGTGAGAAAGCAAGGAAAGTGAATCCCGCAAACATTTGTGAATGTGAAGTTGACAAGAGTGTACCCGACTGAGGGATGTCCACTAGAACTGTTTAAAAGGCATTAAGATTTGTGAAGGAAGGAAAAGCCATAGTGAACCCAATGAGGGAGGCTGAGGGTAAAGAGGGGTCAGTGCCCAGAAGAGGGGGACCCAAGAGTTTAGAATCCTCACCCTCAATGAAAACAGGAAACAAACTTTCATTTATTGAAGAAACTTTCAGTTTTCTTGTTTGAATACATCAGGCCCTCGAAGGCAAGAGACTTTCAAGTGAAACAAACGTAGCCATCGAGGCCCCTGATAAACTGAAATAAGAACCTTCGACTTGTGCTAGGGAAGCTCGAGTGTGTGCTGTGTTTGAAGATCCCACCTTACCCCATGCTCAAAACGTGGGGAAGGGAGCACCAAGCTACTGCATCCTGACATATTATGTGAGAACACTTCTTTCTTTTCTTGAAAACCGTCCTACACCCTTTTTTGTATTAGTTGTAAGGTTTGGCAATAGGTTTCTTAGTATAGGCCCTTTTTATTTTGACTCAATGCCACTAGGACTGCCTTATTTTCATTTGATGGTCGTCGCTTGCTCCCATCTTCGATTTAGGATTAGATTAGGTGTTTTTTCAACCTGTTTACAGTTTAATAAACACCCTTGAACTGTGATCACTTGTGCCTGACTTTACTGTTGCCACCATGAGTTCCTCACACCCCCTACAATAACATCACTTGGCACAATGACAGAGTCCAACACCACCCTTGTTTTAGTTCTCAAGGTACAGCTGTCTATCAGTGACTCAGTATCGTTCAAAACCGTAGCCTTCATCGACTCCGGAGCGGATGGCATATTCATGGATCTGGAATGGGCTCAAAAGGTGGAAATAACCGGAATATGCAAGAAAGAAGCTTTACCAGTAGAAGGGGTTGACGGCAGGCCTCTTTCTAGCGGTCCCATAACTGAGAACACACCACAGATACAGATGAGAATACAGCAACATAAAGAAATCTTATCTTTTGATTTGATCACAGCAGCTCATTTTCCAATTATTCTGGGAATACCCTGGTTGACATACCGCAACCCCTTTATCAAATGGTCCGAGCGTACATTCTTTTTGGGTTCCGAAACTTGTGTGCAACATTGTTTGGAGTACGTTATAGGAAGTCAGACTCCAATATCCTTGTTGGAAAAGTCCCCTACGCAGACGATTCATGTTCATAATTTGACACCTTCAAAGTATGCTGAGTTCGAAGATGTATACACAAAAAAAGAAGAAAAGACTTTGCCTCCACATGTACAAGAGGATTGTGGCATTGATCTCCTACTCGATACTATGGCCCCATTTAGCCACATGTATACCTTGTCTTCCAGTGAAAAGAAAGCTTTACGTCAATACCTGGATGCAAACTTACAAAACGGTTTAATTACTGAGTCAACGTCTTCAGGAGGTGCTTCACCGTTTTTCATACCCAAAAAAGAGACTGCAGAATTGAGACTATGCATCAATGTGCGTGCTTTAAACAGCATCACTATCAAGGACAAATACCCACTTCCTTTAATTCCGGACATCCTAGAAGCAGTACGTTCAGCCCGAATTTTCATTAAACTTGACATACGGGGAGCATACCATCTTGTTCGAATAAGGGAAGGAGATGAATGGAAGACCACTTTCTGCACCCCTTTCGGCCACTTTCAATATCAGGTCATGCCATTTGGGTTAACAAATTGTCAGGGGTCAGTAATGCAAGGTGGACACCTGTTTGAAGCTCTTTCAAAATATACAATGTTATTATTAAAGAAAACATATCAAAATGCCTCACTGTCCACAATCTGCTGAGGAATGCCCTGCCTAGTCTAAAAGCTAAGGGAATATACTCTAACACAGGATAACTGGCCCCCAAACTAAACAACAAACACATAAAGAAAAGATACAGCAATTCAACATAACTTAAACAATATGCACATTTCCTAAATTACCTTCTAATTGTCATGGATGATTTCCCTTACCCAGGATTTAAAGTCACTTCACCAAAATGTTGAACCTTGGAAAGAAAATGTCTAAACTCAGTTCTTGAAGTTATAAAGTCAAAGTAAAAGTTTATCAACACATTTTCCACTGGTAACAAATCTCTTCTGGGCGAAGTTTACCACTTTCCACTTCAAGCAAAGTAGCCCCAATGCTAATCCTGGCCACGATGCTTTGTCAATCCCACAGGAAGATCTGCCACAGTTCAAAAGAGAACGCAATATCCACACTGTCAATGATACACAGTTCTTGGTTAACAGTTAGGATTCTTTGAATTATAGTTTCCATATTCAAACTTGTATATTTGTCAGGATGACTTCTTAATACCGCTGCATCTGCTCCCACAACTGTATTTCTGCTTGTTTTATCATGAGAACAGTCACTTTTGCCCCACAGAATTTCACCTTGGTTTCAAAAACTTCTATGTAGCATCTGACAACCTATATACCTCTTGAGTTTCAATACTTTGGACTACTGCCACAACTTCAATGACTTTTAGACAGACTTTGACTAGATAGATTTGACAATACGTCAGCCTCCGCAGGTAGGCAAGGCACTCTTCCTTCAAGTTGCTTTCTTCAAGGGGGAAGCCTCTTAGGCTCTATGGTTTTACTGCCACAATGATGACCTGGGTTTCCCTTCAAGACTCACTTCTCTCTGGCCTCCACATTCTTGGGCATTGCAGGTTAAGTCTGCTTCAAAATAGTTTTCAAAAGCATCCATTTCCCCTTCTCCAACTTCACCTGCACCTTTCATCCCAATAAACACCTTGAAGCCTTGGTGCCACTCTCTTAGCCTCAGGTAATAATTGCACACTTGTTGGTTGAGACCATTTAACCATTAGGTACTCCACAGTATTGCTGTATTCTTTTAAACTCTGAGAAAAAGTCGGATTCACAATTAGTATGGGGTACCTCTTGACTTTAGGCTATGCTTGTTCTCTTCTTCAATCATTTAGTACAAGGAATGTCACTTCTATACAAAGTATAATGTTGAGCCTTTCGGTAAAAACTACAATTAGGCACTTGCAACCACTCTTTGATGTTGTTTTCAAGCTGTAAAGATGGATATGTAATTGTATTCTGTGAGACAGGCATGGTATCAAGAGAGCCAGACTCAAAAGTAACAGTTTGAAAACCTTTATTATCAAACTTTGTGTGGTTGGTGTAATGCCTACATGGCCTTAACTCTAAGGGCATTGTGCCCTCAACTGATGCTTCTAAGGGCCGTCGATGTCAGTAAGTTCAAAACCAAAGTTCGTCTGTGTCCAACCCTATGCTTACCATCACTCTTCAACCAAACGTGATAGGGAATTTTCTTAAAGGAAACATGGTGACTCAAAAAAAGGAAATGTAAACCACAGCTGGTTTCAAGTAGTCTTACCAATAGGTGAAGTTCTGCCAGTTCAAGACCTTCCTTTCTCCTCTTCCTTCTCTTTGCCTCTCCCCTGCTAACCTTTCCCCACATCCCCTTTTCTCTGCCTTCCCTCTGCTATCCTTCCCTTCTTCCTGCTGTCACAATGACTGGCTGACTGATGCTCCCCTGAGTCACATAGGACACCTGCCCCCTCCACCTCTTCCCAGTCCCTTGCACTTGCCTTCGGGCCCTTCTACACTGCCACCTGGCCTTCCTTGCGCTTCCTGGGCTTGCTCACATGGGAGGCCCTGCCTTCCTGCACTTCACCCAGGACACTGTTCCACTGTGTGCAATTCTTCCCCTTCCTCTCCCCTGCACTTCTCGTCTGTGCATTTGCATGATCTAAATGCTACTAGACCTAGTAAGATCATTTGTCTTGTTCTCCCCCGTTTCCCTCTCCCTGCCTGGTTGCGCCTTGAAACACTTGTGTATAGGCGCATAATAAATAACCTATCAATCAATCAATCAAAAACAGTTTAACTCAAAAGGGTTGCCCTTGGAACTTTCCACATAGGGCTCTTGCCGTAAGTCAATAGAATTCACAATGTCTCTGGGTCTCTCAGGGTTCCTTCCCCAAGCCTAGGCCCCTCTTGACGATGTTCAAACAAACAAACAAAAAGTTGCTCTGTCAGGATATACATTCATGAGGTTGGCATCAGAGACTTTCGAGAACGCCGGGCTCTTTGCTCCCCCGATGCTCAACCAGCCTTCTCTCTCAATCCCTCTCCTTCTTTTCTGTACTTGTTTTCCTCTTAGCTCCTCCTTACAGGTGCCTCTTGCACCCCTTTTAACTTCATCTGCATTTCTTTTACACTCTTCGTGTTTTATCGTGCACACTTGTACCTTCTTCTTGCTTTGCTTTTTTCTGGTTGCGTCTCTTGCACACCTTTCACTTTTTTGTGCACACTTGCACCTTTCCCTTTTTGACTTGGGGTCGCTTGCACCCCTTCCTTGCTTTCCGGCTGCTCGCACCCTCTCTTGCTTTCGGGTCGGTGGCACTGTTTCCTTGCTTTCAGGTAGCTGGCACCCTTTTCCTTGCTTTCGGGTAGCTGGCACCCTTTCCTTGCTTTTGGGTCGCTTGCACCCTTTCCTTTTCCTTCTATTCTTTAACATTCACTTTCCTCTTATCTCTCTGTACCTCTGCGCTGCTAGTGCATCTTTCGTTATGCTTTCTCTCCTGCTTTCTGCTCGCTTTACTTTCTCTCTTGCCTTCTGTGTCATTTCCTGTGTGCCGCTTGTAAATCTTTTCTTTTCCCACTCGTGCTCTGGCCACCCGCACACTCCCGAGTATCTCTCCTCACTTTCACGAAACTCACCGGGTAGTGTGGTGCTGGAGAGCAGTTTCCTCGGGATACACAGGGTCAAGGTCAGGGTCTCACCAACTGCCCCTCAGATACCCTTGGGACTGGCACATGTCCCAAGGGAACAAACATCTCTCTATACTCGCTAGCAGATCGCAGTCTGCCTCACTCCGCTTCTCTGGAGACACAGCTCTCTAGCCACGCTGCAGCCCCTCAAACAAACTGGGCCAGCTTCTCAGCACGCTGCTATCCTCCGGACTCTCCAGGCTTCGCCTACTGCAGCTCCCTGCTCCTTGGCTTTCCTGGTCCCATCAGCAACTCCAGCTTGCTCTCTGCTTATGGCAGAACCACCCTTTTTATAATGCAGGTGAGAGTCAATTGGAGTCAGGTGTGCACAGTTGGGGAAAAATGTCTGACCTTTCCTGACTCTATTAGTGGGACAATTCAAAGGTGTTACATGGTAGGCCTCACTTTGTATTCCTATGTTGTTTTTATGGGTAATCCTCGTTGCTCCCAATCACCTCTTCTACGTCCCAGTACTTAATGGAAATGAGGAGGGGGAGATAGGGTGAGAGTGGAAATACCCCAGACAGACTGAGGGAGCCTAACCTTGTCTCATTCTCTTTTCAGTTCCAGGTGTGGGGACTTGTTGGGGCCCATTAAGGTGAGGGAGTGATGCTAAATCCCCTTGTTTACTGGAGGGGATATCTGGGAGGAAAAAGGTGGGTGCTCAGTATATCTTCTGGGTTTTGGTGATGGAGAGACAAGGTTAGTCTTAGAGTTGAAAAAGGGCTTGGTCTCTCTAGATGTCCACGAGAATTTATCTTCCCCTTTTGGTGAGGGAAGGTTAAGTGGCAGGATGGGACTTGGGTGACAATATCCCATGAACAAAGAGGGTGAGTAGGATGGATTGGAACAAGGAACGGATGAATATGATGTGATATGGTATTTATAATGCGCCTATACACAAGTGTCTCGCCTTTGGACGCTCTCCCCGCAGTCCCCAAGGACCCCCCTGCCCAGGTGATCCTCGCTCACTTGTCCGCCCCTAGGGTTGGGATCCAAGAGCAATGGCCCTCCCCTGGCCACCGGAACAACGTATCTCTGGGGAATTCTTGTGAGAACGCCCTCAGGCTTATCACAATTTCCACAGAAGAAAAAGATAAGAGTTCAGGCCTCCTTGGGGAATCACAATAAGGCACATGTGACCACCCTTTAATGTAGTTTTCCCATGGTAAAGATTGTAACTTTAGCATAGTCAAAGATGAATGTTCGGAAAGAGTCGTATCAGCGTTCCCTATCCTTAATTAAGGAAAGTAACCACTCTTTGAACAGGAATAGTCTTTCAAATAATGGAACAGTGGGAGTTTGTGACGTTTAGCTTCTCACGCGAGTAAAAGGTACATTGCCTTATACACGTGTGTTACAATTTCATTGTCCTGAAGCTTTTTAATACAATGATAACTTCTACTCGCTTCATGTCTTACACAAGTGATTAAGGAGCTGGCTACTGTTACCGGCAAGGCTTGCACAATGTTTTAGGACGCTGTGCTTCACTCACTGGCTTCTGAAACACTGGTTCGTTAGGGCAAACCGCTCTCCCGTCTGCCTCTACAACTTCTACTGCTTCTGGCTCACTGGGGACCCACAGTCTTCTCCTGAACAGGTGTCTCCGGTCCAGCACTCGTTTTGGGAGTCTCCTTTACTCCAAAGACCCTCAGCTTGACAATTGCTTTTTGTCTCTGTCTTCGACACACCAGCAGCTCGGCAACTATGGCAATCATGCTCACATGCCCAAGACGGTGGAGGCCAGAGAGAAGTGAGCCTTTAAGGTAAACCCAGGTCATCATTGTGGCAGTTAGACAAGAGAGGCTAATAGGCTGCCCTTTTGAAGAAAGCAATTTGAAGGAAGAGTGCCTTGCCTACCTGCGGAGGCTGACGTATTGTAAAATCTATCTTGTCAAAGTCTGTCTAGAAGTCATTGAAGTTGTAGCAGTAGTCCAAAGTATTGAAACTCAAGAGGTATATATGTTTGTCAGTAGATGCTACATTGCATTTTTCAAAACCAAGATGAAATACTGTGGGGCAAAAGTGACTCGTCCCATGGTAAAACAAGTAGAAATACAGTTGTGGAAGCAGAAGCAGCAGTATTAAGAAATCATCCTGACAAATATACAAGTTTGAATATTGAAACTATAATTGAAAGAATCCTAACTGTTAACCAAGAACTGTGTATCATTGACAGCGTGGATATTGCATTATCTTTTGAACTGTGGCAAAGTTTCCTGTGGGATTGATAAAGCATTGCGGCCAGGATTAGCAAGTGGAAAGTGGAAAACTTCACCCAGAAGAGATTTGTTAGCAGTAGAACCTTTGTTGATGAACTTTTACTTTGACTTTATAACTTCAAAAACTAAGTTTAGACATTTTCTTTCCAAGGTTCAACATTTTGGTGAAGAGACTTTAAATCCTGGGTAAGGGAAATCACCCAGGGCATTAGAAGATAATTTAGGAAATGTGCATATTGTTCAAGTTATGTTGAATTGCCATACCTTTTCTTAATGTGTTTGTTGTTTAGTGTGGGGGCCAGTTATCCTGTGTTAGAGTATATTCCATTAGCTTTTAAACTAGGCAGGGCATCCCTCAGCACAACAGAGTATGGACAGTGAGGCATTTTAATATGTTTTCTTTAATAATAAAATTGTATATTTTGAAAGAGCTTCAAACAGGTGTCTGCCTCGCATTACTGACCCCTCACAATTTGTTAACCCAAAAGGCATGACCTGATATTTGAAAGTGTCCAAAGGGGGTGCGGAAAGCGGTCTTCCATTCATCCCCTTCCCTTATTCGAACAAGATGGTATGCTCCCTGTATGTCAAGTTTAATGACAATTCGGGCTGACCGCACTGCTTCTAGGATGTCCGGAATTAAAGGAAGTGGGTATTTGTCCTTGATAGTGATGATGTTTAAAGCACGCAAATTGATACATAGTCTCAATTCTGTAGTCTCTTTTTTGGATATAAAAAACAATGAAGCGCCTCGTGAACACTTTGACTTCGTGATTAAACCGTTTTGTAAATTTGCATCCAGGTATTGACGCAAAGCTTTCTTTTCACTGGAAGACAAGGTATACATGTGGCTAAACAGGACCATAGTATCCAGTAGGAGATCAATGCCACAATCCTCTTGTACATGTGGAGGCAAGGTCTTTTCTTCTTCTTTTGTGTATACATCTTCGAACGCAGCATACTTCGAAGGTGTCAAATTATGAACGCGAGTCGTCTGTGTAGGGGACTTTTCCAACAAGGATATTGGAGTCCGACTTCCTTTAATGTTCTCCAAACAATGATGCACAAAAGTTTCGGAACCCCAAAACAATGTACGCTCTGACCAATTGATGAAGGGGTTGTGGTATGTCAACCAGAGTATATCAAGAATAATTGGAAAAGGAGGTGCAGTGAGCAAATCAAAAGATAAGATTTCTTTATGTTGCTGTATTCTCATCTGTATGCGTGGTGTGTTCTCAGTTATGGGACCGCTAGAAAGAGGCCTGCCGTCAACCCCTTCAACTGGTAAAGCTTCTTTCTTGCATATTCCAGTTATTCCCATCTTTTGAGCCCATTCCAGATCCATGAATATGCCATCCGCTCCTGAGTCCACGAAGGATTCGATTTTGACAGATACTGAGTCACTGATAGCCAGCTGTACCTTGAGAACTAAAAGAAGGGTGGTGTTGGACTCTGTCGTTGTGCCAAGTGAAGAGATTGTAGGGGGATGTGAGCAACTCATGGTGGCAACAGTAAAGTCAGGCACAAGTGATCACAGTTCAAGGGTGTTTATTATACTGCATGCAGGTTGGAAAAAACTCCTAATCTAAACCTAAATCTAAGATGGGAGCAAGCGTCGACCATCAAGCAACCCTAGTGGCGTTGTTTCAAAGTAAAAAGGGCCTATACTAAACCTATTGCCAAACCTTACAACTAATACAAAAAGGGAGTGAGATGGTTTTCAAGAAAAGAAAGACGTGCTCACAAATAATATCTCAGGATGTGGTAGTTCGGGTCTCCCTTCCCCACGTTTTGAGCTCGAGGTAAAGTGGGATTTTGGAGCACAGCACACGCTTAAGCTTTCCCAGCACGCGTCAACAGTCCTGTTCCAGTTTATTAGGAACCTCGATGGCCAAGTCTGTTTTACTTTCAGAGTCACTTGCCTTCGAGGGCCTGATGTATTCAAATAAAAAAACCTGAACCCTGGCTCCCCATCTTCCAGGCGCAGACCCTTGTTCCTCTCGATAAAGGCTTTCAGCGGTTGTGTCTCCTGGTTCCGAGGGCCTGATAGGTTTACAAAACAACTAACAAACAGAAAGTTCTGTTCTATGTATTTCTCGGGTGATGGATTCACTCCTGGGTCTCCCTCTTCCCGGCACAGACCCCTCTTTGCTTTTAGCCTCCCTCCACCGGCTTCACTATGACTTTTCTTTTCACAAATATCTTTCACAAATGTTTTTTATCCGTTACCCTTTCGACTCAGCAGCTGTGATGAACCACTTGGCTTTCCTCTTAACTGGAGTCAAGGCCGGTACCACGGAAGCAAGAGTCTCCCTTGCTCCGGCTTATCAGCATCGATAGGTTTGGTGTACCGTTTGATTTGTTTGCAGGACACTTGGGCTATTGTCCTCAGTCTTACGATTCCCTCTGCTGGGGTTTTGTGGGTCTGTGTCGAAAAGGGCAAGGTTGTGTCTCTCCTTCTCAGCCTCTCGATATTCGCCACCTTTCTCCTCCTCTTGAACTGCCGGGACTGGATAGCTGACTCTTTGTGCAGTCTGCCTTGCTCATACTGTGCTCTCTTGCTCCACCTTTTATCCCAGTGGGGAAAAGGAAGGGTCGTAAGGTATGTGCGATTTAAGTAAATTGCCTGACTTTTCCTGACCCTTGCATCGAGACACGGCAGGTAAACAGTTTTATGCCAAGTCAGTTGTCTGTTACAAGGTAAAGAAGGGTTCAGGTTAGAAACGGGGGCGGTAGAGTTCCTGAGTATCCTATGGGGTAGGATGGAGAAAAGTGGTTATACAGGGCTATAGTGCTCTTACTAGGGGGTTGGTAGGGGTTGTAGAATGAACAAGAATGAGCAGAGTTTTTATTGTGATCTGAACGGGGGGGGGTTGTGGGAATGGTAGTGTGTTGGCAATGCCGTATACTGGGTGTTCAGGACAAAATGACCAGAGGAATGTGGAGAAGAATGATTGATAGTATTTGGATAGGGAACAGGAAAGAAGGGATTCTGAGTGAGATGGTTTCTGAATGCAACAGGGTGTGGGAGCCTAGGGGAATTGTTACATACGGAGGTGATGGTAGGTTTGGGTAAGATATATTCAACGGGAGGAAGGTGAGTAAACTTATTATAGCCTACAACAGCCTCAAGTATATCGTCCTCCTCTCCATCTTCCCCAGTACAATACCGCGTCTCACCTTCAGCAATTCCCCTTCTCTTCTAGTGATCCTCCCGCAGTACACCACTCCCAGGGTTGGGATCAGGCAGCGTCTGCCCTCCCCTGGCCACCTGGGAGGAGACTTTAGGCAGGGTTTCAGTGGGGGATCCATAGGATTCTTCACATAATGCCCCTGCTGTATTTCAAAGGCTAATGGATCATCTATTTGCAGACATGCTTCTTTGCAGTGGTGATCTACTTGGATGATATTTTGTTTTTTTCACAGGATCCTGATGAACACACTCAGAATGTAAAGGAGGTTCTTCGTAGTTTACAGCAACATTAGTTGAAAGCCACGCCTGAGAAATGCATAGCTGGTGTACATTCCTTAACATATGTTAAGGAGAATAGACAGAACTTTCCTGAGACCATAGAAATGCCTTGATCAGAGAGAATATAACCTAAATATTTAGGTTATATTCTCTCTGATCAAGGCATTTCTATGGTCTCAGGAAAGTTCTGTCTATTCTCCGATGAAAGGCCCCCACATCCGTGAAAGAAATGCAGCATTTTTTGGGTATCACAAATTTCTATAGGAAATTCATCAGAGGTTTCCCCAGACTAGTTCTCCCTCTAACGCAACTCTTGAAAAAAGGAGTTCCCTTTTTTTGGACAGCCGATACAGAAAGAGCTTTCCAGGTCCTTAAGGAATGGTTCACAACGGCCCCGGTATTACAACAACCATCATGTGAACCCCAATTCATTGTCGAGACCGACGCATCGGACTATGTCAGCAGTATTGATTCAGAAACAAGAGCAGGAGCAAAAGCACCCTATTGCTCATTATTCCTGCACATTAAGCAGCACTGAAACAATTATTTGGTACTAGAAAAGGAACTGTTAGCCATAAATCATGCATGTAAGGAATGGAGATATCTGTTGTTAGGGACTCTGGCCAGTAACTATATGCACATATCATCGAAACCTCCACTTACTACAGAGCTTTGACTGTCAGAACAGCCGACAAGCCAGATGGGCCGATTTCTTTTCTCATTACGAATTGGTGATCACGTACATCTCTGGCTCAAAGAACCTTGTTGTATATGCTTTATGCAGAAATGCATGGGAGGAAACGAACCAAGCTACTTTTCTGTGTGTGATCTTCACCTTTCTTCAGCAACTTCAACACGCTACTGTTAGCTACCCCCCCCCCTCGGACCTGGTGACGAGAAAAAAGCTAGTACTCAAAGGTGATCCTCTGAAGTATAAAGACTATATTTACATCCCCACTAAAGATTTACAAGATAAGATTCTTCAGATGACTCATGATACTCGAGTTGCTGGGCACAGAGGTACAAGAACCACACAAGAAATTATTGCAAGGTATTTTTGGTGGCCAGGCCTACGGAAATCAGTAATAGAGTACATTTGTCAATGCACAATCAGTGCTCAAAATATGCCTCCAGTGGGACAGCTAACTCGAGCACCATTACCCTCCAAACCCTGGCAAAGAATTTCCACTGTTTTTACCACGGATCTACCTGTACAACTGTAATGGTTACTGTGGATACACACACCAAGATGTCATATTTTTCACCATTGCCTAAATTGCCTACTGCCCCGGAAATGAGCCACGTCTTTGTAAAAGATATCTGCCGTTTATACGGTACCTGAAGTCATAGTGTCAGATCATTGGACACATTATACGTCAATGTTCTGAACTGCTTTGTGCACAGAATTAGGAATCAGGAGGGCTCTCTTCCGGATATCATCCAGAAACAAATTGGCAGAAAGAGAGACTGAACCAGTCTCTGGAGCAATAGCTCAGATGGTTTACCAATGCAGCCCACGACAACTGGGTTTCACTGCTCCCAGTCACTGAATTGTCATATAATAGTTCTATACATGCAGCTCTCAGGATGAGTCCATTCTATTAGACTTTCTGTTACCATCCCCATTGGATTCCATCCATTTCTTCACATGGTTCTTTGACCCCTGCAATGGAAGAAATCATACAAAACTTGCACTAAGTGCAAGATCGAGCCAAAGAAGCGCTTGAACAAGCGCAGGAAACGGCCAAACAGTTTGCGGACAGAAAGAGAAGGCCTGGGGGGCGCTGTTGAGCAGCCAAGCACTATGGCTACCTAGCCAGTGAGCTCCGTTCCTGCCCACCAGAATCTGCTTTGTATCGGCGCTAATCCTTATCATCCCCTACCGCTACTGCCACGATTCTTCTGCTGCTGCTTTCCTCTCCTTGTGTCCGAAGTCTGGGGTGGAATCAGAGCCAGCATCCTGAGTATTAGGTGCCTGGGCCAGTGGCGGCATCCGGCCTCCTTGCGTGGCCGCTCTTGCCCGCTGCAGCGTCGGGCTGGAGGATCGAGGGCCACCTGAGCTGTGTTGAGGGGCAGCGGGGTATTCGCTCGTTGGCCTGAGGACACAGAGACGCCGTGTGAGTGTACCTGCTTTCCCCACCACCCATGCAGCGGCATCTCCGGCCTGCAATGGCCGCGGTAGCTGCCCCCCGCGGCAATAAACAAGATTGGCCCCACTACTCCACCGAGGAGCTATCAACGCTGCCCCCCCCCCTGTGGCACACCTGTGCTGGACTGTGGGACACTCAACTGCTGCACAGCCCTCGGCAGTGTGGATCGCGACATTAACCCCTGGCTGGCCGCGGCTCCCGTGCCTCATTGGCCCCAGTCCTGCGCCGAGGAACATACGGGTCTAGCCACCCTAAAGGCTACAAGGTGGGTGCTGGAAGCTGTTCTATGCCCTGCTGGGGGTCCTCCACCCACCCCGCTATTGGTATTTCGCCCAGTGTGTTGAGATACAGCCCAAGGGAGACTGCCTAAACATAAGCCTGCTCCGCTCCCCCCCCAACTCTCTGTGCCCACGGTACCTGTGGGCCCCCGCGGTCCACCCGCTGTGACTTACTATCCTATCACTTCCATAGCCACCTAGAGGCGGCGTCCGCTGGGCCACCTGGAGGGGCCCTGTCTGATTGGACTCCACATATTCAAGTGCTGGGGATCTCCCACTCGGATCTGCTAGTTCCAGGGGGCTGCAGAGGGGGGAATCATCCCACTATCTAAACGCACGTAGCTGTGAACAGTTTCACCCGTTCAGCCCTGTGAGGACACCCTGTCTGACTCACTAACGGCTCGCAGCCCTGCGGGCCCGGGCATACTCCTACTGACACAAATCACACAGGGCTCGCCTGTCCACCCCCGGCTCTCTCCACCTGCAGCGCCTGTGGCGCTCAGCGTGGTCCAGCACAATACGGCCTCCCGAGGTACTTGTTGCCCACTGCTGCATCACCGTCAGGGCCCTGCCCTGCCCCCCCCATCCTGTTGTGACAATACCAGCCCCACCGATCTTGTCCTACCGACACGCTGCAACCTCTGTCTTTCTACCATCCCCCCTGCGGGGACCCAACCTCTGGCCACCATCAACCACACCAAATCAGTCATTGTTCCCCTCCATAGCAATGCCCAACAGTGTGCGAGGTGCTAGCAGGGTGGGCCCCATGGACAAGTTTACCAAGGCGGCGCCTAGGGCGGATCAGGCGTCGTCCTCTGCAGCACAAGAAGATGGCGAGGTCCTGCGGACCCCCCGCAACCTGACTTGGCCGCAATGATGGAACACATGGCCAAAACTTTGCAGCCTTCCATGAAAAGCTAGATGACATCAACGCAAATGTAGCTTCATTAAGGGCTAAACTTGACCAACACGGGGCCAGGATCACCGAAGTCGAGCAAAGGACAGGAACCAACGAGGACAATGTGCATACCCTACAAAACACAGTCTCAGAGCTCATGCGTGACATGAAACAGGTCAAAGCTAAGTGCAATGACCTCGAATCAAGGTCGCGAAGGAATAACATTCGCATCGTGGGGGTTCCCGAATCTCCACTGAAGGGACGCATGAAGATCGCGGTCGAAAAACTCATCAAAGACCTTCTTGACAATCCCGACCTCTCACCATTCTTCACAGTTGAAAGAGCTCACCGCTCATTTGCACCTCGGCCTAAACCAGGAGACTTCCCCAGACCAATAATTGCAAAACTACTGAGTTACAAGGACAGAGGCCACATACTCTGTTTGGCCAGAGAGAAAGGGGAGCTTAGGCTGGATTCCCAAATCATCAGGATCTTCCCTAACTTTTCAGTGGGGGTGCAGATGGAAAGACGCCGATTAGGTGGGGTAAAGAAAATGCTAAGAGATAGGAAAATTGAGTATGCAATGCTCTTTCCTGCTCGTCTAAAGTTCACCCATCGCAATAAGCTCTACTTTTTCACGGTCCCCAACGAGGCTGTTAAATTCATTGAGGCACAGATCCCACTGGTGGATCCCCCGGAGGAACCGATGGACGACGACTGATACCAGTACTCCCAAGCCCCTCCTATGGACCTCAGTGGCCTTGGCCGATCGACTGTCGGTACCCCGGGTGGGTGGGTGTGCTCCCCCCTCGCCGCCCTACTCCAGACCCAACGTGGCCATCACCACCATATTGGGAGCATTAATCCTGGAAGGGGACGCATCCTCAATCCATTTGAATATACCACCACACACCGGGCCTGAAGTTTGAAAGCTAAATCGTACTATCATACATTGGCCTGGGGCAGTACCAGCTTAGATCTCTCTACCCTTTAACATGTGTGTCCTTTCTTCATAACCTAAGTTTCATAAGCCGTTCAAAAGATTAATGATGTAGCATCATGAAATGCATTAACAAATGTGGGTCGGACGGCAGCGGCAGCCCCCACTGCAGCTGCAATGACTTTTAAGGTGAAGTGTTTGTGTTCAAGCCCTGGTTGGGCTATTTCCCAAGAGGTGCCGAGTTGAGGATGGCATGCAGTGGTTTGTTCCAAGGGTGGGTATCAATGCACCGCTAGTTTGTACCGGGCGGTGAGGGTGGGGAAGTTGGGGAACGTTATATACAAAATGGCAAGATGGTTGTGACGGGTTCCAGAGAGAGGCATTGTTACGCCGCTACAGCGTATATTGCGATGGTCAGAGGCAGATTCTACAATAGGAATGTCCCATAAACTATCTGCATGGCTCTTAGAATGATGACGTGGAATGTTCGGGGGTTGACCAATTTCACAAAATCACGTAAGATCACAGCATATGCACAGAGGCATGGGGTCAAGGTACTCCTACTCCAGGAGACACACGCTATGAAACTCTTATCATCAAACCTTGCACAGACCTGGGGCCCAAACAGATACTATACCCAATACTCCACTCAAGCCAGGGGGGTTCTTACTCTCATCCACAAGTTGGTAAAATTCGTTCTCCACACATCCCACAAGATATGTGATTCTACACTGCACCTTAGCTAACGAAGAATGCTTGCTTGTTAACTCATATGCGCCCAACACCGATTCCCCCGAATTTAGACGCAATGTCCACCATCCGCATGAGATATGTAGAAGTCCCCATTATATGGGGGGGAGACATGAATCTTATACTGGATAATGTCCTGGATAGAACGACCACTACCCGCAGGACCACATCTCGTGCTGCCAAACAACTCCATACACACGTGCTCCCTGAATCTACAGGATGTGTGGAGAACACTCCATCCCGAGGAAAGGGACTATACTTTCTATTCAACGGTACACAACAGTTCCTCAGGAATAGATCTGTTCCTCCTTTCTGGTAACCGGGTGGGCAGGGTTTCGGAGGTCAGGATCCTCCCGTGCACTATCTCGGACCACTCCCCCGTGCTGCTGCAGATCCAGCTGGGTAGTGCACTGGCGGCTCAACCCGCCTGGTGCTTCAAATCTAACGCCCTATCTGACATCTTATTTAAAGCCGAGATCCTTTCTGACATAAACACGTTCTTTGAAAACAACAATACGTCATATACACCCGAAGGGACCCGCTGGGAGGCATTTAAAGTATATATCAGAGGGATGTGTATCTCTAGGGAAGCCGGGGTCCTCAAACCATAAGGCAGGCCTTAAATAACTCTGAACCCAGGCTCAAAGCCCTGGAACAGGAGTACGTTTCTACACCTGCTTCAGATACCCTTGCTAAGATTAGAACCGAACTTGAACAATTTGAGTCACACGCGTTAAGTGAGGTGCGATATTATGCTCGTCCTGTGGCTGCCCGAATGTATGGTGGAGGGGACAGACCGAGTAGAACCCTGGCCAAGTTGGTGCGTGCGGAGGGAGGCAGGACCCGAATTGATAGCATCATTGATGAAAAGGGTCTAAGACATTGGTCGGACCAAACCATCCTTGACACTTTCGCCAGCTTTCATGCCAACCCATACGGTCCCCAGCCCAAGCACTCGGCCCACGACCTGGATGACCTGCTAGAATCCATTCCTATGACCCTTATCTCCCAGAACACCAGGGAACATCTTGATGCCCGTTCTCCCTAGAAGAGATAGTCCAAGTAATTTCAGACCTTCCTAAAAGCAAGGCCCCTGGCCCCGACAGGCTCACGTCTGTATTTTACCAAGAGCATGTTGCCAACTTAGCACCCGTACTGCATGGGGTCTGGACTGAATCACTCCAATTAAACACCCTCCCCCCTCCTTAAGAGAAGCCTTAATAACAGTCCTCCCCAAACCAGGGAAAACCCCAGACGAATGCAGGTCCTATAGGCCCCTTTCGCTCATCAACTCAGATATGAAAATCTTTGCTAAGATAATCGCCAATAGGTTCCTCCCATTCATGCCCCATATGGTCCACGCTGACCAAAGTGGATTCATCCCTGGTCGCTCTACGGCGCTTAACATCCGCCGCCTATTCAACGTACTGTCTAGAATCGACCCGAATGCTGACGCAGTAGCGGTCACGCTGGACGCTCAAAAGGCATTTGACATGGTCTCATAGCAATATTTATGGGCCGTGCTGGGGAAAATGGGAGTAGGACCAAACATGATCTCCTATATAAAACGACTATATACAGGACGTATGGCCAGGGTGCTGGTCAACTCTGTTTCCTCCTCCCACTTTGTGCTATACAGAGGTACCCGTCAGGGGTGCCCATTCTACCCCATCCTTTTTGCATTCGCCATTGAGCCCAGGGCCGATTACGTCACAGATCGACACACCCACAAAGGCATTCGCCTACAGGACACGCCGGAAATCATTTCACTGTACGCGGATGACGTACTTCTATACGTCAGAAACCCCTCCTCATACTTAGACCCGATCATCCGAAACATAACCAAAATAGGCATTTTCTCTGGCTTCACCAACAACTATTCTAAATCAGAAATGTTCCCTCTCACCATAGCAACTCAGCAACCGGCTTGTGAATTCCCCCTACGCTGGTCCCCCGGTGGCATTAGGTATCTCGGGTACAAGTGTCTCTAACCAAAGCTTCCTTGCTGGCAGACAACTACAAGACAACGGCACAGCTTATTCTATCCAAGATGCTCAAATGGTGTAATATCCCACTGTCCCTCGCGGGCAGACTCTCCCTAATAAAAATGACTGCGGTCCCCAAACTCCTCTATATCTTTGCTAATGTACCAGTGTGGCCCGCGAAGCAATACTTCAAGAGGCTTCATCTGGCATGTGCCCAGTTTCTCTGGCATTCAGGAGCGGTCCGCAAGAAGTGGCAACATATGACTTTACCATATGAAAATGGGGGTTTTACAGCCCCAGATTTAACACTGTACTGGAACGCGACACAGGCCCAACACGCCACCCACTGGTACACACACCTGAAACCAACCACACACGTTAAATTAGAGAAACTAGCTGGTCAGGGTACTAATATCATGACCTTACTACTACACCGTACATTCCAGACTGACGCTCCGTCAGACCCAGTGGCCACCACGATCAGAGCATGGAAGAGTATCCTGTATTCTGAACAAGAGAAACGCCCATATTACAAGTGGCTTCCCATTTGGCAATTTCCTGCACTCTCCCCTACATACGACCTACAGTTCTCGCGACACTGGGAAAACTTGGGCTACCGCGCCCTGACCGACCTATACCCCGATGGTACGTTTATCACCCCTCAAACATGGCGGCCCGGACACTACAACTCTGCGCTCGAGCTGCTACAATACTGCAGGCTGAGAGCAGCGGTACGGGTGATCTGGCCCTCGTTCCCAGATGAACCCCCGGACTCACCTGAGCTCCAATACATAGCAAACTCCTTGGGCGGCAGGGGTATAGTGTCCTCTCTATACAAAATGCAGCTGGGAAAACTAGAGGATATATCCTCCAAACCACGGGAAGCATGGGCCAGGGAGCTGGAAATGGATATCACTGAAGAAATGTGGAACAAAATGTGTGCTCACACGCGCAAAATCTCCCTTGATGCCAGATTCCGCTGCATACAATACAAGCTCCTCAACAGACTATTACACACCGCACAGAGTTATGAAATTCACACATAATCCAACACACACATGCCCGAAATGCAAATATGGCGAGGCTGATCATATACATATGTTTTGGTCCTGCACTGCACTAAATACGTTTTGGATGTAAGTGACAAAAGCGCTCTCAGAGATAATTGGGTCTGGACCCACTGGCCTTGCTGTTCGGTTTCTGGGCAGGGGAAAATGAACGGAAATGTCAAAATGTTTAAATGTAAGTGCTATTGTTGCCAAAAGATGCATATTACAATGCTGGAAGCATCACACCCCCCCCGCCACCATCACGATGTGGCTGAAAGCCCTCACCTGGGTGCAAATTCATGAAGAAGAATATATCGGATCCTTGCCCATAACATCCCGCCCTAAAAATGTGTGTTAGGAATTCTGCAGCTATCTGAACAGTAGAGATGGAGTCGAGTGGAGCTCCACCCCCCCACCGGCACAACCTAACTCACCATAAGAAATGTGTCAGCTGTGGTTTTTTTCTATACTATCAACCCTCCCCAATCTGAGATGTTTGAAATAGTTGTGATGCAATGCCTATTTGTACTATTATAATGATTGCTTATCTCTGCGTAGTCTATGCAGTACCTGTCTCAACTTTCTGCCAATAAACAAAAGTTTTAAAAAAAAAGAAAGAGAAGGCCTGCTCTGGAATATCAGGTAGGAGACAAAATGTGCCTATCCGCTAAATACCTTCCCAAACATTTGCCTACACAAGGTTCTGTCCCAAGTACTTTGGAGCATTCTGCATCATAAAAAAGATGAATACTGTGGCCTATCATCTGCGTCAATCCAGGAACTGGCATAGCATACACCCCGCTTTTCATGTTGCCTTGTTGAAACCCTATCAAGATTCTTCCAATGTTTCAATTCCTCCACCAGTGTTGTAGGGGCATCAACAGGAATATGAAATTGAAGAAATCTGCGATTCTAGATACCACAGAAACACCTTGCAATATTTGATACATTGGAAAGGATACAGTATTTGGAAACAGCAAAGGATGTCCATGCACCATTTCTGGTCCTCACCTTCCACAGGAGATACCTGGGTAAATCCGGTGGTGTCAGCTCTGGAAGGGGTCATACTGTTAGATTTTCACCTAACGCCTTTGCAGCATGGAAACTCTCCCTGGCTGCCTCCCTATGGAAGCGTTGGTGTTGCCGTAGAAACAGTCCCATCCCAAGATAGCACTGTCACGTATCACGGGTCACACGCAACGCAGATGTCATAACGTCCAAGATGGCCACCCCCATCGGGAGCACTGCAGTGAGGAGTCCCGATTCCATAAAAGGCAGCAGTCAACAGGTACTTGGCGCATCACAACTCTGCACTACAGGTTGCATTGCCCTCTGTCTGTTCCCTACGTGTCTCTGTTGCTTATGCTATTACCTGATTCTTTCTGGTGCTCTCTCTGCTTACATGCTGGAGCGTTATCCTTTCTCTGTCCTTGGAACGCCACATTCCCTGTCACCTTATGCTTTTTGTTGCTGCAATTCGGAATCTGGGGATCTGTCATCCCTGTTGGACTATTCCATTTCACCTAGGGAGTATTTGATTTTGTGTTCTGTCCCGTCCTTCATCTCCTCCGGACTACATTCTCCAGACTCCTCACCAAGGAGGTTTTTTCCAGCCAAGGTTTTTCCTCCTTATTTTTGGGCTGTGCAACTGGGGAGTCCCCCAGCCCTCTGTCTATATTCAGAGAGGCAAAGTGGCTTCTCGGGGAGACAAGCCTTATCTCTTCTCATCTCCATTCCAAGACGGTTCTCAGGTAAGGCCTGTCGCAAAGACCAAGTCGTACACGGGGATGGTGCATGGTGATGTGTTACTATTTATCTATCCATAGGCAGGCTCTATCATTGGTTGTTAAGAAGTAAGAACACTCGCCTCCGAAAAGGGAGCCCCCATGTGAGCTGGGTTCGAATTTCACCTCATTTGACACCCTTTTTAACAGCAGGACAATTGCCCATATTAAAAAGGTCCTACAAGCCGCCGCTGAAAGGAATTGGGCAGCAATGAATATGGAATGCGTGTTTAGTTTGCAGGTATTTGAAAATACCGTTGGTACGTAAATATAAGATTTATAATGGACGAAATCTCGCCTTGATAGAGGCATCATGGATCTAAGATCATAATTATGCTCCTAAGTGACATACCCCTGGAAATGAAGGACTCTGGGGAACAAGAACGCTTTCAAGTTCTGTCTAAACTCCAGATGGTCTTCCATCAAGTGCATAAATGGTGGTATCAAATTCCACAATTTCGATGCCTGCACCATAATAGAACATCCATCCCATTTTCGATATTTGAATTTGGGAATAGCCAGAAGTCCAGCACAGCCTGAACCTAGTTGCCTGATGGGTTTATAAAGCAGGAAATCGTTGTTAATTAAAGATAGACCTTTCTTATAGTAAAACGTATGTACTAACCACAATGCTTTAAACTCCCCCCGTTTCATTACTGGCAATCAGTGAAGTTCCTGCAGAGCTGACAACATATGATTGCAGCGGCGCAGATGAAGCAGCAGCCTTGCAGCTTCATTCTGAATGTACTGGAGCTCAACCAGCGCCTTTTTAGGCAGACTAAGAAATGGTATCGCAGTAGCCAAGACGACAGATGACAAACGTGTTCATCAGTAGGTCCTTGGCTGAAAAAGTCAAATAACCCAGACATCTTTTGGGTGTTGTAAATTGCAGGAAACAACCGCTGGGGTACCGATAATCTGGCATTTCAATAACAAAGCCGTGTCAAACCACACTCCTAAAATGCAAAAATGTTTTCGATTGTTCAGGGCAGGCCCTAGCACTGAAGGCTAGTAACTACGGCGCCACACCAGGACAATGGTCGGATTGCTTGAAAAGTCTACCTGTTGGTCACATGTTTCGATAATTACCATAACAATAAAATCAATAACATTTTTGGAGATGTTTTTCGGAGCATTGAGCTGGAGACGATTGACATTCATCAAGTCTCTTCCCTGCTGAAACATTGTCTGAAGCCGTCTATCGGATTATGTTCTGCATTTCCACGGCAAAGGATCATACAAGAGTCATCAGCATATATGTAGAAAGAAATCGCAAAGTCATGAATCCGATCAGCCAATGATATGATGGTTTATTTATATAGCGCCTATACACAATGCGTTTCAAAGTGCTTCACGACAAGGGAGGGAACAAGGGAAAATACAAACATTCTTACAGGTCATGAACAACAAGAATGTGAAATAAAAACTATCATACTCGGCCGAGCGGCATTTCACATAGTGCAAGTGTAAATCGGAAGGAAATGGGAAACAGACAGGTGGCTACCGTACTAGGCCTGACGACATTTCTGGAAGAGCCAGAGAATTATACAAGGTGAGTGAGGAGTGCAGAGAGTGTGTTCTCGTGTGTTCCCGGAGTACACGGCAGGACACAGATAATCCCTTCCAAAATCGTAGTAAGAACAAAAGAAGATCTTGGATCGGCCCGCCATGAACGAACCAAAAGCCGGAGCTCTTTCGTGGACGCGTAGCGAAATGAAGTTACTGAGTGAAGATAAGGGGGTGGGGCTACAGACATTGTCATGGGTGTGAGGCCGCTTTAAAACTGAGTGATCCCCAAAACGTAGCGAATACCTCCACCCTCTCTCCCTTGCCTCGGGATCCCTCCCCCCAAACGCTGCCGCAACCTTAAATTGCTTCCAGCTGTGCAAACTCTTGCAGAAAATTCCCCGGTGCCTGTGGCATCTACAGTAATCTTAATAGACGGGCAGCCGGGAAGTATAACGAGAACAGTGAGACAGAAAGTTTAGCGAACTGTCTGACCAGTGACTGCACTACTGATAAAAGAACAGGAGATAATGAAAGGGGAGGGGACGGCCTTTCCACCGAACCCCTGCTGAACCTTATCTCCACACAATGCCCATCCTGCTTTTAACAGATGTAGCACTTCGAAAAGGAAAGAAAAGTACCATCTCACAACACAAACAGCGCAGTAAATCTCTTTCGGAAAACAAAACAATTCGATGGCACTTTCAATTAAAGACCTTGCAGGCTTCCCAGCCGCCAAGGGACCCGCTCCAAAAAGAAGGTGATATCTGGGGTTCTCCCTCAGACACAGAGCTACTGGCTGGATCGGACCACTCACTGTCTGCCCCAACAGGGGTCTTTCTAACAGGACGTGCCCCTTGAACCCAGCGTTCCAATACTAAAATCTATACTGTTCCTCCTAAACCCCCGCGAGGAGACAGAAAATACCTTCTAGCCTGACGATCCTTTTGCAACTCCTGTGTTCTCTCCGCTGCCCGATAAAATATCTGGAAAAACTCTAATTGAAGATAGAACGAAGAGCCCTGAGGAGGCTGTTACACAGGGGATCATGACTTTGGAATTTAAGGACAAAAGGAGCCAGGCTCCAAGGCTCCATTCGAGTGCCCTGGGAGTGGACCAACCAGCCTGAATGTCCAAAAGCGTGAATCTTGATGAGATGGTGACACGTAACACTGGTTCCCTCCCACGGAGCCTCCAATGGTCAATTAACGACACGAATACAGGAGGAAAAAGATGCCTGCCTGAATCAGAGGACGAGGAGCAAAGTGGCGACAATGCCCTGACAAAAAAAACAAAGACCTCAGTTGCAACTCCCGAACTGAGACATCCCCATCTAAATAGGAATGATTTTGACAATGGTGTGGTGTCATCGACAGATGCGTGAGATGATACAGAAACAGACGGTGAGGACCTCCATAGATCTTATGGTCCTTCACAGAGAAGGCTACATGCCCCAAAGTCTAGCAAAAACTGCCAAGCTGAGCTGGCCCAATCTACACCAAGTCTTCACCAAAGTTGGGAGGCCCAATGGGCTCAACTTCAAGCATCAATTGGATCTATGGTCACGATCGCCCTCTCCCCTTTTTTAAAACTATATGAACATGTAAGCGAAAACGACAAGGATCAATCAACGCTGCTCGCTTTGATGCATTCAAAGTAGATATTCATAAAGACCTACGTTGAGACCTCGAGGGAAAAAAGAGCCAAGGAGAAGGAATTCGAGGGTCATAATTAAAACACTTATTGACCTGATAGAAGATGCCCGTGAAGATAAAAAATTCTTCTTGGCCTGCTTCAGGGAAACGATTACTTTGATGAAAATTCAAGGGGAATTAAGGCCTGTTAACCCTGTAACGCTAAAGGTGATAAAACGTCCTTCCACTCAAAAGCATATTAACAGCATGGTCCCAGAAGAAACTACCTTGGAGACATCTACTGATGAGAAAACTAAAATCTGGAGCATGTTGATGTTGGAGAAAATAACGGCGGGCCTTAATGATTAAATACCTGTGGACATGTGGGCCCTTGCTAGATTGTGTGCATTAAGCTGGCAATGACTTAAAGCCAAGGAATATTCTCAAAGATTGTTATCAAGAGAGTGGGGAGCAACAATACATTCTGGTGGAGGGGACAAACATGGGAGATGAGTTTTCCTTTTGGGCCTTTTTCAGGAGCACCAAGCGGTAAAGAGATGCCTTGACACGTCTACCTGCCACTTACTGAATGATGGGCATGTTTATTGATCTCATATATATATATTACTTTCTTCTGTACTTGCCTTTTGAGGTATAAGCTTGAACCTTAGAACAAAAAGGAAACCTTTTGTAATAAAAAAAATAATATATATCTTTTCATTAACGGAAAAAAATCCCGGTAACTCTAAAAGACAGGCATCTAGTGTTAATAGACATGAATGCAATATGTAACATAGATGTTAAAGGCTACCACGCATTTTAATTCACACGGGTGAGGTTCATTTCATAGGGTGCCTTCTGTTTTTGGTTAGTGGGTATAGCAGTTTAGAGCACATTGTGAATAAGAAGCCCGGTTACTGCTCTGACAAAACATAACGTGTGGGTGCTGCACACTTTTGCTGAATGAGAGCACGCACGTTTCCCCTGGCCAATCACGTGCCCAGCGTCCTCCTTCCTGCAGTGCCCTGCTCGCGTCTTGGTTGATTTGCCCCATTTGCCATCTGTCATGTCAGAATTCGCTTCAGAACTGTAGCTGTGTGGTGAAACGGAGTTTTTTTTTCCTTTTTTAAATGAAAGGACGCGGCTGCCTGGCATGGGTAGAGAGGTCTAACATGGCCTGGGCTCCCGGCGGGAAAGCGTGGAGATGCAGTAATCACTTCTCGGTGGGTTGGGGCGCACAGGGTCTGCGCTTGCAACGATGCTGGGGCTGCTCGATCCCCAGAAAGCGGGATTTCACAAAACAACACAATCATAAAACCATCTTTCCTTCATCGCAATGGCAGCAGGTTCCATAAAATAAACACCTCCCCTGATTAGAAGCAGCTCGGGGACGAGGACTCTCGCGAAACATGCAACATTACAGCAAGGACATTAGTTGGCACCTTGCTGGCCATGCCTGTAAGATGCAGTGCCATAATCAAAACCGAAAATGTTTCCGCGAAAAAAGTCTTTGTTTGTTGACCAGATGGAGTCTTCAATTAACAAGCGGTCCATAACTGGAAACTTCATCGGAAGGTCATTCGTAGGTGGTCTGCATATTTTTAACGTGATTAGGGCTTCCATCTGTGAAGTGTATGGCTCTGTACACATTCTTGTGTCTCATTTGATTGTGTTTATTCTTTTGCGTTTCCCCTCGATGTCTTAGGTTTCTGTTTTGAAAAAATAATCTACTCTACAGGCCTCTGTATTCATCTTTCATGACATACATTTTATATTAAAACAGTTCTATTGGGAGAAGGGGCAGGCATATTCTATCTTCAAATACAATTTAAAATCCAGCTTCCAGCAACATGGTCTAAATTACAATTTTTTGTGACACTAATTACATGATGTTATTTTTTTTTTACTTTTAGAATGCTGAAAGGTACTTTATTTGCTGACAGGATTTAAAGAGCAACTTACTTATTAGGCAACAATGTGAGAACCCCTCGACTGAGGATTAACAAAAGGTGGACAAGCTTGTTCTAAGGGCTGCAACCCACTCAGAAGGACCTCCGTCCTGCTTCTACTCTGTTCCATATCAGAGGAGAATAATCGACCATCAGCCTAATGCCACCCGTAAGGCCAATTCAGCACAAAACGCCAGGCCCATCTCAGAAAAAGAGACCCAACAGCAACCCAAGACACGTGTTTCTGCCTCCTGGGGCCTTGGGGACAAGGCCGCAGTGTTGTGCGACGCAGGTGCACAGGAGACGCTGCCCGTCGACACGTAATACGTTGCGCCTACATACATGCATCCAAACCTTTAAGAACTGAGGATCAGACCCTGTGCGCAAAGCCCTCGCAGGACAAGGCTGTGGTGTTGTGCGATGCAGGTGCTTGGCGGCGAAGGGATAGCAGTGCAGATTGCGATCACGCAGTGCAACCCTCGACCTTCAGTGTCTAAAAGGTAAGAAAGGTTGCGCGTACTTCCACCTAACCGTCCAACATAACGTACTCTGTCCCTGCACAATCCTAGGCTCTCGCTTACAGCGGTTAGCCGTGTTTTGTGTTTTCTGTCTTTCTCTAGGTCTCCTCATTTGTGATTACTATTGTACTGTGATCTTGTGTCTTTTAGGCTCTCTCCCACTCTCTAGGTCCCCCTCTAATGGTGGTTACTGTTGTACTGTGATCTGTGTCATTTTAGGCTCCCTCCCACTCTCTTGGCCCCCACCCCGCTGGGGGTACCGTCTGTACTGTTCACTGTACGTGTCTGCCCCTTCTGTGTGACCCCTTGCCCCTTGCGCATTCGCATTGCGTGGCATTGGCTGTGCATCTCTCCTCTCTCTCTCTCTTTCACTCCTTCCTCCTTCTACTTCCTCCTCACACCCTCTATGCTGCTTTTTGTCCCCCTATCTTCTCTAACTGCAACTCTATCTCCAATCCTATCCCTCTACCTACGTCAGGAAGGAAGACGTTCAAAAGGGGCATCCTGGTCACCAAACCAGGCCTCCCTATTGCTGATACCTACATCAGTGCTTCCTCCAGACAGACTCGTACTGAGATCCTCTTTGTTCCCTCTCGAGACCTATGGACCCCTCATATGGTCTATGTTCTAGCTCCTTTTTCCTCCTCTTCCATTAATGGTAGCACTCAGTGGGAGGTCCTCTTGGCCTCCTTCCACGCCTCCAAGACCATCATTAATGTCGATCTGAATGGCACTGTGTTGGTCTAGGGCCCTCAGCCCAATCTCCTGCTTTTTGATAGGTGTCTCCCACGTTTTATCAACTTCCTTCCTTCTCCTGTACTCCTACCAGCATCTTTGTGGCTCCTCCACCACCTCCCTTCTGCTGCCACCTCTCTGGCACCCTACTCATCCTCTCTGACTTCCGTACCATCTCCTACCTCGTCTGCCACCTCCGCAGGGCATACCTCAAGCATGTACCCCTCCACAGAAGTTTTAAATGTGGCAACCTGCTCCACGTTGCTACTCTCAACTCTCGCTATGCTGTCAAGCTCTCCTCTGACATCTACCGCCTCTTGGAAGAACTTGACCTGGATGTCCTTGCTCTCACCGAGACATGGTTCACGGCCAGGTCTGTCACAAGTTTTGACACTCTCCTCCCCGGTGGCTACAAGATCCTCTCCAAACCCAGAACCAACTGCCTCAGAGGTGGAGTAGCTCTGATCTTTCCGGGGTAGGTCCCGGCCTCTGTCATCCCTACACAGGCCTACTCCTCCTTTGAATGCCTGGTCTGCAGGCTCTCTATCTCTCCTGGCCTCTCTCCAACTGTGGCCACCATCTACAGGCCACCTGGCCAGGTCGCCCTCTTCCCCTCAGAGTGGGATGACCTCTGCTCTTCTCTTCTTGCCTCTAGCTCTCAATGTCTCCTCCTCAGAGACCTCAACATCCACCTGGATGCTTCTAATCCCTCCCCGGGCCTCTTCTGCAACCTCTGCAACACTCTCTCTTTGCATTCTACCCTCTGGCCGACACACACTTCTGGGCACACCTTGGATGTTCTCATCTCCTCAGACATCCACCTCTTGAACCCTCTCACCTCTCCTCTCTCTTGGACTGACCACTTTCTGCTCTCCTCTCACCTGAAGCTCTTTGTCTTGCAGGCAAAGCTGACTCCAACACTGCCACATACCTTCTCGATCATCTGGCCCATGAAGCGTGTGTCAGTGGAGGCCTTTGCCGCTATTTTCTCTGCTCCTCCTACACCTGAGACTGACTCACACTCTGACACAGCCCTCTCTAACCTGCATCTTTCTATCTACAACACTCAGGATGTTTTTGCCCCTGTCATGGAATCCATCTGAAGCCTACGTCTAAGTGCAACTCTTGGTATGACTCTGATCTCGCCACCCTGAAACGCAAGTGTAGGGTGGCTGGGAGGAAGTGGAGGGCATCAGAAGCATTCTCTGACAAACTGGCCTTCTGCTTACTCCAAAGGCAATACAAACTTGCTGTCCTGTCCAAGAAGAGAGCCCACATCCAAACCTGCGTCTCTGAGTCCTCAAACAACACGGCCAAAATCTGCAAGGAGCTCGCCAATCCTTCTGCAGTCTCCACCTCTCCTGTTCCCTCCCAGGATCTCTACATGGCTCTTGCTTCTTACTACACCACTAAACTCAGGATATCATGTCCTCCCTCCAGGGGTGCTGCTAGCTCTGGAGTGGATCAAGGGCTAGGCTAATGTTGGGACTGTCAGGACTCAGGGCTAGCTAGTCTTTTGGTTGTATCCCCTGAGCTTCTATCCAGGGCTACAACCAAAAGATCCGACTGGGACTATAGCTGTCTTAGCGCCCCCCCTCTCCCCTAGCAACGCCTCTGCTTCCCTCTCCTCTCCCACTCTTAGCCCCCCTCCGGCCACCTCTCCCTCTCCTCCTCCTTTCTCCTCTTTCTCTCCGATCACTCCTGACGATGTTTCTAGACTAGTCCGATCCATGAAAGCGTCGTCCAAGCAGGTGCTCCCCTGCTCCTCCAGAACCATCAAGGACCACATTGACACCCTTGCACCAGCCTTGGCCAATTTCTGCAATCACTCTTTTTGCCATTGGAACTTCCCCTCAACCTTCAAGCACTCCCTTGTGCATCCCCTCTTGAAAAAGCCTTCTGCCGATCCTTCCTGTCTGGCAAACAACCACCTGATCTCGGACACTCCTTTCCTAGGCAAACTCCTGGAAGGGCTGGCCATCTCCCAGCTTACGCTCCACATTGAATCTGTTGGTTGTCTCCATGACCATCAGTCTAGCTTCAGAGCAGCCAGAGGCACAGAAACTGCTCTCCTTAACACCTGTGAAGATCTGCTCACTAATCTCGATTCCAGCCTTCCTTCCGTCCTCATCATCCTTAATCTTTCATCTGCTTTTAACACGGTCAATCATGCCATCCTGATCAATCGTGTCTGCGAGAACCTGGCCCTCATGGATCAGTCCCTGGCTTGGCTGACAACCTTCCTTCTGGATCGACCCTTCAAGGTCCAACTTGGGTTCTTTCTCTCCACCACCTCTCTCTCCACATGTGGTGTTCCCCAGGTCTCTAACCTCTCACCCTGGCTGTTCAATGTCTACTTGGCCCCTTTGGCCCACGTTATATCTACCTTCTCTAACTTTCAGTGTTATGCGGATGACACTGGGCTCTCCTTCAGGCTCACTTCAGCCACCTCTGCTCTCTCACTCATTCCTAATTGTCTATCCACGATTCAGGAGTGGTGCGCCACCACCGATCTCTGCCTTAATGCCAGTAAAACTGAGATCCTTCTCATTGGGACCCCTGTTCCCGCTCTGCCTTTCTCACTCTGGCTACCCTCCTTGGGCCCTGTTCCTTTGCCTTCCTGTGAGACTAAAAACCTTGGTGTCATCTTCAACTCCACTTTCCCCTTCACTCCTCACATCACGGACCTTGCCAAGAAGGCCCACTACTAGCTGCACCTCCTCAGAGGTATTCTTCCTTTTCTCACTTTCCCCCAAAAGCTCACTGTCTCCAGTGCCCTGGTTCTCTCTAGGCTGCACTACTGCAACAGCCTCTTTCTGAATCTGCCTTCCTCTACACTCCACCTTCTGCAACAAATCCAGAACAGGACTTTGAGTCCTGTCTGGCCACAAGCCCAGGGATCATATCTCCCCAGACCTGAGATCTCTCCACTGCTTCCCGGTGGCTTCAAGGATCAAGTTCCAAACCCTTTGCATCATCTACAAGGCTTTCTGGGGCTGGGTCTAGACTACATCCAACTCTCTCTTCCTTCTGGAGCCCTTCGCTCAGACACCTCCAACTCTCTGAGGATCAGACACTTCTCCAGGCAGACAGTGCAGGGTAGATCTCTCTCCTCTGCAGGTGCCTCCGCCTGGAATGGCCTCCCTGTCCCTCTCAAACTTGAGCCGGCCCAAGGCTTCCTTTTCGCCTCTGCTTTCTCTCTCTCTCTTCCACCCTTCTGACTGGTTGCCTGGCTACCCTCAGAGTCTAGCTGGTACCAGGCTCTCCCATGACCAGTAGACCCTGCACTGACGTTGGGCCTACCATACACTTAGGGACTGTATCTGGAACCCTACAGTCCCCTGCCTCCTTGCACTTAACCAGAGCCGTGCTGCCCTAGCTGCACTTGCTCAGGGCAATGCTGCCCTGATTGCACATCCCCTGCCCCTGGCCCCTCACGCCCGCCCGCACTTTTTAATTTCGCACTTGCACGATCTGAATGACACAAGATCTAGTAAGATCGTTTGTTATGTCCTCCCTCTGTCTTCCCTCCCTTGTCTTGTCGCACCTAGAAACACTTGTGTACAGGCACGTTATAAATGACTTATCATATCATATATCATCAGGAAGGTGTGGCTCCGGTGTGGCTACCTCTCTAGTCACTGATGCATCTGGAGTCCACTACTCAATTGGGGTTATACCCTAAGTAAGCAGGGAATTTCAGACATGTGGACTCCTCCCATCTGTGCAACACTGTGATGAATTACCATCTCGCTAAAGTGGTAAAGGCCTGGCCTTTTTGATTTTTATTAAATAATAATAAAATTATGCGGGTAATTCCATCTCTGAAAGGGAAATCTGCTAATCAGAGCCCCCTTTCATAAGCTCTATGCCATAAGCATTGGGTGTACTTGTGCCTTGCTGCATCAGTATCCTGATTCGTAGCACCTGCTCTTCCAGTGGCACAGAGCTGGTTCAGAGGCTACAGGTGCCCTCTTGACAGCTGCAGTGACACCCAAGTCTCTGCAACGCAGGGGCTGGATCTAAAATATGCACTGCTGTTCCAAAAACAACCTAACCCTGAAGATGTTGTCCTGGTGGCACATAAAACAGTAAATATAAGCAATAGGGTATGATGGCCAGCATCTTTCAGAGTTACCCCAGCCACATTAAATTAATTTTGCACATGCGTCAGCCCTGTGGGCCCAGTTCAGCTGTGGAAGGATTATGTGAATTCCACCCAGGCAAGGCCCACCCCGGTCCACTGACAGGACTAGCCTTGGGGGATTGCTTGCTTCTCTGTGTTCCTTTGTAAGGGCAGGCCCTTTCCCCCCCCCCCCAAGGACGGCAACTCCACAGGGTGCTGGCCTGGGAACAAGGGCAGGCATTGGCCCAATAAAGCAAGCTAGCTTTAGTCCAATAACCTGGGGACTTTTCCCTATAAAAGAAGGGGTCTCCCACCACTTTTTTGAATCATCTTGGGAAGCATCTTGAAGCATCTTTGGATCATCACTTGAAAAGATTTCACTGAACCCGTCTGAGTGAGCAGCCCTTTCTAAAGTCCTCCCGTTGTGAGATGAAGGCAGGGTTCCAAGGCAGAGACCAGCTCTGTCCCCTAACCATCCCCAGGGACCTTTGGGGGTGATCTGCTGCTGTAACAGGACCTGCGTCTCAGCCAAGCAAAGCAGTACCCAGGACCTCACCATGTTGGAGGACCCTCGCAGTTGTGCGCCAACCTCCGCTGTGTTTGGAAGCACGCAAAAAGGACTCAGGTTGTACCTGATCCCCTGAATTGGGACTCCGAGCACCCTGAGAGTCAACACATCCTGGAGATGAGTTGCTTTTGCTGTTGAACTGCATGGAACACATTTCGTGAACTATTCAACCCATTTGAACAAGCAGAGCCCGCTGTTGCTGCCTTTTGCTCTCTCATGATCTTCACACAGTGCCAAGAAGTCTGGTTCGACACTGTCGAACCACCAAGAACTCTAAAGAAGGTACTACTGACTGCCAACGGCCCCCTTGGTCCATTTTTGGGCCATAGAGATTGGTTAGGTCACTTTAAACCCTTTTTGCTCACAAGTGCATTTCCTTTTTCAAGAACATTGATGCTTTTCAACCCTGATTCATTACCCATCCTCAAGGTGGGGTTTTGTGAAGTGTTTTTCTAGTTAGTATTATTGCAGATGGTGTGTTTAATCGAAGTGTATATCATTTTATAGACCCTTGATTGCACATTCCTTTATTTTGGACCGCCATACTTGGATGTTTGGGTTGCTACTGGACCATATTAACACCCCTCTTAACAGTATTGCATTCCCTCGGCCCACGTTACCACAAAAGGCGAAGGAGTTATATCTCTTGACTGTGCCTGTTTTACCTTTATGATTGTGTTGGCTCTTGGTTTGTATAAGTTTAAGGGCTGAGTGGACGTTGAAGCCTCGACTCATCCTTGTCCCCCTGCACGGCATAAGCATAAGTCAATTTGTCTCAAAAACCATTAACCAAATTCAATAAAACAGATTTATGTCCATAAATCAACATAAAACATTTAACGGAAAAGGTGCAAACTACCTTTAAACCAAAACATTAATTTCAATACCAGAACTAACTGTGAAGAGCAAATTGCAGCTGATAAAGGGTTTAGTTATCGAGAGAACATGGGAGAGTAGTTATCAGTGGAAAATGGGGGAGTAAAGTGAAAATCACATGAAATCCAAGAGATGCTATGCCTTTAAATGCATTTGGACATGTTCGGGAAGCATACATTCAGTTCCAAACCAGAGCTCTACGACAAAAAGGGCACTGATGTTAATGTATGAGAAGAATGAGCTGTGAACTAAAGATTCGGCTGCTTAGCACCAGGCTGGGAAACTGCCATAAAGAATATTTTCCACCATAGCATCATAGAATGTTTGCCCCAACACTTGCACTCTCTTCTTCCTACCCACACACACTATATATAGACAATCCATGCAACACAGACACATCCATTTAAAGTCCCTCCCTAGAAACAGAACTGCCTGCATCAACACAGCAGCAACACTACCTTGCATTTTCCCTCTCTCCCCACCAACCTAATTCACCCCCCTCTCTTTTAGATCTGCCTGAGCACCTGCAGACCATGCATTCTACAGCAGTACATAGCATAAATCCGAGTAACATAACACATACAGATGCCACCTGAGATCATTTAGACATTCCACTGAGGACTTCATAAGGTGCATTTACCTCCAGAATGCCCATGAACACAACATTCCTTTGCTATGTCAAGGCAAACATGTGGTGTTCCAAAAATGCTTAAGAAACCACATTCAGTTTTTTTATTCAGACCCAACAATTTTCACAAAATTCATTGTAACATTGACTGGTTTAAAGATACAGAATTGGGACTGGCTAAGAGTACACCAATGACTGACAAACCGTGTGACTTGACAGAGCAAGATGGCCTGACCCATAGTACACTTTGGGAATGTATGGTGCCATAGTGGCAAAGATTTTAAACAAAATCCGCTCCTCAGCCATGGGAAATGTGACATTCGATACAGATTTGGCATTTGTAACCTGGCCACCTGTTTCACAACCCCTAACAGAGAGTTGGAGAGTTCTGAGGAGCTAGAGGAACAGTCTGTTGTGTGATGCAACCCCTTGCGGGGTACATGGTTAATCCCCTACAGCTCCCCCACCTCTTTATGGAAGAGATGCTATGTGTCAGGACACCATAATGAAGTCCCATAGCATTTACAGAGTGAAGACAGCGGACGATCACGCCTAACTGTCACCACAGAAATTAAGTAAATTCACTGGCAAGGATTAGAGGAGAGTTAGAAGCTGGGTCCACAGGTGGCCATTACCCTGCCACCTGACTCCAAGATAGTGTACACAGTATTTTATTGCTCGAGCTGCAGGAACTTGGGCTGGAGCCAAACCAAATCAGCAATTTACTCAATACCTGGTTAATCACGCAGGTACACAGGAGGAGGAGGTGGATGGTATGGTCGCAAACTTGTAAAGAGTGTCATCCATCTCGGTCAGAGAGCAGGCAAAGGTAGGAAGTCGAGCATGGGGCACACTGCGGTTATTTGGGCAAGAGTTTTCCAGCAGCCACATCTTCACTCACCAGCTGACCTCTTCAACACATTGATCTCTGCAACTGAGGATCCCCCGTCTGTGAGAAGAGAAGATTAACACTCCTGGTGAAGCACTAGCACGGAAGACTGCAGGAAAAAAGGGGTGAGACTCTTTCATGCACAAAGTGTGATGATTTAATGATGTTGTACGGTCCGATGTTATGAAAATATCATGTATTTTCTATGGAACATATTGTTAATGAACCATAGAGAAATACACTTGAAAATATAATGTATTTTCTATAGGGAACATACAGTTAATGAACAATAGAAAAATATACTTGTAAATATGTGTTTTTATAAAGGGAGCATACTGTTAATGAACCATAGGGAAATACAGTTGGTGTACACAAGTTGAAACCATTATAGAGATGAATCATGAAATAAGCATGTAGATTGCATTGATTGTGGGTGATCACAAAGTAAGTAGGACAGAAATGGAATTGCAATGTTGTAAGAGTTGACCAAAATTAGAAAAACATATACCTGATCCCCTGGAAGGTGCACCAGGACAGGAAACAATGATCAGGAGAGGCTTGGGGTAGTGTTATTTTTGCATAAATGGCATGATACACTACCAACAACCCTGATTTACAATTCCCAGTGTATAGGTCTTTTGACCTAGGACAAATAGGAAATAGGATATTTGTGGGAAATATTAGCCGCGAAGGGTGATTAGGCCATTAGAACCCTGCAATGGGAAATGTGTAACAATGGCAAGATTATGCGTGACAAAAATCTATAAAGGAAGCATAGATCAAAAAACGTAAGCCACAATCTGAGAAAGAGAAAGTGGCGCATATGATCAGAAAGAGATGAAAAAAGATTGGGATGCGGGAGAGCGCGTGGATATAAGAAGGATGAAGAATCTGTATTTAGCCATGGCTTACCCCTCAACTCCGACACCCAAAACAAAAGTGACCTTAGAGGACGAGACAGATCCGCTGTTAGAATGTTTAATGGTTAAAAGGCCTCCCCCACACACCTATAGGGTACCTAGTGATAAGGTGATCTTCTTGCCACCTCGTGCCCTCAGGATTACAGTTCACGACATGGAAACCGCAGAAAAGGTAGTGTTGGCATGGTTAAAAAATGGGGTGCAAGGAGTAGAACAGGCTAAAGTATACGTGCCCTAGCAACAAGATATGCTTATATTTGCAATAGTACAAAGGCTATGCAAACAAATGTGGCTCTTACGTTAAAAGGTGAATGAGAACGATGAAGTGTATCCCCTGCCAGATGGGACATAGACCAAGCAATCCAAGAGCATAAGCTTGATTCAAACTTCTGTCCTGCGTAGTGTCACATTTTTTATTGTGGATCATAAGTGCCCCATCAAAGTCTATGGTAACTCAAGTGTTTCCAATGAGAGAAGTGCCTAGATTTGATACTGATAATCCGACGCACCAAGTTCATGTTCCCTGGAATAGGATAGAATTACTGTTTTATTGGATACAACTAAAACGCAGCACCTGACAAATGATAGGTTGACTATATATGAGCTGACATTACTGGCTCCAAATATTATTATACAATGTTGAAAACCATTCCATTGTTGAGGCTTGTAGGATATCTCAGCATTCAGCACAAGCAGCTGAAATAATTGCCCTTACCAGAGCTTGCGAGTTAAGCTCCGGTCTTGTAGTTATTTTTTGACAGCCAATACGCATTTGGAGCAGCTCACAACACCGCCCACTTATGGGCTGAGAGGATTTTTTTTTATTTAACTTCTCATGGGATAACAAAATGCAGCATTGTACCATGATTTATAAAATTAATGTATGCACTGACCCTTTAAAAAAACTGCCCGTCATCAAATGCAGTGCACGCAAGGCAAATGACATGAAAAAGGTCATGCTTTTGCTGACCAAATTGCAAAGGCAACTTCACAGTCCCCTGTATCACCTTTGTACATTACACACATGATGCAGCCAGAGAATATCATATTTGATAATACCCTTGAAACAGTACAAACTATTAAGGCTGAGCAAGAGTTTCAGGAATGGAAACACACTGGGAAATATGTAGGTGGATATTGGCTAGATATGCAAGATGAGGGAAAATGGAAATGACCATATTTTATATATATATATATATATATATATATATATAGCTTTAATATTTTCCTATACTTATGGCCGTCTCATGTATGTGCAGAAGGAATGTGTACAATTGCTCACTGTAACACTAAACTAAAGGCCAGCCTTGATTGCCTTTCATAAACTGTTTTGTATGTGTGTCCTATAACATTGGGAAGAGTCAGGTAGCCAAAAAAAGACATTTTGGGCCACCTAAGCTTCCTTTGAAGTATTACAGCTAGAGTTTATTAAAGATGCCTGCCTGTCAAGAAAAATTACGTGTTAGTAAAAAGAATGTATGTTTAGCAAATGGGTAGAAGTATTTCCCCTGGGAAGACAGCATTGCATTAACCATTGTAAAATATTACTTGTAAAGGATTATTTACCCTGATGTGGACCGCCTTACACTGTTTGGAGCAACAGTAATATATCTTTTGTTAATGCTGAAAAAGAATGAGTGTATACAGGTGTTGGATTGTCTCCTTACGAAGTAGTTAAGGGCCGCCTAGCAAATGAAAGGGGTGTGCCAAATTTCAATATATGTGTTATTTCCGCTGTTAATCGACTACTGTAAGAGTTAGCTAAACACCTGTCTATTCTCTGCAAACAGGTTGCTGATTGGAGTATTTTTCTAAACACCATTGGGGAGGCCAGGAAACGGCATCCAGGCAGATGACTGGGTATTTTTTTCGAGCATTAGGACTGCACCCCAGGTGAAAAGGGGTGTTGCAGGCATTGTGCACTACTCAGATGGCAGCAAAGATATTGTGGCTGCTAGTTTGGGTCCATGCTTTACGCATAAAAGCAAGCATCAGCTTCTTTGGATTACCCACACCATTGCCTGCCGTGTTTTACACTAAAAGCACCCCTTCTGCTGAGACATTGGATATTTGCATCATTGCTATTAGTCCACAAAGACATTACTGGAACAGAGTGGGCGATATAACTTGAGACCTAGGAAACTGCGACTCAACGGCAACTGGACTGCAAACTGCAAAAAGGAATCCCATTCCTTAAGGATAAGCTACCAGGTGGGCAAGCCCAACATCTCTAATGGGCTACCTGAAGGGGTGAAGTCATAAGAGACACTCCAAAGAACGAATGAGCTCCATGAAACATATACTGATGGAATTTCTTCTGCCTGGTTTCTTTACTCCATGCACAAGTTCACGTGTTTGGCTATTTCATCCCAAAGAGGATTCATGTTTCTTTATGCTCCTAACAGGAAAAAAAGGCAAGGGGTTTATTCAATACTGTGAGGAGTGAACGTTTATGTGTTAGGTAGGTTATGATCACTGGAATGTTATGTAGCGCTATCCTTGTTTAGTATAGTGAAAAGTGTCCCCAATGCAACTATGTCAAAGAATACAGGCAACTTTAAAATCCACCACAAATGTTTTTATGCAGAAGAAAGTTTTTTAAAAATAATAATTTGTTTTGTTATATTGTGTGGTGCAACCACGAATATCAATTGTACTGTATCGTCCAATCGTGCCCATGTCCTTTTCAACACCCATTCCAGTTTACACCCTCCACCCTAACCCAACCCCAAAAAGAACACAATCCCCCTACCTAACCCCCCAGCCCCTTCTGCTCTCAGTTGACTGCGTTATTCATTGTTTCCGCCGCTCTTTAGGGTTTCATGTTCTGAAATTATCCGGTAGTCTCACTGCCTCGTTCTGGCCATCAGGTGTGCCATTTGCCTGTGCGAACATGTCTTGTATAAGCCTTTTCCAGGATGCAAAGTCTCTTCCTGTTTCTGTTTGGCCTCCACTGGTTTCTTTTTGCCATGTAGATGTTTATGCCCATGCCCATTTCTGTAGGTCTCTCCACCATTGTCTAACTATTGGACTGTTAGGAGACTTCCACTGCATCGCTATCCATGCAGAAGAATGTTATTAGGGAAATGTTGGTCATAGTTATAGCAGATTAATTTACTTACTGAGATAGATATAGTTCGAGAAAAAAAGGACAATAAGCAATATGTATTAAAATTATAGGCGTTGTAAGTTATTTAACTTAGGTTCTCTAAACAGATAACTGCGGACATGTTCTTTCTAAAGAAGCCCTATGCTTGCAAAAACACAGAATGTCCTTATTAGGATTCAGCTGTTCACATGTGCTCCCGAAGCAAGGCCCAGCGTGTTATATTAGTCAAGGAGCAGCTCAGTGAAGTAAGGTGAAACCCTGGCTGGAGTTCAATTTTAGCCCCGAGTCAATTGCCTGTTGTAAAACTTTATGGGCTGTAAATGTATAAAGAGTTCATACTGAAGAGCAGAAGCTCAGAGAAGGGAATGCTGACCCAGAGAGCTGTCATGTGCAGGCCCACTCACTGCTCTGCAGGAGAATGTGGGTGGGCCTATACAAGGTCTGCAGACCTATAAGGAAGATCAGATGGCAGATTTGGAAAGTCTACTATGGGCTACATCGCGGACACTGAGAGAGTCCAGCTTGAGAGAGTAAGACCAGAAAGCATTCTGAGATCTACATTTCAGATGCTGGGGGAGCCAGATTGAGATATACACATTTGATAGTTTGCCGATAGCTATATTTCATACACTGGGAGAGACCAGATTCCTTGAGAGATCGGCAAACCTGCTGAAGCCATATCTCAGACAACAAACAAAACCAAACCAAGAGTGAGTAACCTTACGAGCTTGGTAAGGACTGCAACCACTGACCAGCAGCCATTGACCCAGGAGGGCATCCTGTGACCCGGGTAACAATATCACAGCCTCACATGCACCCTAACCAAGAGGGGAGAAATGTTTGCTGGCAGGTGATGGAGGAGGGTTCTACATCACGAGGGCTAAGACTTTTTTGCCAAGAAGAGAGATGGGCGCTAGAACTCTGAGACTACGTTTAGAAGGTAATCCGATGAGACCTTTACCTATCTGGGGAAGACTAGTATTCCAATAGTAAGGGCCCAGAGTCACTTTGAGCTATCCTATCCTGACACTTAGGGTCTTTATTTTTCGTCATTTTTTGCCCCCTAGTCCTTATCCACCCACATCTACCCTGACATTCTGCACAATGGTGTAGAACTAGACCAGTGACTTGTGTGTGATTGATCCTCATCTCACAGGGCATATTGCAGAGCATGGAAAAGCACTCTTTCTGCTCTTTTTGGGGTGTTGGTGGAAGGCCTGCATGCCTCGACACTGGCTTGGTGGGTAGAGAAGTTGCTTGCAGGTAGGTCTTAAGAATGACGCACAATAATGGCTCAATACTTCCACTACTCTGAGCCACGCCAAGGTACCGTCCATCCCAGCCTCTGTTTAACTGGACATTTTGTGCAAAGGAACAGGCAGCCAAGTTATTTTATGCAAGTGAGAAACGGGAGGGAGGAACTGTGAAATGAAGTTGGCAGTCGGATTCTGTACAGGGGCTGCACGGGTTGCCAGGGCTCAAGTCGAGGGTACACGCGGGAGGATTGAGTCCACCCACTTTTTACAGAGGGTCGACTCAGCCCCCTCAGCTAAAATGAGAAAAATTAAATGTCCTCTTTGAATTCATGAATTAAAGCCGTTCTCAGGGATCAAAAACACAGTCCTCAGGTTTGCAGGCCAGACGCTTCAACACTGCACTATATAACGTGATGAAAAACAGCAAACATCTAAAGGTGAAATGTCCCATTTCAGTACTGCACATTTAACGGAAAACATTGGTATTGGTTCTTGGAGTTTAAAACATGCACACCTTTTAATGTTTTCAAAAACACTATCAGAAAAAAATATCCTCTTGGTTTTGTGTGGGTGTTGATTTTACGAAAGGCAAATGCCATTCATAGCGTGCAATTTACGCGGTTATGCAAAGCCAATTTAATGGAATGTACATATTTCACCTCGATAATTTCTGGCAATGTCACACCCCATTGCGTTTGTGAATGAGTCCCCCCACTTTTATTTTTAAGACTTGATCCCTGGTTGCATCATAAGAGCAGAGCACACAGGTGCAATGTCAGCATGTCCGTAGAGGAACCACAAGTTTTGGTACAAATACTGGAACAGGAGAAAAAGTTAGGCTGTCACACCCAGACACGCAGGTTAGCCAAATGTGTATTTGGTTGACTGGACAATAAAATACCTTTTGGTCATAAAAAGAACCAGGAAGAACAGAGGCCAGGGGGGTCTATAGCAGAGGCGGATTTAGTACGTATATGACAGACAAAGAGCGAGCGGGCCGTGCCATGTCCTTGTGACACCTTCCAAATAACTTCATAACAGATACGCCCTCATCCCTGCTTGGTGGCAATCAGGCACATTGGAACAACAAAGAGCAGCTTTAGCACACTCACAGGGCCCGGCTAAAGATTTGTTCGAGTTTGGGGGGCCCATTTCAATATGAATGGACCCTCACTTGCCTACAGGTGTGGGGAGGGGGTGGACACTGTGTGTAGCACCCTTGCATTCCTTAAATAAGAATGTTCTTTGGTCTCAAGGGGCCCCAGAATGGAACTGAAACACTAAACGGACACTGAAAAAGTTAGTAATTGTTCTATCAGCAAGGTGCTAAAGCAGATGAAACCAGAACAAAAGAGGTGATAACACTGCTGGGTGCCATTAAAGCCAGTCTGTAACCTGCTGCAAACCGCACATGTAACGCCTTCAGTTAAGGTGACAGCAGCAGGCAAAGGGCAGCCTGTAACATGCAGACAAGGCAAAGTGCATATTCAATGCCATGAAAGTAAGACATATGTTGCTGTGTAGTAGACAACATAGGGGCAGCTGAATTCCCCCTCCTTCTTCCTCAGCCTGAGGCTCTTGAACACATACACAGAATAAAATCACAACACTATGGAACTGTTAGGCACATAAGGCACTGATATGTCTTAATCATTCAATATTATCACCATTGACAGCAAAACCTGGTGAGGAGGCCCAGCTGCCTCCAGCTAGAGTCAGACCCCTAAACACTAAAAGCTGTAAAAACGACACACACACAACTTTACAAAAATGAAGCTCTTTTCGCTAAAGTTCATAATTGTTCAACTCCGCCCATTCTATGCTCCGCCTCCATGCCCCGCCCACCCGGGACCCTTTGCCTTAAATCTGCCACTGGTCTGTAGGTGCAGAAGAAGGGGACTGTAGGTCTGTTGCAATGCAATATCATCTAGGGTTGCACAGTTAGTTAAAAGGTTGATTATTAACATTGTAAGCAGAGGGCGGTGTGGTTAACTTGGTGCATTTGTTTTCTCTGGCAAACATGTTCGTTTTTGAGGCAATAAGCTCAGGGTGATTGTTTTATATTACTGCCTCTTCCTTAATAGTTAATCCCCCTCACTAACGTGAGAGTTGGTTTAGCTTCTATTAAAGACAGGAGGCAAGTATTATGCATTAATTCTTTAATTCTGACAACCACAGCAGCAAAGAAAAAAACTTTTACAAACAAAAAGGTTTAAATAACAGAACTAAATAAAGTTCACAGTCAATGTAAGGGGAGCTCTCCAATCCAACATGTAGGACAGGTCATGCCCCGCAGGTGACCAATGGGCAGGGACCCTCCTCTATATATGTCCTTTACTTTAATCCCAACTCCTCTTTCTGCAGCTGTCTTGCACCAGACGCCCACTGCACCGATCCAACTGCAAAGCGTGGAGAAAAGCATCCAGCGAACTGGATGGATCTCAACCTCTCCTCAACCTGAAACTACGACGAAACTCTACTGGATAGGACCTCTCACCCGAAAGCTGAAACAATATGAAACAGAACAGGGTGGGTGGGTGTAATAAAGAACAGAAAAAAGGGGTGGGTGGGTTGCATTATACTCACCTCCTGTCTTTAATAGAATCTAAACCCCCTGTCACGTTAGTGAGGGGGATTAACCATTCTATGACACTACAGGAGGCTTCATATTATGCAAGTTCAAAGCCCTTGCATCACATTCATCACAACCTTATTAATACTACTGCGATAACATGTTTTAATGTTATCTCTAGACCAATCAGCTGCTTTTCAAAATGTTTTTCACACTACACCCTAGGAAAAACGGCTTAGAAGCCATGGCACCCCTAACAGAGAAAAACCAAAAGGAGGGCATACATTTTCCACCTCCCGCACAACCCACTTGATCCAACTTGTTAAAGTGGCATGGGGCACCAGAAAGGCGTTCCCTATAGGAAAAAGCAGCTGAGAGGTATAAGAAGGAGTAAAAACCTCTGTCTTCAACTCAAAACATTCCAAGCACTTAATCACACACATCTTATAATCCTCTGGAAAGGCTATATATGAAATGGAATAATGAAACACTTAGTTCCTTTAAAATAAAGAAAGTGATGTGGGGTAAGCATGTGTTGTCCACATCCAATGATCTGATATCAAAACCTTTAAACAGAAACAAGACATAATAACATAGCTATCTTGGAAACACAGATGTTGCAAAGACCAATCCTCACTAGAAGGGCTGGCTCGGAACAGATCCAAGACCATATGGACACATCCTTAAAATAAATGATCAGCCGTAGGTGGAACACTAACGCAAATTAAACTAAAAGTACTTGTGCACCAAAAGGCACCTACTCACTGGCTCCCAACAGCCGAACCTGCCCCACTGAAATTGCCCATCTAAACCCATTTATAGACCTGTAAGATTTGCCCTCTCAAACAATTTCATTAGAAGGCTAACCACCACTACCGGAGGGGCAGGAACAGGATCGAAGTGTTGAGTCACACCAGCTTACCCAGCAGTTCCATGCTGAAGAATACCCAGACTTGGTAGGGGTCGCCCGGGCAGGCCTGGCTCTAGCAGGGGGGTGAGGGGAGCCAGCCCCCCCCACAAGGCCCCCCTCTGGCCCCCCTAGAAAGTAGGCCATGGGACCTGAGGGAATATGGGTGTGGGGGTGGATTTCATTCTACATATGCAGCAGCAACCTCAGAGATATTCTGAGAGGCTGAACTGCAGGAGGTCAGACAGGATTTGTTTTCATGCCCTAGACAATGTATGCCCCACAGCCATGACATGACCAGGGAGTTGGAGGGCAATTCACACCTATAAGTGAGGTAGCATACCTATTCAAGCTGGCTGCTTACAACCATTTTCTCAAACCTAAAATCACAGTTTTTCTTTCTGTAATTTAAAGCATGTTTCTTTATCTTTTGTAGGAATATAGCAGTTTTTCGCATCATGCTTAATAAAATGGTTAACTATATCAAACAATAAATGACAGGTGATGTTGCTTGAACACAGATTTCTGCAGAAGGTGCATCATCTGACTGGGAGATCTTACAAATTACATTCAAAGTATTTATTCTGCTGCATTAACTACTTGATGATAAGTAAAAAGATGAGGTTGATAGTAAAACAAATGTAATTCTGGAGTGTGGTAAAATAAAAAGTGATAGATGCAAGGCTTTGAATTAAACATTAACACTACTGTTGCTCTGTGCAACATTCGGCGCCATTACAGAATGGGACAATCCATTAGCAAATGAATCTTGGTGCTGCCACCAAAAGGTGCAGTCCAAACTCAATTGCTAGGCCATGACCCCTCTGCACTGGAACACAGCAACCACATTCATTTTTAGGCCTTGTGGTCTAGTAGTTTGGGAAGGGCTTCTCGCATTGGTGAATGGGCCAAGGTTGATTTGCAAACAATGGTTAACAAGACTGGCCAGTGCAATGCCAGTAGTTATCATTGATTCTGACTTTTTCATATTTGGTTCAAGACAGAACTCATGCAGTGGAACACAGATAGGATGGAGATAAAATGTAAGGAGAAACCCACATCCTATGGTGTATTTGGTCATTTACTCACCCAACAACTAGCCATGGCTATGTTAGAGCCCATGGCATCACCACCAACTACCTGCCTCTCGTCACCAAAACGTAACTTTTCTGGAACTCTTTGAGCAAGATCTATCACAAAGTAAGACCAAACGTGTTGCTATTTATGGCCTACCAGTGTTATATCTAATCATTATTTTAGTGTTTAATTACTTTATTGCCAATGTAAATGAGCTCCTTGTATGATAAAAAAAACTCAATGTGTGGCTTCAGCCAGTTGATTTTATAAGCAATATCTTTGTCAATGCCTCTGCCTGAAGTACTGTTTTAAACAAGCAACCGCAAAGCCAACAGTTTTTGCTTGTGTATCGGTATCAGACATTTGCCAGGCAATACCCTCATATGCCCAGGTTCTCGCACCATTTTCCAGCTGTTCCCCATCTTATGGCCAGGTGGTACCCTTATGGCAGTGCCTGACAAATGCCTATCCATGCCTGATCAAAAGCCCAAGCTGTTTGCTTTGTCAATGCTTGTTGGTTTCAGTTTGTCTCCCGAAATGAACGTATGTATGCCCAGATGTGAGTGCCTTGCTTGCTACGCCTAGGTAATCAAGCTGCACCTGAGTTGGTCCAACAAGGCCCTACCTGAAAATGATAGGGCTAAGATGGCAAGTATGGACCAGTTTCATATCATCTCATGCGTACTTAACAGTGGGGCTCAGGCCTAAATAGAATGTATCTTTGTCTGTGTGGAAGCCTAGGCTAGTCTGCCAAAACGTTTCATGATTCAAGCTAAGTACCGACTTGATAAGCTTATACAGTTTGAGTAACTTAACAAAGTTTGCATTCCAACAGAATACTTCATGTACATTGCGGGTCTTGTTTGGAAAGTATAATGTAAATCCAGGGTGCTGGGTGTTTAGGCCATGCCGGACTACCTTAAAGAGCACCTTTAAAATAACACGAGAGAAGAGCATTTCCTATAATGTTACTTACAAAGTATAAAATGTGTACATCTTTTAAAACTAAAAAGTCGTATTTAAATATTTCCTAAAGAGTGCAATCAGACGTGGATTTAAAATTTGGACCTGGGACAAATCCCAATGCCCCCTGCTCTGTCTTTCTCCCCCAAATACAAACAGCCAGGGCTGCACAGGCCCTCCCACTGAGGTCGTATCTTTTGAACGTGTCTCAGGGGCAACTTATTTACACTAGGAAGTGATTAACAGAAAGTAATTAGAGATGAGAAAAGGTAACGGGTAGTGACCATTGCTGTGGCACTTTTTTCTTTAAATTGTATAGGATTTTAACAAGCTATTTAAGTGTGATTCTTGGGTGATTAGGATACAGAACAAGCGTTGTGAAACAATGATCTTGTCATGCATTTCATTTCAGTTTGGGTCTGTATGAGATTTTTTGTAAATTCTCATTAATGCCTATGCTGGAGCCTATATGCTTCCATTCAGGGTGGGGAAAACAAAGCTACAATCATAGGGGGTCATTTTCCAAGCAAAGCGGAGTGCAAGAAGTGGTGATAAATGCACGTATCTCCATTTTTTATGACCTGCAGGATTTTGTATGATTTGGCATGTGAGGTTGGAGACCAGAGACCCCCTGCCAAATCAGATTGGTTTTCCACCAGCATGTATTTTTATGTTGGCGGAAAACCAATGGAATCCTCTGTGATCTGTCTGACATTTACACCTGGTAAAAGCAGGCAGATTCCAAAGGAATCCATTGTGGTTGGCTCCCACAATCATTAATTGTCGAAGTGATTTATACTTTACCAGACACGTAGTGGAAATGTAAAGAGCAAAGGTGATTTTCACATGTGTTTTACACTTAACTTTTCCAGTACTTGGTTGAAACAGTTACAATGAATGAATTGCCCCTTTTGCAAAAAGTGTAAACAGGAGTGGTCCCTTCTTGTGCAATTTAGGATTCAAAACAAAATGCACCTCTTACTCTTTTCTTCAACACATTTCTAGAATGATGAATACATTGTCAGATAGATTTATCATTTGACTTGTGCATTTTTAAAGTAATCTGTATAAAATTAAGTATTATTGTAGGTATTCAAAACCAAACTTCAACACATTTTTCTACCAAGTTGAGCTTGGAAGATCTATGGCAAATTTCAGGCTAGGCTCACATTCTGGCTTTATCACTCAACCAAAGTGCGTGATCCTGTACAAATCATTTAATTTCACTATGTCGTACCTGCTAAAATTAGGTGACCCTAGAAGTTATTCATTTTGCATTATAAGCTATTCCAAACGGCCCATTCATAGTTTAATACATGGGCAGCACATGCATTGGAACCCGCCAAGAACAAACGCACACACACACATCTTTCATTAAAAATATCAGGCTTCATTTATTGAGCAAAATTGTGTTATTCAATAGCAAATCAAAGTAAACACATCAAACAAAAAGTAATCATGGACAATTGCATATTATAACCAGTATGTAACAAACAATGATGTACTGGGGCATGGCAGGGGAAAAAAGGCCCTCTCCTCCCTAACACACCCCACCAGGAGTGATACCAGGAGGCTGGAAACCCCTCAACCTGCACAGTCTGCCTTCTCATGCAGCTCTCCCAGCCCTGGCATTCTCTCCTACATGCTAGCACTCCCTCACACCTTCAACTCAATTACAATGTGCTGCAGAAATGCAACGTAATTTTCTAAGAAACACAATCTCCTATTCCTTACGTCAATATTCTGAGGGGGGGTCTATCTTTCACATAAGATGGAGGGACCACAAGCACCTCCTCCGGGGCCTCTTGGGAGTAGCCACAGTGTTCAGGAAGGCATTGTTGGGCGAACACCATCATCTAAGATGGTACAAAGACTGGGGGCCTCACTGCTCTGCCCTCTCAAAGGAGGTGGATTATGCATCACCCTCTGATCCCCAGACAGGCTAAGAAAGACATGCTGGGGGCTGGTGGGAGTGGAGGTAAATGTGAATGGTGATTAGGGGAGCTGAAGGAAGGTGACTGGAGGTGAAAGGTGGAGGAGGCTAGGACATAATAGAAAGGGACTAGCAGATGGGAAGGGGAGATAGGTAGATTGATTTTGCAACGCTACTTTCCTTGCTTCCCCTTTTGCTCTGTACTGTTTTTTTATAGAGGGGTGCAAATGTATTTTTCCAGATCTGGGAAGGCGTTTTTGCAGAATCACAGATCAGTGAAATCTGGATCGACGTGCAAACTTTCTTTAGGTTGCTCCTAGACCCAAACCCAATGGAATTTGGGCCCCCCTTATCACAAACCTGGCCCATCCAGATGGTCCTGGAGCCGGGCCTGCTTCCAGGAGACCTTAATGACCCAAATAGAGTCCTCCTAAAGCCCCTGGAACCCCCAGGAAGGGCTGAAATCTTAATTAACACTTAGGCTATAATGGTAAATGGATGGAAACATACCAATAAAAGGAGAGCAATACAAGCCAGGGTCTCGAAGTAAGAGATGTACTAATCGGACCCCAAAGAGACAAGATCTTGGCAAACAAAACCCCTGTCCAGTATCCCGTCGCTCCCATCATGGAGGTGACTGGAGTTCCAATCCGCTACAGCGTTGCTGTCCTCCGGAAAATAATCTGTTTTCAGCACAATGTCCAGATCTAGACTAAAACCCCAGGATTCCCTAGTTAGGACTGCTAGGGACTAGGACATGTTTTCCCCTAATGATTGACCTATTTAATCTCTGACACGCTGTCTATCCAGAGGACGACACAGAACATCCCCATAATCTTGAGAAAGCTTCATGACCCTAAAAGAACTTATCATATCCCCAAACGATCAATTTGCCTTATTTTCTGTAATCGGACCACCATCCATTTATGGAAATCCAACCTATCTAGGCCCCCAACCTGCTCTGTTGGCATTTTACTCCAGAATGACATCCAAGGAGGTACTCAAAATTGCACTGCCATTCCAGGCATCCCTGTACCTAAGCCACCAATGGAGATCTAACCTACCCTCTGTGACAGAAACCCCAAAAGCTAGAAAGACGGATTCTTGCCAAGACGTCTTGGTCTTGGGGCGCTGCAGTGCCCTGCAATGGGCAAGGAAGAAAACTAGGATGGAAGGTGACAACACCTTGCAACCCTGGTCAATTGCCTGAGAGAGACCCTCCCCTTTCCTAAGGTAGGGACGTATTCCCTTCTTAACTTGGAGAACCTGCCATCCGGAAGGAGAAACAATCAGAGCTTAAATCTATATTGAAGGCTAGAAACTCAAATTCTGTACGCTACAATATGTACTTTCTGACATTAATAACAAACCCCCAACGTTTTTAGAAGGGATATAGTTAACTCCAGATGAGCCCAAAGAATCTAAGAGCCCTAAGCTAACAGTAAAACAACATCTAAGTAAATTACTATGTGGATCCCTTGGACCTGAGGTGAGCCACTACCGGCTTCATCAACTTGGTGAAGCACTAGGATTGACAAAAAGCCCCACTGACAGGAGGCAAAATGCCAAGCGTGAGACCCCCATAGAACCGAAGAAAAAAAGGGGGTCCTGGTGGGGAGGAAAGACAGGGACCACCAGGTATGCTGAGAAAAAACTGACAGACTGTGCGGGACACTGAGACCACTGCCCTTTTAGAAAACATGAGGTCTCAGGCCTCTCCAACCATCAAACCCTGTTTGACCCTGTCAAAAACTGGGGAACAAAAAGACCCCAAGGAAAGTATAACAGAACATTTCACAGAGGTGGGGCGGGAGGGGAGATACAATTCAATTAGAAAAAATCCCTTCCCTGTCTGCAACACCCAGGAATTGGAGGATATAATCTCCCTCTAGGGAAGAAGTCTGTGCAACAGTAAAATAGTAACTTGTAGATCTATTGGGGTCCCTCCCTCTGGGTAAAAAACGAGTCACCAACAAACTGCCTTGGGCCGTAGGACCCACCTCCTTTTCTGCCATGACTGTCAGCTTGTAATCAGGTTGCATGAGGAGGAAACCTACACTGCTCATTAGAGATGGAGGTATTGACTTTGCCGAGCAGACAACTGATCTCTAAAATCGGCCTCACAAGAGCTGCACGTCAATCGGGGTATTAGACAGGGCTTCCTCCTCTGGTAAGTCAGAATTCTGGGCCAGAGGACCCTCTTGCAATTTGCACTGACAGTTTCGCAAGACCTTATGAAAAGGAAAGTATGAACTTGACAATTTCTGGAGCGAGGGCCACCCCCTAACTGGACCCACTGTTCTAGGGAGAAATCCCACTAAAATTAAGGCCCTGGTCCTTGGGGAGAGAAAAAGAACCAGATCTAACAATATCCTGCTCCTTTTGGAGAACAGTCAGAGACCTCTGAAATATCTGTAGATGAATAAAAAGACTGCAGACAGTAGCAGCAGCTACTTGCCCAATAGGTAATATAAACTGGGACTGTAGAGACCCCTGCCATCTACGCTTTTGACCCTTTCCCAAAGAGAAGACGTGAGTAGGGGAAGTGAATGGACTGAGTTGTCCTTGAACATGCCTAGTGCATTTACGGGGAACTTGAACTGAAATGGGAGGAATATCTTCCAGGAAAGGGTGATAAAATCAGTAATCAAATTATGGCGAATGAATAACTGAGGACTGACAGGACAGTTAATAAAACTATTTTTCTTTTCGGGCATCTTGAGCGCTGCTCATTACTACCCACTGTGTGTGGAGCTCATTTCCCCGACCTTGGAAGGATGAAATGTTGATTCTGGCCCTGCCAAAATTCGAACCTGTCTCGACAGGCTTTCCACAGATGTCAAAGCAAGCTCTCTACTCCATGTACCATGTAATCAGCTTCACCTGCGTCACAGAGCCCAACTAGGAAGGGAGGCTGTCCTATAGGTCTGTAAATCACTTCTTCCTCACTTTTATTAGAAGCTCTAACCTGTGTGCTAGCATTCAGAGCACATGACGGCAAACACTCAAGAAAAGGTAAATATATAAATATCCTGTAAATGTATAAATTGTAAATGTGTAGTAGATGAAATATATATCAATATATATATATATATACAAACTGCCGAGCAGGCACGGGGTAACAAAATAAAAATGTTTTTTTTTAACACGGCCTCAATTGCCAAAACACTGACACGTCGAGCTGGCGAAGCACATAGCTGCTACCCTAGCAGGATGTGGCAGAAGGCAGCACACAAGAAAGTATCTCGCAAATTCCCTCAGGCAAGCCTGAAGCCGAGCAGGCTAATTAGACGCCCACCGTGGGCGGGCAGTTACATGAGAAAAAAATATTAAGAAATATTGAGAAAAAAATTATAAAAATTAATAGAAATCCAAATAATTCCCAAAATGTTTACATAGTATACAGTTGCGCAGGTCTCTAGCTTGTAAGCAGGGTAGTCTTGAACCTACAACCTTCTTGCTCATAGGCATGTGCACATACTAATTGCACCACGAAATCCCAGCTTAAGGAAGTAGGGAGAAAAAAACCCTGCAAGCAGCAAAGCGGGCATAATACTGCATACAGAGTGGGCGGGCCAAGGAAAAAGGGAGGAAATCCTACGAGCGCCGGGCCTGAAGCAAAAGCTTACACAGGTCTGAGCGCGAGCAGGAATGCAAGCGAAATTCGTCGCAATCACAAACAAAAGGACACAACACGGGCGGCCCCTGGAACGAGGGAGGCCCCGCGAGCGAGCATCGGGCCTGAAGAAACCGCTTACCAAACAGGCCCAATGCTAGCAGGAACGCAGGCAAAATTGCAGCGCGTATATTACAAATAGCTCTACTATTAGATTTTTGGGAAGCACTCTGATTTGAAAGGGAGCCGTTACAAGACTGTATGCGCAGCAGGGGACAGCGCACTGGGACGTAGAAAGGGGACCCAATAACAAACAGGGGCTTGCGCATGCCGAGCATGAAACTAATGCTTCTAACAGGCTTGTGTGCAGCACGCCAACAATTTCTCCAACTGCGAAATGAAGCGGCGGATGTTCCACAGGTACAAACAATACGAAACACAAAGTAACATTCTTTTACAGTTACTACCTCACAAATAACCAATGTAATACATGTTACATGTTCATTAATTTACTACTGACTAGCAGCAAGACACAACTGAAAGGAGTGACTTAGCTTGTGGCATCAGCAGCAAAGAAAGAGGAGTTGGGATTGGCCACTGAAGTGCAAATATACTACATTTGAAAATAAAAGTACAAATATAGTAAACATAAGATGACCATCTTAACGCTCGGTATGGTTTACATTCCCATTTGGGTTTTTTTCCCGTCAATTCGCTGTGCATCCAAGAGTGAAACTGCAGCAATTTGCACATTCCCCTAGAGTTCAGAGGTCACCTGTTGATCACGTGGAAACTCGCCACCTGTTAGGTTTCACAATAATTCAGCCTCTGAAGTTTCGGCGCCCAAGGACGTCCTAATTATGCCGCTGACAGGTGACTTGACCGCTTTTGGAAGAGAACGTCTTGATAATTAAGTGGTTGCCAAACAATATGCTGTTTACTGTCACCGAAGGTCAGTTCTCATCTAACTGCGAGCTTATTGAACCTTGGGGAAATCGGCCTTTCTGCAACTGACATCCAAAGCTGGATAAGTGGTCTGCTATTACCTCAACAGAAGCACAATGAGCTGGCGCAACCAGGAACTGAACAGCAAGGAAATTATGTCTTTGCATAACTGTCTTAAATTATACATGAGATTTTTCCCAAAATACTGCTTGCCTGTAAGTGTCTCTTCCTATTATTTTTTTTTAGTCCATTTTGTTTTACTGGTAAACTGCTGACCTTGAAAACTAGTATTCCAGAACGGTTGCACTGCCGTAGTGCGATGTTTGCACCTGTTCAAAAACGGAGCCAGTGCAAAATGCACTGCTGAAGCAATCCACATTTGCACAGGATCAGTTGCACCATCCATGCCATGCTGTTCCATGTACAGCAAAGCATGTGGGGGGTGGAAGTGCTACAGCAAATGTTACCCGTAACGTGTTTCGCTGCTGAGCAGTGCCAGGTCCGCATTTTATCCTAAAGCTTCAAAAAGATACTTTAATCATGTAAAATGTTAACGAGCACTGCATTCGGGCACCCATTGCTTTGATGGATTTAGGGAAACAAAAATCCATTCGCGGATTCTTGATTGCACCACAACCTGCAGCTTCTGCTTGCTTGTTTCCACAGAAACAGCGCGGCGTAAAGCACTCTCCCAGGGCCCAGGGTCACTTTTCACAAAGTTTCCCCATCAGCTGGGAGAACTTTCCAGTGCCAACTGCCAGCACTGGGCGCCTGCAGCTTTGCAAGGTAGATGGAAAGCGGATCCCGCCTCGCTGCTGAAAGCCTGTCAGCCGACCCGCAGCTTCCTGAACCCCTCCCACCGCGTGCCCAGAGCAGCACAGGTGAAAGGAAAGGTGACGTGTGTGATGTCCCACCTTATGAGCTCCGGGCAAGAGGCTTCTGCCAACAAACCTGCTATGCCCAATACTCTAAAGTAGATCTAGTGCCTGCGCAGTAATAGCAAAGACTAGCAATGACTGGCAAAGCCAATAGGCTTGACGCTCAGATTCTAGAGTGTTGTGGCAGGTGGCAAACTAAAAAGACTAGATGGGCCGGGGCACCCTTATTTGCTATCATTGTCAATCAAGCAATGAGTCACAATTTATACCACTGCTTCCTTGCACGCGTTTTTTTTTATTATCAAACTTGCCTTTAGCAAGGATTTCACACGGAACCAACAGCTATTGTATACACCTTTTCTGCCAGGGTCTCATTAAAAACTGGGGTGCTGAAAAGGGTGCACACCACTCATTAAGGAGCACCATATCCAATCGAGAGAGGACTGCAACTGGAGAGCAGCTGGCATAGCGCCAGTCCTCTGTCACTATCAGACCTGCTACATCTGAGCCTCTTTAGAAAGGGACACAGGTGTACCAATCCAAACATGCTTTTGGACGGAAGCGTACCTTTATTAAAATGACACTCCCTGGGGCAGTGCGTGGTGGCCCTCAAGATGGCGGGCACTTACATCCGGTCCAACCCTGGCCTGCAGACTGTCGATGTGGATCGGATGCCTTCTCTCACTGGCAGAGCTGCCGGCTGCGGCTAAATGCTGACGGAAGGTGTGGCTAATGTGTGGAGTCAGTGGATTTGAAAAAGACAAGATGGCGGGGAGATAGGCGTTTGGTGTGGGGGCGAGGCAGTAAGAGAGACCCCTAATTCAGCGTCCCCAGGACAAGGCAGTGAGATTACCCATCCTGGTGTCTGGCAAGTGTTTGATGTTTCCATGGCTGGGCCTGTGAGCTCCATCAGCATGCATATGGCGGCGGTGGCTTATCTTGGGCTACTGTGGAGGTCCCTCAGAGAACAGCTACCTGGCTTGGGGTGTTCCATAGACTGTATTGGCTAACTTGCGTAGACCTACTTTTTCATTACCTGATAGAAATGTCGGAAAAAGGCAATAAAAAAAGATAAAGGTGGTGATTTATTTCCATCCCTAAACAACATAACATAGAAATGATAGTGGCGACAAAGTCCCCCTGGTGCAAGGAGGGGGATGGCAAAAGGCTTCCAGAATATCTTGGTTGCGAAATCTCGGTGGCGAAATCAATTGCCTCTGTCAAGGCTTGCTTTGGGTCAATGTCAGGCCGGTTGCAGAGGTGCAGGGAGGTGTACATGGGGTTGAAAGTCTCGTACTATGGCGCTTGATGGTAGAATGGCCAAGGTAGCGTAAACTGTGATGCTGAAGGACAGTATGGTGGACTGGGCAGGCTCACGAATGGGGGTTGCTAATGCAATAGTCTTACAACATGTTTTAAATTCCGTTTTTCCTCGACAACCTTACAAATGCACAATACATAAATTAATTTCTATATCTCCACCTGGTTCCAAGAGGTTGCAGTGCTCCAAACAAAACGGATGTCTTGTAGGTTTATGCCCTTTAATTACCAGTAATGCGACTACTCCTGGAGGCTTTTGTCCTAGGCTAGCTGACAGGAAGTTAGAGACAGGGGAAATATTGTAAATTGAGCATTCAGGTGTTGTATTACTATCTGGAGCTATAGAAATGGGTGAGGGTTTTGCATTGTCAGGGAAAAACTAAATGTAAAGGATGTTCTAAGACATTTCTCCATATGAGCAACTTGCAAGAAGGAATGTCCGTCATTTTATTTTTATGGTCAGTTTGGAAAGCATAAGATTAAGAACGGTCCATTTATTTAGCATGTTTTATCTTTTGCTAAAATGTCACCTTTGCATGTCTTGGTAGAGGGCTATTAAAAGAAAAGTAACTGGTTACTACTGCACCTAAGTACTTGCACTGAAACACTACACTAAGTTTTTTTTGTGTAGGGCATTAGTATTTGTTTACCGCTGTTGTTCTGTTCAAACAAACAGTTTTAGCCCATTATATTAGCTTTTTCATTTAAAGAATATTTGATCCACATACAATTCAAAACCATTGGAAGACTGTCGTACAGAGCTGACGACAAAGAATGTGTGGGTGTGGGGTGGGTCAGAAGAAGGACATGGACTCCGATAACACATTTCACTATCTTCTTTATTAACAAAAGGAACAGAATGCCCATCTCTCTCTATCTATAGTATAAGGCGTCCCTACCGAACAAAACTAGCTAATGTGCTTGTCAGTCATCAGTGAATGTCTTCAACAGAAACTGTCCGCTGTCCAAACTAACCTCAACTGGCCCTACCACTAAGATAACAACTAAGGACAGTAGAATGACTCCCTTCTACTGGGTGGTCGATTTCCACAAAGTGTATTCAAAATTTGATCTTTAGACAGTCTATGTGAACTTTCATGATTGATACATGTAACCTTTTCAAGGTTTTAATATAGTTTTGCTTCCTCTCTCTTTGGTAAATGTTCTTAGTTATTTTATTCCCTTCTTCTGGAATCTCTTTATAGAAAAAGGCACTTTGTTGACCTCGAATGATGGAATAAATAGTTTTCCAACAGTGAGTCTTAGTCACTTCGTTGGGTGTCAGTGTTCCGATTTCCTTCTCCCTACTGGGACAAGGATGATTAGTTCCATAACGAATCTTCTTGTTTGCACCTCTCCATTCTACTATGACATTCTCTTTGGATTTACTGATACAAGGATGATTGATTCCACAATTATTCTTGTTCCCTCATCTGTGCTTTAATGTTATAGTCTCTGGGACTTCACTGGGGCAAGTAGGGTTGCTCCCACAATGATTATCATGCGCTCTTCTATATTTTACTTCACCCGGACGAGTGGGATTGGTCCCAAAATTAATATCATGCACGCCAATGGTCTTTAGTGTTACAATATCTTACTTTTGACTGGGACGAGTATGATTGTTCCAGTAACGATATTTCCCCTCCCAGGTTTCTGATTTTCCCTGCTCTGTATAGGGGCAACATCACCAGGGCTTTGATTCTCTCAGGGTTGGTTCGCTCCTCTTGTCGTTGTCCAGGATGGTCGTGAGGTATCTTCAATACCATTCAGGTGCACGTCCTCTGTGGTGCAGTGGTGTCAGTGTTGTTTAGAGGAACTGCGGTCCACCACAAGCTTGTTGTGGTCACACAACCACTTCCCGACTCTCTCTATCAGCGATTCAGGACATCTTGCATCTGACCTTCCTCCTTTCTTCTGTTCACTCTCAAGGCGCAGTGCGTCTAACTCAGTTTCTCGTTCATATTTGGATGAAGGACGCTGCACACCCAGATCCACTTCCGCATCGATCAAATCGCAGGTTTTATTTTTCTTCCAATCTCCTACCACCTCACGTGTGACATCGTTGTGGAACTTCCCCAGCATAAGTCTCAGTCTCCCTCTCCCTCTCTCCTCTCTCCTCCTCCATATGCTCTTCTTCGTCGAAGTTGACTGGGCCTTTTCAATTAAAGAAACATTGGGAGTTACTTGGGGACGGTAACACATACTGATCTTTTGTTCACACCAATCTTTATAAATTATATTCAAAGAGGTATTATTTGGATGCATTGTAGGGAGTTCCTCATAGGAACGGGAGTCCTTGTCCCCAAAGAGGGAGTCTCTCCCAGTTAGGTCCTACTTGCCTTGACCCCTAGGGAGGGTGTTGCAGAGAAGGCTCACCACCCTAGCTTCACCGGGAGGCTCCCCCTTGAGAGAAAAGATGAATTCCTATGATTTGTCAAAGGTGCCAGAAAGTGACATGTATGAATCTGCCAATGTTGTCCATTACTCTCTCCCCCAAACCAGATATATTTGTGCCTTTGTGCGGCTTTGGGGAAGTCATGGCTCTTTTTGTTTCGAGTCAACCTGGTTCCGCTGCCCTCTGCAAGGAGACACCAGTGACAGGGACTCTCCCCTACTCCTTTCTCTCTTGCTAGGTGGTGCCTTTCCTATCTTAGAAATGCAATTTGACCAGGTGTGCCTGTTTTTCACCCTTCTGCGAGTGTTACCCTAACTCCTTCCCTTATCCCATCCCAGAACAACTATTCTGGATATTGTGGTAGGCCGAGCAGTGCGAACTAGGAAACTCAAAGTCTTTTCCAAGAATATTTATGTATATACAGGATAGGTGGGTATAACGCCTATCCATCCCTTGGAAAACTAGATCTCAATTCTACAGCTTTAAGTGAATGGGTCAGCATAACAGAAAAGTGGTACCTCTTCCAAAAGTTAGTCTTGTCCGTTCATCTATCAGTTTGCCTAATCTTCACAAGTCCTTCCCTCTCACTTGGAGATATCCTAGTTGTGAGAAACCTGAAGGTGTCTCCCTGGCTAGTCCCTTGGGATCTGTCATCCAGATGGGCAGGACACGGCCATCGCCTTTTGGATAAACTTCCTGGGTGTGGACCAGTCAGGGAGGATCACCTGGATGGGGAATCCTCCGGGAGTGGAAGTGGTACACCGACGGGTGAGATGCAGTATCCCCCTTCTTATAACACCTTGTCCCCATCTTATCCTGTAGGATACTTACACACTCTACCCCCCAACCGCCCTTCGCGGCATGAACACTTTCGCACACCACGAAAGATGACAGACAAACACCAGAGCAGTTTACCGGACATGTCCCACCACAAGGTCAGGCAAAGTCATGTAATTGACCAGAATCATACACACCTGACAGCCCTTTCCCTTCCCCACAGGAAGATGACTAGCACTAGGGGTGAGCATAGCTGTCCACCTGACCTCACAATCCCCCATAGAAAGTATACCTAGATGTTCCCCTTAAGCTTATCACAACCCCAAGTAAGTTTTCTTATTTTGCCAAATAGTAGGACGTCAATGATGACCCATTTTTGCTATAAAAGAAGTCTTTTTGATGAAATGCATTGAGACTTATGCTGTGTGACATCCATTGATGCCAGTTGTACTCCCGGTTTTAGACAATTGCAATTAAAACAGTTATGTTTTGCCAACTTCCTGAGTCGGTTTTATTATTGGTGTAAGAGTAAAATCTGCATTCCCATCCATCCCATATAGAGCTACCTCGCTTAAAGGGCCTATGGGTTCAAAGCGTTAAATAAGAACTGTGTTTCATTAACATTTACAAAAGTTGTATGTCCCTTGAAGTGTAGCATTTCTTCTTAGACAACTAGATGTTGTGGCAAAGCATCATGGCTGGTAATAATATTGATGCCATCTTGAGGAAGTGGAAAGTCTTTATTTCACCAAGAAGAAAAGCTTTTCTATTGTTCGAACTTTGGTTAGCAGAACTTTATATTAACATTGAAGGAGCTAGGAACTGACCTAAGACTGTATCACAGAATACAGATTTCCTAGTTTCCTTTTGGCTTTGTTGAACATTGAACTGAACAACTTTGACACCTGGGGAAGGGGAGTTCATCCAGGTTACCAAGAGAGACTGTGAATATGTTGATGTTACTATCAATTGCCATATGTTTCTTTATGTATTTGATGTTTAGGTGTGAGTGCTAGACATCCTGTGTTAGAGTGTTTCCCTTTAGTTTGATAGGCAGGGAAATCATCGTCAGAGTAGGAATAGTGAGGCGTTTGATAACATTTATAATTTAATGGCGTATGTTGAAAAATCATCCAAAAGTTCTCCGCCTCACATTTCTGACCCCTCACACTCTATTGAGTTCATTTACAGAATACTCTGCTCGTTCCTTAGTATAAGCAGCATGCGGCTAACTGCAAGCAGACAATGCACATTTAGCGGTATTATCTGCATTTCACATTTTGTTGTTAAAACAGTGTGTTCCCGGAATCAAAAACAAAACCAGGCATTGGTTGTCACATTGAAAGTAAAAATAACTCCATGCTGTGTAAAATTATTCTTTATTTCTTGGTAGTACACACTTGAACAAAGAACAAACACATTTAAAATTAGCTGGAATTCTGCATTATACAGATGCATGTTATTCCCATACTTTGAATTTCATTAATTTTGTAAATTCAACTGCATGAAGGAAAGAATAGGCTGATTCACAAATGTTAATACTACAAAGCAATCGATTGGCTATGATTATTGTGGTCGGTCATTTTAGATTAGCCTCCGGCATCAATATGGCTGATAAGTGTGCAGTCATTTTTGCAACATCAGTGGAAAGTCTGTGGGAATCAAGGCTCCCAAGAGGTTCTGGGTTTTGCTGATGGGTGGTCCATGCTTTGCTGTGGGCTGGTTTCATTTTTTGAGAAGTTAAAGATCATGATTAACATTTGCACTGCCATTTGTGCAAATCAATGCAAGGTCTCTGGGTGAGCCAGCTAATGGCAGGATCAAAGATTAAAACTAGAAATTAAGACACTGACACCCACAAGTCAGGACTAGCTGACAAGAAAACAAGTGGGGTTTACATGAAGCAAGCTCAACCTCACAGCTAAATCACAGAGTTGCTGGTGAGCAGATGCCAAGCAGGGCAAAGCTGGAGCACAGACGTGGTAGATAAAGCTGAGCTGAACTACAAGGCTGGACTGCTTGGGTAAGAAGTAGTAAGCAGCTATTCTAATACCTTCCCCATGGCAGAGTAACTCACTTTTTTCCTAATTCTAATTTTGTGCTTGTTTCTATAGTTTGGAGAATTACATGTTTACCTATTTCTTGCCACATTTTCGTTTGCATGGTTAAACCATTAAGAGGTGCCATGATGCATTTTTTTCAGGTAGCCGTTCAACTATCCTTTGTGTTAGTGAGCCACTGAGTTTATTATGTTATGAGTTTGGGCATAGCACATTAAGAGCTTTGCATCCCCTCGTATGTCTTTGGCCAGGATAAGTTGATCCACCAAAGCACTTGTGAATGGAAGAGACAAGCAGATTTAAAAATGTTACCTGTAATTTTTAATCCATGGCGCTTTAGATAGAGATGGATAACTGCCCTTAAAGCCCATGGACCTTTGATAGAGAGAGCTTTTAGCCCTTTCCATTTATGGGTTTTGCAGAAATTGGTGTAGCATCACCTGTCTGCTGACTCGTCAAAACTGGCAGTACTACTGTGAGTATAAATGGAAGTTTTCAGTGCTGTATGTTTGATGGCTACACACAGTGCTGATTGGTTGCAGGTTGCTTAATGTTTGTCGTAGTTAATAGGGGAAGGGTAGGATGCTGGGAGTATATTCAAACACATCATTGCTAATTTAGGGGAATGCATATTGTTTGACTATATTATGTATTTTCAATGCTCATATTATCGATACAAAAGAATTTACTATGCATAAATGCACACAAAAATAGCAAGAGCATTATTGATAGAGTTTGGTAGGCAGGGTATGACTAAAATCATAACTGTGTACCTATGTAACAGGTAAGCACTGGCATTGAATACTCTCTTCCAGCTACCCTGGTGGTCCAGGTATGTATGTGCAGAGAAGGTATCTGCAGTAAGACACTGGCATTGAGGTGATCCTTGCTTGGCAGGCAACTCATAAAAGACAAGGCATCAGAAGCTCCCATACCGAGGGGTGGCTGGAACGACAGGCACAAACACCATGCATAATAGTATTAAAAATATGACCGTTTTATTTAATGTGTCAGGCCATACTCCTCCCTCTAGAAAACACTGCAATATTCAGTGCTATTACCATTTTTTGAAAGTATTTATTTGTAAAGAGCCGGCACACAAGCCTGTAGGCATAAGGACGCTAACACAAAAAATAAACAAACAAGCACATCTTCACAGTCTACAAGGCATAAAAAAGGCAAAAAAGAACAGGAGTAATACTAAAAACAAACAAAACAAGGCCAAAAAAGAAATAAGACAATACAACAAAACCAGAAGATCATTAACAGCAATAAGCAGGAGGATGGAAGCAAATTAATCCAGTACTATTCTTAAATTGGAGGCAGATTAACAACTTATTCAACTTCCGTTGCGAGTTCAAGAACTCTGGGAGATTGCTTAGGCCACAACCAATAATGCTACAGTAAGTATTGTTCTCCATACACCAGTCAGGTATTTGAATGCTCCATAGGAGACTTAAATCTTGCGTTCTAACGCATTCTTGGCATACTCTTGCATGGAGCTGGGACAGAACATTTTTCCGAATTGCTTGTCTAGTTTCAGTCCTCTCTGGCTTCATCACATTGGTAATAACCATACTCAAAACTCAGGCATACCTACTTAAACGATCTTAAAAGGATTTAGGGGTGAGTCGACGGTTTTGGAATTTAAACCTGTACCTGCAGCCTACACATATATCTATCAAGTGAGCACTTAATTCACTAAACTATCTACCCAGCTTTTTCTGCAGCCGTGACCATGTATTCAACATCTGCCTGGACCAGAAAGCTAAAACCTGCTGGCTCAGAAAGCTCCGTGATCCACAACAATAGTCTGATCTTCCATGTTCTTAGATGTCATGCTGTTTTGTTACTTTGGGAAGTTAAGCACTTTATTTTTGGAAAATCAGGACTTTGGAAATCTGAAATGTCAATACAATTTTTTAGAGTGACAGTATTCTATGATTTTAGGATGGTGGTTGGGTGTTTCGTAACTTCGGGTGTTAAGCAACTCCAACTTTGGACTGGGGTTTTGTGATCGGCTACAGTTTTTAGGAGCATCAACAAACGCAAAGGTTTTTTACCCTTTAGGTAAGATGTTTGTTCTGCATTTTCTTACTGTATTTTCTCCTTAGTACATCTCTCTTTCTTATATGTATTTATGTCCTGACTTTGGGAGTAGACATATCAAGTTGTGATCTACTAGCAGCCAGAAACAGAATGTCACTCACCCTCTCAGTTCTGCACATGCATACAGCGCACCATTCATAGTGGCGAGTGCGCATATTGTACACTCGTATGTGGTGAGTGCACATTTTGAAGACTGAACATATATTCTTGTTTCCTTTCACCATCGGTTCAGTCTGTGACATATTAGTTCCAATGTTTATGTTTACCCCAATAATCATGTTCCTTGTATCTGAGGCATCAGTGGTTCAATGCATGCATACTATCTCTGTTGGAAAACCTAGAATCTAATGAACAGTCTATCTGTCTGCTGTGCATGCCTTGTGATACTTTACAATGTAAGCCAGCTAAGTGTTAAGTGTAGCCCTTTGGAGGAAAGTGGTATTGGCATCAGGGGTCTGTCAGCTCTGTCAATCAACATGTGATCTAGCCCGCAGAGCCATAACCTTTAAAAATGTGGAGCTATGAAGATGAAGTGAGAAGATGTGATTTACAAGTCACATCAGATCAGTTGAGAGGAATGGTGGGTGGTGAGTAGAGAGAGACTGCTACCAGGCGTGAATTCCTCGGAGTAAAGCAGCCAATCCAACGTAGCCAACTCTGAAGCTGCAGGCCCTGCATTGTCAGCCTGAAGGCTAGAGGCATCTCCGACCATACCGTTGCTTTGCCGAAGGAAATTACTTTTATTGTAATTTACTTCGACATTACTTCATGCGGTAGTAATATTTTATGTGTGTTTTTAGGGTTAGTGTTATAGGTAGGGGGTGGTAGTGACTGGGAAGAGAGGGGATGGGGATATCCTCCCCATTTAAAAATAAATGTGAAGAAAAATATTATTGGTAATGCTGTCGAAGTATACTACAACGAGGAAATTTACTTTGGCAAAACAACGTGGAATTGCTCAGAGACACAAAATCTGCAGAGCCAACTAAGGTTAGGCACAGAGAAACCAGGGCCTGCAAAATCTTTGAGATTTCCAAGGTGGCAGAAAGGAATTGCAGCACCCATAGCCGGAGGTGCAACACTATAATCGGATACTAAGAGTCTATCACCCCTCCTATCACAGGAGAAGGAGGAAGGGCAAACATGCCAAAGCAGAGCTAGTGGGAGACGGCCAAAGAGCACAGTACGTGGAATAAAGCACACACGGTTGAGAGGGACCAGTGAGGAGTAATTGGAGGAGCAGAGGGGGCCAGCATTACAAACAGGTGCCAACGAACTGAAGTCCACAGGAAGGAGAAATCCAAGTGTGAAGATCTATTCCCACATCCAAAGCCCAAGTGAACAAAACAAGCCTGTGAATGAAAATGAATGATGCATGTTGGGGCACATTAAAGCTGAGAAAGATTTGAACCACTGAAATACTGGGAAGTAAAATCAGGCCATGCCAAAGAACTCTAAGCGTGAAAGAGACTGGTGTATTTTGGTACGCTCAGTCCAAAACCTCGTAGAAAGACTTACAATAGAACCACTGGAAGGTAGCATGTTAACAATGAGAGAACTTGATGCATGGTTGGCTAGACAGCTCTTTATAAATATAAACCACTGAAAGAGCAGAGGAAAATAAAGGTTGAATTGATCACTAACAGTAATTGGAGTAATCCAATGTAAAGTGGATGATGCATTCAATTTTAGTCAAAGTCTAAGAGTCATTGAAGTAATTGGATGCAAGAGTGTTGATGAAACAGAAGTCTTTGTAAGCAACCCACAAAGGCGATGAACATTGGAAAAAGCTGAAATGTGGTCACCTGGGAAATACATTTGGAATGAAAGATTGCCAACTGAGAGTTAAAGACAATCCTGAATCAACTGCCAGTAAGGAGGGAACAGTGAAGCAACCCCAAATCCAAACAGAGGATGAGAGACTAAAGCACTAAGAGCCTTATTCACAGAGCGTTTTCCAATGGACTGCCCCATTAAAAAGTGCTTCTAAGAGTTTATGAAAAGGGGGCGATTGTTGCTACGTGTGTTGGATAATCAGAGGAGGTGAGGAACCCTCTTATGTTCCACGAGAAGAGATGTTGAAGTTCCTGGTTATCACACTCGAATTTGCTTTTCAGTACAATAGCTTGCATTTTAATCTTCAGAGCTTCTTTTGTGTAGATATTGGAAAAATGATTTTAAAAAAAGGAGTTGCAGAATTTACAGGCATTAATACGGGAATGTAATTTTCAAAATGTGATCACTGTACCAAAGTGTCTTACTTATAACCCTAAATTTTTATGGAACACAGCCATTTCTATCTGGCGTGTCAGTCAATCCTACAATGTCACAACTCAGCAAGGGGAACCGATATGAAATTTCTAAGATGGTGATCTATTTTCTTTCCTATTAAGTGTCATATACTCATTATAATCGTGTGTTGTAGTCAATTTATTTCATACCAAAACCATAATAAATTGCATGCAAGCTGTAATACAAGAGACACTCGCAGTCGACCTTTTGGTAATCGCGTGTAACAAACATATGGCACGCACCACTAAGAGTCATGGAATCAGGGGAAGTGGACTTGCCGTGATGCAACACTTTCACAATTCATAGCACCAGCCACGCAAGGAAATAACTCGAGAAACGGCGCGCAGCCTCCTTCCAGCACTTGGGGAATGACAACTCAGAAGTGAGTCTGGCTTCTACTGTAATCAGCCCATTCCCAGATGAAAAGAGGCATTAAGAATCACTTCCACAAAATGAGACTCTGGGGGCCTGGACACGTTATTAGTCATTCCGTCAGATTACTGTGTAGCAGCCATGGAACCGATAAATGGGCACACTTTTTTATTTATTTTCTGATGCACCAATATTGTGCATGCCTGTTTCCCTAGTGCTTTGACTGCAAAACAGAGGCAGTTATCAAGCCAGACCTAATTAATGTTAGTCCCAGATGAGTACTGTGCTCGGAACAGAATAAAATGCAGTTTACTCCTCGAAGACCACATACATGGAATAAGACACATCCCACCTCTGGCTAATTTCCAACCTGCTCCCAATGTAAACACAGATGTTGCCATCAACAATAAGCATCTCGGCCCCAAGCGATTGTGCTGGTATTACTGCCACCAGTCTTTATTTACTGGCCTCGCCTAGTAAACCCCTCCCGCCATCGGAATGAATGATCCGTTTCATAGCTCTTTTTTAGTTCAACTGAGACGAGGTTAACTACTTCGTCTTGAAAAGAGCAGGGCCACCAATGACGGTTCATGTGCTCTGCCATTATCATTGCTCTGGCTAGTGCCAAGTGTGAATCACAGCATTAGAATAGTGTCCATTCTCTAATGTAAGATCTACTTACTGAGACATTTTTTTTTAGAAAAACATGTTCAATAGGGTTACATGTCATATGTAAGTGGTGATGTCTTGTATACCACTGATGGCCTTCCAGCGTGCACATCGGTCAGAAAAAAGGGTGGTGGTGTTCATGTGTGGAACAATACAAAGGAATGTTCCGATTGGGCTCCTAATTGGAACAAATTTAACTACGTCTAAATGATATCAATCAATGAAAAAATGTTTGGTTGACCCCCAAGAATTGATCTAACAATGGTTAATTAATGGGACAGTGGAAGAGGCAGTTGCTAAACCTGCGGTTTGGATGGGTGTAGACCAGCAGTACGCAGTTTCTGAGTGCTCATCTACTTTCTATGGGTTTGACGGAAGAAACTTCAATAGCAAAGAGCCAAATTCTGATAGACTACAGCCCTTTGAATCTGGTTAGCCGATGATGCGGTAGAGTGTGATAGGGCTAAAAAGTAGAGCTCAGTCATAGTTTGGTGGCTGTTGATGTGCTAATGGCTAGGCTTGTAGGGGGTTTGTGTGTGTAGTCTAAGGTAGTAGAAGATCTTAGAGGGGTGGGGGTTAGACAAGGGGAGACGAAAGTAGTCCCTACAAAGCAAAACAACCTGAAGACAGACATAGGAGACAGACAAGAGGACATGTTTGAAAACAGTAGTTTATTAGTCAAATGAAAGAAAACCAATTTAAATCCTACTTAGATGAGTTCCTGTGCTAGAAAATAATAAAAGGGTTCACGTCAGGACCTCTTTACAAAGTGAACTCTGTCCTCTGTTAAAACCTAAGCTGACCCATCTCGGTCCTACCACTAATAAAGGAAAACAGAAAGAAAGCAAAGATCTAACTCAGTCTACCAGCTACTCCCCCTTTTGGAATATCAGTGGTCGCTGGTTATTTGATCCCCACCCACAATGTTCTCACAGTTTCTTTCAGCTTGAGGCTTGGTAGATTTGCCGAATAAGAAAATCCAGAAAACAAAAGAAATGTCTCTTAGTTTTGAATACGAAAATGTCATTGTCAAGTAGTCCAAAAATTGTCTAGTAGGTCGATATTCTGTGGCTCTGAGATTGTTCCAACTTGTAGCCTCGTATAGTCTATGGGCCTTCTCAGTCCTGCGGTATCGTTTCCTTCTGTCACTGCCTTCAATAATATCTTTTTTCTCAGCTGCGGATGGGCTATGGTTTGGCTCACACCTATGTAATATGCTTCCTTAACCCTTCCGTAGGGTTTTAAGTTTCTGTCCCCCGGTTGGGATAAAGGCCGGTTAGCACTATTTAGTGCACCTCTTTTACACCCCTCATGGGGTCTTCACTTTCTCGGCCCCAGGTGGGCTGTGAGTTTGCTCCGACTGGATTACTTGACTTCTCTCACCCAGTTGCTGGGTTTTCACTTCCTCCACCCTGGGTGGGCTATGGGCTCGCTCAGCCCGGATTATTACAGTTCTCTGACCCCCTTGTGTCTTAACTTTTCTGCCTCAGGCGGAGCTATGGGCTTGTTCTGTCCAGATTATTACAGTTCTCTTACCCCCATGGGCGGTCTTCATTGGAATGTGGGTTCGCCCAGCCCTGTTTCATGTCAGCCTCAACACCCTCCAACCAGTCCCCCTCTGTAGCAGAGTAGCTTCTCTATCGCAGCGGGTTTGGCCCTGGCGTCCAGCTCGCAGGCTCTTGCGGTTCTGCACCTTTGAGCCCTGTTCAGCCAGGTTCTTCTTCCTCCCGTTCAGCAGTTCAGGCAAAGGAATGTCAGTTCTTCTTGTTGTTTGGTCGCTTACTTAATGTCTCAGCTGCCCCTTCCTGTTTGTCTCTGACTTCGGCGAAGCGGCGGGGTTCCCCATGGAGTGTTTTCTTTCTGCACAAAACGTCCTCTGCATGGCTCTCCTTCCTTCGTTGGTGGGACCTTCTCCCTCCTACATGCCGGCCTGCATTCCGTATGCTCTGCCTGGCTTCCCCCCATCCTTCCCGCATAGAAATAGAGAATTCCATTGGTCAGTAGTTTCTCCAGGAGTTGGAATCGAGTACAGGTCAGTAACCCAGCCATCCACTTTAATGGGGCCCAGTATATAATTAATAGGTTCACTTCCATATAACCAACAAACATTGGGGTTCTGGTACAGCATTCATTGTCCCCAGAGAGGAGGTCACCCCCAGTGAGATTCTGCTTGCCCTGACCAGTAGCGGGCTCACCTCCCTAGTCTGAAAGGGGGTGTCTCACCCTTGGGTAGAAGGGACGAGTTCCCTGGATTCGGTCCCATTTCTTTAGCTCAAAATGCCACCTGTCAATTCCACTACCCCCTCTCTCTTTCAAATAGATACATTATATCCAACAAGAAATAAACACAAGTATCTGTGAGTTGACAGATGAAGGAATGGGACAAACTGGAAACTCCGGACACTAACATTAGCTACTTGCTAGGGGTTATGGAAGGCAAGAACCTTTGTTTCAGAGGAAGGGCTGCTTGAAATTTGAGGGCAGCAAGCCCCCATTTCACATTCCTTAGTATGCTGGTTGGCAGGATGAGAGATGCCTTAAACCGTACGCTAACATGCAGAGGTGCGATGCCCAAAGGCCTGCTGGGACTTTTGCCCGTCGAGAGCAAGGCCCATTAAGGCAGGGCAAGGAATTGGTCAGGCATTGGTCCATGCAGGGGCAAGCATCTTTGCTCATTTCTCTCTGAGGTCTACCCTGCTGTTTCCCACAAGCCCCAAACCATTCTCACACAGTCCAAAATTAAATTGCACTCCACCCTCTACCTCCAACAGTCACAACTCACAAGCGTTTTGGACACAGCACCAAGCCATCAGTATCAGGGTGCTGCTGCCAACCTGCTGGGGGTTCTCCACGATGAAATGAGGAGCAGAAAAGATATAAGGTGGAGTGTGGATTCCTCAAAAAGTGCAGCACTGGTTGCCGTTCCCGGTGTAAAAGGATTCTTTTCAATATTTGGGGATAAGGGGTCTAGAAATACCTCCTGTTATGGTCTACCTTGCGGAACGAAGTGGAGAGATGGGCTGGGTTGGGGCTATCGTGGATGGCACGCTTAAACTGCATCAAAATAGTGGTGTTGCCCAAATTTCTTTTCTTATTTCAGATGCTCCCGGTGGTAGTCCCGCGGTCCTTCTTCGATGAGGTTAAAGTGACTTGGTTGAAATTCCTCTGGGCAGGGGCCATGCATAGGATCGCCTATAATACAATGATCCTACCGAAGGAGGTATGGGATTTCCAGATCTCCCGACATATTATAGGGCGGCTCAGCTTTGTGTCTTGATGGATCATCTGGACCCATTCCCCAAGAAGCAGTGGGTGCCGCTGGACAACGTAGTCCTGGCCCGTGTCTCATTGGGGGGAATGGTTGTTGGTGTCCAGAACTCGTATCCCAAGGAAGGTGTTGTATCGTCCAATTTTAGAAGTCCTGTTGTCCCTTTGAAAGGAGTGGGGGCAGGTAGTTGTCCACATGGCCGTCACCGCTGAGTTCTAGCTGGGCTCTGACTTTGCGGGAAGGGTTTGAAGAGCCATTCGGGTTCCAGTTGTGGTATGGCAGGGCTGAGTAGGGCTGGCCAAATGTGGGAAGGGGGGGCTTTCATTACTATAGGTAGGTTGCAGTAGTGTTTGGGGGTTGTAAAGCTGTTGGTATTCCGCTACCTGCAGTTGAAAGGAGTACTGATGGATGGCCAGTGAGGTGAGAATTTGCAGAAGGGGTTGACAGATTTCGAAAGGCTCCTGCTCATGAAGAAGGGCTCCAGGGGCCTTATTGCCCGATTGTATGGGGTGATACTACTGGCAGAACCCAGAGATCCACTCCCAGCCAGGACCATATGGGTACGGGACTTGGGGAAGGGAGTAGTTTCTTACCAGTAACTCCATTTCTCCAGTGTTGGTATCTTTCATAGATTCACATGCTGTGAATATTCCCCGTTGACAGGCTGGGAATCCCTGCTTACTTCTATCATAATACATTTCCTAAAGGAAATCTTTGACACCTTGAGTGTCCTACCCACATTTGTTGTGTGTGCTTTTGGTCTCTACCAATAGGACATCGAGTGTAGAAGCTCTGCCCCTGCAGCTTCCCCTCAGATTTTAACCAACCCTGCTGGTAGGAAGAACCCCCAGTTAGAAAGGATGTTTCCCTGGAGGGGATGGGTGGCGGGCACCTGTGAATCTACGAAAGATAACAACGCTGGAGAAATGGAGTTACTGGTAAGAAACTACTCCCTTCTCCAGCATTGGATCTTTAATAGATTCACATTCTGTGAATAGATTGTGCAGCAGTCAAACCTAACTGGAGGAGACAGCCAGGAAAAAAAACGATAACACAATTTCTGCTTGTATACAAGACAAACCCACACAACAGGTGATCCCTGGAGCTACAGGGCTTACCTTACTGGAACAGCCGCTGTCGGACTGCTCTTTCCATCTGCACATGCTGCTGCTGTAGGCATTAGTGCCTTGTAAAGGTGCGAGACACACCGGCCCATAGCGCTGCCCAAGCTGCTGTGGCTCTCGTTGAGTGTGCTTTTGGTGTTGCCTGCAGCAGTTTATTGGCTTTAGCGTGACAGAAAGAGATGGTAGAAGAGATCCATCTTGCTGTACCTTGTTTTGTGATAGCTTTGCCTTTATTTGACGGTCCAAATGCAATGAAGAATTGTCTCGTAATTTTGAAGAACTTTGTCCGGTTGAGGTAGTATTTTAAGCCCTCTTGACATCTAGGGAGTGTAATGCCCTTTCCGTCGGAGTACTCACATTTAGAAAAATGGTGGGTAACGTGATAGTTGCGTTTTTTGAAACTCAGATGGTACTATTGGTATAAAGTGAGGGTTGGTGGACAAGATCACTTTGTCCCTGTTGAACCTTAGGTATGGGAGTCTTACACCAGCGCCTGAAGCTCCAAAACCTTTCTGGAGGAAGTAATTGCTACGAGAAAAGCTAATTTCCAAGTCACAAACCTTATGTGGGTTGTAGCCAGAGGCTCGAACTGAGGCTTCATAAGGCCTGCTAGAGCCAGGTTCAAACTCCACAACCGGAGGTAATCTCTTCTTCGGGGGGAAGGAGTGGAATAGCCCTTTTAGAAAATGCTTGAGCAGCCTGTCACTGAACAGAGGAGGTTTCCCTTTCTTTCTAGTAAACCTGGAAAAAGCTTTCAGGAGGTATGGGAGGACTTGGTGTGGCTGTATTGTCAATGGTTACAGGTTGGATTGTTGTGAACACCAAGTACAAAACCTTTTCCATTTTTGGTTGTACAATTTATTTGTGGAAGGGGCTCTCACCGCTGCTAGTATGCACTGACATTCCTTTGGGATGTTTACATGGCCAAACGCGGTGTAAATAGGAGCCACGCGGTTAGCTTGAGGAAACTTGGGTTGTGATGCAGGATTGCATCCCCGCTTTGCACTAGGATGTCGGCTTGGGCTCACAGCGGGATTGGGTTGTCCACCGACAGTTGAAGGAGGTCCAAAAATCAAGTTTGTGTGGGCCAGCTGGGGAGTCACCAAGATGATCTTGAAGGGGTACCTGCGGATCATTTGGACTGTTCTCCTGGTCAGCGGTATGGGAGGGAACGCATACGCAAATGTGTTGGTCCATGGGAAGGAGTTTGCGTCCCCTTGCGAGTCCCGATGTGGAAGTCTGATCACAAATTTCTGCCACTTTTTGTTTGTCACTGTGGCAAAGAGGTCCAATGGCGGACGTTCCCATGTTGCAAAGATCCTGCCGATTTGGCTGCTGTTAAGTTCCTACTGTGGGAATGGGCCGTGGCCCTGCTGAGGCTGTCCGCTTGCTGATTGTGTACTTCTGGTAGGTGAAACGCCTGCAGTGCAATGTTGTTGCGAATGGCCGAGTGCCAGATGGTCTGCGCTTCCTATGATAGGGTGCCTAACCTGGTTCCTCCCTGCTTGCGGAGGTAGTACATTCTGGTGGTTTTGTCGGTAAGTACCTGCACCAAAGATTTTCGAATTTGTGGGAGGAAAGATTTCAGGGCCCAGTGGACCACCACCAGCTCTAGGATGTTGATGAATAGGGATGTTTGGCTTGGCGTCCAAAGGCCTTTGACTTGGTGTCTCCTGAGGTGAGCTCCCCATCCCATCAAGGAGGTGTCTGTTACCAGGGTGAACCGATGGCTTGGTTCGGGTAAAGGGACCCCAATGATATGTTGCTTTACATTGCCCACCATTGGAGCGAGTGCGAGAGAGCTGGAGTGATGGTGACTTTGTCCTCCAAATGTTCCTTCGGTTTGCGACCACCTGGCCGCTATGAACTGTTGGACTGGTTGCATGTGTAGCCTGCAATGGGGGACCAGGGGTATACAGGATGACATGGTTCTGAGTAGTGCCATGTAGTTGCGCACCGACATGTGTTTGTTTGGGGTGAAGGAGCGGGCCAATGTTTTTAACATGCAAATCCTGTTGGCGGAAGGGCTGATTAGGCTTTGTACCGTGGAGAATTCTGCTCCCAGGAACACTAAGGCTTTGGTTGGCGTGGTGGAGGACATTTTGTAATTGATTGCAAATCTTGGCTGTTGGAGAGACTGCCGCCTCCTGGGAACGTTGAGCCCCTGACCAACCAATCGTCTAAAAATGGGTAGACGTGGTGGCCTTTTCTTCGCAGGTAGGCCGCTACTGGAGCCAAACATTTGGTGAAAGACCTTGGGGCAGCTCTTAGGCCAAAGAGAAGGACTCGAAATTGGTAATGTTTTTCGCCAACATTGAACCTACGGTATTGTCTGTGGTGGATTGGAATGTGGAAGTAAGCGTCTTTTAAATCTAAAGCTGCCAGGTGTTCGTTAGGTTGGACCGCCTTTATCACGTCTTGTAGCGTGATCATTTTGAATTTTAGTTTTTTTATATTTTTGTTTTGTTTTCTTAAGTCCAGGATGGGGCGCCATTTTCCATCTGTTTGTTTACTACAAAAAACTTTGAGTACACCTCCTTTTCCTACCAAATGGGGTGGGTACCCTCTCAATTGCTTTTGTGGAGAGCATCTGACATACCTCTTGTTGAAGGACATGCAAGTGCGGGTGCACCACAGTTTGGGGAGGTATTGGTTTTTGTTTGCGCTTGAACTTTAACAGGTGGCCGTGTTGAATGACATATCACCCATCTGTCTTTGGTTATTGTTTGTCACTTGGCGCTGTAATGCGCAACATTTCCTCCCACTGACGCTCCGCTGGGGTTGTCATTGCTGGGATTTGTTTTGCCTAATCCTTGGGGAGGTGGCTGAGCCTCTTTTTCGTTGTGGCTGGTGGTAATCCCTGGAGCGTTGGAACGACTGATAGTTCCTCTTGTAGCCTTGAGAGTAGTAGCTGGATCTGGGGTAGCCTTTGGAGCCTATAGAAGATGACAATTAGATTGGCCTGACACTTCTCAAAAGGGACAAAATAACTTCCTACCCTGCAGTGTTGTTAATGACTGTACAGTATCAGAGTCTGCCTTCATGGCCTTGAGGGCCTTGTCAAATGTGTCCACAAAGACGTTTTCACTTTCAAACGGCATGTATATGATGTTATGTTGTACCTCTTGTCTAAAGTCGGTACAGAGCAACCATCCTCGTCTTCGTAGCACAACACCATTACCTATTTGTTTGAATCCCTCTTCTGCGAGGTCCACTGCGATGTTGATGCTGTGGTTAGAAGCTTCCTCGCCTTCGCGTATGATTGTCATGTCCTCTTTTTGTGGGGGTTCTGGCATGTGCTCTAGGATGGGAGCCAGTCTGTACCATATTTCGCGATCATAGCGGGCTATGATGGTGAGGGAATTGGGCACTTTAACTGTAGTTGCCCCTATGGTAAGCACCTTCTTGCCGAAGGCATCTAGCTTTCTCTCTTCACTTTTTAGAGGGGTAGCGCATTTCTGCTGCAAATGCACCTTTGGCTTGCCCCTGGCGAAACTACTGACTCTGGAGAAGGCTGAGATCTGAGGAATTTGGGCATAGAGCCTGGGGCCTTGAAGTTTTTTGACAGCCTACCCTTGACTGCTGCTTCCGTAAATGGGTGCTTTAGGGTTCGCAAACCTTCATACCGAACGTGGTCTAAAATAGGTATGGAGAACATAGCTTTGCAACACTTCCCCATGTTGTCGAATAGAAAACAGTCTTTCTTTTCTTCCACTAGTGTGAAGCCGAATTCTTGACACGCCTTGGAAAGCATGGAGTGAAACGCCCCAATGTCATCTGGTGGTGAGGGCTGTGCCGGGCTACCTTGTGTTTCTGCCTGCTCGGTATCATCTGTATACTAGGTGTCATCCCCGTGCGGAGACTGAGTGGCGCTGGAGTCAGTATACTTAGGCTGGGTGTCTGGGACAGTGGGCAGTAACTCCCCTTATTCATGGCCACCTTGTGGTGGACTCCCTCAGCATGGGGGTGGTGGTCTGGGTAGAGATGGCGACCTGTGAGGAGTTGCTTCGCTTGTTCCCGGGGACGGGACTTTCAACCTTTTTCTGCTTGTGGGGTAGGTGGCCTCTGTTCCCCTGGCACTGCTTGCCTCAGACCCTGCAAAGGGCCTGAGTGCAGAGGGGGTAGCTTTGCATTGAGCTGTCCTAGAAGGTTCTCTAACGTTGACAACACCTGTAGAGACAGTAGAGACTGTGGATTTATTAATGGCTATGTCGGGGCTACTCCCACTGCCTGCCCCAATGGCACTGTTAAAGGACCTGCCTGAGGGTGAGAGATCTGCAAATACACTGGTGTCCTCCCTTCTATTGTTTGTGGGCGACTTGGGGCCTTGTCATGGGCTTATGTCTGAACTACAATACAGTTCTCAGAGTCGGAATCTGTGTTTAACAGAGAATTGTCAATTGGTGCTTAAAAATCTGACATGATTTCGTGCTGGAGGATCTCCTCAGGCATGACTGTGGGTGGTCCCTTATACTAGTGAGATCATCCCTTGAGGATTTATGGCTTCCCTTAGAAAGGGAGATTGGTGACTGACCCTCTCCATGTATGCCTGGTGTGAGATAGGCTGCATAGGGTCCCCTGTGGCCAGAGCAGTGAATTGTGCCGTGGATAGGACAGGCTACTTAGCTTTTCGATGTTCTGAACACTCTGCTACAAACTTTTCTCTGGTTGGGGAGTGTTTTCACCACTTGGTCGTCGAGTGGGCCAGCGAAGATTCATACCCCAACTACAACCTGTGCTTCTCTTTAGGCAAGTGAGACCCCGACGACAAGCAGTGTTTTTGTTTCGTCCACAAGGCTTTTGCTGTAGACGACTTGGCTTGCGCTTCTCCCTCGTTGGCGAGTCTGTCCTTGATGACTAGTGCATAGACCATGATGCTGTCGGTTTATGGGAGCCCTTACTCGGTGAGTGATCTAAGGACGACTGTGTCTTGGACGTTGACATTTTTGTCGTCGTTGATTGGGCCATCGTCGTTTGACTCGACGACTGCTTCTTCATGGACATTGAGGTATTGGGGCCTACTGGCCCTTGCTGAGAGAGAAACCATTGGACCACCTGGCTCTGTCCTGTCGACGACACTGCCCTTTGCTTTGAAGTACTGGCGTTCTCACCTTGTTTAGATGCTGCTTCCTGCATTTTATGCCTTTTGGCAGGTGTCTCTTCTGACGTAGATCTGTTGCCAGACGGGGGTCACATTTCAGAGGGTGTTGTAGCTCTGACACTCCTTGAAGAGCCTGCTTACGAGGCTGGGTAGGTAGCTTCATTAAGCCAACAGATTAGGCAATGCTTCCTGTCCTTGAAGGTTTTTTGCAAGAACCCTTGAGGGATTTTGCAGTCCTCCGATGAATGATTGTGGTACATGCAGTAAATGCAATTCAGGTGCCTGTCTCCTTCATAGACATTTTTCAGTTCGCAAGTTCCACAGGCCCTAAAGAAGGACTTTTTAGATGTCGGTGTTTCCATGGTTGTCATCGCGTGACCGTAGGATAATCTTAGTGTATCTGTGTTTTTGTGGGAAAAGGATTCACTTTTATTATTTGAAAAGAAAAGAGACGAACACAGGGATTCCTACCAGCAAAGAAGACAGTTGAAATCTGAGGGCAAGCTGCAGGGGCGGAGCTATACACTCGACATCTTATTGGTGGGGACTAAAAGCACCCACAACAATGTGGGTAGGACACTCAAGGCGTCAAAGATTTCCTCTAGGAGATGTATTTTAACATAAGTAACCAGGGATTCCCAGCCTATCGGTGGGTAATATTCGCAGCATGTGAATCTATGAAAGATCCATTGCTGGTGAAGGACATTGATGACGCCTTATGGGCGCTGAAGTGTAGGAGAGTCTCATACTCGACGGCCTCCCTGCAATATAGACACCAGTCCCTGAAATTGCTACATAGGTGACACTACCCGCAAGTAGTAATGTGCAAGGCGTATGACCCACATTGTTTGAAGTGCAGGTGAGAGGGAACTACTGCCATATGTGGTGGGGCTGCTCCAGAGTACAAGCCTACTGGAGGGAAGTTCTGTCATGGGTCAACGGGGTCAATGGGATCCACAGGGAACTCTTGCCATGGCTTCTCCTCTTTAGGAAGTGTTTGGAGGAGAGTGAGGTTGAGGATGGGCACATGGTAAGGGTGATGCTGCCTAGCCGGTGGAAAGAGAGTGGGTAGCAAAGGTTTGAGACATATATGATGTGGAGTTCCTCACACATCTTTTGGATGAGTCCCGATCCAATATCGAAGGCCTTTGGGTGCCTTTCTTTGATAACTACGGCAGATGAATGACCGGGGGTGGGGAGCGAGGGGGCAGGTCATGTGTGGACTACAGGGCTTGATCATGAGGGAGTCTCTACCACGCAACTTTAAGCCTTAGGCATCATTCGGGAGCAGTGACTTATTACGGGACAGTTGAATAGCCAGTCCAGGAGCTTCAAGACTGTCTCCCCTGGAGAGGGTTCACACCCTCGGTATGAGCCTAGCGGAGGTGATAAGAATCTGCTGCATGTGGCGAGTTTGGGGGGGTGGTGGAAGGGGATAGAATCACTGTATCTCGGAGGCTCTCATTACTGAAGTGGCTTCTTGTTTTCGGAGGCATCTGTTTGCCAAAGTGGCACTGGACAATTTTTCAGCAGCAAACTAACTTCCAACCTCCATCTGGGGTGATGGCGTGGCCACTGATGTCCTCGGAGCAGCAATGCCCAGCCTAGGTGATCTCATTGCTGTGATTCCCAGAGCACCTTCGGTCCAGTAAGATCCATGAACAGAAAGTGGTGCCACTATCCTTGAGGAATCTGCTGGCATGAGGTGAGCAATCTGTCTAGTTGATGGGTGAGACCCATATCAGCTGTGGCTGCCCTGATGCTGGGAGCCCTAGTCCGAGTGAGTTTCTGAGCAAGTCTGACATCCACCACTGTCCTGTCCTGGTGGGAGAAGTATTGTGGTGTTTAGAGTGGTGGGGAGGTCTGCGTATGTTGGTGCTAAGATTTGGTTAGTGCTGAAGTGTGGCTGCAATATGTCCCTGAAGCAAAGCAAAACCTTTGAGAATGGGGCATGATCTCACCATTTCGGCCTCTCATTTTCTGGAGGGGAATGCTCATCATTCCCACTCCACTGGTCTGTGAGCCTTGATCTACTCTTGGAGCCCGTAGATTACTGATTACACTCCCTTCTGAGACCAGTCGGGCAACCGGGATTAAGAAGCACCATCACTTTGCAAACACTAAAACTTTGCAAGACAGGGAGAGCTACAAGCGGACCCAATTCACCAGGCATGTTTTATCATCAAAGGTGAACCCAGAAGCCAGCAATGTGCAGTCATCACCAGTAACCCCTACTCAACCCCTGTTGAAGCTGTAGATCAGCGGAAGAAGATCTGTACATTTGGACCACAACTGTGCCTGGTCTTTGTCACATTCAAGTGGCCATTTTGGAAATACAGTGCCCCTCACTGGCCATTTCAGGGCATGGGCCATCCATTAAATCCATGTCCAGAGGCACCCCACCACCTGCCATTCAGAGCAATGGGCTGCACAGTGAAGAGCAGGATCTATTTGACCTAGCTAGGCCCACTTCTCCTGCCCTTTCAACTCTGGCTAATGCATCACATACTGAATACAGCAATCCACAATGTCAACTTTTCTACTGATTTATAACTGCACCCCGACTATTTGCAGTGGTTTTAATTGCATCCTCTTTTAGTAAGCCAGCTGTGGGGATTACTGGCAATCATCCTGACTCCCCTAGAAAAGCTGCAGATTGGTGATCATAAGATCTAGTGGCCTTGGCCGAGAGCCCTAGTGTTGAACCTAAGCCTGGGCACTTCAGTGGGAGAGCATCTTGGCATGGCTATTCCATGCCAGGAGCTCCAGAGCCTTCATTCCAGCTGTGTGGAGCAGCTACATCAGATGCCAAGGGCCATCAGCGATATGGGTATCACTGGGGGTTGGAGGAAGAGAGAATCTCCAATGGAGTGGGGGGACGAGTCGTCCATTCTCTCTGCCCTTGCTTCTAGCAGTGCTACATTTAGGACCGCAAATGGCAAAGACCTATGTGATTTGCGAGGGAATGTGCAGTCTGATAAAGCAGTGGTGCTCATCTTCTTTTGTAAGAATTTTAGTGACCACCAAATATTTAGGGGGATAGGAGAGGTAAGACAGTAGCTAATGTACCCCATACTTTTTCTGGACAGCATGGGGATATACTGTGATTGTCACCACCGCATAAGTAAAGGGACTGCTCCATATTAAGTAGGCCAATCTTAAAACATCTTCATCTGGCTCCTTTGGTGCGCTCCAGACGAGCTTCACTAGTGGATGTATCTCATTGAGGTTTATAGGCTGTAGTGCGGCATGCATGTAGGAACCCCTCCTACCCTTTTCTGTAGGTGTATGGAAGCATGCCAGTAGAAAAGGGCAGTTCTAGGTGCTGTACGGAACCAGGAGTAAGACACAAGGGCATTATTGTGGTTGCTAATTACTTTTATTAAAGTAAAAAGAGGGCTGGACAAAGTCCTATCTCTTCCAAACTCTAAGAGCGGTTTCCCTGCCTCAGTGAAACAAAAGGATGCCTGTGTCAAAACATCCAAAGTAAAGTTCTCCGTACTGTGTCCAAATCCTAACCTGACCCTTACACGCTAAATTTAAGATAAAGTGAAAAGGGAAATCGTCTTTTGGCTGGTCGTCTGCAGCTCTTTGCCAAAGTTCCGGCATAAAATTCCAAAAGGTGCAAAAAGAAATAAACAACCAAAGTTACACAAGTCTCAGGAGATTAATTGGTCCCCCGAGTTTCTCAGGCTCTTTACAGTTCACAGTTTCAAAGGGTATGGGTTCTTCCCTTGATCTCTTTCTCGCTTTCACATCTCAAAATGCCAAGAAGTAATTTATCTTCTCTTGGCTCCGCAGAGTTTTCCAAGAATACCAAAGTGAATGACTTCCTTCCCCTAGTTGCAATGTTCACAGTACACAATTTCCAATCACTAGGGAAACACCCCCCCTACCCTAGTCACAATGTTAAAGCTCCAACTCCAGGGAGAATGACTCTCTTCCCCTGGATTTCACACTTTCAAGAGGATGACTCCCTCCTCTTGATCGAGTTTATATGCAGATTCTTGGCAATCATGACAGTGAGTCCCAGAACCTCCTCTGTCAGTCTGGTACACTCTCTTCCTTTGCTTCCAAACACTTGTCTTAACACAATGGGTGTGGGTCCCAGACTCCCAATTAGTTTGTCTGGTGTCCTCTCTTGCTATTACTTTATCCACTTGCTCATTTGTATTTGGGTGCTGGTCCCAGACTTGCAATCAGTTTGCCTGATGTACTCTCCTGCCAGGACTTTTTTAATTTGTAACAGTACCACGCTTTTATATTTTCTTCACTCAGCCATTGGGTTTTTCGGCCCACTTTCACGTGCTTCATTGAACAATTGACTTGTCATCCCAGCTCCCCTGCTCAGGCTCACCCAGTTCATGCAATTTTTATTTAATGGTATATTCAATAATTGCCTTGGTGTCCCAGCTTCCCTGCTCGAGTTCACCCTGTTTGTTTAATTATCCTTCAATGGTGTGCGGTCTACACAATGAAGCGTCTGGCGCCCCACCTCCCTTTCTGGGCTCACTGGTTTCTCCTGGGTGCTTCAGTGTTCTCTGCGGTCTGTAATTCTCTCAGTGGCTCACATCCTCCTCTCGCATGCATCTCGTCGGCTCTTCGGTGCCCACGGCCTTTGTTCCACAGCTTCCTCTGCTCCCAAACTCTATGCGGCGAGCCTCTGGTTTCTGAGCCTCTTGTGAGGACGCCGGCAGGAGCTTCCTTGCTCCCCACTGCAACTTGCATCTTCTTGATTTCACGACCCGTGTAAGGAGTAGCGGTACTCCATGTTTCTTGACGCTTGATGTTTTTAAACGTCCCGGCACCTATCGGATCCTTCAAACAACTAGAGCGCATTTCTGGCTTCCCGGCTTCAGCACTCTGCATTGGTCTAGTGCTCTCTTCATCTGAGTCATTCTACCACAAGGATATGGAAGAGCCTTGTTGTCAGTCCGGACTGGATGTTCTGGTTTTATATTACAGTATACCATATGGGATTGGGAAATTACAGGGTTGGTGTCATACCCTGAGTGGAAAGGGGGGATATCATGTTCCAGCTAGCAAGTCCACCTCCCTCCCATGCGGGTTGTATCCCCCCCGCATATTGTCGTCCCTCAGACAGCCATCCCCATGGTCTTTATCAGGTAGCGGCTGTCTTTCCCTGGACATATGGGGAGAGAGTTTCCCCAGAAAGGAAGTAATGACGTAGCTAGATTCATCACAGTGCCTGGAGGATTACAGCTCCTCCTTAAAAAGCTGATTCCACTTTAGTCCTTGAATACTTCTACAGGCAGATAAGGGAAATGGTGCCTTACCGGGTATGTTTTGACAGTGAGGTAGTTCTATGCTCGGGGAGAGGATACGGTTGGTGTTTCAGTTTCGCTTTTAATCTTAATCTGAGATTTTATTTTCTATTATTTGCAAAAACAGAGTGAAAGAAAGACTAAGGAAGATTTGTGTTAAAATAATGTATAATACGGAATATAATTTCTGAGGTAATTGTATATTGGACTCTCTCTCTTGGTGCCTCCCCAAATGATTTTTGCTTACTTTATGAAAACAAAAATTGAATTAAAAAAAGAAAAGACAGGAATGTATGCCCAGGGAGCGTCTCCTGGAAATGACCAGATCACCCATTTGCAGCATATGTCTCTGAAAGTGATTCCTTTGGAAAAAACCATACCCATACATGAATACAAATAACTACAAAAATGTAGATCCACTGCAATTACAATATAATCAAGATTTGCTTAGGTTCCCAAAGGTAACCTGCTATATACTGTAAGAGTTGCTTCTAAGCAGTGTACCATGCTGATTTGGCTTCTGCATACTTTCATGGCTTCATTGTAAAGATGTACAGTGTGTAGATCTGGCACGTGGAAGCATTGAAAAAACTCCAATCCTGGTTTCTTACCGTCAGCTGTGCTTCATGGCAGCAGGCATTTGATGCATAGACCTGTTACTGTTTTGATTTAACCCTTCATCAATCATAATATATCCATATTCGCATTGTGGCCAGGATAATCACGTTTTCCTGGGATACCATTATTGTTTTTTGTCTAATATGGGGTATTTCTTTATGCAATGTAAAGTGCGTTGGAGTCTCGTTCAGGGGAGGGCTAACACAAACCCTTCTAGAAAATGTGCATGTTTTTCATCCATTTAGTGCAGCTTCCACCAGTGAAAAGCACTGAAGCCTTGAGTGACCAGGTAAAGCGAAATCACCCTGAGATTTTTTTAAAAATTGCATAAATAGCAATGTTCCATGCCTACATGCAGGTCTAGGGCGGTCTCCGAAGCATTACAGTTTGTGTTATTGGCAATTAATTACCCAATTAAATACTGTGGTGCAGGAAAATACGCCAGTATATGGCATGTTAAAGGCAATCAATGAAAACAATGGCTACTGGCCCGTTAGTGTGTTCAAATATACAGTGGGTACAGTCGAAGGCTGTGCTCACTGGCCAAGGCCTAAGGTCCTGGCTAGTGGGCCTGAAAGAGTTCAGCCGTGGCCCCCTACTGGGTCCAAACGAAACACATTGGGAGAATGTGTACTGGCTGTTGGGTCCAAAAGACATGTACAGTGGCAGAAGGCCGTGGCTAGTGGCCTGTAAAAAAATATGGTATAACAAAACCCTTGAAAGTCACTGAAAAAAGCCTTAGTTATGGTGCAGTTAAGTTGCAAAGATTTAACGCAAAAAAAAAAAACTTGAAATTCAGCAGATGTGGGAAGTCATGGCCAGCTTAACTCAGAACGTTCCCATTGCAAAGCCCATGAACACATACATATTATAAGAGAAGAGATTCACAATGCCATTATGGGGGACATCAAAGGGAGCCAGCTGAGTCTTAAAATTCAGTGGATGTGGGAAATCATGACCAGTTTAAGGGTTTTGTTACATTAAATCTGCCTAACTTAACTGCACCTTGACTAAGGTTTTTCAGTGAATATATATTTGGAGTGCCATACTGATGGTAACTCCCTCCCCCTCTCCACTGAGGGCTAACATTGAACATGGGGGAGAGTTGGAACCTGGCTGGCTGTACACTACAGTTACCAGACTTCCCTGCTGCCACTTCCTGGTACATACCAGAGGGATTTAACCCTGCACACCTGCATCCAATCAGCCTCCCTGAAGATTGCCGAGGCATGAAAGCGTGCTCGGAGGAGAACATCTTTGGACTGTTTGAGCTTACTGCAGCTGGGAACCAGAGTAGCACCCCTGCCACCGCTCAAGTGTTGTTTGCACACCTAACTGGATACTGGGGCTGTGCAGCGGAGGGCAAAAACCCTTGGACGGAATTGGACCAAATAAGAAAGAATTTGGGCACGAAGCGTTGACTCGATTTCCGGTAGGGATCTGGGGTTATTCCATCCAGTAGTTTTTTAAATCTTTGACGGAAAAAGTGGTGTCCCCTTCTTCCAAAACTATAGCTATATTGCCCATGGTGCATTGCAGCAGAGAGGCTTTTAGAAATGAAAAAAACACCATTTTGTTGGTGCTCGATGTGAGCGATTACTATGGTAATATTGGGGGAATGCGAAATGAAAAGTACAAAAAAAAGCTATTTGGAGGAGGAAAAAGGCTGAAATCGCATCAGGCCAGAGGTGCGGATTGGGAGAAGAGGACATCATGGGGAGTTGGGGGTGGTCTAGGGAGCCAGTTACAGTTTAGACGTTTTTGCATTATCAGGGGAATTGCAGGGGAATGTCGCAAGATTACTGCGGTAATATCAGAATGCACGCTTACAATAACAGGGTATTATCAGCGGAATGGAAAATGAAGAAAATAAATAAATCTACTAGGCAGAGGAAATGGGTCTTTGCGACAGCGACCCAGACCAGTGGGCCCCAAAGAAAATGATTGGTGCAACATGTACAGTGACCACGGAACAAAGGTTATGGCTAGTGGGGCCCTAAAGAAACATATTGGTGCAACATGTACAGTGGCCAAGAACGAGCGCCATGGCTAGTGGGCCCGAAGGAAACCTATCGGCACAATATGTACAGTGGACACGGCCGAAGGCCATGACTAGTGAGCTTGAAAGAAACCTATTGTTTTACAATATACAATAGGCTAGGCCAAAGGACGTAATCGCTGGCCATGGCTAGTGGGCCCCAGGGAAAACTATAGGTGGAACATGTAGAGTGGCTAACGGTCATGGCTAGTGGGTTCTAAAGAAACCTATTGATGCAACATGTACAGCACTACGGCAGAAGAGCGTGGGTACTGGCCATGGCTAGTGGCCGTTCAATGAACTATGATATAACAAAAGCCTTGTAATTCACTGAAAAACCTTAGTTAAGGGACAGTTTAGGTGATTAGATGTAACGTAACAAAACCCTTGAAATCCAGCGGCTGTGGGAAGTGATGATCATCCTAACTCATCAACCCAACCAGACTGATAGCTTGATCACATCTCAAGCCCATCATGCAAACAGGTACCCCCTGCTCCTCAGCTCCCCCCCCCCCAAGTACACCTAACTCAAAGTATCAAATCAGCTAGACGGAATACAACTCTAAACGTTTTGCCATCTCTGCCCTCTGCCACTATCTGCACTTCTTGTTCGTTCCAGAGAAGTCGAGATCAGACCAATCCTTAAGTAGAACCACACCCCGCCTCACTACCTTCTCTTAACTACCTATGGCTGGCTTGCTTCCTGCTGCTGGAAATCCAAATATGGGCACAATATATAGCCCTGAGCGTCCCTGAGCCCGGACCACTACGGTGGTAACAGGTGCAGCATAAAAGCCTATTACATTCAATGACATTACAAGCTGCTTGAGTTTTGCCGCTATCCACAGAAGAACCACTCGAGAACAACAATAGTAACTAGAACAGCAGCTCACAGTTAAGCTGCCCCCAGCTTGCAGGTGTTTTAGGTTTCTCCTGTAAAAAGAGCTGTGCCTTTGTTGAAAGGCTCGTGCAACAATGTTGTATATTCACTGGTGTAACGGGACCCCCGCCGCCCCTTCAGTGCAGGGGGGCCCATGCTGCCCATGCCCAGTCGGGGGACACAGTGGCAGTGGGGGGGGGACCTCAGCACGGATTGCAGGGGGGCCCCCACATTTTGTGTTACACCAGTGTCAGTGTCTATATTACTGTACCGATGTAATCACTTCTACATTTCTGCAAGTTACAGTCCATTCAATGACATCAACATGCATTAAGATTAATTAAAGCCTTTGCACAGACTGTTTCTTAATTTGAAGGGAACTTGTACAGAGAGCACGGCCGGCATTAGAAGCTGCAGCCCCCGGTCAGCAAATCAAAAATAACCTCCCACCACGCACCCCTAGTCATGTGGCAGGGGGTGGGGAGTGCCAAATATTTCAATAGCGATGGCAGGCACCCTATTACTGAATAGGGCGCCTGCCGTGCCTTCTCCCACCACATCAGCTTGGGGGAGATCTTGAAAGCCTCCCCCAGAGCTGGCGAGGCAGGGTTTAATGGCAGGGCGCCCCTGGCTGCAGCCCGGCCCGTCCTGCCCTACGGCCGGCTCTGACAGAGAGGGTCATGAGAAGCAATTTGGGTGTAAATACAAACCAGAGGTGGGAAAAGGCCACATTCTAACAGCCATGCAATGCAGAGATTAAAGGAATGGAGAAAGGTAATGGTTCCCCTCATGGTCACTTCCCCCCCATTGAGAGGCACCTACACAGAAAACAAATGTTAAATGAAATCCTTAAGGTATGTCGATAACTAGTCATTGCAGGGTAACATCCGCCTTGACACGAACATAATAATGAACACGGCCGCAGGCCACATGACTGGGGAAGTAAGGAGACATTTGGTGGTAAACGTTCTCTCTTGGCAAGCTTCTGTGCCAGCGAGCAGATCTGTCAGGGAAGCTCTTCCTGCGGCTACACCCACAGACTAGGCCAGCCACAGATGAGGCCAGAGCCAAAAGGGCCGACAAGACCACCTCTGCACGACGGCACTAGCGAAATGCCCATGTCTCAAGCAGTACCAGACTAGCGCAAAAAGACAAGATACTGAACATGAGACTAATGGACACCATGGCGAGATCAAGAAAACGAATTGACCCTGACTTGAGGGTAAGGTGATGAGAGTCAAAACAAATCACTAAAGCCAACATTTGGAGAATCAATCAATAGAAAATATATATGTATCCTAAAGCATGTTAGGTATGTTCACAGAAACACTTGTAAACACAGTTACAACCACTACTAAAGATTAAGAGTTTGTATTATTGAATGTACTTTATCAGCACAATAGTGATCAGTGATAGATCCCCGAGATAACTGATCATGATATCACAAATGACAAAGACGTTTCATATGATAATAAAACAAAAACACATTGACAAATGCAAAGACAAACTCAAAACAAAAAATAAAATCATGCACAATAATCTTAAATAAGAACAAACTCAATTCAAATTCACTACTTAAAATAGGAAAGCAGTGCAGCCAGCGTGCAACCGTCCTAGGGATGTGTGGCAGCACCTTCGAGCCTATATTGCGCGCACTCGTACAATATGCATCAATACATGCGCAAATTCCACTTAATGTTATATGTTTATTTGTTGTCTCCCTATGGCAACCTTTGTAGTCCATGGTTCCCTGCCTCTGACAACGACATCACCACGTTGCTTCACTGATTGTCCACAGAGACTACCTATCTACCTGCGCTTGTTGTCAACTGGACTTCTATTGCCGCTGATTGCTGTTATGTTATCTAGGCATTGTTTGTGAGACAAGATACACCAAGTGCTCTAATAAAAAAAAGTCTTTTTTTAAATAATAAAACGTTAAACACGTTTCACAATCATTGTTATTAACCTTTATTGTTCCTTTGGCAAAGTCATCACCAACTTCAGACCTTAGGTTTTGGCCACTGTGGCAAATGATTTACACAGCCAGGCCTTCTAGCGACAATATATTTACTCTAGGGGGGCCTGGCATACATGCCAACCCCTATATATATATAGAGAAAGACAAAGCTAGAGTGTAGATGCTGGGGGTGCAGAGAACAATTTATCACATAGGGGACCAATCACAATTAAAATATAATTTTAATGATGAGTCAAAGAAGTTAAAACAACCAATTAAATAAAGTGGTCCATAATACAAAACATACAATATTCCAAACATCAAAGCAAAAACTAAAACAGGAATTACGTAACAGACTAGTTCGGCTAGTTATAAAACCAAAGTGTTGAGAGAGCACAAGTGGGTACCTATTAAACAGATTATATAGTACCCTACTTTCGTAAGCATCAATGTGTCGTAAGTTTGAATCTCTGGTTAAAATACAGAGAGGTATCTCGACATGTTTCTGTTCCTAAAACAAGTGTGGAACATTCATCAGGAGGAAATTATTAACGTAACCCAGTTACAGTTGACATATAGCACATAACAGTGAGCACTCCCTAGCACCTGCGGGAATAAAACAGAAAAAACAAATAGTTAGCTCTTGAGTAGCAAGATACTATGAGAGGTTCATAAAGTATGAACGTAGCGTACATCTGGTGGAAACAAATACCTCAAATGACGCCTGTGGGTGCTCGCTACTTGGAATAGTAGGAGGAGGAAGACCCCGTGGTCAATCCTGCAAGAGATAAAAAATTACCTTATAAGCATAATAAGTTGCTTCCAGGAAAACAAAAATTGTGTTACACACACAACAACCGAAAAGGAGACCAAATTGCAGAAGTCAAGTAATGAGTAGTGAGTAGTGGATGTCACCAGGATACTTCAGAGATACGAAGGTTAGCGGAGGTGGATCTCCGAACAGAAAAAGGGGGTAGGATCGTTTCATCATAGGTAAGATAGAAAACCGCTATGCTAGAAGTGTAGATAAATAAAGGCTCCACAATGTTACAACTACTAAGGGGGCCATGCATCGCTCCGAAAGGTAGAGGGTAAGGTGGTAGACAGTAATGTCCCGAACCCGAAGATGACACCCACGGAAGTGTTACTATGGGGTATAGAAAAAACCCATACTTGTATACCTTGGGAAAACTCGTAAATGCTACAGTTCAGCGGGAATCCTTCGATCGACCCTAAAAGAGCAAGGACACATCCCAGCGGACCTAGGGTAAATATACGCTCGTTGCCCATCTCTTACAAACTTATTCAAGGGTGCTTAGGGAATAAGCACAAAAAGTTCAAAAATTCAAATCGCTTACCCTCCACCTAATCACCGCCAGAGGATAAGTGCTCTGTACTCAAAGGGAATGACTCCCCGAATAGCTCAGGAGGCTAGTCACCAAAGCTAGCAGGTAGTCATGGTTACCTGGTAGTCCTACCTCTATGTTTATTGAAAAAGCCCAGAGCCTGGAAAAACAAAGATCACGGTGGCGGCCATCTTAAGAAGAAAAGTATGTGCCTACAAGTCACTGGACCTTACGTAAACGGAGGTGGGGAGAGAGTAGCAGAAGATCAACATGGGAATGTGCACGACCTATACAGGTTAGGGAGGCAAATGTACAAACATCATAGTGATTGAACAAGAAAAAAGCATAAATGGTGCTAAATATTCTGCCAATCAATCGATTCATTGAGACCAATCACATCACTGTGCAGCATATATATCATTTTTTGCTCCATCTTCAGCAGTTTCTTTTCTCGTGCTAAAAAATTAGTTCCTTTGAGGGCTATTAGAACAGTCCATTTAAAGTCCTCATGATTATGCTTGAGCAAGTTGAAGTGTTTCACCATGGGAGCATTTTCAGTCTTATTCTTCAAACAGCTTCGATGTTCCATGATTCTGGTTTTGACTTTGCGAGTGGTCTTGCCCACATAGTGTAGTCCACATATGCAAGTGATCATGTACACCACAAACTCAGTATTACAATTTGTCAAATTCTTTTGCGTCCAGAGTTTTGAAAGGCCAACATCAATTGTTTTCGTTTTGGAAGTCAATTTACAGACACCGCATGAGCCGCAGGGGTAATGCCCGGTGGTATCGGGAAGGCCCCATAAAGTGGTAAGTCTGGGTTCCGAAATGTAACCACATTTAAGTTTGCTATTACTGACTCTGTTGCCAATAGTGGTGCTTCTTTTATATGCAAAGATAGGTCGTGGCATACCTAGAGAAGTAGTTTCAAAGATTTTCCAATTTTTCTTGATGATGTTGGTGATTTTAAAACTCTGGTCTGTAAAGGTGTTAACACAGACAATACGATCATCTTTGGGTTTAGCCGGTTTTGGTTCAAGCAATGCTTCGCGATTGTTATTAAAAGCCCTTTTTGCAGATTTTTTCACCAATTTTTTGGGGTAGCCTCTTTGTCTGAGTTTTTTACTGAGACATGCAGCCTCGGTCTCATATGTTTCTTTGTCCGAACTATTCCTTTTTAGGCGTAAAAATTGGCCAAATGGAAGGTTATCACGTAAATGTTTTATGTGATGGCTCGAATAGTCTAATAAGGAATTCTTATCAGTCGGTTTGTGGTATGGTTTGATTTTGAGAACCCCATTAGATGAATAGATGGTGAGATCTAGAAAATTGGTGGAAACATTGCTCGAAGTCATGGTGAACTGGAGATGTGGATTCAAACTATTGAGCCAGGTGAAAAAATGGTTGGCCTCATCAGCAGTACCTTTCCAAAGTACCAAAATGTCGTCGATATAACGACTCCATTTAACAATGTTGGTATTGAAAGGGTTTGAATTATTGTAAATATGGGAATTCTCAAAAGTCTCAACATAAAGATTGGCTACACTAGGAGCCATAGTCGCCCCCATTGCTGTTCCCTCGATTTGTTGGTAGAATTTACCATTAAACTCAAAATAGTTGCGTTTGAGTGCAAGTTCAACACACCAAAGGATAAACGATGTTGGCACGGGGTCCTTATCTGTGCGAGATAGAAGTGTTTCTTCAATAACATCCAAAGTGGCTTGTTGCGGGATATTCGTGTAGAGTGAGACAATATCCAGGCCCAATAGCAACTGTGTGGTAGGATCGAAATCATGGTTTTCATAGCTATTGATGACATCTCTGGAGTCTTTCAGATAGGATTGCATAGCTTGAACATATCCTTTCAAATAATGATCAGCAAAAGTGGAGAGGGGTTCGAGGACCGAGTCAATCCCTGCCACAATCGGCCTGCCAGGAGGGTTGATAAGAGTTTTGTGCACCTTAGGTAGGGTGTAAAAAGTAGGGATTTTAGGTTTTTTGTTTACTAGGAAGTCTGCTTCCTGTTTTGAAATCCATTCTCGATCTTTAGCCTTAGAGACTTTGTCAGAGATAAGTATAAATAGTTCTGGGGTAGGGTCCTGTGTAAGAACACAATAATAGTGATTATTACCAAGTTGCCTTTCGCATTCTTTAATATAATCGCTACGATTAAGGATCACAATCCCCCCGCCTTTGTCAGCCTTCTTGATGATAATGAGTGGATTTTTAGATAGAGAATCTACAACTTGGTAATAATCACTATTATTGTGTTCAGACTTCCTAGTAAACAAAAAACCTAAAATCCCTACGTTTTACACCCTACCTAAGGTGCACAAAACTCTTATCAACCCTCCTGGCAGGCCGATTGTGGCAGGGATTGACTCGGTCCTCGAACCCCTCTCCACTTTTGCTGATCATTATTTGAAAGGATATGTTCAAGCTATGCAATCCTATCTGAAAGACTCCAGAGATGTCATCAATAGCTATGAAAACCATGATTTCGATCCTACCACACAGTTGCTATTGGGCCTGGATATTGTCTCACTCTACACGAATATCCCGCAACAAGCCACTTTGGATGTTATTGAAGAAACACTTCTATCTCGCACAGATAAGGACCCCGTGCCAACATCGTTTATCCTTTGGTGTGTTGAACTTGCACTCAAACGCAACTATTTTGAGTTTAATGGTAAATTCTACCAACAAATCGAGGGAACAGCAATGGGGGCGACTATGGCTCCTAGTGTAGCCAATCTTTATGTTGAGACTTTTGAGAATTCCCATATTTACAATAATTCAAACCCTTTCAATACCAACATTGTTAAATGGAGTCGTTATATCGACGACATTTTGGTACTTTGGAAAGGTACTGCTGATGAGGCCAACCATTTTTTCACCTGGCTCAATAGTTTGAATCCACATCTCCAGTTCACCATGACTTCGAGCAATGTTTCCACCAATTTTCTAGATCTCACCATCTATTCATCTAATGGGGTTCTCAAAATCAAACCATACCACAAACCGACTGATAAGAATTCCTTATTAGACTATTCGAGCCATCACATAAAACATTTACGTGATAACCTTCCATTTGGCCAATTTTTACGCCTAAAAAGGAATAGTTCGGACAAAGAAACATATGAGACCGAGGCTGCATGTCTCAGTAAAAAACTCAGACAAAGAGGCTACCCCAAAAAATTGGTGAAAAAATCTGCAAAAAGGGCTTTTAATAACAATCGCGAAGCATTGCTTGAACCAAAACCGGCTAAACCCAAAGATGATCGTATTGTCTGTGTTAACACCTTTACAGACCAGAGTTTTAAAATCACCAACATCATCAAGAAAAATTGGAAAATCTTTGAAACTACTTCTCTAGGTATGCCACGACCTATCTTTACATATAAAAGAAGCACCACTATTGGCAACAGAGTCAGTAATAGCAAACTTAAATGTGGTTACATTTCGGAACCCAGACTTACCACTTTATGGGGCCTTCCCGATACCACCGGGCATTACCCCTGCGGCTCATGCGGTGTCTGTAAATTGACTTCCAAAACGAAAACAATTGATGTTGGCCTTTCAAAACTCTGGACGCAAAAGAATTTGACAAATTGTAATACTGAGTTTGTGGTGTACATGATCACTTGCATATGTGGACTACACTATGTGGGCAAGACCACTCGCAAAGTCAAAACCAGAATCATGGAACATCGAAGCTGTTTGAAGAATAAGACTGAAAATGCTCCCATGGTGAAACACTTCAACTTGCTCAAGCATAATCATGAGGACTTTAAATGGACTGTTCTAATAGCCCTCAAAGGAACTAATTTTTTAGCACGAGAAAAGAAACTGCTGAAGATGGAGCAAAAAATGATATATATGCTGCACAGTGATGTGATTGGTCTCAATGAATCGATTGATTGGCAGAATATTTAGCACCATTTATGCTTTTTTCTTGTTCAATCACTATGATGTTTGTACATTTGCCTCCCTAACCTGTATAGGTCGTGCACATTCCCATGTTGATCTTCTGCTACTCTCTCCCCACCTCCGTTTACGTAAGGTCCAGTGACTTGTAGGCACATACTTTTCTTCTTAAGATGGCCGCCACCGTGATCTTTGTTTTTCCAGGCTCTGGGCTTTTTCAATAAACATAGAGGTAGGACTACCAGGTAACCATGACTACCTGCTAGCTTTGGTGACTAGCCTCCTGAGCTATTCGGGGAGTCATTCCCTTTGAGTACAGAGCACTTATCCTCTGGCGGTGATTAGGTGGAGGGTAAGCGATTTGAATTTTTGAACTTTTTGTGCTTATTCCCTAAGCACCCTTGAATAAGTTTGTAAGAGATGGGCAACGAGCGTATATTTACCCTAGGTCCGCTGGGATGTGTCCTTGCTCTTTTAGGGTCGATCGAAGGATTCCCGCTGAACTGTAGCATTTACGAGTTTTCCCAAGGTATACAAGTATGGGTTTTTTCTATACCCCATAGTAACACTTCCGTGGGTGTCATCTTCGGGTTCGGGACATTACTGTCTACCACCTTACCCTCTACCTTTCGGAGCGATGCATGGCCCCCTTAGTAGTTGTAACATTGTGGAGCCTTTATTTATCTACACTTCTAGCATAGCGGTTTTCTATCTTACCTATGATGAAACGATCCTACCCCCTTTTTCTGTTCGGAGATCCACCTCCGCTAACCTTCGTATCTCTGAAGTATCCTGGTGACATCCACTACTCACTACTCATTACTTGACTTCTGCAATTTGGTCTCCTTTTCGGTTGTTGTGTGTGTAACACAATTTTTGTTTTCCTGGAAGCAACTTATTATGCTTATAAGGTAATTTTTATCTCTTGCAGGATTGACCACGGGGTCTTCCTCCTCCTACTATTCCAAGTAGCGAGCACCCACAGGCGTCATTTGAGGTATTTGTTTCCCCCAGATGTACGCTACGTTCATACTTTATGAACCTCTCATAGTATCTTGCTACTCAAGAGCTAACTATTTGTTTTTTCTGTTTTATTCCCGCAGGTGCTAGGGAGTGCTCACTGTTATGTGCTATATGTCAACTGTAACTGGGTTACGTTAATAATTTCCTCCTGATGAATGTTCCACACTTGTTTTAGGAACAGAAACATGTCGAGATACCTCTCTGTATTTTAACCAGAGATTCAAACTTACGACACATTGATGCTTACGAAAGTAGGGTACTATATAATCTGTTTAATAGGTACCCACTTGTGCTCTCTCAACACTTTGGTTTTATAACTAGCCGAACTAGTCTGTTACGTAATTCCTGTTTTAGTTTTTGCTTTGATGTTTGGAATATTGTATGTTTTGTATTATGGACCACTTTATTTAATTGGTTGTTTTAACTTCTTTGACTCATCATTAAAATTATATTTTAATTGTGATTGGTCCCCTATGTGATAAATTGTTCTCTGCACCCCCAGCATCTACACTCTAGCTTTGTCTTTCTCTATATATATAGGCTATTGTTTTCCTGGACATAGACAAAGTATACTTAGCTATTTGTTTGCAGCTATAAGTATACCAGGCTTCCTCTTAGTATAAATGATACATGCCAACCCTCCCGATTTAGGCGGGAGACTCCCGATTTTTCTATGAAAAATACTGCATTTTTCACGTTCTCCCGCCTAAAATTGTACTTTCCCCAATGCATTCCGATGGGGAAATTGCTCTCTCCCGATTCCTCTGAAGAAATCTCCCTCGCAGGTGCCTCGGAATGTTGGCATGTATGGCCTGGGAACAACATTTTTTACATAAGGGGGGCTCTGCATAGAAAGGTTTGAATACCACTGGGTTAGCCCATTCACTCCAGGTGCAGGCACTACCACAGTTTTATTAAATACCCACGTGTTCCGGCAGTACACTTAGGGACTATAACACTCCCCATCACCCGGGGAGCAGGCATTAGTCTTAGGGAGCTGCAACTCAGCACTGCATCCAATCAGGATGTGGAATTCCTACATTGCATGTTTTAAGTATTCTCCCTATAATCATTGGTGACTTAATCTCCACATTACTTCAGTATTTCATTAGTAGAGACAGAAATCCTTCTGGAAAATGCCTGGTATTTCACATAGCGATGAGCAAGCGACCATCACTTGAACATGTTGCATTGAGAGAAAACAAGAACATGTTTAAACGTTGACTTTTGGCACATAAATCAAAATGTATATTTATATTGAAGGTGATGTACTACAGAGCGTATTTAAACAAAAACAAAAAAGGTTTACAAAACCAAGAACACTCAATGCAAGCACCATTGTCAGTATCACTTCAATCGCTGGAATTTAAGCTTTAAAATTGGTCAAGCCAGAGGTTCCATTCTGCCAAATTGAGAACAGCTGCTCTCAAACAAGCTACATGTGCTCTCTTGTACCACTGGCCAATCGCGGGTGCGTTTCTTAAAGAGGCATCTGGCATCCATTTACAGTGACTTCAGCATGAAAACAAGTTTATCCAAATTGATTTAAGTTGGGCCAGCTCTGGGCTCATTCTTAAACAGGCATCCCTTTGACCTCCACACCTTGCAATCTGCTTCCATTACCGTTTCACAGCACTAATTGTTTGTAATATCCCCTGATTTAATAAATGCCAGCCATAAAAAAACACTCAAAAGGCATAATGTTTTACTGACATTAAAACATCTCTTTAATATTCACGTGACCATTTGGAAAACAGTGCCTCGCGCAAGAACCACAACAAAAGTGCAGCTTCGTATTTTAACTGCCTCATAAGACTTTTACAAAAACTATAAAAAATGTAATGAAAACTTTGGGAGAGCAAGTAGATTATTGAATGGAAACGGTTTCAAAATAACTCTCAGATCAAAAGTAGAACATGTTATTTAATGTGCAGCAACTGTTGAAGACAAATATCAAAGTGTCTCCTATAACTCAAAATGATGTAACCAATTTTTAAAGAGCAATAGTTATTAATCTACTTTTTTAAACCTGAATTCCTCCATTACCCACATGGACGGTGAAAATCTCTGATCACCAAGATGTTGTGGGAAGGAATGTCATTAACATGTATGGTGGCTGCTTTAGAAAGACACTCAAACTCACACTGTTCTCCACTACATATCATGGCCAATGTGAGATACAATTTGATGCAAACCTCGGCTCGAATTTCATTACTGATGCCTTTCACGAGGGCACATCAGTGGCCATCATGGAAAAGCGCAACGCACAAGAGCATTGTGCATATGCCGCACCTCTAATGGCACGTTGCACTTCTCCATGGGGATTGCAGGCGAGGGGTGGGCCAGGAAAGAAAGGGAGAGACGAAAGTTATGGGGGGGGGGCGGATCAGGGGTGGGCGTGTAGGGGCTAGGCAATAGGTAGGCGCTCTCTGGGGGTTCCCCCCAAAAAATGGAGCAGGATGAAGATAGCAAGAGCGCCCTCTAATTGGTGGCCTTAAGCAACATCTCTCTGTTTAAGGTAGTATATGGGCATAGATCCATTTGGAGCTGCCAAATGTCCGAATCCTGCCCCACTGAACTGTGAACATGATTCACTGTTCTGCATATTGATCTACCTTAAAACATTCAGGCGTTTCCAGAAAATCACTGTGGCCACCAAGCTGTTGTAAGCAGGAATTTCATCAACAAGAGGGATTGCTATCCCGATCACCGCCTGCCCCTGCACTCTTCTTCGCACGACTATGGAACATGGTTTGTGGCCTTCCCAGGATTGGACTTTGCTATCCTATTTTGAGCCTGGTTTTGATGAAGCACATTAGGGGTACGGGTTGGACGGTGCACTGCATTTGCGCTCGAAGAAATATGTAATGGGAGAATTGAATGACGCTGTTGGAGCACAAAGGCAAGAAGGAGCAACAACCGAGCACTGCGCTGGTTTTAAGGGACATCGCCCTTCAATGTTTCGATCTGTATAAAAAGATGCGGGGGAGCAGGGTTTGAACCTGCAGTGGAGCTTTTATAGGCAAAAGCTCACTGTGGTGGGATATCTCACTATTGTTTCAAAGGCACAGCAAGAACTGGAAAATAAAAGAACCAGGAGTCGGTCCACTGGAGGTCACTGATAAATCACAGTAACCACTTGTGACTTGCCTTGGGATTCTTTTGTATTTTTCTTTGTGGTTGTAACGTAAGTGTGATTGCTCATCATGTTGATTTGTTGCCTCTACGCCTGCACCAATGTTACCTTTTTAATCCCTTTCTGCTCAGCCGATTTGAGGATTAATAACCTGCATAGGAATTGAAAGAGAGACAAGAATATAAACCAAATCGCCCACAGTCAGGGGGGGAGGCGGATGAGGAATCTGTGAGAGTAGCATCCAGTAGAAAGAAAATTACCCAGGATAAGTAATTTGTTCTTTTAATGGATTGTGTCCTCCCATGGATTCCACATCTCTGATAGACTCCCATAGCAGTTTTATAGAAGGAGGTGGGACCATTGGATTTTTCTTACTTGTTAATGCTATGCAAAACAGCTTTCCCAAACCTAGCGTCCTGACCCGACAAGGTGTCCAGACAGTAATGTTTTAAAAAGGTGTGTTTCGAAGACCAAGTTGCAGCATTACAAATGTCCTGCACTGGTGGCCACTCCTCTGGTGGAATGTGCCCTCAGATTTTCAGAGACATCCTTCCCAGCTAAACAATAACATTCTGAAATACACAGAATAATCCAGCATGACAACGTTTGTTTAGTTACGGCCTGTCCAAGTCTGTGTCAAGTATAACCCACAAAGAGTTCATCATTTTGCCTGACGTTTGCCAATCTGTAAACATAAAAACATAGAGGCCTTTTTGGGTCAAGTCTATGTAACCTCTCTTCCACCTTGGTTGGGTGAGGAGCTGGGTAAAATGTTGTCATGGTCATTTTTTGTGTCAGATGGAATTTGGATACCAGCTTGGGAAGGAAGGAGGGGTGAACACTCAAAACAACCTTCTCCTTGGAAAATATGGTGAAAGGAGGTTTACATGATAATACTTGCAGCTCACTCACTCTGCGAGCAGATGTGATGACTACAAGAAAGTTTGTCTTGAAGGTTAATAACCTTAGCGGAGTGGAGAGATTCAAATGGAGCTCCCATCAAACGCCAAGTTCAGATCCCAAGCCGGACTATGAAAGGGACCGGTGGGGAAATATTTGTCAGTTCCTTGAGCAACTGAATGACAATGGGTATTTTAAAATAAGAGCCTTGTTCTGGCATGCATTTAAAGATGGATAATGCCTCCAGGTAACCCTTGGCAGTAGCCACCTGCAGCCCCGGTGGGCCAGGTGCAGCCAAAAAGAAAGCACTGCCAGAGTGTCGAAAGTGAAAGTATCAATATCTTTAGCCCTACACCAGCTGCAAAACTATTTCAAACGGCAGTGGTATAGTGCTTTTGTTGCTGGTCTTCTGGCCAAAAGCAACACCTCCATCACGTCTTCCAGGGAGTCACAATCCGTGTATGTTAACCTCTCAAAAACCAGGCATGAAGGTTCAGAGTTCTGATTTCTGGGTGAAGAAGACGGCCTCCCTCATGTGAGAGCAGGTCCAATCTCTGGGGAAAACGGAATGCAGGGCAGATGGACGTGTCTAGAAGCTCTGGGTACCACGTCCTCCTGGCCCAATCTGGAGCAATCAGGATAATGGATTTCCCAAACTTCCTCAACCTCCTGATGTCATGAGGAATGATGGGGACTTTTGGGAACACGTCCAGGAGTTAAAGTTTCCAGTCCGCTAAGAATTCGTCCCACAGAGCTCCTCTCTGAGGAAATTCCCTGGAGCAGAGCAGGTCGTATTTCCTGTTAATACTGGACACAAACAGATCCACTTGAGGGGTTCCCCAAAGGTTGAAGATCTCTAGAAGGACTTCCTGAGCTAACTCCCACTCATGGGAGACCCTGCTCTGCCTGCTCAGAGCGTCCGCCATCATATTTTCTTCTTCAGCTAGGTGAACAGCCGACAGAGGAATCCTGTTTTGTAATACCCAAAACCAGAGCTGCATTGCCTCCCTACACAGTGGTTGTGACCCTACACCTCTTCACTTGTTGATGCAGTGCATGGCCACTGTGTGGTCTTTCATTATCAGGACGTTCTTCCCCTGTATGGACAACAAAAAGGACATCAGTGCCAGTATGATTGCACTCAGCTCTAATGTGTATTCCGGATTCTGATGGGGAACAAAGACTGCTGACCATGAGATCGGTCATGCCCCCAGCCCGTGGGGGAAGAATCTCTAACTACTGTTATCTCAGGCCAGGTTTGTGTGAGACAGGCACGCTATCAAGAGAGAGACAGACTCAAAGGTGTTAGTTTCAAAACCTTTATTTATGAAAATTCCTGGGTTGGTTTAATGCCTAACTAGCCCTAACACTAAAGGGATGGTTCCCTTAACTTATGTTTCTAAGGGCCATCAAAGTCTAAGATCTGTCTATGCCTAAACCTATGCTTGCCCTCACTGTTTGACAAAATGTGTTAGGAAGTCTCTTCAAAGAAAAAGATAGTGGTTTAACAGAAAATCGGAAACCAAGGTTGGTTTCAGGTGCTCTTCTCACCAGGTGTAGGTTGGTCAGTTTCACAAAAATTAGTTCAATCAAAACAGGGCTGTTCGTAAAACCTTCTTCACAAAGCCCTTGCAATACTCTCAAATACATTCAATGTCTTTGGGTACCTTGAGGTTCCCTTTCCCAAGTTTCAATGTGTTCAATTTCCAAACACCACAAAAGAAATATAACAGTTCCTTTTTAAGCTCCTCACGGTGCCCTTCACCAAGCTTCAATCATTTCAATGCTACGAAACAATAAATATCCACCTTGGTTAGGCCTCTCACAGTTCCCTTCCCCAAGCTTAGGCCCCTTATCGGTTTCAAATACAAGTTCAACTTGTCAAGATGTACCTTTCCTTTTAAACACCGTTTTTTCATACACACCTCACTTGTGGGACACAATCAGAGACTTTCGAAACCGCCTGGTTCTTTACTCCTTCTAGGCGTGACCACTCCGATTGATCTGTAACCCCACTCTTTATTCCTTGCTCTTCCCTCTTAAGCAGAGTCGTACACAAAGCAGCGCCTGAGCGGGCAAGGCCCACCCAAAATCTGTAAATGCCCACTCAGCAGCGGTGTGTGGGCATTTACAGATGTTAATGTCACTGCAGTGGGCCCAACTACATTAGCTTCAAGCCCCACTTGTTAGGCAATCCTGGCTATGCCTCTGTTCTTAAGGCTTTCATCTGCAGGTGCTTCCTGCACCCCTTCTTGTTCTCCTTTGTGTCTTTTGATTTCTTTCTTGTCTACACTTGAATCTTCATTACCCTTTTTGCTTTCTCGTGCACACTTGCACTGCCTCTCGCTTGCTTTCACCTTTTCCGTGCCCCAGGCACTAACCTTTTCCTTCCGATGCCTCTTGCATGCTTTTCTTGTCCTTTCGGTGCTCACTTGCACCTTCCTTTTTGTTGCGAGTTACTTGCACCCTTTTACCACACATTTCTGTCCTCCTGGTGCTCATTTACACCTCTCATTTTCTTTCCGCTCTCTCTTTATGCACTTTCTGCTTTTCACTTTCACGTCTTTCGCACTCTTTTCCTATTGCTTTCAGCTTCAAAACCTTTTTACCATCTGTTGCTTGCTTTTCGCTCTGTGCCGCTTTATATTCCGTGCCTTTCTCCTGCTTCGCTTCAGTCACACGAACGCTCCGGAGTTTCTTTCTCACTGCTTTCACGAAACTCAACAGGCAGCGTTGCGTTGACCGGCGGTCCCTTCAGGATACACAGGGTGTAGGTCAGGGTCTCACCGCCTGCCCCTCAGACACCCTTGTGGCCGGCACAGGTCCCATAGGAACAAGCACTTTCCTGGACGCTGCCAGCAGGATGCAGGCAACCTTGAGACGGCTCCCTCGCCACGCTGCAGCCTCTCACAGACACCAGGTCAGCTTATTGGCACGCTGTTCTCCTCCAGCTCTCAGCTCCTGACAGCCTCTGCTCCTTGGCTCCTCTGGTCCATACAGCATTCCCAGCTCGCTCACTCTCTTGAAAAAGACCACACCTTTCACAGTTGTGAAACCTGTCAAGTGGAATCAGGTGTGAGTGATCATTTACAAATGCCCGACGTTGCCTGACTATCAGTGGGACAGTTTAAGTTACTTTTATAGTCGGTTTCCCTTACTTTCCCCATGTTGTTTCTATGGGTAATCTTTACTGCTCTTAGTTGCCTCCGCCTCGTCTCAGTAATTGTTGGAAATGGGGAGGGGGAGATGGGGTGAGATTGAAAGTACCCCATGAAGGCTGAGGGAGAGTGGGTTGGGTTATTACTGGGAGTACTATGTCTCGCCCTTGGGTACCCTTCTCCCAATCCCTCGTGACCCTCCACTCAGGTGATCCTCCCTCGCTTGTCCACCGCTAGCGTAGGGATCCAAAAGCGATGGCCCTTCCCTGGCCACCTGAATGGAAGATTCCGAGGGAGTAAGTGGGAGAATACTGTCAGGTTTCTCACAGTTGCCAAAAGGGTTCCCCTATCATCAGATTCTCCTCAAAGGCACAGCACAGGAGATCCTGTGCGATGTTGCCTGGGAGCTGAATAATGTCTACTATCCTGCCTGAGAATTGTGACCATTGGGATCTGATGGTCTACTGGAGAGACCTCATGCTTAGGTGTGCTTCTGGCACCAGGAAAATGCAGGATACCATGAGGCCCAGCAAACTCAGAAAGTCAAAATGCTGGTAGATGTTTGGCGTTCTGAAATCTCATCACCATCTGCAAGATATATTGAGCCCTCAACTCGGAAGGCAAAGGCTTGTCCTAGGATGAATCCAGGACTGCTCCAATGAATTGCACATTTTGGTAATGTGTCACCTGGGACTTCTTGAAGTTGAGGGAGAAGCCCAGATTGTGGATAGAGTGGCAGGTGCTGTTTTGAAGTTCTAAAGCATGTTCGGCAGAACATGCTCTGATCACCCAATCATCTAGGCAGGGAAAGATGTGGATCCCTCCCCTCCTTAGATCTGCTGCCACCACTGCCATCAACTTGGTGATGACCCTCAGGGCAGAGGTAGTACGAAAGGCAATACTCAAAACGGATAGTGAGAACTGCCAATGATCCACCTCAGGTACATTCTGTGCTTGAGATGTATAGGCACATGAAAGTAAGCATCCTGGCAATCGAGTGCCACCATCCAATCCTGTAGCTGAAGGGCCTAGAGGATCTGCGAAGGAGTGACAATCTTGAATCTGTCTTTCCTGAGGAACATGTTGAAGAGTCTCAGTTCCGGGTCGCAGTCCACTTGTCTTTCTTAAGAACCAGAAAATAGGTAGAGTACCAACCTTGGTATTGCTACGCTATAGATACCTTTTCCACAGCACCTTTCTACAGCAGGGAAAGAATCTCCTGAAGAAGGAGCGGGTCTGGTTCCCAAAGACATTGCTCGTTTGGGGGACAATCTGGGGGCCTTTCTACAAATGGAAGACAGTACCCTTGAGCCACTGTCTGAAGTTCCCACACATCGGAAATAATGTAGCACCAATCTTCTAGATGTAGGGTTTTAAAGCTCAAAGATGGATCTGGTGTCGATGGCTTTCGATGTTGATGACTTTGGCATCGAGTCCTTCGGAAGCCAGGATATTGAAGCCTTTAGCTTCGATGCTCCCCCTGTTGTTGACACTGTCGACGCTACTCGAGTAGGCATCTTAGAGGCCTTTTGACCCGGGCTTTTGGGTGCACGACTCAAAGACTTCGATGATTCCCTGCTGACTTTTGAAGGCGTGGTGTGATCAGTAGCCATTGTTGGCTCTTTCAAGGGTCAGGAGGGGCCGCGTTTGAAAAGACATACATTTTCTGACAGAACTTTTCCCGTTTGGCTGCCAAAGCGGACTTATTTGGGAAACATAGCTGTCTCTTGTTGGACGAGGAGTCCGAGGACGACGAACAATGGTGTTGCTTCTTTGATTTTCTTTGAAAACACAAAAAATGGCACAAATTGAGACTCAACCTTAACCACTAAGTGTTTGGAGCGTTTTCTAGGTCTCTCATGTGATTTGTCCCTTGAACTCATACCTTCAGTAGTCTTTCTCTTTGGAGCAGTAGCGGATGGAGGTTCTGACACGGGCGAACATAGGGTGAGTGTTGTCTTGCTGAGATAAGTTGAATCATTCTAAAGAATGCTGTGCATGCGGAAAAATGGAACTGAGGCAAAGGATACAGTGCGTGTTATTTATACCATTGTTGACATGACCGAGCATGGAATGGAAGCTGCCAAGGGACATCGACTTGACACTGCACACACCCTCTCCTGTTGAAAAAACGTTTCCAAAGACTGCAAGCAGGATATCGGTATATCAAAGATGAGGAATTTGTGGGAGGACACTAACCATTAAAACAATATATATTTTTTAATTTAAGTATATTTAAGTTATTACAAACTTTTCACTTTTTCTTTTGAATCCAACTTCCAATAAAATATAGAAAAAAGTAATAACCCCTTTCCCCTTCCTCCCACTCAGTCTCCAAATCCAAATTCTTATCCTAAGGTCCTGTCCCTCAGCCTGCTTTAGCACCCTGTCCCGATCTCCTACTTTATTTTTTTAGACACCAACTCCAGGAATCTTACTGTTGCAAAATTCACTCTCTTGTTTTCGCATCCGTAGATAAGTTCTCACCATTTCTTAGCGTCAAGACCCACTGAGTCGGAAATTTGTTTATACCAGAGGGTTGTTCTTAAATCTTTCAATTTTGGACAGAATAGAATCAGATTTTAGCGTTTCCCTCCTTAGGTTACACAAACGACATTGCGTTGAACCCTGATATCTGTTATATCTTTGCAAAGTGGTCTTGTTATGCAAGACATTGAGCCTAAATCTCAAACGCAAATCCCTTTGCTTATTGTGTGGAAATTTTGATAGATACTCCGGTGTCACATTCAAGTTTCCATACTTATTTTTTGAGAGGGTATGTGTAGTTGACATTGCTCTTTTCTCTTCTGTAATCCGCCAGTCATCCACCCACATGATTCTCTTTGCCAGCAATGGATTATTACAGATAGTGTCACTAGATATGCCCAAGTTGTCCAGTATTTTTCTGCAGTCTGTTTTCCATTCCTTCAAAGCCGAGTCCATCATTCCTGCTTTGCACATCCCTATTACTTCAAATTGGGGGGCAATTTCTTATATTCGCCTTTCTAAATAGCATCAACTTGTTCCAGATGACTTTGGCCCGTAATGATATTAGTGCCAGTTCCTGGAGAATCATTGCTATTGGCATTGCTCTCTGTAGCCTTGGGATGCTTTTCCAAAAGGAACCTTCTAACAAGTCGCAAAACTCTGATAGAAGAGCCAAGCAGGTCTCTCCCCCAAAAGTAAGCACCAGTGACACTTTTTGTTTGTAGAAAGTTATAATTGGTTGGATAGAGAATTTGCCGGCCCTTCTGTCCACAGCCTTTCCTTGAACCGTCAGTCTTTTCACTTTCAGCCTCAGGTCCTCCAACCAGGCTTTCTCTCCCAGTGTAGTACTCAACATTACACCCAGATATTTTATTTCCTTGACGGCTTCAGGCATTTTCCACCAAGTATCCAGCTTTCCTTTGACTTTCTTCCAGTTCTCGCACCACCCAGTATCATATTCTCTGATTTAGCAGCATTTATTTTCAGACCATTTTTGTCCACGTAACTCTCTAGCATGTTTAGTTTTCATTGGAGGCCAATCTTTGTCTCGTCCACTGTGGGATGCATTGACCCACTAGGCTCTGCCCTGCGACATCACTGTGTGCTGGTGGCACCGGAACCAGCGAAATGGCTGCAAAAAGCCCTATGCGCGCTAAACCTCTGAGAATTGCACAGTGAAACCAGAAAGTTGGCTGCCAATCTACTTTGCCTGTGTCAGTGGTGGAACAGGAGACCACACTGCTAAAACCTGTCATTGGGCTGCCCACAGAGGGGAAAATGGATACTACATGAAACGCAGTGCTTTATTGCAAGGAAACCCAGAAGTGCTCTGAAATCTGTTTTTCCTTGGTTGTTGAAATTACAAAATAATGGTTCCCAAACATCAGAAAAGATCCAACATCCTTGCTGGGTGTTACCCGTCACTTTATTTAAAGAATCCTCAATAAGCACACAATGTCAGGAGAAGCAGATTTCATCACAAGAATATCCACATTAAAAAAGGCGCTTGCCTGGAAAAGTCTCTCAGATATGGGCACAGTACTGCTGGCCGCCTGTATTAAAGCTGTCATTTAATTACACTGGAAGCTTAAATTTGTACAGTAAAATCAAATGGTTGAAATGAAGTGACTTGCTATCAAAATCAATATAGGTTGCCACTATTTAATTTCTATGTTTAAAAAAAACTGGAATTAGAGATTTGTTTGCCTGTTTTAAAAATTGTAACTTTAATTTCAACAAAGAACAATGTCACAATTTACTTTAAAGTAACCTGATTCAGCAAAACCTCAAAGAAGCTTCCCCCACTAGGAAACACACCACCCTTCTGCTTCCCACCAAAAGGACAGGAACTCCTATTTAGGTGTTAATGAAGAGGGGAGGAGATTTTGCTCTGCTGCTCTGGGGAGAGACAAAAGACTCCCTTGATTGAAAAGATATGCAGATGCAACTGTCAACAGAAACTTCTGCCAGAGGGAAGAGGCAGGGATTGCTCTTGACCCACCAAAACTTTGGAGGCGGGACAGACAGTTATGTGTATTCTTAAAGCACAAGAAAGTATATTTTTGAAAAGGACTGACAGAGGACTGTGCAAAATTGTAAAAATGTGTAAAATGACAGTATTGTTAATATGAAAATTCTGGTCACAGTGTAAAACTACTCAGATCTCTGTGCTATGTTCAGGGACAAGACTTCAGAATTTGTGGTTTTGTAGCAATTGTGGTGATGCCAGAAACATGAAACTTCACATGATTATGCCCAGATATCATGCGCACATATGTGTAAAAATGTGGACATATCTGACATTGGGTAACAGACCAAAAGTGCGAAAAAATTGCCAAATCTAGACCCAAGCTCTCACCGTGACGGGGCTCGGATGAATACTTGCTCCAACAAATATCTGATATAAATATGCTATTGGTATTAAAGTTGCAAAATTGTAAATACGTCTTGTATGAAAAATAGATTTCATGTGCAGAAACAAAGGGGGGGTTCTCCCTGGATCATCAAATACAGCGTCATCATGACACCATGTTTTCTTCTCACATCAGGGGAGAGGAAATACCCTAACCAATAGAATACCAGGAGGTGTGCCTGGTAGAAGTAAGCATACTCACCCTTTTGGAAAATACATAAATAGAGATAGCTTAGGACCTAGAGACACACATTCACCCACCATCTGATTGCTGGCGAAGCACTTTGCAAGAGAAATCCATATTCCAGACTCCAGAACTTTGAAAGCAGAAAGGCCCATTTCCAAAGCTGAATCCTTCTCAGCTTGGCCTGTTAAAATTCTGAAACCAGATTTTACCCCAGACCTCCAAGGGGAACAAAAAAAAAGAACAGCCTGGCTGAGCTGTGCTGCTTTATGGCTAGGAATTCTTGCCAGAATCCAGAGATCCGACCCAGTAGAGCTGAGCTGTGACCAGATAGCAGCGAACCAGAACCAACCTGTCAGATCCAGTCAAATTTCACTGTGCAGTGTCCAGAGTGCCCTGCTGAGTGGAGAACCAGAGCACTTTGAGTCCAGTCCGGTGTGCTAGCAGAATTCCAGTCCAGAAAGTATCCCTGACCAGATCTCTGACGGGTCCATTCCAAACAGTGGTAGTGATCATCCATAGCATAGGATTGTCTCTAGCATATGTATTATCCATAAGTCATCCCTATCCAAACCCACTCTCTTATATCCAGAATTGCATTGTAGAAAATCTTTGGTTTTACCTGAATCTTTCTCTCATCCCTTTAGTCCTTTGGTAATAGTAGTGTTAAAACCATCTTTGCGCTAATATATTTGCTGAAGAAAGACAAGCGTCTCGACGGGCAAAAACCAGCCAGAGGCGTCGCTGGACTGGTGGCTGTGCTGTCATGTAGTTTGTGGCTTCATAGTCTCCCTAGTATAAGAAACCTTGTTTGTAATTTGAAAAAGTGCAGCCTTGTATTACAAATTTTGACTCTTTCTGAAAAAACTGACCTCTACAAACACCTTCATAACTTCTTCACCGTGTATGCTAGAAATGAGATTTAAGTGTCAGATTGAAGCTAACATTCTCAGTTTTCCAACAAACCCATAACTGAATTCCAACTTATTCCGCTTACCGCGCACAGAAAAGTTTGTGGCGAATTTTTCATTTGGCTCAAATCTATCAAGTGTGAAACAGCTGTACATTGCATCCGACCTCAGAATTAAGTTTTCAACTTGCTAATTACTCAATAATCATTGCTAGTGTTGATTTGAAACTATACAAAGTGGCTCCCACTAGTATTGAATCCATTTTAGTGAATTAAATCCATTTTCAGTGTTTTTACCGTTCCAATCAAAGCCACATTCAAAACCATTTTGACAAGTTGCAATTATTCCTGTTTTTCTCAGAGTTTGCTGGGGGAAATTGGGATTGATACTGTATTTGTTGAGTGTGTATTCCTGAAACCTGTTTTCTTTCCTTCCATCTCTTTCTATTGCATATTGGGGGATTGAGAAGTGTGCAGGGGGAAAGAGTGATCACATTGCATTTTTGATTGAACCCACACAAAGTATTATTCTATGCTGCATTATTTTCCTTATTATTACTCTGTGTGATTGAAGAGATTTATTGTGACATCACCCCATTGGTGATCATTGTATAAATATTAAATAGTGTGATATATATATTGTGAAAATCCATAAAATAAATATTTTTACTTTGCAAAACAGCCTCCTTCCTGGTTCAGTGTGGCTGGGGGGGATTCAAAGAGAGGGGCGTGATATAAGGGTATATAATTCAGAAATAAAAGAACTTATAGACATAAATAAATAATTAAGGGTTCCAGCTGTGCATCACACGCTACGCATTGATTTAGGTGGAGTACCGGATTGAAATCACTTACACCACAAGGACTAAATCATCCTCATATAGTAGTCTGCCCACCACAGTTCCGTTCAGTTTTGGCGGAAATTATGTTTTGTTGTTCAGTGCCATATTTAGATCTTCTATAAAAAAAATTAAACAAACTTGAGGCTATAGGGCATCCTTGTTTGAGCCCCTTGGCAGTTTCAATTTTCTTTGATAGTATCCCCTGTTTGTTCAATTTAATCTGCATGTTGGTTCCGGAGTATAGGTCCTTGATGGCAGCCAATAGGTCTTTTGGGTAATCTCTGGCTTCTAATTTCTTCCATAACAGCCCCCGATCTTTGCTGTCAAAAGCTTGCTGTAAGTTGATGCTGGTCATATAGATTTTTTGTTTTTTGTGGGCAGCTTGTTTCTTTGGTAGGCTGAGTAGTTGTAAATTAAGGCAGCAGCCCACCTCTTTCACAAAACCAGCCTGTCTACTGCCAAGGTTTTTAGTCCTCTCGATCCACTCTTTCATACGTTTCAGGAATAGCGTTGCAAAGATTTTACCCATGACATTGAGAAGCGCAATAGGCCTATACTTCGATGGTGATGAAGGATCTCCTTTCTCGAATACCGGAATGACTATCGCAGCTTTCCATGATTCCGGGACTTTGCCAAGTCTCAATATTCTTTTGAATATCATTTCGCAGAGCTCGGGCCACTTTTCCGGTGCAGCCTTTAACACCGCATTGGAGATGCCATCTGGGCCTGGCGCCCATGACCGACTTGCTTTTTTGATGAGCGCTTCAATTTCATCTCTCTCGAATACCAATTTCCAGCTTTGGGGAACTTTCTTTTCTTGTCCCCTGCTCGGATATTTATTGTCGACAACATCAAACACCTGTTTAAAATGCTGGATCCACTTTTCTTCAGATATTGGATTTGGAAGACATGGTTCTTGAGATCGGCCTTTTTCATTTAGCAGTTGCCATACATTCCTGCTACTGTTATCACTCAGTGCCTTTAACATTGTCTCTGCATCCTTTTGGAGGAGACTGGCTTTATATGCCCTATGCCAGTTCTTATAGCGCTGTGAAGTGGGAAAAGCGAATAAAAGGCTCCCACCAATCCCCTCTCAACCATGGCCTAGAGAATCACGGCCCAGACACCCGCCACGAGAGGAGTTTGCCCATCTCCCAGACGACCAAATACCCTGGTACAAGAACATACGGATGTGCCCACTCGCATGCCCACCCGCATGCCCACCAGCCTGCCCTGCACATGCCGACACCTCCGGCATGGATGAACTCGACTAAACCATCCAGCACCAAATCAACACATCGTTAGAGATGCCATGACGACCTAGCTAACGGTCAGCACACTCGTGCAACATACACACCGGACACTCCCACACCAATCCACACGAAGAACATACTCAGTGCTATGACGTAGGCGACGGACACACCCATGGACATGCATCTTTATTATTTTCAACATAGGCTTTTCAAATGCAGAAACGCAAGACGCATAATGAACTTATCTAAAAAGGCTTGCTCACGCTTCTTCTAAAACCATGTACCATAATGAGGAATATAACGGAGACACGATACTGGGGATAGAGCAATATGATACCATAACCTACAGCGCTCTGCATCAAATCTTTCCGCCTATGTACCAGGCCCAAGTAGGCCGCAAGCAAAAGCTTTCATGAACATTAAATGAGCAAGGGTTCGGTTGCTGACCCTGCAGAATGAGCCCAGTGAAAGCAGACAGTCAAGGGCACAACGTTGCAAACTCTCATTCCGCAAGCCGACGCCAAGGTCGCACCTGCAAGATAAGCCAGGCACACAGTGAGAAATGCAATATTAATTGTGCAGAATTCTGCCTCAACCACGGTCCCCACCTCACGTGACCAAGCCGAACTTGATAGGGTGCCAAGCCCAGGAGGAAGAAGGCATCTGGATCCCCCCGTCTCAAGACACAGGCAGATACAATTAAGCGACTCAACGGACATCTGCGACGTTGGGAGTAGTCGGCCTTCCTGCTTATGAATAAATCCTCACATTGTCTGCACATACCCATAGTGAAACATTGTTGCAAATGACAGGTGCACCGCGAGCTGGGAACAGCGATGGTCCCAGACTGGGGGGCTCGCGGGTGAACCAATCAGAACATGGGACCCTTATCACTGACGCCATTAACATTGACCAATCCTCAGGGGTCTTCATGTAACAATTTTTATGTATCAAACTGAAGGGACAACCGAAGTATACCACCTGACTGACCCTTAACCAATAACCAAGTCCTCTATATGTATGCTATACTAACGTGACGCAAGTAGCGTGACACGCTAAGGTAAAAAGGGCCTGCGAGCCCCACGCTGCGGAGAGAGTGTCAGGATGGACGCGTACGATCCTTGGCCATCCCTGCCGTTTTGTTTAATAAACAGCAGAATCACCTTTCTTCTTGCGTGTGTCTCATACTCTATCTCTTTGGGATATACGGGAGGAGTTGGGGCCTCCCTGCCCGGAGGTCCGCGGACGGCTCAGCCGGCCCCGGGAGAATTTCCCCCCGACAGCTGTCTCCTTTTTCGCATCAGCTTATTCTTGTTTGAAAGTTTGAAATTTTCAAAAGCCGTAGGTCTTTGCTCAGAAGCTTCTTTTGTTTGTTAACTTTTACATCATATGTATGGACTCCTGTGAACCTAGGTGTTTAATTTTGATATTTAGTCTCTTTAAAGGCTAGCAGGATTCAGTCATATTCAACCTTTTCTGGTTCCAGTTGATGCAACTGCATCATATCTTCTATCAATACAAGGATGTCTTTCGGAAGGAGACGTAATCTATTTCTACCCCCCTCTAGTTTGAACAGTAGGTGTTAACATGTTTCATTGCTCAGATCGTTACTATAATTGGATCGTGGTCACTATGGAGGACTTGCTTAACCTCCAATGAGATAATGTCTGGGAGTAGGTTTCCAGACACAAAAAAGTAATCAAAATATATGTTTATGAACATCTTGTGCAGTTCATTAAGGGGTCTTGCCTGCTTGCCTGCCCACTATAGCAGGGGGAGGCACTGTGCACACTTATACAAAAATCAGAGACAAGCTGGTAATATGTGGGAGGGGCTGCCAAAGAACATAGGTGGGCTTAATACATAATGACTATTACTCAAAGCAGGTAACACCGCATTCATTTTAACATCAGAGTTACATGAAGACCTTGTGCATCCAGTATCTGTAACAAATAAAGACAATGAAACCATACAAATCTATTTAAGGGGAAGGCTGCTCTTCTGTGAAATAGACTGCCACCAGCCTTATGAAAAGAAAAACATTTGTGACTTTTAGACATAAGCGTGATATCTTTGACAGACCCTTCTATTTTGCTTCATCAGCCCCACTTGCTGACAGCTGACTGGTGCCTCAAGTTGATATGTTCTTTCACTGTGCAGCACACAAGTGCACCACTCACTCAAAAGAGGTCCAGGACAAAGATCCTGGTGCTGGGAGAGACAAACATCCATGCCATGACTATCAACTTGCCACATGCACCAGGAGCTACCCTATAACTCAAAGAGAACTGCAATGCAATGTCCAGCTCGGAATCAACTATCAGAAGCGTAGTACAACTCCTTTTATTTTTTACTGTTAACCTTTCCACTACTTTTTAGAACCATTGTCACCATTCCAGAACCATTCTTTTTGAAGTTCTAACATACCTCTTAATTTACCAATCTACAGCAGTTGCATCTGAACTGAAATATGTTTGACCATACTGGATGAACTCAATCTGGCTTCATCTTAACTATCGGAAGATGAAGGAGGCTGCTAACACTAAGAAATTAGCTCTCATGCCCCTCGATGTCAAGTTGTTATCTCTGCTTAAATGCTAAGATATTCGTTGATAAAGGTCCAGAACACTTCCATAGGAATTTTGTTTAACATTAGGTGGCTACATGGGATGTGCCCCTTCATGCCTTCATGACATTGCACAAGTGTGCATATATAATAGGAGCCTTAAGTGACTAGTCACTAGGACTACTGTAAAGCAATCCTGTAGGACACTTCATGACCACAGATTATTCGTCTCAGAGTCTGTCAGACCAAAGGAGACAAAAGATCTTCAGTTTTGGGATCAAGGCTTTGTAATACATTTCCAAATTCTACTCATGATGGCACTCCTTGTTATATTGGCAGGCCCTGTTGAAGCAGCTGCGGTTCAGGTGGGTGTTAAGTATGGGTTTCCAGCAAAGTAGAGGCGACTGCCTTCGAAAGGCCATATATAAATGTTCTAGCTGACTGTTAATGAAAAACAATACAAAAGACCTCTTTCTTTTGATTATTCCACCCACTTGACTGTCAACCTGGCTCATCCACAGTCCCTTAAAACATGTGTTGCACTTACATCCCTCACAACTATCCCGTCCCCCATCAGAGTAAGAGTTCCACTACTTTTGTTGGCAGACTACTACTGCTGCTCTGAATTTATCTTCAACCCAAAGATCGAGGTCACTGTCAAGAGAACAAAACATCATCAATGGCTTTAGCCATTTTTTGGGACTGCTCGATCATGTAAAGTTGTTGGAATTTCAGTCTTTTATGCCCTGAGGTGTTCACCAGAGTTTGACTCTGCTTTGCCCAGCCATTTTTAGTATATGTCTTAACCGGTTGTGAGATTTCACTTGTAAGCATAGGACTTTGCACCAAATGTGTAAGTAAGGCATTTGGCTACATTTTGGACTGGGAGGTTGCAGGGGGCTAAAATGTGTAAAGTACCGCGTGTTGCGACACATTCAAGACTGAAAGACGACCAGTGCTAAAAAGGGAATGACCAACATTCTGCCCATACACATGAATAGAAGAACCATGTTGCTTGCCTGCTAACAGCAAGCATTGGCAAGCCCAACACTGTTGGATAACTAGACAAAGTAAACCATTTCCATACACCACAGTGTAAGAAGGTCCTTACACTTTGTTTATTAGAATAGTAGCCTGGCACCTTGTCGGGGCGGCGGATTTGAAGGTGTGGCAGCGGGCTGAGGAGGGAGTGCCATAAGTAAGGAGACGGGTCATTCCGGCACCAAGCAGCATGATGATGTATTGTATTGTTTATTTATTTATAGAGCGCACGTGGCCGTTAAGCAACTGGGCGCTTGCAAAAAATGAAATCTTAAGTTACAGGTACATAAATATGTTACATTTCTTATGTTACAGGATCATATATCAAGCATTTCTTATGTTACAATGTCAGATGACTTACATGTAGGATATGTTACAGTTTCAAGAGTATTTTACAATAAATGTACAGAGTATTAGGTACAGTTGAGGCATTTAGCAGTCGTTGGTGTGAAGCCAGAGTTTGACGTTAGCTTTGAACACATGGAAGGAAGGGGTGGCTGAGTGCGTCTGGGATGGAGTTCCAGAGATGAGCTGCTAGAACTGGGAAGCTGGACCCACCAGTTCTTTTCAGTTTAAAGTTGGGGATTTTGATGCTGTTTGAGAGGGCCTTTCTGATGGGTCGTTCAGAAGTGTACTTTGTGAATGTTTCTGTGAGGTATGCAGGTGCTTTGTTGGTCAGACAATTGTGTGTAATGTTCAGAGTTTTAAATTTGATACAGTCATTGATGGCCAGCCAGTTGACGGCTCTTCTATGGACAGATATGTGTTGCCCTTTGGGAATACCTAGGGCTGTTCTAAGGGCATTGTTCTGCAGGGTTTGGAGTTTGTTGATCTTATTTTTACTGGTGCCTCGGTACAGTGCATTGCAGTAATCTAATTTGGAGAGGATGAGGGCTCGCGCTATGGTGGTACAGCTGTCTGTGGATAAGTATGGTTTACAGGCGTGAATAAGTTTGCAGGTGTAACTGGTTGCTATGGCTGTCGCATTTACTTGCTTGTCGAGGGTGAGAGCTGAGTCTAAGTAGAATCCTAAGGTTTTAACTTCCTTGGCTACCTTGATTTTGATGCCATCAATCGTGATGGAATTTTACAGATGGGGTAATTTGTTAAGTTTACTGGTAGACCCGATGATTAAGCGCTCGGTCTTGTCGTCGTTAAGACATAGGCCATGTGTGGGCATCCAGGTTTGGATGATTTGGTAGATTTTATTTATGAGGCTGGTATCCTTTTCATAGTCACCCTGTATTGGGATAAGAATCTGGGTATCATCAGCATAGTTGGTATATGAGACCCCTAGTTTGTCCAATATATCAAAGAGAGGCTTTGTAAAAATATTGTACAAAGTGGGGGAAACACATGACCCTTGAGGGACTCCACAGGTGATGGGGACTGGATCCGCTGCTGCTGTAGGTGAGAAGACTCTTATGGTTCTCTGGTCCAAGAATGAGTTTATCCACGCCGTGGCTTTTGTGGAGAAGTTGGCCGCCGATTTGAGGTGATTACATAGTACCTTGTGATCTACCAGGTTGAAGGCAGCTGATAGGTCTAGGAGTAGGAGAATAGAGAGGTTTCCTCTATCTTTGCGCTCGTGTAGTTGGTTTTTAAGATCAAGGAGAGCCGTTTCGGTTCCATGTCTCGGTCTAAATCCTGATCGTCTTGTCCCTAGTAGATTGTTGATTTCCAGATAATATTGGATCTGTAGATATGCAGCTTTATCTAAGATTTTGACGAGGAACGGGACAGTTGTTATGGGCCTATAGTTCGTTGGGACATTGGGGTCCAGGTCATTTTTGTATGCCACCACTCAGCGCTGGAACCAATGAACTACGGGGCTCGGGCGGCATATAACGAGAGGGAGCGAGAGGTGTTCCCCCTCTCTTTTGCCCTGGCCTGACACCTGTGGAGCTACAGAGGCAGCACTGTTTACTGATTTTGCTGCCTTTCTCAATGGGCTGCCGAACAGGATGGCAGCAGACGTAATGCGACAACGGTGCATGGAGAAGCCGTGGCTAAGGAGATGGCTGGTCTGACGGTGGTTAGCGTGGGCACAGTTAGGACGTTTGTGAGGTGAGCGGTGACAGCCTGGCACGGTGTGTTTTTCAGGAAATGTTTTCCTTTGGGCACTTCCTATTGGTGTAACAATGCTAGATTTTTTTTTAGATTGTGTTTGCTTGACCAGCCTCTGGTGTCAGCACGGTGGGTTGCGTTTTCAATGATTGTTTTTATTTGGGCAATTACAGTATTTCCTATCAGTGGCACTCTGCTGGATTGCCTTTCCGAGTGTGTTTGCTTGGTCTGTGTCACAGTGTTTCCCATTGGTGATTTGTCACAATGTTTGCGGGTGCGATTGGGGCCAAGATGTGGTCCTCAAAGCTGTATATTGTTATGGCGTGCAGGGTTGGCGGTGGGACTGTGGCAGTGAGAGGGTGACCTTGGTGGCCGAGAGAAATGGAGGGCCAGACGCAGCTGAGCCTCAATGTGGCAAAGTCTGGTGTTGGGCACCCGGCTATTGAGCGTTTCCCAGGGTTGGACAGTGCTGTCGTCGCCCTTCTTGGATCCCGGATTGCAGTGATACTGGTATGAAAGAGTGGGTGGGAATGACCAGACAAGGTTTTTTTCATTCGCTTGTTGAAAGCTGTGGAGCGAAGGTCTCCCAGCTGTTGCGTGGGCAGGGTTACACCAGTATCAGGTCTCTGGAAGTCTTGGGGGCGGCGGTGGGGGTGGCTTTGCATAGCAGACCTTGTTTCTGGTAGACTTTAGGGTGTGTGTCATGGAACTTTGCATTGTTTTGGCGTTATGGGATCTCATACATGGAAGCAAGGGGATGTATACAGAGTATGGTGATGCCTTTTCGGGTTTCTGCTGGCAGCCTGCTCAGCTCAGGAGATGCTTTCGGCATGGTCCTTACTTTCCTCCTTTCTTTGTTGATAACCAGCACTGTCCGCGATCAATCATCATGAACCGTTTCACTAAATTGGGGTTAAGGAATATGCCACTCATTATGGGGTGTAGTGGCTGGAAACCAATTGTTTACTGATTATAGGAAGGATGTGCATTCCGCTTTGGTGCTGGATTTGGGTTTTATAATGCTGCTTGCTCTCGGAAAGAGTGCAGTCTCTCAGGTTTGTGGCCAGTCCAAGCATGTCATCCACCTAGATTTTAATGGCTGAGACCTTTAAATGTAATAATTGCAATTTTGTATTCCATAAGGCCCGAGCATGTCATCCACCTATAGTTAATATTGAGGACACCGGGCTTCAGAGTAAAGGGATTGCCTCAGGCAAACTGTAGAAGGTACATTTCATTTGCTGTGTTTAAGTGTTTTACCTTTCAACAACAGTGTGTTGTCTTTAACGTCCATCCGGTTTCAATGCTTCTCATATAACATTGTTAAGTGTGTTCCATGTCATATAGCGTTGCTTTTCATCATGGTTTGTAGGTATTTGTTGTGGAACAAACAAGGTCTGTCCTCCTTAAGCTGAGGACGACCTTAAGAGAGGAGGAAGGAGGAATGGGCACGGAGGGGAGGGTGAGGGAGGAAAAGGAGGGGCTATCAGAGCCCAGGACACAACTGTGTAAAGGGGAATAAAGAAGGTTAAACTCAAGATTGGCTCCTGCGTGGTTATTAGGCGCCTTACATCAGGGCCCACCTGGAATCGAGTGATCGGCCCACATCATCCTGTGGTCCAGACAGAAATCAAAACAACTGGTGATGAGTTGGAGGATCCAACACAGCGGTCCATCCGACCGACAGAACGGCAGTCCACCGCAGTTGGGTATAGTAGCAGGAGCCCCTGCATTAAAGCCAGCAGTGCACCACATGCGGCACATCACAGAGAAAGTAGCAGCTGCAGCTGCGCTGACCAAAACAGTATTGTCACATTCTGTAGCACAGCACTGCATTTAACCATATTGTATAACAATAGGTGTCCTTTTACGTGAGAAAGACGTGTTCATATCCTATGGGATGTGCACTTTCACATATCCTTTAGCATGGCCTTTCATTGAATGGTCTACGTAGTTGCATATCCTACGGTACCAGCGTTGCAGATTATAATGGAGGGCATTGCTTGTCATGTAACGGAGAAAAATAATAGTTTCGATACCATGTAGTATGGCTGGGTATGTGATGTGGGAGAGGGCAATGTTTGTCATTTAACAGGGGAAGGGGTTTTCTGGATCATATAGCACTGCCTGGCATTTCAAAATGAGGATTTGTTTTTCATGTAGTAAAGGTTACATGAGTTAGGCATTGATCTGATCGGCGTTCCCCACCCAATATAGGCGGCAGAGTATTTTAGGGGAAGGTACGCCGTGCCAAATTAAAGGGGGTAAGAGTCTGAGTGTTCAGTGCAGTCACGCAGTGGAACTGATGTTGTGGGAGCGGTGCTACAGGTTGTGATAGTGGGTGGGGACTGCTGCAGTGTTACAATGGTTTTGCAGAAGAACAGATATGGGTTTTTTTTATACCCGGCAGTCCCATCAGGCAAGTAGCAGGGGTTCACAGGCTCTTGGTCGGAGCTGTGGCAGTTGCCTGACTACAGGGATGGGTCAGCAGATGACCAGGAGAGAATATCCAACTGCCATGGATGGTTCATGGGGAATGGATGGGTCTGGTCTGTATGGGTCAGGAGATGGTATGCAAGGCAAGGGGGTCATGCACTCCTGCCAGGGAGGGTATGGTCATGTTCTGGGTTATTAACCATGCAAATTGATACTCTTTCGCATAATGAAGGGCCTATTGTGGGGGTCAGTTGGACAATGATTATTATGGGTGGCCTCTGCATGTTCAGTGGGATCCTGAGTCGGAGGGGGATTCTCAGAATTACGGTCAAGTATAGCTCGGAGATGGAAGATGAGGTATTCCCAGATCGTTTGGGGGAAAAGTGGTCAATGCTTTGTGGAGGAGCTGGCATAGTAGTTTTAGTTATTGGTAAGGTTGCCCAGTTGCCATAATGCGCGATTACAGAGTGGAGGTCGGTTGCGAGCTGCTGATGGGGGTGTAGGGTAGCTCCAGGTACCCAGGGCCCCTGGATCAAAGGTGGATTGTCAGGGTGCCGGTGAGCATCCCATATGGGGTGGGAGCGCAGCTCCTCTCAGTAGTCATGGTGCATGGGCATGGACTCATGGTCGGATGGGACCTATGTTGGTAGGGGGGGCGCTTGGTTCTCATGGTGGACTTGGCGTCCAATCAGAGCTGGTTGGTCGGGCAGGTAGTAGATGGGTGGCCAGGACCCATGATGTAAGGGAGTCATCGGTTGGCTAGGCGCAGAGGCCTTAGGTGAGGAGGTTTCCCTCTGGATGGTAGATGCATGAGCAGGCATGGTGGTTCATTATGAGAAGCCAATGATAGGTTAGAAGAGTTGCTTCCCAGCAACTACAGTAATGAGCCACAAAGTGGTGGTCAGGGTGGTCCCCTCATGTGGTTATGGAAAGGGTCTTTTAGTGGATGGATACTTGCCCCTTGGCAGCAGTCCCTGTGCCGGAGTGAACCGGATATGATTTCAAAATTCGAGATTGCCATTCGGCTGGTTGGGGCTTGCAGGGATCAGGGAATGGAGATGTTGGGGCATTGGATGCTGGCTGAGGGCCTGGGGCCTCTGGTTCTCATTTCTGATGGGGGTGGTGGGTGAGGGGCCATGCCCTTATGCTACGGTATGGACTGACGGTGTAAGTTGATGCTTTGCACACACTGGCAGTGTTTGGGGTGGTGTTTTCTCAGTGCAAGATTTTTGGGTCAGCTATTTTTAGGGACCATGGGGTTAGATCCTTGGTAGGAGTGCCAGTGGTGGGCCGGTGGTGGGACTGTGGGAGCCAGGGGATCGGGATCCTGGGGGCACTGGGTACAGGCCAAGGGCCTGTGGGTTAACGGGTATCATTCCCAAGGGGCGTGGAGGTTGTAGGACCACACCCTTATGCTAGGTGTTGAGTGGGCGAATGTGAGAAGTTGTGTTGCTTTTGTGCAGACTAGCGGTTTCTCATAGATGTTTGTTCTTAGGGTGGGGGGCTCTTCCTAATGACCGCAGTGTTCGGCCCTTGGAGGGCACCCCTGTGGTGTGGCCATGGGGGTGCTGCCCCATGCTGGTGGACTGGCAAGGATTGTGGGGTAGCTGCTCTGGTGAGGGCTTCCAGTTTCAAAGATGGTTAGGGCAGGGTTGAGTGGGCATATAACTGATTGTGCATGAGGTATGCATTAACTCGTCTTGTCTTTTACCTCTAAATGACACCCGGTGACAGAGGGAATGACCCCAAGATATCCCGGTTGTGGTGAGTGGCCGCAGTTCACGTGATGTGTAAGGAGAGATGAGGGGCTTTGGGGAGAGGTAATATCTGTGGACCACACAAAGACTGAAGAGGAGTGTGGTGGCCGTCCCAATCGGACAGGAGCGTGCAAGCAAATCTGCCATGGGCACCTGTTGGAATTTGTTGCGAGTTATACATATGGTTCGACAATCAATGGGGCGCACAAAGACAGGGAGAGGCTTTGCAGGGTGCGCCCATTGGTATAGAGGAGGTTCGCGAATCTCTGCCAGCTGCTGCAGCGGGACAAATGTTTGGGGCATGGGTAAGGCGCATATTGTGTACGCATTTCGAGTGATTGTGCAACGTGATGGAGGTCATGGTGACAGCCCATAGATGGTCTCAAGGGATGAGCTCAAGCACTGTTCGGGAGGAGGGAGTGCCCCTCACCAGTAGGTCAATGCCACTGTGGTGATATGTTGGGGCATTTTGCATTGAATTGAGTTATGGGCTCAACAATTGGGGAAACTGTAAGGGGGATTTCTTCCTGATTTATGTTTACCTCTCCCTGAGCACCAGCTCTCCCACTTGCCCCATGCCGCGTCGCAGCTCCTAGGAATGGATAGCGCCCAGGAATCCACTATGAGCTGGGCAGCATGGCCCGAAATGCCAGGCATCGCCCATCTTGTCCCGACACCCTGGAGGCCATGAGGGGCAGTGCCCTCCTTGCTCTCAGAGGATGACACTGCCCAGCTAGGTCTGTGAGTAGTTGGATGTCTCACAGGAGAATCCGTGGAAAATCTAAGGAAAGTTCCATCAGAGCTGGAAAACATACTTGTGACTTCCAGATGGGCGCTATGATTACTACTGTAGCCTTCTCCCTGCGCACCTTCACCAAAACTCTGCTCAGCATAATGAAGGGAGGAAACGCATAATGCACTTCTCTGCTCCAGTCCTGCAGGATTGCGTTTGTCCCTTGTGTGCTGGGGTCCAGTCTGAAAAACCTGGGAGTCTGCGCGTTCAATCTGGTTGCAAACCGGTCCATATGCAGCGGGGACCCACAGTAGATCAAAACACGTTCCAGTCGAGCTTCCGGACACTGGAATCCGTCAGGTACCAGTAGTTCCAGTCGGGGAGATATTCAGCTGTCACTGTAATTTCAGACTAAAGGTATCTCCCCTAGTAGGCTCCCTGAGGCCCAAATATAATCTATTCTTGAGCTTGTGCTTTGGACGTGTGAGTGCTATGTGTATCCCGGGGTTACACCTCTGATTCTCAGCCATACATCTTCTAGGGACATCTTTCCCATCGCATCTTTTAGCATTGTGTCGGTGTCCCTTGTTGCGCTAGCTTGGGGTTTGAGCGGTCTTCCCTGGGATTCCATGCTAGGTTGAAGTCGCCTGTTAGTATTACTTCCCCTTCTGTGACATTTTCTAGTTTGCACAGGATGTCTTTTACAAATCCGTCCTGGCCCATGTTTGGGGCGTATATCGTTGCTAGTGTCAGTGGACGATTTTCAATCCGTACTTTCGCGAATAGGTATAGAATAGTTTATCTGCCATCGTTCCTCTAATGTGAACGTTGAGTTGGTTAGCAAATGCAATCATGACTCCCTTTTTCTTCTCTTCGTCATTGGCCTGGAGTATCTGGTTGTAGCCTGTTATGCATATTTGTCCTTTTCTCTTCTTCTGTATATGTGTCTCTTGGAGCATTATTATGTCGTACCTCTCTCTGTTTAGAAAGTGTTCAGTTTTCTTCCTTTTTACAGGAGAATTCAGCCCTCTGATGTTATATGTTAATATTTTCAGCCCCCTTCTTTCCCTTGGGTTTCTGAGTTTTCGTGTCTCTTTCTGTGTGGATCGCTGTTGTGTCAGTAGATGCCAGTGTTTTCCCCTTTTCCCTCTTGTAACATTCCCCCAACTTCCCCTCCATTTCCTTCATCCCCTCCCCCCAACTTTTTCCCTGAGGAGGGCAATGGGCCCCATGGTTGCTCCATGTCCTCTGATAACTTAGGTTTAAGTCTTTCGCAGGGAGTCCTAAACCCTGCTTGTCTGTTGTGGATTCCAAGGGTGTCCCTTTGCTCTGCTGCATCCTCATGTGGCATTAGGCCCTTTTCCATTTTCCCATCTCCATACGCAGTGTCTCCTTCCTGTCTGTCGAGGCTTGATTCCCCTAATCTTAGGGGCGGTATTATTTGTGTTCCAGGTTCCAGGCTTGGTGTCTAGTCCTTTTATTCTCTGTCTGCCAGCCCCTCGGAGCCCGTCGTCCTCGGTGTGTTTCTCTGTCCTTTGTTGGCTCCTTCTCTTGCTCTTGCCTGTCCAGTATCTTGAGTCCCTCCTCACATGTGGTAATTTGATGTTGCTTCTCCTCCCACGTGAAAAGGAGACCAAATGTGAAGTTCCATTTGTAACGCACCTGTTTCTCTGTCAAGTATTTAGTTATCTGGGCCATCTCCCTTCGTTTCCTGAGTGTGGATTGCGCTAGATCCTGGAATAGCTGAATTTCTTTGCCATTCATTCTTATGTGGTCTGGCCTTTCCCAGGATTTGTTCTTTTTGTGTGTATTGTGTCATTGCTACCGGTACATCTCTTGGACGGGTCCCGGGTTCTCCCGCTCTACGAGGGCCAACTCTGTATTCTGTCTATCTGGATTTCTTCTCCTGTGCCGTCTGAGAGTATATCTTGAAACACCTGTTGTACTGCCAAACAGAGGTCTTTATCCTCGACCGATTCTGCCATGTTTTTTATTCTTATGTTTGACGTTTGGGATTGGTTCTCTAAGTCTTCACATTGGGTTTCTAGTTCTTGCGCCAGTCTTGCCAATCCTTCTTGTGCCTTTGTGTATTGCAGTGTTTCCTCGTCTATGTTCTGGACCGTTCTCTCCAGTTTGTCCGTTCGCTTCTCCAGGTTCCCTATGTGCCTCTTCAGTTCCTGGACCGCTTGTTTAATTTCCCCCTTCATGTTTTTGAACTGTACTTGCATGCAGGACATGAATTGGACCTGAAATTCTTTAAACTACATTTTCATATCATCTTTCGTGGCCATTTCTGTGTCTCCTGTCTGCTCTGGTAAGGCATTCCCCTTGTCCTTTTGCATATTTGCTTTTGGAGTCGCTCCTTCGTCTGCTCCCCAGAGTTGGATCAGGTCCTGATCTTGTTTGGCTTTGCTGATGATGGACTGTGTCGCCTGTTGCGCCTGACGGTTCCTGGGTTTTGACATGTGTGTGTCTCCTTTTCCTCTTACTTCTTATATATTCCTCCATGGTGGCTTTGGGTATGTGTATGCTTCCACCGCTAAGTGTCCGCTTTGATGGGATTTCTTGGCCCACCAAGCTCTTCTTGTTCCTTGCTTTGTTTGGCTTGGGGCTTGTCTGCCTCCCTGTTCCCATTGGTTGATTCTCTGGTGGCGTGTATTTGGTGCCCGTAGGCCGGTGGCCTTGGGGGTTGCCTCCTCTGCCGAGCTTGAGGGGTGTGGAATTCCGTTGCCCTGTTGAGTTTTTTTTTGCCCCGTGGGAGCCTGCTCTTCTCCTTCTGGCCCTCGTTGTGCCCTATGATATTTACTGTCAGAGCCCCCTTTGTGGGGGGAGGAGGGTCTCTTTTTTTATTTATACATTTTTTCCCCCTGTCTCTGCCCCGGGACCGGAGTCACTTCCTATTGTTAGCGGAGGATTCTCAGTTGAGTTTAAAGGGTGTGGAGTTCCAGTGCCCTGTTGTGTTGTCTTTGCCCCGTGGGAGCGTGCTCTGCTCCTACTGGTCCTCGTTGTGTCCTTCAGGATTGTCGGAGACCCCTTTGTTGGGGGGGGACTTTTTTCCTGTCTCTGCCCCTTCTTATTGTTAGCGGGGGGAGATGAGGGGGAGGGCGTGTGTCTGTAGCTGAGGTTACCTGAATGCCCACCGTCCCTGGTGCTTACCGTGGGTTCCTTTGTTGCGGTTCCTCTCCCCCTGTGATGGCGGTCTCATGTATCGTTGGTGTTCTCCCCTCCTGCACCTGATATCCGCAGCGATGCGTATGCTCCCTCTGCAGTGTGCGTGCCTCTGGATCTCCAGTGGTTCGCTGGGTGGGGGGCCTCCTCCTCCTCCGCCTCGCTGATCCGCAGTCTGGGGGTATATAGTCCGCCTTCTCTCCTTGGAACGGTCCCACGGTGCTCTGTTGGGTGTTCCATCTGGGGCTTCGGTAGTCTCGCAGCTCGTTCTTCCGCATCTATGGTGTACCTCTGCACGATCCGCTCTGCTGCTCGCCTGGGGCCCCGGCGTTAGCCTCTGTGACTCTGCTTCAGCTGCGAGTCTCCGGCAGCATCTCTCCTGCCAGGTGGCTCTCTGCTCAGCCTCTTGTGGTGCCTTCTTGGGTCGAGCTTCCCCGGAACTCGCCGCTCTCAGGGCCTTCTTGGAGTGAGCCTCGTGGCCACTCTTCCTCTCCGGCGGTTGGCGGGTCCCCTTCTTCTTCTTGTCAGCTCGCTGGATGCTGGATCCTCCTCCTCCATTTTCACCTTCCACGATATTCTTCCTGGGAGCCATGCTCCTGAGGGCCGAATGTCTGCTAATTATGTTTCTTTATTGTTGCGGCCCGAGCGGCCCGACCATATTCTTAATATTGTCCCTGGAGGATAGCTCAGCAGCAACGTGCTCAGCTTGGAAACAAGATGACAAAAAGCAACAGGTTTGGTCCGTGCTTAGAAACCTCTGGGTATTTTAAGTGCGTTATAAATACGCAACTAAGACATATTCCTGTAACAGCGCCTCGATGCCCCCGGGCTGTGTGAGCACTTTAAAAATGCAAATAAAAATTAAAATTATATATATATATATATGTATATATATATATATATACATATATATATATATATATGGGCAGGTCTTTCTGGCTTCTGCCAGACCAAGGCCTGTTTCCTGCAATCTTTGCCTCGGAGCTCCATGCGGGCTGTCTGTGATCACGGGATCACGGCCAGCGGTTTGAAATCGGGATCCACTGTTGCTGTGCCGTTACTGTTTAAGTTTTTTGTTCGCGCCAAGCAAACGTATCAGAGCTTGAAAGGAGAGCTCCTGGTGCTGCACTGTAAAGTCGCACTGACATGAGGCTGCAGCCGTGTCGCACACGTGACGTGCAGCGCCTCTGCTCCTCCCTCCAAAGGGAGGGGGCTCTGATCTTCGCTCTGAAAGAGCCGCAGAGCGGGTCCACGGGCGTGCAGATAAGGCTGAAAGGGGCACGCTTGGTGCTCTCGGAGTTTCTAACGTTCACCCACGAATTACTGATATGACTGCTTTCAGAGAGCGAAAAAGGGGTATTACGCTACCCGCAACGTGATCAAATAACGTTCAATTAAATAAACAACCGAATCCTCCATAAGACATGGAAAACTTACTAGACTCATCTAGCGCGCTGTATCTTGCGCGCTCAACTCAAAACAGCTATGAAACACTTATCTGTGCTGAAGAGCAGCAAAGAAGAGATGGAGACTAGTAGAGGAAGTGACTAAGAGGGCTACAGACAGGAAATGGGGTGAACTGCAAGAATGGACTAAAAGAAAGGGAAATGCAGTTTCCAAAAGATTTTTTTTTTAAAAAAACATAATAATTGGGCGTGGTTTGGAGCCATGACAGTCGGTGCGGCTATGTAAGTGCTCCTGGCTGGTGCCACACTGCCAACTACAATGCCCCGGTGAACACAGTTTTAATATTCACACGAGATTTGAGGTATAGTTGAAGTGAAGCGGCATGTTTTGATCGAGCTCCAATCTTCAGACAACACCTGGAACGGCGATTAGATCTCAACTGAAGCTGAGGGGAACGCGGCGTATGAAGGACCATCAAAATGGCGGTCTCCACTCCGACCAGAATTCTCCTTCGGTGCGGGCGGATCTAGGGGAGCCATAGGCGAGCACAACACAGTTTGTGGACCCTTGTGTCCCCCCCTTCCTGAAGTGGACCATCATCCACACTAGCCTGTACGACGGGGCACCTGCGGGCAGTGCTTTTGGCTCACCCACGCATTGCCTTCTCTTCCCGCCTTAACATCCAAACGGCAGTAGCGGGATCAGTGGGGGCGCTGCACACAACGACAAGCCACCAAGCCGCAAAAAGCATCATCCAGAAATGCGGTAGCCATAGTATCGACCCGCCAGGGAGGTGAGATTCCTCTCACTCCCCCCCCTGACCCGGACTGAGACGCCGTCCTCCAACGCAAGGAGCATCAACAAGCTACCGATCCTCCACCCATATCCAGCTACAGGATCTCCTCCTCCTGCTCCTTTAGCCCGACGGCAGCAGCCAGCCCAGCAAAAGCCAAACACACAACCAGGCTGGGTGGGGCTCCGTCCCACGAAACGAGAGGCTGCGAGCACCAGCAGACACTAACTCCCAGCGGACCGTGCTCCAAGCCCATAGTGGGGGGAGCGTCCCTCTACTGAGGTGCAACCGAGGCCCTCCCCGCAACTGTCTCCACAACCCGACCAAGCATCAGAACAGTGAACCTGCGGGACTCCGCGCCCAGTCGTTCAAGCGCCCCTCCGGAGAGGGTGTACGGCTGCCCAAACCCAGGATCTGTGGAGCACAAAGGTGGGCAGCATACCCACAGAGTGGGTCAAACCAATCGCGGCAGCCAAGAGGGTCCCAACTGGCGCAGCTCCCCCTCAGCAGCCGGCCAGCCCTCAGATGTGGCTGGAGAAGTGACCTCTGGGGCCCGAGCAGGCAAGCACATCAGAGGCCGGGCGATAGGAGCCTGCACTCTTCGCCAGGCAGAATAAGGGAAGAAGAACGGCGCAGGACCTCAATTCAGCTGGGGTGCCGTGCCTGATCGCGGCTCCTTCTGCTCCAGCTCGAGCTCCCGCCCACCCATCCAGTGTGCCCTGGACTTCCCCTTAGCTACGGCCAATTCAACGGACCCGCTGGGGCCCAGCGAAAGGTAAGGCGGCACCTGCCGCACTCTTCAAGCAGCTGGTATCACGCAGGCCGCTGCATCTCCAGCATGCCGGGGCCCCCGGGTCCCGATAGTTGACAGCCCTGAACACTTAAAGGACCCAGACAATCACATGCACCTGGTACCCGGGGCTACTACCTGCATCTAGTCCTGCAAGTGACATTCCCAATAGTCCGGCCCTGTATGGGACCCCGAGCGATCCAGGGGGGCCACAAATCTATACACGACTGCGGGGCTGGTGTGCACCATTAAGCCTGACTGTTCACCATCGGAGCCTATAACTAAATATTTCAGCAGCTGGGGATGCCTGTGTCGCCTCGGGGGGGGGGGGGGGGTACAATCCCTGCCCTTCGCTCCCCAGACTAACTATCAAGCAATCCAAACCCCACAACCTCGAGCACAGGGGCCGGGGGGGCACTCGGCCCAGAGGAGGCTCTTCACGTGGGGGAAGTCTGCACTATCAGAGCTGCATACCCAAACTGCACTATTATAGGAACACTAACAGCAGTCTGACAAGGAGTCCGAGGTGAACACCACAACCAAAAGCCTGTGGACCTGTGGGACCCAAAGTATTGGGGGGAAACAGCTAGGCTCCTCCCCAATGGACTACCCATACCTCATAATCCTGCCTTCAGTAGTTACGGAACCAATATAGCTAATTGAACAAAGATTCCATTGAACTGCAGTAGCCCAACAACCCGTGGGGCCCACAAGGCTAATTGTACGATCTCCCCCTCCCAAAACCGAGAACAACAGACCACGACATTATGGCCAACACCCTCAAATCAACCAAGCAAACAGACATCGCAGCATTACTACCACCACTCATGGGGGAGAAAGCAAAAAGAAGCAAGCGCAACTATAGTGGGACCTCGAGTAATCGGCCTGAGAACTCATGGCGACTCAATCTGTCACAAAATCAGACTTACAAGAACTCCTGTCGACTCTCACTAAGGAATTTCAGAAAGGAACCGAAGAGGTGAAGAGTAAGATCGTAATGCTTGACAAGCGTGTGGGGGAAGTCTAAACGCGAACGGCAGAAATCGAGACCACATTGTACGAACAAAACTTTGAGATCGGAGAACGGGCAGATAGAATCACCGCCCTGGAAGCTAGGTGTATGGCGTTAGAAGCCAAACAAGAGGACGCAGAAAATCGATCCAGACGCAACAACATTCGTCTGCGGGGATTCCCAATGTCGGTCTTAGATAAGGACCTCAGAGCCTACGTAACTGACCTATTCCGATTTATTATAACTCTCCCAGACGACTCTCCAATAGAACTTGATCGAGTTGACAGGGCAAGACCCAGACAAAGTTCTGCCGCCACAGCAGATGTGCTTGCGAGAGTCGACTTCTATAGGCTTAAAGAGGAGATAATGCGTGAAGCCAGAACCACGGAGTGCATTCACTTCCGAGATGCAACAATCTCCCTCTTTCAGGATCTTGCCGAATCCGCATTAGCAAAAAGAAAAGCTCTCAAGCCCTTGACCAACTGGCTCCGAGAGCGTAAAGTCATTTATCGATGGAATTTCCCTACCGCCCTCACCTTCACATAGAAGGCAAACCTCGGCAGATCCTCTCTCCTAAAGAAGCCGAAACCCTTATGAATCCTGAGACAGGAGAAGATACCTCTGATAAGCCAATCCCAAACCCAGAGGGGGCAGAGAGGGAGCCCCTACGCACCTGGTCCAGGGTGGAGGGTTGCCGCAGAGTGTGTGCCCCACCGGCCAAAGGGAAAAAGCAGAATCATCACTGATTCCTACCCCGCAGTGAACTGTTCCCTTGCCCGGGATCACAACTGCCGTGCCCGGCGGCCTGGAGCCGCATACTCTGAAGTCTTCTGGGTTTTAGGCGTTCCTCCAAAGGTCCTCACGATAGTGCCAAGTGCCCTATAAATAAATAGCATTCCGGGTACCCCGACGGACTCAATCACTTACACTAACCCCGATCGTCAAAGGAACCAACGAAACACAGGACTCAATATCAGCAAACTCACCGACCCAGCATGAGGTCCTATGACCTCCGACTGAACTGGCAGCATTGGCCCAGCCGGTTGCCCCGTTGGTAGAATGCTGGTCTGGAATACCTGTTCTCGTTCTTGTTCTTGTTTTTTTTCTTTCTTTTTCTGTTGCGGGTGCAGGAGGGGGGCCAGCGCCGGGGGGGGAGATAACCAGCATGAAACACACCACAAGAAAAGACAATCTTCGAGGCAATACAATCTCAACAACAGGCACTCCTCCAACGGGGAAAGGGGAGAACAAGGAGCTGCAATCCTCCAGGGGAATGGCTAACTTAATAATCAACCTGAACAAAAATGGCCCGGCCGAATAACAAACTTTCTGTGACTACCTGGAATGTGCAGAGCCTAAATGCCCCACGTAAGAGGAAATCCGTGGAACATAGACTCTCCCAGCTGGCGGCGGATGTCGTCTTCCTGCAGGAAACTCACCTCCTGGCCTCAGACGAAAAGCGCATTTCCTCCCAACGCTAGCCAAGATGCTATTTCACCTCTTCGGGACAAAAGAAAAGAGGGGTAGCCATACTACTAACTCGAGACCTGCCGCTAACACAAATCTCAATCAAAAGCGATCCAGGCGGGCGCTTCATATTACTGAAATGCCTCCTGGTCGAGCTACCCATCACTCTAGCAGCAGTTTATTGTCTGAACACAGCACAAGCCCTCTTCCTCCGCAAACTCCTACCGATAATCACTACCTTCACCGAGGGCCATCTTATTAAGGGAGGGGATTTAAACTTAAACCCAGACCCAAATCTGGACAAAACTCTCCCTCCAACAAAAGAGGACTTTGACAAAGCGCTAATTATGGCCGAATCTGAGGAAAACTGAAACAATAGATGTGTGGAGACTATCGAATATAGGGGTGAAGGATTATACACACTTCTCACACGCCCACCTCAGGCATTGGAGGATTGACTTACTGCTCCTCTCCAGTGTCCTCATTCCCTGTGTTAATAGCATCCAAATCGGTCGCAGAGCCCTGTCGGACCACGCCCCGGTTACAATGAACCTAAGCATACATGGCCTGCCAGAACCTGCTTAGCGATACGGGAGGCTACAGGACCAAATTCTGACCGAAATAGCAGAAGCCCTCAAGAACTACTTCAAGGAGAATACCACCCTGGACATTCCGAAATCGACCATCTGGGACGCAATGAAACCAGTCATCCGGGGAGTCGAGTGTGACTGCACACCTCGGCTCAGAAGAATGAACAAGTTACAACAGGAGAAACTTGAGGCGAAGGTCGGTGAGGCAGAGAGTAACCTCAAAAGAGGCCAAACGAAGAATGCTAGCCGCAAACTCAAAAAAGCAAAAAGAATTCTGGAAATGCACCGAGCGGACAGAGCAGCCAGAGCGTTAAGATACACTAAACAATTCTACTACGTAAACAGTAACAAAGCAAACCAGCTACTGGTCCACAAACTTAAGAAGCTGCAGTCGAGAAATTACATCCAACTGACAACCAAGGTACCCTTCGCTACACAAACTCAGATAAATTAGAAATCATGGCAGCGCACCACAATGGAATCATGTCAGGACCTCCAATGGCAAAATCTGCACAGCTCCAATATTTAGCAGGGGTCCAGCTAGGCCTTCCGAACCCTCAAGTGAATGCCCTAGAACACCCAATCTCCACGTTGGAGGTGAGTGACATCATGTCATCACTGAAAAACACAACCCCGGGCCCGGATGGGCTTTCGGCTCAATTCTACAAGAAATTTGCCTACATCCTCGCACCTCAATTGGCTGCCCTGTTCAACTCGTTCCTCGCATCGGGAACTACCACTCCTTCCATGGAGTAATCGCTAACAGTACTCATTCTGATGCCCGGGAGGGACCGTGACCCATTACCCTTCTGAACAACGATGCCAAAATATTTGCAAAGATCTTAGCGAACAGACTGGCGTGCTTACTCCCAGATATCATCCACCCGACCAAACGGGATTCATTCAGGGTCGTAACACCCACTACAACATCAGAACAACCATAAACATAATCGAATCGGCCAACAGGAGGGGCCTACAAATGATGGTCCTATCGCTTGACGCGCACAAGGCCTTTTACATGCTAGACTGGGGCTGCATTCAAGAAACATTAAGGCACTTCGGATTCGGCCCAAATTTTATAAAATGGACACTAGCCAATTACCAACATCCCTCCACCAGGCTCAGAATGAATGCGGCTAGATCAAGATAAGGAGAGGTACGAGACAAGGGGGCCCTCTATCCCCCCCTCATATTTGCACTATCGCTGGAGCCATTTGCCAACATAATCCACCACAACCCGGCAATTCACGGCCTGGACATCAAAAACCAATCCTACAAAGCAGCCTTATATGCCGACGACGTCCTGTTAACACTTTCCCAACCCCAGGAGTCTATGAAAGCGTTATGGTCAGAACAAAGAATTTGGGGAGGCATCAGGATTCCAGGTAAATCTCTCCAAGTCCACAGCGATGAGTATCAACCTGCCTCGGAATCTGACCAGGGTGCTGGAAAGTGACTACCTGGTACCTTGGGTGAGTGCGCAACTGAGCTATCTGGGGGTCCAGTTACCAAACAAACCCAAAAGGATATATAAAGCAAACTTCCCTCTAGTATTCAAAGAACTCAAAGGTGACCTGATTCGTTGTCGAAAACAAGAAATCTCATGGTTTGGGAGGATTACAGCCCTGAAAATGAACTTGATCCCCAGGTTGCTCTACCATTGCACAGCCCTGCCAGCAGCGATCCCGAAGAAGGTGTTACAGGAGTTGCAAAAGAAGATCATGAATTACATATGGGAAGCAAAGAAGTCACGAATTCCGAGGAGGATCAATCTTCGCGGACAGGCGGTGGGAGGCCTCGGGGCTCCAGATGTAGCAAGATACATCGTGGCAGCCCAGCTCTCACAGGCGTTCGCCTGGAACTCCATCTCACAGAAACCACGTTGGCTTGAACTAGAGGAAGCCTGGAGCCTGTTCCCAATAGACTCACTCCCACACAGGAAGAGGCCTATCGGTCCTTCAACCTTGAATCCTCTGTCAGCAATGGAAAACACGATTCAGAGCTAGAGGAAAGCACCTCGACTTTCGAAAATGCGGAAGCAGAACATGCCCACACACCCCCATCTGGAGGAACCCCAAATTCTCTCCAGGGGCTAACCCAAATCACTTCCACAGATGGAAAGGAGGAGGGTTGGAGAAAGTCCAAGACTTCTTCGAGAATGGGAACCCCCTGGCCTTCGAAGCCTGCAAAGCGAAATTCAATGTTCCTGAAACGGAGAGGTGCAGATACGCACAGCTGCGGCACTGGTTCTCAAGCAACCCAATGAAAAAACGCAGAAGCAGAGAATTTACAGCCCTAGAGCGCACCCTGACAGGGACTCCCCCAAAAGGGAGAACATCAACCCTCTACAAGCTTCTGGACAGAACCGACCCAGAACTCAAGCAAGCCTATATGCACAAATGGCAAAAAGATATCGGGAAGGTGATTGAACCAGAGGAGTGGGGCTACATTTGGGACAGAGACAACAGAAGCTCCAAGTGTATAACTAACAAGGAGGGGGCATTCAAGGTATGCTACCGGTGGTACCGTACCCTGGAAATGCTCAATAAATGCAACCCCACAATCTCCCCGCTTTGCTGGAGAGGATGTCCGGATAAAGGCACTCTGTACCACCTACTTTGGTCATGCCCCAAGGCCACCAAATTTTGGAACTCCATACTAGATCAGGTCAGAGTGATCACAGACCTCACAATCCTATTGGACCCTGGAGTGGTCCTACTGGGAGCTAGGGGCGAAGGCCAATTTCCCCTGACAGGCCGTAGAGCAGAACTGTGCACTCATTTACTAACAGCTGCGAAAATTTCAATTGTCAGGCTCTGGGAACACCCAGAAGGGCCAGCAATTCAGATGTGGTGGTCGAAGTGTTGGGACATAATAGCGGCCGAGAAAATCACAGCCCTTAGGTTCGGGAACAGAGACACATTTTACCAAATCTGGGCGCCATTCGTGGACTACACGCAACAATACCCAGGGCTGGCCAGACAACCTCCCACTCTCTGATGGATGGACAAGCAGGACTAGAGGAGAGGTCGGATGAACAAAGCACAACCCATCGCCAGATGAGCCCTACGGAACAAGCACTAGCAAACGGCTGGGGACTATCGCCCACATACCTCCACCCCCCTCTGGAGAATGTCAACGCCAACTATCAAAGGCCCAGGGCCGCAGAGACGCAGCGCCTTCCCAATCCTCAGTTGAACTGTAAATGCCGGCCTCATGTTTCCTCCCCCTTCCCTCCGACCCTTCTTGTCCCCTCCCCCTGTCCTCACCAAGACTTCAAGGATGTGTTTTTTAATGTTATTTGTTTCTTCTGTTATCAAACAGCCAATCGTATGACAGGGTGCATACTATATTATGCTTCGCTGTAACACTGTTTGCACAAAACCAACACAAATAATTTTGGAGAAAAAAAAAAAACGTATTCATTGGAAAGTTTGGTTTTGTTTTCTGTTGAAAAGTTGAAACTGCTGAAGAGTAACAGTAAAGAAGTTGAAGCATAATGCTTGCCTCTGGTCTTGATATAGAATTCCATACATGTAACTTTTTTTACATATGTCCCACAACAGAAATTCTAAACAGCATAGTCAATAATCCTTGACTCAATGTTGTTGCTGAAGCATTTCGTATATCAACATGTATCCTTCTTCACAGGCTAAATTGCTGTCGTTTTCAATTTTTTAACAGTAATCACAGTCACCTATACAACATAATAATTTTCTTTAGACCTCAGTGTTTATGCCAATTTAAGCTCCACAGTGGAGCTCAATTATTTAAATCACTTAACTTAAAAATGTGTCCAAGATTGTGTTCACGCATATGGAAATATCAAGAGACGAAGTAAAAAGACTACCATCAACCACAGTGTATGGAAGTCTTTTCACTATGTCTAGTAATAATGTTACGCATCATGTCACCATCTCAAAAAGTGCTTTAAAGTCACGATAAACCTGCCCTAGTTACGCAGTAAATAACAAATATGTGGTATTTCCACACATATCATTAATACCAGACGTAGTGAAAGACATCTATCTAGGCCAACCACAGTGACTGCCGAACCCTAAGAATGTAAGCCACAATATGAAACTCAACAAGAAATTAAAACTGTCTGAACTGAAAAATGTGTCTAAGGGATATTAGTACACGGCCACACTAGTGGCCGTGTAGTTATGGTTAAGTTGCTGTTTCCATAGGAAGAGCACTTTTTGGGCGGCCTATAACTCCGCTCCCCCTGGATTAATCGTCACCAAACTTTGCAAAACAAGTATATGGGCCACTCTTGCAAAGTTTGGTGATGTTTGGTCCAGGGGAGAAATGTTATAGGGGGGTCCCAAAACGTCTTTTTTTCCGGTAGACTGAATGGGGGGAAAGCTTTGTGCACGCCTACAGGTGAAACCGTTGGACGGATTGTTACCAAATTTGCAGCAGGGGCAGGGGCTTGGTCCCGAAAGCATGCCTTTGTAAATTTGGTGCCAATCCGTCCAGTAGTTTCCTTTAAAACGACCAAAGAATATGTCTCAAAAAATGTGTGATATCTATGTCCGCTCCGTGGTTACACTTCCCTGTTCGCTCCACGGACAAGATACCGATTGGCCAGGGGGGTAGCGTCATGACTGCAGACATGCGACGTCTTCACCGATTGGTTACAGCGGGCCGTGATGTGCGTCAGAATGTGTGGATGCGCCCGACATCTTGGATCCGCTACCAGAGGCGAAATGCCGTTTCGGAAAGTGTTTTGCTCTGCTACAGTGTGTGGGGAGGATTACAGAGTAAGAGATGGGTTAAATACTGTACTTGTTTGGGCGGTAGGTGTTAATGATGTGTTCGCCATGCGAAATGGTGTTTGGGAAATTATTTTGATCTCCTATAGTGATTGGGGAGATTCAGAGAGTAAGAGATGGACGAAATACTGTGCTTGTTTGGGCGGCAACTGTTAATGATGTATTCTCAATTGCTGGCTTGTTCAGGATATTTGTACTTCCTGAAAATGAGGGGTGTAATAAGGGTAGTATTTCAGTATGTGCTGTGTGCAGGCACCTTGAAAATAATCGAAGGACACGCGTGGTGTTAGTGACCATTGAAATTGAGTACATGTCGTTATTACATTACATTTTCATATGGGTCTCTTATTGATTAGTACGCCACCATGGTTGTGAAATGCTGCGATGGTTGTGGGCAGGGCCTAGAGTTTTGGATGCATGGCCATAGGCCGTAGGCCATACTTCCAAAACTGTAGGCCCTGGCCACAACCACCGCAGAATGTCACAACCATAGATACACCTGTAGTACTGATTATGGATTACATGGTTGTGGGGAGTGTGTGCTGTGTTGGGTGCTTGGCCGAACAGGTGGTTGTGGGCAGGATGTAGAGTTTTGGCTGCATGGCTGCAGGCTGTAGCCCATATACAATACTTCTAAAACCCTAGGCCCTGTCCAGAACCACCACATCATATTATAGCAATGCATACACCCGTAGTATAGGTTAGCATGTTAGATGGTTTTGGGCAGGGTGAAAACCATGCACCCAGCAACGACCTTATCAGCAGTGCAGTTATAAGGCAATGTACACGTATACATTCAAATGTTTGTGCGCACATATCCAAATGTCTAGGTCCAGCCCACAAACACTGCAGCATATTAGACAGGCACGTTAGTGGCTGTGTTGTTATGGTGCAGTTGCTGTTTTCATAGGAAGAACACTTTTTGGCAACCTTATTTATACCTGTGGTACCCTTGGACGGTTTGTTACCAAAGTATGCGAGGAAATAAAAATCTAACACTCTGACTTCCTTTGGAAAGTTTGGTGATGTTTGGGGCAGGTGGCCGAAAGTTATAAGGGGCAGGGGTTCTCAAAATGTCTCTTTTCCCCTTAGATTGAATGGGGGAAAAAGTTTGTGCCCGCAAACATGTGGCTCTTTCCCTAATTGGTTGTAGAACAGCGTGAAATACGTCAGCTTTCTTTTGTGGCTCCCCTATCTTTTATTCATGTTTTACTGTACGCACATATCGCCAGAAACTCATCCAAAAGAAGACAGCATTGGACTTGTCATACTTATGTAATAGTATTTCAGAAGGTGACCTTTGAGGGGGCAGAGTGGGATGTGCAAGTACAAAGTGAAAAAGTGGACTTTTCTTGCTCACTGTACTACGATTAATTACGGCGTGTGAGTTACAATGTTTTTGAAATTAAATTGCAGTCAGACTGGCGTCGCAAGTTTACAAAACTAAGGACACCATCTGCAGTGTTTGCTGGAAACAGCGCATCTGGAGGTTTATGGGAGTAGCTGTTCTCATAATTGGATTGCAATATGTTGCTTCAAAAAAAGAATGTATTTGGTTTCTCAGTGAAGGCCACATAAGTTGCTTTTTCAGTTGACCGCTCAATACACCCGCGCATCCGAGTGAATGTATAAGGGACAATTGTTTTTTGACCTTGACCGAAAGGGAAAGTTAGTAGCAATTCACAGAATGAAAGGGTCGAAAAAAATAGCAATTGATAAGGTTATGTTTTTTAAAAGTTTGCAAGGGACTTACAATATCAGTATACGAAGATTCTTCGATGCGAATACATTGGCGTGTGACTTGCACAAACAGAATGGAGAGAGCAAATATTATGTATGTTTGTTTTTGCCCACTCTACAGCCACCCGCGCTTTATTGTACCATTACCGCACATCTAATTCTGCTAATATGATTGCCGTATTATCTTTATGCACTGTTACATTTTTCCTGTAACATTGCAGAGTGACCAGGTTGTACGTTTGTAGCTTATGAGTGCACTCATCCTTTTTTAGCATTAATATTTTTTATTTGAAACGGTAACTTTGTCCTCATAGCTTTGGGTGTAACTTTGCACGTTTTTTTGGTATTCTTTGAAATGAGGAGACGTAATTTTTTTTTTAATTGTCCTTTATAATTAATTTCATAAACGATTTATCCTCTTCCTGTGTAGTTGGTATTTATTTTACTCTTACGGCTAGGGTGGTCAACTGTCTCTGCTCTGTCCTGCGGTTTGCAGAGTGGCTGTGCGGGACGCAGGTTGTCCGGAAGAACCTGCCTCCAGCACAGCCCCTCTGCAAACTGAAGGGGTCATGTACACAGCACGGCGCTGCCGCCTGCTGCTTTTTTTGTCCGCCGGCTCTGCAGCCCTTGCTCCTTTTGAGCCTGCAGTTGGAACTGTAATGCTCTGACACCTGGCTTCATTGAAATGCTAATGCTTTGTTCCTGGGGTCGTGATGGGCATGTTTGCAGTTAAAAAACGTGACCATCCCCTCCCAAGGACAAATCATTTGCATTTCAATTAAGCCAGGAATTAAGAGCCATGAAAAAGAATTACATTTAAAAAGGGGCGGGCCAAGTGAATGACGTGATGTCATGACCGCCTGGTGGGCAAGTCTCCCGTGACAGACTACCAAAGAGTTGGCGACCCTACTTACGGCGCATGCAAAATGTCGCTATTTGTAGCCTGCTACTATAGGTTCTCATGGAAATTAATAACATTTTACTAACATGTCATGTTTGAACATTTGTGTTGTACTTTGCACATTTTCTGTGTCTTTTTTGAAATTTTTTTTTTTGGTAGAGGTTGGTCATTGACACGTACTTTCTGTAACTTTTCCCGCCTAGGTATATCATGCCATACTGTGTCTGCCATGGTTTTCAAATGTCGAGTGAGGGCTTCTTCGGACGGCAAATGCAACTGCTGGTGAGCGGTTGCCTGTCCATAATAATTATGTGGAATGAGACTGTAAGCCCGATTTGTCCGTATGCTGAACTCGCTATTCGGAGCAACGTCACTTCATTTATGGTGCTGTAGGCTCCAGGTCATGACGACTTCTGGGAAATAACTGTGGAAACAAAGCAACTGCTTCAATGAAGAGTTAAAACATTTTGTATGGCAAAAAAACAGCGTGCTCCTCTTCTTCACCATTTCCTTAATGTCCACTTACAGCATATGAAACATATACAAAGGGGAAAACAGTCTTGGACAACAGCAATGCTTTCTATGTAGGAAGATGATTAGTAAGGTTATCAACACTGTCTTATAGTACTGTTGTTTTTTTACTATTGTACTTTCCCTGGATATGCTCATATTTGTACACATTGCACTTACACTACTTTCCTTAGGGCCTAGTCACAACATGTGATAGTTATACATAGAGAAGTAGTAGCTTTGAAGCAGAGCAATCATTTCTGTGCATGAAGATAATTAGTTAGGTTACTTCACTTTTTTTGTATATGCTCATATTTGTATGTGTTGTTGTCTGTGTTTTGTGTGCAGTAATGCAATAATGTAGTAAGTGGGTTTTATTAGATACTTATTAAATGTTTCACAGTATGCAAAACTCTAATAAGAAAGCATTTATAATTGTAGTACTTAACATGGCACGATTATTAACATTGCATCTCCATCATGTCTGCTGCACACTATGTCTATGTTACTACATGTGTACATTAGTATATTGCAAAAAACTTCATAATGCAATGCTAATTGGATTAATGCATTGCTTAATGCACTACGTACCTCATGATATTTATTCCAATGATCCTTGACACTTTTTTTATTAACATTACAATAAGAATCCCTTGTACAGACTTTCCATGAAAGGTACATGCACATGTGATGTCATCAGTGATGTCATCAATGACATTTGTGATGTCATCTTTGATGTCCTGGGTGTTAGTCTTAGCAGTGCACGGTGGTGGCGCGAGTTATGGTTGCTTAGCTTACCATAATTGGGGAATTTTAGGGGTTTTTCGGTTTTACTTGGAACCATAATGGCACGTTTGTATTATGGCACGTTTGTAAAGTTTGTTTAGTGAATTTCACAGGTTTTCAGTAGCGCAACTTAACCATAACGTCCCCTTAACAAAGTTTTTTCTTTGTGAAAATATATATGGTTATGTAGCCAAACGCCACCTATGATCTAGATCACGGTTGTCCAACTACAGGCCTTGAGGGCCACAAACCTGACAGGTTTTCAGGATATCCCTCATTAATATTCATGAGGAAAAAAGGTGCATACATTTAGAGGTGCACATGTATCTCCTTCATCTCATGAACAGTGTTAAGGGGGCATCCTGCAAATCTGACATGTTTCCTGCCCTAGAGGCCTGAAGTTGGAAAATCCTGGTCTAGATCTTCCTCGAGCATTCAAACCCTCATCCCTGTATATCTATATTAACACTTTTGGCTAACAAATAGATGGCGCTTTAGCACCGCCACAAAGAGCTAAAACTAAGGCGTGGTCCACTCAACCAAGGGTGCAGAGCAAGAAACCAGAGGGAAGCAATAGAGAAAGGTCAGAAACCTAGTCCGAAAATGGCACTGTATCTAATTTTCTAATTAAAGAAAGGATTTCAGCAAGACAATTGTGATGTTCAAATTGTACAATTGCAATGCTCTGCGCGCTTGCACAGTTTATCAGAAAACTCAGGTTGGTACAACCCTTGCTACAATCCTAATCTCCAAACGTCATGAAAGGCATGATTTTGTTGCAGCATTCAGATTGCTTCACTGGCATCCTCTGGTGAGCAGGATCCAGTTTAATCTCTTTTGCCATGCACAGAAAGAATAGTCTGCATCCAGGTCAAACGAGTGGGCAACCCCAGAACCACTCTGAAGCCTGAGATCAGGCCACACTGACTGATATTCCAAAGAAGTGGGTCTGGGTGCAGCCAGGACCAAACCATGGTCCGGTTATGACAGCAGTGTCAAACAGACTAGCATCATTGAACCAAAGGGGCTGTGCTTGTGCCCTGGCCCTTACACCACCCACAAAGATGTCAGTATTAAATAAATATAGTAATGGAAAGCCATTCATCAAAAAATTCAAAGAAAAGTTGCAGTTACAAGTTGGACCAAGCGGAGTGGCAGAAAACCTGCTAAACATACATCCACTTAGTGCGCTGACACCATGCCAAGAATTCATTCTCTTTGGATCTGAAAGGTTACCATGTTCAGGATTGTGCCACCTAGAAAGCTTGACCGTACATGCCAACATTATTCATTCCATTCGGGAGACGCTGGTCCATTCCTGGCTTTAAATGTGTTTTCTCTGTCTTGTAGTTGCAGATTTTTCATGGGAAAATCCAGGACTACAAATTGTGCAGATTTGCTCGAATTTCATCTATTTAAAATTGGGCTTGACTTGGCAACCACAGGGGTAGTCCTCTCGTGGTTTTAGAATGACCAATGCATATGCAAATAACTGGCAATGCAATAAATACATTATACGTCAACGTGTTTCACGCATAGTGTCTGGGTTTTGCTAATCGGCAAGTTGACAACTCCAGCCTTTGTAAACTTAATGCTGCACGGCCTGGCGGCTGGACACTGAGGCCTTTCACTGCCGATCAGAAGAGAGTGGCATACATGTTCTTAAATATGCGAGGACATTCTGGGCATTAACCAGACAGGTTTCCTGCTTAAATGCATTCGAATATGACAACTGAACGCGAAATGCAGCAACTCACAACATCCGCGGTGTCACACACAATTAACTCCCCCAGTTAGCCTCCCAATTAGCAAAAGGAGCAGCAACAATTAAAAAGCCACAAGGTGGCATGACAATGAGACCGTGCCAGCGGACACTAACTTACTGTGGCACAGGTATCCCTGTGCAATAGCAGCGCGCACGCTTCATTAGAGGCTCGCCCTGGGGGTCTAATTCGCCTGGCATGCTTAGACGAACCTTTTTAACTGCACTCCTTTCTAAAGTGCAGCCCTTTAAGAATACATCCAATTTGCAGTCTGTCACAGGCATTTCTCGCTGGGTGGTTTGATTACATTTATAGAGATGTCATACCCGGTGACTTGTCACCATCTGCCACAATAGATGCACGTCAAAGCAGAACAGGCCAAGTAGGTATATTTTGTATTAGCCACCCACTGTGTGTTTTATTTAAACATAGAGTGTGCAGGAATGGGGAAGGTGCTCACTTGTGTGGAGAAACATAGTAAAGGGTTGAGAGACGCTAATGTAACGGTTGACAAAGATAGCAGGGCACATTTTCTTAGCCGTTTAAGGCGCCATTTTACATCTTCAGAGAACTGTGCACGTCGAGGAATCATCCACTACCCAGTACTGTTGAGAACAAGCAGGAACTGCGGCTATCCCCTCTCATGCAGTGACGTCCACAGGGTGCTGCAACCGGCCGCCAACATTCTGCGGCGTGGGGGGGCTCAAGGGAAAACATAAAACCGCATTCTGGGTGTCCAGAAGCATCAGTGTAAAGTGTTCATTAAGTACTCTAATTTACTAATGTCCTGCGTTCCCATGGATCACAACATGTACCCTGGCCAACGTAATATTGCCTGTGTGTTGCCACACAGCAGCCATTTTCACGTGAAGTACTATAACATAGCAAAGTACAAAAGTTCAAAAGCTACTAACGGCAAAAATCCACTGATCACTTGTTTCATCTAATATCACTAGAGAGAAGCACATGGAGATGAAACAGCTTACAGAAGTTGCATGCTGCAGTTCTAGTTGTTTTAAGCACGTGTGCTTTTGCATTCTTTTACAGTACTTGTCCACATTATAAATGAAGGACTACAAGTACCACAATTTAATATGAAGTGAGGGCAGAAGCTAGGACTGGCTAATTATTGAGATTGCTGAAAACTGCCCTAAGAGATATTGGACTGTTCAGATATTAAGACACAGATTGGGAGTGAACAAAAAGGAGAGGGTAAAGGCCCAATCAATACGCCAACTATAGGTTTGGGTGTCGCTTTAGCCCCTATTAAAGGTGGGAAAGGCCCATAATCCCAATACCAAAAAACAAATCTCAAAGCTGACCAAAGTTGCTATGCGCACTTTCCTAACACCAGATTCATGTTGGGTTTGAAAATACATATGAAAAATATTTCCACACAAAGGGTTGATTCAACTTGAAATGTATAAGTAATCACACAAATTCATATTAAATTCAGACAGTGGAAAAGTGTGTCAAAGAATGAGCCAAAAATGAGCCAACAGGTGATTCAAGCCATAGGGCCCTTCCTCAAAGCTCTCTAAACTCCAAAATTAAATTTTTGATTTAATCGCAAAAAACATATTTGTAGTGCTGTTAGTAACAAGTTTGTGTTGCAAGCCATTTAAGTTCTAATTAATAGGTCCCATTCTTAAAAACTACAAAAATGTGCTTGGTGCAAGCCTCCCCTAGCAGACCTCCCACACATTCAGACTCTGAGAACCCAGGCAAACACTGGTCCTAACTCTGCAACACAAAACACTGTGGTAAACTGGCAAGCAGCGGCCCAGAAATGGGTATGTACGGGGAACTTAGGCCCACTCACACCAATATGGGACAACCCAGAGTTCTCACCGGGACTGCATTCTCAGAGCTTTGCTGCTTGGAAAGAAGGGGGTCTCTGGAAAATCTCAGATTTCTTAGGGGGGGGGGGGGGCAACCCACTCACATTTGAAGGTTGCAAAGCAAAATTTAAAATCTCAGAGGGGGAACGGTGTCATTACGCTCAGCTCCGTCACTAGATATCCCAAAGGATTGTTAGGGAGAGGGGTGCCTGAGACCTAACAGCTTTAGAACTGACACTAACATCAGCTACCCCAAGGGGGAAGTCTCCACTCTGTACCGCCTTCTGGATAAGTCAGATCCTACCACCAAAGAAAAATATATTCTCATGGGATCCGGGGATCATATTGCTCGGAGACACCGGCAAAGGGAAATTTCCCCCCGACAGGTCATATAGCGCGTCTGTGCACTCACCTCCCGACAGCAGCCAAAATCGCACTGGCGAGGCTTTGGAAAAATTCAGAGGGCTCTTCAATTCCAATATGGTGGTCAAAGTGTTGGGACATAGTAGTGGCTGAGAAGATCACAGCGATCCGCTCAGGGGATATGAACTCCTTTAGAAACATCCCATTTGGGGGCGTGGCCAGGAGCGCCAGCGATGCGGCTGCTTCCTTGATGGCCTCCGACCGGAGCCCGCGGCCACCAGCTACCATTCGATGAATTCGGATCGGATCACGCTATCGCGCTGATCAATGGCTTCCTGAGATCGCAGAGCATCTGATGTGAGCCGGTGGGACCCTGTTTCCCCCTACTAGCCCCTGAATCGGTGATGCCCCACTCTCGCGCCGAGACGCGACTTGCACATCCAAGATGGCGGACGTGACGAGCCCCGCGCCGTAACAGGGAGCGAGCGGGAAGCTGTCCCTGTCCTGCCCCGGACGCTGAGGTGGAGCCCGTAGGCAACCAGAGGCGGCGGCTACGAAGACACTGCACGGGAGTGCGGCCCACCGACTGCTGGAAGAGCGAGTGCACCTTGGTGCCCCCCCCACGCCAATCCTCCGAGGTGTCCCCGGCGAGGGAAGAACGGGCCCTGTCCCCGTGGCTCTGGTCGAGCGGGAGCTCCCGAGCCCAGAAGCGGTGCTACGCTGAAGCCGGGCGAGGAGCCTGCGGCGGCTCTCCCCGCCCCTGAGAGGTTTTGAGAACGGCGGCTGGGGTCCTCCGACCCTGAAGAAGGTGAGGGCTGGGGGGTGCTGGCATCCCGTAGCCGCTTGAAGCGGTCACAACCACTTCGCCTCCGGGCTGTGCATCGGCAGGGTCTTCCCTCACGTCTTCCAGGGGCGCCCCGGCCCACCGACCCTTGACTGGCGCACAGCCTGAGGCCCTGCTCCAGCGACGGCACCCCAGCAAGAAGCTCCGGGCTCCCGGCCTGACCCTGCCGTCCCGAGGCGCTGAACTGGCGACTCCAGCGCCACTGGGATCCTAACATCGGAGGCTCCTGAAATCACTATCCGTGCAGCGCCCCGCCGCCCGGTGGCTTCCTGGGACGCCACTGCCCTTTAGTCCACGCTACCCCTCGAGTGTCCTGGGCCTCCGCCCCTACAACCGTGGGGTCTCTCCTGCCAGTGATCGGCACTTCGGGTTCGCCTTTGGGACCCCAGTCTACTGCCGACTGACGGCCTCGGAGCCTCTACCACTTGGGGTGTCCCCCTGTGGAATAGCTGACCTGACCCACCTCTAAGTCCGCTGCACCGGGAGGTACAGATCCATAACCCGCGCGAGATGTCGAAACCAGGTAAAACAACCAAATCCTCAGATATCTCCACCATGTTTCTGGCCGCAGACAAGACGAAGAAGTCAGCCCCTTCCCCGAAGCTAACCCCACAGAATGCCCCCGAAGAACAGGGAAAGCTAGCCACTAGAGATGACATCCAGGCCTTCATGCAGGACATTAAAGCTGAGTTCTGGTCTTGCATGACTGAACTGTCTACGCGGATGGACCAAACAGACCACCGACTCACAGAAGCGGAGCAGAGACTTGGAGAGGACCTAACCCAGAGCCACGATGCCGCATTAATAGAACTGAGACGCGACCTCCAGGTGCTACAGAACAGGAACGAGGTACTCAAATTTAAACAGGAGGACCTGGAGAATAGGGCTCGTAGAAATAACCTGCGTATCCGAGGGGTCCCGTCATCGGTCCCCGACAAAGAGTTTCCAGAATACATAGGGAATTTTTTCCAAGTCCTCCTCCCACACATGGACAAAACCCAGCTTATCCTAGATCGCCCAAGACGAGGGGTGGATTCTGACGGTCCTCCGGACGTAATCACCAGGGTCCATTTCTACGCCACCAAAGAGGCCATCTCGGCAATAAGCCGTACTAAAGATGAGCTGTCGTTTATGAGCACTCAACTTCAGATCTTCCAAGACCTCTCACTGATGACCCTACAGAAAAGAAGAGCCTTGAAGCCCTTAACTGCGTTGCTGCAGTCCCAGCAAATACGCTATCGATGGCTGTTTCCGTCCACTCTCCAATTCACGTTCCAAGGCGTTCAGTGCAAGATAAGTCGGCTGGAGGACGCAGACTCCATTTTGCACCCTAACTCTCCGGAGTCCTCAACAGCCCATAGTCCCCTACGTCCCTCGGGGGAGACGGAGCAATCACCCCAGAAACAACTACAGCAACCCTGGTCCAAAACTCAGAGACGCCGGAAAGTGAAGTAACCCTTCCACCCACAGCAATCATGAAATTTCCGATTCGATAAGTTTAAGAAAACGTCAGAGCCGCGGGCCCCGAGCGGCCCATGCCCTACTCCAAGGAGTATGTCACCCATCCACTCTTGGAGACAAACCTAATTATGGGGTTTGATCCTAGCCCGGTTGGCTGGGAGTACAGTTACAGGAATCCCAGCCCCGTTGGCTGGCAGGACAGGTTTGGCCCTGGTGGCCAGGGGAAGGCCCGCATGGGAAATGCTGGCCCCCACCCACTTAAAAGTTTACTCTCCCGTTGGAGGGTACAGAAAACCCAGCCACAGGAAAACCACGCTGAACTCAAGCCACGAGATGAAGACTGAATACCCCCATCCCCCCTGCAACAAGCAGAGCCCCATTCCAGAGGACGTTCAGGGAACACCCCCCCCCCACACCAAAAAATAAAGTTCTTGACACTGAATGTCAGGGGCCTCAACGCCCCGCAGAAGCGGAAAACGATCCTGAGACGCATCCAGAATGACGAGGCCTCCATTGTCTTCCTCCAGGAGACTCATCTGATTCCTGCCGACTTCACGAGGCTCCGGGACCGGAAATTCCCGCTGCAATTTCTGGCATCCAACGGAACGAAGAGGGGCGGGACTTCAATCTTGATCGCCAAAGGCCTTAAGCCGCAAATCCTGGACTCCATGCTATGCTCGGAGGGCCGCTTTGTGGTAGTGAAATGCTGAATGCTAGGCCAACTGTACACATTGGTTTCGGTATACGCTCCTAATGAAGAGCAGGAGGTATTCTACTCTGCCCTAGAAAGCGCCCTCCTTCCATTTGCTGAAGGCCAAACCATCATCGGAGGAGATTTCAACGGAGTCCCTGACCCCTTAGCAGACAGATCGCACCCTCCAGCCCGCAGAGACTTTGGCCTGGCGACAGCGCTACTCAAACTCTTCCGAACCCTGGATGTGGTAGACGCCTGGAGAGTCCTTCATCCAGAGGAGCGAGATTATTCGTGCTATTCTTATGTGCATAGAACATACTCTCGCATTGACCTCCTGTTGGCATCCCAGCAGATCCTGGCATTCACAGATGAGGTCCTCATTGGACCCAGAATCCTCTCGGACCACGCGCCCACAACGCTAACACTCAGAGCCCACAACCCTGACCCGTTCCCACGGCGCAGCTGGTCTCTTTATGACCCGATCCTAGAAGACATGGCCACGAGAGAGGTGCTGGCTAAAACAATAAAGCAGTACTTTGAAGAGAACAAAAACGAAGATACCTCCCCGTCGACCACGTGGGACGCAATGAAGGCCGTGGTGAGAGGGGTCCTGATATCCCGAGGAGCGGCCTATCACAAACAAAAACAACAGACCCGCCGCATTCTAGAGGACAAAATTCTGGAGGCGGAGACGGCGTGTAAGGCCAGAAACTGGTCCCCGAGAACATACCGAGCACTACAGACGGCTCGAAAGAAATTGGAGGCCCACTACGTGGAGGACACGGCCCAGCTTCTAGCCAAAACAAAGCAGAGCTACTATGCCAGAGGTAACAAGGCGAACAAATTCCTAGTGGAAAAATTGGCAAGAGTCAAGAGGAGGAACACTATTATTGGCCTCCGGGACCCCCAAGGAGCAGTCCAATTCGCTGATTGGGATAAATTAAGAATCGCAGAGGCTCACCTGACCGATACAATGTCGGCCACCCCAAGATTTAGCGAAGAACAGCATTCCTTCCTGCAGGGGGCCGCCTTACCCCAGATCGCAACTCCAAGAAGAGAAGAGCTGGAGGCCCCGATCAGCAGCGAAGAGATCGACGAGGCCATCAAAAGCTTATAGCCAAGAGCCCCGGGACCAGATTGGTTCTCGCCGCGATTCTTCAAACTCTTCCGACCCCAGCTGCTGGCTGCCATGACGACTCTCTTCAACTCCTTCGCCACCTCAGGATCGATAACCCAGTCGATGAAAGAGTGAATCACAGTCCTAGCGCTGAAACCAGGAAAGGATCCCAGAGACATCGCGGCATATCGACCCATCTCCTTGTTAAACCTAGGCGCGAACATTTATTCAAAGGTCCTGGCAAACCGTCTAGCGAAGATACTCCCGGACGTTATAGATCCAGACCAAACAGGATTCATCCTACACAGAGCCACCACGGACAACACACGCAGGGTCCTCAACCTGGTCGAGATTGCTAAGCGAGACTCTCGGAAACTCGCCCCGCTGGCTCTGGACGCGACCAAGGCCTTCGACAAGATAGATTGGTTGTTCCTTCGTTTTACCTTGGAAGCGTTCCGCGTCGGGCCATCCTTCTCGAAGCTTGTTTTTGCGAATTATCAAACCCAGACGACTCTCCTCCGTGTGAAGGGCCTACTGACTGGCCCGATCCCCCTAACATGCGGCACCAGACAGGGGTGTCCCCTCTCCCCCCTCCTCTTTGCCATGGTTATGGAACCCTTGGCCCAGCGGATTCGCCTCAGTGCCAGAATCAAAGGACTCCAAGTGGGCCCTACCCAGCATAAGATCGCACTCTACGCCGATGACGTGATGCTGACCATAACAGACACTTCCCGGTCCCTGAGGGCCTCCCTAGCGAAAATCCATAGATTCGGAAAGGTCTCTGGATTTGCCATCAATTTCACAAAATCTTCAGCCCTGGGGATAGGCTTAGACCAGAGAGATAAGGAGTCCTTCAGATCCCAGTGCGCGATCCCACTAAGCGAAAAGTCTATCCCCTACCTCGGGGTGCAGATCCCTGCTTCTCCTGCAGACACCTACCGGACAAACTTCCCGATTCTACTTAAAGCCTTAGAAAAAGACCTGGACAGTTGGCTCAAGCAGGAAATCTCGGTAATAGGCCTGTAAGATGAATTTACTACCACGATTTCTTTACGCCTGCTCGGCCCTCCCCATTATAGTCCCTCGTCCCCACTACAGCGACTTCAAAGGAAGATATTCCGATTTATATGGAAGGGGAAGAAAGCCTGCATCCCGAGGAATACCATGTTACGTGCCCCGATCCAGGGAGGCCTCGGGGTCCCCGACCTCCAACGGTATCAGATGGCAACACAGATAGCTCACACTCGGGCCTGGACTATTGCCTCAGGGTGCCCCAAATGGATGGACATAGAACAATCCTGATTACCTCTCCCCCTGCGCTTTCTCCTACACCTCCTGCTCACTGCGACGAACGTGGCCGTCCATCCTATCATCGACTAAGCAGACATTAAAGGCATGGGATTGGGCTCGCAAATCCAGAGGCATCCCGAGGGACCTGAGCCCGTCAGCCCCAGTGTTCCACAGCCCGGCCTTTTCACCCGGATTCTCCCCCTCGAACTTTAGAAACTGGATCGCTGGAGGCCTTAGCTCCCTGAGTCAGCTATTCGAAGGCACCCAGCCGCTGTCGTTCATCCAATGCAAAAGAGTCTTTAATCTCTCGGAGTCAGACATGTTTTCGTATATCCAACTCATGCACTGGTGCTCACATCCCCAGACTCGGTTGGCGGCCACACAGGAGCTTGATGCTCTGGAACTAACTGCGGCTGACCCCCCAGCCCGAGGACGTATTTCAACGTTGTACCGTCTGTTCCAGGCAAACCCATGGGCACCTAAAGCAACATATATGTTGCAGTGGGAGAGAGACCTGGGACACCCGATCCAGGATCAAGACTGGACTGACATTTGGTCACGCACGCATTCATCCTCTTTCTGCATTACCAATCGGGAATGCGCGCATAAACTTCTCTTGAGATGGTACTACCCGCCGATCCGACTGCACCACTTCAATCCATCCATGGACCCGCAATACTGGCGCCGCTGTGGCTCACCAGGCTCCTACCTACACATGTGGTGGACTTGCCCAGTGGCGGCGGACTTTTGGACCCAGTGCATGGCCACCATTACAGACATTACCCAGATCACGCTGCCATTGGAGCCGGAGCCACTCCTACTGGGGACCCCGATCCCGGGCATCTTTCCAAGATCAGGCCCACTAGCGCCCCTCATCACACAACTCCTCCTGGCCGCGAAAATCACAATAGCCAGGACATGGAAATCCCCAGAGGGCCCTCTAATGGTACTGTTGTGGTTGAAGCTCTGGGACATCTTCATCTCCGAGAAAATCATGGCGGCAAGCAGAGGCCGCCTCCACCGCTTCACAAACATGTGGTCTCCGGTGATAGACTATGAAACGCTTTCCAGCCCTGAAACATAAACCACGTCTGGTGTCGAATGCACTGCTGCGGGCAGCAGACCGGAACCGGACTTCATTGGTGGATGAGCAGGTCCCGGAAGGTAGCCAGAACTAAGGGGTGAGGGCCGGAAGCTCAGAGACACATGAAAAGGACCTAATGAGGTACATGACTCGGAGGGCTGAAGAGCCGGTGTTCGGACTCAATTGGCGAGGGAGCAGGCCTCTGGGGACAGCCAGTAACAAAGTACGGGGGCGGGTACAGGGGGATGCACGTTTATGAGTCAAAGTTGTAAATTAGTGCTGAATTGATGTGATACTTTGTTTTCCTGTGTGCTAACTAAAATAAATATGTAAAAAAAAAGAAACATCCCATTTATGGACTATGCAGAAAAGTTCCCTGGACTCACCCGAAGGCCCCGACTAACCCGCTGGCTACAATGAGATGAGTGGATGGGGGAAGACGCCACACCCAAGGCCCGATTCCTGGAGAGAGACTCTGCTAGGATTGTGTAATGTATGCTTATAATATGCTATTCTGATGTCTTTGTCAAATCTTTAAAATGCCTAATAAAATGTCTGTTTGAAAAAAAAGACTAAAATGTAGGTGATGAGCATTAATAAATCAAACCCCTTTTTCCAAGATGGCCGCCAGCACGGAATAGGTGTGCTGACGGCACTCTCCGGTCCCCCGTGAGATGTATGGTGCCCACCACCCCACATATTGATCAAAAACGGGACGAAACGGCCTGGAAGAAGATGCGCTCTGCCGGGAGAAGCTGAGCGGCGAAGGGCGAGACCCGGAGCAAAGAAAGAATTTTGCCCGTTTGTCGAGCGGGAAAGCGGCGTGTCGGCCTGAGGCGCGTGGGCCAACGGTCGCCCGAGCCGCGGGGAAGCGCGGGAGCCAGGTGTGGCGAGAAGGGCCGGCGGAAATCCGGCCAACAACGGGGTGATATTCGCCCGTTTGTCCGGCGGAGGAGCGACGCTTCAGCTGTGGTCTCCGAGGCAGCGCTGCCTGCAGGCTGTGAGGCGTGCTGCAGCGCAGCTGGTGCCTCGGCAAGAGGAGGCGGCAGCACTGGCGTCTCGCCTGCAGAGAACCGCGGCGGGAGGAGGAAGCCGGGAGTAGAGTGTAATCTCCCGGTCCAGGAGCGGCAGGAGAGACGGCTGTCCCACGCAGGACGAAGGTGAGGAGGGGGCCCAAGAACAACACTCGGCATTTGCTTGGCTCGGCGGGGGATGCACCAGTGAGCGGAGGGCTGGACGAGCAGTGAGGGGCACTTAAAGGATTGCGGGCACCCTGCAGGAGGAGCCAGTAGAGTCGGCTAGCATCACGGCGCGCTCCCTTCACACCCCTGCCTAGGATTGGGAAAGGAGAGGCAATTTCTAGACAGGATTGCACCGGTGGACTGGGGGAATTTCCATTGCTGCCCTTCACGGGATTGCAGAGAAGACAAAGTGAGGTTGACTCCAAAACATTGTGGGGCGAGGGGCCGGTCCTTGATAGATGGGGAGCATTGCCGCTCCTTGATCAGGAACACGGTGAAGCTTATTTGGTGAGGACAGGTGGGGCAAGTAAGGAGAGGCGGCCCCCCCAGCATTGGTGCGTACTGGCAGAAGAAGAGTAGAGGGAACGCGGCAGGACCTCCCCTTGTGCTTGTTGGCACTCAACAGGAGGGGGGGAAAGTGTGCCCCCCAAAGAAGCAATCACAAGGCCGAGAGTAGGAAGAGTTGAGGATCACGGCGGGGAGGATGGCTGCGAAACCTAAAGGGAAAGGGAATAAACTGACACAGCCCCAAGGAGATAACTTGGGCACCCTCCATGCTATGTGGCCCGCACAGTCTTCGAAAGGCGGAATTGGGGGCAGCCAGGAAGAGACTGGAGAGGGTGCGATCCCTAGACACTCTAACGACTCATCTCCCCTTTCAAGCCAGGAATTCCAGGGGGAACTGCATGCCCTGCAGTCCAATCTGGCCAAGACGTTTAGAGAGCAGGTCCAGATTATGCGGGCTGACTTGATTGAAGCGCTGGGGGAGATCAGGCAGGAGATGCAGCAGCTAGAGGAGCGGACAGATGTCCTTGAAAAGGGCCTTCAAGAGGTGGACAAAGAAACTATGGACAATAGCGAAGCTATCGAAAGATTGGATACGGCGACCCGGAACTTGGAGATCCAGATGGAGGATATGGAAAACCGGTCCAGAAGGATCAAAGGGTTAAATAGGGTTAGGATAAGGGTTAAAATGTTACCAGAATCCATATCTGATAAAGACTTGAAAAGAACTGTTCAAGAGATCTTTACAGAAATTCTGGGTGAGGAAAACTCAGAGACGATTGAGTTAGATAGAGTCCACAGAACGGGGCGGTTGGTCAAAGGGCAGAGGGCAAGGCCTCGTGACGTATTGGCGGCCTTTGCCAGATACGCACAGAAGGAAACGGGTCTCAGAGAGGCGAGAAAGAGGGAACCCATCATGTTTAAAGGGCAGCAGATTGCGCTTTTCCAGGACCTGGCCGACAGCACTCTTATTAAGAGGAGACAGATGGGCCCAGTGCTTAAAGGCATGGTCTAGTAAAAATTTGTATTGTCCCAACGGGTCGGCCATGTTTTTTTTAAGCCTAAGTGGCTCGATTTTAGAAAACTTTCCTATGGACCTTACCCGAGTTTTCGTCCATTAAACGCACGCGAAAACAAGCACGAGGGAGCCGCCATTTTCTGATAATCCTATTTTTTCCCCGATCGCCCTGGCGGACCTGCTTTTGCGGCACTAAATCAATTCCCCCGCCCCTGAGCCTGTCATCAGCAGACTCATACCGCCCATTTCCCAACGCCAAAGCACGTCTTGTGTCAACATTCGCTGCGCTTCAGCTAATGATGTGTCGCCATGCAAATGGCAGGACGCCTCTCTCCTCAATAAGTATAAACAGACCGTTTCACAACACACAGCAGCAGATTTTCGATTCCATTCCTCTCTCTGTGTTACTTTGAGTATTCTGTGACTCGTTTCAGTGCTCTGGTCAGCTACCTTCGCCGCTTGTAGCCCGTGTGAACAGATATCAGTACCACCGCTATAAATTATTTTAGTTTGTTTAACACACAATGGCTACAATAATGCCCTACATGTACGAGCCCGAGTATACCGAGGAGGAACTACTGGAAAGGGAAGCACGCGAAAACGATGGGGATTCGGACGGCAGTTGGCAGGACGAATCAACAGATGAAGAGCCTGGGCCTAGTCGAATGGACGGCGTCTCCACCTAGTGCACATGCATTCGGTGCGAGCTAATGCCAACTGAGGACGAGAACTGCTGCTGCCGCGAAAACTCGGGATGCCTGGCCTACATTTCGGAAGGCGAGCCACGACCGCAATGCATCACCGAGCTGCCAGACTTCAGGGCAGCCTGCCTCACACGGGCCGTGTTGAGAATAATGATGGTGCTTATGCACGAACTTCGAGCAACTATTCGTCCTCGTAATCCGAGTAACGAGTAAGTATACTCTGCTTGTCATGCTACTCCTATTTCATGTTCTTCTACTATATCCAAAATTACATCCTCATATCATTGTAACGCATGTAAGTCATTCAATAGTGTGCATTGTCTAGATAGCATTTGTCCGTGTAAAATGCCATTAGTTACAAGAATTGTCATTGACAACAAACGTTTATTAAACGTATCTGAGTCATTTAAAAACAGTTTGTTTCATTCCTTTTCACAGGTGGTACAGGCTGGTGGCCTATCGTTCCTTTACATGGTGGCTTCACGGGAGGCTTGGACACCGCGTTCGAAGAGTGATACCCGCCTGTGCCGTTCGTGCCATTAGAGAAACGTTCCCGAGTGACAGCGGTCAGTACAGGGGATTTTCTCTCGCTGTGCTGCAACCTGACCTGTATAATCTTTAAAGTCTTGTATTTTTGTGTCATGAAAATAAGATACAAAATATAACACCACATATATTTTAACAACGTTTGTCTCGATTTTTTAAATGAATCAAGTGTGTCTCCATTCAAGGATGGACGTCAGACACCTGTGCAGGGTGGTCACTATCTATCTAAGCTAACATAACATATTCTCGATAATGCATGCACTAAATAACACTTGTTCAAAGTCTTTCAGTAGGTTATGTCTCTATAAAAGTCACACATATATCTATACTAACAATTACCATTGGATTATACAGGCCCTATGGTCTTGGCCACTATAATACACCGGTTGAAGTGTGGGTCTGTGCTCACAAGAATCTCCTGTATATGGCATTTGTTATTGATATGCAACGATATACTATCATTGATATAAAGGCGATATACTGTATATTGATATAAAGGCGGTTCGCGCCGGTGGATGCGCGCTGGCATGGGGGGCTGTGACGGGCGCGAAAGGCCAAGGTGCCAAACTACATGTACACTTCAAAAGGTGTCCCACGCCAAGGGGCCATCGGTCACATGGCCTCCTCAGACCCCGTGTCTCCAGGCAGGCCTCCCCTGAGGCAGGCCACCCCCCTGCAATCCACATAAGTGTGTCTCCATTCAGCAGTCTTCCTGTGCCTTATCTGCACGCCCCAGGGCCATCCATCCCACCCCCCTCTATCAAAGGCGGTTCACACCCGGGGATGAGCGCTGGCATGGGAGGCTGTCCGGGGCGCGAAAGGCCAAGGTGCCAAACTACATGTACACTTCAAAAGGTGTCCCACGCCAAGGGGCCATCGGTCACATGGCCTCCTCAGACCCCGTGTCTCCAGGCAGGCCTCCCCTGAGGCAGGCCACCCCCCTGCAATCCACATAAGTGTGTCTCCACTCAGCAGTCTTCCTGTGCCTTATCTGCACGCCCCAGGGCCATCCATCCCACCCCCCTCTATCAAAGGCGGTTCACACCCGGGGATGAGCGCTGGCATTGGAGGCTGTCCGGGGCGCGAAAGGCCAAGGTGCCAAACTACATGTACACTTCAAAAGGTGTCCCACGCCAAGGGGCCATCGGTCACATGGCCTCCTCAGACCCCGTGTCTCCAGGCAGGCCTCCCCTGAGGCAGGCCACCCCCCTGCAATCCACATAAGTGTGTCTCCATTCAGCAGTCTTCCTGTGCCTTATCTACACGCCCCAGGGCCATCCATCCCACCCCCCTCTATCAAAGGCGGTTCACACCCGGGGATGAGCGCTGGCATGGGGGGCTGTCCGGGGCGCGAAAGGCTAAGGTGCCAAACTACATGTACACTTCAAAAGGTGTCCCACGCCAAGGGGCCATCGGTCACATGGCCTCCTCAGACCCGGTGTCTCCAGGCAGGCCTCCCCTGAGGCAGGCCGCCCCCCTGCAATCCACATAAGTGTGTCTCCATTCAGCAGTCTTCCTGTGCCTTATCTGCACGCCCCAGGGCCATCCATCCCACCCCCCTCTATCAAAGGCGGTTCACACCCGGGGATGAGGGCTGGCATGGGGGGCTGTCCGGGGCGCGAAAGGCCAAGGTGCCAAACTACATGTACACTTCAAAAGGTGTCCCACGCCAAGGGGCCATCGGTCACATGGCCTCCTCAGACCCCGTGTCTCCAGGCAGGCCTCTCCTGAGGCAGGCCGCCCCCCTGCAATCCACATAAATGTGTCTACATTCAGCAGTCTTCCTGTGCCTTATCTGCACGCCCCAGGGCCATCCATCCCACCCCCCTCTATCAAAGGCGGTTCACACCCGGGGATGAGCGCTGGCATGGGGGGCTGTCCGGGGCGCGAAAGGCCAAGGTGCCAAACTACATGTACACTTCAAAAGGTGTCCCACGCCAAGGGGCCATCGGTCACATGGCCTCCTCAGACCCCGTCTCTCCAGGCAGGCCTCCCCTGAGGCAGGCCGCCCCCCTAATACCACGACATACATACGTCATTCATTCACAAACACACCCCAGTTTATAATACTTTAAAAAACACTCGATATGTTTCATGAGAACATCTTTGTGCTTTGCAAGTCAACTCTTGAACGTGCTACCTGGGAACCACTGAGATCTATGCTAATCTGCTTGTCGTCGTGCTATCCGTGAACTCTGTGACCGACCGCTTTGAGCATACCCATCAGTGCGCTACCTGTGGTCATCCACCTATTCTCCCGCAACATACTGCTCTGCTTGCTGAACCCAACTGTTTGTTGGTCAAGGTAAGGCCATGTATCCTGGTTATATTTCGCAGATTTTTAAATTTCTATCTATTTTCCAGTAGAGTACAAAATAGTGGTATGTTCATTGGTCTCATTGGTATTGACTTCAGTTTCCATTGCTATGCTATCAATAGATCTATTTATTTTCATCTGTGACTATTGTGATTGAATTGCATCCTTGGGGGTCCAGTCAATAATATTAGCATGTTTCCTTCTCGTGCAAGACAGAACATCCAAGGGACGAGTCACATGTTCAGATTTCAGTCACATCAATTATACATTTCTGCAACTTATGCAAATACTAAGCAGCACATAATGAACTGGTATAGTTCCTGCGACCATAACAAACCTTGCATTGATCATTGTATGATTCATTTACTTTTGTATCAAATCTTTACTCTTGAAGATTGTATAATAATGTCGATATTTACTTTTCAGATTCATCAACAATGCCTGCCTGTTCGATTAGCGGTTGCCCTTCGAAGACCCATGCGAAATCTGAAGGAACTACAATGCATGTATTCCCGAAAACTGTTGATTGAATAAGAGAATGGGTCAGACATTGCGGATATCCACTGGATGAGCTGGAAAGTAGAGTCCAACAAGTCTTACAGGACAAGAGGGGTGATCGATACCGCATCTGCAGCCGGCACTTTTCCTTGGACATGTACACAACTTCTTGGGTAACAAAGAAGAATAAACGGCGAACGACACGGAAATTGCGCGAAAACGCTATTCCCACTCTATTCGTCCACATTCCGCCACCGGTGAGTCAAGTGTCCGGATTTAGCTTTAGGCTTTGCGGTAGTGTGTAGCCGAATGGATTAATAGATATTGTAGGTGTTCTATCCCTTGTAATAATTTCGATATTGATATGAGTGTATACTTTTTTGAATAATGACATTTATCAATATATTCTTTTTCGATTTCATAACCCACAAACGCAATGTATATATATATGGGGACAGGGAACTGTGCTGTATTGAGCATTTTTCAAGTATTCTGTCGGCTTACATGGCTATTTTTAATATTGGCATTTCATTATCAATCATTAATTGACCTTTACAACTTCTTGACTATCCCTTGAATCTGAAGCAAGAACATTCTACATCCTTGACGTGGTCGCAGTTATCAACCACTTCTAGCGCGTATCAGGTAATCTTACTAGGCTAATCCGCTACAGACTTGTTTTATGTATGTCAAGTAATAGTTTTATTCTATCGTGTAATTATTTTACAGAATGTTTGGTTACTGCTTTCCAATTAATATACACCTTAGTTATCGTCCACTGGTGTTTGTTTTCAGTTATAATTAGTGTTATCCATACTAATGCAAGTACTGTCTTTCAGGGAGATGCTGAAGCGTCCGCCACATCTACAACGTTTCTAGATGTTCCTCACCAGCAGGAGGTATGGATACTGACAGCTCCATCGAGCGTCATCATCAGAGCTGGAATTCTTGTCTTTTGATTGTTCTACACAATGTTTCATCCGTGGTTAGCCGTTGATATGTACCTGTGCTGTCGACCCCAGGTGTATTTTATGTTTTCGCAATTGTAATCCTCACTAATGCAAGTACTATGTTTCAGGCAGTTGATGGAGAGTCAACCCCTGCACTTGATGCAGAGCCTGACATTCAAGTATACGAATCGGCGCAACAGCTTTCGGAAGTGCGCACTACATTTGCAACATCCATAGATATTCTTCAGCAGCACGAGGTATGGATAATGACAGCTCCATCATGCGTGATCGTATAACGTGATTCCATTTGCTATACTTTCTTCCCTATTAACGCAAGTGCTGTGTTTCAGGGAGACGACGGAGCTTCCACCACAATCACATCATCTCATTTAGATGATGCAGATGTAAAGGAATCGTTGAAATAAGTCGATGAAATGTGATCATATTTGGATTTTCCTTCATTCTTTTGGACAATGCATCATTTGCGGTTATCTCTTTATATGTACCTGTGCCGTCGACCCCAAGTGTGTGTTGTGTTTCCAATATTGAAAAGCATACTAATGCAAGTACTGTGTTTCAGGGAGATGCGGATGCCTCCTCTCCAATACAACCATTCATGGCAGTCCATGCAGAGCCAGAGGTATGGATACTGACAGTTCCATCGAAATAGATCATCACTGGTCGAATACTTGTCCTTTGATTGTTGCACACAATGTTTAAATCGTATTTGGCTATTGAGATGTACCTGTGTGTTCGTCCTCACGTGTGTTTTATGCTAACAATATTTTGATACATAGTAATGAAAGTACTATGTTTCAGGGAGACGATGGAGCCTCATTCTGTGCTGTCTATGCAGATACAGAAAATATAGTCCTTGCAGCGCAAGAGGAAGGGAGGACATGCAGAAACGAATCGGAGCTACAGCGTGCAGATGTTGAAGGTCGAGTCAAAAAAGTTGCAAAGAAAAAAAAACAAAAAAAGGTTAGTTACAAACAGTTCATAACTTTAAAAAAAATGTTGTGGTGGGGACTATTTTATGTTTTTTCCAGTCAATTCTACTACTCTCCATCTTGTGTTTAAACTGAACATCCCTTTTCCAATATCTCCTCCAGTTACCCGTGGGTGTCAGAACTATACACACACAGACAGTGAAGCGAATGAGAGATGTGGCTTGCCAGACCGTGTACACTATGGAGGAACTATTAATTGAGGCGAGGCGTGTTCAGGCTCGAGATGCTCATGTCCAATGGCCAGAACATGAATTAACTGTGTTTGGAGACTACAGCAAAGTTGCATTGGACCATAGCTACAGTGCGACCGGACCACCACAAGAAGATGTTATTGAATGTATTGAAGATAGCTCTGAAGTAGTTGCAGATCAATTTACACAATCTACACCCGCCAAACATTTGCCACCAAAAAACCTGTCGACATTGTTGTGTTCTCCCATCAATGTTGAAGTAATAGATGTTGAAATGACAGAGAATGAACCAGCCGCAGCATCCATAGACGCATCAGAACTTGATATCAGCGATATTACTTTCCAATGTGTTGAAATCTCCACAACGTCAAAGGCCGAAACAACGTTGACGCAGGATGACAGTCTAATGAAAGAGAGCAAATACATTGTATTCGACAGTTGTTTGATGGAAATTATAAGTATGCTGAAATGTGTGCGTTCCATTAGAGGGAATGTATGTGGGAAGCCATTGATTAATGTGACTTGTCAAATAAAAGGCAGTAACGTCAAAATAAATGCCGCCTGTAGATTAAATCATAGGTTCTCATGGTCTGCACAACCAATGCTGGGGAAAATGCCAGCAAGCAATCTACTGTGTGCAGCTGCATCACTTTTTAGTGGCTCCAATTTTAGAAAGTTAGAGGCTTTCTTTCAGTTTGTGGGACTCCATTTCATTTCTAAAGCGCTGTACTACACATACCAACGTGATTATCTGTTTCCGGCCATTAGTGATGCTTGGAAAATTGAACAATTGTCTCTAGCAAGTACATTCGAAGGCAAACGATTCAGGCTAGCCGGCGATGGACAGTGCGATAGCCCTGGATTTTCTGCCAAGTACTGCACCTACCACTTTCAGGACATGGATAGTAAGAAAATTGTGAGTTCGGAGGTCATGCAGGTAACACAATGTACATCGTCAGTGGCCATGGAGAAACTAGGATTTATAAAATCAGTGGAACATCTACAATCGAGGGGGATGCACATTGACCTCATAGCCACGGATAGACACGTTTCAATTGCCAAGACAATGAGAGAGCAGTTCCCACATATTAAACATCAATTTGATGTATGGCATCTTGCTAAATCAATCAATAAGAAAATCTCGGCTGCAGGAAAAAAAAAAAAGGTTTTGAAAGTATTTTGCAATGATCACATTCTATCACCAACCATCTTTGGTGGAGCTCAAAAACTTGTGAGGGGTCAGTGGAAATACTACTTGAAAAATGGTGGTCACTGAGGCACCACTGTACCAACGTTCACCGCTGGACAGCAAATGAACATTTCCACCAATGTGAACATGGCCCTTTGTCCCCAGAGGAGGCACGGAAGAAGAAGTGGTTGATTCCATCTTCACCGACACACAAAGCCATTGAGAGAGAAGATTGTTTTCGACAAAACTCTATCAAGAGATTTGAGAGGACTGACAGAATTCTGTCACACAGGAGATTTGGAGGTGTACCACAATATGTGCCTAAAGTACAGGCCAAAGCGCTTGCATTTTAGCTTTCGGGGCATGAAACATCGCACTCTACTAGCGGTCTTGGCCCATAACAGCAATGTCGGACGTGAACAATCTAGGACTAGGGGTAAAGTAAGGATGCCTCGCTACACTAAGATGTTTTCAAAACGAAGTAAGCAATGGGTGATCAAACCAGTCTATGATGAAATGCAGTTCGACTTTGTGAAAGGCCTTATTGTTGCTGTGTTAGAGAAGCACAGATATGGAATTTTGGACGTTTCTGTACAGAGCAGTGATCCATTGCCACCAAACATTACGGTTGTGCCATGCCCACCCGATGCACAGCTGATTGTGAAGTACAAATCCCGGTTTAAATAATTGCAATACGATTGTCTTTTTGTAAATAAATGTTATTGTACAGTGTACCTGTAAACCGAACCCCTAACTTCACCATCATGGGTGGCGAACAAGCTGGGTGTCATCTTTGAATTCTCTCTATTCACCTCACATATGTGTATGTATATATTTTTCTCATGTCTCATCTCATGTAAATGTAAATGCTGCGCACTGTTAACGGAGGGGAGGCTTGCATATTGCAAATAATAAAACAAACAAACAAACAATAAATCTCACTTTTAACTCAACTCCTGTGGTACTTTATACTTTCCCTGACCTTCCGCCAATAATTAAATGTCTCAATTTGGGCTGCAAAGCTCGCAGACAATGGTGACGAAATTGGGGCACTTAGAACGCGCCAGCCAAGCGGGCCGTGGCATTTGGGAGAGAAGCCAGTTCCCATTTGCACATTGAGGCGCACTACATAGACGGATTCTAAACTTCAAGTTCTCATAGATGCCTATACTACGTGATGTTGCAAATAAAGAATGCGAAGGACAGCGCCCAGATGAGGCCCACAAGTCGCACTGGAAGTATAAGGGTCTATTGTTTTTTGACCTTGAGACAGGGACCATGCCGAAAGAACTACATTTGAAGGGAGTGCGCAATAACGTAAGAGACGATAAGGCAGAAAATTCAGAAACTAGACCGAGTTTCAGTTTTAGGTCAGTATACGAAAAATCATTGTTAAGAGCACGGTCCGTTTTACAGACTGCATTACGAAGAGACACAATGGAAATTTCAAATATAATGTAAGTAAATCTTTACACGCTTTTATACCGGAATGAAGATTTAATGAATGGATGCATGAATAAATGAATGAATGAAGAGCTAGGAAAAGCAAGTAAAACTGTTCGTAGTGGGCACATGGGCATGCAGGTCCACTGGTCTCACCGATCTCGCTCCATGGCCCAGCCACTTTTCCCTGCACTACGGGACTGTCTCTGTATCCTTCAGCCCCTTCTCCCGGCATTTACCTTGCACTTGCCACCAGCTGGCCCTATTATTTAATTTGTATTCAACTAACCTTGTACAGCCCATCCCCATGCGCGATCAGAAAGACACCTGGCCTAGTAGGATCGTTGTCTGTCTGCCCTTGTTCCCCACCTGCCTCGTCACGCCTAGTAACACTTGAGTATAGGTGCGTTACAAATGCCATATCATATATCATATCATTCCTCACGCATGTAGACTGTCCTTTATCATTGTGTGTTGGCCTCGATTTATCTCGTTACTTTTCGCATTGATTTTAGAGACGAACATACTCCATTGAACTACCCTTGCAAGCAAATAGTTTCTGATCGGCCGTAATAAATAAAATGAGTAATATTAATGAAGTTCGGCTAGCGAGACTAATTATCATTTTTCTGTTTTCATAACAGGTATTTGATCCCTTACTGCCACTGCCATCTGTTTGAGACACCGGCGGATGGATTCTTCAGCAGACACCTGCAGCTTCGTGTCAACAACTGGAGCATGATCACCATATTATGGGACGATCGCCAAGGGCCCACATGCCCTTACGCTGTACTAGTGGCTAGAAGCAACATAACAACCTTTAGGCTGGACTAGTGCCTAGTTGATGGAACAGCCTTGCGGTTCACCGCGCTTCCAAAGTGATTCTTTTTACGAAAATGAACACCCTGTGTACCATAAAGGAACACCGCGTGACTCAAGATGAAACGGAACAGTTATTGCGGATACAGATACAAGAAACTAAATGGCTTCCGGAGTTCATATGGCAATTGCTGAATATTCTCTAAACATTTAATGTCAAATAAATGTACTTTACCAAATGTACCGTGTTGCTGTTTCATTGTAAAGTACAGTTTCATATTCCTAATTGTGGCGCGCTGTGTTGTGAGTTGATCTGTGTTGGTTTCCGGGTTCTGTGTGGAGTCGCGCATAAGACAACTGGGCGCGTTTGCCTACGCAGCACAGTAACGTCACGGGGAGAGGCGGGGAATATGAATGTTTTGATAATGTCAGGCTCAGGGGCGGGGGAATTGATTTAGTGCCGCAAAAGCAGGTCAGCCAGGGCGATCGGGGAAAAGATAGGATTATCAGAAAATGGCGGCTCCCTGGTGCTTGTTTTCGCGTGCGTTTAATGGACGAAAACTCGGGTAAGGTCCATAGGAAAGTTTTCTAAAATCGAGCCACTTAGGCTTAAAAAAAAATGGCCGACCCGTTGGGACAATAAAAATTTTTACTAGACCATGCCTTTAAGGCGGTGAACGAAAAGGATATTCGGTATAGATGGACTTTTCCATTTGGCCTGGTCTTCGAATGGGAGGGGCGCCAGAAAAGGATAACCTTGGTTCAGGAGGGGATGGATTTGCTTCACATCGAGACGGCAGATAACCTCTCTGGCTCGGAAACCCAAGGTCCAGGCAACCGGGCCAGGCCAAGACCGTGGGCGTGGAAAATGGTTGGAGAGAAAAGGAAAAAGAGTACAACGGAGGGAGAAACACAGCGAAAAGAATCGCTTAGTGAAGAAGTGAAGAAGACCTAAATGGGCCTCAGACATGAAGATGAACAGGAAGGGGTGGCGGGCCGAGGTTGGGAGACTTGGGGCTGCGGGGATGATGGGGGGGGCAAACATTTTGGGAACGGTAAGGGCGGGAATGCCCGGGTTAGGCGGGATAAGTGGACGAGAGCGAATTGTCTATTTTGGGGAGAGGGGATCAGGGGGGGATGGAGAGGGGGAAGGAGGCATCGGAACTGGGGCGATATGATAATTCACATAGGGAAGGGCGGTAGGGCTATGGCGCAGGCTAAGGATTTCTTAATGGGGAGTTCGCCCTTAAATGGGTAACTCACAATGTGAGGGGTCTGAATACCCCTCTCAAGAGGAAAAAGTTGGAGCTCTTCATTAGGAAGGAGGAGCCGGACATCATGGGGCTGCAGGAAACGCACCCAGTTATATAAAGATCAGGGGAAGTTGAGGCTTCGGGGTTTCGACCAGATCCTGCATGCTTCCAGTCAAAGCAAATCGAAAGGGGTTGCGTTGGTTATCAGAAATACAGTTGGTTTTAGAGTTGAGGAGGTAATAAGGGACAGGGAGGGTAGGTACATGGTGGTAAAGGGGAAGTATCAGGATGCCCTCCACACGATAGTAGTGGTGTATGCTCCAAATGTGGGGCAGGAACAATTTTTGCGGCGAGTACTGAAGGAACTAGAAGAACGAGCCGTGGGCCAGATTGTGCTGATGGGGGATCTTAATATTGCCTGGGACAGAGAGAAGGATAGGACTGGCGAACGGGTAAGGGGGGGTGCGGTTATGTCTAAAGACCTGAAAGATAGAATAGACAAGATGGTCTTAAGGGACTCGTGGAGAGAGCTGAAGGGGGAGGAGGAAGGCCACACTTTTCATATCGGGAGTCCACGGGTCTCAGTCGAGAATTGATTATATATGGGTTTCAGCTGGGTTACTGGGTAGGATCCGGGAAGTGAGCACAGGCCCACTAGGGATCGCAGATCATAAAACAGTGGCAGTTACTAGGGATATGGGCCGTGGGTACAAGGGACTCTGGGGCTGGAAATTTCCGGGACCCCTCCTGAGAGATCCGGAAACTCGGAGGGAAATTGAGGAGAAGATCAGGATTTTCTTTGCTATCAATCGAAAAGAGGATACCCGGGAGGATGTAAGATGGGATGCATTCAAGGCCACTCTCAGGGGGGAGCTTATAGCATTAGCCGCATGTTACCAGAAACAAATGAGGGCCTTAGAAGCACAACTAGAGGCGGAGGTGGAAGCGGCTAGGCGGAAGGTGGGAGAGACTCCATCTAGGGCAGCCATGAGGGACTACAGGAGACAATAGGGCAGCTGGAAATCCTCCAAACTAAAAAAGCAGAGAGGGCGCTCTTGGCTGTGCGACAGAAATTCTATGCTAAGGCAAATAAGGCAGACGCACTGTTGGCACGCCTCCTTAGGGGGCGAGATCGAGAAATGTTATCACAGCGCGCAAGACCACCTCAGGAGAGAGGGTTACGAGGGACGGCAACCTGCAGGAAATTTTGGTGGAGTTCTACGAGTCCCTATATGCCTCGCAGAACCCCCAGAGTGAGTTGCAGGATGGTTTCCTGGGGAGGGTGCACTTGCCTAGCATTGGGAGGGAGGCCAGTGAATTCCTTAATCAGAAAAATACAGAACAGGAAGTGCGCGGAGTAATTAGGGCTTTACCGGCAAACAAGGCCCCTGGCCCGGATGGGTACACGGCAGCCTTTTATAAAATGTTTGCATCACAATTAGCCCCACACTTGGCATCTCTGTTTAACACCTTCCGACAGACGGGTAGGATCGCCCCGTCCATGGAGGAAGCTAAGCTAACTCTGATACTTAAGCCAAATAAGGATCCAGAAGAGAAAACGTCCTATAGACCCATAGCGTTAATGTCATGATGCCTGCCCCCGGGCATCCGGACCAAGCCCCGGGAGCAGGCATCCAGATATTTATTAAAACCCCAGCAGCCCCGGCTAGGGGCTGTCTGGGTTCAGTCCTGGCGCCTTAGGCACCAGGCTCATAATAGAAATCAGTCCTGGCGCCATATGCGCCAGGCTCATAGACATTACTTACCTCATGCAGACCATGCTGCAACTGAATCCAAGCCAACGTGAGGCTTGGATGGGAACTATTTTGTTACTATTTTGTTACAGGGACTATTTTTTACTCGGGTGTGGTTCTGGGGAACTTCTTACCTGGAACTACTTTGGAGGCTATTTAAACCACGCCCGATCAGCAACACACGCTTCGCGTTATTCTGCATCCAGCAGCATAACGCTAACCGTGCCTGCAGTCAGCATCCAGTCTTCAGCCACGCCCGTCTCGAATCCAGAGCTCCTAGCAAAAGAAGAAAGAAGAAGGAAAGGTTAGAACACCGACATTTTTTCAATCCTTACCTGATTCCGGATCCATCACGTCTTCGAACTTGAAAAGGACATTATTTCTGCACGCGTCGCATCGCCAGCTGCAGCGCCGCGCCATACTCACCAGTCCTCACAGCATTTTTCGATTCCGCGCTGCCTCCATCATTTTCTTCGCTGAACTCCAGCACCTGGGGGAAAACAAAAGAAACAACAAGGTGAGCCAAGAAAGCCGACAAATACAATCTCTTACCACCATAGGCTTACCTGATTTACCACCAGAGGCATTACCCTTTAATACGCCTCATCTTCATTTGCCGCACCTATAAAGGGAGAAAACAACAAGTTAAACTCATGCAACTTTTACCGGACAGTGTTGGGTAATACAGATCTTACCTGAACGCCAGCAGCTGTCTCCAGGCAATATTATTTTGAACCAGTTGCAATTCAACAAGGGAATGGAATAAGAGTAATCATCGGACATATTGAACTCTTTGAACTTTATAAAACCTGGAGTCAATATTCTTCTGGAACTCCTCCAGCACCTTCAAACCAGTGAAGTAACTGGTATCTACGCGCCCCTGCATGCCATGCAGGATGGAGAGCTCATCATTTGAAAACATAAGGTGAGGTTACTAAAAGGGGATATCGGAGATGACAAGAGGGGAGTACGAGAACAGTGGGAGGGGGCCATCACTAAAATCCATGGGTGGCTTAATCCCTTTCTCTACTTGCAGGAGAATACTTCTACGAATCAAGCAGATGAGATTAGGCGGGCCAGTCCACTACGCATCACGTTGGTGGAGACCGCAGCTGTCTGGGTCCGATGGACGCCCCTGTGGGAACCAGGTGAGCATAACAGTTAATAAATATCGACGCCAAGATATATACAAAGATTTTAGCGAGCAGACTTGAAATGTTTCTCCCTCGGTTGATACACCCTGATAAAGCAGGGTTCGTCAAGGGCAGGTAAACATCAGATAATATTAGGCAGGTTGCCCACCTAGTAGAAAAAGCACAGAGAACAAACACTCCTGCGGCCCTATTGGCCTTGGATGCTGAAAAGGCATTTGACCACATGGAGTGCTCTTTTCTGTTTCGGGTGATGGAGAAAATGGGAGTCCAGGGGGAATTCTTTACGATGGTTAAAGCTAATTATCAGACCCCTTCCATTAGATTGGCGGTGAATGGGACAACATTGCGGCTGATGCGCTTACAGAGGGGAACAAAACAAGGCTGTCCGCTATCTCCCCTACTTTACGCAATATACCTGGAGCCTCTTTTACAGGTGTTTAGGGAGGCAGAGGAAATACGAGGCATCCCCTTTGGAGTAGAGCAGCAGAAAGTGGTGGCATTCGCAGATGATATGCTACTCGCCTGGACATCCCCGGCTGCTTCGATCTTGGCAAGTACGAACTTGTTGAGGTCGTTTGGGAAAGCCTCGGGACTAAAGGTTAATGTTAGTAAATCCAAACTTCTAAATCTAACGCTGAAGGCTCCAGAGCGGGATGATTTGAGGGCGACCACTCCATTCATTTGGAGCCCGGGGGGAGTGTGGTATTTGGGGGTGCGGATAACAGCACACCTGACCGGTTGGTACTCGGCCAATTATCCCTCTCTACTGAGGGAAATTAAAAGAAATTACCAGAGATGGAAAACCTTTACGGTTTCCTGGCTCGGGCGGATAGCCGCGATTAAGATGGTCACTCTCCCGCACCTGTTATATTTTTTCCAGGCAATTCCTCAACCGATTCCACCGGGGTTTTTTAAGGAGTTGGGCTCACTGACTAACGAATTTCTATGGGAAGGGAAGTGCGACACCACTTGCTTATGGCACCCAGGGGCCTGGGGGGCTGGCACTACCGAATTTTAGACAGTATTATGAGGCGGCGCAATTGCGGGTCATTAGGGAGTGGCTGAGGGGTGAGGTTAATGAGCAAGGCAAGTTGTGGGTGAGGATGGATCGAGCTGTGGCCCACCGCGATCTGGCAGAGGTGTTGTGGTTGCCCAAAAAGCACAGACCTCGACACTTATATGAGAGCTCCATTACCAAACTTATGGCGGACGTATGGGTAGACTAGTGGGATCCAGGGGAATCACTTCCTTTCCTTCACCATTTACTCCTTTTTTTGGCAATGGGGAATTTACCCCGGGCCTGGAGAAGGGAGCGTTCAGGCAGTGGCAGGAAGAGGGCTGCAGGAAATTGTGTGATATGTTTCGAAACAGGGAGATACTGTCTTTTGAGGAGTGCAAGCGGAAGTTCGCTATACACGAGACAGAAAGTCTAAGGTATGCACAAATACGGTATTGGGTGTTACAACCTGAGACTAGAAAAGGAGCTACCAGGGAACCGACCTACTTTGAGAGCTTTCTCCTGTCCAACGATGGATCTATTCTGTATAAGATTCTAGAAGGTGGGGTGCAGAAGATAGGTGGCCTTATATGTAGGATTGGGATCAGTACTTGGGAAGGGAATTTAATAGGGCAGATTGGGAAAGATTGTGGAGGAAAATACCAAAACTGGCAAAAGCTTCTCAACTGCAAGAAATATGGTACAAGGTATTGCTCGGGTGGCATTATACACCAGCCCGTCTACAGAGAATATATCCGGAATCCTCGGGGAAATGTTGGAGGGGTTGTGGGATGGTAGGGACGGCGGTTCATGTCTGGTGGGATTGCCCTAAAATATAACCATTCTGGAGGGAAGTCCGGCGGGCGCAAGATCAGGCCTTTGGCCCAGGGGATGGGAGGACTCCGGCCCAGATCCTCCTAAGTGTCAGGGGTGTCACTGGGGTGGGAGAACCTAAGACAAGGGAAAAAGCTAAAGCGATACTGACATTGGCAGCTATGATGTTAATAGCCCAACGATGGAAAAGTTCCGATGTCCCCATGCTCCAAGACTGGCTGCGGAAAATTTGGGAACTTGTGGCCCTGGAATGGACAACATACGCTATGGACAATAGGATCCAGAACTTCGCCGTAGAGTGGGGGGGAATTAATGACTTTCCTTAAGGATGACTTTAGGGCGATGTGGTGTCCGCAGCGCCTGAAACTGTTAGAACTGCAATGAACGGGGAGGGTGAGCATGGACTGCTTGATATTGTCTACAAAGGGATGGTCCGATACCTCGGGGGAAGGGAGGGTTGGGTTTTGGGAGGGGAAAGTTTTCATTTTTTTCTTTTCTTCATAGTGTTGTAAAATTCAATAAAGAGAAGTTTTAAAAAAAAAAAATCAAAAAAATAAATCAAACCCAAATCAAATGTAAATCATACATGGAGAAAACAAATATATGAACCCCATGATGAACAGATGATAACAAAAACAAAGAGAAACAGAGCTATACAAAGAACATTGTTGATCACATTTTAAGATCATTATTTAATCAAAATGTCTCTCTTAGTGATCGAAGTGAGGGGAAATGGTTGGGAGCGGTGTTCCACTACTTTCACTCACTGGAGTAGTATTCCCAGGGGAGTCTGTACACAATATAAAGGTCTTACCTAAAACACAAATCCCTTTCGGCTTACAACAACCAGGGTCCTGCCTGCATGCTGCCAGAATGTGTAGAACCCATTTTGATCACTATGATTGGTTCCCAGAGGGCCGTGTGACTGATGCTTTATTTGAAAGTCATTTTGTATGCCACATACTGCATTCACAGAGTACCTTTTCACAATCTAAGGACTCTGCATACAGCTCCCAGGACCCTGCCTGCATCCTGCCCGAACGAGTGGAAGCCATATTGAACACTGTGAATGGCTCCCCGGGGGGTCATGTGACAAACCTCCTCCCTTGTTTTTGATTCTCTCCGAGGGATCAGTAGCTGAGGGCCAAAAGCTATGAAGGGCAGAGGGTCAGATCCCCTTCCAATGCTAGGACTTTTCTGCACTCACCCTTCGCCAGACTCGACTCATGCTTCTATGCATAGGCATCCTTTGACCACATTACTCCATTCACAGCAGAGATCTTCTTACCTTGACGAAGCAGGGGGCATCCCTGTTTCAGACTTGTTAATTGCCTGTTGGATTGGACAGAGTCTGTGATAGGTTCCATTCACTTTCTGACACTCACAGGGCTCCACCCTGCTGGCTTTTATTGGCCCAAGGTATTTTGCTGTTATAAGGGGATGCATCAACTTTGAGCTAGCCCTCCCCTCATTAATGAGGAATCAAAACTGCGCTAGAATATTCATTTTTCTTATTGTTCTCTGAATGGACATAAGATAGTGATGAGAATTACATATTCAGACATGTAAAAAACATTCTGAATCCAGAGATATCAGTTAGGTTTCTATTACTTCATGCATAACAGTCAATAAAATATGCAAATGTACTGATCAATCATACATTTTAATATATATCGTTTAGCATGAATATGATTCTCCACTTCCTGCTGAATTCAGGTTAATCTTTGTTTTTCAAATGGACAAACACTTGTGAAATTATAACTAAAATCACTTTTCCCACTTGTCCTCTTTGAATGCTCACTTTTAGACAGACATCTGTTATATATATATTAGCATATTTGAATTTAAACTGTATTTAGTCTGCCCCTGTCAACAGAGATGATCTGATAAGAAAGACATTCTGTTGAACAAAGGAATCCTTTCAATAGGCTGCTTAATAGAACAGACACATTCTTCATTGTGCCTCATTTTCTGTCAACATTAAAAGTTGATGATCTTCCTTAAGCATCTCCTTATTTCAAATTGTGAATAATGATCGACCAGACACAGAAATATTTTACTTTCAGATAAGCCTCAAAATACAAGCCCCGTGGATTTGGCCTGAAACCCCAATAAAATGCATGCCTTTAGATGTATTTTTTGTAATTTGGTAACAGGGCCTTATCTTAAGTACACCCAAATGGGCCCATTTAATCTTTCAACCATGGATCAAATTGGCATTTATGGGTCACAAAAAAGCAGAATTGTGCATAAAACAGATCTCTTGAGTTCAAACTAAGTTGGCAAGTACTATGTTACATGTAAAGAGGAAATGTTCTCTGAGTCGATTTTACCTGTAATAACAATCTAATAAAATGTAAGCCTATCAAATGATTTAACTCGATTTATCAGATGCTAAGAGTAACACTCTTTCAGACACTGTGAAGATATAATCCATAGTGGTTTGAGCCTTCTACCTTCTTATGACCAGTTTATGAGTGCGCTTCATTACCCACAGCTCTGCCAAGATTAAAACCAGAGTCTACCTTCCTTGCATTCTAAAGAGTCATGCATGTTCTATTTAAAATATTACACATTGGGTAGGAGCAAGATGGCCGCCGGACTGGGTGCACTGTAAAAAGTGTACTCTTGACTCACCCAACCCGCTGGGGTCACCCACACCCACCTCACCTTTCACGAGCCCCAAGAACTAGGAGAGCTACAACCCACTCATATGCTCTGCCACAACCACTAAGCTCAAGGACCAACTACAGCAGCTGCCCTCCCCGTGACCCCCAATGTACTGTAGCTGACCCCCCTGATTCGAGATGCTCCCCTCCCCGATCCCCTACACTGTTAAGTTGGACAATTTGGTTTTACATTTGTTCGAATTTGCTCCCCTTTTTGTCTCACTATGACTTGATCGATGTATACAGCAGCACTTAATTGTAACCAAAATATTAATAAAAAAATCTTGTTGAAAAAAAAAAGTGTGCTCTCACCTTGGAGGGAAATTGGAGTAGGCGGTGCCCGGCGGTTTGATGCTGTAGTCGGCCAGCCAGCAATCTGGGAAACTGAGCTCTCTCCCCGCATCGGCTGCCCAGAGGGGAGAGCGGCTGGGGAATCCCCCATGCAGCACAGGCAGTGAGGATCGCCTAGCGCCCGCAGCGGCCGCAAGAAGAGGGTCAGAGGAGTGTTGCGCCCCTGCCTGAAGTGTGGAGCGCATCAAGGAGATTGCAGAAACAATTTGGTGACCCTTGGTAGTGAAAGGCACCCCCGCCGCTGGGGCAGGGAGCCAGGGGGGCTGGCTGGTCGGCCCATGGATCCATTGGATCCATTGGAGAGGAGCAGGAAGGCCTGTGCTTGAGAAAAGGAGCTACTATGGGGTCCTCCCCTGACCCTGCAGTGCGGGATGCAGCTGCTGAGTGCATTGCCCACCACCTGGTCGCCCGAAGACTGAGAACCCCAGTGAACATTGTGGTCAGGAGGCCCTGCTGCAGAGCCCCTGCAGGAAGCAGGGGGTGGCTAGAACACGGGAGCCTGGACCCGCTGTGTTGGACTGAGCTGGAGTTGAGACAGACCTGAACCCCAGGAGTGTAAAGGGACAAAGCTGGTGTGAGGCCTCCCCTCTCCCTCTGCACTAGGTGTTTGGGGGAGCTCGGGCCTGGTGCTCAGTGGAGGCCGCAGGACTGGGAGGAGCTGCAGGGAGGCTGAGGGGCTGGGAGTCTGTGGTATGGCATGGAGGGCAGCCTGGACCAGGAGCACTGCACCCAAGGAGGATTGCAGGAAGATGAGAGGAGAGGAGGCTTTTGAGGAGAGGAGGTACAGTGCAGGCTGCAGACATACGTACAGATCATCTGGAAGCCCGCAGTCCTGTGTGCACCACGCAGGGGCAGAGAGGGGACCTAGATGCAGGTGCAGAGGCTGCAAGGCACGGGGACACTGCCAGGATACAAAAGGGGCAGAGGGGGAGCCCACGCCTGCCTAAACCACATCTTGGGAGCCTACTGAAGTCAAATAGGTTCCTGCTCTGCGGGAGGGGTGACTCCATCAAGGAAAGAGCTGGCAAGTGGAGCAAAGTCTGCAGGCAAAGGCGGAGTTAGTGGTCCCAAGGTAAGGACGGTGAAAAAATAGTGCAGGGACCCCTCGAGGAACAAGTCCAAAGATATGTTGCCCACTCCCAAATCCTCGAGGAAAACCCAAGTTGGCAACCTACAGAAGCTATGGAGGAAGGAGGGGGAGGGGAGCACACCCCGATGATCAAGGCTCCCCAAGAGTTAGTGAGTCAGAGGGCCTGACTCCCCCTTCGGGACCAAGGGGGTAAAAAGGAAGCATTCAGACAATGTTTCCAGGAATTCAGCGATAAAATCACGGAAAAGCTCCAATCGCAACTAAGCAATATACAAGCAGAACTGTCCCAGTCGCTGCAGGAGGTGCAAGGTGACATTGCTTTCATAGGGAAATGGACCGACGTGGTGGAAAATGCCCTGCAAGACCTAGCGGAGGACACTCGGAAAATGGATGTCTTGGTAGAACAGCTGGAGAGGGTCACGCAGAACCTGGAAATACAGAGTGAGGATCTGGAAATTCGGTCACAACGATCCAATATAAGAATAAAAGGTGTGGTGGATAAGTAGCTGTGGGAGACAATGCAGCAGGCCTTGACAGACCTACTGGAAATGGAGAACTGGTCCGAGATACAGCTGGATTGAGTACACCGAGTGAGTGTCAGGGCTCATGATGTGGTGTTGGCTCTGCAGCAATACGGCCAGAAGGAGCGGATTCTACTGGTAGCCAGGAAGGCTGGCCCGATAAAGATCAAAGGGTCGGAGATTCAGTTATACCAAGACTTAGCAAAGTGCACACTGGGGAAACGAAGAATGATGGGCCCGGTGTTCAGGGCCCTGGTGAAAGCTGAAATACAAATGGAAATTTCCTTTTAGCCTCTTATTTTCCTGGGAAGGGAGGCAACATGGAATCACCACCTGTGAGGATGGCTTGCAGAAATGGAAGACTACACTCAGGATCAGAGCAGAGCGAAAAGAACCTGTAAAGAGGAAGTTGTGGGAGTGGACGGTGGTCCAGGCAAATGGACAGAAGAAAAGGGATTTGACAGACTGCCTGGCAAGGGAGGCGCCTCAGAGGGGAGGGGCTGCAAACTTTGCAAGGGTTTCCCCGTAAGGACAGAGCCATGGAGAAGCTGAGGGCCCAAAAAGGCTGGGTGCTGCTGGAGGGAGCGGGAGAAGGACATAAGGGAGCACCAGGAGAAGGCGAACTAAAGTATGTACATCTTGGTGTGTTTTCATGGGTCTTCGTGTACCCGCACTATTTACCTCATGGTTATTCCGACGGCTCAATTCCCATGGCTTGTTGCCTGGGGTATCGGTAGGATGTTTGATCCTTCCTGGGGATTGTTGGGGGAGAATTGGGATGGAGAGTGGGGGTGAAAAGGGAGAGGGGGCGAGGGATAAGGGGGAAATTTGGATAATTCGGGGGGGGTTTAATTTACGAGAGGCACAGACACCAGGTCAATGTTCAAGCTAATCACTTTTAACATCAGGGGGCTTAACTCTCCAGTTAAAAGGAAGAAAGTGGAGCAATTCCTGAGGAGGTTAAAACTGGGCTGGGTGGTGCTACAGGAAACACATATATGGAAGAGAGACAACAAATAAACTTAAGTTTAAGGGCTTTCTGCATACACTCCAAGCCAATGCCCAGGGGAAGAGAGGAGGGGTTCTCATAACCATCTGGGAACTGCTGGGCTTAAATGTTACTGCCACCGAAGGGGACGCTGAGGGCAGGTATATCATGGCAAACATTTGGCGGGATTGGGGTACATACACCCTGGTGTCGATTTACACCCCCAACACAGGGCAGGGTTGGTTTCTGCGGTCTGGTCTGGCTAAAGTTGAGAGATTTGCAAAGGGGTGCATAATTCACGTGAGGGATTTTCATGTGGCATTAGACCCCCTTAAGTACAGTAGTGCGAAGATATACCACAACCTAGTGGCACCCTCTCAGAAGTTGAAAGAGCGCATGGAGCAGCTATCCCTAGTGGACTCATGGCGGGAGAAGCATGGAGAAGGGAGGAGATACACATTTTTCTCCCATGTGCACAGGTCTTTCTCAAAGATTGATTATATTTGGCTGTCTAGACCCCTGCTAGGAGAAGTGAAGGAGGTGGACCTGGGGGCTATAGCGTTATCAGGCCATGCACCTAATATAATCACAAACCGCCAGGAAGGGGGGCAGGGCTTTGGAAATGCAGAGTCCCAGAACATCTCCTCAAAAACTGAGTGATCTGTGAGGACCTGCGGGACAAGAATAGGGAATTCTTTCATCTTAATGGGACGCAGGGAGCACAGGAACAGATTGTGTGGGATGATTTAAGGCTACTATGAGGGGGGAACCGATTCCTAAAAAAAGCCCAGAGAGACAAGCAGCTCAACCAGCTACAGGTAGAGCTGGAGAATAGACTGCAGCAGGTCATGGAGAAAATGGAGTAGGATTCGGGAAACACGCTTAGAAAAGAATGTATGCAGATTAAGGGCCAGTCAAACAGGGTGGAGCAATCCCTCCTGTATTTGCAACAAAAGTACTACATCAAAAGGGAAAAAGTGAAAAAGGTGGACCGGTTACTGGCGAGGCAGATGAGGAAAAAGGAAGCTTCCAGGACTATCATGAAAATTAAAACGGGACAGAAGGGGGAAAGCTCCTCCTCCAGTGATATTATAGACGCCTTCATAGCATTCTATACAGCCTTATGCTCCACCGACTTGCCCAATGAACATGCTCAAGAGGTGTACCTGTTGGGATGTCCCCTGCAGAAGATTACTACTGGGGAAAGGGAGGAGTAAGAGGTGGATATCTCCTCCGAGGAAGAGCAGGCTGCAATCGTTTCTCTGCCAGGTAGCAAGGCCCCTGGGCCAGACGGTTTTCCTGGTATTTTCTATACAGCATTTAAGGAAGTGCTGATCCCAATCCTAGTCGCTCTCCAACTTCTTTGGGAAATCCGGATGCATTGCCCCATCGATAGAGGAGGCAAAAGTGGTGTTGCTGCCTAAACCTAATAAGAACATCACACAGTGTGGGTCATATTGTTTCATTGCTTTGTTTAATACCTAGGCAAAAATGTATACTCAGATACTGGCATCTCACCTGGAAAAGCTACTCGTCCATTTGATTAACTCTGATCAGTCAGGATTTGTCAAACACTGGCAAACATTTTCCAACATGCGACGAGCCTGTCAGTTAATAGAGAAAGCCAACATAACTAACACCTATGAAGACATCATGAAGTAAGACACAAACAACAGGTTCAAGATTGGTTCTCAAAAGACATTGGCCCTCATTACGACCCTGGCGGAAATCGAAAAACGATGGCGGAAATGCAATACCGCCATCGAATAGCGCTCGGTGCGATTATGACCCGTCACCGTAAAGTACGATGCCATTAGCGACACCGTAGTGAACGCCAACGCTAACTGCACCAAGTACGCGCACGCGCGCCATGCAAAACCGTAATTACCACCATGGCGCAACGGTACGCGAATTCTGACCCTAGCGGACATTTACCTAACGCCATCAAGCATGGCGGAAAGTACCATTCCGCCATGGTGAGAATTACGGCATCGCGAACCAACCGTAAATGGCCCTACTGAGTGCCTGTACAACACTCCCTGCCCACATTGCACAACTCCTCGTAGGTGCAATGAAGTCACACAATGCAACCAGTGAAATGTACAAGTCACCCATGCATGCCAACGAACAAATGAATGTAGGGGCTCCAAGTGCCTTGTGAGTGGCCATCCATATTTGGCATGTCACCATTGCCGTACTGATGCAGCACAGGCATGTGAAGGTTCAAGTACAGCAATATGAACTGAAATATGAGACAAAACAACAACAGGCCCCCATCGCTTGACACCAGTGTAAGGCAACATTCAAAGCAGTATCCTGAGGGAGACTGCACCAGCCCTGTACTCTTGCCAGTAAACAAACCAACCATCAGCATAAGCATGTACCACACAAGTTGGCAGAGTGACTGAGCAGTCAGGCTCATCTCAAGAGGGGCCAATGGGAGCTGCAGGGCACAGATGGCACGAATACAGAAGCTATTCCAATGGACATGACCTCAGTCTCCCTCCAAGAAACGCACGCAAACAGAGGCACCTGTGATCATCCATATTCTGATAATCACATCATTCCACCAATCCACCTGGCTGACCGGCATCTGTTACACAAAAGCTAATCCCCCGCCCCTGAGCATGACAACATCAAAGCAGTCATAATGGCAGCCCCTATCCCTGACCTCACTGGGCTTCGTAGGCAAACGTGGCCAGTACAGTACCACGCAACTATACTCAGAAGCCGGAACCCAATGCAGATCTTCTCACAATACATCGCTCCACAAATAGGAATATGCTACATTACCTGCAAAGAATAACGCTACACGGTCAATATCAGAATAAAAATTTAATGCACAACAAAATCACCAAGCCCATACAGCTATTAGGTCATGAACTCCAAAATATATTTCATTATTGTGGGCTGCATCCGCAATAAATGACCAGCTTCTTCTTGTGTGACGCCCTGTTCCTTCATGGTACACAGGGGCTACATTCACGTTCAAAAAGGCAACATGGAAGCGCCTAGAACCACAGGGCCGTCCCATTAGGTAGGCACTAGTCCAGCTGAAAGGTCGATATGTTGCTCCTAGCCACTAGTACTGCGTAAGGGCATGTGGCCCATTGGCGATCGTCCCATAAGATCGTAATGGTGCTCCACTGATTAACTCGAAGCAGCAGGTGTCGGGAGTAAAAGCCATCTGCAGGAGTGGCATACAGATGGCAGCGGCAAAAGGGGAGGAGATACCTGTCACCCAAATGAAATGAAAAAGAATAGTATGGGCATCAGAACCTCATTTGAATTACTCACTTCAATGATCACACTAAATCTACAGCCATATGCATGCTAGGCCACTCAAAAGGATTATTCCCACCCAAAAATCACTTGCGAATCATAACTATATAAATCGAGGTGAAAACACTATTACAAACGAGTCTTCGTGTGCATGCGTCTGTTAAAACAGAATCCATTAGATGGGATTAGTAACGTGCATAGACAAGTGTTTGAAGGCGCGTCGAGACAGGGAGGGTTCAACAAGGGCAGATAGACGATGGTCCCACTATGGCAGCTCTGCATCACATAGCGCAGGGGAAGTGGATAGATTCCAAAAAGCCATGTACATGGCAAACTCTCAATTAAATCATCTGTCCATGCATCCATACATCATTCCCTCATCCCGGTATGAAAACGCCTGATTATTTACTCACATAACATGTGAAATTTCCATTGAGTCTGTGCGTAATGCAGTCTGCAAAATCCACTGTGCTCCAGCCCGGAATTCCAGTGTTGTGAAGTAACATGTATTTGGGAACGTCCTGCCTTATCGTCCACTACGCTATTGCGCATCCCATACTATTCATATCAATCATTGCATTCTCGCCATGGCCCCTGTCCGAAGGACATTAAACAATAGAACGTTATATTTGCAGTCAGACCTGTGGGCGTCTCCTCGCCGCTAGCTGAAAACCGAAAGCGCTGTCCTTCGAATTCCTCATTTGCAACATCACGTCGAAAAGGCATCTGTGACCGCTTGAAATCACAAATTCATCCATGTAGTGCGGCAGTGTGTGAAAATGGCAACTGGCTTCACTCACAAATGGGACGCCACGCCCGTCGGTGAACCTCGGTACAGTGCTGCATGAGGGTCCACCGTTAATCGAGTACTACATTCCACTGACCCTTCACAAGTTTGTTCGCGACTGCAAAGATAGTATGTGAAACAATGGGACCATAGCAGAATGAACATATAAACCAATATTTCACTGCCATCGGGATTAAATACATGATTGTAATAGCAAGATGCCATGCGTCAAATTGCAGCGTTGTGTGCGGGACGTGCTCGCCCAAAGGGGATTGCAGCTTGCACAGGTGGAATGAATCACCACAGGTGGAGGCTATACAGCCTGAAAACACATAAATTGCACACCCAACCCCCTCCCACAACCACACCCACTTCAAAATGCTACCGGCAGGACTAGCGATGTTGGCCCTGGGGGACCTGATAGCACTGCAAGTACTCCAACTTCAAGAAGAAGACGAACACCAACTACTACAACAACCGGCCGCACAGAGGAGACGCAGGAGGAGGAGGAGGGCAAGGCAGGGCCAGCAAGGCCCACCAGCACAGCCACTACCACCACGCAGGCAGCTCGCAATCCCACGCCTCCGAGCTCATCCGTTCAACCTCACTGATGAGCAGATCCACACCCTCTACCGTTTGGACCGGGACACCATAACCGCCATTGTGGACATGACACACGCTGACCTTGTCAGCATGATAGATACCCCAACCGCCATCCCACCCCTACTGAAGGTGGTGTCTGTACTCCACTTCCTGGCCACAGGCACCTACCAGCACACAGTCGGACAGTTGCATGGCATTTCACAGCCACTGTTGTCACGGACACTATTGCAAGTGCTCGATGCCCTCCTGAAGCACGCAGACGACTACATCTCTTTACCACGCTCGGAGCATGAGATTACAAACACAAAAGTGGGATTCCATGCACTTGCCGGCATACCGGGTTGCATTGGTGCCATCGACTGCACCCATGTGGAATTGGTTGTCCCACATGCCATGGAGGTCCAGTACCGCAACCGAAAACAATATCATTCTCTTAATGTACAAATGGTGTGTGACTCCAACAGGATCATTACACATTGTTGTGCCCGATTTCCTGGATCAACCCATGATTCTATGGTCTTGAGGAACTCTACAATACCACGCTACATGGAGCGACACGCAGGGAACAGATCCTGGCTACTCGGTGAGTCTCATTTCATGAATGATAATGTGGGGTATGTGATGCGGCAATGACCTGGCAGGAAGGGGGGGGGATGCGTACGTAGCAATGTCATTCCACAAACATCCTTTATTGTCCACATACAGGTGATGCCGGGTATCCACTGAAGAGATGGCTCCTTACACCACTCCGGAACCCACAGAACCAGCATGAGGAGGACTACAACCATGCCCACTCACGTACCCGTGTAGTCATAGAACAGGCATTCGGCCTACTGAAGGCTCGTTTCCGCTGCCTCAGCAGGTCTGGCGGGGCACTCCTGTACCGCCATGAGAAGGTTGCAAAGATGGTCATGGCATGTGTCATGCTACACAACATGTGCGTACGTAGAAATGTGCCCATGCCCCCTGACGCAGAACTGCAAGCACCTGAAGATGGTCATGATGAGGGTGGGGATGTGGCAGCACCTCAAGGAGTCCGCGAGGCACAGGAGGCCCATGAAATTCGTCAGAATATCATAGATTCATGCTTCTAGCACTCACGCCTGGTGGCTGATACATGGACACGGGACTTGTGGCACTGTGTGTGTCTGGAACATGCACAATATGGACTGTACGCCTATAAAGGCCTCGTACACAAAGATCAATGTCCACACATCTCATTGGATGATTGTGAAATGTTTATAGCATATGTGAAATTATGTTACACACCCCATCGACCCGCCACCCAAGAAAGCCCAACACACCCCCTCCACCCTCCTACCTCCCCCCCGAACACCAGTGTCCAAAGATGCTCATTGTCAGTGGGCAGACGCTATTGCAAGCCCCCTCTCCGGGTATCAGGGGCACCCCTGCCTGTGGAGCGCAGGTTCCTCCCAGATCTACGTTGGGGGCTGCCCTGGACGGAACTTGCAACGGATGATGTCTCTGCCTGCTCACGTCCATGCATGTCCCTAAGGGTTTGTGATAGCTCAGTGAGCACACGGCGCACAGCGGCAAGTTCAGCACATACGTCTTTGGACGTCGCATGCAGTTCCCCCCTCAGGCTCTCGGTGCTTCTCTCCATTTGTACCCTCAGGCTCTCGGTGCTTCTCTCCATTTGTGCCCTTAGTGTCTCAGTAGATGTTTCTATGGCTGCCTTAGTACCCCCACATTCATCAGCATGCTCCTTGAGGAGCGTGGCCAGTTGCTGCTGTTGCACGATCACCTGGTCGAGGGACTGTTGCCTCTGCTGGGCCATGCCCATTTGCGGTGGTGTCACAGAGGGGCTGATCACCTCATGTTGCCTTGCCACAGGGCTTGTGGGGGATGGCCAGTCGTCGTCTTGTGGGTGCCCCTGCGTGGTATCCTCATGGTGTACGGGATGAAACGAACAGGGGGATTGAGACAGGCCATGGATGGATCCTACATCGACAGCACCGTTTTCTGTGTCGGACCATGCTGCCATTAATGCAGTGTCACCTATGGTGCTGCTGCCACCAGAAGCAGTGCCTTCTGTGGCATCCATTGGGGGGACCTGTGGTGCTGCTGTTGTGGGCATGCTGGCTGCTGGGGTGCCTGTTGAAGTCCCCTCCTGTGTGCTGCCACTTGATTTGTGCTGCTGCCGTGTCTTGATCCGTGCAGCTGAGGTGGAGGGTCTTTGGCCGTTGGTCTTGGCCCTCTTTGCAGGTGTGCTGGTAGGGGTGTTCTGAAGCTCGTCGTTTGAATCGGACCCTGTGGTGAAGTAAAGGAGGGCGAGCGTTATTTATGGGTCTGTGGAAATTGGAATGGCAATGTATCACATGCATTGGGGTGGTACCTGAGGGTGATTTGGGTCAGGGCCTTGGAGGTGGTTTCATTTTTGTGTGGATTGAGGATGCAGTTGTTTTGCAGCCTGCAGTTAGGGTGTGCATGCTGCACGTGTAGAGGGTGTTTTTAGGATTTTTAATTATTTATGTATTTAATGTGACTTTTAAAGTGCGCTATCAGGCCAATGTATGTGGACGTTCTCCTGGACATGTGTTTCTGTTGCACTATGTGGACACATGGTACTTCACATGATTGGACATTGTGGATTTAGCATTGTTTTATTTGGCCCACCTACCTGATTCTTCGGATGTCTGCACTCCTTTCTCCATCCCTCCGACTCCCTCTATACTCTCCATTCCAATGGTGGAGGCACAGATTTCTTCCCAGGGGGTCAACTTGATGGGTGATTCCGATCCTCCCCCGGTAGCTGTGGCAATGTTACGGTTGGCGGATAGTATGCTCCGTACGCGTATCCGCAAGTCGTCCCATCGCTTTCTGCATTGCTGTGGGTTGCGGGGTGCGGTCCCCACCGCACTTACCCGCTGTGCCACCAGGGCCCATGTGGCCTTCTTGTTCGCAAGTGCCGTCCTGGTCATTTGCGTCGAGAAGACGACGGCAGCATTCTCCTGGAGGGTCTCTGTGAGCACGGTGAGTTCCTCATGGGAGAAGTGGACCTGCCGCTTGCGGTCGCACGCTTTTTTCGCAACTTTTCCCATTTTGATTGTTTTCACTAGGGTGACTAACGGGTTGGGATGTGTCTCAGGGTAGGATTTTTAATGGTTGTGTTGAGATTCTGCTTTTATAGGTGTACGGCGTGCTGTTTCCCGTACCGGCCCCATGTTTTTGCTTCCGTTTCCGTATATTTACGGTCACCGTATTTTGCGATTACCGCTCATTACGGTGACCGCTATGATGGGTGGCGGAATTGCACCTAGGGCGCCGTACGACGGCGGTGAGGGGCGTTTTGGGGACATTTCCGCCATCGCGGACTTTGCACTTCCGCCATGGCGTAGTGCTCGTGCCCGATGGGTCAGAATTAGCCGCACTTTACTCCGTCGTGCAATGGCGGAAACGTTATTTACGCTATGGCGGTCAGGTCAGTTACTTTCCGCCAGGGTCGTAATGAGGGCCATTAACTTAAAAGTCAGGGTGGAGTAAGGCCTAACTTACCCTATGCTAAGGTGGGCTTTCTCTACCTAAAGAAAACTAAGGATAGTCTGTGTCCGGAAGTCCAAATCAAAAGTCTGTGTGTCCAAAACCTATACTTACCCTCACAACTAACTGTATACAATGTAAAGGGATGTCAGCGTCAAAATGAATAGTGGTCAAAATAAAGTTGTGAGATTCTTCAAGCTCCTAGCTTGCAATCATCTTTCCTTTCCCAAATTCAAACCAGTTCACAATGTATCGGGGTTCCTTTCGCCAAGAGTTCAAATCTTCCAGCTTTTCAAAACAACACAGTTCATTGGTACACTTCCCATCTCTTATTAACATTACCTTTCACTAATTTACATAAATTATTCTTGTTTCTTCACTTCAAAATCACTTGACTGCTGCAAAGCATAAGCTTCTTTATTGACACTTTCACTGGCTCTTTCCATAAAGGGGCACTAGGACTAGGAGCAGTTGTCAGACCACACGGTCCACCCATTACAGGTCATGCAACTAATACCCCTATGCACTTTGCTACAATTTGCTACACTTTCTGTATTCTTTTGGCACTTGCCAATGCAGATTTCCTCTCAAACTGCAGTTCTTTGAACTCCTTTAACTTCAATACTCAGTTTCTAATCTCATACCTTTCTTGCTTTTCTCTTAGCTTTCCCAACACTGGTGTCTCAAACAATTCATTTGGGTCGTATCTGCTGCTTGCACCACTTTGCTTTCATTCCATTCACAAGTACTCATAACTTATTTTTGCTGTGTGAGGCATTCAAAAGTGATCATATGTCTTTCAATTCGTTCAGTATTAAAAAAAACACCCGATTTAGCATGCAAAAAGCACTCATAACAACTTTCAGTTTGTTCGATATTTAACAAATGTTTCTTTCAAGTACTCGGAGCGCCCCAGGGTGAGTGTTCCCTGTTTCCACTCACAGGCTTCACACAGCAGCTACTGTCGGCTTCTTTCCGTTTTTGCATTCAGCTTCCAATATCTCTGCTCTTCCCTCGCAGAGGCCGGAAGGGAGCACTGCTCGTTCTCCTTGAATCCCACGGCGACTGGAGTGCTTCAGCACCCCACAGCTCCTACTGCCTGCGCCCGACATGGAGGGTTTGCAGGATTTCCAGACCCTCTCATGGCTAGCCTTGGCAACAGCGTTCCGTTCCTCTGCTCGACACGGCTTCTAGCACGCGTGTCTCTCTCTCCAGTCCGCCTCTCTCCGGCTTACTTTGCCCCAGCCGGCTCCAAGCTCCAGTCTGCTGTCGCTTCCCCTCGTGCTATGCAGCCTCCATTTTTATATCCATTAGGATTGTTAAATGACCACAGGGGTGGGTCATTCAGTCCAATTGCCTGACCATGGCAATACTCATTAACGGGATATTCCATCTGAAATCTCCCATAGTAATCTTTTTGTCTCCGTGCCATAATGGTGTTTGGGGAGGTTTGAATTAAAGGGAGTTTGCATAACCCTGGTTTTTCTCCTCCTCGTCTTGGTACTTGACGGATATATGTCTTGATTAACAATATAAGGTTTGGTACTTGGCTGGTATGTGTTTATCGTATCCAAATGAGGATGCCTCCTCCTAGTTGGTTTCTTCCTCATCCCAGTATTCAGGTGGTGTTTCTGGGGGATATTTTGGAGGGCAGGAAATGGAAAGTGCTGACAATATCCTAAAAAATGGCTTGAGGGACAGAGGGTTCATTCTCACTTAAGGACGTCCTCTCCCCACTCCCAAAGATCCCTCCACTCAAGTGATCCTCCCTTGCATATCCACCCCCAGGGTCGGGATCCAAGAGTGATGGCCTTTCCCTAGCCACCTGAGAGGAGGATTCTGGGGGAAAAGAAGTGAGGACGCCCTCAGATTCCTCACATACCCATGCAGCGATACTTGCCTTAAACGCTGAAAAGGCATTTGACCGTGTAGAGTGGTCCTTCCTTTCCTGCACTTTGGATGCTATGGTTTTTGGGGCAACATTTTTGCAGAAGGTGGGGGCCAACTATCGGTCATCTACTCTCTGATTAGCAACCAATAATCAACTCTCCCCCAGGAGATTGGAGTCCCCTAAGGCACAAAGCAGGAGTGCATGCTCTCTTTGTTTCCCTATGCTATACACATGGACCTTATTTTGTGATTCTGATATGTTGATTATAATTTAGTTCTCAATAAGGTGTAGGTTCAAACTTAAGAATTCAAGGAGATCCTGTAAGGATTCATCCGCCGAGTTTGGCATCCCATGTGTTGTCCATCAATTAAACTTGAATTTACAGTTTATGGAGAACTAGACTATAATCCACGTATCACAATCGCAGAATAAGGTCCAAATCTATTTGGGAGCTTCAAATCCGTTATATGGCCACTCATGCGAACACTGAGTAAAGTACACATTGTGTTATATAGACTGCTAGGTTTTGAGAAAACTGTTTATTTGTTATCGCAACACTGTAATGTTTGATGCTATATTTCTGCCTTGAGAAAGACCACAGGGCGAAACATGTGTCGGCTGGTAAAGTAGATATTTTTCTGAAGTTATATGTATTTGAACCTCGTATCTAATGTATCAATACAATATATTTAGAAACCCTAATGGAGTCATGAATTGTATTTTGGAAATATGACTTTTAGCTCAGAGGTCTGGTTAAACTGTGTCCATTAGGTTGAGGGTAAGGCCTAAATTATACTGGTAAAGAGCAGCAACCACCTGACACACTTTATCACTCCCTATAAACTGATCAGGTTCAATAAAATTCCATTTTGTCTTGGACTCTGCAGCTTATGTGTTTCAACACCTGATTGAGAAGTTATTCAAAGAAGTTCAGGGAGTATTGTAGTGCCAGGGTGATATTTTAATTTTCAGCAAAAATATGGTGGAATACTACACCACACTGGAGAGGATATTGTAGATACTAAATGGCAGAAATACTTATCACAAGGCCCTAACTCGCTTAACCTATTTTTAATGAGTGATGTGATGTTATTTGTTTCATAAAGTCCTTTAATGGACCAAGCAAGTATCCTGAATTCAATATTTCTAATATGAGCTTTACATAACTATACCGGGGCCATGAAGTGCTTCCGTGAGTTTGGATCACATCCCACACAGGGACGGTCATTTGGGGGTTACCAGGGACAGCAGGTGCTACCCCGGGCTCAACCTCTGCTACCGCTAGACCTGTTCTTGCAACCCCTTGGCCACTGGACAATGTGGAAGTACCAAGAGCAGATATCTGTGTTGCACCTTGTAAGAAGGAAGCATACCAGGGTTACGATTGAATACACATCCTTTATTTCAGAAAGGAAATGGGGTTTGTTTTCCAAGGGGATAAATAACAAAAAAGGCCAGGTTGGTTTCACAGAAAAGCGTATCTGTTTCCCTTTTTCAGATAAGGAGCTAGTCTTCTAGCCCTTCAGCGTTCGTTTCCACTCCTAATAAGCCCAGGAACACTCAGGCGTTCGGTCCTGCAAATGACGTAAGAAAAAGAACACCAGGTATTAGTCTGAGGTCCTTTTAAATTCCCTGCCCCTCCCTCGAGCCAACCTGCACTGCTAATACAATCCGAGTTACCCGGATTGGCTCCGCACCCTTCTTCCTCCCTGGTCTCCTCAAGCTGCCATGATCCAAGCCCTCCAGGGGTCAACGCTCGGCTCTCCCCGTCTTCGTTGCTGAGACTTGCTGTTCCCTTGTGACTTCCCCGTCTCTCCTGGGACAGCCGCGTGGACTGCTCCCGTGATATCTGTGTCAGGAAACGCGTGCCTTCCTCAGGTAGGTGCCGTTCCTGGGTCTGCCTCAGGGCACTGCTCTGAGGCCTCTCCCAGACCGTTTTGCAGGAGGGATATATCGGGTAGTTGGGTCGGGTCCCCCCATAGCCCCTGGTTCTCCCTGGGTCTTTGCCCTACTGAGTCATCTGGCCCTCGTGGAGCAGGGTCACCCTGCTACACACCTGAAAAAGGTAGCTGTAAATGCAGCTAAATGTGCCACAGCTTTTTTTTACCTGGTATCTAGATCTCGTTAGCTGGAGAAAAAACAATTAAGCCTCCATCACTAACAGGTTAGCAGTCTATTAGTGAAGAATGCCTGAATGGTTGGGTTCAGAGGTGGGGCTGTCTGTCATACCCAGTACTGTAGCAACAGGGAGGGTATGGCGGCTAGGTCTAGCTAGCTGGGAAAGGGTAAGAGCAGCCTGCAGTACTCAGTGACAGCACAGTATGAATGCAAATCTCATCAGTGTTTCTCGTTGTTTGCATTGCACATCCAGTGAGCCATTGGGACTGTGATGAGAGGGATGTGCCCCAGTCACTTCTGCCACCAATCCTGCCTGGGCAATGTGTGATCTGACCCAGGTCTGCTAGACCTGCATCACAAGCACACTGTTGATCGACGCAAGGTGAGATAATTAATTTAAATGAAGTTGCCCTCCGCCTATGAAGTAAACCATTGTTGCTTCCTCAACTAAAAAATATATGTATTTGGAAGAGTAGCTCAGGGCCAATGCTCTTCTTTGGGAATAAGACGATGCAGTGCAACATGGGTTCAGTTCTTGGTACAGCTGCTTTGAAACTCCAGCAGGCTGGCATTAAGCAGGATATAAAGGACCAAAGAAAATAATACAATGAGCCTTTTCAAGTGGTGATGTCATGGAGCTGTGGTTGCTGTTTACATTTTCAAATTTTTAAAAACCTGAAATTACTGTGACCTGCAACACATCTTTCCCCTCTCTCCCATCTTACAAAAAAACTGTGGGTTACTTACCAAATAAGAAAAACAGAAAGGTGATGGCTGGAAAGTTTCAAATCATTCATAACCACTGGCACAGCCCTGGGCAACCCTCCAGATCATTGTTTTTCTAGTTGGACTCGTGTCTGTCAGTTGCTGTTTCCAGACACTTGGCAGGCACTGGATGTCTGCACTTTGGGGTTTAGGCTTCTTTGAGATGCTCTGTCTGTTTACAGTTTAGCCTGAGTGATGTACAATAGTCCAGGTTGTTGTGTTGGGCATCTACATGCATTCACAGTAATTTGGTTGTATGGACCCTGTGGGAAACTTGAGGGTATTCTCCCAAGTAGACCTCTGGAATCCCTTATTCAGGTGGCCAGGGAAGGGCTGGCGCTCTCAGATACCAACCCTGTGGGTGGACGAGCAAGGGAGGATCACCTGGGTAGGGAAGCCCGGGGTTATGCTCAGGGGAATGCCCCAGGTGAGACGCTGTACTACACCGGAGAAAAGGACGAGGAAGACGAGGTCCTTGAGGCTTTTATGGGCTGTATCAACTTGAACTCCCTTCCACCCAATGAACCTCCTTTTTCTGGAATCCACCATCCCCTCAGCATCTGGTGAATCCATTAGGCACCCTGTTGTAATTCAAAACCACATTCCCCAGAACCCAGAATCTGTGTTTCCCTGTTTCCTACCTGAATACTCCCAGTCATTCTTGTTCATGTCCTTTTGATTATTCTTTCCTGAAACCCCAGTATACAGCATTAAGAACACACTACCATTCCCACAATCCCCCCCTGTTCAGGACACAATATAAACTCTGGTCATTTTCGTTAATTCCACAACCCCTACCAATCTCACTCTCCCGAATGTACCCAAACCCCTAGGACGAGAACTATAATTTCATATAACACCTTTTCCCCTTCTGCCCCTTACGATACTTGGAAACTCTACCACCTTCCTTTTCCAACACAAAGACCTTCCGATACAGTGAAAAACAACGGACTAATTTGAAAACTGTTTACCTGACATGTCCCAACCCAAGGGTCAGGCAAAGTCAGGGAATTGGCCAAAATCACACACACCTGACGGCCCTTTGCTTTCCCCACGGGGATAAAAGGTGGAGCACGAGCGCATACGAAGAGCAAGGCAGACAGCTAGCTCAGCACAGCAGTTCAAGAGGAGGAGAAAGACGGTGTGCATCGAGAGGGTGCCAAGGAGAGAAGTTACCTTGCCCTTTCCAACTAAGACCTGTGAAGCCTCCACAGAAGGAATCGTAAGACCACGAACAATAACCAGCGTGTGTTGCAGCAGATGTCAACGGTACACAAGACCATCCTCCGCTGAATAACCAAGCCGGGGAGAGACGCTTTTCTCTGTGGTACCATCCTTGACTCCAAAGAGAAAGAATGAATGCCAAGCGGTTCATCACAGCCGGTGAGTGGAGGGAAGAGTCGATAAGAAACCCAACAATGTTGAATGAAAAAATAGCAAACGGCTGATTGAACTGTGAAAGCATAAAGACAGAGCGATGGATGTGAAAGGGGGAAACCAGCAACAGAGGAGTCCAGCACCACGTGGGTGCTCACTCAGGAAACTCTGGGCGATTACCTGATTGTTGAAACTACCATAACCTGAAGGCCTTGGGAAAGGCGACAAGGGGCTCAAAGAGGTCATACATGGTTCTTGTAAAATCCTCTGTACAGTCAAAAATCTTTGACCGACAGATGATTGTGAAGCTAAGGGAAGTGAATCCTGCATCATAAAAGTTGAATGGAAAAGGTTTAAAGTACAGATGGCAAACATGAACCCGAACGAGGGATGCCGATAAAGAGGGGACGAAGTCTAAAGTCCCAAAATACAGTGTGTTGATTTGTCAATGTCACAGAGAAGATTGTGTTGAAAGCCATAGTGAACCAGGCGGAGGGAGGCTAACAATTGAGAGGGTCCGAGCCTGAAGAGGGCGACTCAGGGTGGAAAAGGCATCACCAAATGTACATGTGGAAAGTTACCAATAATAGTGCATTGAAAGCCATAGTGAATCTGATGGAGTGAGGCAAACAGTCAAGTAGGATCTGCACCCAGAAGAGGAGTATCCAAGGGTGAGAAGCTAATACCCACCGACCCGTGAATGCAAACAAGAAAGACATAAGAGGGGTTTGAACCCGGAAGAGGGGGACCTAGGAATGAAGAGCGAGCACCCACATAAAGTAAAAAAAGAACTCTAGAACTTTTATTTGAATCTGTTTTGATACATCAAAACTGTCAGGCCCTCAAAGCAAGAAAGCCTGGCAATCAAAGTTCCTGCAATCATGAAGGAACTTTCTAGGGATCTGCGCCCGGAAGAGGGGGATCCAAAGATGAAAGGCATCACCCAGCAAGCAAGTAGAAATTAACTTTTGTTTATTTGATTACATCAGGTCCACGGCGGCAAGAGACTTTTTGTAGAAAACAGACTCAACCACTGAAGGCCCTAATTGCTGAAAGCAAAACTGTTAGCTCGTGCTGGGAAAGCTCGAGCGTGTGCTGTGCTCCAAAGTCCCACCTTGTACCGTGCTGAAAACTTGGGGAAGGGAGACCCCAAGTACTGCATCCTGACGTATTATTTGTGAACACTTCCTTCTTTCTTAAGAACATTATCCCACAATTCTTATTTGTATTTAGCTTAAGGATTGGCAATAGTTTCTTTTTTTTAGTATAGGCCCTTTTATTTGAGAAGATGCCACTAGGACTGCCTTATTATTATTTGATGGTCGAAGCTTGCTCCCATCTTAGATTTAGATTAGTCGTTTTTTCCAGCCTACCTTTGCAGTTTAGTAAACACCCTTCAACTGTGATAACTTGTGTCTGTCTTTACTGTTGCCAACATGACTTCCTTACAGCCCATACACACGGATATAAACTATCTGAATGTCACAAGGCCTAGTAGGACAGTTCTTGTTACCTTCTCCCTTGTTTCCCTCCCCTTTTTTGTCTTGTGGCACCTTGAAACACCATTTGTTGTATAGGAACAAATGTGCAATAAAATAAAAATAAAACATATGGTGATCCATTCCTGTATGAAATGTATATCATATTACAGTGATATCGTAACCATATTTTTCTTAATGTACTGTTAAGGGGTGAATGGTCGTGTGCCATCACTTCCCGTGATGTCTCTGGGGAGTGGGATCAAATGACATCACTTCCTGTGATGTCATAACATGTTAAGAGTCATGTGATGTCACTTCCGCCACCCCTGGCATTTTGGTGAAATGACATCCGTGATCCCACAGGCCATTTTTATACACTACAAACTCCAACAAGCCATGCAGCTTGAGCCAATAACTTACATGTTTTAAATGAGCCTCATAATCCTAAAACCAATTTCTGTATGAATCAGAAGATTAGGTAATCCTCAGGGGCGGTGACCATAAAACTTTGAGAAAATGATTTTACCTCACTAGTAACTGGTTGATTTTAGTCTGACCACAGAACTTTGCACAGAACAAGATAGCCGCCTGCACTTGGATCCTAAAGATTTAAAAAGTTGGGAGAACTGGTCACCTGCCAAACTGTTACTAAAGCACGACGTTGGCCAGAGTCTCCTTGTTAATGAGAGTTCTTTAACATAAAGGAATCTTAGAACCATTTATTTTTTTAATTGATGGACCAACAATTGTAAATATCCAGCTTGTAAATTTGATCCCCTCCTAGTTCTAGGTTAGATTTTGGTATCTGGTTGCAAAGTAGACCATCATAACTGTTTTGCAGTTTTTATTATCAGTTATTTTTCTTGAAAGATTTGCTCAATAGAGGTAAACTGACTTTTAACGCCCATTGTGAGGAACCTGAGGGCGTCCTCACTTCTTTTCCCTGTGTATCCTTCTCTCGGGTGGCTAGAAAAGGCCATCGCTCTTAGATCCTGACCTTAGGGGTGGATATGTGAGGGAGGATCACCTGGGTGGAGGGGAAGAGGACATACTTAGATAAGACATTGTATCCCCCATTTTCTTTTCAGAATGAACCCTCTATCCCTCAAGCCCTTAAAACATTCCCCAAAAAACACAAATTCAGCACTGGGACAAGGAAGAGACCAACTCGAGAGACAAATCCTCATTTTATTAACACACATACATACCAGCCCCAGCTGTGTACTCAGACAGGAGGCGGAAAGCACAGGTTAAGCAGGAATACCATTTCAACAATGAGCGGTCTAGTCCTTTTTGGACCAATCATGGTGGCAGGAGCTTTAAAAGCTGGAATCATTGTGGAAATGGGGGGCAGCTGTGGAAGCAGGGCTACGGACTGCTGTGTGCAAGCAGATCTCTCCGGAGCAGCGGTGTGGCAAGCAGAGCGCTCAAGACCCTTTGGAAGATGCACAGTTTATGCAATAGGAAGCAAAGCTCAAGGACGCTGCAGGCCGGTGGCAGACCGCGAGAGGGAGACCAGCGTGATCGAGCAAAGTGGTCGTGTGAGCCCTGAGCTGCATCGCTGGGTGAGCGAAGACACAGAGAACCGCTGGGAGAATACGCGAGGTATCACACAGTCAGAAAATAACTCATGGCGTCAGAGGACCTTGCCGGAAAGCCATAAACTCTGACCGGTGAGTGTACCAAAAAATGGACAACACCGCGCTGGCAGGCGAACATGCAAAACAAGTAATGAACATTGATTTGAATAGAAGCACGCATTTCTATGAATACCGATTTGAGTGAAAGCAAATATAAGTAATTTTGAATACCGATCGGAGTGAAAGCAAGTGTGCAAATCTGCCTGATACAAAGAACTGTATTATCTGAGAAACGAGCATTGGCAAAAGCCAAGAGAATTCAAAGGAACTGTATTACATGAGAAAACGAACATTGGCAACACCCTCAGGAACACAAGGAACTGGATGTTTTGAGAAAATATGCATTGGCAAGAGCCAGGGGAATACAAGAACGTGTAACTAGTGCATGGAGCTAAACAAGCCACAGTAGTGTCAGGAGGATTTGACATAATTCAAGCACCACTGTCGAGTTGAAGCTGTGGCCTAGTGTTGATGGAAAAGCAGCAAAGAAGGGGCAATGGTTGCGCAACCTGTGGACTGTGTGGTCTGACAACTGTGCCTAGACGGAGTGCGCCTGTGTGGAACAAACATCAAATCTTATGTGATTTAAAGTCAAGAAACAGAATTACCTATGTGAACTAGTGAAAAGTAACAATAGCAGAAGAGCTGGGAAGTGTCCCAAGGAATTGTGTTATTTTGAAAAGCTGGAAGATTTTAACTCTTTGGGAAGGGAACCCCTGTGCCTTATGAACTATTTTGAAGTTGGGGAAGGGTAAGCTAATTACAAGCCAAGAGCTGAAAGAAACTTTGAAATTTATTTTTAACACTTCCTATTTTGATGCTGACATCCCTACACATTGTATACAGTTAGACGTGACGGCAAGTATAGGTTTTAGACCTAGACAGACATTTGCTTTGGACTTCCTTACACAGACTATCCTTAGTTTTCTTTACTTAGGGAAATCCCACCTTAGCATAGGGCAAGTTAGGCCATACTCCATCCTGAATTTTGAGTTAATAAAAGTTGTGGACCAAAACTTTATTCTGTTGTCTGTGTCTGCTTTATGATACCTTCACACCATACAGGATTTAGATATAATGACAGCTTCATGTGCAAAATGTAGGATAGCTATCTCTTTGCGATCACGTTTGGGTGGGTCCACGTGAAGCTCAATAATTCTGAGTGCCAGGTTGCTAAAATATAGCAGAAGTAATAGGCGATGAGAATGCACATTTGGCGGATACCCACCGCTACTCGGAAGGTACTGGTTAAAAGGCCTTAACAAGGGAACATACCCCCTTTTTAAAGTCTGCCAAGAAATTGGTGAAGATGCTTTTATTCCTAACCTATGCTTCTAAATATTCAAAAGTATCTTGCCATACACTTTTTTCCAGCCCACCTACTAAAGAAATGAGCCTAGAACTCCCCAGAAGGCTTTAGTCACCCTTTTTAAATATCGGTACGAGCTCTGCACCTTTCCAGGTGCTTGATACCTTATTTGTAATAGTGACAGCATTAAACAATTTTGGGTGGCATGGTACCCACACAGCAGGATCGAACACAGGGGCTTACCAGATTTCCGAGCCTCAAGACCCACTCAATTTCAGACTCATAAAAAGCAATGTTGGTAAAGAGGAGGCATCTGAAAGGTTTGCCCAGATTTGAAACAAGGGTTCAATTAGCCTGGTACAGCATGCTTAAGTGTTGACACCAACATGTTAAATATTATCAAACCCTGGGCTCTGAAAAGGAGACGCAACTTGCTACTTACTTCAGACTAGCATATCCCTTGGAGCTAGGAGAGCACATGCATGGAATTTAGGGGGACACAACAGATGTGTGGAAGGAATTTGCAGGCACTTCAAGAGTGAATATATGATATGATTGGTTATTTATAACATGCTTAATGCGGCGCTGCCCGATGACGGGCACCCAAGCGGCGGCGTGACGTTGCACGCCGCCGCGTGCAACATAAATAAACGGGGCGTTTCCCAGCCGCGCAGAGCGACCGGGAAGCCCGAACTGTGAGGACGCGTGTGGAAGTGTCGTCCTTACAAGGTGGGGCTATGGGACCGCATGGGGGCATGGAGGAACCCTCAACAGTAGCGACGAGTGGGGGAAACTACGCCCGGGCCCGGCGGTGACTGTTGATTAATTTTTTTCACCGAAACGAGGTGGATGCAACACTTCGTTTCTTTGCCGCGGGTAGTGCGTTACCCACGCGGCTGGCGGCCATTTTGGTAAACAAACCGTGGGACTTCACGAGGCTGCGGTTTCGGCTCGGAAGCGGCCCCAGGCTTAATTTTTGGAACTCCTGATAGCAGGAAGGCATACCTGCAGGACTATATGCCTAATTTCAATTTTGGCTTTTCCTTGGGTTTCCTACGTCGAGTGAAAGCAAGAAAGAAGGCTTAGGGCCTAGGATCTACATAACCCACGCATCATCATCTTCTAATTTTTCGGAACAATTGAAAGCTGAGTAGTTCATCCTCATCTTTTTCATCATCAGGCTGGTGGACACAATCTGTTTTCATTCCCTTCATCATCACGGTGGTGCATCTTCATCAACAGGTTGGTGGCCACACTGATCTTCACCCTCTTCATCATCACAAGGTGTTGCAGTGACTGCGGAGTTTGAGTTGCGGCCCCTGTGTTCCATGTTGGGGTGCCTGTGCACTCAGACTCATGAGTGACTTTGAGGACCAAGGTGGTGCAGCAGCAATACAGCGGCCCCCTCTGCCACGTGCGCTACCTCAAGTGCAGCCTGTGCAGCAACCTCTGATTGTTCAGGAGGGTCCTCAAGGTCCTCCACCTCTCGTGCAGCCAGTGGCAGGGCCTGCTGCTTCACAGATCCTTCCTGTCAAGGCTCAGGTGCGTACCCAGGCAGCTCTGCAGCCCATCCCTGAGTTTGATGTTTCGGGCCCACCTTTTAGCTTAGGGCCCAGATGGAGGAGGTGGGTGGACCGTTTGGACATGTACTTTCGAACGGCCCAGGTGGTGGATGATGACACCAGGCTGGCAACCATGCTGTATTCGGCGGGACCGTCTGTTCAGGAGATTTTTGAATCACTGCCGCCTGGGGATGGATCGTATGGTAAGGCGAAGGCCACCCTGCAAGCTTACTTTCTGCCTCTTGCCAACGCGGACTATGAGCGTTTTGTGATGCTATCGGCCAAACAGAAGGACGATGAAACCCTGGACTCCTTCTATGGACGCCTGAGGCGTCTCTCCTTAGCCTGCACCTGGGTAGATGCAGAGGACATGATTAGGACGATGCTCATCCAGGCGTGTTCATCGGGCAAGCTCAGGCGCCAGGTGCTACGAGAACCAGGCATCGCGCTTCAGCGCATCCTTGAATTGGGGAGGTGCCATGAGGTGTCAGAGGCGAGAGCAACCAAAATGGAGGCAGGGTCGCGCTCCATAAAGACTGAGGAGGTATGTGCGATGTGGCGCGGCGGCAGGTGTGTCAGAAGACCTGGAGGTGGTCCCCGAGAGAGGGCCGGAAGGGCAGGGGAAATATGCCTAAAGTGTGGATATGACCTACCCCACCGTGAGAACGGAGGTCGATCATCTGCAGCGTTTGGCAAAGACATTTGAGAGACTGCAGTCCTTGGGCCTCACCCTACGCAAAGAGAAGTGTGAATTCCTGCGACCATCAATAGAATTATTTGGCTTTGTGTTCAAGGTGGGGGGTGTCTCCTGATCCCAAGAAGGTGCAGGACATAAAGAAGGCGCAGCCTCCGGAGTCTGTGTCTGAGGTACGGAGCTTCCTGGGCATGGTTACATACTGTGGACGGTTTATTAAAAATCTTGCCTCCAGGTCGGAACCGCTCAGGGCACTAACGAGGAAGGACACAATCTGGAACTGGGGCCCACTGGAGCAGGCTGCGTTTGACGACATCAAGGGCGCCCTGGCAGCTGAGGACACCATGTCATTCTTTGATCCCATGTTACCATCGGAGATCATTGTCGACGCCAGCCCGTTTGGATTGGGCGCCGTGCTGACCCAGGTAGACCCTGATGGGGGTATCCGCCTGGTGGCGTACGCGAGCAAGGCCCTGTCTGAGACGGAACAACGATACTCGCAAATTGAGCGGGAGGCATTGGCAGTTCTCTGGGGATGCCGGCACTTCCGACTCTATGTTCTCGGACGCCCGGTGACGGTGGTGACGGACCACAAACCGTTGCTTCCTATCCTGGCGGGGTCGTCATCCAAGCCACCCGCGCAGATTGAGAGATGGATGCTCGCCCTTCTGGAGTATGGGGTCACTCTTGTATATCGGCCTGGGGCGAATAATGCGGCCGATTACCTCTCCAGACACCCTGGGGCGCCCAGTGGAGGAGACCCTGACACTTGTGCAGAGGAGGCAGAAGAACATGTCCGGGTGGTAGTGGAGGCAGCTACGCCAAATGCCATGCCTCTTCAGGAGCTTGAGGCGGCTGCAGCTGAGGATGAGTGCTTTAACATTCTGAAGCAGTCCATGCAGCAAGGCTCCTGGAAGTCGGTGCTGGAGGCCCTGGCAGGGAGCACTCAGGAGGCCAGGACTGGACTTGAGCAGCTATGGAAAGTCCGGGAGGAACTATCGTTTTCAACGTCCGGGCTCCTGCTCAGGGGTGATCAGATTGTGGTGCCCCAGTCGAAGGTGGGCGACGTGATTGCGCTGGCACATCGTGGTCACCAGGGTGCCGCCAAGACCAAGGCCCGCCTAAGGCTGAAGGTGTGGTTTCCGGAACTTGAGCGTAAGGTGGATGACTTCGTGGCGGCCTGTGTTTGGTGTCAGGCGGCTTCTCCACTGCAGCGTGAGCCGGAGATAGAGGCTATGCCTCGCGGGACGCGACCATGGGAGGTCATCCACGCGGATTTCGGTTCCACCACGATGGGCACCCACTTCTTGGTACTAGTTGACGAGTATTCAAGATATCCAGAGGTGGAATTTGTGGACTCGGTAGCGTTCGAGCACGTTGTGGTCGCTGTGGAGAAGGTATTCGCGGCCCATGGATTCCCACAGACGTTGTGCTCGGACAATGGGGCACCATTCCAGAAAGAAAGTTTTTCGGAATTGATGGAGAGCTATGGGGTGGTGCACAGGAAGATCACTCCGCTGTGGCCAAGGGCCAATGGTGAAGCTGAACGGCTCATGAGGACTCTAAATAAGACCTTTAGAATTGCCCAGGGGCAGGGACAACCACTGCAGAGAGCACTGTACCAATTTCTGAGGGTCTATCGTACCACGCCCCACGCATCCACTGGAGTGGCCCCGGCAGAGGCATTGTTCAGGCGTTGCCCGCGTGGGTTGCTACCGGAAGTGGGGGAGAGGGAACCGGGCGTGATCGATGATCAGCAGGTCGAGGCAGACCGAAGAACACGGATCGAGCAGGAGAATGTTCGGAGAGGGCTTCGCCCGCAGCGGCTGGAGCCAGGTGATGAGGTCCTCATTCGTAACAGACACCCAAATGGAAAGCTCTCTCTGCCCTATGAGCCAGAGCCGTTAGACGTTGTCGCGGTCAGAGGGTCCATGGTAACTGCATCGGATGGCCGGTCTGCAGTCACGCGCAATGTCAGCTTCTTTAAGAAGCTACGGGATCCAAGAGCCGACCCGCCTCCTGAGCCCGACCCCGGGGATCTCCCAGAGGACACTGATGAAACACCGTGCCTGCCTGAGTCCCCGGCCAGACCAACACCTGTGGGCAGATCACCCGTGCCGGAGGTGAGCAGGAGGTACCCCCAGAGGGCTGGGCGAGGGAAACCTGCTCGCCTCACCGATTACGTACTTGGACATTTGGCTGATTACTGTAGTGGCAATCACTGCTGAAGTAAGGGGACCCAGTTGGCTGGTAATAAAGGGATGTTTCTCAGAATGGGGAATGTTAAAGTGTTATTGTTATAATGTGTGTTTGATGTGCAGTGAATAGTTGTAGCGCGTGTTGTTGTTCTCCTGGAAAAAGGAGGAGTGTGGCGCTGCCCGATGACGGGCAGGCACGCGGCGGTGTGACGTTGCACGCCACCGCGTGCAACATAAATAAACGGGGCGTTTCCCGGCCGTGCAGAGCGACCAGGAAGCCCGAACTGTGAGGACGCGTGTGGAAGTGTCGTCCTTACAAGGCGGGGCTACGGGACCGCATGGGGGAACCCTCAACACTTAATACCCAGAGGTTTCTAAGCGCGGACCCGGGGTTCGAACCTGTGTTGCTCTGTGTCGTTTTGCTTGCAAGGCGAGCAAGTTGCCCCTAGCTATCCTCCCAAGAGGATAGCATTTTTTCGCTAGTTATCTCAAACACGTTAACATCCATTTTTCTTTGTTTTCACAAAAGCTACACTGAAATGAACTAAAACAAACAGCAAACGAATTATGCGCCTGAATGAAATCCCATATACATATATGTGAACAGATTTCCAGAAGCACGAGGGACACTCCGTGCTCACACAATCAATGAAATGATCAGTAGTCGACACGAGCAATCAATGACCCGCTGAGTCTCTTAAAGACGTGCGTGTGAAATCATTCTCCCATACATCAGCCATTTCCAGGAGCACTTCTGCTTTGGCGCCTGGGCCCGGAAATACATATCACTGCAGATCAGAAGCGGATTCACGCTTCTGGGGTCGTTCCCAGAGTGGCGAAACCATCTGTTACTCTGCCTTTAGTTGGCACGAAGGCGGAAGCAGCATGCCACAAAACGAGAAGGGATAAACATTTAACCAACAAAACACAGAGCAGCAGATCCAGCCGCGGCAAGTCTGCTCTTGGAAAAGCCAGTGTCAGCTGCCAATTAAAAAAGCCTACGAGCAGAAAACACCAGCAATGCGGTGCGTAGAATCCACCCTTTAGATGCAAAACAATAATGCATAGCTCTCCATTTTTCATGGCCCTTGGGCGGGTGAAAACACCCGATTTTGCATTTGGCGGGGAAAAGCCCATTGATTCCTACGGACGTGTAGGGAGGTTGGCGGCTGAGAGAGCTGCCTAAGTGGCGGGTGACACCCGCCAAAAGCGTGTGATTTGAGAGGTATGATAATGTGATCCAGTTTGCAAAAGGTTGACGTTTTCATACACCATTGTGTTTTTATTATCTCAATTCCTCAAAAATACCCAGAAGACATGGACCATATTTTGATGCTTGCCTTCAGCTTTTCACACGTATATCCCTCGCCTTCTAAAGCACGCATGTCTTTCTGCCTGACACTTGTGTCTCTCTGCAGCTTCTGTTGAGGGCTGCTCCGGTCCACCGGGCAGCCCCATGTTATGGTGGGGTGGCAGCCGACCAGGCACACATGGGCAGCGCTCACGCTGCAGGTAAGAAGGGTGGGGGGTTCATCCCACCGGCTCCGGGGACACCGGAGCCCCACACATGGTCCGGATGGCAACCGGCTTACCGCGGCCCCGGCTCTGGGGGCACCCAGGCCAGGGTCGCCATCCTGGCCCGACTCACAGGGCCAGGGTGACACACAGGGACGGCGTTGCCCGGCAGGGGCACCGTCCGGGCGGCGTTGCCCGGCAGGGGCACCGTCCTGGAGCTGGGCCCCATCCTTGGGCCCAGCACACGTGGTGGGGCACCCGCATGGTGCCTCCCAAACACACACACACGCGGAGTCAGTTGGGTCTCGACTGACGAGCCGGAAGCGGCTTGTTTACTTTATTATCTTGGTCACGTGGTTCCCCACGTGACCACTGCCGCACACTTGGGCGATACCATGCCTCCCAACAGGGGAGACATGTAACACTCCTCCTTTTTCATAACAATGAAACAAAAAAAAAACCAACGCCCCACCATAACCACCACTACTACCACTACAACCACTCTACTAATACACCCTTTATTAACCTGGGTGAGTGGTTTTACTATTACTGAATGCCGCCCTTGTTGACCCCCCTGGCACCATTTAAAGCATGGCCACAATATGCAGGATCACAGCTTCACATCGCCACTTGAATGGGCCATTTTAAGCAAGTCCAGGGTCTGCAGGGTCCCAGTCTTCATGGAGATGGCTACTGAGTCCATATTAAGCAATTGCAGGTCTGCAGGAGACCAGTCCGACATCATACGTGGGCAGCCACCCATAACAGTTCAGTTCACCACTCAAGGGCCGGCAAAGCCGCTCCTGGGGAGGTCCAGGCGCCACATCGGCCAAGTCCACTGTCTGGAGGGCACCTGTGATGGGCTAATGGCACCCTGGCAGCAGGCCCCTTATGTCCCACTTCCTCTCTCTCATGGGCAGACATCAAAGTCCAAGAGGGCCGGCAAAGCCGCACCTGGGGAGGCCCAGGGGCCACATCGTTCGAGTCCACAGTCTGAGGTGCTGCTGTGATGGCACCATGGTAGCAGGCGACTCCTTATGCTTCCCCTCTTGGGGCAGGTTTTTACTGTTGTAGCCCGCAGACCTCCCATCGGGCCCTCCTTTTCAGGGGGCCACTGTCCTTCTCCTTGCGCTCCTCGCATGGCTGTCATCATCCGACATTGTGCCCCCCCTTGCGTTGTGGGGGCGTCCTCTGGCTTCGAGCCCTACAGCAGCCCTCCCGACCGTTGCTCCATCCAGCTGCTGCAGGCCCAGATGGTAATGGGCCACCCATATTCTCCTTTTCCATTATGGGCTCAGTGATCACAGGCCCTGCCCCTTTTCTTTGTTGGAACAGGGCCTCCGCAGGAATCCGTGGGCCCATTTTACTTTTCTTTTTCCTTTTGGCTCCGGTCGGAGCATTTTCCATGTTTTTTTTTTCATTTTCACCGCTGCGGGCCCGGGTCGTTCAGGCGCCGCCCCCCCTCCTCTGCAGTGGGAAACCCGCCACGGGCCTCCGTTGTTTCCTTGCAGCGAACCTCGCTGCTCTTTCCCGGTGGGGGCGGCGGCTCACCTCCTTACTCCTGCCGCAGCCGCCACATCTCTCCCGCCCGCTCCTCGGAGCGAGCTCCTCAATGCCCTGGCAGGCCCAGCTGGTATTGGGCCCGCCTCATATCTCTTCATGTGGCGCCCATTGCCGCAGCCGACTGGTGGGGGGGGCTGCTCCGCGCTCCACTGTGGCGGATGCCACTCCATTTCTTCTTGGGGGGGCCGCACCCTTCACCCTCGCGGGTGACCACCCGCATTCTCCCTGCTGCAGCGGGGGCCGCTCACGCGTCCCTCCACCTCCTCGGACGGATGGGGGGGGCGGGAAGCCGCCCCAGTGGTCGATGCCGCAGATCCTCCCTCGCACGGGGGGGGGGCAGCCACTCCTCCTCCCGGGGCCACATTTCCCTTTTTGAGGCGCAGCTGCTGAATTGTTCCGTCTCCCGCGGGGGACGGGCGGGTAGTTCGCCATCCTTCCTCCATAGCGGGCCCAGTTGGAGATGGGCCCGCCCCACCAGTTTCCTCCGGCGATGTCCGCCACTCCTACGCGGACAGAGGGGGCGGGGGCTCTCCTCCTTCCTGCAGCCGCTCCCTCCACGCGGCTGATGCCGAGGGCTTCACCCTACACCCTCAGGGGACGGGCAGGCAGCACGCCATCCTCCTTTTTCGCGGGCCCAGCTGGTGTTGGGCCCGCCGCGCCATGTCTCATGCGCGGGCCCCGTTGGAGATGGGCCCGCACCAAAACCTCTTGGGGGCACACGGGGCCCCTCACCCTTGTCGCCATTGTTGAGGGCTGCTCCGGTCCACCGGGCAGCCCCATGTTATGGTGGGGTGGCAGCCGACCAGGCATACATGGGCAGCGCTCACGCTGCAGGTACAAAGGTTGGGGGGTTCATCCCACCGGCTCCGGGGACACCGGAGCCCCACACATGGTCCGGATGGCAACCGGCTTACCGCGGCCCCGGCTCTGGGGGCACCCAGGCCGGGGTCGCCATCCTGGCCCGACTCACAGGGCAAGGGCGACACACAGGGACGGCGTTGCCCGGCAGGGGCACCGTCCTGGAGCTGGGCCCCATCCTTGGGCCCAGCACACGTGGTGGGGCACCCGCATGGTGCCTCCCAAACACACACGCGGAGTCAGTTGGGTCTCGACTGACGAGCCGGAAGCGGCTCGTTTACTTTATTATCTTGGTCACGTGGTTCTCCACGTGACCACTGCCGCACACTTGGGCGATACCATGCCTCCCAACAGGGGAGACATGTAACAGCTTCCATTCCCTTCCTGGGCAGAGACCTGCAAAGAGGATACGTGCAAAGGCAAACTGTGCATGCACGTAACCGCGCGAGATATGCAAGGAAGCAGAGTAGAGACTGCATTGCACTTTTCCCTTTCTTACGGAAAAAAGATGTCGAACTCCTTTGGTTTCAAAAAGGCATTTTGCAATCAATTACAAAAGATGCCAACAATATTACAGGGAGGACACAAGTGTAAGTGGGCAAGTTAAAGGGGCTGGGAAATGCAGTATATAGGTGGCTGTGGATGGCCCATTTAATAGAATGGGTAGGGTATGCCAGGAGTGGACTCGGAACCAAAAGAGGCCCTAGAAATAATGTGCAAATTGTCCCCATTTTATATATTTTCAGCAGGCCCAACCCTTTTCCTATGGGAAAATTAGGAAATACCACCACAAACGAGGCCCAGGGTGCAGAGGCCTACCAGGAAATCTCCACAGTTCCCTATAGGTCAGTCCGCCCCTGGGGTATGCAAAGAATAGAGTAAACACATATAGAATCAAAAAGATTTGCATGAAACACATAGATCTGTTGCGGCTGTTTGCTGTATGTATACAGCACAATAAAATAGCGGTTACCCACACACTCTGCTCCTGCACTTTCTTGCATGCAGTCTGTGGCTACTGCAACAGTATACCATAATGGCAACACAGCCTGGATTTCCATTCAAAGCTCTGCAACATCTGCAGCGTCAATGCACCAGTGTTTACTGTCCCACTGTCAGCTGCCCAAACCCACCACACAAAGATCCATGCTGCATCTCAGTGGCAGACAAAATCCATCTGCTGATTGCCGCAAGTTTACCGCTCCCACACCAGGACATCGCTCTATAAACTGCAATGAGTTCTTTGGCTGCATTACTCATTATCATCTACAGTGACAAATGCCATGCAAAAGGGCTGAACCTTTACTTTTCTTCTTGCTCCCATCCGTCATGTCCCCATATCATGGCCACAACAGCATCTTACAATCGATAAATGCACAGACTCCAGGGAAGGCACACCATCATGTGATGGAGTCACAGTTGAAACCCCTCTATTGTGAGAGCAGAGTAGCTCTGTAAATCAGGAATGCCTGCCTGCTGTGTGATATGCGATGCACAATGTGGTCAATGGCGGATCTCAAAGGACTTCCCCAACTCCTGTTCCAGACCTCCTTGTTTCCTGTCACCGAAAGTGGCTATTGAGCATAGATATTTACAATTCCAAGAAAGTGAGCACTTTTCCCAGCCACCTTAACAGACTTCTATCCCAAAGAATTGTACCAGCCAAAATATCCTTTGCAATTAGATCAGTTTATAGAGTGCAGCTTCTCTTACAATTTCCAACATCCCCACTCACAAGTATAGATTTCCTTTTCATAATGACACGCGAATGAGTAGCGGGCTCACTCACCTTTATGGGGTGAAATAGCCCTAAATGCCATAACTACAGGCCGGAGACAGTGGAGGGGGACATGCCTCTCAGCAAAAGGCCTGCGCATGAGTACGTGAATAATTAGGCCCTTCACCACATTTAGGCATCTAAGCCTAGTGAGGTCTGAACATTTTCCTTGCCACACTTGAGGGGAAGACCTCATGATACTTTTGAAAAAGATTTGGAAAGGTTGAGACCATGTTGGCAAAACGGCAGCATCCAGCGTGTAAATTTGTGTGCAAGGAACTGTATGTTTGTTCATCATGAGCCCATCATGAAAATACATAATCGGCAGAATCCACGTGGAGTAATGTGAAACAGCTGGAACTTTCTGCAGTAAAATTGCAATAGTGCTTTTAAACATTAACACTTTGAGCTTCCACATGTTCAGCTAAAGTCTTGTAAGATACATTATGTTGCCTGCCTATAATCAGTAATTGCAGGCAACCACTGTGCAAGGGCTTTTACATATTGAAATTGTGCCATTCTAATAGTTGATTTAAGAAAATGCTTGCAGTGGGGGAAAGGCTAGAGTATCAGTTTCATTTCTGCTGTGGGCTCATAAGGTGTGATACTGGCTGTGTACAAGCCCCGTTGTCAAGGAGATGGTTTGAGGAATTCTCTGCTCTCCAAGTTTTATGACCCAAAGCACTTAAGGCCACCATAAAATCTGCCTTAGCTGGCAATTAGCCCTTTGAAGCTGGTACAGCACCCCTCCTGACATCACAGCCCCACATGGCAGAGGGTGGTGGCAGGTTTATGGAGGAGGTTGATGTCCCATTGCATACAATCGGAGAGATATGCTTTTCTTCATGCAATATCCACAATATCCATCCCAGAATATTCACGAGCGGATTTCTGGAAAGCTGTCCGCAAGCTGCATCTGGTCAACCGAAAAGGATTTTGGTGACACCACCATAACAAAAGTTATAAGAAAAAAATGAATTGTGATCTCTGCATAAAGATAACAATCCTAAAAATTGGAGAAAATGTGTAACGGGTGATAGGTATTCCTCTCAGCAAATGCCAGATTTTCCAATAATATCATTTGGGCATGAACAAAGAAAAAACCGTGACGGTGCCATGGAATAACATACAAACTGCTAGGTCGGATCATTTGATTCACACCAAAATGTAGGGTCTCAAGCGCTTTGGATTAAGGCGCTATATAAATAACACATCACTATCATTATCATTATTAAAATGTGAGATTTCCAGGTACAGACGCCAGATCCAACCCCTGTCTTGTCATATGATTGATGGGGTATCCGCCAATGGCTGCTAAAATCACTCCTCCATTTTTCTGGACCTACTGGCTTGCAGAGCGGGAGGGAACCCTTGACCACTGCCCTATCAGTTGTGCGAGCAAAATGACACATTTGTGATGTCATTTGGCTTATAAATAGGTTACTCCTCCTTAACTGAGGATTCTCTCTACAAAATTTGAGGTGTGCAGCTGACTGAAAATCTGGAGCTATCCTTGCATAAAATTGAGCCTGGTCTTGGAGTGAAGCAGGAAGCTGGAGTAGCTGATTGGTAGGACAGGGATAGGCCTTGATTGACCCATTTGATGGTCCCTGCAGTGAAGCCCTGGCGCCCCTTGATGACCATAAATTCCTTTTCTCCTGTAAGTATAGACCTCCACAGCCATAGATTAAACAAGTCCTATCTATTTAAGCACTACCCTAGAGTGTTGCCATAAGGAAAAAATCCTCTATCATATATGTTCATGAAATTTAGTCATTTTTCTATTGAAAAAATATTTTATTTGACTGTGCATGGTGGTAACTCTTCCATTGATAAATCCTGGGTTCATCTGGACATTTAAGTTATTTTTCCTATGGAACAAAATCATCCCTTGTTTACCTGTTGATTATAGTCATTTTTCCCCTGAAAAGTCCCTTGTTTGCTTGCATAGTTAAGTTATTTTCCTGTGGAAGAATATGTTGTATGTCTGTGTATTTTCGCCATTTCCCATTTAATAATTCCCAGTGTCTGTGTAGATCCCTAGTATTTGGCTTATTAAACCAATTAATTCCCACATTACTTCACGGAGTAGGGCAAAGTGGCATTTGAAACTACCTTTCCTGTGTTTTGCGAGTCATTATATGTATAAATATTCCCCAAAAAGTAATTTTAGTAAGAGCTAAAAAAAAACAAGTCTTCCAGGTGTTAAATTGTGTGTTTAAAAACAAATCCCCATGTGCATCTGTCTTATTACACCCAAGCCAGTGTGCCCACTGTGAGAATTCCTTTGCCCAAACCATACCTGTGAGTTGCCCCTGTCAATTTCACTGAAAACTGTGGTTCCTATGTGCCTTTCTCATTGTTGAAAGTGTGTGTGTCATTTTCAGCCCCAGCCAAATTTAGTGGGATTTGCATTTTCATTTTTCCCAAAATTTCTTTTCATCCTTTAAAAAGCAATTTTCCTAGAGTATTCCCTTCCTCCATCATGCACTGAGCTTGGATTTGGCATTGCATTTCCTTCGTTTTTCATTGTTTTGAGCATGCTTTGGGCACTCTTCAACAATGGAAGCCCTCCTTTCGGACCTCGGACGGCAAGTCCCGAGGATTCTCCAGGGGGTTTGGCGGGGGCTCCTTCTCTTACCGCCAACCCTCCTGTTCTTGGAGTGGATGGAATGGATGTGGAACAGATGTGAACGGATATGGAACGGATGTCGAACGGATGGAGTGGATGTGGAACGGAGGGAGTGGATGTAGAACAGAGGGAGTGCATGGAACGGATAGAGTGGACTGAACTGATAGAACGGATGGAGTGCATAGAACAGAGGGAGTACATGGAATGGATGGATACCACCATATCACACCACCACGCTTACTCTCTCCTATACACCACCACTCAACTAGAACACAGCGATACTATGACACATTCTGTATAGCTGTTCTCATACTAACACCCGCCACATACTCCTCATCATCCTAATTAAACACATCTAGCTGAGCACACATCGCTAGCCGACGCATCTCCTTAGGTCTAACGCAGCCAGAAATCAGTCTCGGTATCAACCCACCAGAATGAACACATATTCCTGGCCTCCCAACCACCACACCTACCGCTAAGAAGCAGCTGTCATACAAGTGCCACACCAGCTGCACACATAGCCAGCGCACCCACGCACCTTGTGACTCTCTCTCCCTCTCTCTACTGACTTGAACTGCGGTTCCAAGGGCATTCAACCTACCAGCGCTTTGAGATCATACCAATGATGCATAAGGCGCTATATAAATGCAAAGTAACATAACATAACATTTCCAGCTCCAGCTAAATTTAGTGTGATTTGCCTTTTCGTTTTTCAAAATCTTTCTTTTTACGTTTGAAATATCGTTTTTCCTACTCTATACTTCTTCCTCTATCATACCCAGATCATGGATCCGAATTATAATCCCTTTTGATTTTTCTTTCTCATGTGCTGCCTGTGTTAGAATCGGATTTCCTATGTGTGCTAGCTAGTCTGTTTTGAAGCCATATTTGTTCTCTAGCGTAAGCAGCCCGAAATAACCTTGTGTGCTGTTCCTTAGCAGGGGGAATCAAATCATTGAAAATTCATTTTTCCATCATCGCAGGGGGAACGCTTAGCCTTCCTGCAATCATTTGAGTGAAAGTATTTGGCATTACTTTTCACAACACAAAATTGGTGTGGCGTTACATTGTCTCTTAGCCGGGTTATGTTATAGAAGTCTGTGCATTTATGTTGCCACATTATTAGTGGCTGCTGTCATATCTATGTTCTGATTGGATATTAAAACAATAAATTATACATTGACAACACACCAGCCTGGTTCCTGGTCTATTGGGAAAAGGGGTGCTGGTGGAGGTTGGGTGCGAGACGGGTTGGAGGCCTCCTCAAAAATAATTCTATGTAATAATAAAAAAGCGTTTTATTGTGCACCACCTTCATTGCAGGGGTAAAAGATCCCTGACTTGCTTGTGCGGCATAATATCTTGTGAGACCTTACTCCCTGAACCGCAGACCAAAATGGAAGCAGCAGAGCAACCAGGTAACTCGCGGTGGAACCTTGAAGCCGGCTCTCCTCTTCTGGCTGACTTTTTTAAATTCTGGACAGGATATTGAATTGTTTGATGTTCGATCCACAAGTGCTAATCTCAGAAATGTTCTGTAGTGAAATTATGATTGGCTGAAGCCGATAACCCATTGTAGAAACAGGAGAACACCTGAAAGTGAACAAGACTAAAGAGGGACTAACCAGTCCTGCTCAGAAAGAATAGTGACACTAAGGAATAATCAATACAAACAGTGACTGAATAATCAAGCTAATCACGAGGGCTATAAAGGAGCTTTGGTCTCTGTAGCAGTGGTCACAGATCTGGTAGAGGAGGAGTACGCACAGGAAAGCAAGTACACTCAGAAGACCCTGACTAGGAGAGCTGTCAATGGGGACACACACAGACCAGAACCTTTCAACACATACCACTGGCTACAATAAGGTTTAAACAGGATCAGGAAGACAGGAAGAACACCAAGTAGATGTTTGTCACCGTCTACATAAGGGGAAGAACTACTTGCTGGTAGGAGTGTCTTTAAAGGAATTGTGAGGAATTCGACCATCCGCATGGTGGGTGTGCACTCATCTGGGCTTTTTGAAATGTTTAATTAAATGGAAGGATGGTAGACCAACCTCAGGAAAATGTGTGGGGTGAATCCACACACATTTTCCTATGCTCACACCACGACAAACAAATAAACCTGTCTAGTCTGAGTGGACACAGCCTACATGCACAGTCTGCCCTGTCATATTTAGTTGGAATGTGACAGCCAGGAGTGCACAATGTCAACTCCAGGAAGGGTGAGGGCCAACCTTCCACCTGCCACCTGCCACGGCCAGCCTGATTAACTAACAAAGGCTCCTGTGGCTCGGTCTGCTCTTTTGTTAGGTCCTGCACCTCGTAGCAGCAACTAACATACCAATAGAGGGTACTTCAAACAGGCCCACATAGGGCATGGCTGCATAGGCTAACAAAGGAGACAGGAAACCCCACAACCTTTCATATGTAACTGTGTCAACCTGAAACCAGCTCCCGCCCTCAGTATCAATGACAGTGAGCTGTCATGTCTGGGACTGTTGTTTACAGTAGACCCGCCCGCTAGGGCGGGCCCATTCATAAGGTATGATAACATTGTGAGTAGGAGCTAGAGAGTCTTGTCTCGCTGCAGCTTCAAGGGAGACCTGCTGCTTTAACAGGGACCACACAGGAAGAACCATTAACCAGAGAGACTCTTTGAAAACAATTGACAGGAAGATGAGTGGACTTAGTGTTACAAGGGAGTGAGCCCAGAGCGCTTTCTGCTGAAAGAAAGATTCTGATATTTTACTTCTGGTGCACACCTCGTTCCTGTTTTTATCCCTTCATCCTTCCTGTTGCAAAGCACTCTGGCTCTGACCTACCGCATACAGGAGATTGTTTCTAGGGACCCCAGGATTGGTTCATTAAGGTAGGCTTTGTCTCCAACAATCACTGTGGCCCACTTGGCTTTAAAAGAGGGCTGAGCCCTTTTTTGGCAGATCATTTGAAGACTTCACTTGAAGTAACAAAGAAGAACTCAACCATGAACCCTTGCTGAAAGTACAGTCAGCCTTCTATCTTCCGTCAGTGAAGGAAGGCCAGGATATCCACAGAGGGAAGCAAGATCCTTCCCCTAAACTTCTTCCAGGGAACAGAGGGAGATAAAGAACTCAGAGACCCTCCACCCACTCCAGAACCGGTACCCAGTCAGCACACAGCGTACTCCTAGGCTCTGCAGCAAGCTTCCTGGTTAGAAAGTGCCAGAAGATATCTGAACCTACAGCCAAGGACAATACAGCTGCTTGCAACACACTCCTCAGCTTTGGGTCGTCTGTCTTAAAGGACGACACAGGACCATTGAAGAAGCTGGGAGAAGTGCATCGACAAACACCTATTGCCGTCCGCGTTAAAATACATTTTCGAGCCAGTCGAGTTTCTCAGTTGTCAAGCCGCCATCGCTTAAAGACTTCGGAGACATCTCGACCAGTGCTTCAGAAAAGAGAATAATTATATTGCATACTGACCTGATGTATGGAGACAAAATCTTTGCGATTTGACTAACAGCAGTTTGTGGATACTTCAACCATTGTCCTGAAGAGTGAGAAATCCTATTTTAAAATAAGACAGTTATATTGCCAAGTGAAGAACCTATAGAATGAACAGATCTTTGTGCCATACTTCAAGTGGAACTTAGCTACTGAAAAGAACTTTCTTGATTTTGAACTTTGGTTTGAAACATCCTGAAAGGATCCAGGGAAAGGGGATTCAAGCCTGGTTAAAAGGATTTATATTTATCATTTCTATGTTTCAATTAAAATGTTATTATATGAAGTTTGAACAGCCAGATAATCCCTGTATGATTTTGTTGCATGTATCAGTGTGAAGGACAGAGATCTTTTGTCATTAGGTCATTTTCCTTTAGCCTTAGTTTGATAGGTAGAGAAACCCTTGTTAGGTTAGGGGAAGATAGGCCTTGGTCTCACCATTATTGTTTAATAAAATGGCTACTTTTGAGAACACTCTACTTGTCCGGCTCTCATTTCTCACCTCTCACAGGTATCAAGGAGAATGAAGAGGAAACTAGGTTGGTAACCAGTGCCAGATCTGCTAGGTCAGGAGTAGAACAGCATCAATCCACCATCCTTCTGACCAGTCCAAGTAGCCTACAACCTGGAGAAAGATTTGGGGCCTAAGATAGGTGGCTCTCAGCCTCCCTCAAATTGCTTCTCAGATTTGATGTGCAGAGACCTCTACTGAACTCATGAGATCACAATAAGAAATGGAAGACAGAACAGAGAGCAAAGCAAAGAAATGTGAGGACACAGCACATTGAAGGGGGTGCAGAAGCACAGAACCCTGATTCGGCGTCTCCTCCACTCAGGCTGACTCAAACGGCTAGAGATCAATATTTATTACAATTTCCTGATCTATCTATGTGCGTTCCTGCTCATAACACACTGGGCACCTCTGTACCAAGTTTCCTTAATAACCGCATACCGTTTCTACTTGAACGCAGCTTTCAGAAACCAGCTGTGTGTGCGCCAACATGGCGCACCCAGTAAACCTCTCCTAGGTCACTCTTCCCGCTCCAGCCTCCTACGACAAACATTGCTGCCTCCCGCCTACACAAGATCTAACGTGACGGAGCGCGATTGAGTTATACTGCCCAGGAGGCCCACCGCCAAGCCTGCACAAGACCTGACGGCGCGGCATGTGAATGTGAATTACAGCTGTAGGCACTCTGCAAAGCCTCTGCCACCCGAGCCTGAACCGCGAACTGGCCTGGGCGATCGAGCCCCCTGTCCCTAATTGCGGATCGTCGGGCACAACATCTGTGCCAATTATTGGTGGCAGACGTGTCCGCTACAAACAACCTTGCTGACCATCCTCCCAGCGGCCCACTGGATGAAGCACTGCACTCTGGGTCTTCACCATGGGAAGTATTGACCACCCCAATGCGGCAACACGCAACGCTGCAGGCAGGAACCGGCTGAGGTAGGAAAGCCACTCCTGCCGCGTGGAACCCCAACGCTCTCCTGATTGCACCTCCTGCCCTGTCCCAAAGTGCTGATTGTCGAGCACAACATCTGGGCTGATCATTGGTGGCAGACCTGTCAGCTACAAACAACTTCGGCCGACCCTCCTCCCAGAGGACCCCTGGACAAAGCACTGCACTCTGGGTCTTCACCGTGGGATGAATTGATCACCCCACTGCGGCAACACGCAATGCTGCAGGCAGGAACCGGCTGAGGTAGGAACACCACTCCTGCAGCGCAGAGCCCCAACGCTCTCCTGATTGCACATCCTGGGAAAGCTGCATGTCCCTCCTCTCACCGCCACCACCACCGCGGTTTTAACCCCAGTGACCACAAAGTGCCAGTAATTGCATTTGAGTAAGGAATTTGGAGAACTTGTGAGACTTTACCTGTCTACAATCATCGCTCACACACCTCCTGGGAAACCTGCACATCTCTCCGCTCACTGCTACCCTTGTGGTTTTACCCCAGTGACCACACAGAGCCAGTAATTGCACCCGAGTTAGCAATTGGGGAACTTGTGAGACTTTATCTTCTATCATCGCTTGCATACTCACGTTCACCCCTTCCCACCAGTCCCTACCGGCGAGCTCTACCATCCCTCCATCACCACCTAGGGCACAGAAGCATTGGAAGTCTAATCCTGCGTCTCCTCCTCTCAGGCCGTGCACACTGGATTCCCCTGCAGTGCCGTGCCCTTTGCACCTACTCCTGTGAAGCCCCCCAGCTATCTTCACCTCAGCAGTTACCAGTCGGGTCTAACTGTGACGTCTCCTTCCTGACTAATAACTTTCTCACCTTGGGGTTATCCGTCTACCCTCCTGCGCAGCGACCTTCACACCTACTGCTGCGGTGTCCTTCCGCTAGCACCTCTTCTACCATCACCTGTCCGGTCCTACTAGGCCCGTTAACCCAAATCTCCCACGCTCTCTCTACACTCCCCCCCTCATCCGCATTGTCCCACTAACATATCTCTGACACACTCCAGCAACCACAGAGCAAGAACCACCTCACTTCTTTCTCCTGCCCATGCTACCTCCCTGCTAACCCTGCACACCCGCTATGCTTTTACCTGCTCCTATTGTTCCATCAGACATGCACAACTCCAACTACCACTTACCTCCACTTTCTCTTCCCACACCCCACTCCATTTCCTGGCCTTTCCTCAAAACCTCTGCTTCATCATTATGACCATCTCCACACTTAACCTTCCCTCACCACCCCACCCCCGTTTGACCCAACGCCCATCTACCCCAACTCACCGCCCCAACCTCATCTAACCTCTATTGATGAAACCTCCAGCGTCATCAACATCGCCTTATGGAATGCAAGATCTCTCTGTAACAAAACATCCGCTGTTCTGGACCTGTTTTTATGGTTAAACCTTCATTTCCTATGCATCACTGAAACCTGGATCCCCCTTTCGATTCAACTGTTCCTGCTTCACTCACTTCCTCCTGCTCTTCCTTTACTCATGTCTCTTGCTCTTCTGGCCATGGAGGCGGCATCAGTCTTCTCCTTCACCCAAGTGCCTATCGAACCCCTGTCCAACACCTCTCCCAGTCTTCCACTCTTTTGAATACTTGTATAAAATCTTCACCTCCCCCCACACTATATCCTTTCTCATCATTTACTGTCCACCTGGCCCCCTTGCATCCTTCTATGATGATATTGACCACCTCTTCACCCTCATTTCCCCCAGACTCACACCCCTAATTGTACTTGGCGACTTTAACCTCCATCTCTCCCTCACTCACCAAACCTCGACTCCTACCTTCTTACCCCCCTCCCTGCTTCACCTACTCACTCTTCCGGCTCCACTCTCGACTTCATCTTTGTCTCTTCCTTCTCCCCCTCCTTGATTTCTAACCTCCCCAACTATCTATCTGACCACACCATACTCTCCTACCCCTCCTCCCTCTTCCTCCATCTCTTTCTCCCGACGCGACCTCCGTAACTTTAACTCCTCTGATTTCTATGATCCCTGCGCCTCTTCCCCCCCCTCACTCACTTTTCTTCTGTCTCTGCAAACGATTCTTTATCCACCCTATCCTCTTCCCTCTCTTCCAGTCTTGATCAACAATACCCTGTCACTCCCTTCCACCCCTCCCACAAACACGCCGATCCCTGGCTTTCCTCACACCTTTTATCCATGCTCCGCCTTCTCCAACGCCTTGAAAGACGCTGGCTCAAACACCGTTCTCCAGCCAACCAAGCCTCCTACTTCTCTTACCACACCCTCTATGACACCTGCATCAGCTCGGCTAAATGATCCCACTTCTCTAACCTCCCCCATTCTCAATCTTCCCACCCCCGCCGAATCTTCCAAACCTTGACCCGCCTTCTCTCTCCTCCTACCTCTGACCACTCAGTTGCCTCTCCTCTTTCACCCTCTGACTTTGCAAACTTCTTTTCTTCTAAAATACACACCTTATGCCAAAGCATTCTACGTTCCCCCTCTTACTCTCCCCCTTCCCTATCTCCCACTACCCCACCCTCCTACATGTCCCTCACTCTGATGTTTCCCTCCTCCTGTCCAAAACTCACCCTACTGCTGCCCTCTCGGACCCTCTACCCACCTCTCTAATTCCCAAATTCTACCCTCTTCTCACACCTTACATCACCTCCTTTTTCAACATCTGTCTCACAACCGCAACCTTTCCCTCAGCCTTCAAACACGCTACTATCATCCCTATCCTGAAAAAACCCTCCGTTAACTCCCTCTTGGCTTCCAGCTTTCGCCCCATCTCTCTTCTACCCTTCCTCTCTAAGCTCCTTGAACGCCTCATCTACTACCAACTCTCAGCATTCTTCTCCAACCTCTTTCTCTTCCCCGCTACTCAAGTCTGGGTTTCGCCCCAAACACTCTACTGAAACTGCTCTCATCTAGGTTCTCAACTCCCTCCTCACCGCACGCTACTCCAAACACTCATTCTCCTTGACCTCTCAGCCGCCTTTGACATCATTGATCACCTCTTACTTCTAGACACAATTTCCTCCTTTGGTCTCAAAGGTTCTGTCCTCAACTGGTTCTCTTCCTACCTATCCAATCGCTCCTTTGCCATCTCCTGGGGCAGCTGCATCTCCCCTACCCACTCGCTCGACTTCGGCGTTCCCCAAGGTTCTGTGCTTGGCCCTTTTCTCTTCTTGCAATATACCTCCTTCATAGCCCCAATCATCTCCTCCTTTGGTATCTGTCACCACTTCTATGCCGATGACACCCAACTCTTCCTTTCCTTCTCTTCCTTCACTCCCGACATCCACCTTAAACTCCCTTCATGTCCATGTCTCACTGCTATCAAATCCTGGATGTCATCCCACTTTCTCACCCTAAACACTAACAAAACCGAAGTTTTTGAGTACCGCTATACGGCCAGCTAGTGATATGGGGAGTCTAGTCCAGATTTGGAGTTTAGTAAGGATCGTCTGCAGTGTGGATTCATAGTTGTCTATGTATAGTGACGATTTGCCCCTAGATACCAGGATCCCCAGTTATCTGATGTGGTCTGGGGACCACCTCAGATCATGAGTGTGTGAAGGGCAGATGGTGGCCTGTGTCAGCAGGAAAATTTAAGATTTGGCGGTATTGATTTTATAGCCAGAATGTAGAGTGAAGTATTTTATCACTGCCAGTGTAGGCTCTAGGTTCCTCTCTAGCTGTCGAACATATAATAGTGCGTCGTCGGCGTACAGTGAGATGGATTGATAAATGCCTGCCATCTTTATGCCCCTCATTTGTTGTTCCTTTCTACTTGCGGCCGCCATTGGTTCGATGGTGAGGGCAAAAAGGATGGGGGAAAAGGGACAGCCCTATCTGGTGCCTCTGTGTAGGGTGAGATGATAGAGAGGGTACGATTTGTTAGGACCATGGCTTTGGGAGAGGTGTAGAGTAATCTGACGCACTGTATAAAGTATGGGTCAAACCGGAATTTGTTGAGGACCTCAAACATATATCTCCATGAAACAGAATCAAACGCTTTCTCAGCATCCAAATAGATGGCCACTGCTTGTGCGTCCGGTTTGATCTGCGCCATGATACTAAACAATCTACGCAAGTTTAGGGCAGTGGATCTCGTTGGGATGAAGCCACATTGATCAGGGTGAATTAGCGTAGTCAGTTTAGGGAGTAATCTATTAGCGAGTACCTTTGCATATATCTTTGCATCTGTGTTTATTAAAGACAGGGCGATATGACGAGTGCTCATGGGCGGGGCGTCTAGGCTTCAGTAAGACTGTTATGACTGCGTGTGTAATTGAATCTGGAAGGGAGTCGGGGCTCAAGGCTTCCTCCCATACGTGAGTAAGTACCGGGGATAGTATTGCAACGTATGTCTTGTACAGGTCAGAGCTTAGACCATCTGGGCCAGGAGTTTTACCAGCAGCCAGTGACTTAATCACATCAGCGATCTCTTCCTTGGTTATTTCCTGTTCAAAGACACTATTGTCCTCTGGAGAGAGTTTAGGGAGCTCGATCTCGTTCAGATATTTCTTGATGTTTTCCTGTGTTCTGTATCATGGTTTGCATATAGTTGGTGTAGTATTTAGCAAATTCGGCATTAATTTCCTCCTCTGTGTGTACGGGCTCACCCAAGTCAGTAAGGATGCTGGTGATGGGGGCATGGTTGCATTCATTTTGTAATATACGTGCCAGGTGGTTCCCTGCTCTATTTCCTTCGCCGTATCTGCGCGCCCTGATTGGAGTGGACATGTATTGTAGCTCTTGGGTTGCTAGATCATTGAATATTTGCAGTTCCACATTGATGTCAGCCAATGTGTGTTTGTCGTGTGTCATAGAGTAATCCTTCTCAAGTGTTCTAAGGAGTGTTTCGGTTTTGTCCAAGTTCGATCTGACATTCTTGAGAAGCCCGGTAGTTTTGGACATTAGGTTGCCCCTTACCCACACTTTAAACGTTTCCCATACTGTGGCCCATCTGCCCACTGATCCTACATTTAACTGAAAGAATTCCTCCATATCAATATGTAGGGATTCGACAACGTTAGGGTCCTTAAGGATGTTTGGGGGCATTCTCCAGCGCTGAGCTGGCCGTTTAATATTCTGGAAGGATATTTTGAGAGTGACCGGAGAATGGTCAGAGAGTGTGCGGGGAAGTATTTCACAGCACACCACAGAGCTCAGCAGGTCAGAGGATATGAACCAATAGTCTATTCTGGATTCTGTATCATGTACCGATGAGTAAAAGGTATATTGTCAGTCTGTGGGGTGTGTCCCTCTCCATCTGTCAGTGAGGGCCAGTTCACGCAAGGCTTGACGTATAGTAGTGGCCGATTTAGTAAGGGTCCTTTGTCTGCTGGAGGACCTGTCCAAACACACGTCTAGGATAGTGTTAAAGTCTCCACCCCACAGAACCCATGCGTCGGATGCTGGGCCTATTATGTCGAGGAGGTGAGCGTAAAATTCGGGGTCATCTGTATTCGGCCTATAGGAGTTGATCAGCACTAATTTTTCAAATGCCGCGTGCCCCACACTACTACGTATCTACCCAGCGGGTCGGTTTTGCTTTTTTCATGGGCAAACCCTAGAGTGGGATGATTCAATGTTAGGACACCCCTATTTTGTGTTGAGTATTCAGTGTAATACCTGGAGTTGCCCCATTGTTTCATGACATTCTCATTAGTCCCCCGTAAAGCATGGGTTTCCTGAAGCATTACTATGTGCGGGCGATGCCTATTGATGTATGCCCCCACTTTTCTGGATTTTGCTCTATTGTTCAGACCCCGGATATTCCAGGTTAACAGTTTAAGTGTCAACCCGCTGGATGTGTGCGCCCTCTGTGCCATTTCAGCAGTTTACGGTCCATTTCGGGAGGAGGGAGTGTCACCATGAGGGGAGCAGCGCGTGAGATTGTGACTGCATTTTTAACAAAAAACATAACTGCTAACTTTTCCTCAATATGCCCAACTGGGGCTCTCAACATAAATGACCATATTGCTGGCCAGTTAAACAATCCCAAGTTCCCTATACCCACCCCCACCCACACCATCTGGCACAACTTGATGATGAGTCCCATTTACAACTCTGTGGTTTCACTCGTGGAGGGGGACGAGTGCTGCAACTCTGCTTCCGTAGCCAAGCGCATCTCATCCGGCTTACTTAAGTATTTGAAAAACTGTGTAATCCCTTTCTGCTATTGCCAAAGTTGAAGTCCAGCGAAAGCGAAGAGGAGATTAGGTGCTGTGGTCGGTTAGTGTGCTGTGGAGGGATCTATATTAGCTGCTGTAGGGGATTTGGATTGAGTTAATTTCTTCCGGCTGGCAGGAGGATGGCGGATTCCACATATGCTAATGCCGCTGCCGGAGAATCAAAGAAGTGCACTCGTCGGTCATTTTGAATGCGTGATTTTGCTGGAAACAGAAGGGCGTGCGGCACCTGTTTCACCTGCAGCTGGCGCTTGATGGATTCATAGGAAAGTCTCTGGGTTTGGATTCCCGCTGAGAAGTCAGGATAAATGTGTATATTGTCATTGCCGTGTCTCAGAGGGCCCTTTTCCCTCGCCAGTTTCAGAACAGCATCTCTATCTCTGTAATTGTGCAGGGGGGAGCCCCAGGTTTGGGTGATGGGGCAAGTGAGCGATGTGCCCATTCTACCAGGAATTGAGGGGAGAATGATTCAGCACCCAGGAGTGTCTTCAAGAGGGTTTCAATTTGGGTTTCCATCGGACCTTTGCAAAAGTACTCCGAAAGGCCGACAATGCGTACATTATTCCTTCTGGACCTCGACTCCAAATCATCACACTTTTCACGGAGTTTGCTCATTTCGCCTTTCAAAAGGGTGATGTCATGAGTGTTTTGATGGGTCGAGTCTTCATTTGAACTTATTCTGTTTTGGGCATCAGTGATTCTGGCACTTTCTTTGTCCACCCGGGCTTTAAAGGAGCCTATTGTAGAGACAATGTTGTCTAATTTGATATTAATTGCCAAGAACCCGTTTTGGACCGTAGTTAGGAGTTGGTCAAACTTGGAGTCCTCTGCCATCAGGGGCTCAACTGCCGACACTGGGTTCGAGTTCTACGAGGTTGTTTGTGAGTTTGTAAAGGAATCCATCGGTCCAGTCTTCCTGCCTTTAACCGCGTTCTTTCCGGGCATCGTACGGATGTCCACTTCATTATATCGATTGTGGTGAGGGAGGTGGATGACTGCCGAAATTAGGGTTCGATGTGGTCCGTAAACAGGATTGCACACACACTGTCCGCTCGGTAGGTTGGTCTCTGCAACAGCCACTGCGGGATACTGGATCTGGTATAACACTCGTCTCACCACTGCTGCAAATAGACGATTGGAGAGATTTGGCAGCAAAGTTGGATGTACCAGGGGGTACCTGCTCACATATACTAGTCTGCAGTGGATATGCATTTTGGCGGTATCACCAATGGTCTCTGAAGTGGACTGTGTGCTCCCACGTGCCCGCGTATTATCAGGGCAGCGTTGACTGGGATGCCGGAGTAATATCTCCACTGCCCGGGTTCAAGAACAAGCTGCCCTGTACTTGTGAGGACTGCCGTGGGGGGGGACGGGTAGACTGGCTCAGGATCACCAACTCCAGTGTGTTCCGCCAATGAAAGGGTGCTTCGCCCTCGTACAGATGTTAGGTAAGCAGGATGGGAGGACGTATGGTGGACTCACAGGGCACCTCTATGGCATTGCCCCTTCAGGTAGTGATGTCTTTGATCTAGCCAGGAGGAGGCTGTGTGGTCCTCTGTCCGCACACGTACAGGTGGCTCAATGGGGTGGCTGAATTGAGGCTGAAGGTGCTGCGTCCGGTGTGTCTGTGACCAGATTAACCAATGTTCACCGAAATGGACTGTGTCCTCCCACGTGAACGTATCTTAAGAGAGTTTCAATGGTGCGAGAGAAGGAGCTGAACTTCTGTTGCTCAGGTTTGAGTATGGAGATGGAGTAGTTCTATTTGTATCCTAGGCTAGCTGATTCCGGGGGCATCCGCAATGGGAGTTGGTCTTTGGCCCACTGCAGTTGTTGATCAGGTGGAGTGACTTGTCCTGGAGCATATGCACAGGGCAGCTAGCTGGAATTTCTGTTCTAGTTTACGCGGGGTCTAATTGTTCCGAGGGGGAAATTGTGCTGACCTCTCTCCGCCTCTACCAAGTAGGAATGATGGAGTGATTTGACCCTAAGTAGTGTTGTGCACCCAGAGGTCCGGCTGGCCAGAGGTCTGAGACAGGTTACATACATAAGGAGAATGATTAATTACTGGAGAACGTGGGCATACTTCAGCACGCCGGAGGTTTATTTCAGTAATCCCCTGCGCACTTGTCCGGGAAAAAAGAAACGCACACCTCAATCCAGCAAAAGTGTCTGTTGTACTTGTTTATCCCTGGGATCCCGTCAGCGGCGGGCTGCGCGTTTTACGTGCGTTCGTGCCGGTGCCCCATGCGATGCCACATGTGGCAGGCCTGCGGGAGAAGAGCTAGTGCCGTTGCGCTCCGTTCACATTAGCTGGCAGCTATCCGATGGTGCACGCTGCCAGCGGTGAGGACTCCGCACAGCAGCGCCGCTCCAAGCCCTCAGCACTGGATAAAGGGATCGAAGGCGGGAGCGTGTGGAGATCTGTATATGTGGGGGGGGGCAGGCGGTGCAATCGTACCGGGGAGGATCGGACCTCATTGTGTGTGCGGCTTCCGCTGTCCGGTGGCTCTTGAGGGGGGACGGGTTGCCGGTGTCTCGATCCGCCGCCTGCACTGCCTGCGGGGCCGGTCCTGCCCGCAGCAGGGCCCACACACCCCAAGGAGCCGCAGCTCCCGCGTATTTCACTCTGGACCTGCAGAGCGGCCTGGAGCCTCCCGCCCACGACCCCGCTCGCGCTGAGGCATGCAGGGCCCAATTTCACCCGCTGTTTCTCTCGGAGGATGCAGGATGGCTGCTATGATCAGTGCCGCTGGTCTTGTAGCTCGGGGGAAGACAGTTTCAGGATTTATTTTTAAAAGGACTGTGCGCCGGAGAGGAGCTCCACTCTTAGGCAGCCATCTTGTTGCGCAACAGCGCCCCCTCCAAACATGTTCTCATATTTTGAGAGTCCCGGTTCCCCCCATGCACCTAGTACCACACATTTCGGGTCTGATGGAATTGCATTTTTCAATAGATTGGATAACATTTGCCTACATTTCCCCCACAACAATTGGACCATGGGGCACTCCCAAAGGATATGGTAAAACAAACCCGCAGGACTCCACATTGTAAACAGTAATCATCATCAGCCCAGTGCCACCTGTACAACATAAATATTGAGTAGTAAACCCGATGCACAATCTTGTACTGTATGAGTCCTACCAATCTCTCTCTGGGACATTAACATCTCCACCCACTCTTCCGGTTCTATGGGGCCAATGTCTGCCTCACATCGGTCCCTATGGCCATACCGATCCGGTGAACCAAAAGCTACCAGCACCTGACATAACACCAATGTGACCTTTGTCTCGATCCTTGCAGGCAACAAATTGGCCTCTAGTGGCGAGCACTTCGGGATGTCACCAAGAACCTGGAATTGGGCCCTACCCGCATGCAACAGTTGCAAGGGAAGGAGCGTGCCTCCCTGAATCACATCCGTTACGTTCAGAATGCCTCGACCCTCCCAATGCAAAAGTGTCCCATCTTAATTAGCTCCGGGAGGAGTGCATTGGCCCACAGGGGCTGGCTCAGGGTCGGTTTGCCCTACCATCCAATATGTGCATACGTCTCTTTCCGAACATTTTGTATGCACAGAGACATCAGTAGAAGGGCACCAGCCCCTCCCGCCCACTCTACAGGACCTGTGCGGGAGGTCTAATGCCAATCCACCCCCGCTCCAGCTGTATGTGAGGTAGTCCCCGGTTCCTATGTATCCAATCGTTAATGACCCCCATCTGTGCTGCCCAGTAGTATTGTTGCAGGGAAGGGAGACCTATCCCACATTCCCACACTGACCTTTGGTGAGTTAGAGAAAACTGAGCCTGTTCCCCCTCCACCCAACAGAAGCTCTCAGAGGGTCCCATCGATTTCTTTGAATACCTTCTTTGGTATCGCGAGGGGGGGTTCTGCAATACATAAAAAAATCAAGTTAGAGAGATCATTTTAAAAAGAGCTGTTTTACCCAGTAAGTTTAAGGGAAGGGATTGCCAATGAGCAACATCTTCCCAGAATTTTCCAAGTATCAGGTGCAAGTTCAGAACTGTATAACTCGAGAGATGCACACCTAGTTGCATGGCTAAGTACCGGAAGCCCGTCCTAGATATCTGATACGGGCAGTCCCTTGGGATCACTGCATCGCTAACCTGGAAGGGGGGAAAAACGGATTTTGGCCAGTTAACCCTAAGGCCATTGGTACCTTCATAATCCCTCAGTTTTCTTGACACTATCCAGCAGGATTCAGCTGGGTCACCTAAATAAATCAACAGGCCATCTGCGTATCAGTATACATTTTCTTCCCCACCCCACACCACCCCTTCCGTATTTTGTCTAAGCTGGGTAGCTAACGGCTCGATTGCTAAAGTGAAAAGCAGTGGGGGCAGGGGGCAGCCCTGTCGCGTTCCCCTCCTCAGAGAAAAGGTCCTAGAGCACACCCTGTTGACTCGCACCTGTGCTACCGGTGACTTATATAGTAAACGTACCGAGCTCATGAAGTTCCTCCCAAAGCTCAATCTATCCATTATCTCCAACAGCGAGTCCCATAGCACAGAGTCGAAGGCTTTCTCGAAGTCCACAAACAGCAGTGCCAATGGACCAGAAAGAATTTATCTGGAGGGCTGACACATGGCTATTTATACCCTGCGCAGATTCATGCGGGCGGACAAGGTCACTTATTTACTCCCTGTAGACAATTCGCCAAAACCGTAGCCAGGATTTTTGCCTCCCCATTTATTGATGTCAGCCTTTATGAGGCACAGTATTCCAGTGGTTTCCCTGGTTTTGGGAGCACCACAAGTCACACCTTTCTCAGGTCCACCAGCAATATACCCTCTTTTTTCCTCTGTATAAATAGCCGGTGAAGCGGTCTGACCACCGTTCCCCTCAACCTTTTCCAAACTTCCACTGGGAAGCCATTGGGGCCCAGGGAATTGCGTGGCTGCGGTTGGGCCATTGTTGTCTGAACCTACTCCTCAGATATGTCCATTTATAGCCCTTCCTCCTGCTGTATCAACAGGCACTTAAGGTCTGCCATGCTCGGCCCGGCTCTCCCACTGTCCCCCGGTATGCTATATAAATCCACATAGTACTTTGTGAAAGCCTATGCTATGTCCGTATCGTTCATGAGTTCCTCCCATTCTGCCCCTTTGAGGTCCCGTACCTGCCCACACCCTGTGTCTCTATGCTCCAGCCATGCTAGCATTTTACTGGCTTATCCCCTACCTCATATATTTGACTGCGCTTGTGCCAGTGCCCTAGTTTGGTGTTATCCAATGCTATATTCTGGAGTGTTTCTTGGGTGCTCTTTAGCTTAAGTGGTACCTCTGGGGAGTCTGCAGCTAGCACAGCCATTCCAGCTTCCTCAGAGGCCTCTTCAGCCTCCGTGACCGTCTGCATGTGTTTCAAGAGACATTGGTTCCCCCCGGAGGACCATTTTGTACCCCTGCCAGACCGTAACTGGACTGGGCACAGACCCTTCATTAACCAGGATGTATTCCTGCAAGATTTGTTCCAGCGCTTCAGTGAATTCTGGGAAACCCAAATAATAGGAATTCAATCTTTAAGTGGGCGTAGGTAACTCCCACTCACTCTTGAGTGTAATTACCATTGTGAAATGGTCCGATATCTCCCTGGCAAGCATTCTGGCTGCAATCAGCCTGTGGTTATCGTCCTGTGGATTGGAGAGATAGTCCAACCTGGAGAAGGAAGAATGAACCCCGGAAAAGAAAGAGTACCCAGTCTCCCCCATATGTAAGGCCCTCCATGTGTCCAACCAGCCCATTGCCCTTGCAAAGATGCCTAATTTAGTGGGCTGCTCTGGATTTCTACTACCCACTTGTGATCTTTCTAGGCCCGTGTTCATCACATCATTGAAGTCTCCTCCCAGGATCCATCTCTCTGCTTCCCCCAAAACTATAAGCTTCTGAAGATCATTAAGTGACACGCGTGTAAGGGGAGGTGGTGCATATACTGCTACTATTCCCCAGATACCCCCCCACGATTCTCACTGTATCAACACAAAACTGCCACCAGGGTCCGTCTTTACCTCCGGGACAAAGAACGGCACCCTCTTATCGATCAGAATCATAATGCCACTTGCCCATCTAGTGAAGCATACATGATATGCCGCTCTGTAATTTGTGCGTGTAGAGAACTTACAGTGTGTTCCAGCAAGATGAGCGAAGTCACAGGAGTGCCTGTTGAGGAAATGTATTATAAGCCTTCACTTAAGGCCCGAGCACATCCCATTTACATTCCAGGTCAACAATGTGACTCCACTATCGTGTGCCATTCGCCCCTAATGCAAAATTAGTAACCACTTCCCTGTGGGGAGGGGGCTTCATTGCCGCTCACCCCTACCAGCATACTCCTCACACACCCAAATCTGCAAGGATCCATCCTCCCCACCTTGCAATGTGAAACCATTAACAACAAGAACAATGACAAACTTTCCCAACACCCCCACCCCGCACTTCTCCCCCAACTGAAGCACCTGTCGCCCCGAGCTCATGCGGAACCTGCACAAGGCCATCAATTCAACTAAAGGTGGAGCACTTGCTGGTCGGCAGTACATCCTAAACAGGCCGGTCGCAATTTCCATGTACTCCAGAGGCCCGTTCTCTAGAGTTGCTGTAACATTGATTTCCCAAAATGTAAAAAATATGTCTGTGTCTGGTGCCGTTCGACAAGTATTGGTCAGCCCTCTCCTCCTCTGCCTGGCGTTTCACACACTTCCTCCGGGGGAAGTGACTCTGTGAATATCATGGGGATGAAGATGCCATTGAGCCTGGTCTGTCTCGCAGTGTCTCCTTTTGTGGTGTGCGTATCTCTGTCGAATGGATGGCCGTTTCACACCATTCCCATGCTTCTTGAGGTGTATTGAAAAGGAGTGCCTTTTCACCATGGTATACCTTCAGATGTGAGGGGAAGACAAGAGCATAATTTATGCCACTCGATATTAATTTCCATTTAACAGTGCCAAATGACTACCTTGCTCATTGTACCTCTCTCGTGTTGACCATGTTGACTGAAAGAAGCCTATACAGGAGCCATTGTATGTGATTGGGCCAGTCGGTGACGCCATTTGCAGGATGATGTCCCTGTCTCGAAAGTTCAGAAGCCTTGCAATGATAGTACGTGGATGGGCTGCCGGTACCGGCCTTCCTGTGGGTACCCGGTGAGCTCTTTCAACCTGCAAAAAGTTAGAAAGTTTCTTCTGTGCCATGACCTCCACCACCATTGTTCTAGGATAAGTTCCATATTGGGCCCCTCCACCTTCTCTGGCAGCCCAAGGATCCATAGGTCATTTCTCCTCAACCTCACCTCCTCTCGCTGTCCTCCCCTCTCCAAAACCTTGATCTTCTGGGTCACCACCATGAGTTGTTTCTCTGTGGTCTTTACTGCATCCGCTATTTGCTGTTCTGCTTCCCCCACTCTTGAGGCCAATTTTTGGATGTTCTGCTTCAGAAAGGAGATCTCTGACGTTAATCCATCTATCTTTTCCTCTATAGACGATCAGGATTCTGCAATTGCCCCATAATGTCTTTCAGTGAGTTTACTGGGTCTTGCACCAGATCCTCCATGTGGGCACCATTCTGTGCAGTAGGCTCCAGGGCGGCAGCATTGTTCACTGTAAATTGGTCCATTTTACTCTGCTGCTTGACTTTCTTGCTCTTATCTTTCGCCATAGTTTTGGATAATTGTGAGGGGTCAACTGTAATGGTGGAAGACGGCTGCCCAGTCGTGTCCGCAAAGTGTGAGATTCGGTTTTAGTGCTATCCTTGAGTCCAGAGGGGGGGTCCCAGTCCCTTTCACACCCTCCTGGCTCTTCCCGACACTCTAGCACATCCTATGCCCACCTAAACCACCAGGTGCTATCTCTATGGAGGATCCCAGGCCCCGGGTGCACTGCCTCCTCACCTTTGTGCCACACAGGGGATTAGATCAGGCGGCCTAGTGCTCTGCCGCCTGTTACACTTGTCCCCATGCATGCTGTCGTTGGTGCGTCTGGTGAGTCCAGTGGGTGGGGGCAGCTCCGATGACCATTCACACCTTCCTAGGTACTCCAGCCCAGGACCTATATCTCAGTCTTCACCGCCCAATGCTTGGCCCACAGCTGAACCAGCTGCCTGTTGCTGCTTCCCCCTGGGTTCTGGATGGTCCCAACTGTATGCGTATTGCCTTGTTCAGCCCCTCCACCTTCCACCGGGTCCACTTCCTCGTGGTCCCAATCCCCACTGATATGATCTGAGGGCCGGAGGGAGTGGGAAGAGCCCCAATGCCACAGGGGCCTGATGTTCTGCTGCCCCGTGGCCAATCCTTTATCTCCTCCTCCCCCGGGTCGCTCACCATCAGGATGTTTGGTTATTTTCCTTTAGGAGCGTAGCAACCCGCTGCGCAGTATACTCCTACTCCGCCCACCACGGCTTATCTTCGTTTCACCTGATTTGCCGCAGCCCGGGTCTGTACTGGTATACTTGTGGGCTCCGTTCCGGGGCCCACGGCCACCAGTGTCTCTGGTGCTTAGGAATCAATGCCGCAAGCAGTGTTCTCTGCGCTCTCTGAGTGTCAGAAATATGGTGGCTGTCACTTCCCGGCTGCACCTCGCCACTGCAGGGTCACTGTGTTTTTTGCACTTCCTGACAATCAATCTCGTCGGGAGTGCATTCAGTGGTGGTCAGGCACCTTTTTCCACTGGAGGATGGCTTTCGGACTCACATTTAGCAACACAAACATGATATTTGAAGCAGGATAATGCCAGCCTTTGCGGAGCAACAGCAATCTACGTCCGCATCCGCTGCTGCTCAGCAGCACCCCACCCACCAAGCTAAGCGAGCTCGATGGATCCCAAGTCACGTGTGGCCCTCTGGCGAACCATTGGGTAAACTATCCAGTCCCGGAGTTCGGCATAGCTCCAGAGGCCCGTTCTCTAGAGTTGCTGTAACATTGATTTCCCAAAATGTAAAAAATATGTCTGTGTCTGGTGCCGTTCGACAAGTATTGGTCAGCCCTCTCCTCCTCTGCCTGGCGTTTCACACACTTCCTCCGGGGGAAGTGACTCTGTGAATATCATGGGGATGATGATGCCATTGAGCCTGGTCTGTCTCGCAGTGTCTCCTTTTGTGGTGTGCGTATCTCTGGATGGTCCCAACTGTATGCGTATTGCCTCGTTCAGCCCCTCCACCTTCCACCGGGTCCACTTCCTCGTGGTCCCAATCCCCACTGATATGATCTGAGGGCTGGAGGGAGTGGGAAGAGCCCCAATGCCACAGGGGCCTGATGTTCTGCTGCCCCGTGGCCAATCCTTTATCTCCTCCTTCCCCGGGTCGCTCACCATCAGGATGTTTGGTCTGCCTCGAACAGGGAGAACCTTTCCTTGCAATTTGCAAAGGTCCGGGGTGATCCACTATCAAAGAGTTGAGGCAGGTGTTGTAGACCCCCCTGCGATCATCTTCTGAATTTGGCAGGCCGAAGGCCTGGCGTAGTCTAGGTTATCGAAGATTGGGATGTGTGACCGAGGCCCATCGAAAAGTCCCACTTTTTTCATCACCCAGTCCCATGTTTTCACTGTTGTTTTCGTGGAGGATAGTAGACCTGTTGAGGGGGTCTCAGTCCCTCCCACCCCAGCATATCTCCAAAGATAACAGATTCCACCCAATGAAGCAGCCCCACAGACCATACCCGGATGACATCACAAAAGTAATCATGAAAAGGCGACATGGCTGAACACACCAGCAGAGACATTAGCCAGATGTAAAACACCACACATGAACTGCTTGCTGACACTGAAAAAACAATGATCATGAACAGCCATGAAAGCAAAATGGATGCCACAGCTGCATTGCAATGAATTGGGAAAGCTTAAAACTGAAATGCAAAGCAGATCTGGCAGAGAAGGCAGCATGTGCAGCTCTGCCAAGAACCGTGGGAGAGTGTTTGAGTCAGCAGAAAAGATACAGCACCAACAAGGACAGAAGACCGAAATCCCTCATAAATGCAGGCAGAGAAAATCAATTTTACGCCCCCTGAACACGTGACCTAGAGCTGGGGAACAAGGCCCATTCAGACAGATAAGGTTTTTCCCATCAAGCTGAAGTCAGAAGATGGAGAAAGTGTCCCTGCTCTGGGCTTGAGAAGTTGTAAGTGGCAACATTAGGTGGAGACAGGCAGTGCTCTGAGATCACCTTCCCCACCCATCATTTTTGCTCACATGCTGGTAAATTTCCTAAATTTCACTGACCTTCCGGGGGTGGTGCCAGGCTGAGCTACCAGATCCGGCTACACCAATCACATATTTGTCCCCTATATACTGTAATTATGCATATAATGTTCACCCAATCCAAATCTAGCTTAGAGCGCAGGAATTTAACTTTTGGTTGTAATGTCAGACCTGTTTAAGACCTCACTGCCCATCTGTAATGAGCTGAGAGTCCGTTTGGAGCTGTAGAATCTGTGCGCGTATCCCTACTTGGATCAATAAAGCAGCAATTTATCACATTTCTGGACTCCTCAGTTTTTGGTCATGAGGGGTTTACCCTCGAGCCAAACTTTGTTTTTTTTAACTAGACTTTAACCCGGCCGGTGTTTTTTTGTCCTCGGGCAGAGGTGTATGGCAGAGAGCTGAGGGGAAGTGGAACTCTGGATTGTTCAATTTCTAACCATCTCGGGGGGGTCAATGGGTGTGAGCCAGGCAAGGAAGTGTGTCAACTGAACCGCTGCATGATAATTGCACAAATTTCGCGACCCCCAGCTCTCTCAATCGCTGAAAACGGAGGAGGGGTAGCTGTGGGATCTCCACTGGGAGCACTGAGCAGTGGCAAAATAATTTTTGGAGCAAATTCCTTTATACTGGCAGTGATCCAACCCATTAACTACATTTCCTGGGACACCCACATTTCAGGGTCAGCTTCCAGCTCCTTAAAGAGATGTGGGAAGTTAGCTGCATAGAGCTCGCAACCCGTCTAAAGGAGTCTAGCTCTAGGAGGGACTGATGTAAAGAGGATTGGACATTTGGGAGGGTAAGCATCATGTCATCTGCATACACAGACAGCTTAAAATGTCGGCAGCCTATCTTGACCCCATTGATAGAAATATTGTTGCAGATTCGCTGGACAAAGGGCTCCATAACCAGAGCAATAATTAGCATGGAAAGGGGGCACCCCTGCCTTGTCCCACAAATAAGGGATATGGGGCCTGTTTTCTTTTGGTTCACCTGCAGTGAAGTCCTAGGAGAGCTATAGTTTGTCAGGAGCATCTTCAGGAAGAGTGGCCAAAAGTGGAATGCTTCAAGGGTTAATTGCATAAAGGCCCAGTCGACCTTGTCGAATGCCTTAGCATTCTAGCATCACCAAAGCCATCTTACTGTGTTCTGAAGTCGCTATCTTAACCAAGTTTAGGGCCCGGCGAATATTCTCCCCTGTGGTTCTACCCAATATGAACCTGGTCTGATCTGCATTCTTTATTTTGGGATGGACCCCGGCTAACCAATTGGCCAAGATCTTGGAGTAAATCTTAGCATCAATATTCAGCAACGAGATTGGCCTATAAGAGGCACAGTCTCTAGGGTCCTTGCCAGGTTTTAGCAATAAAATAGTGGAGGATTCCTGCATAGACAGTGTTGTGCATCCGGTCTGCCAGAGAAAGAGTTGAAGAGGTCTGTTAGGGGAGCTAGGAACTGGGCCTGTAAGAGTTGATAAAACCTAGGCGTGAAGCCATGGGCGTCCGGGGTTCAGGCCTTCAGAAATCTGATTACAGAATCCACTTCCTCCACCATGATTGGTAAATCCAGGGAATCCCTTTCTTCCTCTGTGAGGTGGCGGAGAGCCGCCCATTCCCCATACTGCCTCTGATCCGCACTAACTCGGGGAGTGGCCAACATAGTCAAGTGAGTCACTGCTAACCTCAGTTTAGCATCCTCTGAGTGTTGTATTATCCCCTGTGCGTCCCCGGCACTGTTGCGTTGTACTGTTGCATCTTCGCCAGTTACCTAACCAGAAATGTATTGGCTTTATTACCCTTGGTGTATAACCCCGTTTTAGTTCTGAGATGGGTCTGTGCCTTTTCCACGGCACAGTGCACCTCCAATCTGTTGCAGGCTACCTGGAGGGATCAATGTGCCTTTGAGATAACCCCTTTTTGTGCCTACTTTCTGCCTCAGCTATCTCCCTCTTCAACCAAGCCCTCACCTCAAACCAGCTTTACTGGTTGGCCGCCGCATGGGCTATAAGTTCCCCCATTGATTACCGCCTTCATGACCTCCCATACTTTTGCCAATGAGGTGGGTCCCATGAGACTCTCCTGGAAGTCCTTTCGAATGGCCTTTGCAATCCCATCTCTCAAAACCATACCATTAAGAATCAGGTCATATAACCTCCATAGGGGGTTTGGCTTGTTAGGATCCATCTCCCAGGTAAGCAGGCGGGGCAACTAGGAGTTCGTGGACTTAGAACTCATGGAGGCCTGACTCCTTCTCTTTCCAAAAGGAATGCAGGCCTAGACTGACAGGAAGTTCAAACTGTGGTTTATTACAGCCAAAACCAACAGGGATCAGAACAAGGAGTACGCTCCAGGCACATCTCGGTGAACCCTGGCTCGCAGCCCAGTTTTTAATAAAATCCACATCACAATGACATCACAACCTGGGCCCTTCTACAGCAAAACTATCGAGCGTGTGGATTGGGCGTTGAGTGGTAGTCCACCTATGGCAGAACCTATAGCTGTTAGTTCATTGGTTCTCCCATGTCAGATGGCTGGCCTGGTTCGTCCCCAAAAAGTGCTACTTCTAAAATGTTGCAGTGTGAGGGTCTGATGATTGGTTCTAGCCCCTCGCTACCCACCCCCAGGGTCCTGTATTATGATTGGTTAGAGCTGTCGCCCCCAGGCCTGGGACCAAAATCGGTTCTCAGCTCGAAGGGTACCTTTTCAAGGTAATAAGAACTATGTGTCTGCATTGTATGATGTGTGCACCACCTAAAACCATGAGATTGCTTGTTCTCACCATGCAACATTGGCTTCTTCTTTAACAATTTTGTTGCAAGCCATTGTCTGGCTGCGTGAAACTGCTCCGCTTTCCCAGCTGCTAATTTTGGTTCATCATCAGCTTGGCGGGTCACATGTCTAGGGTCTGTGTTTGGGGCCCCTGAAGCTCTGAATTGCTCTGATTTATTTGCATTTACTGTGCCGGTGTTACTGTAGTTCATGGAAAGGAATGTCCCTCACAGCTTGGTGGCTTTGGCAGCAGGCCGTGTCTCACACCTTTGCTCTTCTGTGCCACATGAATTCGCTCAGCTCAGCTTCAGCCGAGGGTCTGCGTTCTGTTGTAATTTTCTTAGGCCATAACAGGCTTCTACATTGTGCTAACTATAGTATCCAATCCATAGGTTAGTGGTTCATGGCTCTGACAGGTCCCTCCGGTACTCCTGCAGCTCCATAGGTTAGTTTGCATCTAAGGGCCGGCAAGCCTTTAGACCGGATCTCTTGCTTCTTGTGGTTTCTGCATTGCTGGTCAAGCTAATGCCAAATAATAAACGTGAAGATAGTATGTACATGTCTCTGTCCTGTAACTTACAAAACTGTATGCAGGTGTTCTTCGCATGTTCGGGTGCGTGACCGTGTCCCGATGTGCGGATGGCACGTGTGCTTAATGTCTAACTCTGCTATATCGTGATGTCTCTAACAACGTTATGCCTGGCTTCTTGGTGCTTTAGTGGAGACTGTCAATGGAGGTGTCTTTGGTCGCGTCTCGTGACGCTTCATCAACCTTGGGCAATGCTTTTACTGTTCCTGCGTTATAGGGTTGACGGAGTGGATACCTCTCGATTGTACTTGTCCATCATGGGGACGCTGGGTACCGGCCCGAAATGATGTAGATGGTCATGGTTCTTTCGGTTCTTCTTCCGACTCAGGTATCTATTCGGAGATGAAGCAGGGGTGGCCCTCGATGTTCCCTCTTCAGGCTCAGAGTCATGGATACGAACTGTAAGGAGGACTGGGGCATGATCTGACAACGCCTGTGCTCCTTTAAGTAAGGTGTATGTGGGAGAAGAATGAGAAATTGTTTTCCCCGGGTGTAGGACCCTCCAAACATCGATTACCCCCAAAAACGAAAAGTCATAGCAAATTGTACATTCCTTCGATGTGGGCTGGTGAATTTTATCAGCCAGGGAATCCAGCACCCCATTAAAGTCACCCCGTATTACCACTTAGCCCTCAGCAAAGGGGGCCAGTTTGGATTCCAGCTCCAGCAGAAAGGCTTCTTGTCCCTCTTTCGGGGCATATACAGAGATCTAGGTATAAAGCTGACCAAATAGCATACTTTTGGGTCCCACATAGCATCCTTCCAGGGCATGTTGCATCTCTAGCTCTACAAAGGGGACCCTCTCTCGCTAGTTGGATCACTGTGCCACCTTTTTTAGTTCCGCTGGATGCCAGGAATTGCTTCGGAAAGGCTCTGCTGTACAAACAAGCAAAGTCTGGTGGGGTCAGGTGAGTCTCTGGAAGAAATACAACTGAGCTGTTCACGTCCTTCAGTTGCTGTAGGGTTGATTTAAGCTTGACTGGAGATTTTAAGCCTTTTACGTTAAGAGTCACACATTTCAGCTTCTGGTGGGGGGCAAGGGCCAGTTGAGGGTCTTCCAAGTTCTCAACAAAGGAGGGTGGGGAACAGAGTGAGTGGCAGCTGCCAGTTCCATTAACGCTTCAGGTTCATGGAGCAACCAGGTTTTCCATTTTTTAAACCAAAACTTAACGACTGCAAACCATGCAGTAACTGAATTGGGCAACTCGCCCCAGCGACCAATGAGTGTTTCCAACGTCATGGTCTAGCTAAGGCCGTGCGAAGCCTGGGGCGCTGATGACTCAAGGTGCCTCGGATTGGTACATCAACAAACTGTTCGAGCAGAGTTTGATGGAGGAGGATTCTGGTCTGTTATTATTTGCGCCTCGCGGGAACTCCTGATTTTCTTGACTTCCCCACCATCGACCACAGCGCACACTGAGGCTTTGGGTCCTCCCTGGCCGGCAGCGAGGAATGCCCCCTGTGGGCTTCCTTGTTGATTCCAAGGTCAGGCACCTACAACAGGTCTTTCGCCTCTTCTAGCAAACTGTGCACAGGGCACCCTCCATGGTAAATTGAAGAGTTGCTGGGAACAGTCATATGTAACAGACTTTCCTATCTTGCAAGACGGAGGTCAGGGGCCTCAAAGCTCTATGCTTCTGCATTGTGGCACCGCTAGATCTTAGTATATTTGAAGGGAGGAATTTTTTCAAAGATTAATTTTTCTGTGCTCTGGCAGCTGCCATGATGATGTGAGGAGGTCCTGAGTAGCCCTCCACCCACCTCGCAGCCTATGGATGCGATCCAACAGCAAGGAGGTCTTGTCGTGGTCTGGGAGCAACATCCAGAAGACCTTCCCAAAGTATTCACTCATGGCTTGGACAGGGATTGTATGTGGAATTCCTTTAATTCAGAGGTTATTTCTCCTGGCTCTATTTTTCATGGCCTACTGTTTGACCGCCATGGCCTCATTCTCCCCTTCCAGTGACAATACTCGGTGTTGGAGGTCTGCGATTGTCCTCATTTGTTCCAAGGCCTTGTCTTCGACCTCTCCGACCCTCTGCTCCACGTCCGTGACGCGGCTGTCCAGGTGTTCCATCTTCGCAGAGAGCTCTACCATGAAGTTCCTGAATCCCTCTTTGATTTCTGACATTAAGGATTGCAAGTCTTTTGTTGCTAGCTGTCACTGCGTGTTAGGGTCTATTGCTGGAGAGTGAATCATGGCTTTCACTGTCTCTACCATCTTCCCTTTCTCTTGAGGCTGTAGCAAGGCAGCTATATCCATGCTTTTAGGTGCCTTCTGTTTGGCCATCTCCAGGGTGCAGGAGTCTTTATGTGTATTCCTCAGCAGGAGGAGCACCCGGGGTTCCCTCTCATGATCACCACGGCAAAGCTTCTGTATGTCAAACGGCGAGTCCTGCCCACCTTCGAGACAGAGAGGCGAGTCCTTACTGTTCCCTGGAGAGTGCTATACAGCATCACAGACACGGCCTCCGAGTTGGTCCGCTGCAGAATCCCTTCACGCCAGCACCCATGGATAGTTTTTGCTACAGTCCATTCTCCAAACGGATGGTGTGCTCTGCAGTAGTCCGGACTTCTCAGTTGAAGATCACTGTGCGCCCAGTCCTGGAAAACACTTCACAGGCTAAAGCAGGCACTCACAGCTTTCAATGGCACCACACGCTGCCCCGCCTGAGGCTCCCCCAGAGCGGGAAACTCGTTTCACTGCTGATGTCTTAAGTAGATGTTATCCCAGGGGCACCCAGGGGCCACCCTGCTGGGCTGTACTTCCACAAGAATACTGGGGGCTTTTCATGCCTAAGTTGCCTCCACCGTTGCTTCTCTCCTACACCTGGTGCACCCCCCAGAGGCCAGAGCTGGGCTCCACTCGACCTGAGCATGTCCTCCAGGGCCTGGGCAGGCTGATGCTAAATTAGCTTAACCAGTGCGCTCCAATCTCAGGAAGCAGGGTGTGCCTCCCATTCCCCCGCAGGGAGAAAAAGAGGCCCAGAGCCCTCCGGGCACCATCAGGCTACCGTCGAGCCGGGAGGAGGATCAGGCGCGGGCAGAAGCACCCGCGAAGCGGGTGGGCCCCATGTTGGCTCTTCGACCCGGCTGCGAGTCACGGCTTCCAGCAGAGATATCAAAGCAGGACAGTCTGCAGTTTGCCATGACGCAGGTCGCTTGGATTCATTCCCTCTGTCCACCAACTGCAGTCAAGGAATGCATGCTGCAACCGGAAAACCTGTTGCCCATCTCCCCTGCTGGCATGCAGAGGGTGGAGCGACACAACTTGTCTCTGACAACCAGACAGCCAGACTAGTTGCCTAGTCTCCTCTTCCCTGGCAACCACATGTTGTATTCCTGGTTAGGGGGCTGGCTTTGAGTTTCCCCTATTGAGGGAAGGGATGGGGGCGGGCTACCTGAAACTGTGTGCCCGCGCTGCACCTCAATCTCCCCTGGCAACATGTTGTGGCCCTGCAGTCTAATATTATCCTGTGGAGAGAGTGCTTGGGTCTCCTTTTTTTCCTTGCCTGCTGGCGGTGTGGTGTGCTGACGTGGGTTGGGACAGAGCCTGCAGAAGCCCTTCTGGCAGGTACCCTTCCCCCTGTCTGGCCGTATCCGTCTCCCCTAGTTCCCTTCCTCCGAAACCCTGCTCTATTCTTTCACCAGTGGCTCTCCTGGCCTCTGGCTCTTCTTCCCCTGGTCTCTCAGCCTCTACCCCCGCCCCAGCCTGTCTCTCTATGTCCCTCCCTTTCCCTCTGTGCTTCTCTGTCCCCCTTGTGTCTGTCCCCCTGTGCGTCTTGTCCCCTGTGTGCCTCTCTGCACTGGTCTCTCTCTCATTTTCCCCCCTCACGACCTCTACCAGTCCCCCCCTTCTCCACCCCTTCCCTTTTTCCCTTGGTGTTCCTTCCCCCACCTTTGCATCCAAGGGTACTCCCCAGGCCCCGGGTTCCTTGTCAGTGGGTGTGCCTAGCTAGTCCAGTGTCTCAAATGTATCCTGCTGGCAATGAGTTTACTCCTCTTCCTGTAATACATCTGTTCCTGGTTTCTACAAAGATGTTGGTGCCTTCATTGTATTCCCACCTTTCCATGTAACTTGCCTGTTATTACCAGAGGGGGGACGCAGTCCGCCTGAGTACACAATGTACCCCCACCGGGTCAGTTGACTCCCTGGTCCAAAATTGTGGCTCTGACTGGGGTCTCCCACATGGCCTCCCCATTTTGGCCTGCCTCACACTTCGACAGCAGTGATGAACCCATATTATACCTTAAAGGTCCAGCATTAGAAAAATGACACCACAGTATTTAGGAAAACTATTGGTGTTGTGAAGCTCTACGAAAACAAGTTCTAACTGCAACAAGGCACCTTGCGACCACGCCCATTCCACTTACGAGCAGGAGGCCCCATCCAGGGGCTATATTGGACACCTAGACTTATCTTCAGATGTGTGATCTGTAGATGTGAAAGGTACATTTGGAACGTCTGTTCACAGAACCACATTGAACATAACCCACTTGATCAGAGAACATGTATTTGCTAACTGTGAAAAAAGCCATACAGAACAATCGAACAACCCGAAAACACCTGCACTTACATAGACAGTAACACACGCATGCAGCGCCCCGGAGAGCAGCTTTACGGTCCTGTTCTGCATGGTCCCAGCAGGAATTGCAAAGACATCCAACCTTGAGGGTTTGCACTTTTTATGTCATCATAGGTTTTTGGCTGATTGTGTGCTAGGCAACCTGTTGCTGCCGATACTAACTTGCATTAAGGCAGTATGTGTATGTTAACAATTGAGAACAGATCTCCTAGCTTTTATATTCTGAAGGCTGGTGCAAATATAGTAGAGACTCTTCTAGAGTATTCAAGATCCCGAAGCAACAAAAGTGCAACCCTTGGTCAAAAAGTCATGTTCCAGAACAAAAACTGCCACAGCAGACACTGCTGCCCAACAGTCTTAAAAACGAGAATCACAGCACATATACACATACATGAATACAGAATCACAAGACCACATCAGCACTTACACACACTAATGCACACAGGACTCATATCACAAGTCTACATGAGCACATATACACATAAATGCATACAGAACCAGAATCAAACTTTTACACCATCACATATACACACTAATGCATTCAGAACCACATGCTTACCACCAGCACATATACACAACTAAGGTTTCATGTGTTAATATCCCCGCAAAAATATCGCCATATTTTTGTGGCAATATTAAGGTGTGGAACATGCGGGGGACACCCCTGCAACCACCATATTATTTTAAGGGGAGAGGGGGACATCCCTGCAACCCCCGCTCCCGATAACCCCAAATATTATCCCCACTAAAAATATCGCCTATGGCCATTCCCGACGACCATATACAGCAATATTTTTGGTGGGGATAATATTACCTGATACCAATAATGCATACAGAACCAGAAACACATGCTTATCACCAGCACATATACATAAAAATGCATACAGAACCAGAATCACATGCTTATCACCAGCACATATACATAAAAATGCATACAGAACTAGAATCACATGCTTACCACTAGCACATATACACAATAATGCATACAGAACCAGAAACACATGCTTACCACCAGCACATATACACAATAATGCATACAGAACCAGAATCACATGCTTACCACCAGAACATATACACAATAATGCATACAGAACCAGAATCACAGGTTTACACCGTACATATAAATACTAATGCATACAGAACCAGAATCACATGTTTACACCAGCACATATACATACTAATGCATACCGAACCAGAATCACAGGTTTACACCAGCACATATACACAATAATGCATACAGAACCAGAATCACATGCTTACCACCAGCACATATACACACTAATGCATACAGAACCAGAATCACAGGTTTACACCAGCACATATACATACTAATGCATACAGAACCAGAATCACAGGTTTACACCAGCACATATACACAATAATGCATACAGAACCAGAAGCACATGCTTACCACCAGCCCATATGCACAATAATGCATACAGAACCAGGATCAAACGTTTACACCATCACATATACACACTAATGCATTCAGAACCACATGCTTACCACCAGCACATATACACAACTAAGGTTTCATGTGTTAATATCCCCGCAAAAATATCGCCATATTTTTGTGGCAATATTAAGGTGTGGAACATGCGGGGACACCCCTGCAACCACCATATTATTTTAAGGGGAGAGGGGGACATCCCTGCAACCCCCGCTCCCGATAACCCCAAATATTATCCCCACTAAAAATATCGCCTATGGCCATTCCCGACGATCATATACAGCAATATTTTTGGTGGGGATAATATTACCTGATACCAATAATGCATACAGAACCAGAAACACATGCTTATCACCAGCACATATACATAAAAATGCATACAGAGCCAGAATCACATGCTTATCACCAGCACATATACATAAAAATGCATACAGAACCAGAATCGCATGCTTACCACTAGCACATATACACAATAATGCATACAGAACCAGAAACACATGCTTACCACCAGCACATATACACAATAATGCATACAGAACCAGAATCACATGCTTACCACCAGCACATATACACAATAATGCATACAGAACCAGAATCACAGGTTTACACCATACATATAAATACTAATGCATACAGAACCAGAATCACAGGTTTACACCAGCACATATACATACTAATGCATACAGAACCAGAATCACAGGTTTACACCAGCACATATACACAATAATGCATACAGAACCAGAATCACATGCTTACCACCAGCACATATACACACTAATGCATACAGAACCAGAATCACAGGTTTACACCAGCACATATGCATACTAATGCATACAGAACCAGAATCACAGGTTTACACCAGCACATATACATACTAATGCATACAGAACCAGAATCATAGGTTTACACCAGCACATATACACAATAATGCATACAGAACCAGAAGCACATGCTTACCACCAGCCCATATGCACAATAATGCATACAGAACCAGGATCAAACGTTTACGCCATCACATATACACACTAATGCATTCAGAACCACATGCTTACCACCAGCACATATACACAACTAAGGTTTCATGTGTTAATATCCCCGCAAAAATATCGCCATATTTTTGTGGCAATATTAAGGTGTGGAACATGCGGGGGACACCCCTGCAACCACCATATTATTTTAAGGGGAGAGGGGGACATCCCTGCAACCCCCGCTCCCGATAGCCCCAAATATTATCCCCACTAAAAATATCGCCTATGGCCATTCCCGACGACCATATACAGCAATATTTTTGGTGGGGATAATATTACCTGATACCAATAATGCATACAGAACCAGAAACACATGCTTATCACCAGCACATATACATAAAAATGCATACAGAGCCAGAATCACATGCTTATCACCAGCACATATACATAAAAATGCATACAGAACCAGAATCACATGCTTATCACCAGCACATATACAGAAAAATGCATAAAGAACCAGAATCACATGCTTACCACTAGCACATATACACAATAATGCATACAGAACCAGAATCACATGCTTACCACCAGCACATATACACAATAATGCATACAGAACCAGAAACACATGCTTACCACCAGCACATATACACAATAATGCATACAGAACCAGAATCACATGCTTACCACCAGCACATATACACAATAATGCATACAGAACCAGAATCACATGCTTACCACTAGCACATATACACAATAATGCATACAGAACCAGAATCACATGCTTACCACCAGCACATATACACAATAATGCATACAGAACCAGAATCACATGCTTACCACTAGCACATATACACAATAATGCATACAGAACCAGAATCACAAGTTTACACCATACATATAAATACTAATGCATACAGAACCAGAATCACAGGTTTACACCAGCACATATACACAATAATGCATACAGAACCAGAATCACAGGTTTACACCATACATATAAATACTAATGCATACAGAACCAGAATCACAGGTTTACACCAGCACATATACACAATAATGCATACAGAACCAGAATCACATGCTTACCACCAGCACATATACACACTAATGCATACAGAACCAGAATCACAGGTTTACACCAGCACATATACCTACTAATGCATACAGAACCAGAATCACAGGTTTACACCAGCACATATACACAATAATGCATACAGAACCAGAAACACATGCTTACCACCAGCACATATACACAATAGTGCACGCAGAAATCCAAATGTGCAGAGTCCAAGTGTGTGGGGAACCCCTAATGATCTTAAACAATACACCCTAAAAAGACAAAGAAAATCGGCCTGGTGGTAGTAGCAGACATGGGGTTATGTTGCAGCTGGTGAGGATTTATTAGCTAATCTGCCTGTGGGCATGTTTAATGATTGAACTAAAGCAGCACAAGATGGCGTGAAAAAACAAATGTTCCCTGCGCCCCTCACCCCCGATCCAGCGACAGATTTTGAGGGCAAACAAAATGTGGGTGAAAGGAGCAGTATTTGCCTTTTCTGATGAGGTACGAAAAAGCCCAGAACACGACCAGAAACGTTGATGAGGAAGAGAGGGTGGCACAACAAAGACACCTGCGAGAACGTCACCCATGGCAACTCGTTCATGGGAAAACTAGACAGCAGCACTCAGTCGGCTCCAATAAACACCCCTTCAGACTTTCCTAATGCAACATAGAACAAATATGCACACACTTTGAAGAGACGTGCAACGAACGCACAGAGGGCGTTTTCACTGAACACACAAATAACGTCGCATCATGACTTTGTCAGTTGGGTAGATGGTGTATGAACTTGGGGGCCGGAGCAAACCCCCCCGCCCCCACACACTTCGGACTGTAACGTTTGCAGCTACTCTACTGGCTGGGCCAGCTGAATTGAAACAGTTTCATTTTAACCCGCTGAGTCCTGGGAAAGGCTGTGCTGATCTGGGAGGAAGGGAGGCCGCCTCGCTGTACAGAGATCAAGGACCAATATTAGAAAAACAACCGTTCCTAATCGCGTGCAGAGCAGCGCCGAGATGATATCTGCCCATATGCAAGGTTCTTGGGTCTATGTTCCACGTGACATTTATCTCGAACAATGCTTGGAAGGAAGAAACCAAAGTATATTTTAAAGATGGGAAGTTTGAAAATGTACACACAGGATACATAGGCAGCACGTTAGCGTCTATTGTGAGGCTGGGGCTGCTTTCCGTAATATTGAGCGATTTCGTCAGAACACACATAAATAAAGAGGGCATTCACACGAATTCGTGTTCCACACCTCCTTGGCTGCCACCCCATCATGGTAGGTTAACACAAACATGCGAAGCGTTGACAGTAATAGTACAATTAAATATCACCAGCAAATACATCAATGGGCGCCAAATGCACATGAAAATGACCCCAACAATTAACGAAATACGACAATATTAAGAAGAGAAAATTAATCATTAGGAAAAAGTTTATACTTCTCTATTGTGGTCTTAAAATAGTGTTCATAATGCTGATGAATAAATACGTAGTATGCCATTATGGGCAATTGCCGAGGAGGACCAATAACGAGTCCGGAAAATCAGGATAGTTAGGGAGTGCAAGAACAGGTAATAATAATGTGTTTGTTTATATAGTGTGTCTTGCTAGATTGATCACACTTCTAAGTGATATAATGGTGCACTGGAAACATATACAAACTTAGACGACTTATGAAATGAAAGAGTTTAAAGGAGAAGCATGGAAGTGCTTTCGAAGTGGTCTACTGTGGTCTGTGGTAACAGGTCCCAGGAGTGAGGATTTCTTCTATTTTCTTTTAGGCGTGGAGGCGTAGCTATCAAGTGTGAAGGACTGCTTTGGATTAAAGCGCTATATAAATTGAAATAAATACAAATAAACCACCATTTGGAGAGCAGAGCACGGTGCAGAAGTGGTTTTAAAGTGGTCTATGGTACTAGGTCCTAGGAGTGAGGATTTCTTCTATTATTTTTGGCGTGGAGGTGGCACCATCGAATGTAAACGTCTGCTCTGGACATAAAACACCATTTGTAGCGTGGAGCGCGCTGAAGCGGTTTTGAAGTGGTCTACTGTGGCCATCGAGGAGGGCATGGGGTCGAGGGACATTTCCTGGTCTTCTTAGTTTTTCGACAGCTATGCTTTGAGAAGACTGGTAAGTCCCTCTACCGCTGATACTATATTTCATCACTCCCATAAGAGATAGCATCTGTAACGGGTGTGCTGCACCGGACCCACAGTACTAGTAAAGCAGCACAGGTTACTGCCCTCTCGAGCGATCCACCAATGTTTTATTGCGTTCTATTGTTCAGAGTCTGGTCACGTGAGTAGTGAGTGATTAAAGTTATGGCTCTGTGACAGGGACTAAGCAGGAAACTTGCCGTAGCTTCATATCAACAGAGCCCCAAATGAAGGATGTTGTATTTGCGAGTAGGACAGAGGAGGTGACAACTGAAATTTTACATACTTTGGAGAACGCGTCTCCCATACGACCCACGAAGGGAAAACAAAGCCGTTGGAACTTGGAAGGAGTGGGGACTGTTATGCAGTCCCTGGAGCTACGTGCTGCCGCAGGTCCTTCTGCTCCTTTTGTTTCCCCTATAGTGGGACAAAAAATAGGTAATATACTCTAACCTGACGTCAACCGTCACGTGCACTCCTTTGTTCCTTGAATACCACACAATGGGTGCTTGGGCTTTTGATCTTCAACTGTCACTAATGAAGCATGACAGATTGTAGAGTTGAGCAGCGATAATAGGTCACTAATCAGCCTATTTTTCTCTTGTTGCTCCCCGCTAGGTGATGATCCATTTCCAACTCGATCGAAGATAAGGGGAATAATACACCATATAAATGATGAGACCATCAAGATCTTATTTGAAAATGTTAAAATAAGATTGTCTGTAGCAATTAATACTACTGTTTTAGATTGTACTTTTGACAGAAACGTTATTTGCCAAACTGCCTGATCTTTCTTTACTAGCCCCTGAAGAATTCCCTAACAATTATTATAGACACAACAAAATTGGGAAGAAACATGTCGGGCACTATTTGTGTGGTATAAATGATGGTATATGAGAATGTATGAAACGAGTCGAACTGAGGTGTGTGAAGCTAAGTCTGAATGAATGTGAGAAACAACACAACACATGACCTTAGAATCTGTTTCTATGAGCTTTCCTAATGGAGGTTTCAGTCGTTGCATTTGTTTCTGTCAATGAATTATTTGTTTTAAATGTTTGGTGAAGGACTATCTATTAATATAGTGCCTACACCGATGGTGTTCTTAAAATGTGAGCGTAATTGATAAATAAAATATATATTTTTTCTACTAAGTAGTGTCCATTAGTTTGTTAAGCTTGTGCTCCAAGTGACTGTAGGACTTAAACAGAGTATTAAGCTAGTGGGTTTATGACCAGCGTGAAGCAACTTTTGGCACCAGTTCTATTGTCAAAAACTTTAGAAGGGAGAACCCCTTTATGTGAAGGGTATGCTGGTGACACATACCCCTTTATCTCTCTTTTTTGTTTAAAAAAAAGGTTCTAGTACGGTTGATTGACCATGAGATCCAAAGTATGCTCCTCAGACCAAATTTCGCAACACCGGGTGTGGTAGACGTTAGACAAAGGTAAACACATACGCTTAATTGAGGAAGTGACGAGATGAATGGGACATTGGATCAGCCTGCACTAGGTTGTATGACTAAAACCAAATATTTAGGTTCAAATGCCTGAATAACAACTGACTGCCCTAAAAGAGAAACCCAGGAGAATTCTAGGATACGTGGTATTAACATAGCGATTATACACAAACCCGCGAAATAAGAGAACAAGCTGGGCTAATACACCTAAACCACTTCACCTAGACTAATTCCAACAGGTCTCTACCGCATAGAGAGAGAGATTTGGACAATTAACAATGGCATTGGACAAATGTAAGAGCTACGATGACAAATACATCACAGAACTATTATCCAAAGCGTCTTTTTTTGGGAGGCTCTGCAGAAGCCACCACTAACATCACTAACTGGGATGAACTGAGCAATATGAAAAAAAGACTTATAAGAACAGAACTACATGGCTCCATTATCCTTGAATATTTGAGGAAAGTAACTTTACCCCAGGGCTTGGTCGTCAGGAACGAACCTAGACTATTTCTAGATAACCCGAGGTTTATACTTGAATGGAGCTATGTAGCTAATAAATGTGGCCGTGACTGGATAATTTTGATAATTGATACTGCCACTGAAATGACAGAAAAGATCTTGATCGACCTCAAAAAACTTGAGGAAGAAATACAAAAAACGTTACCCCTAGACCTCCTTAAAAAAAGAGTGGATGACCTCCTTGCTGAAATGAATATCTTTAAAGACGACACCCTGCGTGAAAGGGTAAGAAGGATGAACAAAGATCTCACCAACTTTACGCATGAGAAAGCCTTCCCCTACACACAGGAGAACTACTTTACACAAGAAACAACGGACGATAGCCCCGCACAAAGCGGACAAGGCAACAAGAAAAAAGTCTCTTTTAGAAATACATCTTTCAACTCAAGTGATGGAAGCTCATACGGTGATAACAAATCATATTGCGGCAAATCTTACCGACGCAACATGAGAAGGGGAAACCCCCGAGGCCGAAGAGGTAATAACAGGGGAGGAGGTAACCAAAGTGGCAGACCAAATGCTCAACAACAACATTTTTTAGAGAACGGAGCAGAGACATGGGATCTGGAACCTCGGGTCATCCGAAGCATGGCAGCCTTGTGGTGAACCTATCTGACTATCAACCCAACAGAACAAGAAATGCAATTGCTGGAGAAAGGAATGGGTTTCGTCCCTACGAACCACCATAGCCCTTTTATCTTCCGGCAGGAATTAACCATTTCATGAGAAAGATCCACCTACATCAATTTTTTGAGGATAAAGCGGATGAACAAGAAGCCTCGGACTCAGGTTTGAGTAACAAATCAACCTTCTGCGTACCAATAGCAGCCCAGAGTCCAGAAGCATTGGTATTCCAAAAAAGAGTACTAAAAGAGATCACGACGCTAGAACAACAGGCTAAAGGTAAGAAAACCTTTCAGAACATCAGTAACAAAGAAACCCTTGTGCTTAAGCAACTCTCTAGTAATTATGAAATCATAATTCGTAGAGCAGACAAAGGAGGAGCCATAGTGATCCTCAATCGGGCAGACTACATAAGGGAATGTTATCGCCAATTACTAGATCTTACCTGCTACCAAACACTCGCAGAGGATCCGACTCCGCGATTACTAAAGATGATTACCCTTAAAGTTACGAAAGCAAAAGAGAGAGGGTGGATTAGCCGGAAAAAATGTGATTTTCTTATCAAAGATAAACCCCAGATTCCGCAATTTTATACCTTGCCCAAAATCCACAAGGCTATGACCAATCCACCGGGTAGACCAATGGTCGCAGGGATAAACTCCGTGTTGGAGCCACTATCTAAATTCGCAGATACTTTTTTACAACCTTTAGTGAAAAAAATGGCCTCATATATACAGGATACTACTCAGATTATATCAGAGGTAGAAAATCTGGACTTCGATCCACAGACGGAGTTTCTTGTTAGTCTAGATGTAGTGGCCTTGTATACCAGTATCCCCCAACAACTATCTCTAGAAGTACTCGAAGAAAAACTACTAATCGAACATACCGTGACAACCACTCCAGTATCATTCATTCTATGGTGCGCAGAAATGGCTCTAGTCGAGAGTTACTTCCACTTTAATGGAGAATTTTTCAAACAGATACAAGGCACCGCCATGGGAGCCACTCTGGCGCCCAGTGTAGCCAATCTTTATATGGAAGGGTTCGAAATTAACATTATCATGCATAACTCAAACCCGTTCATTAACTACATCAGAAAATGGCGTCGATATATAGACAACATTTTTATGATTTGGACAGGAGGCCTACAGGAACTGGAACGCTTTTATAAATGGATCGACTTACAAAACAGTTTTCTAAAATTCACCCATCAACATAGTACAACATCTTTAGTTTTCCTGGACATTACCATCAGTGTCGAACCTAACATAAAAAACTGTATGTCAAACCATACAACAAACCATCTGATAGAAACTCCTTGTTACATTACTCAAGTTTTCATCCGCGCCATGTACGCGATAATCTACCTTTAGGACAATTCCTAAGACTTAAAAGGAACAGTACCAATAGAACCGATTTCCAGGCCGAAGCAATGAAAATGAAAGATAAACTTGAAGATAGGGGATATCCGAACAAAATCACTCAGAACGCGCTGAAACGGGCCAAAAATAACAACAGAGAGGCTCTGTTAGAATATAAGGCACAACGTACACAACGCACTCAAAAAGAAACCGATTAACGACTTGTTTTTGTCAATACCTATAATCATCTTTCTAATGGAATTTAAAAAATAATTGGTAAAAACTGGCATCTACTGGCAAACTGCGAACACCCGATCGCAAGACCCATCATTGCGTTTAAAAGAAGCCGTAATGTAAAAGAAATCTTGACAAGAAATGATATTAGTAGGAAACAAACATCACAAACAACATTACCGCAACAATGGGGATTCCAAACCCTAACGGGACATACACCATGCAGCAATTGCCGGTGCTGCTCTTCAACTTTCAAGAGCACAGCAGTAGATATTGGCTTACCAACAGTATGGCAACAAAAAACATTTAGCAATTGTAATACCAAGATGGTCATATATGCAGTATGGTGTCCATGCAAAAAAATGTACATTGGGAAAACGGATAGAAAAATCAAAATCCGAATAGGGGAACATAAAAGCTGCATCAGAAATAAAACCCAGAATGCACCTCTAGTCAAACATTGGTGGGAATTCAATCATAAAGTGGAAGAAATTAGCTGGACTGTTCTATACAAACAAAGATCAAGTATGGATAACAATAAAGATAAAAGAACTCTCTTGAAAAAAGAGCAACAGCTAATCTTCCTCACTAATAGTATGACAAATGGCCTAAATGAAAAAATTGACCTGTGGGTCTAATACTGTGGAAATCTAGTAGTCTGGAGTCCCCTCTTCCGAGTAAGTCGGAAACATTTGAACGGCTCGAAAAACTACTGATGTAACTCTACTTTTTAAGCGGAACGCCTCTTTCTGAGTAACTGAGATTTTATATAATAAAAAAAAACGTTAGCACATTTTTTTTTCACTTATAACATGATGAAAAGGCTTGAAATATATAAGATCGATCATTTGGTTCCAAATTGTGAAAGCCAATGGATTTGGAGCACACTGTACCGAGAAAGTCGGAAACATGTGAAAAATCTGACATGTGAAATATCTGACAAATTACCATTGCACCTCCCCCTCCAAAATGGAATATTCTGTTGAAATAGTGAAGCTTCGTATATGCGATACGCAAGTTCCCAAATCATGGTTGGATAGCATTTGCTCTCTCCCTTTAAATGCTTAATGGACATAACGCATCGGATGATTGACAAGGACAACCTACATACCTCGAATTACCTCTGCGCATGTGCATACTGGGTACGCTGCTACAAAAAGCCTGGATACACTTCTAATCACCAGAGGTGAACCCAGAAGCAATGACGCACTGAAAGTGGGAGGAGCGAATGTAACTCGAACACGGAACTTGGACGCTACAACATAACGGTAAGAAAAATTAGCTGCCAAACAGATAGAAGACCTAAAATATAAGCTTTACGCATGCTACATTGACGCGCTGCGATTTAGTAATAATATTAGAAAACGGCACCGAAAGTCTTACGATTGCGGAAGCTTTTTCTTAGTAACATAACATACAGATACAGGTCTAGTAAGAAGACATGCTAGCCTGCAGTAGCCTTAAACACACATGGATGGAAAATGTTTGGACTAATTTTTAACCCTTTCTAAACCCTAGAAAGAATACACGAGACTACACAAGAGCAGATACAAGGTGTGTGAAGCTAAGTCTGAATGAATGTGAGAAACAACACAACACATCACCCTGTTAAAGCCAAAAACAACTTTAGAATCTGTTTCTATGAGCTTTCCTAATGGAGGTTTCAGTCGTTGCATTTGTTTCTGTCAATGAATTATTTGTTTTAAATGTTTGGTGAAGGACTATCTATTAATATAGTGCCTACACCGATGGTTTTCTTAAAATTTGAGCGTAATTGATAAATAAAATATATATTTTTTCTACTACGTAGTGTCCATTAGTTTGTTAAGCTTGTGCTCCAAGTGACTATAGGACTTAAACAGAGTATTAAGCTAGTGGGTTTATGACCAGCGTGAAGCAACTTTCGGCACCAGTTCTATTGTCAAAAACTTTAGAAGGGAGAACCCCTTCATGTGAAGGGTATGCTGGTGACACATACCCCTTTATCTCTCTTTTTTGTTCTAAAAAAGTATTTGCGAGTAGGACAGAGGAGGTGGCAACTGATATTTTACATACTTTGGAGAACGCGTCTCCCATACGACCCACGAAGGGAAAACAAAGCCGTTGGAACTTGGAAGGAGTGGGGACTGTTATGCAGCCGCTGGAGCTACGTGCTGCCGCAGGTCCTTCTGCTCCTTTTGTTTCCCCTATAGCGGGACAAAAACAGATTACTATCCAAAGTTGCATGCCAGTACTGAAATAAGACCTAACTCTCCGACACCCGTGCCTGCAGTTGTGGACCACTCTCATATAAACAATGTCAGTATCATAGACTTTGAATAACGATATAGACATCACTTCAGGTATGGTGGACAGAGAGGTTGTAGGTGGGGGGATGAGAGCTTTGTGCAACAGACTTTTAACGCCTCCATTGGAGGATCGCCTATGGAACTGATTTTATGGAGAGAGAGCTTGGAAGTTCAAGGGACTCTATAACTTTTGGTCAGAATGCAGTTTTACATTATACGCTACGATATGCAGACGAGAGAATAAGATTGACTTCTCCTTCTGTGTCAGCCTTGAATGTGGTCTTGAGCTCATTCGTAGAGTTATATGACAATATTTGGAGTAAAGTTAGGGCCCATACTTTATGTCCTAGTGAAATTAAGATCAAACTGGAATCTATAGGCTTGGGCTCTTCATTTAAGATGGGTGGATGCCAGTGTAAAAATCCCACTATACAAAATTGTGTGAATAACCAATCCCTGATCGTAATTCAAGACGAAGATGGTGGAAATGACGACCCTTGGAGTTCCCCCCTCCTGATACTTTAATCAGGAAATGGGTGGTTTGGACAATGGGACGGCCAAGAAGTGCCAGGGTTGTTGAAGGGTATTTCCCCTCTGGGTTATCCTTTGGAATTGGAATTGGTTGAGGGTCTTAGTATTAAACAGGTGTTGTTGGAAGTAGAAAGTGCAAATAAGGTTGTTGCGAGACCCAAGGTTGATGGGAAGAAGGGAAAGAAAACTAAGAACTTAACACTAAAAGATGCCGAGGGGCATCATTGCGCACATTTCTGTGCAATTTGACAATCTTTGAAGCGCTAAACCAACCTAGTAAAAGGAAAAGGAATACCAGTATTCTTGAAAAGGGTAATGGAGGGAGAATTGATAATAATGTGGATGATGTAGTACTGTCGCAAGAGAATAAACAAAGTGGGCTCAAAGAAGGGTCCCTTAAAGGTGCTGTGGAGGTAGTTAAAGAGGATTTGGGTTGTAATCCTACGGACCCAGGGGGTAGCAGTTCCATGGTTTCCGCACCTTCTAATTGGGTGAATTCTGCGGTACAGACAGAGGTAGGCCTAGTGAGTGGCAAAGGCCCTGATCCCACACTTGGGATAGAAAATGGATGGCATATGGGGAGCCCCCAACAAGGGCGGCAGATTGGCTGTGGGCCTTCCCTGCGTGAGAAGGGAGCAGGGAAGCCTTGCCAAATGGAAGAGATCCTCTGATGGGAGTAAATTTGGCAGAAAACAATAATTGCCAGGATGTTAGGACTTTACTTGATAAATTGTACTGGCCTACCCAAGCATCAACGAAAGGCTCTAATGAGCATTAAGCTGTTGTAGAGGAGGTCCCAAATACAGCCCGCACTCCAACCATCCATTTTGAAGTACCAGGAATGTTCATGCTGAAATATGAGACGTATGATGAGCAAATAAACCAGCCGAGAGCTACAGTGGGGCTCTGTCCAGTACCTATCAGAAGAACAGCACCTATTGAAGTACTGATACCAAGGAAACCATGGACAGTAAGGTACCCATTGAGAAAGCCATATCAACAAATTGAACTAAAGGAAGATCGTCTAAGTACAGTCCCTGAAGAGACCAAAAATGTCTTAATGGAAGACAAATGGTGACGACACGAGAACCTGGACTGATTCACATATAGAGAAATAACGACCAGAGAATGATGTAAAGAGATGAAACACCATGAACAAGGAACATCGTGAACCTAGAGTGAAAGTATGAAGTCAAATGTAAGAAGCTTAAGCCATGAGCATGATGAAGATATTCAACCAGTTTATGCATTCACATATGCTTTGAACCGCATGAAAGCTAAGAAAATTGTGCGGCTTGCTATGCCTAGTAGAAAAATAGTGCTGCAAGCGCCACTATACATAATCTACCTTAAAAGAAGTATGCTATATAAGTATATTTCCAATCTGAACAAAAAGCAGAATTAACCAAATGTTACTAAAGGTCACAAGAGGAGAGCTTTGTATTCAACAAACCGAGAAGAAGCGGCAGAACCGAAACTCAGCAGAGGCACCTCGTGCCAGAAAAGCCAAAGTCGTATCAGTCGAATAGACGAACAGTAGCTACAATTAATTGAAACTAAGAACAGAATATCCTGCTTCAGAAAGGTCAAGATAAGAAAACGAAGGCAGGTGGTGGGTGAAACGAAAATCAAATAGACAAATTACATAAAGAAGAAGCAAATTCACAGTGTCTGGATCACGTGACCAGCCGAGCAAGGAAAAGTAAGACCCCTTCACACCTACGCATGGCAACAGGACAGACGAAGATATCAAAACTCTCCAGACAGAAGATGTAGTCTCGAGGCCAACCACAGTGAAATAATTGACACATGGCAACTAAAGTGATGATTGATTGTAACAATAATTGGAAGAATGCCGGGGAGCTAAGGGGCACCCTGTACCTGCCCGACCATTCTGCGTGCTGCTAGGCAAAGTGGAAAAGTATGTGTGGAGTTTGGTGCCAACCCAATCACAGTGGACCAAGTATTCTAGGGTCCTATAGGTAGTAGAACCAATGGGACGTCATACATTTAGTGACGTCTACAGTAGCCATTTTGAAGGTAGGGTTTAGATGTCCCACCTGACAGTGTTTATCCAATCCCTTTACTCCGTTACCATATACAAATATAGTACGTATATTAAAGTTACCCTTCCTAAACCAATAGAATTGCATGCCAACTTTTAAGCATTAAACATCAGTGATGACAAGATTTTAGTATAAAAATTGTTTTTATGAAGCTCGTTGAAGTTGTGAAGAGAGAGAGAAGATCACGCATCCGCTGATATTCATGAGACTTCCCGTTTTTTGTGCTTGTCATTAAATGGACGCCCTTTGCCAAACTGTCGAGTTGTCATTATTGATTTGGTGTTGGAGTATTAATCTGCACCACCATCCATCTCCAGGGTGCTGCTTTCTTGTCTTAAAGTGCTTCTGGGCAAACCCCGACTCCATGGGCTGGTTGGGGGTCCTGGAGCACACTGGTAAGAATGCTACTTACATTATTGGGGACCCATCAATGGGAGTAAATAATGTGCAAAATATCAAAGGCCCGAAATCGGGGATTTATTCAATAAATTGTATTGGCCTCCTCAGGTGTCCAACAAAGGCTCCAATGACAAGGGCCAACCTGAAGGTCAGTTAGGCAGTGACGAATAGGAGGTGAGGAATAATAAGATGGCCGCTCCCGAGACTTTGTTAAATAATGAGGTTATGAAGAAAAACCCCTTTAGTACACTGAGGAATCCCCAAGTCCGGTATTTGTTGCAAAAGGCTAGAGAGAAAGGGTGGAGAATACTTGAAGAATTACGAGAACAAAAGAGAGGTGAGAGTAGTTGGCCAAGGTCACAGACTCACATTAACTAGTACTTTAGGGGATGAAATTCCGATATGCTTGAATCGCCCGAATGTGTTACTGATTTTTGCAGAGATTTGAAGCCTGCCTACTCTTTCATCAGTTGACATTGATCGGGTAGAGTTTGTAGATAGGATGCAAATGGGGAAATGTGTTCTCCATTTTGGGTCTAAGATTGTGAGGGATCTAGTTTTAGCGGAAAGTGATAATTTGTCACGTCTGGGTTTTGTGATAGAGAGTGGTGATCCCATTCCACGAGGTGAATTGGGATTTCGGCACCTAATGACTTCCAAGTAACTCTGAATCCCCTGGTGGGGGGGCACGGGAGGTGTGTGATCAGCTGGATGAGAGGAGCATGCACCTAACGCATTGGTTCAGGGTATAGTCCACATTATATGATGGGGGAGATGCTAAATTAGGAAAGAACCATAAACACTTTTAGTAGTGGGGTAAAGCTAAAGGTGTCTTCCTGGAATTCACGTGGGGATACATATCTATTAATGAACAATGCTGCCCTGGATTATCTGAAACAGGACAGCTGTATTCTCCTCCAAGAGACTTGGCTGACCAAGGCCCCGATTATGGATGGCTTTTCAGTTTTTATTCAAAATGCGAGGCCTAACCTGAGGGCCCGTGCTGCGGGGGCGGGGGGGCTTAATCTAGGCAATATGTTCTGTTCAAGGCCTTGGGGCCAGAGGGGTGCTTAATCTGCCATTTTGGGCCTTGGTCATTGAATTATTGAGTCGAGAGATGGGATGACTATGATTATCAATGCTTACTGGCATAGGGGCGTTGCTCTTCTTGATACCTTCCTGAGAACTATACTAGATGGTATTCTCACGTAGAAAAGTGTTTCTCCACATGGATTGGTGGTATTGGCAGGGGATTTAAATGTTGCTTGCTATGATTCTGAATCAAGGGAGAAGGAATGGGCAGTAATGCCAGATAGGATTCCAACAAGACATAAATGGCAGGCGTTAAGACAATGGATGTCTGCACTATCCTCAGTGGGCCTACACCAGCTGAATGGGAACATGTAGGGGGATTTGGAAAGCAAGCCTACATGGCACTGTGGGAATAGCAAGCCTACAATAGATTATGTCTTTGTAGATTCAGAGCTATTCCAATTGTGTTTAGGCCTAGAAATAATTGAGAATAAGTTGAGTGATCACTCAATTTTAATAGTTGAATTTGGAGTTCCCTTAAGTAACGTTACCCCAAGTCAATTTAGCAGGAAACAGAATTTGTTGGTCGCCTAAATTGATTTTGAGATTCAATGATTCGTTGAGAGAATCTTCCATTGTTTGACATATGAATGGCAGATCAATTTGTTAAATGTGGAGCATTTTAATAATGTAATTGCAGATTTACTGTCTCAACTCCAATTTGGAAATAGAAGGGGTCAGGGTAGGATGAAGAGTAGGGAGCATTCTAATAGGTACAGTGAAGGGCTTGCTACAAAACAATTGGAGACAAGGCATACAATTAAGGGAATTAAGTTCAGGCAAATCTCTTAGGCCCTAAAAATAGTATATGTTAAAAAAGGAGAGGCAAATGTATAGAAATTTTTGTTGGGGATATCGTGTTAAGTTACTTCAGAATGATGCAGAAATGATGCCGAACATCCTGATTAAAAAAGACACAAGGGCTTATTGGGAAACTGTTAATGCACATGATTAAGCAACTTTCTTATTACAACTAAATCCAGTGTCAGAAGCCGCTTGGTGCGCACATTTTGAAGAGCTGTATTTGCGCACAGTGGCCAGGCCCTCAGAGATAAAGGGCAATTTAGCATCTTCTGTGGTTGGGCCCAAGATGGTGACTGAGGTGGATATCAGCGAAGAACATATTAGTCATAGTAAACTTTCTAGGGCTTGTGGTCCAAATGGACTGACTAATCCAATCCTAAAGTTCAATCTAGGACTGTCAGCAATAATGAAAGCATTCTTTTTAAAGATATTGTGTTAAAGGGCACATTTATGGAGTCCTGGCGTACAGGCCTAGTAGTTCCTATTTATAAGAAACGGGCCCATGATAATCCTAGGAACTACAGACCCATTACACTGTTAGATGTTGACAGTAAGATTTTTGCTACTCTTATTTTAAGAAATCTTCACGATTGGGCCCAGTCTGTAGATCGTCCGACAATTGAAGACAGGTTTCTGTAAGGGTTGTTCTACAAGTATGGATGGCCTGGTGGTCCGTATAATACAAGAAGAAGCATGGCTGGAGGAAACTAGATGTACCTTTGTGGCTTCTATGGATCTCTCGGCAGCTTTTGACCGGGGAAAACTCTGAGCTAAACTTGTAGGATGGGGGTTGCCGGGGGGTTATTGAAGATGCGTATAGGTCTCCATGAAAATTCAGGAATCAAAGAGCGCCTGAACAAGGAGGGTGATTTGTCAAGAAATATTCAAACTACATCGGGTCTTAGACAGGGATGCATTTTGGCTCCCTCTCTTTCTAATTTATATGTCTCAGATGTAGGGGATTATTTAGAGGGGAAATGGCTAGCGCTTCCAAGAGTAGGGTTTTTGAAAACACTGTGCATGATTTACGCTGATGATTTTTTCATTTTTGATCAAACAAAAATCGGCCTCCAGCAGCTTTTGGCAGTTTTTAAGGAAATTGCTTCTCAGAATTCCCCTGTAATTCCCCTGTAATTAACCTGGAAAAAACAAAATGTTTGGAATTTCTGAAAAAGAAAAAAGCTTGCCCTCCTAAATGGGTCCTGGAAAAGGCGTTATAACCTGTGCGCAAAGTATAACATACCTTGGTTTGCATATTTCAGCAAATAAGTATTTTGGAAACATTGGTATAATCCTAAAACAGAAGACAACTGCTTTGAGTAATCAATTGTTGATGGGAAGTTTGCACGTTTTTCTCTGCAACCAGCCATCTCCTTCTCTGAGGAGACAGTAATCCCTAAATTTATTTATGGTCTGGAATTGTGGCTTGCTGAATCATTTAGGTTACTGGACAAAGTTGAGGCCTATATTTGGAGAAGGGACTTAAGAGTTCCCAATGGTATACCGGTAGCCGCTTTTCCATCTGAATTAGGGATCTTATCTTTAAAAGTATGAGTGCAATGGAAAATCAGAATGCTATATTTTAATCTTAGCACAGTGGCAAAGGATTCCCTTTATGAGGACCTGAATGTTTTTAGGGAAAAGCTAATCATAGAAGGGAATAGCTCGAGTCTAATGGGAAGGTTGTCAGAGTACTGTAATAGTATATTGAAGATTGGCAATTTGGATATAGAGACCCTAAAGAGTTATCCACGAAAGGTAAAGGCGGCCTTGTATGAAGCAGACTAGATAGCTTCCATTGATCAAGTTCATGGGTACCCTTCCCTAGGTCATTGACACACGAATATAAGACACAGGGGACCTTAGCACCATATATGTTACAATTCCCAAATCGTCACTATAGAAAACCGATACTTCGATTATGGTGGAATCTGCTGCCTAATGGGAAGGTGCAATTTAGGAAAAAAGAAAATAGCTGCATCAGAAATTAGTTGTAGATTTTGTAAGGGGAAGGAGGTGGTAGAAACTATGAAGCATCGCTTTATAAAATGTCCAGCAGTTTTGGAAAGAAGATCAAGGTTGAAGATGCTTGGAAAAGAGTCCGAAATTGACATCTGTGGGGATTAAGGTTTCGGGTTTTATAAGAGCGTTAGATTTGATCCCGATGAAGTCCCAGGTTAACTAACGTGCAGTGGTTTTAAAAAGTATCAGGGCAGAATTGTTTGGGGTGATGGTGTTAATGAGAGTGTACAATGTTCGGTAGGCTTATTCGATGAAATGTGACAGGGTGAAATTGTTGGAGATGATGGTCTTAATGGATAATGTGTAATCTGGGGTAGTTGTAACCTAATCATTATTAGGGTGTATTGTACCGTGATGGAGATTGTGATTTTGTGGTTCTTGTTTTTAAATGTGTTTTTATTCTTACTTTTTTTTAACTTGTGCTATGAATTGTAAAGGTTTTATGAAACGTATACAGATAAAGAAATTAATTAGAAAAAAGGAGAGGTAAATGGAATTCAAAATAAAACACTATTTAGGGAAAACAAATGAAGGAGGCAATTTATCAAGCTATAACTTTACAGCTCACACATGCCTTCCTTGGTCTGGCAGTTTCAGCTATATCTATGTAGCTGTATAAATGAAGTTTCTTGACAGGGTAAACAACTTAGAGCTACAATTTGACAAGACAAGTAGATTGGTATAATTGTGAGCATTGTATTCTTTGGCGAATGGGATTTATAAAAAATGATGTGCACACCCCTGTCAGCTTGTACTAATTGCCATGGCCACACAGAGGAGCATGTAGGGCGTGAGATCGTACAGCACCTGATAAAATCCAGGAACATTGTTATTATTTCCTCTTATTAGTGTGTCCATGGTTGGGCCAAATGGGGTGGTTTTTAACCACCTCGGACAAAAGTCTAAACTGCAAATACTTTTCTAGGCTTGGACTGGAACATACCATTAATCCAACTCTCCTTTCAAATATTTAAACTGAAAGTTTCATACAAACAGTAAGAAAAGGTGAAGTTCTTATAAGTGTACTGGTTTACCAATCCACCAAACCCATCCTGTGAGGCAGGTTGCCTTACTTCAAACAAACCTTCCAGTAAAAAGGAAAACAGTGGCGGTCCTTTTACAACTATCCAGAGAATACGTATTTAAGCAATAATGCCGCATTCCGAGGGCATTTCCATGTAGTAATGGCCCTCGGCCCAAGTTAAAGGCACAAGTGAAACAAGGACATTTAATGAGTGCCAAGGGACATTACCACCTGATAATTGCCCTAGGAGGGGGGCATTGTTGCTATTAGAAACATTCCACCCAATGTGGGTAGAATGTTCTCTTTAAAGCCAGAAGAGACAAAAGAGAAATATTTGAATGTTAGTCAAAGGACTTTTAACAGCCATTATTTCCCTCTGCCAGTGCATTGTCGGCAATGGAACTACCAACATTTCAATATCATTTAAGTTAAGTCGTTTATTGAGGCTTTACAGTAGAAAAACAAACAGTTAATCAAATGTGGAGTCCTTTTCAAAATTACAACAAGGATAATTGTAATTGTAATTATCCTTGATGTCATTTTGAAAAGGACTGCAATTAGATCAAATACAATGGAATGAAATATAACTGGACACTTGGTATACAAGAGTGCTACAACCTGAGAGTGTGCTTGGTATGGCGCAAATCAGAGCAAACAAGTTAGTTGCAAAAGTGACCATTTTATACAATTTCAGCTTTTTCATTTGACTTCTTAAATAAAGAATGCTGAATCTGTTTCTTGTTCTGTGTTTTGTGTGGCAAAGATACTCTTAGCTAGTACTCTGAAAAAAGCACATATTGGGTACGCAGGAGCCGTCCAGTGTATGCCTTGGTAATGTCTTAGTTGAAACGTACTTACTGTTAAATTATAAAAGAAGAGAAAAAAGAGGGATAGAATATGAAAGCAAAAGTGTGAGCGAGTGAGAGAGAAGATCAGGATGAAGATAAGTAATTTGAAAAGTAGTATGTGGGAGTGTATTGGAAAGAGCGGGAAGAAGGGGAATCGTGAATGTAGTTCTGTAGAAAGGGTGGAGGGTTCACTTGGGGTTGCAGGGGGTTCAGGTTGTGCTATGTCGTGGATGGAGATGTGATGTGCGGAGCATGTGCTGTGAACATTAGTAGGGTCATTCAAGTATATATGGGGTTGGGTTAGGGCCCGGCCCAGGGGAAGGGGGAGCAGCCCAATCCATCCGTGCATCCAATGAACCAAGTTAAAACCAGGGTGTATTAGTTTGGAACGATAAAGGGATAACCTAGTATGGGTATTGTTTTTAAGGAGGTTTACGGACTTCTGAGTTTTGACGGTTACTTGGGTCAATAGCCAGCGTGCAGTTGAGATAAGTTTCCAGGGGACTCCATATATTTGGGTAACTTTAGCTATAGAAACAGGTTCTCGACAAAGTGTTTTTTTCAACCTGTGCGGCTAGCAAATTGAGTTCCACCATCCCTATGGGAAGGAGGGCCTTGGTTTTTCCAGTGGGAGATTATACTTTGGATATCTGCAGCGAGTAAAGTATCTCGTAGCTGTGTTTCTTTGAGGGTGAGGGTGCTATCTTTGTTTAGAGTTTTGTGGCAGAGCTCCTTTAACGAGTTAGCTACATTAAGCTGCAGTATGTCTATGATACTCTGTGCTACCTCCCCCTTCTTCCCCCCAGAAACTTGCCAAGGCTGAACAGAAGAACAGCATATGCTCAACTAAGCCTACTTTATTAGGATATTTGCAGCTCTAGCATATTAGGTTGGTGATGATGTTGGCCTCGTAGATTCTGTCTGGTTACCAAAGCACACTATGTAGCACGAAAAAGAAGGTTTGGGGTTTGCTGGCAGATGACAAGGGTTTACTTAGTCTTTTATAAACCTGTTACCATTGGATGGGATTTAATCAAATTAGACATTTTGCTCCCAATTCACACTAGATGGTAGAATGTTTTTTCCTGATGTGTCACAGAGGATTCTTTGTTTGTGAAGTGTGATGGCCTTGTATACTTTATTTTCAAGAGCGGAGAAGGTTTCCGGAAATCTTTCCAAGCGGGCCACATAGAACTTCAAGGCACAAGCAAGATCCAGCATATGCAGTGACCGTTATCCACTTTTACTTGTCCAATACTTGGCTCTTTCAAATGTTTTCTTCTTCTTTAATCTAAGAGAAATTTGTCTCAGGTTCATGGTTTATCCATCTACCTCCCTTTGGGCTTTGCAGCTATTCCTCAAAAAGCATCCTTGATCCCAGGCCAACATAGACTCCTCTTTATTTTGCACAAAAGACTGTTTCTTCAACATCTCCTGACTCTGTAGACCTGGTCTGTCTCTGATGTGGCTGGAATTATATATTCCTCTATAGCAAGCTTCTATATGTCTTATCTACCTTGCATTACTGCATATTTACATTCATTGGTCAGCAAGTTACTTTGTCTTCTTTTGCATATGTGATCACTTTATCACTTTATCATTTCGTACATTTTTCTCTTGTTGCTTCAGTTACATTGTCACTCCTAAGTATTTTCATATCGTTTCAGTTTGTCTTCGTATATCTGCTTCATGGCATCACTATGTCCTCATCAGAGTTCACCTATCGCTCCATGATGTCCAATGGTGCGTGCTGACATCCTTCCACGCGATATCCTTCCACTCTTTCAGTGCAAGGATACATTTGATGGATGCGGTTGTCTGAGTGCATATTGTCTCTCATACACTCGATGCAGTATAGGGACAACACATGGAGTCCCATATAGGGTTCTTCTCGTACTGTTCCAATATCACAGCGGTGAGGGGGTGGGGATTTGGGGTTAAATGTGTCCATCTTCTCCTCTACACTAACATCCTGTTAGCCCGAACTGTGGGCCACAGTGAGGTCTTAGTGCCATTACTGCGCAAAGCTACACCAGAACACAAGCTTAACACGATTAGCACCCAGCTTATTGCACCGGGTGTTAAAAGTGTTACGTTGGGTAAAAAATAGATGCTCCCCTTTCAAGAATGGGCACAAACATTGTAGCGCTCATTCATCAAAGGGAACATTAGCAAGCAATAACATGGCTGCCATGGGAAAGTGAGCGGTGTTCAGGAGGGAATCCCATCTCACTTTCCATGGCAGAGTTTGCGGAAGATGAAGGGAGTCAGGAGGTAAGCGAACAGAGAGAAAGGGTTGGAGGGGCATGGCAGGAGAGCAAGCGGGAGGTGAAGGACTGGATCTGAAGGTAGGCAAAGTAATGAGTAATCTACTACCGGGTTAGTGGAAAGGACCTTGTGGCACAGTGCCCTTTCAGGAATTCCTGGGGCTTAAAAACAGGTAAACATGAGTTGGTCAATGTCAATTGTCAAGGTGGGTTCCACAGAATTGAGAGGGAGTGAAGATTACACACTGAAGCCCGGCATGCAGGGGAACACCAATCCGCTGTGCTGGGTTGTGGGCTTATACTCGGCCATTCGTCCAGGTGTTCCAGGAAGACGACTAACTGGCACCCCTTTGCCAGGAGTTAATCACCAAAGTAGCAAATGGCATTGGAATGCATCAAGGAGCAGGCATACAGACGCTGTACTGCTCTGTGGAGCCTGATACATAAGACTATGCTGCCACCAAAGCGCACTAACTAGTTAATAGGGCCCAAAGCATTATCTATTCAGATGGCATTAGAAATGATGTTTATATAGGTATATATTTTGTAAAGGGGAAGCCCAGGAAAGGAAAAGTGTGGTCCTGGTCACCAAAGGCTTTGATTATTAAATAATTGAATTAAACAGCAGATCATATGTATGTCACGTCTACAGCAATGGAAGCATGACGCAATTGAGTGTGCTTCTACTTAGAATAACATTCTTCTTCTGGGTCCAGTGAAGTCCCCTGCCCGAACAAATGACATGAGAAACGGCCCGGCACATCTGATGCACCAGTAACAGCAGAACAGAACACGGCTCTAAGGAACCCAGGGGAAGAGGGACTGAAATAATATCATTTCATCTTCAAAAGCAACCATGCCTCGTCTTTACACACTCATTGGCAGTGTTTAACAGTCACAGTTGCACTGCCTTACCCTCAAATCAGCATACAACTGCACATCAGTTCCACTAATATTGACGAACCAGCAGAGCACTGTGCAATACACATGCCAACTCCCAGGAAGCAGCCTTGCTCCTTTTACCCCGTTAACATGTTAGTTGGCTTCATTCTGGGATCGATGAGCAATAGTGACCATCAATGGCCACATGGCCTTGGTTCATGGCTCACATGACTGTGTAGATGACAGCTGGCCTCTTCCTTAAAACACAGAAACATAAACTGTTGCAACTCCTTTTACTCTGTGCCTGACACGCTGCACTTGTACCGGTGGCTCACTTCACCTGCCACTGCAGTATGGCGGTCATTAGCATTCATTGATTTTTTCTGGAGCTGAAAAGGGGTTATAAACAGCTGTCACTCAGGTGATGAATACACGCTGCCAGCTTTTTAAACAGCAGGTACAGGCTTAAAGCTGAGAATTAATTAGCATTTAGAAAGCCTTTACATTTGATGATAACATTTCTGAATAATCTTTGTCCTTTCGTGCACATTAATACACCCATTAAAATAAGCAAGGACACAGATCACATTGTAATTGCCCCTGCTGAACAAAATTGTACAAATCAACAAACCTGTTAACTGCTGTCAATCATCCGCCTAGATGCGTGCATACACTTACACATGGTAATCACAACCAAGGAGTTGGGAGAATTGTGATCTACATGTAACCGGCAGAGGTTTCGGGGATACTGATAATGGTGTGCCACCACAAACTTAGTGGTGGAGAAAGCGGGGCATGGGCTAATTGTGATCCTCTACCCGAGTTCTTGACAAGATAGGGTAAGGCCAGCCTGGCGTAGACAGACAGTGAATAGGGAAGGAGATACTGAATGGCAGGAACGTGACCAGAAAGCACAATCCCTGCAAACCAATGTCAACATCAAAAATGAATTTTGGACCCCAGAAAAAACAAACGTGACACTTAATAGAAATCAGCACAACTTTAGTGATAGGTTTGCATACCACTGCACAGGTACACCACTGGGATCAGGGTGGACTGGTGTGTAGCAGGGCTATAAAAACAGAAATAATTTTTCTCAGTTTTACTTTAGTGTGCAACGTCTTGTTTACATCAACAAAACAAACACCCTCTATCTAATACCAAGACAGATGATTTTCAAAAGGTGTTGGTGATCTATCTTCATTTCTGAACACTTTTTGCAGGTTTGAGTGGAAATGAACACAGGGTTTCCCTTTACACAGCTTTTATTGTTGTAACCCAAGCTGCTCCTGCCAGCACGGCTCTCTCCCTTTACATGCTCCGGGCAGGTCTGCTCAGGAGGTAAAGGGTACTCACAAAACCTAGGGCGACTTTTAGCTTAAGATCCCTTGTTATGGCACAACGGGGCAGGATAGAAACTCAATTAAATGAACACCTAGCCAAATTACACAACATTTTCAGTATCCATAATATCCAATAAATAAATGCAGGTTCGAGAAGGTGCCAGACAACCTGCCGTTAGGCACAGGTGGGGTTTCTCCTCTTGAGGGGGAAAGGTGGCCTGGAACCTTCCTCAATTATAGGGACAGGGAGATTGGGAAAATAAACAAAGTAACATTTTCCAACTGTCACAGCTGAAAAGTCTGGTAAACAGAATCTGGGGGATGGGCTGAGAAGCAAAGCTGCTGTACTGGGAAATTCCAAGACATTGAAATCAATGTAGTCCATTGAACGGAAGTGAAATAATGGCTCTCCATGAACATCAATGTGATTTAAAAGCACATTGAGCATGAAAAGTTTTCTTTTTAGCCAAAATCAGTTTTATAGTATAGATCATTTCATTCTATACTGCTCTTGAGCCCACCTGCAGACGTGGCACGCCTTATTTATAAGACAAACCATGCAAATGGCAGACTGGGAAAAAATCCCTGTTCACAGGGTCTGAAGGCGCTCAGACATGGACAGGTACCATCCTTAGTAACGGCTTCTTTTTGGGGGTAGTTATATGCATAACATTTTTACTGCATGCACGCCTGTTGGCAATAACATACACAACCGTGTGCCGTCTCACAATGACCGAGTACATTTTGCTTGCAATTTAAGAGAAGCTACTCAGCTAAGGTTACCAGAGCTATATCACTCTGGACACCATACCCCAATCCTGGTCTTTCTTTTCTCCATCATATACATTCTGCGAGTTGCTTTGGGGGCACTCAATAAAATAAAATAGACAATGGTAAAAGCAAAGCCCAGGACTTGAACATGGCGTCACCTAGTAACATTATCCTCAAATCACCCTACATGTGGACCCGGGGATGTAAAGAAACTATCATTTCTGATTGAGAGGTTCTTTTAACGAAAGCTCAAAAGATTTCAAGGCATAATTCACAGGGAGAAAAAAGCAGACGCTACCCACTGCCAATAATATTCAACATATAATATATTCAACATGAAATATAATCAAAACAGGAATGAGGGGAGACAAAAAAGCAGGTCTTCAGCAAACACATTTTAAAATTCCATGTATTTTTTCTCAATGTCTGGAAATGCCTGAAGTGTATTGGGCAGATTAAAATGTATGTCATCCTATCGAATGATAGGAGTCAGAATTTCAGGATGTTTGTATAACCAAAGGGAATAGGTGCTTACTGATAAGAACTTAAAACCACCTGCCACAATACATTGAAAGGGAGCATCATCAGGTCTGTTTACTCTACGTTTCAGTCTTGATAGACAAAACCGGTCTGGTAGCTGAATGCAAACATACTTTACATGCAGAGGCAGATCATAGGAAACCACTATAGGACGGCAATATAGGAAAAGGGAGTTTTACAGGGGTAGACAACCCGTCACCCTCCACATATCTTTTGCTTACAACTCCCAACAGTCTAAACCAGCATTGTTAATACTGAAGGATCATGAGAGTTTCAGGCCAAACCATCTGGATGGTGACAGGTTGGCTTCTCCCTGTATAGATGCTTAGTGCACACAGGCCTAGCTGCCACAACCCTTATCCCAGAATTTACAGACTGCACGCAACATGAAAAAAGTCTCTATGAAGTGACTGTTGGGAATAAGAGCCAAGATTAAAAATTGAAACATTTCAAGTGGTTTTAATGGGAGCAAATTTCACAACACAATACATTTTTATAAATGAACTAATTGGTAGTGCAGATTTACAGAAATAAAAAAGGGGAAAAAGGAGAAAATATTTAAGATTTAAGTACAAAAAATTATCCTTGGTTGTTTTTTAATGGGTGGAGCTCAGGATTACTCTGTGTCCACTGGTTTTGGACTGTGACTGACGAGAGTTCCACATTGTCAGATTAGCCTTGTCAGTGCTTGTGACACAAGTTTATTGAGCAGTAAAAGCGCCCAACTGAAGAAGCAATCTTCTAGGAGACGAAGGAGATTTGGATGCACAATTTACTTGGTTAGTCATCCTTGTAGTCATCAAAAGGCAATGTTTCCTGGGTTTAGAACTCCTAAGTAGATGTAGGTTACAGATGTTATATACCAAAAAACCTCACACCATGAAATGGCACTGTAGCACACCCAGAGAAGACTG